>NC_089988.1:16250000-17500000 GCF_036417845.1 Apteryx mantelli
GCTCCACACTGGGAACACATTTTCAATACCACTCTGCCAAGGCAATGTGGTGGACCAGTTCTTCTGTGAAATCCCCCAGATCCTCAAGCTCTCCTGCTCAGACGCCTACCTCAGGGAAGTTGGGCTTATGGTGTTTAGTCTTTGTTTAGTTTTTTTGTGCTTTGTTCTCATTGTGCTGTCCTATGTGCAGATCTTCACTGTTGTTCTGAGGATTCCCTCTGAGCAGGGCCGGCGCAAAACCTTTTCCACGTGCATCCCACACCTGGCTGTGGTCTCCCTGTTTGTCAGCACTATCATCTTTGCTCACCTGAAGCCCCCCTTCCTCTCCTCCCCAGCTCTGGATATGGTGGTGAGTGTTCTGTACGCTGTGGTGCCTCCAACAGTGAACCCTCTCATCTACAGCATGAGGAACAAGGAGCTCAAAGATGCCCTGAGGAAAGTGATTTCTTGGACATTTTTCAGCAGTGGTAACATTGCCATTGCTCTCCACAAATGACTCCCCCTGTGTCCCATTCCAGGACTGAGCTTTGTTTGTTCACTTTATTTGTATTATGAGTATTATTACTGTTGTTATTAATATTTGTCACCATGTTGCTACACAAATGCTTGGATTCATTCCACCTTCACTGAGACTGCTCTGTCTCACCTGGTGCCCATATAAAGCTGTGTCTAACACTGGGTCAGAGCTGACTCCCTCACAGTATCTTTGTAATGAAGTAGGTTCTTGCAGGTGCAGTGCCTGAAGGCTGCACTCTGCCGCCAAAGCTGCTGTCCCTCAGCACTGTCCCCAGCATATTTCCTTGAGACAATCTCTCCTACCCTGCGTGCTGGTCCTTACCCCAAACGTCTCCCCCAGACAAGGCTCCACACCAAGCTGAAGGACTGGGCATCCAGGTGTGATCCCTGGGAGGATCTGCCCACTGCTGGGTTCTGCAGGGTTGTCAGGGAGCATGCAGAGGAGGTCCTGGGGCCGTCTACTGGGCCTGTAGACCATTCTCCTCCCATGGGGGACCTCAAACAGGGTCTGTCAGAACACAGATTCAGCCGAGCTCGTTGTTGCATGAACGGAGAGGAGAAACTGCCCCATGAAACTCCTCACACACCCAGCTTCACATACCACCTATTTCCAGCACCGGCCATTCTCTGTGGTCCTGGTGAGGGGTCATCTTTGAATGTGACCCGCTCCGTCTTCCTGCTGGGCTCAGCACCTGTATGGGGGGAATGGCCAGCCCAGCCTGGGTTCTCTCTGGGCCCAGACCTCATCAGACCCTGGAGCATGGCCTTCTGCTAACCCTGGGGGGACAGGGACAGGGCTGGGCAGGGTCTGGGGACTGGTGGGAGGCTGCCCCACAGAAGGCCTGAGGGGGACGGGGCACCAAGGGCTGTCATGGGGACCATGCCTGCAGGATGTTTCCCCACCCCAGAATGCATCCTGTCCTGTGGGGTGCCCACACAGTGGGGTCATGGGGCCACGTGCAGGGCAGCAGGGCTGGGCCAGTGGAGGGATGAGGTGCTGATGGGAGCCACGGCACTCCAGAAGCTCCTGACGGTCATGGCGGGGACTCGCTGCTGCTAGCAGGGTTGGGGGTTCCTTGAGGGCTACTACCACCAGCACCACCTGCCAGGACTCCCAGACCCAGCACAGATGGTCGGTGCCCAGCAATGCAGCTCACAGTGCCGCCCATCCTGTGTCACCATCCTCTCTCAGGAGCACTGCCGGGTGCATCACTCCCTGCCCAGGTGTGGAGCGGAGCTGCTGGAGGTCTGCTCTTCTCATGCCAGCTGCCCCCACCTCTGCTGTTGCACTGGTCCACAGACTCTGCCCTGGGTCATGTTATGTCTCCATACATTCTCATCTGAGACAATGTAGGGACCTGAAGCACATAGCTCTGCTTAGAGCTGGCCACAACGACCTGCCTGTGTGTTCCCAGGAGATCCCAGCAAGGCTGTGCTTGGAGGTGAGGTTGGGATTGTCCTCAGTCAAAGTTGGTGGGACGGTCTGGCTGGGGGCCAAGGGGAGGAAAGGACAAGAGACAAAAAGGAGAAGATGCAGAAAGGGAAATTTCAAATGAGTTGAAGGAAAAAATAAAGAAACATCCATGGCAGTTGAGCAGCACCGGGGCAGGGGGCAGGAAATCTTAAAAACCTCTCCTGGAGAAAGCACCTACCAGCCTGATCTAAGTGTCAGGTTAGTCCAGCTCAGAGCAGATCATGGTCCTGGAGATCTCTGGTGGTCCCTCCCAACCCAAATCCTCTAGGAGGAAGCGGCTGGAAGGCAGAGTGAGGGTCAGGGGACGCTGTTGTGGGGTTGAGGCCTTGCTGGCATTTGTACTGCCTGGTCAAGCCTGTCCTCAGAGTCACACAGTGAGTGAGTTCATCCTCAGAAGGAGTCTCTGCTCCATGGGCAACAGGAGTCAAACCAGTGCCAGGAGACTGCAGAAACATTCTCAGGAGCACTCCAGGCATTCAGGCCCTTTGACTGCTGAGGTGTCCCCAGACCAGTGCTTTGCATCCTGAGCGTTAAGGGCTGAGAAATCTTTAGAGCCAGAGCAGATCCAAGTCCCGTTACCTGGACTCGCAGGTTACAGGGCATCAGCAGGGCTGTACTGGCTGCAGGGAGGGAATCACTGCCCGGGGCATGAGCAGATCCCCCTCTGACCTCCCCTCTCTCTTCAAACCCCAGAACAGAGATCGTCTTTCCTGTGTTGTCCCTCCCTGCCGGGCTGTATTCCAACCGGAGGGGACACAGGCCCTCCCACTGGGGAAATGCAGGAGAGGCCAGTCTCATCTAGAGGAGTGGGGTCCCACCACACCTGCTGGGTGGCCAGGCCTGCAGGCTGCAGACCCCACTCTGTTCACTGCAGATCTCCTGCCTGGGGCTGCAGGGTGCCCAGCAACAAGACAGGCATGCTTGGGGGTCTGGTGCCACTGGGGTGGTGGCCTTTGGACCAGCCTCTGTCTGCAAGGGATTCAGGAGATTCTCTGGCTCCATGTTAGTGGCAAAGTAGTGGAGAAGGGGAAAAAGGAAACCCTTTGTCCATGAGATCGCCCGGTCAGACCTCTACTGCCTTCTCCTGCTGCATCAACCCCCCAAATCCTTTCACAGGAGCATTCTTTGTTTTCTGACCCTCTATCTGACCCTGCTTTGAGCAGCACATTGCACTACAGGCCTCCTGTGGTCCCTTCAACCTGACTTATCCTGAACGCCTACGATCTCAGGCCCCATTTCAAGCACAGAGCAAATGTCTCTGGGACGTGAGAGATTTGTGCTTTATGTGACCATCTAAAAGAAGGCAGGTGACTCCTCCCCCTTGACTCTAAGGGCAGCCTGGCAGGCACTACCACAGACATATCCACATCACAGCGGAAATTCTTTGCATCCACCTTTAACCACCTGAAAGGCCATTGCCTGGATCCCCTCAGGGGTGAGGGGAGAAATGCAGGCTTTTATGCGGTGTGATTTCTGTACCTCTGTAGGTTGTGCCTCTAAGTAGATGGTGCCATCCTCCCCTTGGTTTCTTACCTGAAGCTCAGGCTGGATGGGGATGTGAACGTGTAGGTTGTCTGTCACTGCAGTGACCGTGAGATGGTGGAGAGGTAAGAGGAATAACAGAGTCACCACCCTGGACTGCAGGAGAGAGGATTTCATCTTGTTTGGGATGGAGTTATGCAAGTGAAAGCTCAGCTGGAGCTGGATCTAGGAAGGGATGGGGAGGGTAACCTGAAGGACTTCTGTAGGGACATTGGCAGTACAAGGCAGGCAGCCAAGGAAAATGTGTTCTCCCTGCTCAGTGGGGCAGGGGACGTAGTGACAGAGACAGGGGAAAGGCTGAGGAGCTCATTGCCTCTTTTACCTTGTCTTTTCCTGGTCTTGTCTACTGTCAGGCCTCCCTGGCCCCCGAGTCCTTTGGCAGCATCTGTGGTAGCAAAGCCTCACCCATGGTAGAGGACAATGCATCTGGGGAGGACTTTTGCCCAGTGGGCACACACAAGTCCATGGGACCAGATGGGAAGCACCCCAGGGTGCAGGGAGAGGTGGCTGCAGTCACTGCAACGCTGCTCCCAATTGTCTGTGAAATGTCAGGGTAATCAGGGCAGTTCCTGATGACTGGGAAAAGGCAGAAATTGTACCCATTTTCCAGAAGGGCAAGAGGGAGGATCTGGGGAATGAGAGGCTGGTCCTCTTCATCTTAGTCCCTGGGAAGGTGATGGAGCAAATCCTCCTGGAAACCATCTCCAAGCATAGGAAGGAGAAGGCCTGGAAGAGGCAGCATGCATTCACCAAGGGGAAATGGAAACCATGCCTGACCAATGTGATTGCCTTCTGCCATCAGATGAATGCCTGTGTGCACAATGAAAAGGGAGTGTGGCGAGATGTTTTAGGGACTCTTTTAAAACATCATGGTAACACAGGTATGTTGAGATTTGTGTAAATTTGGCCATCCAGAATTAGAGCATTTCCTTGAAGCTGGTCACCCTGCTTTCCTCACCAGTTGAGAGAGCCTGACACCTCAGAGTGCGATGTGCTCTGCGCAAAGAGTGAAGAGTGGCATGGACAGCTGTGGGCAGGGTGTGGTTTTCTGAGCCCTGGGCTCTGTGTGAGACACAAAAATATTTTGTTTAATGGTGTAAGGCTGATTATAACAGAAATGTTTAGAAAATGAATTAAAAATGAAACACAAAAGAAATTAAGAAATAGATTGAAAGCAAAGAATTTTTTTTTATCCTTTCCAGCTTTTAGTTTTTTTGTGTTCCTATTATCTTTCTTGAGTCATTTATTTATTTTTTCTTAATATAGTGGTCTTTCAGGGGAATGCTGTGTTTTTTCTTTTTTTTTAAAAAAAGGAAAGAGATTTTCAGAGCTGGGGTGGGATGCAGTCACAGGGTCATGGACAGCTGGTGCCTTTGCAGGTGCCCTGGTCCCCTCTGCCCAGCCTCCCTCTGCAGCTGCAAGGGGCTCCAGTCTCCCGAAGGTCCCCTGTGAGAGCTGCCAGGCCCAGGCAGGTCCCTCAGAGACACCGGGGCCTCTCCAAGTGCCCCTGGGTGCTTGTGGTTGGACACCTGAGCTCTGCCTGGAAAGGTGAAGAACTGTTTTCAACATGTCAAAAATAGGAGCACACTTTCATCAGCACAAAAGGTTGGTTAATTTTTAATGTCAATGTTTTCCTATGATGAAAGAGTGGAAATCTTCAGGAAGGGTATTAATGGCGGGAGAAGAAATATCGATCTGCCCATTAACTTGCATTACCACTGCTCTGTCTCTTATGCTGTGGGTTTAATCTCAGTAACCTTTTACATATTTCCATATATCCTGCTTAATTGATCATTTCTAAAGTCATCTTCGCGTCAGACTCTCTGGGCATGTGCACAGTTGAGGACTGTGTTTTCTTTCTTATGACACTGGATCAAGATTATTTTTGTTTGTCTGGAATTAAGACAAATCCTTCTGCGCCTGTTTGCAGCTAGTTCTCGAAGGAAAGCAGGTGGGAATTGGTGCAAACGAGCTGTAACATTCAGCTACAGCCTTGAGTGGCAAAAGGTTTGATTTTCACAAGAGTGATCTGAAGTCCCCAGTGGCTGCTGAGAGAAATGGCAGGGCTGGGGAGCTGGGGGGGGGAATATTTTCCTTGGATGTCTGACCTCAAGGATGGTGCTTTTCCTACACGTCCAGACCTCATTAGGAGACACTCAGGATCAATATCAGTTGGAGAATGTGGATATCACTCTAGTTTGTAAGCTGAAAAAGAAGGAAAACTTTAAAAACAGAAATCCTTTTCTTTTTTCTTTTTTGTGCTCATTGAAATCTTCCTCTTTTAAATACACTCCTGAAACCTCCCAATTAGCCACACAAGAATTGAAGAAAATTATGGAAAGAGGCATGGCTCCTTAGGGGTTTTTGCATTTTAATGACCCCTCAAACGTATTTGGTGCTGAGCCCATGAACCTCAGGTGCTGAGACTGAACAAACCTCTCAAGAAAGTCAGAAGAAAATCCCCAAGTTTCTTGGAGCGTTAATGGGTCCCGCTGAGGGCCATTACCAACAAAGGCTCCCCAGGGGCTGATTAGAGCTGAAAGTTGGAAGCCCTGATTGCAGGTAGGCAAAGGCAATGTGAGGGTGGCTGTGATGCCAAGTCAACCTTGATGTGTGTTATCAAGCAGAGTGACCAGGCACTGACAGCCAGCTCCTGGGTAGGGTGATGCTTTCCATCACGCATTGCTCAGGCCTCTTCCTGGGGCCAGTGTGAGGTGAGGGTGCAAAATGCCGAGTGCAGGACAACATTACAACACCTCCTGGGATCCCCGGGGGTGAGGAGGCAACAAGGCCCAGTGGTGTAAGGAAGCATCATCTTCTTGCAGGCCCCGGTGGCAGACGCACCAGCCATAGCAAAAGGAAAAAAAATCCTCAGTTCTTTTGGAGGCTTTCAGCCTTGACAGTGCCCTCCGTTGTCTCCAACACAGGCTGTCCTTAGCTGTCACAAACCTGCACCTGTATCACTGCAGCCTGTACACACCCAACCTCCTTCCCCACCGTGCTCTCACTGCAGGATCTCCCCACCTTTATTGAAATCCCTCAGTCCTTGTTGGTGACTCCTTGAAACACAAAGCCAGGGGCTGATCACAGACTCCCTCTGGGTGTCCAGCTTCATCACAGCACTACCCTACGAGTGACATCCTTTTAACATGAAGTTCAGTCTGAATGTTTCAAAATGCAGTTTGTGGTTCTTTCTCCTTTGCATGCTGTTTCCCACTGCCAAGAAAAGCTCCCTCATCTCTGAAACCACTCTTCAAGCAGTCAGAGGTGACTACCGTATTGGCCTTAGCCTTCACTTCAGCAGGCTAAAGAAGCCCAGGTCCCTCAACCTCTCCACACAGGCCACGTGCTTCAGGCCCCCAACCCCATCTGGGCAGACCTCCCCTGGACCCTCTCCAGTTGCTCCCCATTCCTCCAGCACTGGGCAGCCCACACTGGGACACATTGTTCCAGACGTGGCCACACCAGTGCTGAGTGGAGGGAGTTAAGAACTGCCCTTGCCTGGGTGGCCAGGCTCTTCCTAATGCAGTCCTATATGCAGCTGGCCTCATTTGTGGTGAGCATGCACCACACACTCATATGGCATCCCCTGTAATGTCCAGGACCTTCACCTTCGGGTCCCTCCTCTGCTGGTCAGGTCTCTGCCTGTCCTGATGCACGGGTTGTTTCCCCACTGATGAGCTTTTCAAACAGGACAGGATGTGGGGTATAACCCTGCATACCCCACCTTTACCTGGCTTCCTGGTAAAGCATGACCCATTCATGAAAGCCCTCTGACCTTGATCATCCAAACTGCTTTTTGCCCATCTGGATGTCTACTGGACATCCACCACTATCCTCTCCTCCACAAGTACTCATCTTTTATCACAGAAGGAAATCAGATGGTTCAGGAATGATTTATTTTGGGTAAATCCATGCTGACTGTTCCCAGTCACCTTCATGAAGTGCCCAGAAATGTGATCTGAGAGGACTGGCTCATGACACACTCCTCACCAACGTGAGGCTGAATGGCCTGCAGCTCCCCAGGTTGTCCATGTGGCTGTCTTTGAAGGTGGACACAACATATTCCTTCTGCTGCTCATTGGGACCTTCGCTGATCTCCACAACCTTTCAAAGATGACAGCAAGCAGCCTTGATGTCACAGCAGCCAGCTCTGATGCCAGCCATCCAATCCCATAGGCTTGTCTGGGTTGAGTTCTAGAGACTTAGGCACTGCAGGCTGGTTTTCTCCTTAGCAGTCCTGACTCTAGGCACAACAGCTCAGGAGACCTTGTTGGTGAAGACTGAAGCCAGGGAGGACTTGACTTCCCCAAACTTATCTGCATTCACTTTTGCTAGAATCCCTGCCCCAGTCAGCAGTGAGTCCACATTTCCTTTTTTATTCTTCTACTGTTACTGAAGCAGCAGTAGCTCTTCTTCCTGTCCTTCACATACCCTGCAAGTGTCTCTGTCCCAGGGGAGCTTTGGCTTCCTTAACACCATCCTGCTTTGCTGGACAATATTTCTGAATTCCTCTTTTGCAGCCTCTCCCTCCTTCCCCTTTCTGTATGCTGCCTTATTGCCCTGGAGCTCATGTGGGAGCTCCCTATTTAGCCAAGCTGGGGTCCAGAGGTGTCTGCTAATTCTACAAACTGTTCATAAGGAGCATTCTTGTGCTTGATAGGTGCTTAATGACCTGCTGGCTTTCCTGAGCTCCTCTGCCCTTCAGAGTTGCCTCCCTTTGCCCATCCCATGGAAGAGCTCCATACATCCAAGTTACCCCTTCACACATAGGACATCCCCCTCCTCATCTTCCCTGGCTGTCTCTCCTGAAGAACTTGCACCCTGCCATTGAAGGACTCCATCATGCGACTGATCACACCACATCTCAGTTATTCCAACCATGGGGCAGCCCTGGGACAGGCTCCATATGTTTGCATATATTTTGGCTTCAGCACCTCAGCTGTGGTGCTGAATGAAGATTTGTCACAGGGAAAACTTTTAGCAAGGACCTCAGGAATACAAAGGCTTTGATTGCAAGTGGTGACATGCTGGCCTAGACAGCAGGTGGCAATGTAATGGTGAAAGGAGATTTCCACTAAGAGAGCAAAGCCTGCAGTGTCCAAGGCCAGTGAGAAACAGAGCTGGGCCACAAAGGAGTGGCAGGAGAGGGGTTTCCTGCCTGAACTGACTCTGCAGCACCTTGGTGCCTGTGACAGGCTTGAACCAATCTCCAGGCAGGACAAGGTGCCACTGAAGAGGTCCCTGGTTCTGTGATCCAGCCACCCTGAGGACATCATCAGCCCAGTCCCTGTTCACATCATCTGGGGGGCGGAGGGGGAGGGGGAGGGTTGAGAAGAGGTTCAGAGGGCTGGGAGCAAGAAGGGTCTGAGAGTGCAGATGCTGGAGTGGAGACCTTGGTGTGATGTGCCTCCCATTTATGCAGCATGCTTGGATGTAGATGGGATGGACTTTGCCTAAAGGCAGTGGTGGTATTCAGTTGTTTGGGTACAGGTAGATAATCCAAGATGCCCTAGGGCACTTGCCCAGCGCTACTCCAAAGGGCCATGGCTTTCCTGTAGGTCCCATGCTGGAACTACTAGAAACATGTGGTTTTGCTGGACACCCCAGGCACTTGACATGGCCCTGCAGGCCTATTTCTATGTCATTAAATCACGTGTCTGCACTGAATTACATTAGCTGTTTGTAACATTGAGATCTTCATATGTCTCAGCTTCATAGTGAGAGGAACATCAGTTGTAGAAAGCATCTAGTGTCATTTCAGATGGCCAAGGGAAATTCTCCACCTGGCCCCTAGCTGATGCTCCATAAGGACGTGGGTTTCCCAGTTGCTCCATCAGAGCAAGAAGACACTGGCACATGCCTTGGACCACCTCTGTCTCTTCCAAGGTCACCAGGTGTTTGCATGTGAGCAACTGGCTCCCACCCTCCATCTAAAGTGATTATAACCGGAGCTTAGGCAAGGAGCTCCCATGCAGACATCTATGTTGTGCCCACTTCAGTTTTGGCAAGGGGAATCCCACCTCCTGTGTGTCTGTGGAGTTCACGGGACTTAGCTGAATCCCATTGCATCCCAGGGGTTTCTAAACAGGCATGAGATGCCCAGATTGACTCATCTGCATCAAGACCTGAAGAATGGGAAAATGAACTGCCTTCCTGACCACTTCTAGCTGTCCTGCCTAGTTGAAACATGGGAATATGGATTTCCAAAGTGGGACATTTCCAGCTCTTGTAGATAACCATGCTCTGATGAAACAAGCAACAATGCTGTGACTGGTCTCTCTGCATTGTTTCTAGAGGGACCATCAGTGATTATTTTGTTTTACCTCAGTGAACATTTCTCAGGAGAAGGGAGCACAAGGGACAGAGAAATTCATGAGCTCAGCTGGGCCTCTGTACCTGAGTGAGGCCAGGCTCCTGGGATGGAGGGAGCTCCTGGCAACCGGGCAGCACTGCCCAAAGACAGTTGTGTGCAGGAGCAGCTCCTCTGCAAAGAGCAACAGGGCTCCAGGCTCTGTCTGCAATTGCTGCCAGAAGATGAGAGAAGACAGGGACAAGTGAAAGGCCGTGTGGAGTGGGAGGAGAGAGGAGAGCTCCTTGTGGGAGAAATCTTCATATCCCCTGACACGGTAAGTCTCTGGCTGTGGAGCAATGCTGTAGAGGTTCCTGGAGGGCTCTTCTAAACCCAACCCATCCCATCAAATCCCACATCTGTTTTTTAAGGATGTCTCTCCTGGTTTATCTTTTGCAGAGGAGGAAGAGACGCTTCAGAACAGGGATTTGCCTCCACATCATTAAAGGGACAGGGCATCCTGCTCCTTTTTCTTGGGGACAGCTGCAGGGGTGTGCAGCCGGTGTGTGCACACAGGTCTGTCCAGGGCTGTAATTCACAGCAGTGTCCTTGTGCTCCAGGGTGCTGTGTGCCTGGGGCAGTGACTCTGCCGCCTGCGAGGGTCAGCGCTCAGCCTGCCTGGGGAGCTCCCCGCAGCACTGTGGGGAGAAGCTCTGGGTGGGAGGAGAGACGCCCTGGCAGGGCAGGTTCATTCTCTCCTGCTGTGAGGGTGCTGAACGGGTCATGGCTGCCCACAGCTCCAGCTCACTCCCAGAACATTTCTGGAGGAGACTTTCCAAAAGGAAGGTCAAGGCAGCAGATACATGAAAGGGAAGGAGCTGTCATGAGTCTGTGCTTTCACTTTGATTCTCTCTGGCTAGGGCGAAATGCGATTGGATCTGTCAGGTTTAGACAGGGGACTGAGACAGTGACACTGAGAGAGGAGCAGCTCTGGGAGGGACTCAGCAAATGCCTTCATCCACCCCTCCGCCTAAGGACAGAACCAGCATCACCTTTCCAGCCTCACCAAGGTTTCTCTCCCCTGCTCCATAGCACCTCCAAACACGGAGGTGCCCTGGGCAGCGTTCCGCCCCCGGGAGGTTTCTGCAGGGCAGAGCTGAGCACCCAGCAGGTGGGATGGGGTGTGTGAGCACTGAGAGGGGAGAGACGTGGGGACAGAGAAACAGGTCCCCACAGGGACGGCTCCAGGCAGCAGAGTCATGCTCAAAGTGTGAGAGGAAACTGTCAGCTCCAAGGCCTCCCCTCCTCTCCCAGCAAGCACAGCCCTCTGCTCTCAAGGCTGGTGGGTCCAGGGCAGGAGACGTTTCCTCGCCTGAAAATCCCTTCAACATTATGAGTGGGTTAAATCTGACTGGAACTGTCAGCAATTTAAAATTTTAGTCCCCCCTGTTCCCATGTACACAGTGCTGTAGGTCAGGGCTGACTCCTCTGGAGCCCATGGGCAGAGGCCCCTGCTCCGCATGGCAAAATCAGCCAGCACAAATCAGAGCTCAAGCCACAGAGATCAATGATGGTGCTACTGAGATGCGGAGAGGTAATGTGTGTGTGTTTGGTGTGTGTGTGTGTGGGGGGGAGGGTGTTATGAGAAAGCTTTGCTCAGAGAAGTCTGTCCTAACTTGTCAATGTGTCTTCTTCCTCAGAAAATCCCCCTGTGCCACAAAGGAGCAAATGTCCAACAGCAGCTCCCTCAACGAGTTCCTCCTCCTGGCATTTGCAGACACACGGGAGCTGCAGCTCTTGCACTTCTCGCTCTTCCTGGGCATCTACCTGGCTGCCCTCCTGGGCAACGGCCTCATCATCACAGCCGTAGCCTGCGACCACCGCCTCCACACCCCCATGTACTTCTTCCTCCTCAACCTCTCCCTCCTCGACCTTGGCACCATCTCCCTCACTGTCCCGAAATCCATGGTCAATTCCCTGTGGGACACCAGGGCCATTTCCTACTTGGGATGTGCTGCCCAGGTCTTTTTCTTCTTTTTCTTATTTTCCGCAGAGTTTTATCTGCTCACAGTCATGGCCTATGACCGCTACGTTGCCATCTGCAGACCCCTGCACTATGGGACCATCATGGGCAGCAGAGCTTGTGTCAAAATGGCAGCAGCTGCCTGGGCCAGTGGTTTTCTCAATGCTGTCCTGCACACTGCTAACACATTTACAATACCACTCTGCCAAGGTAATGTCGTGGACCAGCTCTTCGGTGAAATCCCCCAGATCCTCAAGCTCTCCTGCTCAGACGCCTACCTCAGGGAAGTTGGGCTTAGTGCGGTTAGTCTTTTTTTAGGCTTTGTGTGTTTTGTTTTCATTGTGCTGTCCTATGTGCAGATCTTCACAGTCGTGCTGAGGATGCCCTCTGAGCAGGGACGACACAAAGCCTTTTCCATGTGCCTCCCACACCTGGCCGTGGTCTCCCTGTTCATCAGCACTGTCATGTTTGCCTACCTGAAGCCCCCCTCCCTCTCCTCTCCAGCTCTGGATCTGTTGCTGTCTGTTCTGTACTCGTTGGTGCCTCCAACGCTGAACCCACTCCTCTACAGTATGAGGAACAAGGAGCTCAAAGATGCGCTGAAGAAACTCGTTCAATGGGTACATTGTCAGCATCAATAACTGTCCATTGTACATCCACTCCTCAGGGTATCTGGCATCAAGGCTGTGTGTTTTGTGTTTCTTTCTTTCTTTCTCTTTTTTCTCTTTTTCCTTAAAAAAAAAAAAAAAATCAGGTTCCTGTTATGTCTACTCAGGAATGTCTCATTTGAGTCTGACCCAGAGGCCATGTTGAAGCAGGAAGCCAGGCGTCCCCCTTCATCAGCAGAGATGGGGGAACGTCAGAGCCTGCTAGTCTGAGCTCCCTCTGGTGCCCCCAGGGCAATGCAAAGAGTTTCCCTTTGCAGGGTCACTTTTGGCACTGACACTGAGGGAGCTCAGGGGCACAGAGTCAGGGTCAGACTAGTACAGACACGGTGAGACCATGGGTCCCATGTCCATTAGGAGAGCTCAGCTCCCCTGGCCACAGTCAGGGTGTGATGTCAACCTCCTCTCCTGTGAGGGTGGCAGCCAAGTGTCACTGTGGGCTGGTCCTTTCCCTCTCTGGCGTTCCAACACTACAAGTGGAGGGGGAGTGGAGGGGAGGGGAGTCAGGCAGCAGCTTGTGGGGACAGACCCAGTGCTGGACAGTATCATCCCCCTACTGCCACAGCAGGCATTTCCTCACTGCAGCCTTCCCGTGGGGGCTGCAGCTTTCCTGGAGACACATCCCCACACAGCAGTAGGACCTCTTTTTAAAGATGTTCTCCTCATCACAATCACAGAATGGTAGAGGTTGGAAGGGACCTCTGGAGATCATCTAGTCCAACCCTCCTGCTCAAGAAGGGTCACCTAGAGCACGTTGCACAGGATCACGTCCAGGCGGGTTTTGAATATCTCCAGAGAAGGAGACTCCACCACCTCTCGGGGCAACCTGTTCCAATGCTCTGTCACCCTCACAGTGAAAAAGTATTTCCTCATGTTCAGATGGAAGTGTCTGTGTTTCAGTTTGTGCCCGTTGCCTCGCGTCCTGTCACTCAGCACCACTGAAAAGAGTCTGGCCCCATCCTCTCGACACCCTCCCTTCAGATACTTGTACACGTTGATAAGATCTCCTCTCGGCCTTCTCTTCTCCAGGCTAAACAGGCCCAGCTCTCGCAGCCTTTCCTCAGAAGAGAGATGCTCCAGTCCCCTAATCATCTTTGTAGCCCTTCGCTGGACTTGCTCCAGTAGTGCCACATCCCTCTTGTACTGGGGAGCCCAGAACTGGACACAGTACTCCAGATGTGGCCTCAGCAGGGCTGAGTAGAGGGGGAGAATCACCTCCCTCGACCTGCTGGCAACACTCTTCCTGATGCACCCCAGCATACCATTGGCCTTCTTGGCCACAAGGGCACATTGCTGCCTCATGCTTATCTTGGTGTCCACCAGCACTCCCAGGTCCTTCTCCGCAGAGCTGCTTTCCAGCAGGTCAACCCCCAACCTGTACTGGTGTATGGGGTTATTCCTCCCCAGGTGCAGGACCCTGCACTTGCCTTTGTTGAACTTCAGGAGGTTCCTCTCTGCCCACCTCTCCAGCCTCTCCAGGTCCCTCTGAATGGCAGCACAGCCCTCTGGGGTATCAGCCACTCCTCCCAGTTTTGTATCATCAGCAAACTTGCTGAGGGTGCACTCTGTGCCTTCATCCAGGTCATTGATGAAGAAGGTGAACAAGACTGGACCCCGTACTGACCCCTGGGGGACACCACTAGCTCCAGGCCTCCAACTAGACTCTGCACCACTGATCACAACTCTCTGAGCTCTGCCATTCAGCCAGGTCTCAATCCACCTCACTGTCCACTCATCTAGCCCACACTTCCTAAGCTTACCTATGAGGATGTTATGGGAGACAGCGTCAAAAGCCTTGCTGAAGTCAAGGGAGACAACATCCACTGCTCTCCCCTCATCTACCCAGCCAGTCATTCCATCATAGAAGGCTATCAGATTGGTTAGGCATGATTTCCCCTTGGTGAAGCCATGCTGACTACTCCTGATCACCTTCTTGTCCTCCACATGCTTGGAGATGGCCTCCAGGATGAGCTGCTCCATCACCTTTCCAGGGATGCAGGTGAGGCTGACTGGCTGTAGTTCCCTGGGTCCTCCTTCTTGCCCTTTTTGAAGACTGGGGTGACATTGGCTTTCTTCCAGTCCTCAGGCACCTCTCCTGTCCTCCATGACCTTTCAAAGATGATGCAGAGTGGCTTAGCAATGACATCTGCCAGCTCCCTCAGCACTCGTGGGTGTATCCCATCAGGGCCCATGGATTTGTGGGTGTCAAGTTTGTTTAAATGATCTCTAACCCACTCCTCCTCCACCAAGGGAAAGTCTTCCTTCCTCCAGACTTTCTCTCTTGCCTCCAGGATCTGGGGTTCCTGAGGGCTGACCTGACCAGTAAAGACTGAAGCAAAGAAGGCATTCAGTAACTCTGCCTTCTCTGCATCCTTCATCACCAGGGCACCCACCCCATCCAGCAAAGGGCCCACATTTTCCCTAGTCTTCCTCTTGCTACTGATGTCTTTGAAGAAGCCCTTCTTGTTGTCCTTGACATCTCTCGCCAGATTTAATTCCAAACGGGCCTTAGCCTTCCTCATCGCATCCCTGCATACTCTGACAGCGTTCCTATATTCTTCCCAAGTGGCCTGTCCCCCTTTCCACTTTCTGTAGACTTCCTTCTTCTGGTTGAGTTTTGCCAGGAGCTCCTTGCTCATCCGTGCAGGTCTCCTACCTCCTTTGCTTGACTTCCTACTCATAGGGATGCACCGCTCTTGAGCCTGGAGGAAGAGATGCTTGAATATTAACCAGCTGTCTTGGAGCCCCCTTCCTTCTAGGGCCCTAACCCATGGGATTCCTCCAAGCAGGTCCCTGAAGAGGCCAAAGTTTGCTCTCTTAAACTCCAGGGTTGCGATCCTACTTAGTGCCCTAGAGCCCTTAGAGCCCCCAGTGCCTGATAGGGCAGTGCTGGTTACATGGCTGCAGTTTGTGGCTGTGAGGTGAGTTGTGCCTCAGTGCCTGATATGCCACTGCTGGTCCTGTGCCTGATGTTTGTAGTTGTGAGGTCACTTGTGACCAAGGCCCTCATAGGCCAGTGCTGGTTACATGGCTGATGTTAGTGGTGGTGAGGTCACTTCTGGCTCAGTGCCTGATAGGCCAGTGCTGGTCCTGTGGCTGCTGACTATGGTTGTGAGGTTACTTCTGGCTCAGGATCTGATAGGCCAGTGCTGGTCTTTTGGCTGCTGTTTGTGGTTGTGAGGTCAGTGGTGGCTCAGTGCCTGATTGGCCAGTGCTGGTCATGTGTTTACTGAATATATTTGTGAGGTCACTTGTGTCTCAGTCCCTGATAGGCCAGTGCTGGTCATGTGGCTGCGGTTGTGGTTGTGAGGTCACCTGTGCCTCAGTCCCTGATAGGCCAGTGCTCGACACGTGGCTGCAGTTTGTGGCTGTGAGGTCACTTGTGCCTCAGGGCCTGGTAGGCATCAGAGGATTTACTGCAATATGGAGCATTGTGCTTCATCCTGCGCATCTTGGGGGAACTTAACAACATCTTTCTTCATCCTAAGACTTCCAGCTCCCCTGTGTAGATTAACAGCTCTCACTCTCCTGCTACCTCATGATTAGGACTGAATTTGGATTTCGGTCTGCTCTGAACATTATTCGAGCGGTCTGTTTTGGAACCAGATAGGCGCGTCTCCTCCTGTAAGGCTGATGTTTGGAGGCACAAGTGACCTCACAAACACAAACTGCACCCACATCACCAGCACTGGCCTATCAGGCCCTCAGGCACAAGTGACCGCACAACCACAAACTGCAGCCACATGACCAGCTGTTACGAAACTATCATATACTCACTGGGTCTTCAAGAATCTTAACATGCTGAGCTGAGAATTCTCTGTTTAACTCTTTAGTTCAGTAAAGTGAACAGATCGAGCTGGTGCCTCAGAAGAGGGACCCCGAATGGAAAAGTCCCTGGATGTTGATATCCTTACGGTCTCAGTTATCCATCCCTCATGGGATCGTCCGATCCAATAGAAATATCAGCTCTGGGGTCTTCTCACCCTCCATTCGGTATCTTCACTGTCTCTGGGCATTTGCTTTCTTCTTACCTTGGGGCTACAGATAAAGAAGCCATGTGGCAATAGCCCAGTGGTTTCTAGAACTTTCCAGTACAAACATGATTAACCATTTCCTAATCAGCTAGGCCTTAACACTACTATTAAATTTCTTAAAACCAGCACTGGCCTCGCAGTCACTGAGGCACACGTGACCTCACAACCACAAACAGCAGCCACATGACCAGCAGCCAACATGCGCCTCTGCATCAGCGACACAAAGGGCACAGCACCACACATGGCAGCACACAGGGCACCCCCAAGCACCCCACAACACACAAAGCCCAACTCTCCATCCCTTCCATTCCCTTCTAGGCCTCCAAGGCCTTGCAACAGGCACTGCCTCTGAACATCCACTCACAGCCCGAGGCCTGCTCACTTCCCACCTCCAGGACGCAGAGAGCAAGTGCTCTCACAGGGACTCATCAGGCCAGCCCTTGCCTCTCGCTTGTGCCTCAACTTCTCTGAACAAGAAATCTCTTTGAAAATGTGGCAGATACCTTTTTGGGGGGTAACATTCCTTCTGTCTCCTCCAACAGCCTCTGCACCCATTCCCCAATGACTGCATACGTGGACAGAAAATCCCAGACCTCGAACGTGTTACAGTCCCAAATGTGTCACAAAAGCAGGTGGACACCTCAAAGATAGAGACAGCATTCAGACCTGGCAGGAAAATCTCACAAGCTCCCTGCTCTTTTGGCATGGGCAATTTCTAAAGCGCACACACCCTGGCAAGAAGAGATTACTAACACCACTGCTCACACCACCACTAGATGAATTTAGCACCCTCAAAAGTCTAGCTGGACTCCCGAGCTGACCGGCAGAAGGCTGCAAGCTTCTACTTAGCAACAACTGGAAAGTCCAACACCATCTCCATGTTCACCACAGAACATCATCCGCATATTAAACGTAGCAGTAGTAACTCATGATGACGGAGTGGAATAAAATTTGTGCCGGATGATGGGGAACACCTACTTCTGTTTGATTAATGAGTTGCATTTCTGTATTGCTGTGGAGCTTGGCAGGGCTCAATCCCTCCTCTGAGCACACACAACAAACCCAGAAGTGACCTCACCACCAGCATCCAAGCCATGGGTCTTCTCCTGACCTGTCAACTGCTCAGGTAGAAAGGACCTCACAAGCACCTTTCCAGCCACACCTCTGCTGCTGTCCAATCAGTTCATCACTCAGAAGTGACCTCATGCTTAAGACAGCAGGGCCTCATGCCCAGGCAGAGGGAGAAGCCTTCCCGCAACTCAGAAGTCGGGTTCCTTCCCCAATGCTGAACAAACACAGCAAATCCTCTATGCAAACAGGACAACCAGCATTCTCCTGTTTTATGCCCTGACAATTGGAGACACGTGGAAGGACTCAGGCCAGGGCATCTCGGCTGGTGAAACCAGCAGAGCCACAAGTCAGCAACTCTCCACCCTGACCTAGGAGCATGGAAATAACAACAGCAAGTGGGAGCACTGGCCATTCATCCACTTTCAAGGCCCTTGACAAGCAACACAGCTCCCACCTACAGAGCCGTTCCGGAAACACCCTGCAGGCTGCTGCCAGGCTCACAGGTCTCGGGGCGAAGCGGCTAAGGCACAGCATCACATGTGGTGACAGCCTCTCTCAGAGCCACTAGGAAATGAAGTTTTCAGAAAAAAAGAGACCACTGGGAAGGGCCCCTCGTGAGGACACCAGCAGCCTGCTCACACTTTGCCCAGCAGCTCCCAAACGCAGTTCTGAGCAGCACCTGTGGGCTGCGGTGGCAGCAGCAGCTCAGGGAAATGCTTCTGAATGGGTCTCCGACCCCCGGCAGGGGCAAAGCTTCCTGCCCCCAACCCCAGCAGCTGCCCCGGCCCAGCTGCTCGGGGCAGGCCAGCACGTCTGGCTGCAGGGGAGCTGCCCGCTCTGTCCCCGGTCGCTCTGTGCCATGCTCACGGCCCCACCAGCCCCTGCTGCAGCTCCTGCAGGAAAGCAGCCCCGTTGCCAGCACCGCTGCCCCCGCCCCGGTGGGAGGGCACCTGCCGGCAGCTGAAGGTGCCTGCAGCCCCACCAGCTCCGCTCGCACCCGCTCCCTCCCTCCGGCTTGGCTCCTGCTCCATTTTCACGGTTGTTTTTCCACATGCTGCACCTCGATTGGCTGACAGAGCCACCAGTCACATCCTGCCCCCGCCCTCCTCCCCTTGCTGGCCAATAGGAGGGCAGCACTGGGGGGGGCGATGCCATGGCAACACTGCTGCCCTGTGTGCCCCCGCAGGCAGCCCCCTCCCCCTCTCTCGCGATGGGGCACCATGTTGTGGGCAGCAGCGTGGGGCAGCGCGGGGCATTGTGGGGCCTGGGGGCAGCGCAGCCCCATGTGGGCGGGCAGTGCGGGGCCGTGGGGCCTGGCTGCTGACCTGCCGGGGCTGGGCTATGCCACAAGGGCCCTGTGGGGTTCCTGGCTGCCCTGCACCGGGGGCTGTGGGGAGCGTGGGGGAGCAGCCACGGGGCCTATGCTGGTGCTGGCCCTGGCGCTGGCACAGGGGCCCTGGGCATGGCTGGGGTGCCAGAGCCTGCAGGTAGTGTCCCTCTGCCCCCAGTGCAGGGCAGGGCAGGGCAGGTCCCTGTCGCCCCTGGGGCCCCAGCCCCCTGCCCGCAGCAGCCCCGGGGCTCGGCAGCCCTCACACTGCGCCCAGCAGGGCTGGGCCACAGCCAGGCAGGGGCTGCTCTCTGTGGGACTGGGCTGGGCCCCGGCACCTCGCTCTGCAGGGCTGAGGAGCCCCGGGGACATGGGGCAGCCGGGGGCAGAGCAGCTGTGGGCCTGCCAGTGCTGGGCAGCGGAGGTGTGTGGACGGGAGGGGGCTGGGGCAGATGGCCCTGCTGGACTGCCCCCAGCACTGCCCCCCACAGCTCAGAGAAAAATGCTTGGGGTCACCAGTGACTTGTGGGGTGGTGATGGCACCCCCACCTGTTTCCAAGCTGCACTCCCAAACATGCTGTCTTCTGGGTGCAGAGGTTTGACCCCCGTTTGCAGGAAGACAGGGGTTGTGGCCATATGAAGATGTCATCTCTGAGCCCAAAACATGCTCTGCCAAGTGGGAAGCATAAATGGATCCACAGGGAAGGAGCAGAGGTTCTCCCAAACAGGTAGACACCTTGGGGTTGTTACAAGGTGAAGGATCCATTTCCAACATGGGCATTTCCAGCAGGCTCTTGAGAGCCCCACAGAGCTGCGGGACACCCCAGCCCCCAGGACACAGGACCCCTTTCCTGCCAGAGCCAGATGCCAAAGGGGGACCCACTCCCAGGGAAACCTGGACCTGGATTTCCCCCTGCCATGAGGGGATGGAGCTGGCCCCAGAGGAGCCTTGGTGCTCAGGGCAGCCGCAGCCCCAGGACTCAGCAGTCATGGCTGGCACAATGTCCCCTGAGCCAGGCAGGACCCTCAGTCAGGGCTATTGTGGCAGCCCCCGGCACTGTCTAGTCACCCCCACAGCCCAGGAACCACAGCTGTTTTTGGAATAAAAGGTCTGTATGTGACACCTCAGGAAGGAGCTCCCGAAGCCCTTCCCCTTGGTGGAGAGCCACAAGAGCTTTGGCAACAAGGAACTGTGGTCCAGGGTGATGGTCTTGGTCCAGCAGTTCTCCGTCTCACTTGCCCACTTGCCCTCAGCTCACCTGTCCATCCAGGGGAAAAAGGACACTCTTCCCATCTCATTACCCTAAAACTCCTCTCCAACATGTCCCTGCTCCTCTGCCTGTCGGTGAACGGCCGCAACGTGGTCCCGCTGCCTCCTGTCCCCACTCCATGCCCTCATGTACTGGAAAGCAGTCCTTCTCCATGTCTCAATTTGTCAGGGCATAAAACAGGAGTCACACATCACTACCATGTGCCAGTGGTGGGGTGGCCTGTGGTGGGGACAGGCGGTGGCCCCAGGGTCTTGGTGCTCAGAATGGGAGGAGATGTCTGGAGAGAGCAGTGCTGTGCGTGGGGAGCCCTGCCAGGATGTGGAGCTGGGGAGCGCTGCGAGGTGAGGAGGTGCCTTGGCTCACAGGGCTCAGGCTGCCCTGGTGGCGTGAGCCAGGGTTGCTGGCAGCCTGCTGCCTTGTGTGCGCTGAGGTTCAGGCCTTGAGTTTCCTCAGCTCTTGCCAGGATCTGCACCTAGATATCCCACATAGACTGTGAAATACATAGAAATATGCAGCTTAGAGTATTTGGAGTATAGGAGGTCATCTTTCAGAAAGGGTTCCTTCTTGGAGATTCTTGAAGTTAACACTTCCGGGATCTGTCCAACCACAAGTTTTTTCAGTCATAGCAGGCAAGGTTTTTTTTTGTTTTTTTTTTTTTCCGGAGGCATAGCAGTTGCCTCCTTCTCCTATTAGCAAAGGCTACGTGGGGATACTACCCGTATCCATAATTGGTGCAGACACTCTTTTCTTCCAAAGACTCTGGAAACTCTTTGCTTATAATGCAGTAATATCCCCCAATTAGCCCTTACTTAGCTTTCTGATTAACCCCGCTCCAATCCAGTGAATTCTAGAGAAGGTCTTGAGCTCTTCCTGCTGAAGGCCTCGCTGTTTCAGGGCTCTCCTCTGCACCCTACGCACTGCTCTGGGCTCTGAAACCAGACATCCAGCGGCTGACATCCAGGAGGAGGCCTCAGAAAGGAGTTTAGATCACATGGGACTTTTTTCACCCACAAAGTTAACAAGAAAATGGTCTTGCCACAGTGGAGCACTCAGAGGCGCTCTTTCAAGCGGCAGTGACACAGTCATTAGCTTTTGAAATGGGCAAAATAAGGGAAACTTCCAAAGACAAAGTATTTCTTCAGAAAAGAACTGGCCTTTGAAAACACTTCTCCCACAGGTGCCTTATGCAGTGAGTAGTGATGCTCAAGCACTTGCCTGCAAGTCAGCAGGAAATACTTCATGGGTCATAGCTGAGAATCAGCTTGCAAAGCTGAAAGTTGTTTTTTGAAAATGACTTGCCAGCCCCCTCAGAATTATGTGCCTCACCTTTCGACATGCTCCTCTCTTCTCTAAGGCAGTCACTTCTGACCTGACAGTTGAGGTGTCCAACTCAGCTGAGCACCTTTTACACTGTGTCCCTGATCTGGTTGAGGCCTGCAGGCTCTGGAGCTCTTGCCTGATCAGCTCGGGCGCAGCCTGGGCATTAGCTCACTCGTGGACTCTTCTTTGCAAGTGAAGCCCCTCTGAGATGAAATCACAAGTGTGGATCCGAGGCTGACTTGGACAAAGGTTGCCTCTTGGCAGTGAGGTGTTCATAAAAGGAAGTGAGGGTCAGTTCCTTGTAGGGTGGTGCAGGGCTGTCCCAGCAGGCCTTGCACAGTTCAGCTCCCCCACCCATCATCAAAGTGTCCATTGGAGCCTGCAGAATGACTCCTTCTTGGTATCACACTATAAAATCCTCTCTGGCTGGTAATAATACATCATGTGCTACTTTGGGAAGGTTGATCTGCCAAAGGAAGCCTCCAGATAACGTCCATTGTGTCTCTGGGCCACAGGGGCAGTACGCTGGGGTCGGAGGAGACCTAGGTGAGGAGCTGTGTGCTGCTTGGTGGCAGGTCTGCTGCAGAGGGCCAGTCCTGACCAGGGTGGCCATGAGCCGTGCCTTCCTGCCTGCCGGCTGTGGACTGGTGGGGTGGCTGCAGCAGAGGTGCCCTTGAAATCACTGCACAGATGGGTCCCTGTCACCTGCGTCATCCCTTCCCCTCCCCAGGCCAGTCATTTCTGCTGGCTGGTCTCTCTGAAGCTCTGGGTGACATCCCAAAGCCTGCTGGCCAGCACATCTGCTGAGGGCCAATCAGGCTGCTGCAGTGGAAGTGACCTCACCATCAGCACTGCATCCATGTCCCCTTTGCCTGCCTCTCCCCATCCTCCTGCCTGTATATCATCTCTAGTGGGATGAGTGGTGGTGTGATTCTGTTCTTGTCCTCAGAATGGCTCCTACCAGAAGCCAGCCCATGAGGTTCCTGTACAAGAGGTGACCTCACCATCAACACTGCGCATGTGTCACTTCTATGATTTTCTCCCCTGCCCCCCTTCCAAGTCGTCCTCTCTTCTGAACCCCACATTCAACATCCCAGTCATGTTCCCTTTACTGGCACCTCCCTCTCCCCTATCCCTGTGGAATTACACACACGTGGTGGGACAGATCACATGGCAGGATGAAACTAGGCTCCTGGGGAAGGCAGGATGGGATGGTGAGGAGGTGCAGGTGTGCTCTGTGCAAAGGGATGGCTGGAGTGCAGAGGGCTTTTCCTTGGAGCAGGTGATGAGGCAGTTGAGACCTTGTAGTAAGGATAAGAGGACACACCAGTGTGGGTGACATTCTGGTAGGTGTTTCAGCTCATTCAGGATCTGCTTTGCAGGATCCCACAGGAGACTTCCCTGGAGGGCAGAGAGGCCATGAGGCCTCTGTAAAGACACACTAGGCAGAGGAGGAGAGGGCAGAGAGGCAGAAGAAGAGAGAGGAGACATGTCAGTTGGAATACAGTAGTTTCTCAGAACAAGGTTTCTCCATTCAGAGTGTTGACAGGAAATGTATCATGAAGAATAACATATACATCTATGTAAACATGTAAGCTCACATCGATTAATTCTGTAGTGCATGCATATGGTGCTGCCAATCAAAAAGAAATAAAATGTTCATTAGAATTGATAAAGAATGTTTGAAATTTTGAAAATGAAGATTTTTTTTTCAGTTCTTGTAAGGAGCTACTTTTTGCATAGATTTCACCCAATGACGAGGACTTTACATTCAAGCCCTTACAGACACATCTAGAGGCCATTGCTGCCTGAGATGCCCTGTGTAGCTGTGTTCCCGTGTGGTGCTGGGAAATGTGACCCAGGAACTATGGGATCCTTTTTGGAGCATTGTCTGGTCAGCAGGAGAAGCATCTCAAGACCTCTCAGTGGGACAACTTTTTTCTTTCCGTTGACTAGAAAGGGAAGTCCAGACAGCTGGGTTAGCCAGAGACAACTGCACTGAAGGGGTCTGGTGGAAGGGAACTAATTCCCATCCCTGTTGTCACCTAAAATGGAGTCGCACTTCATGACCGTGCAGGGAATGAAAAGGGTTTGTGGCTAGATGTGTAGGGACTCCCTTAGGGCATCACTGTAACACAGGTACATTGAGATTGGTTCAAATTAGGGCATTGATAAATAGAGCATTTTCACTGAAGCTGATCAGGCTGCTTCCCTCTATCAGTTGTGACAGCTCGACATCTCATGTTGCGACTCGCTGTGTGCAAAGACTGAGGAGCGGCAAGGAAGATCCTGGGCAGGGAGTGGTTTGAGGGCAGTGGACTTGTGCGAGACACAGAACTATCATTTTTAATAGTGTAGGCCTTATTATAGAAGAAATCTTTAGAAAATGTCAATAAAAAAGAAACAAGAAAGAAATTAGATAATTATCTAAAGTAAAAAAAAAAAGATTTGTTAGACTTTTCAGCATTACAAACTTCTTTGTGTTCTTATTTTTCTTATTATCATTGTGTTCATATTTTCTTTTTTTACTTATCTTTTTTGTTTGGTTCATTTTTGATACACTGGTCTTTTGGGGAGATTCTTTTCTTTCTTTCTTTGAAAGGGAAAGTGATTTTCAGAGCTGGGGTTGGATGCAGTCACAGGGTCATGGATGGCTGTTGCCATTGTAGGTGCCCTGGTCCCCTCTGCCCAGCCTCCCTCTGCAGCTGCAAGTGGCTCCGGTCTCCCACAGGTCCCCTGTGAGAGCTGCCAGGCCCAGGCAGGTCCCTCAGAGACACTGGGGCCTCTCCAAGTGCCCCTGGGTGCTCGTGGTTGGACAGCTGAGCTCTGCCTGGAAAGGTGAAGAACTGTTTTCAACATTTCAAAACTAGGAACACACTTTCCTCAGCTCCAATGATTGGCTAATTTTAATGTCAATGTTTTCCTATGAGGAAATAGTGTAAATCTTCAGGAAGGGTATGAATCTGGGGAGAAGAAATATTGATCTGCCCTTGACCTTGTGTTTCCACTGCTCTGTCTATTAGGCTGTGGATGTGATCTCAGTGATGCCTCACATATTTCCACATGTCCTGATTAAATTGGTCATTTCTAAAGGCATCTTTGCATCAGACTCTCTGGACATATGCACTTCCCATAGTTTCCCAGTTTTCCTCTTCCCCTTGCTTTTTATCCATTCAGGTACCTCTCAACTCTCCAGTTGCTGCTCTGAGCTGCTGGGAGTCTGAAGCTTGCCTCGTCTTTCAGCAGTCTCCTTCTCTCTTTAGCCAGCTCCTTTGTTGTGTTTCTTGTCTATCCTTTCCTATCCATCTGTGGAAAGCATTTCAAGGCAGGTTATGCCTTGTGGGCAGTGGACCTCACTGGAGGCAGCTTGGACTCATCATAAAGTTGAGGAGTGCTTTTTTGTATCTTTTATTAAACTGTTCCAAAAAATAATTTTATTTTTGTTTGCTCTTAAGACAAACCCTTCTGTGTCTGTTTGCAGCTAGTTCACTAAGGAAAGCAGGTGGGAATTGGTGCACATGAGCTGTAACATTCAGCTACAGCCTTGAGAGGAAAAAGGTTTGATTTTCACAAGAGTGATGTGAAGTCCCCAGTGGCTGATGAGGGCAATGGCAGGGCTGGAGAGCTGGGGAGGAAGGTTCTCCATACAGGTCTCCTATCAAAAATACTGCTTTGCCTCCATGCCCTGACTTCATTAGGAGACACTGTGGGTCAGTATGAATTGGAGAATGTGGGTATGACTTATTCTGAAAGCTGAAGAATTGAGAAAGCTTAAGAAGCAGACATCTTTCTTTTTCAGGTGCTCATTGACCTCTTTCTCTTCTAAATACACTGCTGCAAACTTTCCAATTAGCGAAACAAGAATTGAAGAGCTGAAGAAAATTATGGAAAGAGGCATGGCTCCCTAGGGTATTTTTTGCATTTTAATGACCCCTCGGGTGTAATTTGTGCTAAGCCCATGAACCACAGATGCAGAGAAGAGGCTGAAGCAACCTCTCAAGAAGAAAATCCCAAGTTTTTTGGAGTGTTAATGGGTCCCACTGAGGGCCATAATCAACAAAGGCTCCCCAGGGGCTGATTAGAGCTGAAAGTTGGAGGCCCTGATTGCAGGTAGGCAAAGGCAATGTGAAAGTGGCTCTGAGGCCAAGTCAACCTTGATGTGTGTTATCAAGCAGAGTGACCAGGCACTGACAGCCAGTCCCTGGGTAGGGTGATGCTTTCCATCACGCATTGCTCAAGGCTCTTCCTGGGGGCAGTGTCTGGGTGGAGGTGCACAGCACCAAGTGCAGGACCATGATACGGCACTTTCTGGGCTCCCAAGGGACAAGGAGGCAGCAAGGCCACAGTGCATTATGGAAACAGCATCTTCTCGTGGGCCTCGGTGTCAGAGACACCAGCCATAGCCAAAAGGACAAAACCTAGCTGTGTTGGGAGCTTTCAACCCTGGCAGTGCCCTCGGCCATCTCCACCGCAGGCTGTCCTATGCTTTCCCACGCCTGTGCCTCTTTCCCTGCAGCCTGTGCACACCCAAGCTGCTTCCCCACCTTGCTCTCACCCCGTGATCTCCCTGCCTCTCCTGATGTCTTCCTGTCCTCCCTTGCTTTTCTTTGAAACACAAAGCCAGGGGCTGATCACAGACTGCCTCTGGGTGACCTGTTGCACCACACCACTACCCTTTGAGTGACATTCTTTTTATCTGAAATCCAGTCTGAACCTGTCAAGATGCACTTTGTGGCTCTTTCCCCTTCACATGCTTTTTCCCACTGCCAAGAAAAGCTCCATCATCTCTGAAACCACCCTTCGAGCAGTCACAGGCTCCTACTCTACTGCCCTTTGCCTCCACTTCATCAGGCTAAAGAAAACCAGGTGCCTCAACCTCTCCTCATGGATGGGTTTATTTCCACTTAGGCACAGGACTTGACACTTCTCTTGTAAACCTTCATGAGGTATCTGTTGTCCAAATCAAAAAAAAAAAAAAAAAAAAAAACCCAAAAACGAAAACCCAACCAACTCACGAACAAAGCAAACCACACCAGCCCCAATGAGTTAAGGATGAGCAGGGGTGGGGTGGGCTGTATGGAATGGGATCAGGGTGGTAAAAGAGGCAGACATAGAAGATATGGAAGAAAAAAAAAGAAAATTAAAAGTGAAGCCAAGGATTGATCAGGGCTGTCTTGGGGATTCCTGCCAAGAAGCCCTGCAGCTGAACAATTCTGACTGGAGGAGGACAAGAAAGCTGGCCTGCTTCCACCTTCACAAGGCACCTGCGTGCTTTCCCTGACATCAACAAACGAAGATCGAGAGTGGGAAGAACCATGGACTCCTTCAGGGTAGAAGGGACCTCAGGATGTATCGAGCCCAATCTGCTTGCTCCCAGCAGGGTCAGCTCTGGGGTCAGGCCAGGTTGCTCTGGGCTTCATCCAGTCTGGTCTTGGCAACCTGCAAGACACGAGACTAAACAGCCTCTCTGGGCAACCACTTCCAATGCTTCACCATCCTCGTAGTGGAAAAGCTTCTCCTTATCTCCTGCAGGAACGTCTCTTCTTCCAACTTATAACCATTGTCTCTTGTCCTCCCACCATGCACCCTGGTGAAGAGCCTGCCTCCATCTTCTTGAGGACCTCCTCATAGCCACTGGAAGGCTGCTATGAGATCCCTCCAACGCCATCTCTTCTCCAAGCTGATCCAGCCCCATTTCCTCACAAAGCAAGTGCTCCAGCTCCCTGACTGTTTTGAGGGTCCTCGGCCAGACTCACTCCCAGTTATCAACACCCTTCTTGTTCTGGAAACCCAAACCTGGATGCAGTGTCCTAGATGGTGTCTAATGAATACTGACTAGAAGGTGATCACCATTTCCCTTGACCTCCTGGCTCTGCTCCTGCTCATACAGCCCACGATGCTTCTGGCCTTCTTTGCTGCCAGGGAATGCTGCTGGCTCATGTTTTGCCTCCTGTCCCCTAGCACCCTCACGTCCTTTTCCACAGAGCTGCTACCCAGGCCCTCAGGCCCCAGCCTGTGACACCGTGGGGTGTTGGTTTATCGCAGGTGCAAGCCCTGTCATTTGTCCTTGTTGAATTCCATGAGGTTGCTGACAGCCCATTCCTCCTGCCTCTCTAGGTCCCTCTGAATGGCAGCTCTCATCTACAGGCATGATGAGTGTTGCTTCCTGCATGTCACTGATACAGATGATAAACAGGACAAGCTCCTGGAGAGACCCTGTGGTGCTCCACTTCTCCCTGGCCTCCAGGAAGAGTACTACCCATTCACCACTGCCCTCGGAGCCTCTGGTCATCCAAGCAGCTTTTTACCCATGTGTTTCTCTACCCTTCTAGACTGTAACGTTCTAACATGGATGCAAGAATATTGTGGGAGACAGTGTCAAATACCTTGCTAAAGTCTAGGTAAAGGACATTTACCACACATCTGAGCTGCCCCTTCACACAAAAGACATCCTCCCTCCTCATCTTCCCTGACAGTCTCTCCTGAAGAGAGTGTACCCTACAAGAATTGCCCTCCAGTCATGTCAATGATCCCACCACATCTCAATTATTCCAATGATGTTTCAGAACTGTGAAAGCTTGTACATCTCCATCTGCTCCTGTCTCTACCCCAGGCTGCATACATTTCCATATATTAGGGCTGCAGAGCATCAGCTGTGGCACAGAGAGCAGACTGGTTGTGGTGAAACATGTTACCAAGAGCATTGTGTGTGCCATGGCCCCACTTCAGAGCAGAGCCATGCTGGCCTAGATAGCAGGTGGCAATGTAATGGTGCAAGGAGGTTCCCACTGAGAGAGCAAAGCCTGCAGTGCCCAAGGCCAGCGAGAAACAGAGCTGGGCTGTGCAGAAATAGCAGGAGAGGTGTTGGCTGCCTGAACTGATTTGTAGCACCTTGGGGCCTGTGACAGAGGTGAACCAATCTCCAGGTAGGACATGTGCCACTGAAACATTCCCTGGGCCTGGGCAGCCTTTGATCCAGGCACCCTGAGGTCATCATTAGCCCAGTCCCTGTTCATATCATCTTGGGGGGTGAGAAAAGTTTCAGGAGGAAAAGGAGAGCAAGAAGGGTTTGAGAGTGCAGAGACTTGAGCAGAGACCTTGGTGTGATGTGCCTCCCATTTATGCAGCACACTTGAATGCAGACGGGATGGACTTTGCCTAAAGGCAGTGGTGGGATTCAGTTGTCTGGGCACAGGTAGGAAAGCCTGAGATAACCTGTGTTGTCTGCCCAGCAGCCACTCCAAAGGGGCATGGTTTTCCCATAGGTCCCATCCATGCAGTTGTGCTAGAAACCCCAGGCATCTGACATGGCCTTGCCAGCCTGTTTCTAAGCCATTACATCAAGTGTCTGCACTGAATTACATTAGCAGTTTGCACTGCAGGCATCTCCATGAGTCTCAGCATCATAGTGAGGGGTGCTCTAACACTAGTGGGCATCTAGTGTCATTTGAGATGGCCAAGGAAATTCTCCACCTGGCCCCCAAATCAGGCTCTAGAATGGTGGGGGTGTCATAGCTGCTCCATCAGAGCAAGCAGACACTGGCACATGCCTGGGACCACCTCTGTCTCTTCCAATCTCACCGGGTGTTTGTGTGTGAGGAAGTGACTCCCACCCTCCATCTCAGGTGATTACAATGGGAGCTTAGAGAAAGAGCACCCATGAAGACATCTGTGTTGTGCACACTTCAGCTTGGGCAAGGGGAATCCCACCTGCTGTGTGTTTGTGGAGTTCACAGGAGTTTGCTGAATCCCACTCCAGCCCAGGGGCTTCCAAATCAGAATGAGATGCCCACATTGACTCATCTGAATCAGCACCTGAACCAGTTGTCAATGAGCTCCCTTCTTGCTCCTTTCTACATGTCCTGCCTAGTTAAGAGATGGGAATCGGGGCTTCCTGAGTGGGACATTTCCACCTCTTGCAGATAACCATGCTCTGATGAAACAATCTGTAATGCTGGAATCAGTCTTCCTCCAGTGCTTAGAGAGGACCCATTGGCGATTATTTTAGTTTATTGGAGTGAACATTTCCCAGGGGGAGGGAGCACAAGGGACAGAGAAATTCATGAGCTCAGCTGGGCCTCTGATCCTGAGAGGGGCCAGGCTCCAGGGATGGAGGGAGCTCATGGCAAACAGGCAGCACTGCCCAGAGACAGCTGAGCAGGAGCAGCTCCTCTGCAAAGAGCAGCAGGGCTCCAGGCACTGCCTGCTGCTGCTGACATGAGAGGAGAGAAGTCAGAGAGAAGTGCAAGGCAGTGTGGAGTGGGAGGCCAGAGGAGAGCTCCTTGTGGGAGAAATCTTCACAGCCCTTGACACGGTAAGTCTCTGGCTGCAGGGCAATGCTACTGAGGTTCCTGGAGGGCTCTTCTAAATGCATCCCATCCCATAACTGATGGGCTTTTTAGGGATCACTATCCCGGCTCCTCCAGTGCATAGGCAGAGGAGGAGATGCTTCAGAGCAGGGATTCCCTGCCACACCATCACAGGGACAGGGCGTGCAGCTCCATTCTGCTAGGGGTGGCTTTCAGGGTGTGAAGCCAGGGAGCACACACAGGTCTGTGCAGGGCCGTGATTCAGAGCAGTGTCTGTGCACCCCAGGGTGCTGTGTGCCTGGGGCAGTGACTCTGCCACCTGCAATGGTCAGCCATCAGCCTGCCTGGGGACCTCCCCTCCATCACTATGGGGAGAAACTCTGGGAGAGAGGACCGACCCCTAGCAGGGCAGGTTTATTCTCCTGCTGAGAGGGTGCTGCGTGGGTCAGGGCTGCTCATAGCTCTCGCTCATGCATAGGAATTGTGCAAGGGGTCTTTTCAAGAGGAGATCAGGAAAAGGGCTTCTTGAAAGGGAAGGAGCTTTTCTTCAGGTATCTGCACTTTCAGTTTCCTAATTTTGGCAGGGAGAATGAAGGAACAAGTTTTTGGTTTTGTCAAGGAAATGGGACTCCTAAACCTTCACTCTGAGAGATTAATACGTCAGTGAGAAACCTCAGGAAGTCGCTTCATGCCCACCTTAGCCTACAGGCAGCATCAACATCACCTTTGTGGTCTCACAGGAGTTTATGTGACCTTTAGGACGCGCATGCACAGAGATGCCCCTAGACGGTGCCCTGATCCAGGAGGTTTCCTTAGGGCAGAGCTGAGCACACAGTGTGTGGGATGGAGTCTGTGAGCACTGACCAGGAGAAGATGTTGTGACAGAGAAAGAGCTGGCAGCAGGGACAGCTCCATGCAGCAGAGATGGGCAGGGAATGAGAGGGAAGTGCAGGGCATGAGCCACCTCCTCTGCAGCCAGACCTCTGGCAGAGGAGAGGGGCATCTCTCCTGCTATGGCCCCATTTCATGCTACCTGACAAAGAGGCAGAGAGCGACTGCCCTGTGATGTCACTGTCTTCAAGGTGGCATGCCCAGCTGGGTAAGGGGAAGGCTTTCCAGAATGCCTCTCTGTCTCTCTCCTTGCCTCCCTTGGCAGGAGGATCATGGTGCTGCTCCTTGTTTCCCCTCCTGTCCATGCTGCTCCTCTTCTTGCTCTTGGGCTCTCTGGGGTTGGATGTTTTCAGCTGCAGTTCAGACATGGATGCCGCAATTGTGCATCAGAGGGGTCTGCATGGGAATGAGATTGCCCCAGCCCCCTTCTAACCTGTGGAGCTCCAGGAAATGCAGTCTGTGGGGCTGCAAAATGAGCTGAGTCTCCCTTAGGGAGAGCCCATCTCCAGTCCTAACAGTCCTTTGACCGTTTCCTTATAGTGTCCTTCCAGGCTGCGTGCTGCCCTCCAGAAAGGCACTGCTGTCTCATAGCACCTCTGTGATATCTGAGAGACCAATGAGGAAGTTCCAGAGATGGTGAAAGTATGGAGATGGTGGTGGGAGGCTGTATGTGGGCATCTGAAAAGAGCCCTGTGTGTCCTTGGCTAGAAGGGGAGTGTGGGGAGCTCCCTCAGGTGCCTGGAGAAAGGGTGAGAAGTTTGGAGATGTGCACTTTGAAACTGGACTCGTGTGCTCTCAGCGGGGACTGGTTTCTTTCTAGGGCAACATATATGAGTGTGATCATCCGCCAGCTGAAAGAGTTGCAAGCACAGTACAGCTGGGAACGAGAGTAATAGACAGACTAGCTGGCCTCACTCTGCAAGAAATGATAGTGGATGCTTTTCTCTCATGACACAGTAGAAATTCCAAGGATTTCTACCTTTGAGGAACACTCCCCAGCAGTGACAAGACCATCTGGAAGAAAATAAAAAATCCCTGAAACTCTGTTCCTCAAACCTCATTCTTTAGAATTCAGGGTGAAGATGCTGAAAAGCCCTTCTACACGATGAGTGGATTTCACGTGACAGAAAGTGTGAATCCCGAACAGGTCACCCCTGATCCCCCATGCCCACTGCTTTACAGCAGGATTGACTGATCTGGAGCCCATGGGCAGAGGTCCCTGCTCCTCACAGCACACTCAGCCAGTGCAAAGCAGAGCTCCAGCGTGGGAGCTGCACAAAGATCCTCTCAGTAAAGAGAGAGGCAATGTGGGGGCTTATATGAGAACTGCAACATTGGGGGGTTTCTTTGCTTAAAAAGTCTCTGCTAACTTCTCAATGTCTTTTCTTCTTTGCACAGTCCCCCACGCCCGGAGACAGCAAAATGTCCAACAGCAGCTCCTTCAATGAGTTCCTCCTCCTGGCATTCGCAGACACGCGGGAGCTGCAGCTCTTGCACTTCGGTCTCTTCCTGGGCATCTACCTGGCTGCCCTCCTGGGCAATGGCCTCATCATCACAGCCGTAGCCTGCGACCACCACCTCCACACCCCCATGTACTTCTTCCTCCTCAATCTCTCCCTCCTCGACCTTGGCTCCATCTCCACCATTGTCCCCAAATCCATGGCCAATTCCCTGTGGGACACCAGGGTCATTTCCTACTCAGGATGTGCTGCTCAAGTCTTTCTGTTTGTCTTCTTGTTAGGAGGAGAGTATTGTCTTCTCACTGTCATGGCCTATGACCGCTATGTTGCCATCTCCAAACCCCTGCACTATGGGACCCTCATGGGCAGCACAGCTTGTGTCAGAATGGCAGCAGCTGCCTGGGTCAGTGGTTTTCTCCACTCTGTGCTTCACACTGGGAACACATTTTCCATACCACTCTGCCAAGGCAATGTTCTGGATCAGTTCTTCTGTGAAGTTCCCCAGATCCTCAAGCTCTCCTGCTCAGACTCCTACCTCAGGGAAGTTGGGCTTCTTGTGGTTAGTGGCTGTTTAGTCTCTGGGTGTTTCATTTTCATTGTGCTGTCCTATGTGCAGATCTTTACTGTTGTCCTGAGGATCCCCTCTGAGCAGGGACGACACAAAGCCTTTTCCATGTGCCTCCCTCACCTGGCTGTGTTCTCCCTGTTCATCGTCACTGATATGTTTGCCTGCCTGAAGCCCCCCTCACTCTCCTCCCCAACTCTGGATCTGGTGGTGGCTGTTCTGTACTCGGTGGTGCCTCCAACACTGAACCCTCTCATCTACAGCATGAGGAACAAGGAGCTCAAAGATGCCCTGAGGAAAGTGATTTCATGGACATTTTTCAGCACTGGTAAAATTGCTCTCCACAAATGACTCCCACTGTGTCCCGTACGAGGACTGAGCTTTGTTTGTTCACTTTATTTGTATTATTGCTTTTATTACTGATGTTATTATTATTTGTCACCATGTTGCTACACAAATGGTTGGGTTCATTCCACCTTCACTGAGACTGCTCTGTCTCACCTGGTGCCCATATAAAGTTGTGCCCAACACTGGGTCAGACCTGACTCCCTCACAGTATCTCTGTAATAAAGTAGGTTGTTGCAGGTGCAGTGCCTGAAGGCTGGGCTCTTCCTCCAAAGCTGCTGTCCCTTATGCCATGTCCCCAGCACATTTCCTTCAGACAATCTCACCTGCACTGTGTGCTTGTCCTTACCCCAAAAGTTACACCCCCAGAGAAGGCTTCTTGCCCAGATGGAGGACTCGATGTCCAGCTGTGAGCTCTGGGAGGATGAGCCCTCTGCTGGTTCCTTTGCAGGGCTGTCAGGGAGCATGCAGAGGAGTCCTGGGTCCATCTCCTGTGCCTGTAGACCATGTTCCTCCCATGGGAGGCCTCATATAGGGTCTGTCAGAACACAGATGCAGCCCAGCTTGTTGCTGCATGAACAGAGAGGAGAAACTGGCCCAGGAAACTCCTCACACACCCAGCCTCTCATACCATCTATTTCCAGCACCGGCCATTCCCCATGGTCTTGATGAGGGGTGATCTCTGAATGTGACCAGCTCTGTCTGCCTGCTGGGCTCAACACCTGTATGGGGGGGAATGGCCATCCCTGCCTGGCATCTCTGCGGCCTCAGAACTCATCAGACTCCAGAGCATGGCCTTCTGCTAACCCCGAGGAGACAGGGACAGGGCTGGTCAGGGGCTGGGGACTGGTGGGAAGCGGCAGAGCAGGAGGGCCATGGTGGCCAGGGCAAGAAGGGCTGTCATGGGGACCATGCAGGGGGGATGCTTCCCCAACACAGAATGCACCCTGTCCTGTGTGGTGCCTGCACAGTGGGGCAGTGGGGCCACGTGCAGGGCAGCAGGGCTGAGACAGTGGAGGGATGAGGTGCAGATGGGAGCCACGACACTTCAGAAGCTCCCAACAGTCACGGAGGGGAATCACTGATGCTAGCAGGATTGAGGGTTCCTCGAGGGCTACAGGCACCAGCACCAGCTGCCAGGACTCCCAGACCCAGCACAGATGGTCGGTGCCCAGCAATGCAGCACACAGTCCCCAATCCTGTGTCACTGCCCTCTCTCAGGAGCACTGCTGGGTGCGTCACTCCCTGCCCAGGCATGGAAAGGAGCTGCTGGAGGTCTTCTCTTCTCATGTCTGCTGCCCTTGGCCCTGCCCTGGCATCGGCCCACAGTTCCTGCCCTGGGTCATGTTATGTCTCCATATGTTCTCCTCTGAGACCACGTAGGGACCTGAAGCACATAACTCTGCTTGCAGCTGAATACCACGACCTGCCAGTGTGGTCCCAGGAGATCCCAGCAAGGCTGTGCTTGGAGGTGAGGCTGTGATTGTCCTCAGTCAAAGTAGATGGGATGGTCTGTCTGGGGGAGAAGGGGAGGAAAGGACAAGAGACAACAAGGAGAAGATGCAGTAAGGGAAATTCCAAATGAGCTGAAGGAAAAATAAACATCCATGGTAGTTGAGCAGCTCTGGGGCAGGGGAGAGGAAATCTTTAAAAACTCTCCTGGAGAAAGCACCTACCAACCTGATCTAACTGTCAAGATAGCCCACCTCAGAGCAGATCATGCTCCTGGAGATCTCTGGTGGTCCCTCCCAACACAAATTCTCTGGGAGGAAGGGGCTGGAAGGCAGAGTTCTGGGCAGGGGACACTGTTGTGGGGTTGAGGCCTTGCTGGCATTTGTACTGCCTGGTCAAGCCTGTCCTCAGAGTGACACAGTGAGTGAGTTCATCCTCGGAAGGAGTCTCTGCTCCATGGGCAACAGGAGTCAAACCAGTGCTGGGAGTCTACAGAGAAGTTCTCAGGAACACACCAGGCATTCAGGCCCTTCAACTGCTGAGGTGTCCCCAGAGCGGTGCTTTGCATGCTGGGTCTTAAGGGCTGAGAAAATCTTTAGAGCCAGAGCAGATCGGAGTCCCATCTCCTGGGCTTACGGGTTACAGGGCATCAGCAGGGCTGTACCAGCTGCAAGGTGCCCAGCAACATGGCAGGCATGCCTGGGGCTCTCATGCCATTTTAGTGGTGGCCTTTGCACCAGCCTCTGTCTGTAGGGGACTCAGGAGCTTCTCCGTCTCCATGTTAGTGGCAAAGTTTATGTCCCAGTTTCTTCTCTCTGGAGAGCTGAGCATTTCATTCACGGAAGAAGGGGAAAAACCATTTTGTCCGTGAGATCACCCTGTCAACCCTCTACTGTCTTTTCCTTCTCTATCACCCCCAAAATCCTTGGACAGGAGTATTTTTTTCGTTTCTGACCCTCTATCTGTCCCTGCTTTGAGCAGCACATTGCACTACAGGCCTCCTGTGTTCCCTTCAACCTGAATTATCCTGAACACCTATGATCTCAGGCCCCTTTTCAAGCACAGAGTAAATGTCTCTGGGACAGAAGTCCTTTGTGCTTTATGTGACCATCTAAAAGAAGGCAGGTGAACACCTCCTCCTCCCTGTTGACTGTAAGGGCAGCCTGGAAGGCACTGCCTCAGGCAAATCAACATTCCTGTGGAAATTCTTGGCATCCACCTTTAACCACCTGAAAGGCCATTGCCTGGAACCCCTCAGCAGTGAGGGGAGAAAAACAGGCTTTTCTCTGGTGTGATTTCTGTACCTCTGTAGTTTGTGCCTCTGAGTAGATGGTGCCATCCTCCCCTTGGTTTCTTGCCTGAAGCTCAGGCTGGATGGGGATGTGAATGTGGAGATTGTCTGTGACTGCAGTGCCCGTGAGATGGTGGAGAGGTAAGAGGAATAATAGAGTCACCACCCTGGACTGCAGCAGAGAGGATTTCATCTTGTTTGGGATGGAATTAGGCAAGCCAAAGCTCAGCTGGAGCTGGAGCTGGAGCTGGAGCTAGAGCTAGAGCTAGAGCTAGAGCTAAGAAGGGATGGGGAGGGGAAGCTGAAGGTCGTATGCAAGGATGTTGGCAGCACAAGGCAGCCATCCATGGAAAATGTGTTCTCCCTGCTCAGTGGGGCAGGGGATATAGTAACAAAGAGAAGGGAAAGGCTGAGGAGCTCATTGCCTCTTTTCCCTGGTCTTTTCCTGGTCTTGTCTACTGCCAGGCCTCCCTGGCACCTGAGTCCTTTGGCAGCATCTGTGTTAGCAAAGCCTCACCCATGGTAGAGGACGATGCAGCTGGGGAGGACTTTTGCCCAGTGGGCACACACAAGTCCATAGGACCAGATTGGAAGCACCCCAGGGTGCAGGGAGAGGTGTCCGGAGTCATTGCAACGCTGTTGTTGATCGTCTTCTAAAGGTCATGGTAATCAGGGAGGTTCCTGATGCCTGGGAAAAGGCAGACATCTCAGCCGTTTTCCAGAAGGGCAAGAGGGTGGGTCTGGGGAACGACAGGCTGGTCATCTTCATCTCAGTCCCTAGGAAGGTGATGGAGCAAATCCTCCTGGAAACCATCTCCAAGCATAGGAAGGAGAAGGCCTGGAAGAGGCAGCATGTGTTGACCAAGGGGAAATGGAAACCATGCCTGACCAACCTCATTGCCTTCTACCATAAGATGAATGCCTGCGTGCACAAGGGGAAAATAGGGGATTCTGTGAACCTTCACTTTAGCAAGCCTTGGACACAGTCCCCCAGAGTCTCCTTATAGGCAAATTGTTGAGCTCTTCCCTGGATCAATGGACCATAAGGCAGGTGGAAGATTGGCTGGACCATCAGGCTGAAACGCTGTGATCAGTGGTACAAGTTCCAAGTGGCAGCCAAGTACTAGCGGCATCCCTCAGTGATCAACATTTGGGGCAGGACTGTTTAACACCTTTATGAATGGCCTGCACAGTGGATGGAGCGCACTCTCAGCACCCTTGTGGCCAATGCATAAGTGGGGGGAGCCCCTGGGCAACCTCATCTAGTTCCCTCTGCTTTGACCAGGGTGGCTGGGACTAGATGACGTCCAGAGGTCTCGTCCACCCTGAGTGCTGTGATTCAGTGTATCTTTCCCTGGAGAGCTCTGTAAAGAGAGAGGAGGCTGAGGGAGTAGAAAGGCCAGAGAGGCAGAAGAAGAGAGCTGAAACATGACGGTTAAAATAAAGCAGTTCCTGAGAACAAAGTTTCTCCATTCAGAGTGTTGGTAGCAAAGGTATTTTGATGAATAATATGTATGTGTGTGTATAAATAAATAAATAAATATATATATATATATATATATACACACACTCATAGACAGGCTAAATCCTCTAGTGCATGAACATGGTGCTGTCAATTAATAAAAAAGAAAGAAAAAATATTTGTCAATGGTAAAAACTGTGTGAAGTTTTGGAAACGAGCATTTCTTTTCAATTGCTGCAGTGAGTTATTTTTTGAGAAGATCTCAACTTATGACTAGGATCTGCTTTTTGGGCTTGATTCATTTGGCCACAGAGAGAGGCTATTGCTGCCTGAGATGCCCTGGGGTAGCTGTGTTGCCATGTGGTGCTGGAAATTTTGGAGGCGGCTCCTGCGGGACCTATAAACTGACTATAAACTGATTGATGCCTTCTCTGCTCTTCAGTGATCCTTCCTCTGGTCCCACCTCAGTCTACCCTGAACTCCATTTTTCCCCTTCCGTAATAGATCAGGACTGTGGAGAAAGAGCCGAGGCCAGGGAAATGCCACGCTGGTAATCTGGGGAGCCCACTGAAAAAGGAAATGTGTGCCTGAGACCTCACAGCGAAGACCTGGAAAAGCCAAGTGGCAGTGACCCTCCCGAGGCGCCAAGGACCCCAAGACCTGAGCCACGGGGCTGGATACGGCCTCCTCTGCTCATGCCATGGGCTCCTGACACACCTCACAGAGGAAGATAGATTTCTGTGGGAGAGGTGGAAGAAGAAAGTGGAAATGAATCAAAAGGGGGAATTCAGGCCAGGAATCCCACCAGGAAACACCTCCAAATACAGGTGGATTTACCCCCTCTCTGGCAAGGCCATTTCTTCCACGATCAACAGCACCTGGGAGAAGGAGGGTCTTTTCCTGACACCCCTGGTGGGAAGTGGGATGGAGGGCAGCAGGATTTGAGAGACCCCTTCCAGCCAAGGGGCAGTTGCTGGGCACTCAAGCAAAGAGTTCAGCCTGGGACCTTCAAGTCCTGGGTGGCCGAAGACTACAAGATGCCTCCCATGTGTGGCTCACAAGGGACCTCAGTCACATCACAGCCACCACTGAAATGACCCCTGAAGCAGATCCCATAACATCTGGCCTGAACGAGACCTGCAGTATTTCCCTGCCTTTCTCTGGGCACCTCCAACTTTCTTGGTAGCTCCTCAGCCCTGGGGAGCAGTCTCGGCTCCTGGAGTGGCGGGGAAGGCACCAGTGACTGCCAGCCCTGCCGCTACACTCAGAATTGTGTTGTGCTGAACTAAACCAAGTCCCCAGGGTGCTGCCTGCAGCCGGCTGGATGGGCACGGGTGGGAGCTGGCCCTTCCTGTTCCTCCCAAGCATGTTGTTTGGGGAAGTGCTGGAAGAAGAGGCCTGGCGGGATCCTCATGGCACTGCACTGCCTGGCACTGGGATAACTCCCTGCACACCCTTCCTGGGTCAGGTGCTTGGGGACAAGCAGGCAGCAGTGCTTATGGAAGTCCATCAGGACTGTGCCCTCTGGGTGGGCAAGGAGACCTCAGGCTCTTGTCACCCTGTTGGGGAGGAGCTGGCTGCTCAGAGGACTGAGGGGAGGAGGGACAGGTCCCACGGCTTGCAAGGTGAAGGTGCTGAGACGTGCCTGGGGCCAGGGCACTGCTACCTCGTAGGCCCTCTGCCAGCTCCTGGGAAGCCACTGCAGAAGCAATCAAATCCTGGGAAAAAAGCCTTCCCTACGTTCCTTGGGACTCAATGTGAGATCGTTTTTGCATCAGCATCTGATATGCCAGAAGCAGGCAGAAGACCGAAGTTTGTGCTGGTGAGGTCACTTCTGCCTGAGTGCTGATAGGCCAGCAGTGGGCACATGGCTTCGATCCTCATTGCGAGGTCACTTCTTTCTCTGGAGCTGACAGGCCAACAGGAGGCTCTTGGCTCATGTAGGTTCTTGTGATGTCACCTCAGTCCCTGGTGGTGATAGGCCAGAAACAGGCACATGGCTTGGATGTTCATTGCAAGGTCACTGCTGCCTGAGGACCTGATCTGCCCAAAGCGGGGACGTGGCTCTGATGCTGACTGAGAGGTCACTTCCTTCTCTGTGGATGATAGGTCATCAGCAGGCCCTTGGTTGCTGTTGGTTCATGCAAAGTCACCTCTGTCTCTGCTGCTGATGGTCCAGAAGCAGGTTGATGGCCTCCATGTAGGCTGCGAGGTCACTTCTGCCTGCATCCCGGATCGACCAGCAGCAGGAAGGGCATCAGCAAAGCAGCTGTGAGGTCACGTCACCATGAGCAGCTGAGCAGCAGCAACAGGGCTGTGAGATGGCTGGTGAGGCCACTTCTGCCTCTGGAGACGACAGGCCAGGAACGCGGTGGCCTTGCCGGGCCGTTCCCTGCTGGGCTGAGGCTCTCCAGGGAGGCCTGAGCCTCCCCCCAGGCTGCGCTGGGGCGGGGGGGGCTTGTGCCGGGCTCCCGCTGCCGTGGATCCAGCAGGGTGCCGGAGTCCACTGAATGGACTCATCACCGAGTTCACGCAAGCAGGGATTCGGTTGGCTTCTCCGGGATGTTTTGGACACCGAAGGCAGGAGACTGCTGTTGCATTTAGAAATACTTATCAGCTGGTCGAAATCATCGCAGGCAGCACAGAGCTACGAAACCACAGTTCCTGCCGTTGCGTGGGGAGTCTGTTGTTCTACACAAGTGCTCTGCCATGAAAAATATATATATATATATATATAAAAGTGCATATTTATAAATATATATATATACGCACACATATATGTATATACGTATATTCATTCTATATATCATTTAGGTGTCTAGGAACTGCAGAAGACATTCCTGATCGTCATCTATTGTTTTTTTCTTGGGAGAAGAGGTGTTTTCACCACTGGAGAAAGTCATTTAGCCAAATCAGGATAGTCAGGAGAGCTTTGCAGAGCCTTGCGCAGTCTCCTGCGCTGCGCGGTAGGACGAAGACTTAAGAACGTAGCGTGTTCCCGTTAAGTCACCAAACGCCGGAGAAGGTATTTCAGCTCTGCTTTGGAAGCTGCACTAGTGCAAGTGAGGCATACGGACAATTCACGGAAGTTAACAAACATCTCTTGCCTTTCAGATCATATAAATCATATGTTAATAGAAGATGCGGTGTGTAGTGATGAGGAATCACCTTCAGGGCGCTGAGGCTGAATTGTCACGTCAAATGCCTACTAGACAAGAGGAACCATTCCTTAACTGCCACAGGTAAATGTCTGCGTCCTTTGGATTCAAACTGTTGGGTCCTTGTGAACAGCCCTGGCTGTTGTAAGCGTGAGGGGAGGGAGAGGAGAAAGCAAAGAAGAGTTTGTCGGGGAGGAAGGCTTTATATCAATACATGGAAGGAGCAGTCCTGAAGATGAAACTCGGTCCTAGAGTTCCAATAAAGCACGTTGTTATTACTGATCAAGTTCAAGGACAGAGCCTGCACCAAAAAGATCCACAGATTCATAGTCATGTTGATTTGAAACACAGTATTCCTTAAGTGACTCAAAACCAAGGCAATATGTTGTCCATCCTTTTAGGTAAAAAAAGAAGAAAAAAAAAAGTTATGTGATGGTTGCCTCTGTGGTCATCTACCAATAATGTCTAGTCAGTGCCCACATTTGCTGCCAGCACTTTCCCCCTGGGGACCAGAACTGCCTGAGTGGTGCTCATCTGATCAGACACCCAGAGAAATGCATCCTGGGAAAGGATGCTTGCTGCTTTGGTCATGGGGTAGAGGCTTGTCTGCTTATGTGCTTGAGGTACCACCTGCAGGCAATGGTGCATGATCTTCCTGAGCAAGGAACCTGGTCAGAAGGAGCCTCTGGAAATGAGACAGCAGCTGTGGGCTGGGGAGCTTTTCAGACAGGCGGAAGGTTGTCACCTCTTATAAAATGAACTTTGAAATTATGATTCATAACCAGGCTGCTTTGACAGTGCCTGCCCTCTGCTTTCCTGCCTGTGTCATGCTGCTGGTGCTCCAGACTGACTTGGACACCAGCATCCGGGAAGCCCAAAGGACAGCACCAACTACCATTTATATTCCACATGTCCGTGTATGGTGGAAGAATATTGGAGTCTCATTGAAAGCTACATTTACTACACTATTACAGAATAGTCCAGCATAGGCACCAGTTTTGTAGCTTGCAACACCAGCTGGATGCCATGCAAACCTCCCCAAAGAGCTCTTCCTATCAGTAGTTTTCCTTTTTCAGTTTCCTGTTCAGTTATGTATCCTTGAAGCACCTCAATGCTGTGCTTTCCCAAGCAAATAGATACTGTTATCACAAGGGCACCCTACCTGAACCTTGTAGAATTTGCTGCAGCAGAAAACACTGAAAACATCTGTCCAGAGTATTTTCTGAGTCATGAGATTCACTCAGACCCAGCCCTCCCCGCATTCCCCCTCCCCCACAGGCTTATTAGACAGATGAATAATTTTGTCTGGGAGAATACTTCTGGCGATTTTGAGATTGTTATTTATATCCTGAGTCAAGTGGATGCAATGTCTGCAAAGTACAAGGCACTCAAGATCTGTTGACCAATAGCATGCCTTCTGACAGTCTGCCATTGCAAAAGATAGGGGTTACAGCGTTTGTAATAGGAATGGATTTAGCATTTCAATGCCTTAACTACAATATCAGTTCTTTCTTCATAAGGGCCAAACCTTAACAAACGAAGAAGCTAAATTGCATCTTGTGTTTTGGTAACTTTGGGAAGACAACTACACCGATTTCCATCAGCAGACTTCAGCAGGAGTACGTCCTCCACTTTCTAGGCTTCTGGGAGTTGGCATTGAAGGAAGGTGCTTAAAAATGAAGCAGGTTACTTTTCTGGTGATGAAGTTTTCCTGAGTACTGGCAACCCATTCCTCCCTCCTGCTGAGATCCATCTGGAGGGCAGTCCTCAACCTTATGACTGTTCTCCTGATTAGGTGCCATCTGCAAATGTGATGAGAGTTGTGTCCTCCAGGTCACTGATGAACGTGTTAAACAGTACAAGTCCCAGTATAGAGCCCTGCATCCTCCACTTGTCACTGGCTTCCAGGTGAAGCACAACCCATTCACAAAAGCCCTCTGAGCTTGATCATCCAACCAGATTTTTACCCACCTTGTTGTCTACCCAGCCTATTGTAATGCCTTACTTGTATAGAAGGATATTCTTGGAGACAGTGTCAAACACCTTGCTAAAATCATGGTAAATGACATGCACTACTCTCCTCTCCTCCACAAGTACAGGTCTTTTATCATGAAGGCAATCAGGTTGCTCAGGAATGATTTACGTTCAGTAAATCCATGCTGACTGCTCCCAGACACCTTCTTCTCCTCCATGTGCCCAGGAGTGTGATGCGAGAGGATTCACTCCATGAAGCACTCCTCACCAAAATGCGGCTGAATGGCCTGCAGCTCCTTGGGTTGTCCTTGTGGCCTTTTTTAGGATGGGCACAACATATTCCTTTTTCTGGTCCTTGGGACCTCCATTGATCTCCACAACCTTTTAAAGATGATAGAGAATGGCCTTGTTATAGCGCGATAGTGGCCAGCCCCCTCAGTGTCTTCTGATGCAGCCCATCCAGACCCATAGACGTGTATGGGTTGAGTCCATGCAAGTCATCCCTCACTCAGTCATCACCCACCTGTGGTTGTTTTTCTTTCCCTCTGGAGGCCTGACTCTAGGCACAACAGTCTGGGAGACCCTTTTGGCAAAGACTGAAGCCAAGAAGGCACTGAGCTCCTCAGACCTACCCGTACCTGCTGTTACTAGATTCCCTGCCCGATCCAGCAGTGAGCCCACATTTTCCTTTTCACCCTTTTACTGCAACTGAAGCAGTAGCAGCTCTTCTTCATGCCCTTGACATCCCCTGCAAGTGTCTACCCTTGGGGAGCTTTACCTTCCCGAACACCATCCCCGCTTTGCTGGACAATGGTTCTGAATTTCTCCACTGCAGCGTCTCCCTCCTCCTGCTTCCTCCATGCTGCCTTCTTACCCTGGAGCTCATTCCTGAGCTCCCAGTGTAGCCAAGCCGATCTCCTGAGATGTCTGCAAGTTTTACTGAGTATTGGGATGGACCATTTTTGTGCTTGGCAGGTGCTGAACTTACAGACCTGCTGGCTTTAGGGAGCTTCTGGGCCCTTCACAGCTGCCTCCCATGGCATCCCCCGCCACTCCCCTCACCAGGCCCAAGTCTGCTCCTCTGAAGTCCAGGGTCTGTGCTCCACTACTGTCCTTCCTCACTCTGCTCAGGATCTGGGACTCCACTTTTTCATGGTCACTGTAGGAAAGTATGACACTGACTATCCCACCCCTGATCAGTTCCTCTCTTTTTGAAATTCTAGATAAAAGAAAGCATCACCCTTATCGGCCCATCTGGCAGCTGTGCAAAGAAGTTGTCCTTGATGCCTTCCAGAAACCTCCTGGCCTGCTTGCACTCTGCTGTTTGCCCTTCCAGTTCATGTCAGGGGGATTAAAGTCCCTCCTACAAGAACCAGGGCCTCTGATCCACAGTTGCTCAGGTTGCTTAAAGGAGACTGCATCCACCTCCTCGCACTGATTGGGTGGTCTGTAGCTCTCATCATGATGTCAACTGTACTGTGATGCTCCCCCACAAGCATCCAACCAAACCCTTGCCTCTCCCATGGAAGTGCTCCACAAACCTGAGATGCCCCTCCACACAAAGGTCATGTCCCCTGCTCGTCTTCCCGGACAGTCTCTCCTGGAGAGCTTGTACCCTACCAGCACAGCCCTCCAGTCATGTGAGTGGTCCCAACACACTCAGTTATTCCAATGATGTTGCAGTCCTGTGACAGCTTGTGCTCCTGCCTGTGCCCCAGGCTGCATGCACTTGCATATATTTGGCCTACAGAGCCTCAGCTGTGGCAGAGAGAACACACTGATCATGGTGGAACCTGTTACCAAGAGCAAAAGACACTGTGTGTACAGTGGTCCAACTTCAGAGCAGAGCCATGCTGGCCTAGATAGCTGGTGGCAATGTAATGGTGAAAGGAGGTTCCCACTGAGAGAGCAAAGCCTGCAGTGCACAAGGCCAGGGAGAAATAGAGCTGGGCTGTGCAGAAATAGCAGGAGAGTGGTTGGCTTCCCGAGCTGACTGTGCGGCACCATTGTGCCTGTGACAGAGGTGAAGCGATCTGCAGGCAGGACAAGGTGCCACTGAAGAAGTCCCTGGGCCTGGGCAGCCTGTGTTCCAGGCACCCTGAGGTCATCATTAGCACAGTCCTGGTCCATATCATTTTGGGGGGTGAGAAGAGGTTCAGGGGGAGGAAAGCCAGAAGGTTTTAAGGGTGCAGAGACTAGAGCAGAGACCTTGGTGGGATGTGCCTCTCCTATTTATGAAGCACGCTTGGCTGAAGATCAGCAGGACTTGGCCTAAAGGCAGTGGTGGGATCCAGTTGTTTGGGCACTGGTAGGAAACCTTAGTTGCCCTGGGGCACTTGCCCAGCAACCACTTCAAAAGGGCCATGGTTTTCCTAGAGGTCCCGTGGTGTATCTGCTAGAGACATGTGGATGGGCTGGACACTCCCAGGCATCTGAAATGGCCCTGCAGGCCTATTTCTATGTCACTGAGTCAAGTGCCTGCACTGGATGACGTCAACTGTTTGCAATGTTGGGATCTGCATGTGTCTCAGCTTCCTAGTGAGTGCAGCTCTGGTCGCAGTGGGCATCTTGTATCATTGCAATGGCCAAAGCAATACCCAGCCTGACCCCACCTCATGGTCTAGAAGGATGTGGGTCTCCCACTTGCTCCATCAGAGCAAGCAGTCACTGGCACATGTTCTCCAGCATCTCTGTCTCTTCCAATGTCACCAGGTGTTTGTGTGCGAGCAACTGACTCCCACCCTCTATCTCCATTGATTATAATAGGAGCATAGACCAAGATCTCGCATGCAGACATCCGTGCTGTTCTCACTTCTGCCTGGGCAAGGGGAATGCCACCTCCTCTGTGTTTTTTGTGGAGCTCACGGGAAGGACCTGAATGCTATGTCAGCCCAGGGCCTTCTAAACCAGACTGAGAAGCCCAAACTGAGTCATCTGAATCAATTCCTAAACCATGGGAAAATGAGCTCTATTCTTGTCTTCATCTAGGTGTCCTGCCTAGTTAAGAGGTGGGAATAAGGGCTTCCAGAATGGGACGTTTCCACCTTTCATAGATAACCATCCTCTGATGAGACAAACTGCAATGCTGGAATCAGTCTTCCTTCAGTGTTTAGACAGGGACCATCAATGATTATTTTAGTCTACTTCAGTGAACATTTCCCAGGAGGAGGGAGCAGAAGGGACAGAAAAATTCATGCCTTTAGCTGGGCCTCTGCTCCCGAGTGGGGCCAGGCTGCAGGGTTGGAGGGAGGTCATGGCAACCAGGCAGCACTGCTGAGACACAGCGCTGTCAGGAGCAGCTCCTCTGCAAAGAGCAGCAGGGCTCCAGGCACTGCCTGCAGTTTCTGCCAGAAGATGAGACAAGATAGGGAGAAGCGAAAGGCAGCATGCAGCGTAAGGAGAGAGGAGAGCTCCTTGTGGGAGAAATCTTCACAGCCCCTGACACAGTAAGTCCCTGGCTGCAGGGCAATGCTACTGCAGTTCCTGGCAAGGTCTAGAAACCCATCCAGTCACACGACTGGATTTTTAAGGATCGCTCTATCGGTTTCACCTTTACAGAGGAGGAGGAGATGCTTCGGAGCAGGGATTCCCAGTCACAGTGCCACAGGGACAGGGCATGCTGCTACCTTCTCCCAGGGACGCTGCAGGGGAGTGAAACTGGGGTGTGCTCACAGATCTGTCCAGGACTGTAATTCAGAGCATTGTCCCTGCACCCTAGGGTGCTATGTGCCCAGAGCAGTGACTCTGCTGCCTGCGAGGGTCACCATTCAGCCTGCGCGGGGAGCTCACCACAGGGAGCAGCTCTGGGCGGGAGGAGAGGCCCCCGGCAGGGCAGCTTGAGCCTCCTGTCAAGAGGATGCTGCATGGGTCAGGGCTGCCCACAGCTCCAGCTCACTCCCAGGACATTTCTGGAGGACACTTTCCAAATGGAAGGTCAGGGCAGGGGATACATGAAAGGGAAGGAGCTGTCATGAGTCTGTGCTTTCAGTTTGATTCTCTTTGGATGGGGTGAAATGGGATTGGATCTGTCAGCTTTAGACAGGGAACTGAGGCTCCAAAACAGTGACACTGCGAGAGGAGCAGTTCTGGGAGGGACTCAGCAAATGCCTTCATCCACCCCTCTGCCAAAGGACAGAACCAGCATCACCTTTCCAGCCTCAGCAAGGTTTGTCTCCCCTGCTCCATAGCACCGGCAAACACAGAGGTGCCCTGGGCAGTGTCCTGCCCCCAGGAGGTTACTGCAGGGCGGAGCTGAGCACCCAGCGGGTGGGATGGGGTCTGTGAGCGCTGAGAGGGGAGAGACGTGGGGACAGAGAAACTGCTCCCCGCAGGTACAGCTCCAGGCAGCAGAGTCATGCTCCAAGTGTGAGAGGAAACTGTCAACTCCAAGGCCTCCTCTCCTCTCCCAGCCAGCACAGCCCTCTGCTCTCAAGGCTGGGGGGTCCAGGGCAGGAGTCGTTTCCTCGGCAGCCGGACATGCAGGAGAGGAGACACTCCTGAGTGTCCCTCTGCCCCTCCCTGGCCCTGCCTCCCTCTGCACATATATCATGGTATTGCTCCATGTTTCCCACCTGCACATGCTGCCCTCGTCCTTCCCCTTTGGACTCTCTGGGCAGGGGAGGTTCTGATGCAGTTCAGACACTGAGACACTGCGGGTGCTGCTATGCAAATGTGTCCTTGACAGTGAGGTGCCCAAGTCCTCCCCTAACCTGTGGGACTTTGGGCAATGCAGTGTGGGAGTCTGGGAATGAGCCAACTCTCTTGCCAGGACACCCCATCCTTAGGACATTCCGCCATTTCCCTGGGCTGTCTGGCTGGGCTGCAAGCTGCCTTCCACAAGGACACAGCTCTCCCATTGCAGCTGCGTGTTATCTAGGTGCCCCAGGCAGAAGCCACCTAGATACTGAGGCCACGGACATGCTGCTGGGAGGCTGGATGTGGGCAGCTGGAAGGAGACCAATGTGTTGCTGGCTAGAAGGGGAGGGCTGAGACCTGCCTCACATCCCCTCAGAAAGAGTGCTGATGGGCACGTCGCAAGTGCATTCCTCTGCTCTCCGCGGTGTTGTTTCTTTTTTGGGTAACACGAGTGCAACTGTCCTCCACCTCCGAGGTGGGAGCACAGGGCAGCTGGGAAGAAGGCAGATGGACAGGCCAGCTCTGCTCCCTCTGCACTCAAGCCAGAGTGAAGCCTTTTGCCTCTGAGGAGTCACAGCTGCTCACTCTGAGTGCAGCAGCAGTGCTGAGGATTTCTACCTGCAGGAATCCTCCTCAGGTGTGACAGGGTCAGCTAAAAAAAAACAAAGAAGCCTTAAAACTATTAATGCACATTATTTAGAAGTGGGAGTGAAGATGCTGAAAATGCCTTCAACATTATGTGTGGATGAAATATGACTGGAACTGGGAATATAAATTTTAGTCACCTGCTTCCATGTACACAGTGCTGTCGGTCAGGGCTGGCTACTCTGGAGCCCACGGGCAGAGGCCTCTGCTCCTCACAGCAAACTCAGCCAGCACAAAGCAGAGCTCAAGCCACGGAGCTCAGTGATGGTGCTGCTGAAGTCGGGAGAGGTAATGTGTGTTTGTGGGAGGTTATGAGAAAGTTTGCTCAGAGAAGTCTGCCCTAACTTGTCAATTTGTCTTCTTCATCACACAGTCCCCCGTGCCCTAAAGGAGCGAAATGTCCAACAGCAGCTCCCTCAATGAATTCCTCCTCCTGGCATTCACAGACACACGGGAGCTGCAGCTCTTGCACTTCTCGCTCTTCCTGGGCATCTACCTGGCTGCCCTCCTGGGCAACGGCCTCATCATCACAGCCGTAGCCTGCGACCACCACCTCCACACACCCATGTACTTCTTCCTCCTCAACCTCTCCCTCCTCGACCTTGGCACCGTCTCCACCACTGTCCCCAAATCCATGGCCAATTCTCTGTGGGACACCAGGGCCATTTCCTACTCAGGATGTGCTGCCCAGATATTTTTCTTCTTTTTCTTCATTTCAGCAGAGTATTCTCTCCTCACTGTCATGGCCTATGACCGCTTTGTTGCCATCTGCAGACCCCTGCACTATGGGACCCTCATGGGCACCGGAGCTTGTGTCAGAATGGCAGCAGCTGCCTGGAGCAGTGGTTTTCTCCATGCTCTCCTGCACACTGCTAACACATTTTCCATACCACTCTGCCAAGGCAACACAGTGGAGCAGTTCTTCTGTGAAGTTCCCCGGATCCTCAAGCTCTCCTGCTCAGACTCCTACCTCAGGGAAGTTGGGCTTCTTGTGGTTGGTGCCTGTTTAGCTTTGGGGTGTTTTATTTTCATTGTGCTGTCCTATGTGCAGATCTTCACTGCTGTGCTGAGGATCCCCTCTGAGCAGGGCCGGCACAAAGCCTTTTCCACGTGCATCCCTCACCTGGCCGTGGTCTCCCTATTTGTCTGCACTGGCATATTTGCCCACCTGAAGCCCCCCTCCATCTCCTCCCCAGCTCTGGATCTGGTGGTGACTGTTCTGTACTCAGTGGTGCCTCCAGCAATGAACCCTCTCATCTACAGCATGAGGAACAAGGAGCTCCAAGACACAGTGAGGAAACTGGTTCAGCTCTTACTATTTCAGCATCAATAAGTCGCCCATCCCTCTTCACAAGTGATTTCCCATTCATCTCAGACAACTTGTATGCTTGGGGAATTCTCTCTGTGATAATCATGTTTTTGCAGAAGTGTTTCAATTCATGCCACTTCTGCAGAGGCATGAAACCCATCTGTCTAACTGAGATTCCTGCTGTGAATGTGTCTGTCACTGTGTCAGACCTGGCTTCCCTCTAATTAAAGAGGAATTCTTCATTGCAATGCTTGAAGTTTGGGCTCTTCTTCCAAAGCAGGAGCCAGGAATGCACTCAAGGACTTTCACCTTGGAGGGGACTGTTGCTTTTCTGGGGTTCTCCTTGGGCTGAAGGCAGTGAGCTCATAGGTGATGTGTTCGGGAAGGAGGGATGGATTCAGCTCTCACTTGTGGGTGCCCAGTGCTCCTGGAGGTGGTGAATGGTCAGGCAGTATCTCCCATATGACAGGGCTGGACACTGATGCCTGTCCTTCTCCAAGGGAGTATGGAGCCCCCAGGAGAGCACCGGGCATCTCCAAGGTCACCATGTGCCTAGGGGAGAATGGAGCTTCACAAAGTGAAGTGGAGTCAGCCAAAGATAAAGGGCAAAAGCAATGAATGTCCAGGCTAGTGAGAGCTCTGCAATCCCGCAAGAGGCAGTGGGGACCCAGCAGGCAGAGGGAAGGGAGCCTGGAGAGCTGTTCATGTCAGCCTCAGTGAAAACCATGGGCTGGATCTTGGGACATGCCTGAACACAGCCTGAAGGCATTTGAAATGCCCTGTGATTGCTCAGAGTATTGTCCACGGCCACAGACCCCTTGGTAGGGGTTGTCAGGTGCAATGAGGCCTGTCTGACTGGGTCTGCTTCCCACCCTGGCCACCACAGGCAGTGTGGAGTCACCCCATGGCCCCAGGGACCCACAAGCTAATTGTTCCACAGAGCAGCACCAACAGCTCGGGGTCATGCAAGGAGCACCAGAGAGGGTTCCAGGAATGGCCAACCAGGCCAACATGGACACACTGACCTGGGGAAAGGCTCTCTGGGGAGCAGGGATGTCCCTGGAGAAGAGGAAAGGAGCAGTTGTGTGCTGGCCAGGAGGAATAAATGAGAAAGAGAATTCTGTTTCTAGACAGGTCAACTAAGGGCAGGCTGCTGTGTCCCTGGGGCAGCAGGAGCTGCTGGGGGAGCCCCAGGGCAGGGACTCCTGTGCTGTCCTGGAGAGAGGGGCTGGCACGGGTGCTGCAGGCAGCCTGGGGCTAGGGAGCCTCCTGGACACCAGAAGAAGGGGCACAGAGTGTCACTGTGCTCTGCCTCTTTGTGCCACTGGGGCCAGTCCCAGCTTGGAGGCTGATGGGGCAGCTGACACACGTCCCCCTGATCCCCGGAGCTGCTGTGCCCTTCAGAGGGTCTGGGGCTGTGGAGTGAGTGCCCAGAGCTCTGCAGCCCCCTGCGGCATGCACTGCTGGGGGCCACCACCAGCCTGGGTTGCTCTTCTGGGTGGGCTTGGGAGAGGGCAGGGGAGGTGGGGAGAGCTGGGGAGGGTCTGGTCTGGGTTGGAAAGGGCCCGGGAGAGGAAAGCACCAATGTCAGCTCAGCTGTGTGAAGGGGCAGGGTGAGGACACACACCAGGGGTTTTTGGTGCAGAGCCAGGTCTCAAGGAGGGGAACCAAGACATGCCGGGCACAGAAGAGAGGAGGTCAGTCTGTGCCCTTGGTTGCCAAAGCAGGAGACCTGTGGGGGGACAGGTCACCGAGGCTGTTGTGACCGTGCCAGGGGTACATTTCCCCAACCCTGAACGCACCCTGCCCTGTGTGGTGCCTGCACAGTGGGGCCATGGGGCCATGTGTGGGCACCGGGATGGGTCACAGATGGGAACCCCAATGCTTCTCACCACTCCACTGCAAAAGAGAAACTCCCAGGAGAGCTCTCCCAGCCCGGCCCCACGAGCCCTTGTCCCTGCTCCAGCCATGCCACAGCAGAGCCGAGGACTAAGAGGTCCCTCAGGCAAAGCTGGTCTGGCCTCATGGAGCTGGCCCTGAGCACCAGGAGAAGCAGAGCACCCTCCTCCTATGTCCCCATCCTGCTGGGAAGGTGGCACCAGCATCAGGGAAATGGCCTGTTTCTGCCTGGGGTCAGTGCAGGACTTTTGCATGTGAGGTGAACGTGACAGTCGCTGTGCTGCAGAAACACGGACCACGACCCCTTGCTGTAGCCCCCACTGCCCCCAGCCCCTGTCCTGCCGACCTGCTGCCACCCCCATGCTGCCCCATCTCCTGTCTCCTCTCCGCACACTGCAGGGACTGGAGGTGCAGCCCTTGGCCCTCCCCACCTCCCCCCCAAACATGACATCCATCTTCAAGAAAGGACAAGGAAGAGGATCTGGGGAATGACCTGCAGGTCCTGGTGGACATCAAGTTGACAAGAAGTCAGCAGGATGTTCCTGCAGCAAAGATGGCCACCCTTAACTTGGCTTGTATTAGCAAGAGTGCAGGCAGCAGGGTGAGTGCAGTGGGACAGATGAAATATCCTGGCAGCTTCAACCAAAGAGAAGCAAAATAAAAAAAGGGCAGAATTGGCAGAATACCATTCTTGGAGAGAGCGGTATGATCAATGTTGTGGCCAGGTAATGCAAACATTTCAAAACAACCCCACCCCACCCCACCCCCCCCCCCAAAAAAAGGCATTTCTGCCAATTGCCAAGTGGCTGGAGCCAGATATGCCCAGAATTGCTCACAGGAGAGAACTCCAGGGGACTTCTGATTTACTCGACCTCTGATAGCACAGCCAGGATTTTGATTTTTACGTGATAGAACATGTTTTTGCTAGTCTAACTTTTTAGTCAAAGCATTAGAAGTCATGCTCAAGCACACCTCTGTGGGGGGCATTGGCTTTTCATTGGCTCCAGTGTCTGCGGGATGAGGCCTGAGTTTGCTCTGAAAGACAAAAGATTAGGACTGAATGTCCTGGGGGTGGCTATAAACTGATGCTTTCTCTGCTCTTCAGTGATACTTCATCTGGTCCCACCTCAGTCCACCCTGAACTCCATTTTTCCCCTTCCGTAATAGATCAGGACTGTGGAGAAAGAGCTGAGGCCAGGGAAATGCCACGCTGATAATCTGGGCAGCCTGGGGAGCCCACTGAAAGAGTAAGTATGTGTGTGAGACCTCACAGCACAAGCCTGGAAAAGCCAAGTGGCAGTGACCCTCCCGAGGTGCCAAGGACCCCAAGACCTGAGCCACAGGGCTGGATACGGCCTCCTCTGCTCATGCCAGGGGCTCCTGACACACCTCACAGAGGAAGATAAATTTCTGTGGGAGAGGTGGAGGAAGAAAGAAGAAATGAACCAAAAGGGAGGAAATTCAGGCGAGGAATCCCACCAGGAAACATCTCCAAATATGGGTGGATTTTCCCCCTCTCTGGCAAGGCCATTTCTTCCATGACCAGCAGCACCTGAGGGTGTGCTCCTGATGGACTCCCATAAGTACTCAAGGTGTTCGCTGAAGCCAGGTGGATGGGCACAGGTGGGAGCTGGCCCTTCCTGTTCCTCCCAAGCATGTTGTTTGAGGAAGTGCTGGAAGAAGAGGCCTGGCGGGATCCTCATGGCACTGCACTGCCTGGTGCTGTGATAACCCCCTGCACACACTTCCAGGGCCAGGCACTTGTGGACAAGCAGGCAGCAGTGCTTCTGGGAGTCCATCAGGACTGTGCCCTCTGGGTGGGCAAGGAGACCTCAGGCTCTTGTCACCCTGTTGGAGAGAAGCTGACCACTCAGAGGGCTGGGGGGAGGAGGGGCAGGTCCCATGGCTTGCAAGGTGAAGGTGCTGACGTGTGCCTGGGGCCAGGGCCCTGCTACCTCGTAGGCCCTCCCCCAGCTCCTGGGAAGCCCCTGCAGGAGCAAGAAAATCCTGGAGAACAACCTTCCCCATGTTCCTGGGAGTCAATGACAGGGTCACTTCTGTGTGAGAAAATGACCATCCAGCAGCAGGCACACGACTCAGATATGGGCCTGCAAGGCCAGTGCTACTTCAGTACCTGATAGACAAGAACCAGGCTCATGGCTTCAGTGCTGACTGTGAGGTCACTTCTGCCTCAGGACCCGATAGGCCATCAGCAGGCTCTTGGTTGGTGTAGGTTCTTGTGAAGTCACCTCTGCCTGTGCTGCTGTTAGGCCATCACCAGGTTAATGGCGTCGTTGTTTGTAAGGTCACTCATGCCTAAAGAATTGACAGGCCACTGGCAGGCACAGGGTCAGCAAAGTGGCTGTGATGTCATTCCAATATGAGCAGCTTATAGACCAACAGCAGGAACATGGCTATAAAATGTATTGTGAGGTCACTTCTGCCTGAGCACCCGATAGGCAAGTAGCAGGAACGTACTTGGATGTTGACTCTGAGGTGACTGCTGCTTCAGTACCTGATCCGTCCAAAGTGGGGAAATGGCTCTGATGCTGATTGGGAGGTCACATCCTTCTCTGTAGATGATATGCCATCAGCACGCTATTGGTTGCTGTCGGTTCATGTAAAGTCACCTTTGTCCCTGCTGCTGATAGGCCAGAACCAGGTTTATGGCTTCAGTGTAGACTGTGAGGTCACTTCTGCTGAGTCCCGGATAGGCCAGCAGCAGGAAGGGCATCAGCAAAGCAGCTGTGAAGTCACGTCAGCCTGAGCAGCAGCAGCACGGCTGTGAGATGGCTGGTGAGGCCACTTCTGTCTCTGGAGACGACAGGCCAGAAACGTGCTGGCCTTGCAGGGCTGTTCCCTGCTGGGCTGGGGCTCTCCAGGGAGGCCTGAGCCGCCCCCAGGCTGCGCTTGGCAGGGGGCTTGTGCTGGGCTCCCACTGCCATGGATCCAGCAGGGTGCCAGAGTCCACTGAATGGACTCATCACCGAGTTCATGCAAGCAGGGATTTGGTTGGCTTCTCTGGGCCTTTTGGGATCCTGAAAGAAGGAGACTGCTGTTGCATTTAGAAAGAAACACTTATCAGCTGGTACAAATGAACCATGCACAGCACAGACCTACAAAAACACAGTTCCTGCGGTTGTGTGGGGAGTCTGTTGTTCTACACAAGTGCTCTGTCATGATATATGTATATATAATAAATACACACACACACATATACACACACACATATGTGGATATACATATATACGTATATACATTCTATATATAGTTTAGGTGTCTAGGAACTACAGAAGGCATTCCTGATTATCATCTATTGTTTTTTCTCGGGAGAACAGGTGTTTTCACCTATACTGGAGAAATACACTGAGTTACATCAGGATATTCAGGAGAGCTCTGCAGACTTGTACAGTTTCCTGTACAAGGCAATGGCCTTTGATCTTCCCGAACAAGGAACCTGTTTGGAAGGAGCCTCTGGAATTGAGACAGCAGCTGTGAGCTGGGGAGCTCTTCAGAGAGGCTGGAGATTGTCACCTCTTATAAAACGAACTTTGAAATTATGACTCGTAACCAGGCTGCTTTGACAGTGCCTGCCCTCAGCTTTCCTGCCTGTGTGGTGCTGCTTGTGCTCCAGACTGACTTGGACACCAGCATCCGGGAAGCCCAAAGGACAGCACCAACTGTCACTTATATTTCACATGTCCAGGTATGGTGGGAGAACATTGGACTCTCATTGAAAGCAACATTTATTACACTATTACAGAATGGTCCAGCATAGGCACCAGTTTTGCAGCTTGCAACACCAGCTGGATGCCATGCAAACCTCCTGAAAATGCTCTTCCTATCAGTGGTTTTCCTTTTCAGTTTCCTGTTCAGTTATGTATCCTTGAAGCACCTCAATGCTGTGCTTTCCCAAGCAAATGGATACCGTCATCACGAGGGCACCCTACCTGAATCTTCTAGAATTTGCTGTGGCAGAAAACAACATGGAAAATGTTTGTTCAAAAGGTTTTCTGAGTCCAGAGATACACTTAGACCCAGCCTTCCCCGCATTCCAGACACACAGGCTTTTTAGATGGATGAATAATTTTGCATGGGAGAATAATTCTGGAGATTTCGAGATAGTTATTTATATCCTGAGTCAAGCATATGGAATGTTTGCCATGTACAAGGCAATCAAGATCTGTTGACCAATAGCATCCCTCCTGACAGTCTGCCATTGCAAAAGATAGGGGTTACAGTGTTCGTAATAGAAATGGATTTAGCATTTCAATGCCTTAACTACAATGTCAGTTCTTTCTCCATAAGGGACAAACCTTAACAAATAAGGAAGCTAAATTGCATCTTGTGTTTTGGTAACTTTGGCAAGACAACTACACCGATTTCCATCAGCAGACTTCAGTAGGAGTACGTCCTCCACTTTCTAGGCTTCTGGGAGTTGGCATTTAAGGAAGGTGCTTAAAAGATGAAGCAGGTTACTTTTCTGGTGATGGTGTTTTCCTGAATACTGGCAACCCATTCCTCCCTCCTGCTGAGATCCATCTGGAGGGCAGTCCTCAACCTTATGACTGTTCTCCTGATTAGGTGCCATCTGCAAATGTGATGAGAGCTGTGTCCTCCAGGTCACTGATGAACGTGTTAAACAGTACAAGGCCCAGTATAGAGCCCTGCATCCTCCACTTGTCACTGGCTTCCAGGTAAAGCACAACCCATTCACAAAAGCCCTCTGCACTTGATCATCCAACCAGCTTTTTACCCACCCCGTTGTCTACCCAGCCTACTGTAATGCCTTACTCATATGGAAGGATATTCTTGGAGACAATGTCAAACACCTTGCTAAAATCATGGTAAATGACATCCACTCCTCTCCTCTCCTCCACAAGTATGGGCCTTCTATCATGAAGGCAATCAGGTTGCTCAGGAATGATTTATGTTCAGTAAATCCATGCTGACTGCTCCCAGGCACCTTCTTCTCCTCCATGTGCCCAGGAGTGTGATGCGAGAGGATTCACTCCATGAAACACTCCTCACCAAAGTGAGGCTGAACAGCCTGCAGCTCCCCATGTTATCCTTGTGGCCTTTTTTGAGGATGGGCACAACATATTCCTTCTTCTGGTCATTGGGACCTCCCCTGATCTCCACAACCTTTCTAAGATGATAGAGAATGGCCTTGCGGTGATAGCAGCCAGCCCCCTCAGTGTCTTCTGATGCAGCCCATCCAGACCCATAGACTTGTATGGGTTGAGTCCATGCAAGTCATCCCTCACTGTCATCACCAAGCTGTGGTTGTTTTTCTTTCCCTTTGGAGGCCTCAATCCAGGCACAACAGTCTGGCCGACCTTGTTGGTGAAGATTGAAGCCAAGAAGGCATGGAGCTCCTCAGACCTACCCGTACCTGCTGTTACTAGATTCCCTGCCCGATCCAGCAGTGAGCCCACATTTTCCTTTTCACCCTTTTACTGCAACTGAAGCAGTAGCAGCTCTTCTTCATGCCCTTGACATCCCTTGCAAGTGTCTACCCTTGGGCAGCTTTAGCTTCCCGAACACCATCCCTGCTTTGCTGGACAATGTTTCTGAAGTTCTCCATTGCAGCCTCTCCCTCCTCCTGCTTCCTCCATGCTGCCTTCTTGCCCTGGAGCTCATTCCTGAGCTCCCAGTATAGCCAAGCCGATCTCCTGAGATGTCTGCAAGTTTTACTGAGTATCGGGATGGACCATCCTTGTGCTTGGCAGGTGCTGAACTTAAAGACCTGCTGGCTTTAGGGAGCTTCTGGGCCCTTCAGAGCTGCCTCCCATGGCATCCCCCGCCACTTCCCTCACCAGGCGCAAGTTTGCTGCTCTGAAGTCCAGGGTCTGTGCTCCACTACTGTCCTTCCTCACTCTGCTCAGGATCTGGGACTCCACTTTTTCATGGTCACTGTAGGAAAGTATGACACTGACTATCCCACCCCTGATCAGTTCCTCTCCTTTTGAAATTCTAGATAAAAGAAAGCATCACCATTATTGGCCCATCATGCAGCTGTGCTAAGAAGTTCTCCCTGAGGCCCTCCAGAAATGTCCCGGCCTGCTTGCATTCTGCTGTTTGCCCTTCCAGTTCATATCAGAAAGATTAAAGTCCCCATGACAAGAACCAGGGCCTGTGATCCAGAGACTTGCTCCAGTTAGACTGCATCCACCTCCCTACCCTCTTTAGGTGGTCTGTAGCTCCCACCATGATGTCACCCCTACTGTGATGCTCACCCACAAGCACCCACCCAAACCCTTGTCTCTCCCATGGAAGCACTGTGCACATCTGAGCTGCTCCTCCACACAAAGGTCATGCCCCCTGCTCGTCTTCCCTGACAGTCTCTCCTGGAGAGCTTGTACATTACCAGCACAGCTCTCCTGTCGTGTGAGTGGTCCCAACACATCTCAGTTATTCCAACGATGTTGCAGTCCTGTGACAGCTTGTGCTCCTGCCTGTGCCCCAGGCTGCATGCATTTGCATATATTTGGGCTACAGAGCCTCAGCTGTGGCAGAGAGAACAGACTGGTCATGGTGAAACCTGTTACCAAGAGCCAAAGACACTGTGTGTACAGTGGTCCAACTTCAAGAGCAGAGCCATGCTGGCCTAGATAGCAGGTGGCAATGTAATGGTGAAAGGAGGTTCCCCCTAAGAGAGCAGAGCCTGCAGTGCCCAAGGCCAGCGAGAAACAGAGCTGGGCTGTGCAGAAATGGCAGGAGAGGGGTTGGCTGCCCGAGCTGACTGTGCGGCACCATTGTGCCTGTGACAGAGTTGAAGTGATCTCCAGGCAGGGCAAGGTGCCACTGAAGAAGTCCCTGGCACTGGGCAGCCTGTGATTTGGCACCCTGTGGACATTGTTAGCCCAGTCCCTGTTCATATCACCTGGCGGCGTGAGGAGAGTTTGAGGAGGAGGAAAGCTAGAAGGTTTTAAGGGTGCAAAGACTAGAACGGAGACCTTGGTGTGATGTGCCTCTCCCATTTATGAAGCACGCTTGGCTGTAGATTGGAAGGGCTTGGCCTAAAGGCAGTGGTGGGATCCAGTTGTTTGGGCACTGGTAGGAAACCTGAGTTGCCCTGGGGCACTTGCCCAGCAACCACTCCAAAGGGACATGGTTTTCCTAGAGGTCCCATGGTGTACCTGCTAGAGACATGTGGTTGTGCTGGACACCCCCAGGCATCCGACATGGCCCTGCAGGCCTATTTCTATGTCACTGAATCAAGTGTCTGCACTGGATGACATCGACTGTTTGCAATGTTGTGATCTGCATGTGTCTGAGCTTCCTAGTGAGTGGAGCTCTGGTAGCAGTGGGCATCTAGTATCATTGCAGGTGGCCAAGGCAGTTCCCCTCCTGACCCCAACTCATGCTCTAGAAGGATGTAGGTGTCACAGTTGCTCCGTCAGAGCAAGTAGACACTGGCACATGCCTTGAACCACCTCTGTCTCTTCCAATGTCACCAGGTGTTTGTGTGTGACCAGCTGACTGCCACCCTCCATCTCCAGTGATTAAAATGGGATCATAGACCAAGATCTTGCATGAAAACTTCCATGCTGTGCTCACTTCTGCCTGGGACAGGGGAATGCCACCTCCTGTGTGTTTTTTGTGGAGCTCATGGGAAGATCTGAATGCTATGTCAGCCCAGGGCCTTCTAAAGCAGCCTGTGAAGCCCAAACTGACTCATCTGAATCAATTCCTGAACAATGGGAAAAGGAGATCTATTCTTATGCTCATCTAGGTGTCCTAGCTAAGAGACGGGAGTAGGGGCTTCCTCAGTGGGACATTTTCACTTTTCATAGATAACCATCCTCTGATGAGACAAATTGCAATGATGGAATCAGTCTTCCTTCAGTGTTTAGAGAGGGACCATCAGTGATATTTTTAGTCTACCTCAGTGAACATTTCCCAGGAGGAGGGAGCACAAGGGACAGAGAAATTCATGAGCTCAGGTGGGCCTCTGCTCCTGAGTGGGGCCAGGCTGCAGGGATGGAGGGAGCTCATGGCAACCTGGCAGCACTGCCCAGACACAGCTTTGTGCAGAAGCAGCTCCTCTACAAAGAGCAGCAGGGCTTCGGGCACTGCCTGCTGCTGCTGACATGAGAGGTGACATGACAGAGAGAAGTGCAAGGCAGTGTGGAATGGGAGGCCAGAGGAGAGCTCCTTGTGGGAGAAATCTTCACAGCCCCTGACACAGTAAGTCTCTGGCTTCAGGGCAATGCTACTGAGGTTCCTAGAAAGGTCTTGAAATCATTCCAGTCTCACCATTACATTTTTAAGGATCGCTCTCCCAGCTTCTCCTTTGCAGAGGAGGAGGAGATGCTTCAGAGCCGGGATCCCCTGCCACACCATCACAGGGACAGGGCATCTTGCTACCTTCTCCCAGGGATCCTGCAGGGTGGTGAAGCCTGTGTGCGCACACAGGTCTGCCAAGGGCTGTGATTCAGAGCAGTGTCCCTGTGCCTTAGGGTGATGTGTGCCTGGGGCAGTGACTCTGCTGCCTGCTATGATCAGCACTCAGTCTGCCCAGGGAGCTCCCCACGGCAACGTGGGGAGAAGCTCTGGGTGAGACGAGTGATCCCTGGCAGGGCAGGTTCATTCTGCTGCTGAGAATGTGCTGCGTGGGTCAGGGCTGCTCACAGCTCCATCTCACTCGCAGGACATTTCTGGAGGAGACTTTCAAAAGGAAAGTCAAGGCAGGGGACACATGAAAGAGAAGGAGGTGTCATGAATCTGTGCTTTCAGTTTGATTCTCTTTGGGTGGGGTGAAATGGGATTGCATCTGTCCGGTTTAGACATGGGACGGAGGCTCCGAAACAGTGACAGTGAGAGAGGAGCAGTTCTGGGAGGAACCTAGCAAATGCCTTCATCCACTCCTCTGCCTAAGGACAGAACCAGCATCACCTTTCCAGCCTCAGCAAGGTTTCTCTCACCTTCTCCATAGCGGCTGCAGACACGGAGGTGCCCTGGGCAGTGTCCTGCCCCCGGGAGGTTTCTGCAGGGCAGAGCTGAGCTCTGAGTGGGTGGGATGGGGTGTGTGAGCACTGAGAGGGGAGAGACATGGGGACAGAGAAACAGGTCCCCGCAGGGACGGCTCCAGGCAGCAGAGTCATGCTCAAAGTGTGAGAGGAAACCATCAACTCCAAGGCCTCCTCTCCTTTCCCAGCCAGCACAGCCCTCTGCTCTCAAGGCTGTGGGGTCCAGGGCAGGAGTCGTTTCCTCAGCAGCCAGATATGCAGGAGAGGAGAAACTCCTGAGTGCCCCTCTGTCCCTCCCTGGCCCTGCCTCCCTCACCACAAATATCATGCTATTGGTCCATGTTTCCCACCTGCCCATGCTGCCCTTGTCCTTCCCCTTGGACTGTCTGGGCAGGCGGATTTCTGATGCAGTTCAGACACTGACCCTGCGGGTGCTGCCATGCAGATGTGTACTTGCCAGTGGATTGCCAGCACTTTGCCAGTGGATTACTCTGCTCTCCACAGTGTCATTTCTTTTTGGAGTAACACGAGTGCAACTGTCCTCCACCTCCGAGGTGGGAGCACAGGGCAGCTGGGAAGAAGGCAGATGGACAGGCCAGCTCTGCTCCCTCTGCACTCAAGCCAGAGTGAATCCTTTTACCTTTCTGGAATCACAGCTGCTCACTCTGAGTGCAGCAGCAATGCTGAGGATTTCTACCTCCAGGAATGCTCCTCAGGTGTGACAGGGTCAGCTAAAGAAAACCAAAGAAGCCTTAAAACTACTAATGACCCAACATTATGTGAAACTGGGAGTGAAGATGCTGAAAATCCCTTCTACATTGTGTGTGGATTAAATCTGACTGGAACTGGGAATATAAATTTTAGTAACCCCTGTTCCCATGTCGGCAGTGCTGTGGGTCAGAGCTGACTCCTGTGGAGCCCATGGGCAGAGGTCCCTGCTCCTCACAGCAGACTCAGCCAGCACAAACCATAGCTCACGTGATGGAGCTCAGCGATGGTGCTGCTGAGATGGGGAGAGGTAATGTGTGCGTGTTTGGGAGGGTTTTATGAGGAACCTTTACTCAGAGAAATGTGTCCTAAATTGCCTCTACCTGTTGTTCCTTGGACAGTTCTCACAGGCCAGAAGAAGCAGAATGTCCAACAGCAGCTCCCTCAACGAGTTCCTCCTCCTGGCATTTGCGGACACACGGGAGCTGCAGCTCTTGCACTTCTCGCTCTTCCTGGGCATCTACCTGGCTGCCCTCCTGGGCAATGGCCTCATCATCACAGCTGTAGCCTGCGACCACCGCCTCCACACCCCCATGTACTTCTTCCTCCGCAACCTCTCTGTTCTGGACCTTGGCACCATCTCCACCACTGTCCCCAAATCCATGGCCAATTCCCTGTGGGACACCAGGGCCATTTCCTACTCAGGATGTGCTGCTCAAGTCTTTCTGTTTGTCTTCTTGTTAGGAGGAGAGTATTGTCTTCTCACTGTCATGGCCTATGACCGCTACGTTGCCATCTGCAGACCCCTGCACTATGGGACCATCATGGGCAGCAGAGCTTGTGTCAAAATGGCAGCAGCTGCCTGGGCCAGTGGTTTTCTCTATTCTGGACTGCACACTGCTAACACATTTTCAATACCACTCTGCCAAGGCAACACAGTGGACCAGTTCTTCTGTGAAGTCCCCCAGATCCTCAAGCTCTCCTGCTCAGACTTCTACCTCAGGGAAGTTGGGGTTCTTGTGGTTAGTACCTTTTTAGGCTTTGGGTGCTTTCTTTTCATTGTGCTGTCCTACATTCAGATCTTCACAGTTGTGATGAGGATGCCCTCTGAGCACGGCAGGCACAAAGCCTTCTCCATGTGCCTCCCACACCTGGCTGTGGTCTCCCTGTTTCTCACCACTGACCTGTTTGCCTACCTGAAGCCCCCCTCCCTCTCCTCAGCAGCTCTGGATCTGGTGGTGGCTGTCCTGTACTCAGTGGTGCCTCCAGCAGTGAACCCTCTCATCTGCAGCATGAGGAACAAGGAGCTCAAAGATGCCCTGAGGAAAGTGATTTCATTTTCCAGCAGTGGTAACATTGCCATTGCTCTCCACAAATGACTCCCCCTGTGTCCCGTACCAGGACTGAGCTTTGTTTGTCCACTTAGTTTGTATTATTACTTTTATTACTGATGTTATTATTATTTGTCACGATGTTGCTACACAAATGGTTGGATTCATTCCACCTTTCCTGAGACTGCTCTGTCTCACCTCGTGCCCATATGAAGTTGTGTCTAACACTGGGTCAGACCTGACTCCCTCACAGTATCTCTGCAATAAAGTAGGTTCTTCCCAGTGCAGTCCTTGAAGGATGACTCTTCCTCCAAAGCTGCTGTCCCTCACGCCCTGTCCCCAGCACATTTCCTTGAGACAATCTTGCCTGCCCTGTGTGCTGGTCCTTACCCCAAATGTCACCCTCAGACAAGGCTCCGTGCCCAGCTGGAGGACTTGGCATCTAGCTGTGAGCCCTGGGAGGACGAACCCTCTGCTGGTTCTTCTGCAGGGCTGGCAGGGAGCATGCAGAAGAGGTCCTGGGACCATCTACTGGGCCTGTAGACCATCCTCCTCCCATGGGGGCCTCAAACAGAGTCCGTCAGAACACAGTTCCAGCGCAGCTTGTCACTGCGTGAACAGAGAGGAGAAACTGCCCCAGGAAACTCCTCACACACCCAGCCTCTCAAATCAGCTATATCCAGCACCGGCCATTCCTCATGGTCCTGGTGAGGGGTAATCTTGGAATGTGACCAGCTCCATCTATCTGCTGGACTGTGCACGTGTATGGAGGCAATGTCCAGCCCTGCCTGGCCTCTCTGTGGGCTCAGACCTCAGAAGACCCAGAGCATGGCATTCTGCTAACCCCGGGGGGACAGAGACAGTGCTGGACAGGGTCTGGGGACTGGTGGGAGGCTGCCAGGCAGGTGGGCTGAGGGGGATGGGACACCAAGGGCTGTCATGGGGACCATGCTGGAGGGATGTCTCCCTGCCCCAGAACACACCCTGTCCTGTGCCTGCACTGTGGGACCGTGGGGACATGCGCAAGGCAGCAGGGCTGGGTCAGTGGAGGGCTGAGGTGCTGATGGGAGCCATGACACTCCAGTAAGCTCCCAACAGTCATGAAGGGGACTCACTACTGCTAGCAGGACTGGGGGGTTTCTCAAGGGCTACAGCCACCAGCACCACCTGCCAGGACTCCCAGACCCAGCACAGATGGTCAGTGCCCAGAACCACAGCTCAGTGACCCCACTCCTGTGTCACCGTCCTCTCTCAGGAGCACTGCTGGGTGCATCACTCCCTGCCCAGGTGTGGAGAGGAGCTGCTGGAGGGCTTTTCTTCTCATGCCTGCTGCCCCAGCTCTACCTTTGCATCAGCCCACAGGCTCTGCCCTGGGTCATGTCATATCTCCATACATTCTCGTCTAAGACCACATAGGGATCTGCAGCACATAGCTCTGCTTGCAGCTTGCCACAACGGCCCACCTGCATGGTCCCAGGATATCCGAGCAAGGCTATGCTTGCAGGTGAGGCTGTGATTGTCCTCAGTCAAAGCTGGTGGGATGGTCTGGGTGGGGGCCAAGCGGAGGAAAGGACAAGAGACAACAAGGAAAAGATGCAGTAGGGGAAATTTCAAATGAGTTGAAGGAAAAAAACAAAGAAATAACCATGGTACTTGAGCAGCACTGGGGCAGGGGACAGGAGAATTAAAGAAATTCTGGTGGTCTCTTCCAACCCAAATCCTCTAGGAGGAAGGGGCTGGAAGGCAGAGTGAGGGGCAGGGGACACTGTTGTTGGTTTGAGGCCTTGCTGGTAATTGTACTGCCTGGTCAAGCCTGTCCTCAGAGTGACACAGTGAGTGAGTTCATCCTCAAAGGAGTCTCTGCTCCATGGGCAACAGGATTCAAAGCAGTGCCAGGAGACTCCAAAAAAGTTCTAGACAACACGCCAGGTATTCAGGCCCTTCGACTGCTGAGGTGTCCCCAGACTGGTGCTTTGCATCCAGGGTCTTAAGGGCTGAGAAATCTTTAGAGCCAGAGCAGATCCGAATCCCATCTCCTGGGCTCACAGGTTACAGGGCATCAGCAGGGCTGTACTGGCTGCAGGGAGGGAATCACTGCCCAGGGCATGAGCAGATCCCCCTCCGCCCTCCCCTCTCTCTTCACACGCCGCAACAGAGATCATGTTTCCCATGTTGGCCCTCTCTGCCGGGCTGTATTCCCAGCTGGAGGGGACACAGGCTTCACACTGGGGAAATGCAGGAGAGACCAGACCCATCTAGAGGAGGAGGGTCCCACCACACCTGCTGGGTGGCCAGGGGTGCAGGCTGCAGACCCTACTCTTTTTCCCGTACACCTCCTGCCTGTGGCTGGAGGGTGTCTAGCAGCAAGGCAGGCATGCCTGGGGGTTGGGTGCCATTGGGGCAGTGGCCTTTGGATCAGCCTCTGCCTGTAAGGGACTCAAGAGCTTCTCTGCCTCCATGTTAGTGGCAAAGTTTGTTTCCCAGTTTCTTCTTTGTGGAGAGCTGAGGATTTCATTCTCTGGAGAAGGGGAAAAAGGAAAACCTTTTTCCATGGTACTTGTACCACCCCGTCAACCCTCTACTGCCTTTCCTGGCTGTATCATCCCAGAATTTCTTTGGCAGGAGCATTTTTTGTTTGGTACCCCCATGTACTACTTCCTCCTCAACATTTCCCTCCTCGACCTTGGCACCATCTCCACCACTGTCCCCAAATCCATGGGCAATTCCCTGTGGAACACCAGGGCCATTTCCTACTCAGAACGTTCTGCCCAGGTCTTTTTCTTGGTCTTCTTTACGTTGACAGAGCATTGTCTTCTCACTGTTATGGCCTATGACTGCTATGCTGCCATCTGCAAACCCCTGCAGTACATTAAACTCATGGGCAGCAGAGCTTGTGTAAAAATGGCAGCAGCTGCCTGGGCCAGTGGTTTTCTCTATTCTGCGCTGCACACTGCGAACACATTTTTCATACCACTCTGCCAAGGCAACACAGTGGACCAGTTCTTCTGTGAAGTTCCCCATATCCTGAAGGTCTCCTGCTCAGACTCCTACCTCAGGGAAGCTGGGCTTCTTGTGGTTAGTGCCTCTTTAACTTTGGGTTGTTTCATTTTCCTTGTGCTGTCCTGCGTGCAGATCTTTACTGTTGTTCTGAGGATGCCCTCTGAGCAGGGCAGGCACAAAGCCTTTTCCACGTGCCACCCTCACCTGGCCGTGGTCTCCCTGTTCATCAGCACCACATTTTTTGCCTACCTGAAGCCCCCCTCCCTCTCCTCCCCAGCTCTGGATCTGGTGCTGGCTGTTCTGTACACAGTGGTACCTCCAGCAGTGAACCCTCTCATCTACAGCATGAGGAACAAGGAGGTCAAGGACTCATTGAAGAAACTGTTTCAGCTGTTACTATTTCAGCAGCAATGAGCTGCCCATCTCTCCTCAGAAGTGATTTCCAGTTTATGTCAGGCAACTCTTGTGCTTTCAGAGTTCTGTCTGTGATAGCCATGTTTGTGCACAAATGTTTGAATTCATCCCACCTCTCCAGAGGCACGAACCCTGCTGTCTGACCCAGAGGTCTTCTGTAAATCTGCTCATCACTGTGTCAGAGCTGGCCTCCCAAGTAGCACCACTGTAATAAAATGAGATCTCCTCAGTACACTGCCTGAAGGTTGGGCTCTTCTTCCCAAGCAGGAGCCAAGAATGCACTCAGGGAATTGCACCTGAAAAGGCCCTGTTGCTGTGCTTGGGTTTTCCATGGGCTAAGGGACACCAGCTCTTTTGGGTGATGTATGAGGGAATGAGGGCTGGATTCATCCCTCTCTTGAGGGTGCCCAGTGCCCTTGAGGAGGGTGAGTGGTCAAGAGGTCTCTGCCAGGGACTGTTTCACATATTACTGGGCTGGTGAAGGATGCCCATCTTTCTGGAAGGGACTATGAGCCACCAGAAGAGCACAGGGGATCTCCAGGGACAGCACATTCCTGGGATGGGCAGTGAGTGGAGTCTCAGAAAACCAAGTGGAGTCACCCAAAGCAAAGGGCTAAGCCAAAGAATGCATGAAATCAGGGCTCTGCAATCTCAGGAGAGGGAGTTGGCTGGGTCTATGACACCCCTGAGCCATTGGAAATGCCCTGTGATTGCTCCAAGCATCCTCCACAGCCACAGACACTGGGGAGGGGATTGTCAGGTGCAATGATGGTGGTGCAGCTGGGCCTGCCCTGACCAGCATGGCCAGTGTGGAGTCACCCCGGGGCCCCACAGCCCGCTTACTCTGCAGAGCAGCCCTGTCAATGCAGGGCCCTGTGGGGAGCACAGGGAAGAGGTTCATGAATGGCTGGTGAGTCCAGCACGGACACACTGACCTGGGGAAAGGCTCTCTGGGGAGCAGGGACATCCCTGGAGAAGAGCAAAGGAGCAACTGTGTGTTTGTGGGGAGGAATAAATGAAAAGCTGTTTCTGTGCGTGTCAGCTCGGGGAAGGCTGCCCTGTCACTGGAATTGTCTGAGGAGCTTCAGGACCAGGACTCGTGTGCTGTCCTGGGGAGAGGGGCTGGCCAGAGGGGCTGCAGGCAGCCACAGTTAAGGATCTCCTGGTCACGAGAGCAGTGGAGACATGGAGTGAGTGGCCTCCATTTCCTTGTGCCATTGCTGGCCCCCAACCCTGGTGCTGATGGGCAGGCTGACACCCCTCTGTGCCTCCCAGGACCTGCTGTGCCCTTCAGAGGGGCTGGGGCTGTGGAGTGAGTGCCCAGAGCTCTGCAGCACCCTGCAGCAGGCACTGCTGCGGGACCACCCCAGCCTGGGCTGCTCTGGTGGGTGGGCTGGGGAGAGGGCAGGGGAGGTGGGGAGAGCCGGGGAGGATCTGGGCTGGGCTGGGAAGGGCCCAGGAGGTGAAAATGCCAGCAGGCAGCTGCTCTGTGTGAAGGCATTGTGGGAGCACACAGCGATGTGCTTGGAGGGCAAATGCAGGTCTCCTGGGAAAGGCACCAGGACATGGCGGGTGCAGGAGAGAAGAGCCCAGGTTGTTCCCTGTGTTGCACGGACACACTGGGGAAGCTGCCCCAGGGCCATCGTCCTACACCAGCCCCTCACATCACCCCTTTCCCGTGCTGGCTGTTCACCCCAGCTGTGGGGTTGTCCATGGCCACCTGCATCCTCCTGTAGGTTTCTCTATCCCAGTGGAAGGGAAAAGGGCAGCCTTGCATGGCCTCTCTTCTGCACCAGATCCTGGCAGATGCAGGAGCATGGCTGTTTGCTGACCCCCACGTGGGGCACAGCCTGGGCTGCGTAGGTGCTCCCCAGACTCTGGGGGATTATTTAAGAGTCATTTAATAATAGCACAGCCCTCTCCATGTCTGAGGTCTCTGGTGCCAGCTTCTGCTGAGCTCTGGCTTTCCTCACTCCATCCTTGTGTGCACAGACAAGGTCTCAATGTTCCCCCTGGGCAGCCTGTGCTCCTTCCACCCTCTGTGCACATCCACCCCAGCACCCTGAGCATGGGTGCTGCTGCCAGGGCAGAGGTGAAGGATCCCCTGGAGCGGCTCCCCAGGGAAAAGCTGTGCCCAGCCCCAGCCCCAGCCCCAGCCCCAGCCCCAGCGTGGCAGAGGGGAGCTGCCCTCTCCCAACCCAAGGTGGCGGTGCCAGCCCCACCTCAGCCCACTCCTGAAAGCCTCCAGCGCAGCCCTGGAGGGAGCTGGAGCTGCCTCAGGCCCAGGGCAGTCTGGTGGCAGGAGGGTTTCACATGGGCACAGCAGCAGCAGTGCTGGGAGCAGGAGAAATTGGGTCAAAGACCCCTGCCCTTGGCTGCACGGCCGGGGCACTGGACGGGTGATGCCTTTGTGGCCAGCCAGGCTCCAGGTTCTGGGTGGATGCGCACTCGAAGGTAGGAGCACTGGAATTTTCATGGGCTTCTGGGCAGCTGTGACTGTGGAGAGGGCAAGTGGACAGACCCAGGCACACACAACGGCAAAGGCCAGGGTGGAAAAGGCAGTGTGGGGCTGGTGAAGTCTCTTCTTCTCCTCCCCGTGGGGAAGAGAGTCCCCAGGCAATGGTGGCCACCACTTTGTCTGATGGGAGGGGAGCACAGGGCAGGGTGGAAGAGGCAGATGGAGCCTCTCAGGGTGCACAACAGGCTTTGCCAAAGGCCAGGGCTGACCCATGGACCATTGGATCTTCTTCATGAAGCTCTCCCAGCCAGATTTGTTCTGCCCTGCCCTAGGTACACTCATCCCCCTACCAGCCGTGCCAGAGCAGAGGCTGAGGAGTAAGAATTCATGGACTTGCAGAGGAGTTTTGGTGGGAAAGGACCTCTGGAGGTCTCCAGTCCAAGCTCCCACACAAAGCAGGGCTGGTTGGAGACCTCCAGTCATCTGGCCATCGCTGAACTGTGCCTGACCCCAGTTACCATCGCTAAATCTGCTCTGCTCTTCTCATCCGGGCACTGTGGGACGGCACGTCTCATCGGTGGGTCCCTGCCCTGCCTGCCTTCCCGGCACCCTCAGCTACTGGCTCCACTTCCCACGTGGAGCAGCCGCGCTCTTGCTGCTCCCAACAACATCCTCTTTGTAGCAGGAATCCAGTCACAAATGGTTCATAAACAGTCAAGCTGTGACACAGAAAGACCTGTTGTCATAACTGGGCATCATCAAATCAGACAACAAGAGACTGCTGTTGCTTCTTCATGCAGCTAAGACTCTGCATGCAATGTTCCCTGGCTGGAGGATCCAAATCTGAAGCTCTCCTGACACCTTTAAGTTGCCTGTCAGGCAAGAGTTGCTGCTGTGGATATAGGGTCACCTTCTGCATTTACAGCCTTCTTTGGGATCTCCTTGGATGCCAGCTTCCCTTGCCAACGCTTTCTTGACTGTAGTCGGAGGCAGGTTCGAGGCAGAGATGTGGAGTCAGGTCAGCAGGACGGGGACAGGAACAGATCAGGACCCGAGAGGCGCAGGGCCAGGCACAGCCATGTCCACAGTGTATCTCAGGCATGGCCCAAGGCCCCCAGCAGGGGCGAGAGGCCCCACAATGAGGCCCATCACTCTGCCTCCCCTGCTCTTGTGCCCAGCACATCCCCCTCCCTGTTTGCCTGCAGCCCCTCCATGCCCACGCCGCTGCACAGCACAGCACGAGAGCCCTGGTCCTGCAGCCCCTCCGGCAGCTCCTGCTGCCTCTGGGACAGACCTGCCTGCCCTGAGCTGGTGAGCAGAGAAAGCTGCTTCTCGTTCTCATTTCCTATCTCTGAACGCTGCCCTGCTTCTCTCCTGGGACATCCCTGCTCCCCAGAGAGCCTTTCCCCAGGTCAGTGTGTCCATGCTGGCCTGGCTGTTCCTGCACCCCTGCCCTGTGCTCCCCGCAGGGCCCTGGGCTGTTGGTGGTACTCTGCAGACCGATTAGGTTGTGTGGTCATGAGGCCATGGGGTGACTCCTGACTCAGCTCTGGCCATGTGGACCCAGCCAGACAGGAATCAACACCGCTGATACTGCTGACACATCTCTGTGCTCATGGACAGTGCCCAGAGTGACCCCAGGGCATTTGCAATGGCAGGAGATGTGTTTGGGTGTGCACTAGCTCCAGCCTGTGGTGTTTCACCGAGGGTGCAGGAATCACTCTCCAGTGCCCCTTCCCTGGGTCTCCACTGCCTCTCTGGGGATTGCAGAGTCCTCCTTTCCCCATGTGTACCTGGATTTAGTGCTATACCTTCTGCTTACTTCACCATGGACCGTCCCTCACTTTGTGAGGCTCCATTCACTGCCCACCCCTGGGCACACACTGTCCCTGGAGATCCCTTGAGCTCTCCTGGGGCTCAGATTCCCCTCCAGAAGGATGGGCATCTCTTGTCAGCACTGTCACCTGTGGGACAGCCCCAGGCAGACAACTCAGAGACCATTCCCCATCTCCACTGGCACTGGTCATGGAGAAATGAGATCTGAATGCAGCCCTTGGTCCCTAACAAATCACACAGAGACTCTGAGCTTTTCCCCGCATCCCATGGTGTTCATAAGCAGAGTAGCAGGCCCTTTTGTGGTGCAATCCCTTGGGCGTATTTTTGACTCCAGCTTCTGAAGAAAGGCCAGACTTCAGGCACCTCACAGGGGACATCTTCTTTTATTATGGAAATGTTATTCTGGAGGCCAGGTGTGGCATAAGGGTGCCCAGTGCCTGGTCTTGCCTGAGTTCTCAGGACACATGAACATAGAAACACAACGCTACCACCACCAGGTTATGAGAACTCCTGGGCCATATCCACAGAATAGAGCACAGAAAGACAGCATGGAAATGAACAGGAGGAACAACTCTAAAAAGAGAAAGTCCTACTGCTGCGTGGGAATGTGTCTCCAGGAAAGCTGCAGCCCCCATGGGAAGGCTGCAGTGAGGAAATGCTTGCTGTGGCAGTGGGGGGGATCAAGCACAGGGTCTGTCCCCACAAGCTGCTGCCTGACTCCCCTCCCCTCCACTCCTCCTCCACTTGTAGTGTTGGAGCGCTGGAAAGGGAAGGAACCAGCCTGTGGTGACACTTGGCTGCCACCCTCACAGGAGAGGAGTTTGACATCACACCCTGACTGTGGCCAGGGGAGCTGAGCTCTTCTAATGGACACGGGACCCATGGTCTCACCCCGCCTGTACTCATCGGAGCCTGACCCTGTGCCCCTGAACTCCCTCAGTGTTAGTGCCGAAAGAGACCCTGCAAAAGGAAACTCTCTGCATTGCACTGGGGGCATCCGAAGAAGCTCAGACTAGTGGGCTCTCAGGTTCCCCATCTCTGCTGATGAAGGGGGAAGCCTGGCTTCCTGCTTCAACATGGTCTCTGGGTCAGATTCAAAAAAGGGATGCCTGAGTAGACATAAAAGAACCTTTTTTTTTTTTAAGAAAAGAGAGAAAGACAAGAAAGAAAGAAATGCAAAACACACAGCCTTGATGCCACACACCCTAAGGAGTGGATGCAGAATGGACAGTTATTGATGCTGACATTGTACACACTGAATGAGTTTTTTCACTGCATCCTGGAGCTCCTTGTTCCTCATGCTGTAGATGAGAGGGTTCAGAGTTGGAGGCACCACCGCATACAGAACAGCCACCACCAGATCCAGAGCTGGGGAGGAGATGGAGGGGGGCTTCAGGTGGGCAAACATGTTAGTGCTCACAAACAGGGAGACCACAGCCAGGTGAGGGAGGCACATGGAAAAGGCTTTGTGTCGTCCCTGCCCAGAGAGCATCCTCAGCACAACAGTGAAGATCTGCACATAGGACAGCACGATGAAAATGAAACAACCAAAGACTAAGCAGGCACTAAACGCAAGAAGCCCAGCTTCCCTGAGGTAGGAGTCTGAGCAGGAGAGCTTGAGGAGCTTGGGAATTTCACAGAAGAACTGGTCCACTGTGTTGCCTTGGCAGAGTGGTATTGAAAATGTGTTAGCAATGTGCAGCGCAGAATAGAGAAAACCACTGGCCCAGACAGCTGCTGCCATTTTGACACAAGCTCTGCTGCCCATGAGGGTCCCGTAGTGCAGGGGTCTGCAGATGGCAACGTAGCGGTCATAGGCCATAACAGTGAGAAGAACATACTCTCCTGCTAACAAGAAGTCAAACAGAACGACCTGGGCAGCACATCCTGAGTGGGAAATGGCCCTTGTGTCCCACAGGGAATTGGCCATGGATTTGGGGACAGTGGTGGGGACAGTGGTGAGAGCGCAGCTAACAGAGGCAGCGAACAGACGCAGCAGTTTGCGCAGCAGTGGTTGGGCTCTGACTAGAACTTGAGGATCTTGTGGAAGTTGTGGGCTTTCTGAGGACCCCCGAGGACCTAGAAGGTGATCGCTGTGAACAGGAAAGGGGAAGCTAGGCAAGGACAACTGCAGGAGGCCTTGACTTCTCCTGGGAAAAGCTCGTGGGAAAAGCTCCAGCTAGGAGTGGCTGCTGCTAACGAGCTCTCTGGGTTGCCCCTGACCAGAGGGGGTTGGGGCCTTTGATCCCAGTGGCCCTTGATTGGGCGGTCAAGCACCCTGTGAGTCAGTGCTAGGGAGAGGCCTATATAAGAGCCAGGCCCAGAGCGCAGCTCCCAGAGGCAGCGAACAGACGCAGCAGTTTGCGCAGCAGTTTGCGCAGCAGTTTGCGCAGAAGGGCGCGCGAAGGGACGTGCGAAGGGACCTTCATTTCTGTTCCCTGTGGTGTACACTTCCTCAAGTATGGTCGTGACACGCCGCACAGCGCGTTCCCCAGCGGCTGCTGGAGTTGCTGTGTCAGAGGCTTGGACCCAGACTGGCCCTCTGACAGTAGATGCAGCTCTACAGGTCTCAGGCTGCAGGGAGTGCTTGGGGCCTCTCCGGGAGGCCTGGGCTGGCAGTCAGCTCTCCTGCAGGAGGTGTGCTGCTGTTGATGAGTTGTGTCGTCAGGTAAGGGAGTTACGGGAGGAGGTCAGTAGGCTGTGCAGCATCCGAGAAGCAGAGCAAGAGATAGACAGGGTATTCTCGGAGACTGTACAGCTCCAGGAGTCCCAACCCCCTGCAGCAGTGGAGTTGCCAGAGGGCTCTGTGCCGTGTGAAACGGTACATCATAACATCATAGAAGAAGGCTGGAAACTGGTCACTGCTCGTGGGAGGAGAAAGGCTCCTACTCCTCCTGAAGACCTGAAGCTGAAGAACAGGTTTAGTGCCCTCCAGGATGAGGAGGAGATGGGCATGGCTGCCAGGGAAGTAACCGGGACAACAGACCCTGTGCCCTACCGGAACACCCGGAAAAAGGGGTGGGTGATTGTTGTGGGGGACTCCCTGCTACAGGGGACGGAGGCATCTATCTGCCGACCTGACCTCTTGTCTAGAGAGGTTTGTGGCCTGCCGGGGGCTCGTGTGAGAGATGTCATGCAAAGACTGCCAAGGCTTGTCCACGCTTCGGACTATTACCCACTGCTGCTCTTCCATGTGGGCGCCAATGACACCAAGGGCAAACTGGAGACCATCAAGCAGGATTTCAGAGCTCTGGGGATGGTGGTCAAGGGTCTGGGAGCCCAGGTCATCTTCTCCTCAATCCTGCCAGTGAGGGGGATGGATGAGAGGAGGAGGAGACGGACTTTCCAGGTTAACGACTGGCTGCGCCGCTGGTGTTGGCAACAGGGTTTTGGTTTCTACAACCACGGGACCCTGTTTGAAGATCGACAACTGATGGCAAGAGATGGGATCCACCTCACGAGGCGGGGCACGCGGGTCTTTGCCAACAGGTTGGCCAATGTGCTAAGGAGGGCTTTAAACTAGGAAAGATGGGGGAAGGGGAGAGTTATAGTGCCAGGGTAGTTGGCAAAAGACTGCTCAAGTCAGGATGCCTCCAGCAGGTGAACGCAGCCAGGGAAGTGCGCATGGGATGTGGCTATGGAGGACCCCCTTTTACCCCTCCTGGGAAACCTGCATGCTCCATCACCTCCCTGAAATGCCTGTACACCAATGCACGCAGCTTGGGGAACAAACAGGAAGAACTAGAGATCTGTGTGTGGTCGCAGGGCCATGATCTCATTGCCATTACAGAGACATGCTGGGATAGCTCACATGACTGGAGTGCTGTCATGGATGGCTACGTGCTTTTTAGGAAAGACAGGCCAGAAAAGCGAGGTGGTGGAGTTGCTCTTTATGTGAGAGAGCAACTGGAATGTATTGAGCTGTGCCTAGGGGTGGATGAAGAGTGAGTTGAGAGCTTATGGGTAAGGCTTAAAGGGCAGGCTAGCATGGGTGACACTGTTGTGGGTGTTTACTACAGGCCACCTGATGAGGAAGAGGAAGTCGATGAGGCCTTCTACAGACAGCTGGAAGTAGCCTCACGATCCCAGGCCCTGGTTCTCATGGGGGACTTCAACCACCCCGATATCTGCTGCAAAGACAACACAGCTAGGCACAAACAGTCCTGGAGGTTCCTGCAGAGCATTGGTGACAACTTCTTGACACAGGTGGTGGAGGAGCCAACAAGGAGAGGTGTGCTGCTGGACCTCGTACTAACAAACAAAGAAGGACTGGTGGAAGATGTGAAGGTTGGGGGCTACCTTGGCTGCAGTGACCATGAGATGGTGGAGTTCAGGATCCTGCGAGGAGGCAGCAGGGCACCAAGTAGGATCGCAACCCTGGACTTCAGGAGAGCAAACTTTGGCCTCTTCAGGGACCTACTTGGAGGAATCCCATGGGTGAGGGCCCTAGAAGGAAGGAGTGTTCAAGAGAGCTGGTTAATATTCCAACATCACTTCCTCCAGGCTCAAGAGCGGTGCATCCCTATGAGTAGGAAGTCAAGCAAAGGAGGCAGGAGACCTGCATGGATGAGCAAGGAGCTCCTGGCAAAACTCAACCAGAAGAAGGAAGTCTACAGAAAGTGGAAAGGGGGACAGGCCACTTGGGAGGAATATAGGAATGTTGTCAGAGTATGCAGGGATGCGACGAGGAAGGCTAAGGCCCGTTTGGAATTCAATCTGGCAAGGGATGTCAAGGACAACAAGAAGGGCTTCTTCAAATACATCAGTAGCAAGAGGAAGACTAGGGAAAATGTGGGCCCTTTGCTGAATGGGGTGGGTGCCCTGGTGACGAAGGATGCAGAGAAGGCAGAGTTACTGAATGCCTTCTTTGCTTCAGTCTTTACTGCTCGGGCCAGCCCTCAGGAGCCCCAGACCCTGGAGGCAAGAGAGAAAGTCTGGAGAGAGGAAGACTTTCCCTTGGTGGAGGAGGAGTGGGTTAGAGATCATTTAAGCAAACTTGACACCCACAAATCCATGGGCCCTGATGGGATGCACCCACGAGTGCTGAGGGAGCTGGCGGATGTCATTGCTAAGCCACTCTCCATCCTCTTTGAAAGGTCCTGGAGAACAGGAGAGGTGCCCGAGGACTGGAAGAAAGCCAATGTCACCCCAGTCTTCAAAAAGGGCAAGAAGGAGGACCCAGGGAACTACAGGCCAGTCAGCCTCACCTCCATCCCTGGAAAGGTGATGGAGCAGCTCATCCTGGAGGCCATCTCCACGCACGTGGAGGAAAAGAAGGTGATCAGGAGTAGTCAGCATGGCTTCACCAAGGGGAAATCATGCCTAACCAATCTGATAGCCTTCTCTGATGGAATGACTGGCTGGGTAGATGAGGGGAGAGCAGTGGATGTTGTCTACCTAGACTTCAGCAAGGCTTTTGACACTGTCTCCCATAGCATCCTCATAGACAAGCTCAGGAAGCGTGGGCTGGATGAGTGGACAGTGAGGTGGATTGAGAACTGGCTGAATGGCAGAGCTCAGAGCGTTGTGATCAGTGGCACAGAGTCTAGTTGGAGGACTGTAGCTAGCGGTGTCCCCCAGGGGTCAGGACTGGGTCCAGTCTTGTTCAACTTCTTCATCAATGACCTGGATGAAGGCACAGAGTGCACCCTCAGCAAGTTTGCTGACGATACAAAACTGGGAGGAGTGGCTGATACGCCAGAGGGCTGTGCTGCCATTCAAAGAGACTTGGACAGGCTGGAGAGTTGGGCGGAGAGGAACCTCATGAAGTTCAACAAAGGGAAGTGCAGGGTCCTGCACCTGGGGAGGAATAACCCCAGGCACCAGTACAGGTTGGGGGTTGACCTGCTGGAAAGCAGCTCTGCCGAGAAGTACCTGGGAGTGCTGGTGGACACCAAGTTAAGCATGAGGCAGCAATGTGCCCTTGTGGCCAAGAAGGCCAATGGTATCCTGGGGTGCATCAGGAAGAGTGTTGCCAGCAGGTGGAGGGAGGTAATCCTCCCCCTCTACTCAGCCCTGGGGAGGCCACATCTGGAGTACTGCATCCAGTTCTGGGCTCCCCAGTACAAGAGAGATGTGGCACTACTGGAGCAAGTGCAGCGAAGGGCCACAAAGATGATTAGGGGACTGGAGCATCTCTCTTATGAGGAAAGGCTGAGAGAGCTGGGACTGTTTAGCTTGGAGAAGAGAAGGCTGAGAGGAGATCTTATCAACGTGTACAAGTATCTGAAGGGAGGGTGTCAAGAGGATGGGACCAGACTCTTTTCAGTGGTGCCGAGCGACAGGACGCGAGGCAACGGGCGCAAACTGAAACACAGACACTTCCATCTGAACATGAGGATAAACTTTTTCACTGTGAGGGTGACAGAGCACTGGAACAGGTTGCCCCGAGAGGTTGTGGAGTCTCCTTCTCTGGAGATATTCAAAACACGCCTGGATGCAATCCTGTGCAATGTGCTCTAGGTGACCCTGCTTGAGCAGGGGGGTTGGACTAGATGATCTCCAGAGGTCCCTTCCAACCTCAGCGATTCTGTGATTCTGTGATACATTTGGGCGGCAGAGCATCAGCTGTGGTGCCGGCTGAAGATTTGTCACAGGGAAACATGTTACCAAGGACCATATGCATTCAAAGGCTTTGATTGCAAGTGGTGACATGCTGGCATAGATAGCAGGTGGCAATGTAATGGTGAAAGGAGGTTCCCACTAAGAGAGCAAACTCTGCAGTGCCCAAGGCCAGCGAGAAACAGAGCTGGGCCACGCAGGAATGCCAGGAGAGGGGTTTGCTGCCTGAGCTGACTCTGCAGCACCTCGGGGCCTGTGACATGTTTGAACCAATCTCCAGGCAGGACAAGGTGTCACTGAAGAAGTCCCTGGTTCCGTGATCCAGCCACCTTGAGGACATCATTGGCCCAGTCCCTATTCATATCATCCTGGGGGGTGAGAAGGGGTTCAGGAGGAGGAGAGCTAGAAGGTTTTGAAAGTACAGAGACTAGAGTGGAGCCCTTGGTGTGATGTGCCTCCCATTTGTGCAGCATGCTTGGATGTAGACAGTGCAGAGAGTGCCTAAAGGCAGTGGTGGGATTCATTTGTTTGGGCACAGGTAGGGAACCCAAGGTGCCATGGGGCACTTGCCCAGCAAGCACTCCAAAAAGGCATGGCTTCCTGTAGGTCCCATGCTGGAACTGCTAGAGACATGTGGATGTGCTGGACACCCCAGGCATCCGACATGGCCCTGCCAGCCTATTTCTATGTCATTAAATCAAGTGTCTGCACTGAATTGCATTAGCTGTTTGTAACTTTGGGATCTTCCTGTGTCTCAGCTTTATAGTGAGTGGAGCTCTAGTAGTAGGAGGCATCTAGGGTCATTTGAGATGGCCAAGGGAATTCTCCACCTGGCCCCCAACTCATGCTCTAGAAGGATGTGGGTGTCATAGCTGCTCCATCAGAGCAAGAAGACTCTGGCACATGCCTTGGTCCACCTCTGTCTCTTCCAATGTCACCAGGTGTTTGTTTGTGAGCAACTGACTCCCACCCTCCATCTCCAGGGATTATAACCGGAGCTTAGACCAGGATCTCCCATGCAGACACCTATGTTGTGCTCACTCCAGTTTTGGCAAGGGGAATCCCACCGCCTGTGTGTCTGTGGAGTTCATAGGAGGGATCTGCATCCCACTGCATCCCAGGGGCTTCTAAATGGGCATGAGATGCCCAGATTAACTCATCTGAATCAATACTTGAAGGATGGGAAAATGAGCTTCCTTCTTGGCCCTTTCTAGGTGTCCTGCCAGTTAAGACATGGGAAGATGGATTTTCAAAGCGGGACATGTCTACCTGTCGTAGATAACAATCCTCTGATGAAACAAGGGACAATGCTGTAACTGGTCTCTCTGTATTGCTTAGAGAGGGACCATCAGTGATTATTTTAGTTTATTCCAGTGAACATTTCCCAGGAGGAGGGAGCACAAGGGACAGAGAAAGTCACGTCTTCAGCTGGGTCTCTGCTCCCGAGTCGGGCCAGGCTCATGGGATGAAAGGAGGTCATAGCAACCGGGCAGCACTGCCCAGACACAGCTGTGTGCAGGAGCAGCTCCTTTGCAAAGAGTAGCAGGGCTCTGGGCACTGCCTGCTGCTGCCGCCAGATGAGACATGACAGAGAGAAGTGCAAGGCAGTGTGGAGTGGGAGGAGAGAGGAGAGCTGCTTGTGGGAGAAATTTTCACAGCCCCTGACACGGTAAGTCTCTGGCTGCAGGGCAATGCTACTGCAGTTCCTGGAAAGGTCTTGAAATCATTCCAGTCACACGATTGGATTTTTAAGGATCGATCTCCTGGCTTTTCCTTTGCAGAGGAGGGGGAGATGCTTCAGAGCAGGGATTCCCTGCCACAGCGTCACAGGGACAGGGCATCTTGCTACCTTCTCCCAGGGATCCTGCAGGGGTGTGAAGCTGGGGTTTGCACACAGGTCTGCGCAGGGCTGTGATTCAGAGCAGTGTCCCTGCGCCCCAGGGTGCTGTGTGCCCAGGGCAGTGACTCTGCCACCTGCAAGGGTCAGCACTCAGCCTGCCCGGGGAGCTCCCCATGGCACTGCCGGCAGAAGCTCTGGGTGGGAGGAGAGATCGCCGGCAGGGCAGCTTGAGCCTCCTGTCAAGAGGATGCTATGTGGGTCAGGGCTGCTCACAGCTCCAGCTCATTCCCAGGACATTTCTGGAGGAGACTTTTCAAATGGAAGGTCAAGGCAGGGGATACATGAAAGAGAAGGAGCTGTCATGAGTCTGTGCTTTCAGTTTGATTCTCTTTGGGTGGGGTGTAATGGGATTGCATCTGTCAGCTTTACAGAGGGGACTGAGACAGTGACCCTGAGAGAGGAGCAGTTCTGGGAGGGACTCAGCAAATGCCTTCATGCACCCCTCAGCCTAAGGACAGAACCAGCATCACCTTTCCAGCCTCACCAAGGTTTCTCTCCCCTGCTCCATAGCACCGGCAAACACGGAGGTGCCCTGGGCAGTGTCCTGCCCCCGGGAGGTTTCTGCAGGGCAGAGCTGAGCACCCAGCGGGTGGGATGGGGTGTGTGAGCACTGAGAGGGGAGAGATGTGGGGACAGAGAAACAGGTCCCCGCAGGGACGGCTCCAGGCAGCAGAGTCATGCTCAAAGTGTGAGAGGAAACTGTCAACTCCAAGGCCTCCTCTCCTCTCCCAAGCAGCACAGCCCTCTGCTCTCAAGGCGGGGGGGTGCAGGGCAGGAGTCGTTTCCTTGGCAGCTGGACATTCAGGAGAGGATACGCTCCTTAGTGCCCTTCTGTCCCTCCCTGGCCCTGCCTCCCTCCGTACAAATATCATGGTATTGCTCCATGTTTCCCACCTGCCCACGCTGCCCTTGTGCTTCCCCTTGGACTCTCTGGGCAGGGGGCTTTCTAATGCAGTTCAGACACTGACCTTGTGGGTCCTGCCATGCAGACATGTACTTGACGGTTAGGTGCTCTTCTAACCTGTGGGTCTATGGGCAATGCAGTGTGGGGGTCTGGGAATGAGCCAGTTCTCTCATCAGGACACCCCATCCTTAGGACATTCCGCCATTTCCCTGGGGTGTCTGGCTGGGCTGCAAGCTGCCCTCCACAAGGACACAGCTCTCCCATTGCAGCTGCGTGTTATCTAGGTGCCCCAGGCAGAAGCCACCTAGATACTGAGGCCACGCTGGGACATGCTGCTGGGAGGCTGGATGTGGGCAGCTGGAAGGAGACCAATGTGTTGCTGGCTAGAAGGGGAGGGCTGAGACCTGCCTCACATCCCCTCAGAAAGAGTGCTGATGGGCACTTTGCAAGTGCATCCCTCTGCTCTCCGCGGTGTTGTTTCTTTTTGGGGTAACATGAGTGCAACTGTCCTCCACCTCCGAGGCGGGAGCACAGGGCACCTGGGAGGAAGGCAGATGGACAGGCCAGCTCTGCTCCCTCTGCACTCAAGCCAGAGTGAAGCCTTTTGCCTCTGAGGAGTCACAGCTGCTCACTCTGAGTGCAGCAGCAATGCTGAGGATTTCTACCTCCAGGAATGCTCCTCAGGTGTGACAGGGTCAGCTAAGGGAAACAAAAGAAGCCTTAAAACTATTAATGACCCCACATTATTTAGAAGTGGGAGTGAAGATGCTGAAAATGCCTTCAACATTATGTGTGGATGAAATCTGACTGGAACTGGGAATATAAATTTTAGTCACCTATTTCCATGTACACAGTGCTGTCGGTCAGGGCTGACTGCTCTGGAGCCCATGGGCAGAGGCCCCTGCTCCTCATAGCAAACTCAGCTAGCACAAAGCAGAGCTCAAGCCATGGAGCTCAGTGATGGTGCTGCTGAGATGGGTAGAGGTAGTGTGTGTGTTTGGGGGAGGTTATGAGAAACCTTTGCTCAGAGAAGTCTGCCCTAATTCATCTCTATCTGTTCTTCCTTGAAGAGTCCCCAAAGCGCAAAGGGAGCAAATGTCCAACAGCAGCTCCCTCAATGAGTTCCTCCTCCTGGCATACGCAGACACGCGGGAGCTGCAGCTCTTGCACTTCTCGCTCTTCCTGGGCATCTACCTGGCTGCCCTCCTAGGCAATGGCCTCATCATCACTGCGGTAGCCTGTGACCACCGCCTCCACACCCCCATGTACTTCTTCCTCCTCAACCTCTCTGTTTTAGACCTTGCCTCCATCTCTGTCACTGTCCCCAAATCCATGGCCAATTCTCTCTGGAGAATGAAGGCCATTTCTTACTTGGGATGTGCTGGCCAGGTCTTTTTCTTCTTTTTTTTATGTTCAGCAGAGTATTATCTCCTCACTGTCATGGCCTATGACCGCTTCGTTGCCATCTGCAAACGCCTGCACTACGGCACACTCATGGGCAGCAGAGCTTGTGTCAAAATGGCAGCAGCTGTCTGGGCCAGTGCTTTTCTCTATGCTCTCCTGCACACTGCTAATACTTTTTCAATACCACTCTGCCAAGGCAATATCATGGAGCAGTTCTTCTGTGAAATCCCCCAGATCCTCAAGCTCTCCTGCTCAGACTCCTACCTCAGGGAAGTTGGCCTTCTTGTGGTTAGTGGCTTTTTATTCTCTGGGTGTTTCATTTTCATTGTGCTGTCCTATGTGCGGATCTTCACTGCTGTGCTGAGGATCCCCTCTGAGCAGGGCCGGCACAAAGCTTTTTCCACGTGCATCCCTCATCTGGCCGTGGTCTCCCTTTATGTCAGCACTGTCATGTTTGCCTACCTCAAGCCCCCTTCCCTCTCCTCCCCAGCTCTGGATCTGGTACTGGCTGTTCTCTACGCGGTGGTACCTCCAACACTGAACCCTCTCATCTACAGCATGAGGAACAAGGAGCTCAAAGATGCGCTGAAGAAACTCGTTCAATGGGTACATTGTCAGCGTCAATAACTGTCCATTGTGCAGCCACTCCTCAGGGTATCTGGCATCAAGGCTGCGTGCTGTGCATTTCTTTCTTTCCTGTTTTTCTCTTTTGTCATTAAAATATATTTCAGGTTCGTGTCAAGCCTCTTCAGGAATTTCTCATTTGAATCTGACCCAGAGGCCGTGTTGAAGCAGGAAGGCAGGCTTCCCTCTTCATCAGCAGACATGGGGGAACCTCAGAGCCCGCTAGTCTGAGCTCCCTCGGATGCCCCCAGTGCAATGAGGAGAGTTTCCCTTTGCAGGGTCTCTTTTGGCACTGACACTAAGGGAGCTCAGCGGCACAGAGTCAGGCTCAGACGAGTACAGGCATGGCCAGACTGTGCATCCTGTGCCCATTAGGAGAGCTCAGCATCCCCGGCCACAGTCAGGGTGTGATCTCACACCCCTCTCCTGCGAGGGTGATAGCTGGCTGTCCCTGTGGGCTGGTCCCTTCCCTCTACAGAGCTCCAACACTCAAAGCAAAGTGGGAGTGGAGGGGAGGAGATTCTGGACAAAGCCTGTGGGAACAGACCCTCTGCTTCTCAGGACCATTCCCCCACTTCCACAGCAGGCATTTCCTTGCAGCCTTTGCGTGAGGGCTGCAGCTTTCTTAGAGACATGCCCACCAACAACAGCAGGACTTTCTCTTTTCAAGGCCTTTCCAAAACTGGCCTTTCTTCAGAAGATGGAGTCAAAAATATGCCCAAAGAAATTGCACCACAAAAGGGTCTACTGCTCTGCTTGTGAACTCCATGGGCTCCAGGGGACAAGTTCAGAGTCTCCATGTGATCTGTTAGGGACTGAGGGCTGGATCCAGGGCTCATCTCTTGGTGACCAGTGCCAGTGGAGATGGGGAATGGTCTCTGAATTTTCTGCCCGAGGCTGTCCCACAGGTGACAGTGCTGATGAGAGATGCCCATCCTTCTGGAGGGGAATGTGAACCAGTGGGAGAGCTCAGGGGATCTCCAGGGACAGCATGTGCCTGAGAAGGGCAGTGAGTGGAGCCTCTTTAAATGAGTGACAGTCCACGGTGGTGGAGTGACCAGAAGGTAGAGCAATAAATCCAGGTAGGCATGGGGAAACGAGGTCTCTGCAATCCCCAGAGAGGCAGTGTGGACCCAGGAGACCCAGGGAAGGGGCACGGGAGAGTGATTCCTGCACCCTCAGTGAAACACCACAGGCTGGAGCTAGTGCACGCCCAAACACATCTCCTGTCATTGCAAATGCCCTGGAGTCACTCTGAGCACCATCCATGAGCAGAGACGGGTGCCAGCAGTATCAGTGGTGGTGATCCCTGTCTGGCTGGGTCAGTATGGCCAGAGCTGAGTTAGGAGTCACCCTGTGGCCTCATGACCACACGGTCACTCGATATGCAGAGCAGCACCGCCAGCCTGGGACCCTGTGAGGAGCACAGGACAGGCCAGCATGGACACACTGACCTGGGGAAAGGCTCTCTGGGGAGCAGGGATGTCCCAGGAGAGAAGCAGGGCAGCGTTCAGAGATAGGAAATGAGACCGAGAAGCAGGCTTCACTGTGCCCCAGCTGGTGGCAGGCAGCTCTGTCCCCAAGGCAGCAGGAGCTGCCAGAGGGGCTGCAGGACCAGGGCTCTCATGCTGTGCTGAGCAGCAGGGTGGGCATGGAGGGGCTGCAGGCAGAGAGGGAGGGGGATGTGCTGGGCACAGAGCAGGGCAGACAGAGAGTGATGGGCCTCATTGTGGGGCCTCTCGCCCCTACTGGGGGCCTTGGACCGTGCCTGAGTTACACTGTGGACATGGCTGTGCCTGGTCCTGCACCTCTCGGGTCATGACCTGTTCCTGTCCCCATCCTGCTGACCTGATTCCCCATCTCTACCTCGGACCTGCCTCCGACTGCAGCCAAGAAAGCCTTGGCAAGGGAAGCTGGCATGCAAGGAGAGCCCAAAGAAGGCTGTAAATGCAGAAGGTGACCCTATATCCATAGCAGCAACTCTTGCCTGACAGGCAACTTAAAGGTGTCAGGAGAGCTTCAGATTTGGACCCTCTACCCAGGGAACACTGCAAGCAGAGTCTTAGCTGCATGAAGAAGCGAAAGCAGTCACTTGGGGTCTGATTTGATGATGGCCAGTCATGACAACAGGTCTTTCTGTGTCACAGCTTGACTGTTTATGAACCATTTGTGACTGGGTTCCTGCTAGAAAGAGGATGTTGTCAGGAGCAGCAAGAGTGGGGCTGCTCCATACGGGAAGTGGAGCCGGGAGCTGAGGGTGCCTGCAAGGCAGGCAGGGCAGGAACCCACCGTTGAGACGTGCCGTCCCACAGTGCCTGGACAAGAAGAACAGAGCAGCTTTGGGGATGGTAACCAGGGTCAGGCACAGTTCAGCGATGGCCAGACAAGAATGGAGGTCTCCAGCTAGCCATGGTTTGTGTGGGAGCTTGGACTGGAGAGCTCCAGAGGTCCTTTCCCACCAAAACTCCTCTGCGATTCCATGAATTCTTGCTCCTCAGCCTCTGCTCTGGCATGGCTGGCAGGGGGATGAGAGCACCTGGGGCAGGGCAGAATGACCCCGGCTGGGAGAGCATCGGGGGAAGATCCAGAGGTCCCTGGCTCAGCCCTGGCCTTTGGAAAACACCCTTGTGCACCCCAAGAGGCTCCATCTGCCTCTTCCACCCTGCCCTGTGCTACCCTCCCATCAGACAAAGCAGTGGCCACCATTGCCTGGGGACTCTCTTCCCCACGGGGAGGAGAAGGTGGTCCTTCACCAGCCCCACACTGCCTTTTCCACCCTCGGGCTTTTCAGTTGTGTGTGCCTGGCTCTGTCCACTTGCCTTCACCACAGTCACGGCTGCACTGAAGCCCATGAAAATTCGGGTGCTCCTATCCTCGAGCTGGTATCCACCCTGCCCCAGAAGCCTGGCTGGCCACAAAGGCATCGCCCGTCCAGTATCCCGGCCTTGCAGATGAGGGCAGGGGTCTTCGCTCCAATTTCCCTGCTCCTCCTCCTGCTCCCAGCACTGCTGCTGCTGTGCCCATGTCAAACCCTCCTGCCGTCAGACTGCCCCGGGCCGGAGGCAGCTCCAGCTCCATTCAGGGCTGCACTGGAGCCTTTCAGGAGAGGGCTGAGGTGGGGCTGGCACCGCCACGGTTGGTGAGGAGAGGGCAGTGCCCACCAAATCACAGAATCACAGAATTGCTGAGGTTGGAAGGGACCTCTGGAGATCATCTAGTCCAACACCCCTGCTCAAGCAGGGTCACCTAGACCATGTTGCACAGGATCGCGTCCAGGTGGGTTTGGAATATCTCCAGAGAAGGAGACTCCACCACCTCTCTGGGCAACCTGTTCCAGTGTTCTGTCACCCTCACAGTCAAGAAGCTTTTTCCTCATATTCAGATGGAACTGCCTGTGTTTCAGTTTGTGCCCGTGGCCTCACGTCCTGTCACTGGGCACCACTGAAAAGATTCTGGTCCCATCCTCTTGACACCCTCCCTTCAGATATTTGTATAAATTGATAAGATCCCCTCTCAAACTTCTCTTCTCCAGGCTGAACAGGCCCAGCTCTCGCAGCCTTTCCTCAGAAGAGAGATGCTCCAATCCCCTAATCATCTTTGTGGCCCTTCGCTGCACTTGCTCCAGTAGTGCCACATCCCTCTTGTACTGGGGAGCCCAGAACTGGACGCAGTACTCCAGATGTGGCCTCACCAGGGCTGAGTAGAGGGGGAGAATCACCTCCCTCCACCTGCTGGCAACACTCTTCCTGATGCACCCCAGGATACCATTGGCCTTCTTGGCCACAAGGGCACATTGCTGCCTCATGCTTAACTTGGTGTCCACCAGCACTCCCAGGTCCTTCTCCGCAGAGCTGCTTTCCAGCAGGTCAACCCCAAACCTGTACTGCTGCATGGGGTTATTCCTCCCCAGGTGCAGGACCCTGCACTTCCCTTTGTTGAATTTCATGAGGTTCCTCTCCGCCCACCTCTCCAGCCTGTCCAAGTCTCTCTGAATGGCAGCACAGCCCTCTGGCGTATCGGCCACTCCTCCCAGTTTTGTACCATCAGCAAACTTGCTGAGGGTGCACTCTGTGCCTTCATCCAGGTCATTGATGAAGAAGTTGAACAAGACTGGACCCAGGACTGACCCCTGGGGGACACCGCTAGCTACAGGCCTCCAACTAGACTCTGCACCACTGATCAAAACTCTCTGAGCTCTGCCATTCAGCCAGGTCTCAATCCACCTCACTGTCCACTCATCTAACCCACACTTCCTGAGCTTCCCTATGAGGATGTTATGGGAGACAGCGTCAAAAGCCTTGCTGAAGTCAAGGGAGACAACATCCACTGCTCTCCCCTCATCTACCCAGCCAGTCATTCCATCATAGAAGGCTATCAGATTGGTTAGGCATGATTTCCCCTTGGTGAAGCCATGCTGACTACTCCTGATCACCTTCTTTTCCTCCACATGCGTGGAGATGGCTTCCAGGATGAGCTGCTCCATCACCTTTCCAGGGATGGAGGTGAGGCTGACTGGCCTGTAGTTCCCTGGGTCCTCCTTCTTGACTTTTTGGAAGACTGGGGTGACATTGGCTTTCTTCCAGGCTTCAGGCACCTCTCCTGTCCTCCATGACCTTTCAAAGATGATGGAGAGTGGCTTAGCAATGACATCCGCCAGCTCCCTCAGCACTCGTGGGTGCATCCCATCAGGGCCCATGGATTTGTGGGTGTCCAGTTTGCTTAAATGATCTCTAACCCACTCCTCCTCCACCAAGGGAAAGTCTTCCTTCCTCCAGCCTTTCTCTCTTGCCTCCAGGGTCTGGGGTTCCTGAGGGCTGCTCTGAGCAGTAAAGACTGAAGCAAAGGCGGCATTCAGTAACTCTGCCTTCTCTGCATCCTTCGTCACCAGGGCACCCACCCCATTCAGCAAAGGGCCCACATTTTCCCTAGTCTTCCTCTTGCTACTGATGTATTTGAAGAAGCCCTTCTTGTTGTCCTTGACATCTCTAGCCAGATTTAATTCCAAACGGGCCTTAGCCTTCCTCGTCGCATCCCTGCATACTCTGACAACATTCCTATATTCCTCCCAAGTGGCCTGTCCCCCTTTCCACTTTCTGTAGACTTCCTTCTTCTGGTTGAGTTTTGCCAGGAGCTCCTTGCTCATCCGTGCAGGTCTCCTGCCTCCTTTGCTTGACTTCCTACTCATAGGGATGCACCGCTCTTGAACCTGGAGGAGGTGATGCTTGAATATTAACCAGCTGTCTTGGAGCCCCCTTCCTTCTAGGGCCCTAACCCATGGGATTCCTCCAAGCAGGTCCCTGAAGAGGCCAAAGTTTGCTCTCTTAAACTCCAGGGTTGCCATCCTACTCAGTGCCCTAGAGCCCTTGGAGCCCCCAATGCCTGATAGGGCAGTGCTGGTTACATGGCTGCAGTTTGTGGCTGTGGGGTGAGTTGTGCCTCAGTGCCTGATATGCCACTGCTGGTCCTGTGCCTGATGTTTGTAGTTGTGAGGTCACTTGTGACCAAGGCCCTCATAGGCCAGTGCTGGTTACATGGCTGATGTTAGTGGTGGTGAGGTCACTTCTGGCTCAGTGCCTGATAGGCCAGTGCTGGTCCTGTGGCTGCTGACTATGGTTGTGAGGTCACTTCTGGCTCAGGATCTGATAGGCCAGTGCTGGTCTTTTGGCTGCTGTTTGTGGTTGTGAGGTCAGTGGTGGCTCAGTGCCTGATTGGCCAGTGCTGGTCATGTGTTTACTGAATATATTTGTGAGGTCACTTGTGTCTCAGTCCCTGTTAGGCCAGTGCTGGTCATGTGGCTGCGGTTGCCAGTTGTGAGGTCACCTGTGCCTCAGTCCCTGATAGGCCAGTGCTCGACACGTGGCTGCAGTTTGTGGCTGTGAGGTCACTTGTGCCTCAGGGCCTGGTAGGCATCAGGGGATTTACTGCAATATGGAGCATTGTGCTTCATCCTGCACATCTTGGGGGAACTTAACAACATCTTTCTTCATCCTAAGACTTCCAGCTCCCCTGTGTAGATTAACAGCTCTCACTCTCCTGCTACCTCAGTGATTAGGACTGAATTTGGATTTCGGTCTGCTCTGAACATTATTCGAGCGGTCTGTTTTGGAACCAGATAGGCGCGTCTCCTCCTGTAAGGCTGACGTTTGGAGGCACAAGTGACCTCACAGCCACAAACACCAACCACAGCACTAGCACTGGCCTATCAGGCCCTCAGGCACAAGTGACCGCACAGCCACAAACTGCAGCCACATGACCAGCTGTTACGAAAATATCATATACTCACTGGGTCTTCGAGAATCTTAACATGCTGAGCTGAGAATTCTCTGTTTAACTCTTTAGTTCAGTAAAGTGAACAGATCGAGCTGGTGCCTCAGAAGAGGGACCCCGAATGGCAAATTCCCTGGATATTTATATCCCTACGGTCTCAGTTACCCATCCCTCATGGGATCGTGCGATCCAATAGAAATATCAGCTCTGGGGTCTTCTCACCCTCCATTCGGTATCTTCACTGTCTCTGGGCATTTGCTTTCTTCTTACCTTGTGGCTACAGATAAAGAAGCCAAGTGGCAATAGCCCAATGGTTTCTAGAACTTTCCAGTACAAACATGATTAACCATTTCCTAATCAGCTAGGCCTTAACACTACTATTAAATTTCTTAAAACCAGCACTGGTCTCGCAGTCACTGAGGCACAAGTGACCTCACAACCACAAACATCAGCCACATGACCAGCACTGGCCTAGCAGGCACTGAGGCACAAGTGACCTCAAAACCACAAACAGCAGCCACATGACCAGCACTGAGGGCTGGCAGCTAACATGTGCCTCTGCCTCAGCGACACACAGGGCACAGCACCACACATGGCAGCACACAGGGCACCCACAAGTGCCCCACAACACACAAAGACCAGCTCTCCAGACCTTCCATTCCCTTCTAGTCTCCCAAGGCCTTGCAACAGGCACTGCCTCTGCACATCCACTCACAGCCCGGGGCCTGCTCACTTCCCACCTCCAGGAAGCAGAAAGCAAGTGCTCTCACAGGGGCTGGTCAGGCCAGCTCTTGCCTCTCTCTTTTGCCTCAACTTCTCTGAACAAGAAATCTCTTTGAAAATGTGGCAGATACCTTTTTGGGGGGTGACATTCCTTCTGTCTCCTCCAACAGCCTTTGCACCCATTCCCCAATGACTGCATACATGGACAGAAATCAGAGACCTCTTAGGTGTTACAGTCCCAAATGTGTCACAAAAGCAGGTGGACACCTCAAAGACAGAGACAGCATTCAGACTTGGCAGGAAAATCTCACAAGCTCCCTGGTCTTTTGACAGGGGGGATTTCTGAAGCACACACACCCTGGGAAGAAGAGATTACTAACACCACTGCTTACACCACCACTAGATGAATTTAGCAGCCTCAAAAGTCTAGCTGGACTCCCGAGCTGACCAGCAGGAGGCTGCAAGCTTCTACTTAGCAACAAGTAGAAAGTCCAACTCCATGTCCACGTTCACCAGAAAACATCATCCACACATTAAACGTAGCAGTACTAACTCATGATGACGGAGTGGAATAACATTTGTGCCAGATGATGTGGAACATCTACTTCTGTTTGATTAATGAGTTGCATTTCTGTATTGCTGTGGAGCTCTGCAGGGCTCAATCCCTCCTCTGAGCATACGCAACAAACCCAGAACTGACCTCACCACCAGCAACCAAGCCATGGGTCTTCTCCTGACCTGTCAACTGCTCAGGTAGAAAGGACCTCACAAGCACCTTTCCAGCCACATCTCTGCTGCTATCCAACCAGTTCATCACTCAGAAGTGACCTCACAATCAACAGCCAAGCCTTCTTCCTGCAGCTGGCCTATCAGCTACTCCGGCAGAAGGGACCTCAGAATCAAGAGCTGAGCCATGTGCCTCCTGCTGGCCTATCAGCTCCTGACAAAGAATTGCTTTGACATGGGTGATTTTCTGGCATAGCTCTCTTAGTCACTAGTGACCTCACTGCCCACACCCTGACCATGGGGCTCTTGCTGCTTGCAGGTCCCTCTGCCCTTCCCCAAGGCTCACTCAGCTCCTGAACGGCCTCCCTGATTCGTGGCTTCACAATGCTCAGAGTGAAGCAAAACACCCATTACGGACCAGTTACTGCCCCAAACTAAGATTAGCTTTTGCCTAGGGAGTCTCTACACATACACCATAAAACTTAGGAATTGGAAAAAGGCCGCAAGTAACTATTGGCAACAGTTTTGAAAAAGATGCTTTCATGGGAGGAGCAATCATGCAACTGAAGACAGCAGGGCCTCATGTCCCAGGCAGAGGGAGAAGCCTTCCCGCAACTCACAAGTCTGGTTCCTTCCCCAATGCTGAACAAACCTAACAAATCCTCTACACATCCAGGACAACCAGCATTCTCCTGTTTTATGCCCTGACAATTGGAGACACATGGAAGGACTCAGGCCAGAGCATCTCAGCTGGTGAAAGCAGCAGAGCCACAAGTCAGCAACTCTTCACCCTGACCTAGGAGCATGGAAATAACAGCAGCAAGTGGGAGCACTGGCCGTTCAGCCACTTTCAAGGCCCTTCACAAGCAAAACAGCTCCCACTTACAGAGCTGCTCTGCAAACACCCTTCAGGCTGCTGCCAGGGTCACAGGTCTCGGGGCAAAGCAAGAGTCAGGGAGCAAAAACAACGGCTAAGGCATGGCGTGACATGCGGGGACAGCCTCTCTCAGAGCCACTTGGAAATGCCGTTTTCACAACAAAAGAGACCATTGGGAAGGGCCCCTCGTGAGGACACCAGCAGCCTGCTCACACTTTGCCCAGCAGCTCCCAAACGCAGCTCGGAGCAGCACCTGGGGGCTGCGGTGGCAGCAGCAGCTCAGGGAAACACTTTAACATGGGTCTCCGACCACCGGCAGGGGCAAAGCTTCCTGCCCCCAAACCCCAGCAGCCGCCCCAGCCCAGCTGCTCGGGGCAGGCCGCCACATCTGGCTGCAGGGCAGCTCCCTGCTCTGTCCCCGGTCGCTCTGTGCCGTGCTCATGGCCCCCCCAGCCCCTGCTGCAGCTCCTGCAGGAAAGCAGCCCCGGGGCCAGCACTGCTGCCCCCGCCCCAGCGGGAGGGCACCCGCCAGCAGCTGAAGGCGCCCGCAGCCCCGCCAGCCCTGCTCACACCCACTCCCTCCCTCCGGCTTGGCTCCTGCTCCATTTTCACGGCTCGTTTTCCACATGCTGCACCTCGATTGGCTGACAGAGCTGTCAGTCAAACCCTGCCCCGCCCTCCTCCCCTTGCTGGCCAATTGGAGGGCAGCACTGGGGGCGATGCCATGGCAACATGGCAGCCCTGTGTGACCCCATGGGCGGCTCCTCCCCCTCCCCCGCGGTGAGGCGCCATGTTGTGGGCGGCAGTGCAGGGCAGCGCGATGCGTTGCAGGGCCTGGGGGCAGCGTGGCCCCATGTGGCTGGGCAGTGTGGGGCCCTGGGGCACAGCCATTGCCCTGCCGGGGCTGGGTTCTGCCTCAGGGGCCCTGCGGGGCTCCTGGCTGCCCTGCGCCTGGGGCTGTGCCAGGTGCGGGGGAGCAGCCCCCCCCCCCCCCCAGGGCCTGTGCTGGTCCCGACCCTGGTGCTGTCGTGGGGGCCCTGGGCATGGCTGGGGTGCCAGAGCCAGTGGGCAGTGTCCTGCTGCCCCCAGTGCAGGGCAGGGCAGATCCCTGTCACCCCTGGGGCTCCGGCAGCCCTGGGGTTCGGCAGCCCTCGCACTGCTCCTGGCAAGGCTGGGCCACGGCCAGGCAGGGACTGCTCTCTGTGGGGCTGGGCTGGGTCCTGGGGGTCACTCTGGAGGGCTGAGGAGTTCTGAGGGCACGGGGCAGCCAGGGGCAGAGCAGCTGTGGGCCTGCCAGTGCTGGGCAGCAGAGGTGTGTGGCCGGGAGGGGGCTGGGGCAGATGGTCCTGCTGGACTCCCCCCAGCACTGCCCCCCACGGCTCAGAGAAAAATGCTTGGGGTCAGCAGGGACTTGTGCAGTGGTGATGGCACCCCCACCTGGTTCCAGGCTGCTCCCCCAAACAGGCTGTCTTTTGGGTGCAGAGTTTTGACCCCCATTTGCAGAGCAACAGGGGCTGTGGTATCGTGAGGACAACATCTCTGAGCCCAAAACATGCTCTGCCAAGTTGGAAACATAAAAAGATCCAGGGGGAAGGAGCAGAGGTTCTCCCAAACAAGTAGATGCCTTGGGGTTGTTACACGGTGAAGGATCCATTTCCAACATGGGCCCTTCCAGCAGTCTCTTGAGAGGCCCACAGGAGCTACAGGACACCCCAGCCTCCAGGACACAGGACCTCTTTCCTGTCAGAGCCAGACCCCAAAGGGGGATCCACTCCCAGGGAAACCTCGACCTGGATTTCCCCCTGCCATGAGGGGATGGAGCTGGCCCCAGAAGAGCCATGGGGTTCAGGGCAACTGCAGTTCCAGGACCCAGAATTCCTGGCTGGCACATTGTCCCCTGAACCAGGCAGGACCCTCAGGCAGGGCTCTTGTGGCAGCCCCCAGCACTGTCCAGTCACCCCCACATCCCAGGACCCACAGCCATTTTTGGAATTAGCACTCTGTGTGCAACACCTCGGGAAGGAGCTCCCGAAGCCCTTACCCTTGGTGGAGAGCCGCAGGAGCTTTGGGAACAAGGAACTGTGGTCCAGGGTGATGGTCTCAGTCCAGCAGTCCTCCATCTCGCTTGTCCCTTTGTGCTCAACTTGCCTGTCCGACCGGGGAAAAAGGACGTTCTTCCCATCTCGTCACCCAAAACTCCTCTCCAATGTGTCCCTGCTCCTCTGCCTGTCGGTGAGGGGCCCCAACGTGGCCCTGCTGCCTCCTGTTGCCACTCCATGCCGTAGAGCAGCTCTGAAGGGCAGCAGTGGGAAGCACGTAAGCAGTGTCCAGCAGTGCCCAGGCCTCGCAGGGAAGTGAGGACTCTGCCATGGCACCGGGGAGACCTCCCTGTGATGCGGCACATCCCACTGTGACCTCAGCTGGTGTCATCTTGGGGCTCAGTAGGTCAGCGCCATGGAGATGGCACAGACCAGGAGAGAGCAGAGAGATTTCCCCTCATGTCCTGGAAAGTGGCCATCTCCCTTCAGTTCCCAGTTATGTTCCAAAGCTGCTGATAAATCCTTCTGGAACGTCTCCAGACAGTGCCAAAGACTGTGAAATATCTCAAATGGGGCACTGGAGAGGTCACTTCTGCACCCCTGCACAGACAGGTCTCTGCACTGGGCACAACTGTGTAGTAACCTGGAGTCTGGGAGTTGGTTTGGGGTTTGGGATTTTTCAAAGACAGAATCAAAGTCATGTGGGATAAAACAGCACAACGTATGGCCATATGCTGAGATGCTTTGGTGAGCCTCAAAACTGGTAATTACTGTGGGTTGCTCTTTTTGTAGAAGTAGGATGTAGGACAGTTTGGGACAGGATGCAGCCTTCCTCCTTGAGGCACCAAAGCAGGCTCTTTGCTTTTAAAAGTCTCCAGAAAGGTTTCTTGGTCTGCGGTGCTTGAGATAGAGATGATGCACCAGAAAAGAGCAAACATGCCCTTAACACACATCATCTGGAGGGCTTTTTCTGCGACCCTGGTCCCTACTAGGCTCCAAAGCCATGGGCAGGGCCAGGTAGCAAATTTGGGGAAGTTTTCCCATTTCCTGTGAATTTTGCCCAGCTTCCCTTTGGGTTGAGCCTGGGGAAAGCTGTTTTTCCTCTCTGGGGTTCAGTGGATCCTTGGGCTTCTCAGCATGACCTCGAGGCAGCGCTTCTCCCCTGGGTACAGTCCCTGACACTCTGGACCTTCCCTGGGACCCTAGCTCTCTTGGGGCTGTACAGCTCTGGCACCTGGATCCTCCCACCACAGGCACCCCGGCTTTCCTGAGGGGGTTGTACAGCCCTGGCTCCCTGCATGTCCCATCGTTTTGACCCTGGGCTTCTCAGGACATGCCCACACACTGCAGGGCTACTGTCCAGGCTCCGGTGCAGAGCCTGGAAGGCAGTGCAATGCCTCCGGACCTGCATTTGGGCTCATTCAGAAGTTTGTGAGGTGACCAGCTCCCAGCACTGCAGCTGCTGAAGCTTGAGAATGTCCCTACAACCAGCCTTCCTGCTCTTCCTCATCTCTGCACAGTCCTGGGGCGACTCTTGCAGAAGGGAGGCTCCATCCTCCTTGAATACTTTCAGAGACGGGGCTTTCCAATCACTGCGAAAGGAAGGACTTGTCTACCTCTTTGGGTTGCTCATTTGGCCTGTGGCACCCCCTCTATGGTGCTGTGAGCCCCAGCTCTGTACCCTGGGGTCTGCCCTTTCTCTCTCCTGTCTCCCGTGTGTCCGCCTAAAGTCTTCTCTATGCACCAAGGGCATGGCTTCAAATGAGAGAAGTGTTGCTTCAGAGAGCTCACTTGAAGCTGTGACACACTGTGGAGCTGAAGGCCTGACGGAGGCTAGTCTGGGACATGGCTGTGCCCACCACCCCCTCCTCCTCTGGGCCTGAGCACCCAGGAAGGTCCCAGGAAGGGTTTGGTGTGGGTGGGATGGGTTTCCCTCAACATGTCCCGAGTCTGGCATGGGTGTCTCTGAGTGCCCAGGAGAATCCCTCCTGCAAATTGAGGTCAGACCTCTGCACCCAAAAGACAGCGTGTTTGGGGGAGCAGCTTAGAAACAGGTGGGGGTGCCATTGCCACCCCAAAAGTCCCTGCTGACCCCAGAAATTTTTCTCTGAGCCATGGGGGGCAGTGATGATGAGGTCACTTCTGAGTGATTACCTGATTGGATAGCAGCAGAGCGGTGGCTGGAAAGGTGCTTGTGAGGTCACTTCCAGCTGAACAGTTGATGGGGCAGCAGCAGGTCCACAGCTGGGACATGTGCTTTGGAGCTCAATTCTGCCTGAGCAGCTGATAGGTCAGCATTTGGCTCATGGCTGGGGAAGTTATAGTGAGGTAACTTCTGTATCAGGGGGTTGTGGGCCAGTGACAGGCACGTGGCTGTGAAGGTGACTCTGAGGTCTTCTCCTTCTGAGTCCCTGATAGGTCAGCCATAGGCAGATAGGTGTGGATGTGGATTGGGAGGTCTCTTTTGCCATAGTACCTGATAGGCCAGCAGTAGGAAATGGCTGGGGAAATTATCTTGAGGAAACTTGTGACTCTGAAGCCCATAGTCCAGCAGCAGGCACGTGCTGGGGGTACATGCTTGTGAGGTCGCTTTATCTGAGCAGCTGCTAGGGCAGGAGAAGGCACATGGCCTGGATGTTGGTGGTGAGGTCACTTCTGGTTTTACTGAGTGTGCCCAGAGGAGGGATTGATGCCTGCAAAGTTCTACAGCAATATAGAAATGCAACAAATAAATCAAGCAGAAGTAGATGATAATATTCCACATCATCTGATACAAATGTTATTGCACTCCGTCATCATGAGTTCATAGTGCTAGGTTTCAAATGAGGATGGTGTTCTCTGGTAAACGCAGACATGGAGTTTGACTTTGCAGTTCTTACAACCTGCTATGGGTGGCCAGGGAGTCCAGCCTGAATTTTTATGTTGCTAAATGAATCTAGCACTGGTGTGAGTAGTGAGGTTAGTAATCTCAGATTTCCAGTGTCTGTGTGCTGTAGAAATTATGCCCCGTCAAAACCCCAGGGGTTGTGAGATTTTCCTTCACGGTCTGAACAGCATCTCTATGCTTTGATTCCTCGACGTGGGAACTGAAGAGGACCTGGGCTGTGAGTGGCTGTTCAGAGGAAGCTCCTCCTGCAAGGCCTTGGAGGACTAGAAACAACAGGATAGTCTGGAGAGTTGGTGTTTGTGTGATTTGGTGCCCTTGGGGGTGCCCTGGCTGCTGCCATGTCTGGTACTGTGCCCTGTGTGTCCCTGAGACACAGGCACATGTTGGTTGGCAACCCCCTGTGAGGCATGGGGCAGTGGGTGCAGCGTGTCACAGTGGTGGGGGGGTGGCCTGTGTTGGGGACGGGTGTGGCCCCAGTGTCTGTGTGCTGCACGTGGGAGGAGATGTCTGGAGAGAGCAGTGCTGTGCGTGGGAGTGCCGCCAGGATGGAGAGATTGGGAGCACTGCGAGGTGAGGAGGTGCCTTGGCTGGCAGGGCCCAGGCTGCCCTGGTGGCGTGAGCCAGGGATGCTGGCAGCCTGCTGCCACCTGTGCGCTGAGGTTCAGGCCTTGCGTTTCCTCAGCTCTTGCCAGGATGTGCAGGCAGGATCCAGACTAAAGGCCAGGGAGTGTTTCTGCTTGCTCTGAGATGAAAACCTAGCCTGCTTTTTCCCTGCTTTCATCTCATTTGCTTTTCCTAATGAGAGCTTTCATCTGCAGCAGTGTTTGCTGAGGGAGGAGGAGGCTGTGGGTGTTGCTCATTGCCAGCTAGGCGTTAGCTTGCCGGCAGCTCTTTGGAGGACTGAAGGCCTTGTGGAGAGGTCTTTGGAGATGGGCAGGTATGTTCTTGGGAGATGAATTGAAAGGGTCTGATGCCTTCCGTTGCATTGGCCTTTGAAACCACTTCTCCCAGATATGCCTACTACAGTGAGTAGTGATGCTCAAGCACTTGCCCGCAAATCAGCAGGAAATACTTCATGGATCATAGCTGAGAAGCAGCTTGCAATGCTAGAGTTGTTTTATGCAAATAACTTGCAAGCCCCCTCAGAATGATGTCTCTCACCTTTCCACATGCTCCTTTCTTCTCTAAGGCAGTCATTTCTGACCTGACAGGTCAGGTGTCCAACTCAGCTGAGCACGTTTTGCACTGTGTCCCTGATCTGGTTGAGGCCTGCAGGTTCAGGAGCTCCTGCCTGATCAGCTCAGGCACAGCCTGGGCATTAGCTCACTCGTGGACTCTTCTTTGCAAGTGAACCCCTCTGAGATGAAATCGCAAGTGTGGATCTGAGGCTGATTTGGACAAAGGTCCCCTGTTGGCAGTGAGGTGTGGATAAAACAAAGTGAGGGTCAGTTCCTTGTAGGGTGGTGCAGGGCTGTCCCAGCAGGCCTTGCACAGTCCAACTCACCCACCCATCATCCAACTGTACATTGGAGCCTGCAGAATGACTCCTTCTTGGTATCACACTATAAAAAATAAAACATTTCTGGCTGGTACTAATACATCATGTGCCATTTTAGGAATGTTGATCTTGCAAAGGAAGCCTCCAGATAATGTCCATGGTGTCTCTGGTCCACAGGGGCAGCACGCTGGGCTCGGAGGAGACCTAGGTGAGGAGCTGTGTGCTGCTTGGTGGCAGGTTTGCCCCAGAGGGCTAGTCCTGAGCAGGGTGGTCATGAGCCATGCCTGCCTGCCTGCCGGCTGTAGACTGGTGTGGTGGCTGCAGCAGAGGTGCCCTCACAGTCAGCACCCAGATGGGTCCCTGTCACCTGTGTCACCCCTTCCCCTCTCCAGGGCAATCATTTCTGCTGGGTGGACTCTCTGAGGCACTGGGTGACATCCCAAAGCCTGCTGGCTAGCACATCTGCTGAGGGCCAATCAGGCAGCTGCAGTGGAGGTGACCTGATAATCAACTTTGCAGCCATGTCTCCTCTACCCGCCTCTCCCCATCCTCCCTGCCCATATATCATCTCTGGTAGTGGGATGAGAGGTGGTGTGATTCTCTGTCCTCAGAATGTCTCTACCAGAACCCAGCCCATGAGGTTCCTGTACAAGAGGTGACCTCACCATCAACACTGCACATTTCTACTGATTTTCTCACACTTCTATGATTTTCTGTCCTGCCCCTCTTCTGAGTTGTCCTCTCTTCTGAGCCTCACATTCCACTTCCCAGTCATGTCCCCTTTGCTGGCACCTCCCTCTCCCCTATCCCCACGGAATTACACACACATGATGGTACAACTCACATGGCAGGCTGAAAATGGACTCCTGGGGAAGGCAGGCTGGGATGGTGAGGAGGTGCAGGTGTGCCCTCTGCAAAGGGGTGGCTGGAATGTACAGGGCTTTGCCTTGGAGTGGGTGAAGAACCGGTTGAGACCATGTAGAAAGCATAAGAGGACACAGCAGTGTGGGTGACATTCTGGTAGTGTTTGCTAACGGCCGCCTGAGGAGGGAAGGGAAGCAGCTGAAACCTTGTGTAGGCAGCTGGGGGAAGCCTCATGGTCACAGATCCTGTTTCTCACAGGGTAGTTTAACCACCTTGAAATCTGCTGGCAGGGCAGTCGGCCCAGGCACAAGCAGTCCAGGAGATTCCTGGAGAGTGCTGAAAACAATTTATTGGCCCAGACAATCAATGAGCCACCAACGGCTGGACGCTGTCAGTCACAAGCATATAACGTATACATATATATATAAACATGTGAACTCACATAGAGTAATTTCTGTAGTGCATGCATATGGTGCTACCAATCAAAAAGAAAGCAAATATTCATTAGAATTGATAAAGAATATTTGAAATTCTGAAAATGAAGATTTTTTTTTTCAGTTCTTGCAAGGAGCTATTTTTTGCATAGATTTCACCCAGTGACGAGAACTTTACATTCAGGCCCTTACAGACACATATAGAAGCCATTCCTGCCTGAGATGCCCTGTGCAGCTGTGTTGCCACGTGGCGCCAGGAAATGTGACCCAGGAACTATAGGAGACTTTTTGGAGCATTAGCTGGTCACCAGGAGAAGCGTCTCAAGACCTCTCAGTGGGACGTTTTTCTTTCCATTGACTAGAAAGGGAAGTCCAGACGACTAGGTTAGCCAGAGTCATCTGCACAGAAGGGGTCTGGCATCGGGTGAAATAATTCCCATCCCTGTTGTTGCCTAAAATGGAGTTGCACTTCATGACCATGCAGGGAATGAAAAGGGTTTGTGGCTAGATGTGTAGGGACTCCTTTAAGATGTCAGTGTAACAGAGGTACGTTGAGATTTGTGCAATTTCGGCCATCGAAAAATAGAGCATTTTCACTGAAGCTGATCAGGCTGCTTTCCTCTATCGGTTGTGAGAGCTAAACACCTCATGGTGCGACTTGCTGTGTGCAAAGAGCAAGGAATGTAAAGGAAGATCGTGGACAGGGAGTGGATTGAGGGCAGTGGACTTGTGCAAGACACAGAACTCTCATTTTTAATACTGTAGGCCTTATTATAGAAGAAATCTTCAGAAACTGTCAATAAAAAAGAAACAAGAAAGAAATTAGATAATTATCTAAAATTAAAAAAAGAGATTTGTTACACTTTTCAGCACTACAAGCTTCTTTGTGTTCTTAATTTTCTTATTATCATTGTGTTCTTATTTTCTTCTTTTTCTACTTATCTTTTTTGTCTGGTTCTTTTTTGAAACATTGGTCTTTTGGGGAGATTCTCTTCTTTCTTTTTTTGAAAGGGAAAGTGATTTTCAGAGCTGGGGTGGGATGCAGTCACACGGTCATGGATGGCTGTTGCCATTGCAGGTGCCCTGGTCCCCTCTGCCCAGCCTCCCTCTGCAGCTCCGAGGGGCTCCAGTCTCCCACCAGTCCCCTGTGAGAGCTGCCAGGCCCAGGCAGGTCCCTCAGAAACACTGGGGCCTCTCCAAGTGCCACTGGGTGCTCATGGTTGGACAACTGAGCTCTGCCTGGAAAGGTGAAGAACTGTCTCAACGTTTCAAAAACAGGAGCACACTTTCCTCAGCTCAAATGATTGGCTAATTTTAATGTCAATGTTTTCCTATGTTGAAATAGTGAAAATCTTCAGGAAGGGTATGAATCTTGGGAGAAGAAATATTAATGTGCCCTTGACCTAGTGTTTCCACTGCTCTGTCTATTAGTCTGTGAATGTAATCTCACTGATCTCTCACGTATTTCCACATGTCCTGATTAAATTGGTCATTTCTAAAGGCATCTTTGCATCAGACTCTCTGGGCATATGCACTTCCCATAGTTTCCCAGTTTTCCTCCTCCCCTTGCTCTTTATCCTTTCATATACCTCTCTGGGAGGTCTTCTGGGAATCTGAAGCTTGCCTCATCTTTCTGCAGTCTCCTTGTCTCTTTAGCCAGCTCCTTTGTTGTGTTTCCTGTTTATCCCTTCCTATCTATCTGTGGAAAGCATTTCAAGGAAGGTTATGTCTTGTGGGCAGTGGACCTCACTGGAGGCAGCGTGGACTTACCATAAAGTTGAGGAGTGCTTTTTTGTATCTTTTATTAAACTGTTCCAAATTATGATTTGTTTGTTTGCTCTTAAGACAAACCTTTCTGTGTCTGCTTGCAGCTAGTTCTCTAAGGAAAGCAGGTGGGAATTGGTGCACATGAGCTGTACCATTCAGCTACAGCCTTGAGTGGCAAAAGGTTCGATTTTCACAAGAGTGATGTGAAGTCCCCAGTGACTAATGAGGGAAATGGCAGGGCTGGGGAGCTGGGGAGGAAGGTTCTCCATACATGTCTCCTACGAAAAATACTGCTTTGCCTCCATGCCCTGACTTCATTAGGAGACACTGTGGGTCAGTATGAATTGGGGAATGTGGGTATGACTTTTGCTGCAAACTGAAGAATCAAGAAAGCTTAAGAAGCAGACATCTTTCTTTTTCAGGTGCTCATTGAAATCTTCCTTTTGTAAATACACTCCTGCAAACTTTCCAATTAGCAAAACAATAATTGAAGAGCTGAAGAAAATTATGGAAAGAGGCATGGCTCCTTAGGTTTTTTTTTGCATTTTAATGACCCCTTGGCTGTATTTGGTACTGAGCCCATGAACCTCAGATGCTTAGAAGAGGTTGAAGAAACCTCTCAAGAAGGAAATCCCAATTTTCTTGGAAAGATAATGAGTCCCACTGAGGGCCATAATCAAGAAAGTCTCCCCAGGGGCTGATTAGAGCCGAAAGTTGGAGGCACTCGTTGCAGGTAGGCAAAGGCAATGTGAGCGTGGCTCTGATGCCAAGTCAACCTCGATGTGTGTTATCAAGCAGAGTGACCAGGCAGTGACAGCCAGTCCCTGGGTAGGGTGATGCTTTCCATCATGCATTGCTCAGGGCTCTTCTTGTGGGCAGTGTGTGGGTAGGGTGCACAAGGCTAAGTGCAGGAACATGATACGGCACCTCCTGGACTCCCAAGGGACAAGGAGGCAGCAAGGCCACAGTGCTTTAAGGAATGGTGTCTTCTTGTGGGCCTCGGTGGCAGAGACACCAGCCATAGCCAAAAGGACAAAGACCTAGCTGTGTTGGGAGCTTTCAGCCTTGGCAGTGCCCTCAGCCATCTCCACCACAGGCTGTGCTATGTTTTCCCACACCTGTGCCTCTTTCCCTGCAGCCTGTACACACCCAAGCTGTTTCCCCACCTTGCTCTCACTCTCCTGATGTCTTCCTGTCCTCCCTTGCTTTTCCTTGAAACACAAAGCCAGGGGCTGATCCCAGACTCCCTCTGGGTGACCTGTTGCACCTCAGCACTGCCCTAGGAGTGACATTCTTTTGACCTGAAGTCCAGTCTGAACCTCTCAAGATGCAGTCTGTGGCTCTTTCCCCTTCGCATGCTGTTTCCCTATACTAAGAAAAGCTCTATCATCTCTGAAACCACCCTTCAAGCAGTCACAGGCTCCTCCTATACTGCCCTTTGCCTCCACTTCAGCAGGCTAAAGAAGCCCAGGTCGCTCAATCTCTCCTCATGAATGTGTTTTTTTCCACTTAGGCACAGGACTTGACACTTCTCTTGTAAATCTTCCTGAGGTATCTGTTGTCCAAATCAAAAAAAAAAAAAACAAAAAAAAACAAAAAACAAAAAACCCCCTAACAAACGAAACAAACCACACCAGCGCCAATGAGTTCAGGATGAGCAGGGGTGGGGTGGGCTGTATGGGACAGGATCAGGGTGGTAAAAGGGACAGAGTTAGAAGACATGGGAAAAAAAAAAACGAGGCAATTCAAAGTGAAGCCAAGGATTGATCATGTCTGTCTTGGGGATTCCTGCCAAGAAGCCCTGCATCTGAATAATTCTGAGTGGAGGAGGACAAGAAGGCTGGCCTGCTTCCACTGGCACAGACAACCTGCGTGCTTTCCCTGACATCCACAAGAGAAGATCGAGAGTGGGAAGAATGATGGACTCCTTCAGGGTGGAAGGGACCTCACAAAGGTCTCCAGTCCAAATTCCTTGCTCCCAGCAGGGTCAGCCCTGGGGTCAGACCCAGTTGCTCTGGGCTTCATCCACTCTGGTGTTGGCAGCATCCAAAGGAGGAGACTGTGCAGCGCTGTCTGGGCAACAAGTTCCAATGCTTCCTCACGAAGCAAGTGCTCCAGCTCCCCGACTATTGTTAGGGCCCTCAGCCGGACTCGCTCCCAGTTATCCACCTCTGTCTTGTTCTGGGAACCCAAACCTGGATGCAGGGTTCTAGATGGTGTCTAATGAATACTGACTAGAAGACCATCACCATTTCCCTCCACCTCCTGCCTGTGCTCCTGCTCATGCAGCCCACGATGCTTCTGGCCTTCTTTGCTGCCAGGGAACACTGCTGGCTCGTGTTTTGCCTCCTGTCCCCCAGCACCCTTACGTCCTTTTCCACAGAGTGCTCCCCAGGCCCTCAGGCCCCAGCCTGTGACACTGTGGGGTGTTGGTTTATTGCAGGTGCAAGACGTGGCATTTGTCCTTGTTGAATTCCATGAGGTTGCTGACAGCCCATTCCTCCTGCCTCTCTAGGTCCCTCGCAACGGCAGTCATCAAGCATATGACTGTCCCCCACACACCCCCACCTCCACTTAGCGGTCATCTACAGGCATGATGAATGTTGCTTCCTCAGTGTAACTAATGCAGATGATAAACAGGACAAGTTCCTGGAGAGACCCTGTGGTGCTCCACTTCCCCCCACCCTCCGGGAAGAGCACTACCCATTCACCACTGCCCTCAGAGCCTCTGGTCATCCAAGCAGCTTTTTACCCATCCTCTTGTCTGCTCTTCTAGACTGTAACGTTTTAACATGCATGCAAGAATATTGTGGGAGACAGTGTCAAACACCTTGCTGAAGTCTAGGTAAAGGACATTTACCACACATCTGAGCTGCCCCTTCCCACAAAAGGCATCCTCCCTCCTCATCTTCTCTGACAGTCTCTCCTGAAGAGAGTGTACCCTACAAGAATTGCCCTCCAGTCATGTCAATGATCCCACCACATCTCAATTATTCCAATGATGTTTCAGAACTGTGAAAGCTTGTACATCTCCATCTGCTCCTGCCTCTACCCCAGGCTGCATGCATTTGCATATATTAGGGCTGAAAAGCATCAGCTGTGGCACAGAGAGCAGACTGGTTGTGGTGAAACATGTTACCAAGAGCATTGTGTGTGCCATGGCCCCACTTCAGAGCAGAGCCATGCTGGCCTAGATAGCAGGTGGCAATGTAATGGTGAAAGGAGGTTCCCAATGAGAGGGCAAAGCCTGCAGTGCCCAAGGCCAGGGAGAAACAGAGCTGGGCCACACAGGAATGGCAGGAAAGGGCTTGTAGCAGCTTGGGGCCTATGACAGAGGTGAATCAATCTCCAGGCAGGAGAAGGTGCCACTGAAGAAGTCCCTGGCACTGGGCAGCCTGTGATCCAGGCACCCTGAGGACATCATTAGCTCAGTCTTGTTCATATCATCTTGGGGGGTGAGAAGAGGTTCAGTCAGAGAAGAGCAAGAAGGATTTGAGAGTGCAGAGACTAGGGCGGAGACCTTGGTGTGATGTGCCTCCCATTTATGCAGCACGCTTGAATGCAGTCGGGGTGGACTTTGCCTAAAGGCAGTGGTGGGATTCAGTTGTCTGGGCACAGGTAGGAAAGCCTGAGATAACCTGGGTTGTTTGCCAGCAACCAGTCCAAAGGGGCATGGTTTTCCCATAGGTCCCATCCATGCGGTTGTGCTAAAAAACCCAGGCATCTGGCATGGCCCCGCCAGCCTATTTCTATGTCATTACATCAAGTGTCTGCACTGAATTACATTAGCAGTTTGCACTGTAGGCATCTCCATGTGTCTCAGCACCATAGTGAGGGGTGCTCTAACAGTAGTGGGCATCTAGTGTCATTTGAGATGGCCAAGGAAATTCTCTACCTGGCCCCCACCTCATGCTCTAGAAGGATGTGGGTCTCCCAGTTGCTCCATGAGAGCAAGCAGACACGGGCACATGCCTGGGACCACCTCTGTCTCTTCCAATCTCATCAGAAATTTGTGTGTGAGCAACTAACTCCCACCCTCCATCGCCAGTGATTATAACCAGAGTTTAGACAAAGAGCTCCCATGCAGACATCTATGTTATGCTCACTTCAGCTTGGGAAGGGGAATCCCACCTGCTGTGTTTTTGTGGAGTTCATGGGAGTTTGCTGAATCCCACTCCAGTCAAGGGACTTCCAAACCAGAATGAGGTGCCCACATTGACTCATCTGATGTAACACCTGAACCAAGTGTCAATCAGCTCCATTCTTGCTCCTTTCTACATGTCCTGCCTAGTTAAGAGATGGGAATCAGGGCTTCCAGAGTGGGACATTTCCACCTCTTGCAAATAACCATCCTCTGATGAAACAATCTGTAATGATGGAATGAGTCTTCCTTTAGTGCTTAGAGAGGGACCATCAGTGATTATTTTAGTTTATTGGAGTGAACATTTCCCAGGAGGAGAGAGCACAAGGGACAGAAATTCATGAGCTCAGCTGGGCCTTTGTTCCAGCATGGGGACAGGCTCCAGGAATGGAGGGAGTTTATGGCAAGCGGGCAGCACTGCCCAGAGACAGCTGTGTGCAGGAGCAGCTCCTCTGCAAAGAGCAGCAGGGCTCTGGGCACTGCCTGCTGCTGCTGACATGAGAGGAGACAAGACAGTGAGAAGTGCAAGACAGTGTGGAGTGGGAGGAGAGAGGAGAGCACATTGTGGGAGAAATCTTCACAGCCCCTGGCACGGTAAGTCTCTGGCTGCAGGGCAATGCTACTGAGGTTCCTGGAGGGGTCTTCTGAACCTGTCCCATCCCATAACTGATAGGCTTTTTAAGGATCACTCTCCCAGCTCCTCCAGTGCATAGGCAGATGAGGAGATGCCTCAGAGCAGGGGTTCCTTGACACAACATCACAGGGACAGGGCGTGCAGCTCCATTCTGCCAGGGGTGCCTGCAGGGTGTGAAGCCATGGAGCACACACAGGTCTGCGGAGGGCTGTGATTCAGAGCAGTGTCTGTGCACCCCAGGGTGCTGTGTGCCTGGGGCAGTGACTGTGCTGCCAGCGATGGTCAGCCCTCAGCCTGCCTGGGGAGCTCCCCACATCACTACGGGGAGAAACTCTGGGAGAGAGGAGCGACCCCCCGCAGGGCAGGTTCATTCTCCTGCTGAGAGGGTGCTGCGTGGGTCAGGGCTGCTCACAGCTCTAGCTGAAGCGCAGGATATGTGCAAGGGGGTTTTTCAGGAGGAGATCAAGAGAAGGGCTTCTTGAAAGGGAAGGAGCTTTCCTTCAGGTGTCTGCACTTTCAGGTTCCTACATTTGGCAGGGAGAATGAAGGAACAAGCTTTCTATTTTGTGAAGGAAGTGGGACTCCTAAACCTTCATTCTCAGACATTAATAGGTCAGTGAGAAACCTCAGAAAGTTGCTTCATCCCCACCTTAGTCTAAAGACAGCATCAACATCACCATCACGTTGTGGCCTCATAGGAGTTTTGTGACCTGCTCCTTAGGATGTGCATGCACAGAGATGCCCCTAGACAGTGCCCTGATCCAGGAGGTTTCTGCAGGGCAGAACTGAGCACACAGCATGTGGGATGGTGTCTGTGAGCACTGACCGGGAGAAGATGTTGGGACAGAGAAAGAGCTGCCAGCAGGGACAGCTCCAGGCAGCAGGAATGGGTGGGGAATGAGAGGGAACTGCAGGGCATGAGCCACCTCCTCTGCAGCCAGACCTCCGACAGAGGAGAGGGGCATCTCTCCTGCTCTGGGCTCATTTCATGCTGCCTGACAAAGGAGCTGAGAGCGACTCTCCTGCAATGTTGCCGTCTGCGAGGTGGCATGTCCAGCTGGGTAAGGTGAAGGCTTTCCAGAATGCCTCTCTGTCTCTCTCCTTGCCTCCCTTGGCAGCAGGATCATGGTGTTGCTCCTTGTTTCCCCTCCTGGGCATGCTGCTCCAGTTCTTGCTCTTGGGCTTTCACGGGTTGGGGGTTTTCAGCTGCAGTTCAGACACCGATGCTGCAAGTTGTGGAACAGAGGGGTCTGCATGGGAATGAGGTTGCCCCAGCCCCATTTTAACCTGTGGAGCTCCAGGAAATGCGATCTGTGGGGCTGGGAAATGAGCTGAATCTTCGTTAAGGCGTACACATCTTCACTCCTGATGGTCCGTTGACCATTTCCCTGTGGTATCCTGCCCTCTGGAAAGGCACTGCTGCCTCATAGCAGCTCTGTGATATCTGAGCGCCCCATGAGGAAGGTGCAGAGATGCTGAGAGTATGGAGATGGTGGTGGGAAGCTGTATGCGGGCATCTGAAAAGAGCCCTGTGTGTCCTTGGCTAGAAGGGTCGTGTGGAGAGCTCCGTCAGGTGTCTGGAGAAAGGGTGAGAAATTTGGAGCTGTGCACTTTGAAAGTGGACTTGTGTGCTCTCAGCAGGGACTGGTTTCTTTCTAGGACAAAATATGAGTGTGATCATCCTCCAGCTCAAACAGAGAACTGCAACATCTGGGGGTTTCTTGGCTTGAAAAGTCTCTGCTAACTTCTCAATGTCTTTTCTCCTTTGCACAGACCCCTATGCCCAGAGATAGCAAAATGTCCAACAGCAGCTCCCTCAACGAGTTCCTCCTCCTGGCATTTGCGGACACACGGGAGCTGCAGCTGTTGCACTTCTCACTCTTCCTGGGCATCTACCTGGCTGCCCTCCTGGGTAACGGCCTCCTCATCACAGCCGTAGCCTGTGACCACCGCCTCCATACCCCCATGTACTTCTTCCTCCTCAACCTCTCCCTCCTCGACCTTGGCATTGTCTCCACAACTGTCCCCAAATCCATGGCCAATTCCCTGATGGACACCAGGGCCATTTCCTTCTCAGGATGTGCTGCACAAGTATTTTTATTTGTCTTCTTGTTAGGAGGAGAATATTCTGTTCTCACAGTCATGGCCTATGATCGCTACGTTGCCATCTGCAAACCCCTGCACTATGGGAGCATCATGGGCAGCACAGCTTGTGCCAAAATGGCAGCAGCTGCCTGGGCCAGTAGTTTTGTCAATGCTGTTCTGCACACTGCTAACACCTTTTCAATACCACTCTGCCAAGGCAACACAGTGGACCAGTTCTTCTGTGAAATCCCCCAGATCCTCAAGCTCTCCTGCTCAGACTCCTACCTCAGGGAAATTGGCCTCATTGTGTTTAGTCTTTGTTTAGTTTTTTTGTGCTTTGTTCTCATTGTGCTGTCCTATGTCCAGATCTTCACTGTTGTGCTGAGGATTCCCTCTGAGCAGGGCCGGCGCAAAGCCTTTTCCACGTGCATCCCACACCTGGCTGTGGTCTCCCTGTGTGTCAGCACTGTCATGTTTGCCTACCTGAAGCCCCCCTCCATCTCCTCCCCAGCTCTGGATATGGTGGTGACTGTTCTGTATGCAGTGGTGCCTCCAACAATGAACCCTCTCATCTACAGCATGAGGAACAAGGAGCTCAAAGATGCCCTGAGGAAAGTGATTTCATGGATATTTTTCAGCAGTGGTGGCATTGCCATTGCTCTCCACAAATGACTCCCCCTGTGTCCCGTACCAGGACTGAGCTTTGTTTGTTCACTTAGTTTGTATCATTACTACTATTACTGTTGTTATTATTATTTATCACCATGTTGCTACAGAAATGCTTGGATTCATTCCACCTTCACTGAGACTGTGCTGTCTCACCTGGTGCCCATATAAAGTTGTGTCTAACACTGGGTCAGAGCTGACTCCTTCACAGTGTCTTTGTAATGAAGTAGGTTCTTCCAGGTGCAGTGCCTGAAGGCTGTCCTCTTTCTCCAAAGCTGCTCTCCCTTTTGCCATGTCCCCAGCACATTTCCTTGAGACAATCTTGCCCAACCTGCATGCTGATCCTTACCCCAAAAGTCATCCTGCCAGACAAGGCTCCATGCCCAGCTGGAGGACTGGATGTCCAGCTGTGATCCCTGGGAGGATGAGCCCTCTGCTGGGTGCTCTGCAGGGCTGGCAGGGAGCATGCAGAAGTCCTGGGGCCATTTACTGGGCCTGTAGACCATCCTCCTCCCATGGCGGGACTCAAACAGGGTCTGTCAGAACAAAGATGCAGCCCAGCTTGTTGCTGCATGAGCAGAGAGGAGAAACTGCCCCAGGAATCTCCTCACACACCCAGCCTCTTGTAAGAGCTATTTCCATCACTGGCCATTCCCCATGGTCCTGGTGAGGGGTGATCTTTGAATGTGACCAGCTCCGTCTGGCTGCTGGCCTCAGTATGTGTGTGGAGGCAATGTCCAGCCCTGCCTGGCCTCTCTGTGGGCTCAGACCTCAGCAGACCATAGAGCACGGCATTCTGCTAACGCTGGGGCGAACAGGTACAGAGCTGGGCAGGGGTTGGGGACTGCTGGGAGGCTGCCAGGCAGGAGGGCCGAGGGGGACAGGGCATCAAGGGCTGTCATGGGGACCATGCTGGGGGAATATTTCCCCACCCCAGAACGCACCCTGTCCTGTGCCGTGCCTTCACAGTGGGACCGTGGGGCCACGTGCAGGGCATCAGGGCTGGGCCAGTGGAGGGATGAGGTGCAAATGGGTGCCACGACACTCCAGAAGCTCTCGATGGTTATGGAAGGGACTCGCTGCTGCTAGCAGGATCAGGGGTTTCTCAAGGGCTACAGGCACCAGCACCACCTGCCAGGACTCCCAGACCCAGCACAGATGGTCAGTGCCCAGCACTGCAGCTCGCAGTATCCCCCATCCTGTGTCACTGTCCTCTCGCAGGAGCACTGCCAGGTGCATCATTCCCTGCCCAGGTGTGAGAGGAGCTGCTGGAGGTCTTCTCTTCTCATGCCTGCTGATCCCAGCTCTGCCCTGGCACTGGCCCACAGCCTCTGCCCTGGGTCATATTATGTCTCCATACGTTCTCGTCTGAGACCATGTAGAGATCTGCAGCACATAGCTCTGCTTGCAGCTGGCCACCATGGCCGACCTGCATAGTCCCAGGAGATCCCAACAAGGCTGTGCTTGGAGGTGAGGCTGTGATTGTCCTCATTCAAAGTTGGTAGGGTGGTCTGGGTGGGGGCCAAGGGGAGGAAAGGACAAGAGACAACAAGGAGAAGATGCAGTAAGGGAAATTTCAAAGGAGTTGAAGGATAAATAAAGAAACAACCATGGTAGTTGAGTAGCACTGGGGCAGGGGACAAGAAATCTTTGAAAACTCTCCTGGAGAAAGCACCTACCAACCTGATCTAAGTGTCAAGTTAGCCCAGCTCAGAGGAGATCTTGGTCCTGGAGATCTCTGGTGGTCCCTCCCAACCCAAATCCTCTAGGAGGAAGGGGCTGGACAACCTTTTTCCCTTGGTAGACTGGAAAGGGAAGTCTGGAGAACTGGATTAGCCAAAGATGTCTGCACTGACGGGGAGTGGCCTGGGGTGAGATCAGACTCCTCCTTGTTGTCCCCCAAAATGAAGTCACTTCGTTGACCGTGGAGGGAATGAAAAGGATGTGTAGTGAGATATTTTAGGGACTCCTTTAAAAGATCATGGTAACACAACTATGTTGAGATTTGTGCAAATTCGGCCATCCAAAAGTAGAGGCCTTGGTGGCAGATGCACCAGCCATAGGGAAATGGAAAAAGACCTCCGTTCTTTTAGAGGCTTTCAGCCTGGGCAGTGCCCTCAGTCGTCTACAACGCAGGCTGTCCTAAGCTGTCCCAAGCTGTCCCAAACCTACACCTCTTTCCCTGCAGCCTGTAGACACCCAACCTGCTTCCCCACCTTGCTCTCACTGCACGATCTCCCCACCTTTACTGAAATCCCTCCGTCCTTGTTGGTGGCTCCTTGAAACACAGAGCCCGGGACTGATCACGGAGCTCCTCTGGGTGTCCAGTTGCACCACAGCACTACCTACGAGTGACGTTCCTTTTACCTGAAGTGCAGTCTGAACCTCTCAAGATGCAGTCTGTGGTTCTTTCCCCTTCTCATGCTTTTTCCCACTACCAAGAAAAGTTGCCTCATCTCTGAAACCACCCTGTCACAAGCAGTCACAGGTGACTATTGTATGGGCTTTAGCCTCCACTTCAGCAGGCTAAAGAAGCCCAGGTCCCTCAACCTCTCCATTCTGGCCATGTGCTTCAGGCCCCCAAACCCATCTGGGCAGACCTCCTCTGCACCCTCTCCAGTTCTTCCCCATTCCTACAACACTGGGCGTACCACACTGGGACACGCTATTGCAGACATTGCCGCGCCAGCACTGAGTCAAGGGGGATAAGAACTGCCCTTGCCTGGGTGGCCAGGCTCTTGTTAACACAGCCCTGTATGCAGCTGGCCTCATTTGTGGTGAGCACGCACCATGCACTCATATGGCATTCCCGTGAGGTCCAGGGCCTTCTCCTTCTCCTTGGGGTCCCTCCTCTTCCTGTCAGGTCTCTGCCTGTCCTGATGCACGGGCTGTTCTGCCCCACTGATGAGCCTTTCAAACAGGACAGGATGTGAGGTATACCCCTGCATACCCCACCTTTACCTGGCTTCCTGGTAAAACACGACCCATTCATGAAAACACTCTGAGCTCAATCATCCAACCAGTTTTTTGCCCACCTGGATGTCTACTGGACATCCACTACTCTCCTCTCCTCCACAAGTACAGCTCCATGACACACACCTCATCAATGTGAGGCTGAATGGCCTGCAGCTCCCCAGGTTGTCGTTGTGGCTGCTTTTGAAGATGGGCACAACATATTCCTTCTGCTGTTCATTGGGACCTCCCCTGATCTCCACAACCTTTCAAAGATGACAGCGAGCAGCCTTGCTGTCATAGCAGCCAGCCCTCTCAATGTCCATGGATGCCAGCCATCTAATCCCATAGACTTGTAGGGGTTGAGTTCTTGCAAGTCATTCCTCACTCAAGACTTAGGCACTGCAGGTTGCTTTTCTCCTCGGGAGTCCTGACTCTAGGCACAACAGCTCAGAAGACCTTGTTGGTGAAGACTGAAGCCAGGAAGGACTTGAGTTCCTCACACATATCTACATCTGCTTTTACTAGAACCTCTGCCCCATTCAGCCGTGAACCCACATTTTCTTGTTTATTCTTTTACTGTCACCGAAGCAGCAGCAGCTCTTCTTCCTGCACTTCACATCCCCACAAGTGTCTCTATCGCAGAGGAGCTTTGGCTTCCTTAACACCATCCGTACTTTGCTGGACAATATTTCTAAATTCCTCCTTTGCAGCATTTCCCTTCTTCCCCTTTCCGTATGCTGCCTTATTGCCCTGGAGATCACGTGGGAGCTCCCTGTTTAGCCAAGCTGGGGTCCAGAGATGTCTACTCTGAGAGTGACTGCCCTGCAATGCCACTGCCTGCGAGGCGGCATGCCTAGCTGGTAAGGTGAAGGCTTTCCTGAGTTCCTGTCTGTCTCTCTCTTCTTGCCTCCCTTGGCAGCAGGATCATGGTGCTGCTCCTTCTTTCCCCACCTGTCCATATTGCTCCTCATCTTGTTCTTGTGCTCTCTGGTTTTGGGGGGGGAGGGCGGGGGGGGGGTGTTCAGCTGCAGTTCAGACATTGATGCTGCAAGTTGTGCAGCAGAGGGGTTTGCATGGGAATGAGGTTGCCCCAGCCCCTTCTGACTTGTGGAGCTCCAGAAAATGCAGTCCGTGGGGCTGGGAAATGAGCTGACTCTCCCTTAAGGAGAATCCATCTCCAGTCCTAACAGTCCTTTGACCATTTCCATATAGTGTCCTGGCAGCCTGCGTTCTGCCCTCTAGAAAGGCAGTGCTGTCTCATAGCACCTCTGTGATATCTGAGCGCCCCATGAGGAAGGTGCAGAGATGGTGAGAGTCTGGAGATGGTGGTGGGAGGCTGTATGTGGGCATCTGAAAAGAGCCCTGTGTGTGCTTGGCTAGAAGGGGAGTGTGGAGAGCTCCCTCAGGTGCCTGGAGAAAGGGTGAGAAGTTAGGAGATGTGCACTTTGAAACTGGAGTTGTGTGCTCTCAGCAGGGGCTGGTTTCTATCTAGGGCAAGATATGAGTGTGATCATCCTCCAGCTCCAAGAGAGAACTGCAACATTTGGGGGTTTATTTTCTTGAAAAGTCTCTCCTAACTTCTCAATGTCTCTTCTTTGCACAGTCCCTGATGCCTGGACATAGCAAAATGTCCAACAGCAGCTCCTTCAATGAGTTCCTCCTCCTGGCATTTGCGGACACACGGGAGCTGCAGCTCTTGCACTTCTCGCTCTTCCTGGACATCTACCTGGCTGCCCTCCTGGGCAACGGCCTCCTCATCACAGCCGTAGCCTGTGACCACCGCCTCCACACCCCCATGTACTTCTTCCTCCTCAACCTCTCTGTTCTGGACCTTGGCTCCATCTCCACCATTGTCCCCAAATCCATGGCCAATTTTCTGAGGGACACCAGGGCCATTTCGTACTCGGGATGTGCTGCTCAAATCTTCCTGCTTTTCTTCTTGTTGGGAGGAGAGTATTGTCTTCTCACAGTCATGGCCTATGACCGCTATGTTGCCATCTGCAGACCCCTGCACTATGGGACCCTCATGGGCACCAGAGCCTGTGTCAAAATGGCAGCAGCTGCCTGGGCCAGTAGTTTTCTCAATGCGGTGCTACACACTGTGAACACATTTTGGATACCACTTTGCCAAGGCAACACAGTGGACCAGTTCTTCTGTGAAGTTCCCCAGATCCTCAAACTCTCCTGCTCAGACTCCTACCTCAGTGAAGTTGGGCTCATTGTGTTTAGTGCCTGTTTAGGCTTTGGGTGTTTCATTTTCATTGTGCTGTCCTATGTGCAGATCTTCACAGTTGTGCTGAGGATCCCCTCTGAGCAGGGCCGGCACAAAGCCTTTTCCACATGCCTCCCTCACCTGGCCGTGGTCTCCCTGTTTGTCAGCACTATCATCTTTGCCTATATGAAGCCCCCCTCCTTCTCCTCCCCAGCTCTGGATCTGGTGGTGACTGTTCTGTATGCAGTGGTGCCTCCAACTCTGAACCCCCTCATCTACAGCATGAGGAACAAGGAGCTGAAAGATGCCCTGAGGAAAGTGATTTCATGGACATTTTTCAGCACTGGTAACATTGCCATTGCTCTCCACAAATGACTCCCCTATATCCCATACCAGGACTGAGCTTTGTTTGTTCACTTTATTTTTATTATGACTATTATATACTGTTGTTATTATTTGTCACCATGTTGCTACAGAAATGCTTGGATTCATTCCTCCTTTCCTGAGACTGCTCTGTCTCACCTGGTGCCCATATAAAGTTGTGTCCAACAGTGGGTCAGAGCTGACTCCCTCACAGTATCTCTGTAATAAAGTAGGTTCTACCCAGTGCGGTGCCTGAAACCTGGGCTCTTCCTCCAAAGCTGCTGTCCCTCATGCCCTGTCCCCACCACATTTATTTAATACAATCCTGTCCTCCCTGCGTGCTGGTCCTTACACCAAAAGTCACCCCCAGACAAGGCTCCATGCCCAGCTGGAGGACCGGATATCCAGCTGTGATCCCTGGGAGGACATGCCCTCTGCTGGGTCTTCTGCAGGGCTGTCAGGGAGCATGCAGAGGAGGTCCTGGGGCCATCTCCCGTGCCAGTAGACCATCCTCCTCCCATGGGGGCCTCAGGCAGGGTGCCTCAATGCAAGGATCCAGCACAGCTTGTTGCTGCATGAATGGAGAGGAGAAATTGCCCCAGGAAACTCCTCACACACCCAGGCTCTCGTACCAGTTATTTCCAGCACTGGCCATTCCCCGTGGTCCTCGTGAGGGGTGATCTTTGAATGTGACCAGCTCCATCTACCTACTGGCCTCAGCAGGTGTATAGAGGGAATGTCTAGCCCTGCCTGGCCTCTCCCTTTGGGCTCAGACCTCATCAGACCCTGGAGCATGGCCTTCTGATAACCTCAGGGGGTACAGGGACACGGCTGGGCAGGGGGTGGGGGATTCTGGCAGGCAGGAGGGCCGAGGGGGATGGGGCACCAAGGGCTGTCATGGGGACCATGGTGGGGGGATGTTTCCTCACCCCAGAACATGCCCTGTCCTGTGTGATGCCTACACAGTGGTGCCGTGCGGCCAGATGCAGGGCAGCAGGGCTGGGCCAGTGGAGGGATGAGGAGCTGATGGGAGCCACGACACTTCAGAAGCTCCCAACTTTCATGGAGGGGAATCACTGCTGCTAGCAGGATCGGGCATTTCTCAAGGGCTACAGGCACCAGCACCACCTGCCAGGACTCCCAGACCCAGCACAGACGGTCAGTGCCCAGCACTGTAGCTTGCACTGTCCCCCTTCCTGTGTCACTGTCTTCTCTCAGGAGCACAGCTGGGTGCATCACTGCCTGCCCAGGTGTGGAGAGGAGCTGTTGGAGGTCTTCTTTTCTCATGTCAGTTGCCCCAGCTCTGGCCTGTCATCGGCCCACAAGCTCTGCCATGGGTCATGTTATGTCTCCATCTGTTCTCATCTGAGACCATGGAGGGAACTGTAGCACATAGCTCTGCTTGGAGATGGCCACCACAGCCCGCCTGCATGGTCCCAGGAGATCCCAGCAAGGCTGTGCTTGGAGGGGAGACTGTGATTCTCCTCAGTCAAAGTAGATGGCATGGTCTGGGTGGGGGCCAAGGGGAGGAAAGGACAAGAGACAACAAGGAGAAGATGCAGTAAGGGAAATTTCAAATGAGTTGAAGGAAAAAATAAAGAAATAACCATGGTAGCTGAGTAGCACTGGGGCAGGAGGCAGGAAATCTTAAAAAAAACTCTCCTGGAGAAAGCACCTACCAACCTGATCTAACTGTCAAGTTAGCCCAGCTCAGAGCAGATCATGCTCCTGGAGATCTCTGGTGGTCTCTTCCAACCCAAATCCTCTAGGAGGAAGGGGCTGGAAGGCAGAGTGAGGGGCAGAGGACACTGTTGTGGGGTTGAGGCCTTGCTGGCACTTGTACTGCCTGGTCAAGCCTGTCCTCAGAGTGACACAGTGAGCGAGTTCATCCTCAGAAGGAGTCTCTGCTCCATGGGCAACAGGAGTCAAACCAGTGCTCTGAGACTACAGAGAAGTTCTCAGGAACATGCCAGGCATTCAGCCCCTTTGACTGCTGAGGTGTCCCCAGACCGGTGCTTTGCATGCTGGGTCTTAAGGGCTGAGAAATCTTTAGAGCCAGAGCAGATCAGAGTCACCCATCCTGGGCCCACAGGTTACAGGGCATCAGCAGGGCTGTACTGGCTGCACGGAGGGAATCACTGCCCAGGGCGTGAGCAGATCCCCCTCTGCCCTCCCCTCTCTCTTCACACCCCGGAACAGAGACTGTGTTTCCCGTGTTGGCCCTCCCTGCCGGGCTGTATTCCCAGGTGGAGGGGACACAGGCTTCCCACTGGGGAAATGCAGGAGAGCCCAGTCTCATCTCATCTAGAGAAGCAGTGTCCCACCAGACCTGCTGGGTGGCCAGGGTTACAGGTTGCAGACCCCACTCTGTTCCCCGCACACCTCCTGCCTGGGGCTGCAGGGTGCCCAGCAACAAGGCAGGCATGCCTGGGGGTGTGGTGCCATTGGGGTGGTGGCCTTTGGAGCAGCCTCTGTCTGTAAGGAACTCAGGAGATTCTCTGCCTCCATGTTAGTGGCAAAGTTTGTTTCCCATCTTCTTCTCTCCTGAGAGCTGAGGATTTTATTCTCGGGAGAAGGGGAAAAAGGAAAGCCTTTTGTCCATGGGAATTATACCACCCCGTCAACCCTCTACTGCTTTGTCCTGCTGTATCATCCCAGAAGTTCTTTGGCAGGAGCATTTTTTGGTTTGGTACCCCCATGTGCTTCTTCCTCCTCAACCTTTCCCTCCTTGACCTTGGCACCATCTCCACCACTGTCCCCAAATCCATGGCCAATTCCCTGTGGGACACCAGGGCCATTTCCTACTCAGGATCTGCTGCCCAGGTCTTTTTCTTGGTCTTCTTTATGTTGGCAGAGTATTGTCTTCTCACTGTCATGGCCTATGACCGCTACATTGCCATCTGCAAACCCCTGCAGTACGGGAAACTCATGGGCAGCAGAGCCTGTGTCAAAATGGCAGCAGCTGCTTGGGGCAGTGTTTTTCTCAATGCTCTCCTGCACACTGCTCAAACATTTTCAATACCACTCTGCCAAGGCAACACAGTGGACCAGTTCTTCTGTGAAATCCCACAGATCCTCAAGCTCTCCTGCTCAGACTCTTACCTCAGAGAAGCTGGGCTTCTTGTGGTTAGTGCCTCTTTAACTTTGGGTGTTTCATTTTCCTTGTGCTGTCCTGCGTGCAGATCTTTACTGTTGTTCTCAGGATCCCCTCTGAGCAGGGCTGGTGCAAAGCCTTTTCCACGTGCCTCCCTCACCTGGCCGTGATCTCCCTGTTCATCAGCACCACATTTTCTGCCTACCTGAAGCCCCCCTCCCTCTCCTCCCCAGCTCTGGATCTGGTGCTGGCTGTTCTGTACACAGTGGTACCTCCAGCAGTGAACCCTCTCATCTACAGCATGAGGAACAAGGAGGTCAAGGACTCATTGAAGAAACTGTTTCAGCTCTTACTATTTCAGCAGCAATGAGCTTCCCATCTCTCCTCACAAGTGATTTCCAGTTTATCTCAGGCAACTCTTGTGCTTTCAGAGTTCTGTCTGTGATAGCCATGTTTGTGCACGAATGTTTGAATTCATCCCACCTCTCCAGAGGCACGAACCCTGTCTGTCTGACCCAGAGTCCTTCTGTAAATCTGCTGATCACTGTGTCAGAGCTGGCCTCCCAAGTAGCACCACTGTAATAAAAGGGGATTTCATCAGTACACTGCCTGAAGACTGGGCTCTTCTTCCCAAGCAGGAGCCAAGAATGCACTCAGGGAATTGCCCTGTTGCTGTGCCTGGGTTTTCCATGGGCTAAGCAGGATGTGCTCATAGCGTGATGTGTGAGGGAATGAGGGCTGGATTCAGCTGTCACTGGTGGGTGCCCAGTGGCCCTGGAGGGGGTGAGCGGTAGCTGCCAGGGACTGACCCACATATTAGAGGGCTGGTGACACATTCCTATCCTTCTGGAAGGGAGTACAGAGCTACCAGAAGAGCACAGGGGATCTCCAGGGGCAGCGTGTGCCTGGGACAGGCAGTGAGTGGAGACTCCCAAAACCAAGTGGAGTCACCCAAATGTAAAGGGTCAAACTGAGGAATGCACCAAATCAGGGCTTTGCAATCTCAGGAGAGGCAGTGGGCTGGGTCTAATGATACCTCTGACCCCCCATCCTGAGCAATGTGAAATGCCCTGCGATCGCTCCAGGCATCCTCCACATACAGAGACCCTGGGGAGGGGGGTGTCAGGTGCAATGATGCTGGGCCAGCTGGGTCTGCCCGGACCAGCACAGCCAGGGTGGAGTCACCCCAGGGCCCCACAGCCCGCTCACCCTGCAGAGCAGCACTGCCAGCCTGGGGTCCTGTGGGGAGCACAGGGGAGGGCTGCAGGAATGGCCAGTAAGGCCAGCACAGACACAGTGACCTGGGGAAAGGCTCTCTGGGGAGCAGGGACATCCCTGCAGAAAAGCAAAGGTGCAATTGTTTGCTTCTGTGGGGGGGAATAAATGAAAACCTGTTTCTGTGTGTGTCAGCTCAGGGCAGGCTGCTGTGTCAATGGAGCTGCCTGAGGAGCCTCAAGGCCAGGACTCTTGTGCTGTCCTGGGGAGAGGGGCTGCCCAGAGGGGCTGCAGGCAGCTACGGTTAAGGATCTCCTGGTGATGAGAGAAGTGGAGACATGGAGTGAGTGGCCTCCATTTCCTTGTGCCATTGCTGGGCCCCAGCCCGGGGACTGATGGGGAGGCTGACAGTCCTCTCTCCCCCCCAGGGAGAGACCTGGACCAATAGTATTCAGCTGGACAAAATAGGCTCCTTCCATTTCTGGGGAAGCCAACCAGAAAAAGCAACCACCTTAAACAGCAATATATACACGCACCGGCTTTCCCGCTCTTGGGAAAAGCAACTTCATTTATCTCAGGGCAAATACCAGACTACTCCAAAACAACATATTTCTACACGGTCAAAACACCACTTACCTTGTGGGACAGTCATGCAAAATTTTAAACAGATGAACCAAAAATAGTTAAAAGCAAGCACACTCAGTTTTTACCAGGGTTTCCTCAGTAATTTCACCAAGGTCCACAGAACAATTTTAACAAGGCCCATTCTGGTTCTGTCTGCCAGTCAGGTGCTGTATAGCGCTTTTATAGGTGCTGCAGCCTCACGCAGCAGTCTCTTCCTGACAGATCAGGAGAAAAGCAGGAAATATAGGATTTCCTGAAGAAATATGAAAGACATTGAACATCTGGGACTTTGGCAAGGTCTGGGCAAATTTCATTTATCAGCCCACCACTGTGGAGTCCTACAGAGTAACAAAACAGAGGGCTGGACCACATGCTATTGCAGGAACCAAACTTCTATGGGATTGTACATTCAAAAACACCTCTGCAAAGGGGGTTTTCACCTAATCCAGGCCACAGTGACATTTACCTGCCACAGATGTTATACAGCATTTTCAATTTATAAGGATTCTCCAGCTGCAGGTTTGGGGATTTTTCACCACCACTTCTGGGTTTGAAACCCATCATCCAACCTTACTACTGAGTCATGATTTGGACTTCATTTCACCCCACATGTGCTAAACCAGAATGACTTCAGTTCAGAGTGGGCTGAACTGCTTTTCCAAAGGACCACCACTATGGTAAATGGCCAATCAGAAAAGCAAACCCCCTGGGAGGTGCCATCCGCATGATCCTGGAACATGCAACACATGGGTCAGATGGATGAAGCTGCACACTGTTTGGTTAAACATATCAAAGCTTTGCCAATCTTTGGTCAGCAGGGGCAGTATTCCAGCCCAGTTCCTCAGCCTGAGGGGAAGGAGCAAGCTCTGGGGAGATTGCTGTCATCCACTGAACCCAACGATGAGTTGTGCAAGAGCATCTTCCAAGAGCAACCTCACTTGAAAGCCTACAAAGTATAGAAGCAACCCACAACCATGGTTGATAGGTAAAACTTTCAGCAGAAGGGCCACTACCTTTTAAGATACATTATAAAACACAGCAAAAGAAACAGTTAATCTGTCTAAAATAGCAAGATACATTCACATGTCTTCTGACTTCCTTCCTTTGCTAAAACCACAGGAACACTGCTCACTACAGCCTGGACACAGAGAGAAAGTGTTTATCTTGCACCATGGGCTATTTTCTTTCCTCTTTCGCTCTGTGCGAATGGCTCTTTTCTGTCTCACAACATCGTCCTCTCATTCACAGCGTGAAGCCAGCCGCCACTTCCCAAACGCAGCGCGAGAGTCTGTCCTGACACTTTTTTGCATTTGTAAACTTCTGTTTTGAACAACAGCTCAGCACAAAACTTAACTTGTATAACCTAGGCTCTCGGCTTGGCCCCTTTTCAAACCTGCTCGGCATTCCCAGAGCCATACAGAGAGATCCACACAGCCTCCAAACTAATTGATTTTTAATGAGAGGAAGTTGTTTTTCCACTGGAAGAATGTTGTGCTAGAGAAATATTTTGAAACTTCTCTAACCTTTCCTGCCAGACTTTCTGCAGAGCACAAGCAAGGAAGTCGCCATCTGTGCGCTCGACTGATGAACGCAGCAGAGCTTTGCTTTGCTTGTGACCCCAGCTAGACCTAGAGTTTAAATAATTAGAACTTTCAAAACAAAAAAGTTTCAAGTTTTATTTGGTTTCAGCCCTGACAGTGGTTCAGATAAGCAGAATATGAATCCCTGCAACTTAGTGCTCTTGCTGATCCATGTTGAAAAAAAGACTAAGCCCTCCTAAGCCTTCCACCCCACTCCAGGTTAACTTGGTTATTTTAGTTTCCAGCAAAAGGAACAAACATAATATCCAGGCAACTCCACAGCTACAGGAAACCCTGGGGAATATCATCTTAGCAAACTGAGGTGTTCAGGACAGTTACCTACAGGACAGTAGCAGCTTCATCTCATTGTGGTTGGAATTCAGAGTCCAAAAATTAACAGCTTTCTAGGAATACATAACTTCATGTCGGCTGCTAACCCACATGCACAAAAAGATTTGCTGCCTGCAAGAATTGCAGTGCCGATCACCAGAGATGACAGAATCACAGAACCATTCAGGCTAGAAGGGACCTTGGGAGGACGCTAGTCCAACCTCCTGCTCGCTTAGGGAGCCACACTGAATTCACACCAAGTTCCTCAGGCCTTTGTCCAGCTGCATCCTGAAAGCCTCCAAGAAGAGTCCACAATCCCTCTGGACCCCACTTCAAATGCTTCAGGATCCTCATCAATTTTTCTCCCTTCTATAAAATTTTAACAGCACTTGTGTCAGCTTTTAACTCTTTCCTCTCATTCTCCTGCCATGAATTCCTTTAAAAACCTGGTTCATTATCAGTGACAAACTTCACTTGGGAAGCTGCTATGAGTTCCCCCAGAAACCTTCCCTTCTCTGCGCTGAACAAGCCCTGTTCCCTCAGCCTCTCCTCACAGGGCAAGTGCTCCAGTCCCCAACCACCTTGGGGACCTGCCACTGAGCTCACTCCATGTGATCAACAGTGTTCTTCTACAGGCAGCCCCAACTGGACATAGTCTCTGGATGGGCTCTAATGAGTGGTGAGTAGAGGGAGATAATCACTTCCCTCCATCTCCTGGCTGTGCTCCTGTTCATGCCGCCCAGGACACTGTGGCCTCCTTTGTTGCTAGGGCAAGCTGCTGGCTGATGTTCAGCTCCCTGCCCACAAAGACTCCCCAGCCCATATTATTGCAGGGTGTTGGTCTACCCCAGGTGCAGGACCTGCATTTGTCCTTGTTGAATTTCACGAAGTTCCTGACAGATTGTTCCTCCTGCCTGCTGAGGTCCCTCTGAATGGCAGCCCTTAAACATATGACTGTTCCTCCTGATGAGGTGTCATCTACAAACATGATGAGAGTTGCATCCTCCAGGTCACTGATGAACCTGTCAGACAAGACAGGTCTGAGTATAGACCCCTGCATACTCCACCTTTACCTGGCTTCCTGGTAAAGCATGACCCATTCAAAAAACCCTCGGAGCTCAATCATCCAACCCGGGTGTCCACCCATCATATTGTAATGCCTTATTGTATTCAAGAATATTCATGGAGACAGTGTCCAACACCTTCCTAAAATCATCGTAAAAAAACATCCAGTACTTTCTGCTCCTCCACAATCACAGGTCTTTTGTCACAGAAAGCAATCAGGTTGTGGAGGAATGTTTTACCTTGGGTAAATCCATGCTGACTGTTACCAGACACATTCTTCCTGTGCCCAGAAATGTGATGTGAGAGCATTTGCTGCATGACACACTCCTCACCAAAGTGAGGCTGAAGGGCCTGCAGCTCCCCGGGTTGTCCTTGTGGCCTTTCTTGAAGATGGGCACAACACAATCCTTTTTTCTGGTCTTTGGGACCTCCCTTGATCTACACAACCTTTCAAAAGTTGATAGAGACTGGCCTTGTTATGACGTTGGCCAGCCCTCTCTGTGTCCTTGTATGCAGCCTGAATGTAGATGAATGTTACAGCTCACGTGCACCAATTCCCACCTGCTTTCCTTTGAGAACTAGCTGCAAGCAGACACAGAAGGTTTTGTCTTAAGAGCACACAAACAAAAATAAAATTTGGAACAGTTGAATAAAAGATACAAGACACTCCTCAACTGTATGTCAAGTCCAAGCTGCCTCCAGTGAGGTCCACTGCCCACAAGGCATAACCTTCCTTGAAATGTTTTCCACAGATAGATAGGAAAGGATAGAGAGAAACACAGCAAAGGAGCTGGCTAAAGAGACAAGGAGACTGCTGAAAGATGAGGCAAGCTTCAGACTCCCAGCAGCTCAGAGCAGCAACTGGAGAGTTCACAGCTACCTGAAAGGATAAAGATTAAGGGGAAAAGGAAAACTGGGAAACTATGGAAAGTGCATGTGCCCAGAGAGTCTGATGCAAAGATGCCTTTAGAAATGACCAATTTAATCAGGACATGTGGAAATATGTGAGAGAGCACTGAGATGACATCCACAGCCTCATAGACAGAGCAGTGGAAACACAAGGTCAAGGGCACATCCATATTTCTTCTCCCGCCATTAATACCCTTCCTGAAGATTTCCACTCTTTCATCATGTTCATTGAAGTAGACTAAAATAATCACCAATGGGCCCTCTCTCAGCACTGAAGGAAGACTGATTCCACCATTACAACTTGTCTTATGAGAGGGTGGTTATGTGCAAGAAGTGGAAATGTCTGACTCTGAAAGCCCCGATTCCCATCTCTTAACTAGGCAGGACACACAGAACAGGGCAAGAAGGGAGCTCATTGATAGCAAGGAGGAGGCTGATCTCACCCCAGGCCAAACCCCATCAGTGCAGATGTCTCTGTCAAATCCAGGTCTCTGGATTTCCCTTTCTCGTCCAAAGAGGGAACTAAGTTGCCTCGACAGAGCTGTTTTGAGATACGTTTCCTAAGGACAAGCTAAGGTCCCACAGGAGCCACCGCCAAAATTTCCAGCACCACATGGCAACACAGCTACCCCAGGGCATCTCAGGCAGCCAGAGCCTCTCTCTGTGGTCAAATGAATCAAGCCCAAAAGAGTAGATCCTAGTCATAAGTTGAGATATGCTCCAAAAATAACTCAATGCAACAATTGACAAGAAATCCTCTTTTCCAAAACTTCACACAGTTTTTAACATTACCATATATTTTTTTCTTTCTTCTTAATTGGCAGCACAATGCTCATGCACTACAGGAATGAGCCTGTCTATGCGAGTGAAAAAATATATATACATACACACACACATTATTCATCAAAATACATTTGCTACCAGCTCTCTTAATGGAGAAACTTTGTTCGGAGGAATGACTTTATTTAAATCAACATGTTTCAGCTCTCTTCTTCTGCCTCTCTGTCCTTCCTTCTTCCTTGGCCTCTTCCCTCTTTACAGAGCTCTCCAGGGAACAGCGCACTGAATCACAGCACTCAGGGTGGACGACACCTCTGGATGTCACCTATTCCCAGTCCCCCTGGTCAATGCAGAGGGAACTAGATGAGGTTGCCCAGGGGCTCCCCCCACTTATGCATTGGCCACAAGGGTGCTGAGAGTGCGCTCCATCCACTGTGCAGGCCATTCATAAAGGTGTTAAACAGTCCTGCCCCACATGTTGATCACTGAGGGATGCCACTAGTAACCGGCTGCCACTTGGAACTTGTACCACTGATAACAGCGTTTCAGCCTGATGGTCCATCCAATCTTCCACCTGCCTTCTGGTCCATTGATCCAGGGCAGAGCTCAACAATTTGCCTATAAGGAGACTGTGGGGGACTGTGTCCAAGGCTTTGCTAAAGTGAAGGTTCACAAGATCCCCTGCTTTCCCCTTGTGCATGCAGGTATTCATCTGATGGTAGAAGGCAATCAGGTTGGTCAGGCATGGTTTCCATTTCCCCTTGGTCTACCCATGCTGCCTCTTCCAGGCCTTCTCCTTCCTATGCTTGGAGATGGTTTCCAGGAGGATTTGCTCCATCACCTTCCCAGGCACTGAGATGAAGAGGACCAGCCTGTCGTTGCCCATACCCTCCCTCTTGCCCTTCTGGAAAATGGGTGTGATGTCTGCCTTTTCCCAGTCATCAGGAACCTCCCTGATTGCCCTGACGTTTCATAGACAATTGGGAGCAGCGTTGCAGTGACTCCAGCCCCCTCTCCCTGCACCCTGGGGTGCTTCCCGTCTGGTCCCATGCACTTGTGTGTGCCCACTCGGCAAAAGGCCTCCCCAGATGCATTGTCCTCCCCCATGGGTGAGGCTTTGCTAACACAGATGCTGCCAAAGGACTCGGGGCCAGGGAGGCCTGGCAGTAGACAAGACCAGGAAAAGACAAGGTAGAAGAGGCAATGAGCTCCTCAGCCTTTCCCCTCTCTTTGTCACTACTTCCCCTGCCCCACTGAGCAGGGAGAACACATTTTCCCTGGCTGCCTGCCTTGTGCTGCCAACGTCCTTACAGAAGCCCTTCAGGTTACCCTCCCCATCCCTTCCTAGATCCAGATCTGGCTCCAGCTGAGCTTTCACTTGCCTAACTCCTTCCCAAACAAGATGAAATCCTCTCTGCTGCAGTCCAGGGTGGTGACTCTCTTATTCCTCTTACCTCTCCACCATCTCACAGGCACTGCAGTGACAGACAACCTCCACATTCACATCCCCATCCAGCCTGAGCTTCAGGCAAGAAACCAAGGGGAGGATGGCACCATCTACTTAGAGACACAAACTACAGAGGTAGAGAAATCACACTGCAGAAAAGCCTGCATTTCTCCCCTCACCACTGAGGGGTTCCAGGCAATGGCCTTTCAGGTGGTTAAAAGTGAATGCCAGGAATTTCAGGAGTAACGTAGATATGCCTGAGGCAGTGCCTCCCAGGCTGCCCTTACAGTCAACAGGGAGGAGGAGGTGTTCACCTGCCTTCTTTTAGATGGTCACATAAAGCACAAAGGACTCCTGTCCCAGAGACATTTGCTCTGTGCTTGAAACGGGGCCTGAGATCATAGGCGTTCAGGATAATTCAGGTTGAAGGGACCACAGGAGGCCTGTAGTGCAATGTGCTGCTCAAAGCAGGGTCAGGTAGAGGGTCAGAAACCAAAAAATGCCTCTGCCAAAGGACTTCTGGGGATGATAGAGAAGAAGTCAGTAGAGGGTTGATGGGGTGGTACAAGTCCCATGGACAAAAGCATTTCCTTCTTCCCCTTTTCCCGAGAATGAAATCCTCAGCTCTCCAGAGAGGAGAAGAAGCTGGGAAACAAACTTTGCCACTGACATGGAGGTGGAGAAGCTCTTGAGTCCTTTACAGACTGTGGCTGGTCCAGAGACCACCACCCCAATGGCACCAGACCCCCAGGCATGCCTGCCTTGCTGCTGGGCACCCTCCAGCCCCAGGCAGGAGGTCTGCGGGGAAGAGAGTGGGGTCTGCAGTCTGCAGCCCTGGCCACCCAGCAGGTGTGGTGGGACCCTGCTCCTCTAGATGAGACTGGGCTCTGCTGCATTTCCCCAGTGTGGAGCCTGCGTCCACTCCAGCTGGGAATACAGCCCGGCAGTGAGGGCCAACATGGGAAACATGATCTCTGTTCCAGGTTGTGAAGAGAGAGGGGAGGGCAGAGGGGGATCTGCTCATGCCCTGGGCAGTGATTCCCTCCCTGCACCCAGGACAACCCTGCTGATGCACTGTAACCTGTGAGTCCACGAGATGGGACTGCAATCTGCTCTGGCTCTAAAGATTTCTTAGCCCTTCAGACCTTGGATGCAAAGCACCGGTCTGGGGACACCTCAGCAGTTGAAGGGGCTGAATGCCTGGTGTGTTCCTCAGAACTTCTCTGTAGTCTCCCAGCACTGCTTTGACTCCTGTTGCCCATGGAGCAGAGACTCCTTCTGAGGATGAACTCACTCACTGTGTCACTCTGAGGACAGGCTTGACCAGGCAGTCCAAATGCCAGCAAGGCCTCAACCCCACAACAGCATCCCCTGCCCCTCACTCTGCCTTCCAGCCCCTTCCTCCTAGAGGATTTGGGTTGGAAGGGACTGCTGGAGATCTCCAGGACCATGATCTGCTCTGAGCTGGGCTAATTTGACAGTTAGATCAGGTTGGTATGTGCTTTCTCCAGGAGAGTTTTTAAAGATTTCCTGTCCCCTGCCCCAGTGCTACTCAACTGCCATTGTTATTTCTTTATTTTTCCTTCAGCTCATTTGAAATTTCCCTTACTGCATCTTCTCCTTGTTGTCTCTTGTCCTTTCCTCCCCTTGGTCCCCAGCCAGACCATCCCACCAACTTTGACTGCGGACAATCACAGCCTCATCTCCAAGCACAGCTTTACTGCGATCTCCTGGGACCACATAGGCAGGCCAAGGTGGCCAGCTCTAAGCGTAGCCACATGCTGTGGGTCCCTACACGGTCTCAGAGGAGAGTGTATGGAGACATAACATGACCCAGGGCAGAACCTGTGGGTCGCCACCAGGGCAGAGCTGGGATCAGTAGGTGTGAGAAGAGCAGACCTCCAGCAGCTCCTCTCCACACCTGGGCAGGCAGTGGTGCACACAGCAGTGCTCCTGAGAGAGGACGGTGACACAGGACGGGGGGCACAGTGCAGTGCTGAGCACCAACCATCTGTGCTGGGTCTGGGAGTCCTGGCAGGAGGTGCTCGTGTCTGTAGCCCTCAAGAAACCCCCGACCCTGCTAGCAGCAGTGAGTCCCCTCCATGACTGTCGGGAGCTTCTGGAGTGTCGTGGCTCCCATCAGCACTCAGGCCTCCACTGGTCCAGCCCTGCTGTCCTGCACATGTCCCCACAACCCCACTGTGCAGGAATCGCACAGGACAGGGTGCATTCTAGGGTGGGGAAACATACCCCCAGCATGGTCCCCATGACAGCCCTTGCTGCCCCATTGCCCGTGGCCCTCCTGCCTGGCAGCCTCCCAGCAGTCCCCAGACCCTGCCCAGCCCTGATCCTGTCCCCTGGGGTAGCAGAAGTCCATGCTCTGGGTTCTGCTGAGGTCTGAGCCCACAGAGAGGCCAGGCAGGGCTGGACATTGCCTCCACACACGTGCTGAGCCCAGCAGGCAGATGGACCTGGTCACATTAAGAGATCACCCCTCACTGGGACCATGGGGAATGGGCAGTGCTGGAAATAGCTGGTGTGAGAGGCTGGGTTTGTGAGGAGTTTCCTGGGGCAGTTTCTCCTTTCTGTTCATGCAGCAACAAGCTCAGCTGCATCTTTGCACTGAGGCACCCTGCTTGAGGGCCCCCATGGGGGAGGATGGTCTACAGGCCCAGGAGATGACCCCAGGACCTCCTCTGCATGCTCCCTGACAGCCCTGCAGAGGACCCAGCAGAGGGCTTGTCCTCCCAGGGCTCACAGTTGGACTTCCAGTCCTCCAGCTGGGCATGAAGCCTTGTCTGGGGGGGACTTCTGGGGTAAGGACCAGCGTGCAGGGTGGGCAAGGTTGTCCGAAGGAAATGTGCTGGGGACAGGGTGCGAGGGACAGCAGCTTTGGAGGAAGAGTCATCCTTCAAGGACTGCACTGCGTAGAACCTACTTTATTACAGAGATACTGTGATGGAGTCAGCTCTGACCCAATGTTGCACAAAATTTTATATGGGCACCAGGTGAGGCAGAGCAGTCTCAGTGAAGGTGGAATGAATCAAACCATTTCTGCAGCAACATGGTAACAAATAATAATAACAACAGTAATACTAGTAATAAAAATAAAGTGAACAAAGAAAGCTCAGTCCTGGTACGAGACACAGCGGGAGTCATTTGCGGAGAGCAATGGCAATGTCACCACTGCTGAAAAATGTCCAGGAAATCACCTTCCTCAGCGCATCTTTGAGCTCCTTGTTCCTCATGCTGTAGATGAGGGGGTTCAGAGTTGGAGGCACCACCGCGTATAGAACAGACACCACCAGATCCAGAGTTGGGGAGGAGATGGAGGGGGGCTTCAGGTAGGCAAACATGTCAGTGCTGACAAACAGGGAGAACACGGCCAGGTGAGGCAGACATGTGGAAAAGGCTTTGTGCCTGCCCTGCTCAGAGGGGATCCTCAGCACAACTGTGAAGATCTGCACATAGGACAGCACAATAAAAATGAAACACCCAAACATTAAACAGACACTAACCACAATAAGCCCAACTTCCCTGAGGTAGGAGTCTGAGCAGGAGAGCTTGAGGATCTGGGGGATTTCACAGAAGAACTGGTCCACTGTGTTGCCTTGGCAGAGTGGTATTGAAAAGGTGTTAGCAGTGTGCAGCACAGAATAGAGAAAACCACCAGCCCAGACAACTGCTGCCATTTTGACACAAGCTCTGCTGCCCATGATGGTCCCATAGTGCAGGGGTTTGCAGATGGCAACATAGCGGTCATAGGCCATGACAGTGAGAAGATAATACTCTCCTCCTAACAAGAAGACAACCAGGAAGACTTGAGCAGCACATCCCGAGTAGGAAATGGCCCTGGTGTCCCACAGGGAATTGGCCATGGATTTGGGGACAATGGTGGAGATGGTGCCAAGGTCCAGAACAGAGAGGTTGAGGAGGAAGAAGTACATGGGGGTGTGGAGGCGGTGGTCGCAGGCTACGGCTGTGATGATGAGGCCATTGCCCAGGAGGGCAGCCAGGTAGATGCCCAGGAAGAGCGAGAAGTGCAAGAGCTGCAGCTCCCGTGTGTCCGCAAATGCCAGGAGGAGGAACTCGTTGAAGGAGCTGCTGTTGGACATTTTGCTATCTCCAGGCATGGGGGACTGTCCAAAGAAGAAAAGACATGGAGAAGTTAGGACCCATCTTCAGGGGCCCCATCTTTAGGCCGCAGACTTTTCAAGCAAAAAAACCCCAAATGTTGCAGTTCTCATACAAGCCCCCACATTGCCTCTCTCTTTACTGAGAGGATCTTTGTGCAGCTCCCTTGCTTGAGCTCAGCTTTGAAGTGGCTGAGTGTGCTGTGAGGAGCAGGGACCTCTGCCCATGGGCTCCACAGGACTCAGTCCTGCTGTAAAGCAGTGGGAACAGGGGAAAGGGGTTGACCAGCTCTGACATTCACAAATTCTGTCAGGTGAAAGCCACTCATCGTGTAGAAGGGCTTTTCAGCTTCTTCACTCTGAATTCTAAAGAATAACGTTTGAGGAACAGAGTTTCCGGCATTTTTTATTTTCTTTCAGATGGTCTTGTCACCCCTGGGGAGTGTTTCTCAAGGTAGAAATCCTTGGCATTTCTACTGAATCCTGAGAAAAAAAGATTCACTGTCCCTTGGTGCAGAGTGAGGACAGCTAGCCTGTCTGTTAGTCTCATTCCCAGCTGCCTTGTGCTTGCCACTATCGGACCTGGAGTATGATCACACTCTCATGTTGCCCTAGAAAAAAACCAGCCTCTGCTGAGAGCACACGAGTCCAGTTTCAAAGTGCACATCTCCTAACTTCTCACCCTTTCTCCGGGCACCTGAGGGAGCTCTCCACACTCCCCTTCTCGCCAAGCACACACAGGGCTCTTTGCAGATGCCCACATACAGCCTCCCACCACCATCTCCATACTCTCAGCATCTCTGCACCTTCCTCACGGGACTCTCAGATATCACAGAGGTGCTATGAGACAGCAGTGCCTTTCTAGAGGGCAGCACACAGTCTTCCAGGACACTATAAGGAAACGGTCAAAGGACTCTTAGGACTGGAGATGGGTTCTCCTTAAGGGAGAGTCAGCTCATTTCCCAGCCCCACAGACTGCATTTCCTGGAGCTCCACAGGTTAGAAGGGGGCTGGGGCAACCTCATTCCCATGCAGACGCCTCGGCTGCACAACTTGTAGCATCCATGTCTGAACTGCAGCTGAACTGCCCCCCCCCCCCCGTCCCCGTCCCAAAACCAGAGAGTCCGAGAACAAGAACAGGAGCATCATGGAGAGGAGGGGAAACAAGGAGCAGCACCATGATCCGGGTGCCAAGGGAGGCAAGAAGAGAGAGAGAGAGAGAGAGAGAGAGAGAGATGGGAACTCAGGAAAGCCTTCACCTTACCCAGCTAGGCATGCCGCCTTGCAGGCAGGGACATCGCAGGGAAGTCACTCTCAGTCCCTTTGTCAGGCACCTCTCCTCTGCCGGAGGGATGGCTGCAGAGAAGGCAGCTCATGCCCTGGACCCCATGGCTGTCAGGGCAGAGGCTCTGCTGGCGGGGAGAGGAGACACAGGGAGCTTGCTCAGAGGAAGGTGTCTGCATCGGAGGGACTGACCACTGGCCATGACTTGCCCAAATCCATCCTCCCATGACGATTCTCTTGGCACTTCCCTCTCATTCCCTGCCCATCTCTACTGCCTGGAGCTGTTCCTGCTGCCTGGAGCTTTCTCTCTCCCAACATCTTTTCCCTGTCGGTACTCACAGACCCTGTCCCACCCTCTGTGTGCACAGTTCTGCCCTGCAGAAAACTCCCGGATCAGGGCACTGTCCAGGGCACCTCTGTGCTCACAGGTCCTAAGAAGCAGGTCACATTAGGCCTGATGAGTCCATAAAGGTGCTGCTGGTGCTGCTGTAGGTGGAGATGGGGTTGAAAGGGTTTGCTGAGCTTTCTCACTGATGTCTGAGAGGGAAGGTTAGTGAGTCCCAGTTCCTTGCCAAACCACAAAACTCTTTCCTTTTTTCTCCCTGCCAACATTAGGAAACTGAAAGCCCTGGAAGGAAAGCTCCTTCCCTTTCAAGTAGCCTTTTTTGCACCTTTCTCTGCAGTGCAGGGACACTGCTCTGAATCACAGCCCTGCGCAGACCTGTGTGCATGTCCCAGCTTCACAGCCCTGCAGCCGTCCTTGGGAGAAAGTAGCAGCATGCCCTGTCCCTGTGATGGTGTGGCAGGGAATGCCTGCTCTGAAGCATCTCCCCCTCCTCTGCAAAGGAGAGCAATCCTTAAAAAAAAAAAGTTATGGGATGGGATGGGTTCAGAAGACCCCTCCAGGAAGCTCAGTAGCATTGCTCTGCAGCCAGAGACTTACTGTGTTCAGGCTGTGAAGACTTCTCTCACAAGGAGCTCTCCTCTGTCCTCCCACTCCACACTACCTGCCACTTCTCTCTGCCTTCTCTCCTCTCATGTCAGCAGCAGCAGGCAGTGTCCAGAGCCCTGCTGCTCTTTGCAGAGGAGCTGCTCCTGCACACAGCTGTCTCTGGGCAGTGCTGCCTGGTTGCCATGAGCTCCCTCCATCCCCGGAGCCTGGCCCTGCTCAGGATCAGAGGCCCAGCTGAGCTCATGACTTTCTCTGTCCCTTGTGCTCCGTCCTCCTGGGAAATGTTCACTCCAATAAACTCAAATTATCACTGATGGTCCCTCTCTAAACAATACAGTGAGACCAGTTACAGCATTGTCCCTTGTTTCATCAGAGGATGGTTTCACCAGAGGATGGTTATCTATGAGAGGTGGAAATGTCTGACTCTGGAAGCCCCGATTCCCATATCTTAACTAGGCAGGACACACAGAACGGGGCAAGAAGGGAGCTCATTGAGAACAAGGAGGAGGCTGATCTCACCCCAGGCCAGACCGCGTCAGTGCAGATGTCTCTGTCAAATCCAGTTCTCCTGACTCCCTTTCTCGTCCAAAGAGGGAACTAAGTTGTCTCAGCTGAGTTGTTTTGAGATACATTTTCTAATAACCAGCTAAAGGTCTCACAGGAGCCTCCTCCAAAATTTCCAGCACCATATGGCAACACAGCTACCCCAGGGCATCTCAGGCAGCAACAGCCTCCCTATGTGGTCAAATGAATCAAGCCCCAAAAGCAGATCCTAGTCATAAGCTGAGATAGTCTCAAAAAATAACTCAGTGCAACAATTGACAAGAAATCCTCATTTCCAAAACTTCACACAGTTTTTTACCATTGCCAGATAGTTTTTTTCAGTCTTCTTAATTGGCAGCACCATCTTCATGCACTACAGGAATTAGCCTGTCTATGTGAGTGAATATATATGTATACACACACACATTATTCATCAAACTACATTTCCTACCAACACTCGGAATGGGGAAACTTTGTTCTCAGGAACTGCTTTATTTAAGCTGTCATGTTTCAGCTCTCTTCTTCTGCCTCTCTGGCCTTTCTTCTTCCTCAGCCTCTTCTCTCTTTAGAGAGCTCTCCAGGGAAAGATTCACTGAATCACAGCACTTCGGGTGGGGGAGACCGCTGGACATCACCTAGTCCCAGCCACCCTGGTCAATGCAGAGGGAACTAGATGAGGTTGCCCAGGGGCTCCCCCCACTTATGCATTGGCCACAAGGGTGCTGAGAGTGCACTCCATCCACTGTGCAGGCCATTCATAAAGGTGTTAAACAGTCCTGCCCCACATGTTGATCACTGAGGGATGCCACTAGTAAATGGCTGCCACTTGGAACTTGTACCACTGATCAGAGAGTTTCAGCCTGATGGCCCAGCCAATCTTCCACCTGCCTTATGGTCCATTGATCCAGGGCTGAACTCAACAATTCCCCTATGAGGAGACTGTGGGGGACTGTGTCCAAGGTCTTGCTAAAGTGAAGGGTCACAAAACCCCTGAAAAATCCCCCTTGTGCACGCACGGGCATTCATCTGATGGTAGAAGGCAATCAGGTTGGTCAGGCACGCTTTCCATTTCCCCTTGGTCAACGCATGCTGCCTCTTCCAGGCATATGCTTGGAGATGCTTCATATGCTTGGAGATGGTTTCCAGGAGGATTTGTTCCATCACTTTCCCAGGGACTGAGATGAAGAGGACCAGCCTGTCCTTCCCCAGACCCTCCCTCTTGCCCTTCTGGGAAATGGGTGTGATGTCTGCCTTTTCCCAGTCATCAGGAACCTCCCTGATTACCATGACATTTCACAGACAATTGGGAGCAGCACTGCAGTGACTCCAGCCACCTCTCCCTGCACCCTGGGGTGCTTCCCATCTGGTCCCATGGACTTGTGTGTGCTCACTGGGCAAAAGTCCTCCCCAGCTGCATCTTTGTCCCTCTTGGGTGAGGCTTTGCTACCACAGATGCTGCCAAAGGACTCGGGGACCAGGGAGGCCTGGCAGTAGACAAGACCAGGAAAAGATCGGGTAAAAAAGGCAATGAGCTCCTCAGCCTTTCCCTTGTCTTTCTCATTACGTCCTCTGCCCCACTCAGCAGGGAGACCACATCTTCCATTGGATGGCTGCCTTATGCTACCAACATCCTTACAGAAGTCCTTCAGGTTACCCTCCCCATCCCTTCTCAGATTCAACTCCAGCTCCAGCTCCAGCTAAGCTTTGATTTGCCTAACTCCATCCCAAACAAGATGAAATCCTCTCTGCTGCAGTCCAGGGCAGTGACTCTGTTATTCCTCTTACCTCTCCACTATCTCACAGTCAATGCAGTGACAGACAACCTCCACATTCACATCCCCATCCAGCCTGAGCTTCAGGCAAGAAACCAAGGGGAGGATGGCGCCATCTTCTTAGATGCACAAACTACAGAGGTGCAGAAATCACACTGCAGAAAAGCCTGTTGTTTTCACCTCACCCCTGAGTGGATCCAGGCAATGGCCTTTCAGGTGGTTAAAGGTGGATGCAAAGAATTTCTGTTGTAATATAGATATGCCTGAGGCAGTGCCTCCCAGGCTGCCCTTACAATCAGCAGGGAGGAGGAAGTGCTCACCTGCCTTCTTTTAGATGCTCACATAAAGCACAAAGGACTCCTGTCCCAGAGACATTTGCTCTGTGCTTGAAATGGGGCCTGAGATCATAGGTGTTCAGGATAGTTCAGTTTGAAGGGACCACAGGAGACCTGTAGTGCAACGTGCTGCTCAAAGCAGGGTCAGATGGAGGGTCAGAAACCAAAAAATGCCCCTGCCAAAGGATTTCTGGGGGTGATACAGCAGGAGAAGGCAGTAGAGGGCTGACAGGGTGATCCCATGGACAAAAAGGTTTGTTTTTTCCCCTTCTCCTGAAAATGGCATCCTCACCTGTCCAGAAGGAAGAAGCTGGGACACTAACTTTGCCACTAACATGGAAGCAGAGAATCTCCTGAGTGCCTTACAGACAGAGGCTGGTCCAAAGGCCACCACCCCAATGGCACCAGACCCACAGGCATGACTGCCTTGTTGCTTGGCACCCTCCGGCCCCAGGCAGGAGGTGTGCAGGGAACAGAGTGGGGTCTGCAGCCTGCATTCCTGGCCACCCAGCAGGTGTGGTGGGACCCTGCTCCTCTAGATGAAACTGGGCTCTCCTGCATTTCCCCAGTGTGAAGCCTGCCTCCCCTCTGGCTGGGAATACAGCCTGGCAGAGAGGGCCAACACGGGAAACACAATCTCTGTTGCGGGGTGTGAAGAGAGAGGGGAGGGCAGAGGGGGATCTGCTCATGCCCTGGGCAGTGATTCCCTCCCTGCAGCCAGTACAGTCCTGCTGATGCCCTGTAACCTGTGAGTCCAGGAGATGGGACTCCGATCTGCTCTGGCTCTGAAGATTTCTCAGCCCTTCAGACCCAGGATGCAAAGCACTGGTCTGGGGACACCTCAGCTGTCAAAGGGCCTGAATGCCTGGTGTGTTCCTTGGAACGACTCTCTGAGGACAGGCTTGACCAGGCAGTCCAAATGCCAGCAAGGCCTCAACCCCACAACAGTGTCCCCTGTCCCTCACTCTGCCTTCCAGCTGCTTCCTCCTAGAGGATTTGGGTTGGGAGGGACCACCAGAGATCTCCAGGAGCATGATCTGCTCTAGGCCGGGCTGACTTGACAGTTAGATCAGTTTGGTAGATGCTTTCTCCAGGAGAGTTTTTTTAAGATTTCCTGTCCCCTGCCCCAGTGCTACTCAACTACCATGGTTATTTCTTTATTTTTTCCTTCAACTCATTTGAAATTTCCCTTACTGCATCTTCTCCTTGTTGTCTCTTGTCCTTTCCTCCCCTTGGCCCACACCCAGACCATCCTGTCTACTTTGACTGAGGACAATCACAGCCTCGTCTCCAAGCACAGCCTTGCTGGGATCTCCTGGGACCACACAGGCAGGTCGTGGTAGCCAGCTGCAAGCAGAGCTATGTGCTGTAGGTCCCTACATGGTCTCAGATGAGAATGTATGGAGACATAACATGATCCAGGGCAGAGCCTGTGAACCAGTGCCACAGCACAGGTGGGGGCAGCTGGCATGAGAGGAGAAGACCTCCAGCAGCTCCTCTCCACACCTGGGCAGGGAGTGATGCACCCGGCAGTGCTCCTGAGAGAGGATGGTGACACAGGACGGGCAGCACCGTGAGGGGTATTGCTGGGCACCAACCATCTGTGCTGGGTCTGGGAGTCCTGGCAAGTGGTGCTGGTGGCAGTAGCCCTCGAGGAACCTTCAACCCTGCTAGCAGCAGCGAGTCCCCACCATGACCGTCAGGAGCTTCTGGAGTGTTGTGGCTCCCATCAGCACCTCATCTCTCCAGTGGCCAAGCCCTGCTGCCCTGCACATGGCCCCATGACCCCACTGTGTGGGCACCCCATAGGACAGGATGGATTTCGAAGTGGGGAAACATCCCCCCAGCATGGTCCCCATGACAGCCCTTGTTGCCGCGTCCCCCTCAGCCCTCCTGCCGGGCAGCCTTCCACCAGCCCCCACCCCCTGTCCAGCCATGTCCCTGTCCCCCCAGCATTAGCAGAAAGCCATGCTCTGTGGTCTGATGAGGTCTGGGCCCACAGAGAGGCCAGGAAGGGTGGCCATTCCACCCATACAGGTGCTTAGCCCAGCAGGCAGACGGAGCTGGTCACAATCAAAGATCACCCCTCACCAGGACCACAGGGAATGGCCAGTGATGGAAATGGCTGGTATGAGATGCTGGGTGTGTGAGGAGTTTCCTGGGACAGTTTCTCCTCTCTGTTCAGGCAGTAACAAGCTCGGCTGAATCTGTGTTCTGACAGACCCTGTTTGAGGTCCCCCATGGGAGGAGGATGGTCTACAGGCCCAGGAGATGGCCCCAGGATTTCTTCTGCATGCTCCCTGCCAGCACTGCAGAGGACCCAGCAGAGGGCTTGTCCTCCCAGGGATCACAGCTGGATGCCCAGTCCTTCAGCTTGCCGTGGAGCCTTGTCCGGGGGTGACTTTTAGGGTAAGGACCACTACGCAGGGTGGGAAAGATTGTCTCAAGGAAATGTGCTGAGGACAGCGCGTGAGCGACAGCAGCTTTGGAGGAAGAGCCCAGCCTTCAGGCACTGCACCTGGAAGAACCTACTTTATTACGGAAATGCTATGATGAAGTCAGCTCTGACACAGTGTTGGACACAACTTTATATGGGCACCAGGTGAGACAGAGCAGTCTCAGTGAAGGTGGAATGAATCCAAGCATTTCTGTAGCAACATGGTAGCAAACAGTAATAACAACAGGAATAATAGTCATAATAAAAATAAAGTGAACAAAAAAAGCTCAGTCCTCGTACGGGACACAGGGGGAGTCATTTGTGGAGAGCAATGTTACCACTGCTGAAAAATGTCCATGAAATCACTTTCCTCAGGGCATCTTTCAGCTCCTTGTTCCTCATGCTGTAGATGAGAGGGTTCACTGTTGGAGGCACCAACGCGTACAGAACAGACACTGCCAGATCCAGAGCTGGGGAGGAGAGTGAGGGGGGCTTCAGGTAGGCAAACATGCCAGTGCTGACAAAGAGGGAGACCACAGCCAAGTGAGGGAGGCACGTGGAAAAGGCTTTGTTTCGGCCCTGCTCAGAGGGGATCCTCAGCACAGCAGTGAAGATCTGCACATAGGACAGCACAATGAAAATGAAACACCCAAAGACTAAACAAAGACTAACCACCAGAACCCCAACTTCCCTGAGGTAGGAGTCTGAGCAGGTGAGCTTGAGGATCTGGGGAACTTCACAGAAGAACTGGTCCACTGTGTTGCCTTGGCAGAGTGGTATTGAAAATGTGTTAGCAGTGTGCAGGGCAGCATTGAGAAAACTAGTGCCCCAGGCAGCTGCTGCCATTTTGACACAAGCTCTGCTGCCCATGATGGTTCCATAGTGGAGGGGTCTGCAGATGGCAACATAGCGGTCATAGGCCATGACTGTGAGAACAGAATACTCTCCTGCTAACAAGATGAAAACCAGGAAGACTTGAGCAGCACATCCCGAGTAGGAAATGGCCCTGGTGTCCCACAGGGAATTGGCCATGGATTTGGGGACAGTGGTGGAGATGGTGCCAAGGTCGAGGAGGGAGAGGTTGAGGAGGAAGAAGTACATGGGGGTGTGGTGGCAGTGGTCGCAGGCTACAGCTATGATGATGAGGCCGTTGCCCAGGAGGGCAGCCAGGTAGAGGCCCAGGAAGAGCGAGAAGTGCAAGAGCTGCAGCTCCCGTGTGTCCGCGAATGCCAGGAGGAGGAACTCGTTGAGGGAGCTGCTGTTGGACATTTTATTATCTCTGGGCATGGGGGACTGTGCAATGGAGAAAAGACACGGAGAAGTTAGAAGAGACTTTTCAAGCACAAAACCCCCAAATGTTGCAGTTCTCTCTTTCAGCTGGAGGATGATTGTGGTCGTATGTTGCACTAGAAGGAAACAAGCCCCTGCTGAGAGCACACCATTCCACTTTCAAAGTGCACATCTCCAAACTTCTCACCCTTTCTCCGGGTACCTGAGGGAGCTCTCCACACTCTCCTTCTAGCCAAGGACACACAGGGCTCTTTGCAGATGCCCACATACAGCCTCCCACCACCAGCTCCTTACTCTCAGCATCTCTGCACCTTCCTCATGGGTCTCTCAGATATCACAGTAATGCAATGAGACAGCAGTGCCTTTCTAGGGGGCAGGTCACAGCCTGGCAGGACACCACAGGGAAACCGTCAAAGGACCTTTAGGATTGAAAATGGGCTCTCCTTAAAGGGGAGTCAGCTCATTTCCCAGCCCCATGGACTGCATTTTCTGGAGCTCCACAAGTCAGAAGGGGACTGGGGCCACCTCATTCCCATGCAGACCCCTCTGTTCCACAACTTGCAGCATCAGTGTCTGAACTGCAGCTGAAATCCCCCAACCCCACAAAACCCCTAAACAAGAAGAGGAGCAGCATGGCTACAAGGGGAAACAAGGAGCAACACCATGATCGTGCTGCCAAGGGAGGCAAGGAGAGAGACAGAGAGGCATTCTGGAAAGCCTTCACCTTAGCTAGCTGGGCATGCCAACTCACCGATGGTGACATCGCAGGGCAGTCGCTCTCAGCCCCTTTGTCAGGCATCATGAAATGGGCCTGTGGCAGGAGAGATGCCCCTCTCCTCTGCCAGAGGTCTGGCTGAAGAGGAGGTGGCTCATGCCCTGCACTTCCCTCTCATTCCCTGCCCATCCCTGCTGCCTGAAGCTGTCCCTGCTGCCAGCTCTTTCTCTGTCCCAACATCTTCTCCCGGTCAGTGCTCACACCCGCTGGGTGCTCACTTCTGCCCTGCAGAAACCTCCCGCATCAGGGCACTCTCTAGGGGCATCTCTGTGCATGCATGTCCTAACGAGCAGGTCACATAAACTCCTGTGAGGCCACAGAAGTGATGTGGATGCTGCCTGTAGGCTAAGGTGGGGATGAGGCAGCTTCCTAAGTTTTCCCAGTGACATATTAATCTCTCAGAGTGAAGGTTTAGGAGTCCCAGTTCCTTGACAAAACAGAAACCTCGTTCCTTCATTCTCCCTGCCAAAATTAGGAAACTGAAAGTGCAGATACCTGAAGAAAAGCTCCTTCCCTTTCTAGTAGCCCTTCTCTTGGTCTCCTCTTGGAAAGACCCCTTGCACATCTCCTGTGCATGAGCTAGAGCTGTGAGCAGTCCTGACCCACGCAGCACCCTCTCAGCAGGAGAATGAACCTGCCCTGCCGGGGCTGGCTCCTCTCACCGAGAGTTTCTCCCCACAGTGCTGTGGGGAGCTCCCTGGGCAGGCTGAGGGCTGACTCTCACACGCAGCAGAGTCAGTGCCCCGGGCACACAGCACCCTGGGGTGCAGGGACACTGCTCTGAATCACAGTCCTGCACAGACCTGTGTGTGCTCCCTGGCTCCACACCCCTGCAGCCACCCCGGTAGAATGGAGCTGCATGCCCTGTCCCTCTGATGGTATGGCAGGGAATCCCTGTGCTGAAGCATCTCCTCCTCTGCCTATATGCTGCAGGAGCCGGGAGAGCAATCCTTAAAAAGCCTATCAGTTATGGGATGGGATGGGTTCGAAAGACCTCTCCAGGAACCTCAGTAGCATTGCCCTGCAGCCAGAGACTTACCGTGTTCAGAGCTGTGAAGATTTCTCCCACAAGGAGCTCTCCTCTCTCCTCCCACTCCACACTGCCTTGCACTTCTCACTGTCTTGTCTCCGCTCATGTCAGCAGCAGCAGGCAGTGCCCGGAGCCCTGCTGCTCTTTGCAGAGAAGCTGCTCCTGCACACAGCTGTGTCTGGGCAGCACTGCTCGCTTGCCATAAACTCCCTCCATTCCTGGAGCCTGTCCCCATGCTGGAACAAAGGCCCAGCTGAGCTCATGAATTTCTCTGTCCCTTGTGCTCTCTCCTCCTGGGAAATGTTCACTCCAATAAACTAAAATAATCACTGATGGTCCCTCTCTAAGCACTGAAGGAAGACTCATTCCAGCATTACAGATTGTTTCATCAGAGCATGGTTATCTGCAAGAGCTGGAAATGTCCCACTCTGGAAGCCCCTATTCCCATCTCTTAACTAGGCAGGACACATAGAAAGGAGCAAGAAGGCAGCTCATTGACACATGGTTCAGGTGCTGACTCAGATGAGTCAATGTGGGCACCTCATTCTGGTTTGGATGGTCCTGGACTGGAGGGGGATTCAGATCCCTCCTGTGAACTTCACAAACACACAGCAGGTGGGATTCCCCTTCCCAAGCTGAAGTGAGCATAACATAGATGTCTGCACATGAGCTCCTTGTCTAAGGTCTGGCTATAATCACTGGAGATGGAGGGTGGGAGTCAGTTGCTCACACACAAATATCTGATGAGATTGGAAGAGACAGAGGTGGTCCCAGGCACGTGCCAGTGTCTGCTTGCTCTGATGGAGCAACTGGGAGACCCACATCCTTCTAGAACATGAGGTGGGGGCCAGGTAGAGAATTTCCTTGGCCATCTCAAATGACACTAGATGCCCACTACTGTTAGAGCACCCCTCACTATGATGCTGAGACACATGGAGATGCCTACAGTGCAAACTGCTAATGGAATTCAGTGCAGACTCTTGATGAAATGGCTTAGAAACAGGCTGGCAGGACCATATCAGATGCCTGGGTTTTTTAGCACAACTTCATGGATGGTACCTATGGGAAAACCATGCCCCTTTGGAGTGGCTGCTGGGCAGACAACCCAGGTTATCTCAGGCTTTCCTACCTGTGCCCAGACAACTGCATCCCACCACTGCCTTTAGGCAAAGTCCATCCCGACTGCATTCAAGCATGCTGCATAAATGGGAGGCACATCACACCAAGGTCTCCGCTCTAGTCTCTGCACTCTCAATCCCTTCTTGCTCTTCTCTGCCTGATCCTCTTTTCACCACCAGATGATATGAACAGGGAATTGGCTAATGATGGCCTCAGGGTGCCTGGATCACAGGCTACCTAGGCCCAGGGGCTTCTTCAGTGGCACCTTGTCCTGCCTGGAGATTGGTTCACCTCTGTCACAGGCCTCAAGGTGCTACAGATCAGCTCAGGCAGCCAAACCCTCTCCTGCCATGGCTGCACAGCCCAGCTCTGTTTCTGCCTGGCCTTGGGCATTGCAGGCTTTGCTCTCTCAGTGGGAACCTCCTTTCACCATTACATTGCCACCTGCTATATATCCCACCATGTCTCTGCTCTGAAGTGGGGCTATTGCACGCACAGTGTCTTTGGCTCTTGCTAACAGGTTTCACCATGATCAGTCTGCTCTCTGTGCACAACTGGTGCTCTGCAACACTAATATATGCAAATGTATGCAGCCTGGGGTAGAAGCAGGAGCAGATGGAGATGTACAAGCTTTCACAGGTGTGAAAAATCATTGGAATGACTGAGATGTGTTGGGATCACTCACAGGACTGGAGGGCAATGCTTGTAGGGTACAATCTCTTCAAGAGAGACTGTCAGAGAAGATGAGGAGGGAGGATGTCTTTTGTGTGAATGGGCAGCTCGGATGCGTGGAGCTCTTCCATGGGAGAGGCAAGGGTTTGGGTGGGTGCTTGTGGGTGAGCATCACAGTAGGGGTGACATCATGGTGGGAGCTACAGACCACCTAATGAGGGTAGGGAGGTGGGTGCAGTCTCCTTTAAGCAACCTGAGCAAGTCTGTGGATCACAGGCCCTGGTTCTTGTTGGGGGGACTTTAATCCCCCTGACATGAACTGGAAGGGCAAACAGCAGAGTGCAAGCAGGCCAGGAGGTTTCTGGAGGGAATCAAGGTTAACTTCTTCACACAGCTGTAGATGGGCCAATAAGAGTGATGCTTTCTTGTATCTGGAAACTTCAAACAGAAGTAATGGATCAGGGATGGGATGGTAGGAGAAAGGCAATAGTTACATCCATCTTCCAAGAAGGCCACAAGGGCGACCTGGGGAGCTGCAGGCAGTTCAGCCTCCCTTTGGTGAGCAGTGAGTCATGGAATGAATGCTCTCAGATCACATTTCTGGGCACATGAAGGGACAGAGACCCCCTGAGGTCCCTTCCACCCTGAAGGAGTCCATGATTCTTGCCACTCTCAATCTTCTCTTGTGGATGTCAGGGAAAGCACGCAGGTGCCCTGTGACAGTGGAAGCAGGCCAGCTTTCTTCTCCTCCTCCACTCAGAATTATTCAGATGCAGGGCTTCTTGGCAGGAATCTCCAAGACAGACATGATCAATCCTTGGCTTCACTTTTAATTTCCTTGTTCTTTTCTTCCATTCCTTGTGTCTCTTTTACCACCCTGATCCTGTCCCATAAAGCACACCCCACCCCTGCTCACCCTTAGCTCATTGGCACGGGATGGTTTGTTTGTTTATTTGTTTTCTTTTGTTTTGTTTTATTTTGACACAGAGGAGCTTCAGTCCTGAAGGAACTTGAGAAATTTGGTTGATTTGGACAACAAATACCTCATGAAGATTTAGAAGAGAAGCATCAAGTCCTGTGCCTAGGTGGGAATAAACCCGTCCATGAGGAGAGGTTGAGGGACCTGGGATTCTTTAGCCTGCTGAAGTGGAGGTAAAGGGCAGTAGAGTCATAGACTGTGACTGCTTGAAGGGTGTTTTCAGAGATGTTGGAGCTTTTCTTGCCAGTGGGAAACAGCATGCGAAGGAGAAAGATCCACAAACTGCATCTTGAGAGGTTCGGACTGGAGCTCAGATAAAAAGAATGTCACTTGTAGGGTAGTGCTGAGGTGCAACAGGTCACCAAGAGGAGTCTGTGATCAGCCCCTGGCTTTGTGTTTCAAGGAAAAGCAAGTGAGGACAGGAAGACATCAGGAGAGGTGGGGAGATCGCGGGGTGAGAGCAAGGTGGGGAAGCAGGTTGTGTGTGTACAGTGTGAAGGGAAAGACGCACAGGCGTGGGAAAACATAGGACAGCCTGTGGTGGAGACAGCCCAGGGCACTGCCAGGGCTGAAAGCTCCCAACACAGCTAGGTTTTGTCCTTTTGACTGTGGCTGGTGTCTCTGACACTGAGGCCCCCAAGAAGATGCCATTCCTTAAAGCACTGTGACCTTGCTGCCTCCTTGTCCCTTGGCAGCCCAGCAGGTGCCATATCATGGTCCTGCACTTAGCGTTGTGCACCCCCACCCTCAGACTGCCCCCAGGAAGAGCCCTGAGCAATGCGTGATGGAAAGCATCACCCTACCCAGGGGCTGGCTGTCAGGGCCTGGTTGCTCTGCTTGATAACACACATCAAGGTTGACTTGGCATCACAGGCACCCTCACATTGCCTTTGCCTACCTGCAATCAGGGCCTCCAACTTTCGGCTCTAATCAGCCCCTGGGGAGACTTTGTTTATAATGGCCCTCAGTGGGACTCATTATCTTTCCAAGAAACTTGGGATTTGCTTCTTGAGAGGTTTCTTCAGTCTCTTCTCTGCATCTGAGGTTCATGGGCTTAGCACCAAATACACCCGAGTGGTCTTAAAATGCAAAAAATCCCTAAGGAGCCATGCTTCTTTCCATAACTTTCTTCAGCTCTTCAATTCTTGTGTGGTTAATTAGATGTTTGCAGGAGTGTATTTACAAGAGAAAGATTTCAATGAGCACCTGAAAAGAAAGATGTCTGCTTCTTAAGCTTTCTTGAGTCTTCAGTTTGCAGAATAAGTCATACCCTCATTCCCCAATTCATACTGACCCACAGTGTCTCCTAATGAAGTCAGGACATGTAGGCAAAACAGTATTTTTCGTAGGAGACCTGTATGGAGAACCTTCCTCCCCAGCTCCCCAGCCCTGCCATTGCCCTCATCAGCCACTGGGGACTTCACATCACTCTTGTGAAAACCGAACCTTTTTCCTCTCAAGACTGTAGCTGAATGTTACAACTCATGTGCACCAATTCCCACCTGCTTTCCTTCGAGAACTAGCTGCAAGCAGGCACAGAAGGGTTTTTCTTAAGAGCAAACAAACAAAAATAAAATATGGAACAGTTTAACAAAAGATCCAAAAAAAACCCTCCTCAACTGTATGTCAAGTCCAAGCTGCCTCCAGTGAGGTCCTCTGCCCACAAGGCATAACCTTCCTTGAAATGTTTTCCACAGATAGATAGGAAAGGATAGACAAGAAACACAACAAAGGAGCTGGCTAAAGAGACAAGGAGACTGCTGAAAGATGAGGCAAGCTTCAGACTCCCAGCAGCTCAGAGCAGCAACTGGAGAGTTGAGAGGTATCTGAAAGGATAAAGAGCAAGGGGAGGAGGAAAACTGGGAAACTCTGGAAAATGCCTATGCCCAGAGAGTCTGATGCAAAAATGCCTTCAAAAATGAGCAGTTTAATCTGGACATGTGGAAATATGTGAGAGATCACTGAGATCACATCCACAGCCTAATAGACAGAGCAGTGGAAACACAAGGTCAAGGGCAGATCAATATTTCTTCTCCCAGGATTAATACTCTTCCTGAAGATTTCTACTCTTTCATCAGAGGAAAACATTGACATTAAAATTAGCCAATCATTTGAGCTGAGGAAAGTGTGTTCCTAGTTTTGAAATGTTGAAAACAGTTCTTCACCTTTCCAGGCAGAGCTCAGCTGTCCAACCACAAGCACCCAGGGGCACTTGGAGAGGCCCTGGTGTCTCTGAGGGACCTGCCTGGGCCTGGCAGCTCTCACAGGGGACCTGCGGGAGACCGAAGCCCCTTGGAGCTGCAGATGGAGGCTGGGCAGAGGGGACCAGGGCACCATCAATGGCACTAGCCGTCCATGACCATGTGACTGCATCCCACCTCAGCTCTGAAAATCTCTTTCCCTTTCAAAAAAAAAAAAAAAGTCTCCCCAAAAGATCAGTGTATCAAAAAACAACCAAACAAAAAAGGGCAATAAGAACACAAAGGAGTTGCAAAAGCTGAAAAGTGTAATAAACCTTTTTTTTTTTTTGCTTAAATAATTTATTTAATTTCGTTCGTGTTTCTTTTTTCATTGGCAGTTTCTAAAGTTTTGTTTTATAATAAGGCCTACACTATTAAAAAGGATATTTTTGTCTCTCGCACAAGTCCAGTCACCCTCAAACCACTCCCTGCACAGGATCTTCCTGGCCGCTCCTCAATCTTTGCACACAGCGAGTTGCAACATGGTGTGTCGAGCTCTCACAACTGATAGAGGAAAGCAGCCTGATCAGCTTCAATGAAAATGCTCTATTTATCAATGCCCTAATTTGCACCAATCTCAATGTACCTCTGTTACAGTGATGCTTTAAGGGAGTCCCTACACATCTAGCCACAAACCTGTTTCGTTCCCTGCATGGTCATGAAGTGCGACTCCATTTGAGGCAACAACAGGGATGGGAATTAGCTCACCCTCCACCAGACCCCTTCAGTGCAGATGTCTCTGGCTAACCCAGTCGTCTGGACTTCCCTTTCTAGTCAATGGAAAGAAAAAAGTTGTCCCACTGAGAGGTCTTGAGACGCTTCTCCTGCTGACCAGCCAATGCTCCAGAAATGTTCCTATAGTTCCTGGGTCACATTTCCCGGCGCCACATGGGAACACAGCTACACGGGGCATCTCAGGCAGCAATGGCCTCTGTATGTGTCTATAAGGGCCTGAATGTAAAGTTCTCATCATTGGGTGAAATCTATGCAAAAAATAGCTCTATACAAGAAATGGAAAAAAGTCTTCGTTTTCAGAACTTCAAACATTCTTTATCAATTCTAATGAACATTTTCTTTCTCTTTTATTGGAAGTCCCATATGCATGCACTACAGAAATTACTCTATGTGAGTTTACATGTTTATATAGATGTATATGTTATTCTTCATGAGACGTTTCCTGGCAATACTCTGAATGGAGAAACTTGGTTCTGAGAAACTACTGTATTCCAATTGACATGTCTCCTCTCTCTTCTTCTGCCTCTCTGTGCTCTCTTCCTCTGCCTAGTCTGTCTTTACAGAGGTCTCATGGCCCCTCTGCCCTCCAGGGAAGTCTCCTGTGGGATCCTGCCAAGCACATCCTGAAGGAGCTGAAACACTACCAGAATGTCACCCAGACTCGTATGTCCTCTTATCCTTACTACAAGGTCTCAACTGCCTCATCACCTGCTCCAAGGCAAAGCCCTGTGCACTCCAGCCACCCCTTTGCACAGAGCACACCTGCACCTCCTCACCATCCCAGCATGCCTTCCCCAGGAACCCAGTTTCATCCTGCCACATGAGCCGTCCCAGCACGTGTGTGTAATTCCATGGGGATAGGGGAGAGGGAGGTGCCAGCAAAGGGGACATGGCTGGGATGTTGACTGTGGGGCCCAGAAAAGAGGACGACTCAGAAGAGGGGCAGGACAGAAAAAGATCAAGTGACACATGTGCAGTGTTGATGGTGAGGTCACCTCTTGTACAGCAACCTCATGGGCTGGGTTCTGGTAGGAGCCATTCTGAGGACAAGAAGACAATCATACCACCACTCATCCCACCACCAGAGATGCTATATGGGCAGGAGGATGGGGAGACACGGGCAAAGGGGACATGGCTGCAGTGTTGATTGTGAGGTCACTTCCACTGCAGCAGCCCGATTGGCCCTCAGCAGATGTGCTGGCCAGCAGGCTTTGGGATGTCACCCAGCACCTCAGAGAGTCCACCCAGCAGAAATGACTGGCCTGGGGAGGGGATGGGGTGACACAGGTGACAGGGACCCATCTGGGTGCTGATTGTGAGGGTACCTCTGTTGCAGCCACCCCACAAGCCCATTATCTGGACATTATCTGGAGACTTCCTTTGGCAGATCAACCTTCCTAAAGGAGCATATGATGTAGTATTGCCAGCCAGAGGGGTTTTTTTTAGTGTGATGCCAAGAAGCAGTCGTTCTGCAGGCTCCAATGTACACTTTGATGATGGGTGGGTGAGCTGAACTGTGCAAGGCCTGCTGGGACAGCCCTGCACCACCCTACAAGGAACTGACCCTCACTTGCTCTTGTCCACACCTCACTGCCAACAGGGGACCTTTGTCCAAATTAGCCTGAGATCCACACTTGCGATTTCATCTCAGAGGGGCTTCACTTGCAAAGAAGAGTCCACAAGTGAGCTAATGCCCAGGCTGTGCCTGAGCTGATCAGGCAGGAGCTTCAGAACCTGCAGGCCTCAACCAGATCAGGGACACAGTGCAAAAGGTGCTCAGCTGAGCTGGACACCTGAACTGTCAGGTCAGAAATGACTGCCTTAGAGAAGAGAGGAGCATGTGGAAAGGTGAGGAACATCATTCTGAGGAGGCTTGCAAGTTATCTGCACAAAACAACTTTCAGCTTTGCAAGCTGATTCTCAGCTATGACCCATGAAGTATTTCCTGCTGACTTGCAGGCAAGTGCTGGAGCATCACTACTCACTGTAGTCACTGTGCATCTGGGAGAAGTGTTTTCAAAGGCCAATTATTTTCTGAAGAAATCCTTTGTCTTTGGAAGTTTCCCTTATTTTCCTCATTTTAAAAGCTAATGGCTGTGTCACTGCCGCTTGAAAGGGCACCTATGAGTGCTCCACTGTGCCATTTCCTTGTTAACTGTGTGGGTGAAAAATGTCCCATGTGATCCAAACTGCTCTCTGAAGCCTCCTGCTGGATGTCCACCCCTGTATGTCTGGAATCAGAGTCCAGGGCCATGTGCAGGGTGAAGCAGGGAGCCCCGAAGCAGCAAGGCCTTCAGCAGGAAGGGCTCAAGACCCTCTCTAGAATTCACTGGATTGGAGGGCAGTTAATTGCATGGTTAAGTAAGGGCTAATTGGGGGATACTACTGCATTATAAGCAAAGAGTTTCTAGGGTCCTGCCACATGAGAAGAAAAGAGTGTCTGCACCAAATATGTATCTGGGTCGTATCCCCCATTAGCCTTTGCTAATAGGAGAGGGAGGCAACTGCTACACCTCTAGCCTAGCAAATCTTGTGTTTGGACAGATCCAGAAGTGTTAACTTCAAGGATCTCCAAGAAGGAACCCTTTCTGAAAGATGACCTCTTCTACTCCAAATACTCTAAGCTGCATATTTCTATGTATTTCCCAGTCTGTGTGGGATACTGGCTGCAGATCCTGGCAAGAGCTTTGGAAGTGCAAGCCCTGAACCTCAGTGCACACAAGGCAGCAGGCTGCCAGCATCCCTGGCTCATGCCACTAGGGCAGCCTGGGCCCTGCGAGCCAAGGCACCTCCTCACCTCGCAGCGCTCCCCAGCTACCCAGCCTGGCAGGGCTCCCCACGCACAGCACTGCTCTCTCCAGACACCTCCTCCCATTCCAAGCAGCAAGACCCTGGGGCCACCGCCTGTCCCCACCACAGGGCACCCCACCACTGGCACATGGTGGTGATGTGTGACTCCTACTTTATGCCCTGACAAATAGAGACATGGAGAGCGAATAAGAACAACTGGGGTGAAGGGTGGTGACTGCTTTCCAGGACATGAGGGGAAATCTCTCTGCTCTCTCCTGGTCTGTGCCATCTCCATGGCGCTGACCTACTGAGCCCCCAGATGACACCACCTGAGGTCATAGTGGGATATGCTGCATCACAGGGAGGTCTCTCTGGTGCTATGGCAAAGTCCTCACTTCCCTGTGAGGCCTGGGCACTGCTGGGCACTGCTCTCGTGCTACCCACTGCTGCCCTTCAGAGCTGCTCTACAGCATGGAGTAGGGACAGGAGGCAGCAGGGCTACCTTAGGGCCGCTCACCGACAGGCAGAGGAACAGGGACACATTGGAGAGGAGTTTTGGGTGACGAGATGGGAAGAATGTCCTGTTTCCCCGGTCGGACAGGCAAGTTGAGCACAAAGGGACAAGCGAGATGGAGGACTGATGGACTGATACAATCAGCCTGCACTGCAGTTGCTTGTTCCCAGCGCTCCTGCAGCTCTCTATCAAGGGTAAGGGCTTTGGGAGCTCCTTCCCGAGGTGTTGCACACAGAGTGCTAATTCCAAAAATGGCTGTGGTCCTGGGCCCTTGGGGTGGCAGGACAGGGTGGGGGCTGCTGCGAGAGCCCTGCCTAAGGGTCCCACCTGGCTCAGGGTACACTGTGGCAGCCAAGACTCCTGGGTCCTGGAGCTGGGGCTGCCCTGAGATCCAAGGTTCCTGTGCGGTTGGCTCCATCCCCTCATGGCAGGGGGCAATCCAGGTCCAGGTTTCCCTGGGAGTGGGTCCTCCTTTGGGATCTGGCTCTGGCAGGGAAGGGGTCCTGTGTCCTGGAGGCTGGGGTGTCCTGTACCTCCCATGGGGCCCTCAAGAGCCTGCTGGAAATGCCCATGTTGGAAATGGATCCTTCACCTTGTAATAACCCCAAGGCATCTACTTGTTTGGGAGAACCTCTGCTCCTTCCCCCTGGATCATTTACACTTCCCACTTAGCAGAGCACATTTTGGGCTCAGAGATGTTGTCCTCACAATACCACAGCCCCTGTCCTCCTGCAAATGGGGGTCAAACCTCTGCACCCAAAAGACAGCCTGTTTGGGGGAGCAGCTTGGAAACAGGTGGGGGTGCCATCGCCACCCCACAAGTCCCTGCTGTCACCAAGCATTTTCCTCTGAGCCGTAGGGGGCAATGCTGGGGGGAGTCCAGCAGGGCCATCTGCCCCAGCCCCCTCCCGGCCACACACCTCCGCTGCCCAGCACCAGCAGGCCCACAGCTGCTCTGCCCTGGCTGCCCTGTGCCCCCGGGGCTCCTCAGCCCTCCAGAGCGACCCCCAGGACCCAGCCCAGCCCCACAGAGAGCAGTCCCTGCCCGGCCGCGCCCCAGCCCTGCCAGGAGCAGTGCAAGGGCTGCTGAACCCCAGGGCTGCCGGGGCCCCAGGGGTGACAGGGACCTGTACTGCCCTGCACTGGGGGCAGCGGGACGCTGCCCACTGGCTCTGGCGCCCCAGCCATGCCCAGGGCCCCCACGACAGCACCAGGGCCGGGACCAGCACAGGCCCCAGGGGGGGAAGGGGCTGCTCCCCCGCACCTGGCACAGCTCCCGGAGCAGGGCAGCCAGGAGCCCTGCAGGGCCCCTAAGGCAGAACCCAGCCCCAGCAGGGCAGCGGCCGTGCCCCAGGGCCCTGCACTGCCCAGCCACACGGGGCCACGCTGCCCCCAGGCCCTGCGACACCTCGCGCTGCCCTGCGCTGCCGCCCACAACATGGCGCCTCACCACGGGGGAGGGGGAGGAGCCGCGCGTGGGGTCACACAGGGCTGCAGTGTTGCCATGGCATCGCCCCCAGTGCTGCCCTCCTATTGGCTGGCCAGGGGAGGAGGGTGGGGCAGGGTTTGACTGGTGGCTCTGTCAGCCAATCAGAGTGCAGCATGTGGAAAAACAGCCGTGAAAGGGGAGCGGGAGCCAAGCCAGAGGGAGGAAGCGGGCGAGAGCGGGTGTGAGCAGGGCTGGCAGGGCTGCGGTCGCCTTCAGCTGCCAGCGGGTGCCTTCCCGCCGGGGCGGGGGCAGCAGTGCTGGCAACGGGGCTGCTTTCCTGCAGGAGCTGCAGCAGGGGCTGGTGGGGCCGTGAGCACGGCACAGAGCGACTGGGGACAGAGCGGGCAGCTGCCCTGCAGCCAGACGTGGCTGCCTGCCCTGAGCAGCTGGGCCGGGGCGGCTGCTGGGGTTTGGGGGCAGGAAGCTTTGCCCCTGCCGGGGGTCGGAGACCCATTTGGAATCATTTCCCTGAGCTGCTGCTGCCACCACAGCCCCCAGGTGCTGGTTGCAGCTGCGTTTGGGAGCTGCTGAGCAAAGTGTTAGCAGGCTGCTGGTGTCCTCGTGAGGGGCCCTTCCCAATGGTGTCTTTTGTTCTGAAAACGGCATTTGTGAGTGGCTCTGAGAGTCCTGGAGGTGGGAAGTGAGCAGGCCCTGGGCTGTGAGTGGCTGTTCAGAGGCAGTGCCTGTTGCAAAGTCTTGGAGACCTAGAAAGGAATGGAAGGTCTGGAAAGGAATGGAAGGTCTGGAGAGTTGGGCTTTGTGTGTTGTGGGGCGCTTCGGGGTGCCCTGTGTGCTGCCATGTGTGGTGCTGTGACCTGTGTGTCACTGATGCAGAGCAAGTGTTGGCTGCCAACCCTCTGTGAGGTGCAGGGGTAGCGGTGTGTTACAGTGCAGGGTGCCCTGTGGTGGAGCCAGGTGGTGGCCCCAGTGCTTTGCTGCTCAGCATGGGAGGAGGTGGCTGGAGAGATCAGTGCTCTGCTCCCAGAGCCCAGCCTACCATCACGGTGTCCTTCTGGGAGACCTGGGTGAGGACTGTTGGTGACCGTGTTGCCTCCTTGGAGCATCGTGGTGCGAGGCAGTGCTGCTCGCAGTTTGGTGGTTTCTGTCAGCTGAAGTTCAGGCTTGCAATTTCGGAAGGTCTTGATGCTTCCGTGAGTCTTTGGGGTTTTACTGACTCCCCTGGAGAAAGTCATGTTCTCCCTCCTTAAAGGCTTTCTGTTGCAGCTGGACCCTCACTGCATCTTCCCATCTCAGACCCTAAGCCATTCCGATCCCTCAGAGAGATGGGTAGTGAATCAAAGCAGAGCCATTTCTCCACTTTGTGCCTACGCAGAGCCTTGCAGGCAGGGGAGATGCCACCTCATGAGAAGTCAGGCCTCTGAGGGTGATGGGTGTCTCTGAGACACCTGTCCTTGGTGAGCGGTGGAGGCGGCCTCTCCAAAGCCGCTGGTGTCTTTGGCAAGAGTCTCAGAAGAGCAGATTCCTTGAGGCTGCAATGGGGGAGACATGTGGAGGTAGGGCTCCAACACCCTGCTCAAGGCAGGTGCCAGTAGATGAGGTGTCTTGGGTCCTTTTCCAGGGAAGTTTTGATCAGGCTCTCACCAATACAGCTCAGCATGGAGGGGAGACATTTGTCCCTGCCTGTTGAGACTCTGTAAGGCCAGCAGACCTGACAGTAACACTCCGATTCTTTCTTTCTTTCTTTCTAGGTTGCTCCACTCCTGGAGGTTCCCAGTGCAGTCCTGGAGCTCCTGAGGGTGGAGGCAGGATGCCAGGGTGTGTCCCTGTGCCTGTCAACATCTTTGCCAACACCGTGAGCCCTCTGTGAAAGCAACTGCAAGTGGATGAGCTGAGGCTATGTATGGATGCGAAGGCTTCCATAAATGCGCCTGGCTTTTTTGGGAGATTTTGAGTGTGGGTTCACCTCCTGGTACCTTTCCTCTCCAACAAATTCTGCCTCCCACAAATGCTGTTAGTGCCGGCCTGCTCAGCAAATGCTGTAGTGCCCCCTCCTTTTCCTAGATGATTGTGGTGCCATGTAGAATGAGTGCAAGACCTTTATAATAAATGCCAGCATGTCTTGAGTGCCTTTGTGTGAAGGCCGCAAAGCCTCCGTAGCTTGACCTGAAGAAGTGTGACAGCTCTTGGGCTGCTGGCTCTGCGAGGGGTGAAGATGTGCCCAGGGCCAGGTTGCCCATGGCACCCAGCCCTCAGTGCTCTGTGAAGCCAGCTGTGGAGCCCAGACTGCTGCTGCAGAGGCTGCATAGCCAGGACAGCTGGCATTTCAGCAGACATCCAGGCTGGGGCTGTCTCATTGCTTGGGCCTCATTTCAAAACCTCTGCAACCTGTTTCCCTTCCCCGGGGCTCCTTGTCCAAGTAAGTAAAGGAAAGGACCCGAGGTTCCTTTGGGCTCAGGAGGCCTTCTGGACTCTCTACTGTTTCTACACTGTATCTGTATCTTTTGTATTACTAAAGGAAATGCCCATCCCTGCCATCCCTAGGTGGAGGTTGCTGAGGGGATGGAGGTGGAAAGCAGCAGCCTGCTGTGCCCAAAGAAAGCAGGATCCTTCCCTCTGAAAAGAGCAGCATCTCGCAAGGAGCCAGCTCTGTCTCCGATCTTGTGCTGCTCATTTGCAGAGGTCTTGTGAGCCCAAAGTGCCTTGGCCACCTTGTGGTGTCACCTCAAGAGTTTCCCTGTGTGTCTGGGTTGAGAAGCCAAGGGAAGGCAGCGAGCAGAGCAGTGGCTGGGGAGTGTGCAAGTGGCGAGTGTCCTGCATGCACCTCTTCTTGCTGGCACCTGGTTGTATGTAGCAGACCAGCCAGCTCTGTGGGGCAGAGACAGTGTGTTTGTAGACTAGATGGCAGAGCAGAGGTCTGGCGTCAGGTTGATGCCTGGTGCAGTGCTGAGTTGATGTGACAGTGTCAGCAACCCTTTGCAGTGCAGCTGCTCCCTCAGCTGATCTCTGTCCCTAGAAATGCACCAGAAATGGAAGTGGCGTCCTGCTGTCATTGTGTAGGTGCTGCAGTGCAAAGGCTCCCAGCTTGGACTTGATGGCACTAAAGGAAAAGCAAGACCAATTGTTGCCTTTTGTGATTTGTGTGCAGGGTGACAGAGTGGAGCTGTGCCATGACCTGGAGAGAGTCTTGCCAGGAGATGAAAGGTGTTTGCAGAAGACTGTTCTGTAGGGAGTGATAACAGCTTAATCAAGGGACATGCAAGTGGCCCAGGTGAGCTTCTCCTCTCCTCTCACTTCAGCCTCAGCACCTGACAGACCAGCTCGATGCATATTGCTGATGTCTGTGTTTGTGAAGTCATTGGGGCTCAGTATCTGCTAGGACACCAGCAGACACATTGCTTCTTTTTGTACAGGTGCAGGAGCACTTGGTAGAGCAGCAGTATGGAGATGAGTGGTGTTTGTGCTCCTGGGGATGGTGTGCCTCAGTCCGTGCTAGGCCAGCAGCATGCACGTGGCTTCAATGCAGACTGTGAGGTCACTTCTGTTTCAGTATTGAGAGGCCAGTGGTGGGCACATGGCTGCTGTTTTCGCTTGTGAGGTCACTCTTGCCTTCCTATATAATAGGCCAGCAGATGGCACGTGGCTTTGCTGAAGCCTGTGAAGTCACTACTTCCTCGGAAAGGGATAGGCAAGCAGCAAGCATCGTCCCTTGATACACACTGTTAGGCCAGCTCTGCATCTATAAAGGACAGCTAACAAGGAAACACTATTATCACTGTTTGCGATTCTGAGGTCACTTGTGGCTCAGTGCCTGCTAGGCCAGTGCTAGGTGCGTGGCTGCTGTTGGTGGTTGTGAGGTCACTTGTGGCTCAGTGCCTGCTAGGCCAGTGCTAGGGCCATGGCTGCTGTTTGTGGTTGTGAGGTCAGTGGTGTCTCAGTGCCTGCTAGGCCAGTGCTAGGTGTGTGGCTGCTGTTTGTGGTTGTGAGGTCAGTGGTGGGTCGGTGTCTGATATTTAGCTGTCTTTTCTCTTTTGTTCATTCTCGGCCACTGGTAATGAGCAGAAGCAGTTAAATTCTTTTTTTTTTTTTTTGTAATTTTTTGTAGCAATACGGTGCCTCCTGTTTGGAGCACAAGGAGGGACCCCAAGCAGTTTTTTTGTTACACCTTTTAAGGAATAGTAAGTTGTTGCATATTCAGTACTGCAGTTTACATAACTACCACATCTATCCAAGAGTCATATTTCTACCAATCCCCTTGCCATGTTATTGTATGCTGTAGATCCATGGCAGCCTTTATGGTCCATCTTATAACTGTTCTTTAGCTGATTTGCACCTCTTCTGGTGGTACCTTTGAACGACTTTTGTACAGCTGCCTGGGTTAAACTGGCTTCTTTGCAGTTCTTCAGCTTCGAAAGAAAACCAGGGTTAAGACAAGGTCAGATAAGATGTTCTGCTTGCAGGGCACCGTGACTTTGCATGTTCTTCCTCTGCAAAAGCTTGAGTATAGTGGACATTTTCTTAACATTCCCTCCTTTTATTTTTATGCATACCTGCCTTCAATGTTATGCTGGTCTAGACTCATGTCCCCTTACACATGAGACGCAAGTGGAACATATTAGATGCATGCAGGAGACACAACAGAAAAGCACAGTTCCTAATGCCAGAATTAACATTAAAATTATTCAAACACATCTGGTCCACACTCCCAGATGCGGTAGCCATGACCACAACCACGACCAGTCTGCTGCTAGGCCATTAGGCAGGGCCTGCTCTTTGGGTATTCGATGGAAGGTATGAACACATTGTTGAATGACGTTTACAGCATGTTCAATTTGTTTTGATATGTTTGCATAAAAACAACAGGCGGTGTTTACCAGCACACACACTCCTCCCTGTGTGGCCAACAGGCAATCTAAAGCCCATCGATTTTGGACGGCAGATTGAGAGAGAGAGTTCACTTCAATTTGTAGATTTTCTGAGACATTGAGGCATTTTGATGGGCATAAGGGACCAGGCGTCCAATGGTGCAGGTGCCAGCACATCACGGTGGAAAACTCTTGTAGGCGTTGGTTCCACGTAAGCAGAATGACACGGATGTCACAATGGTTGGTTTCCCTACCTGGACGGTCTTGTTTCTCTGCCCTGTCCCCTATCAGGCCCTGAGGCACAAGTGACCTCACAACCACAAACAGCAGCCACATGACCAGTACTAACCTATCAGGCGCTGAGGGATAAGTGACCTGATGTCACGCTACGAAGGTTTGATAGTAACAACTGAGACAGTAAAGTAATAAAAAAACTACGTTTACTTCCTCACGCAAGCTCTTAGATTAGTAACACCCATTAAAATAATGCGATTACTAATTTAGAAAGGATAGCCTGAAAAAAGGATAGCCCGAAATCATCGATTATTGATTTAGAAAGGATAGCCCAAAATAATGCAATTACTGCTTTAGAAAGGATAACCCGAAACCGTCAGTTACTGCGCTAGTAATTGGAAGCACTGCTTATCTCTACTTCAAAGCTTTCTTGTTCACTCTCTTAGTGAGAGGACTCTCAACCTCGAGGAGTTACCTTAACCCAGCGTCCCAGGAAAAGGGGAGGGGGGGGACACTCATAGTCCAGCTGGAGAGGATGGTCAGGTCACATTCCCGTCCCTGCTCCAACTCTCTTAGCTGCCAAGTCTCTTTTTATACGGCTGGGGCTCTGGGCAAACACTGCTTTTGCTGACCTCTGCGAGTTTCACAATCAAAGGACTGTTTGTTTGTCTGCTTGGAAGGACCCTGCTAGCGAGGCAAGACCACAACACCTCCGTATCGCTTCTCCCCTCCCTGCGGGTCCATGCAGATTCCTTGGCCTTGTCAGGCAGCAGAGTTCTTTAGCCGTTAGCTCTTCTAGTCTGCAGCCTTGAGCATATCAGTTGGCAGACTTTCTCAGTCCTGTTAACTCTTAACTCACTTGACAGTCCTTGTTGAATTCCATGAGGTTCCTGACAACCCATTCCTCCTGCCTCTCTAGGTCCCTCTGAATGGCAGCCCTCATCTACAACCCATCCAGTTGTCTGCTCTTCTAGTCTGGAACGTTCTAACGTGCATGCAAGAATATTGTGGGAGACAGTGTCAAACACCTTGCTGAACTCTCTTTAAAGGACATTTACTCTTCTCCATCAACAAATACAGTTATTTATTCATAGAAGGCAATCAGGTCGGTGAGGCAGAATTTACCCTTGGTAAATGCATGCTAACTGTTCCCAGGCACCTTCTTCTCCTTCATGTGCCCAGAACTGTGTTTTGAGAGGATTCGCTGCATGACTCACTGCTAACCAAAGTGTGGCTGAACTGCCTGCAACTCCCCAGCTTGCCCTTGTGGCCTTTTTGGAAGATGGATGTAACATAACTGCTCTTCTGCAGTCATTGGGTCTTCACCCCATCTCCACAACCTTTCAAAGATGATAGCGAGTGGCCTTGCAGGGACTGCAGTCAGCTCTCTCAATGTCCTTGTCCAATGTCCTCATCTGCAGCCCATCCAACCTCTTTGACTTGTATCATTTGAATTCTCTCAAGTAATCCCTCATGAACCTCGTCCACTCTTGGCTGTTTTTCTCCTCTGGACTCCTGACTCAAGGCACAATAGCCCAGGAGACCTTCCTTGTGGAAACAAAGCTGACAAGGGGTTGAGCTACTCTGGCCTATCTGCATCTGCCGCTACAAGATTCCCTGTCCCATTTAGCAGTGAGGCCACATTTTCTTTTTTTGTTCTTTGATTCTTACTTGAAGCAGTAGCAGCTCATCTTCATGCCCTTGTCATCCCCAGCAAGTGTCAGTGCTAGCGGAGCTTTTTCTTCCCTAACACCATGCCTATGACCCTGGACAATATTTCTAAATGCCTCCTTTGCTTCTCCCTTCTTCCCCCTTCTGTATGCTGCCCTATCACCCTGGAGCTAATGTGTGAGGTCCCTGTTTAGCCAAGTTGGTCCCCAGAGATATCTGCTAGTTTTACTGAGTGTGGGGATGGACCCTCCTTGTGCTTGGCAGGTGCTGTCCTTAAAGACCTGCTGGCTTTCCTGAGCTCCTGGGCCCTTTGGAGCTGCCTCCCATGGGTTCCCCCAGCAGTCCCCTGAAGAGGCCAAAGTCTGCTCTTCTCAAGTGCAGGGTCTGTATTCTGCTACTGTCCTTCCTCACTCTCCTCAGGATCTGAGAATCCACCTTATCATGGTCACTGTAGGCAAGGCTGACGCTATCCTATCACTGATCAGTTCCCCCTTGTTTGAAATTTTCAGACGCAAGAAAGCATCACGCTTCTTATCCCATCTGGCATCTATGCGAAGTTGTCCCAAGAGCAAGAAGAGGAGCAGCATGGACAGGAGGGGAAACAAACAGCAACACCATGATCCTGGTGCCGAAGGAGGCAAGGAGAGAGAGAGAGGGGGGGACTTAGGAAAGCCTTCAGCTTACACAGTTGGGCATGCCGCCTCACAGACAACGACATTGCAGGGTAGTCGGTCTCAGCCCCCTTGTCAGGCAGCATGAAATGGGTCTGTAGCAGGAGAGATGCCCCTCTCTCCTCTGGCAGAGGTCTGGATGCAGAGGAGGAGGCTCATGCCCTGGACTCCATGTATTGTCGGCCCATTCCTCCTGCCTGTCTAGGGCCCTCTGAAAGGCAGCCCTCAAGCATATGGCTGGGGTCGCCCCTGAAGATTTTTTGTCCTCAGTGAGCATAGTGAGCATTGCCTCTTCCATGTCACTAATAAAGTCATCTGGTTGTCCACCCATCTAGGTGGTAAATCTCTAAATTGTATTCCACAAGGATGTTGTGGGAGACAGTGTCAAACACCTTGCTCAAATCAAGTTGACAGACATTTTCTGCTCTCCAAACTCAAATAGAGCTATGTAATCATAGAAGGCAATGAGGTGGTGAGACACAATTTACCCTGGGCAAATCCATGCTGCCCCTTCCCTATCACCTTCTTCTCCCTCATGTGCCCAGAAATGAGTGGACTCACTCCATGACACACTCCTCAACCAGTTGAGGCTGAACAGCCTGTCGTTCCCTGGGTTGCCCTCCGGGCCTTCCTTGAGAGTGGATTTAATGCTTGCCTTTTTGCAGTTATTGAGGGGGGGGACCACACCCCATCTCCATGACCTTTCAAGGATGACAGTGGGTGGCCTTGCTATGACAGCAGCCAGCTCTCTCAGTGTCCTTGGGTGCAGCCGTTCCATTCCCACTGACTTGTAAAGGTGGAGTTCTTGCAAGTCATCCCTCACTCAGCCCTCATCCACTGCTGGTTGCTTTTCTTGCCTGGAGGCCTGACTCTAGGCACAACAGCCTGGGAGACCTTGTTGGAGAAAACAGAAGCCAAAAAATCACTGAGCTCCCACCATTCAGCAAAGAGCCAACATTTTCCTTTCTATTCTTTACCATAGCTGAAGCAGTAGCAGCCCTTCTTCATGCCTTTGATGTCGCCTGCCAGTGTGTACCCTCTGAGAGCTTTGGCTTTCATAACACCATCCCTACTCCAGTGAACACAATTTTGAATTCCTCTTTTGCTGCATATCCCTCCTTCCACTTTGTCTTTGGTGCCATATTGCCCTGGAGTTGAGCTGTGAGTTCCTGTTTTAGCCTGGTTTCCCCTCTGTTATTTCCCTCTACCAAGAAAAGATCCATGATCTCTTCAAGCTCTCGGAGGCTACTACTGTACTGCCCTTCGCCTCCATTTCACCAGGCTGAAGAAGCCCAGGTCCCTCAGCTTCTCCATACAGGCCATGTGCTTCAGCACACTAACCCCATCTTGGAAGACTCCTCTAGACCCTCTCCAGTTGCTCCCCATTCCTCCAGCACTGGGCAGCCCACACTGGGATACACTATTCCAGATGCGGCCACACCAGGGCTGAGTTGAGGGACATAATAATTCCACTTGTCTGGGTGGCCACACTCTTCCTGAAGCAGCCTTGTATGAAGCTGGCCTCATTTGCAGTGAGCATGCACCACTGGCTCATATGGCATCCCTCATAACGTCTACGCCCTTCTCCTCAGGGTCACTCCTCTGACGGTCAGGTGCCAGCCTGTCCTGATGCATGGACTGTTCTTCCACCCGATGTAGGACCTACCACTTCTCCTTGTACAACAGCATGAGGTTTCTGTTGGTCAAATCCCCAAGTTTCTCAAGGCCCCTCTGAACTGAAGCTCCCTTGTGTCAGCTGTAAATGAGTGTGTGCAGATGGCTCATCCTGTCTCGTGGTGCCTCTGACAGGATAACAGCAGGAGGACCTGCAGGACACTACGGGTAATAAAAGGAGGTAGTTGTTTAAAGGGACTGCTGGCAAAGGTAGGGAATCACCATGGCAAGCATCTCAGAAAAGCCATGTGAAAGTACAAAGAAAGCAAATCCAGGGTCAATGGGGAAAGGGTAAACAGGGGTCAGCTGACTTCATGGGAGGGTATCAGGATGTTAAAAGAGAAAAACTTGGAAGGTGGAAAAGAGGGAAAATGGAATAAATGGTGAAGCAAAAGAAAAATCAAGGCTATTTGGGGGGAACTGCCAAGCAGTCCTTTGTCCGAGTGACTCTGACTGGAGCAGGAGAAGAACATGCAGTTGGTCTGGTCATATTTGTTTCTGACATACTTCCATGGACATGGGGAAGCTGAAGGTTTTCCCTAAGGTTAAAAAGAGAAGATGCAGTGTGGAAGGAAATGCAGAATCTTTCAGGCGAGAAGGGACCTCAGGATATCCCTAGCCCAACCTCCTTCCCACAGCAGGCTCAGCTATCAGCTCCAGATTTCTCAGGGCTTTATTCATTTAGAACTTGAAAACCTCTGAGGATGGAGATAGCACAACCTCTCAGGGCAACCTATCCCAGTGCTTGGCTGTCTGGATGGGTCAAAAGTTTGTCCTTACACCCAGCCTGAACCTCACTTCTTTTAGCTAATGCCCATTGGCCTTCACCCTTGCATTATACACAACAGTGAAGAGTCTGGCTCCATCTCCTTGATGACGTCCTGGTGGACATGGGGAGGCTGTTATTAGGTGTCCCCAAAGCCTTCTCTTCTCCAGGCTGAACAAATGCAGCTCCCTCACCTCCCAGAGTGACAAAGTCAATATTACCTAGGTGTGCCTAGGAGCTTTAAGGGTCTTTCAGTCCTTCTGGATATTGTTGGATCAGCAAAGGACCTCATGGATGTTAGAGTGCAATCACCCTCACGCCATGAATTTCTGCATTTGTCACACTCATTTGGCATCGCGTTGTAATGTACAGGTGTTGTAGGCTGTGGAGGGGGTTCACTCTGGACAAGCAGTCACTCATAAAGAAACCTTGAACTGAAAACCTTTCAGGCCCAAGAGGCAACCTCACACCACTAGGAGGGACTGGCTCTGGGGAGGCCATGTCAGGTACTAACCCACGTGCAGCAAAAGATTTCCTGCCTGCAAGAATTGCAGTGGCTATCACCAGAGAGGACAAAATCACCCAATCATTCGGGCTGGAAGGGACCTTGGGAGGTTCTAGTCCAATGTCCCGCTCACACAGGGATCAACACTGATTTCAGACATGTTCCTCAGGGCTTTGTCCAGCTGCGTCCTGCAAGCCTCCAAGAACAGAGAGAGTCCCTAACCCCTCTGGACCCCAATTCAAATGCTGCAGGATCCTCACTGATTTTTCTTCCTTCTATACAATTTTGACTGCACTTGTTTCAGCTTATAGCCGTTGCCTCTCATTCTCCTGCCATGAATTCCTGTAAAAACCTGGTTCGTTATCAGTGGCAACCTTGAGTTGGGAAGTTGCTATGAGTCCTCCCCAAAAACTTTCCCTTTTCTGCACTGAAGAAGCCCTGTTCCCTCACAGGGCAAGTGCTGCAGCCCTCAACAACCTTGGAGGCCTGCCACTGGACTCACTCCCTGTGATCAACAGCGTTCTTCTACAGGGAGCCCCAACTGTATGCAGTATCTAGAATGGCTCTAACAAGTGTTGAGTAGAGGGGGATAATCACTTCCCTCCATCTCCTGACTGTGCTCCTGTTCATGCAGCCCAAGATGCTGTGGCCTGCTTTCCTGCCAGGGCACGCTGCTGGCTGATGTTCAGCTCGCTGCCCACAAGGACTCCCAGGTCCTTTTTCTGCAGAGCTGCTGCCCAGCCGGGCACTCTCCAGCCCGTATCACTGCAGGGTGTTGCTCTACCCCAGGTGCAGGACTTGCATTTGTCCTTGTTGAATTTCCTGACAGCCCATTCCTCCTGCTTGCGGAGGCCCACATGAATGGCAGCCCTCAAACATATGACTCTTCCTCCTGACTAGGTGTCTTCTACAAATGTGATGAGAGTTGCATCCTCCAGGTCACTGATGAACCTGATAGACAAGACAGGTCCGAGTATAGACCCCTGCATGCTCCACCTTTACCTGGCTTCCTGGTAAAGCATGACCCATTCAAAAAAACCCCCACCTCTGAGCTCCATCATCCAACCAGCTTTTTACCCACCTGTGTGTCTACCCATCTTATCGTAATGCCTTATTGCATTCCTCATTGTCCTCACCATCTGGGTCTCCACTATTTCACAGTCACTGCAGCCAAGGTTTCCACAGATTATCACAGTCCTGATCATTGCTTCCTTGTGTGAGTACCAGGTCCATGTCAGTGTCACCTCAAAGGCCCATCAGGGAGCTGTGCTAAGAAGCAGTCCCTGACACCCTCCAGAAATCTCCTGGACTGCTTGCACCCTGCTGTTTGCCCTTCCAATGAATATCGGGGAGATTAAAGTCCCCCCATAAGAACCAGGCCCTGTGACCCACTGACTTCCTCAGGTTGCTTAAAGGAGACTGCATCCTCCTCCTCACCCCCATCAGGGGGTCTGTAACCCCCATCACAACGTCACCTTTACTCTGATGCTCACCACAAGATCTCACCCAAACCCTTGTCCATCCCATGCAAGAGCTCCATCCATCTGAGCTGTCCCTTCACACCAAGGGCATCCCCCCTGCTCATCTTCCCTAACGGTCTTGCCTGCAGAGCTTGTACCCTGCCATCACAGCCCTCAAATCATGATAGTGGTCCCATGGCATTTCAGTTATTCCAACCAAGTTTCAGTCCTGTGACAGCTTGTACATTTCCATCTGCTCCTCTCTGTGCCCCAAAATACATGCATTTGCATATATTTGGGTTGCAGAGCCTCAGCTGTGGCACAGAGAGCAGACCGGTCATGGTGAAACCTGTTACAATGAGCCAAGGACACTGTGTGTGCAGTGGCCCCACTTCAGAGCAGAGCCATGCTGGCCTAGATAGCAGGTGGCAATGTGATGGTGGAATGAGCTTCCCACTGAGAGAGCAAAGCCTGCAGTGCCCAAGGCCAGGGAGAAACAGAGCTGGGCTGTGTAGAAATGGCAGGATAGAAGATTGCTGCCTGAGCTGATTTGCAGCACCTTGGAGCCTGTGACAGAGGTGAACCAATCTCCAGGCAGGACAAGGTGTCACTGAAGAAGTCCCTGGCACTGGGCAGCCTGTGATCCAGCCACCCTGAAGTCATCATTAGCCCAGTCCCTGTTCATATCACCTGGAGGTGAGAAGAGGTTCAGGAGGAGGAAGCTAGAAGGTTTTAAGGGTACAGAGACCAGAGCAGAGACCTTGGTGGGGTGTGCCTCTCCCATTTATGAAGCACACTTGGCTGTAGATCAGAAGGACTTGGCCTAAAGGCAATGGTGGGATCCAGTTGTTTGGACACAGGCAGGAAACCTGAGAAGTCCTGGGACACTTGTCCAACAACCACTCCAAAGGACCATGGTTTTCCTAGAGGTCCTGTGGTGTATCTGCAAGAGACTTGTGGTTGTGCTGGACACCCCCAGGCATCTGCCATGGCCCTGCAGGCCTATTTCTATGTCACTGAATCAAGTGCCTGCACTGGATGACATCAGCTCTTTGCAGTGTCAGGATCTGCATGTGTCTCAGCTTCCTAGTGAGTGGAGCTCTGGTAGCAGTGGGCATGTAGTATCATTGCAGGGGGCCAAGGCAATTCTGTACCTGACCACACCTCATGCTCTAGAAGGATGTGGGTCTCACGCTTGCTCCATCAGAGCAAGCAGACACTGGCACATGTCCTGCAGCACCTCTGTCTCTTCCAGTGTCACCAGGTGTTAGTGTGTGAGCAGCTGACTGCCACCCTCCATCTCCTTTGATTACAACAGGAGCATGGACCAAGGTCTTGCATACAGACATCCATGCTGTGCTCACTTCTGCCTGGGCAAGGGGAATGCCACCTACTCTGTGTTTTTTGCACAGCTCACGGGATGGATATGAATCCCACTCCATCCCAGAGCCTTCTAAACCAGACTGAGAAGCCCAAACTGACATATCTGAATCAATACCTGAACAATGGGAAAAGGAGCTCTGTTCTTGTCCCCATCTAGGTGTCCTGCCTAGTTAAGAGGTGGGAATAGGGGCTTCCAGAGTGGGACATTTCCACCTTTCATAGATAACCATCCTCCGATGAGACAATTGTAATGCTGGAATCAGTCTTCCTTCAGTGTTTAGACAGGGACCATCAGTGATTATTTTAGTTTATTGCAGTGAACGTTTCCCAGGAGGCGGGAGCACTAGGGACAGAGAAATTCATGAGCTCAGCTACGCCTCTGCTCCTGAGTGGGGCCAGGCTCTTCGGACAGAGGGAACTCATGGCAACCTGGCAGCATTGCTCACAGTCAGCTGTGTGCAGGAGCAGCTCCTCTGCAAAGAGCAGCAGGGCTCCAGGCACTGCCTGCTGCTGCTGCTGACATGAGAGGAGAGAAGGCAGAGAGAAGTGCAAGGTAGTGTGGAGTGGGAGGAGAGAGGAGAGCTCCTTGTGGGGGAAATCTTCACAGCCCCTGACACGGTAAGTCTCTGGCTGCAGGGCAATGCTACTGACGTTCCTGGAAAGGTCTTGAAATCATTCCAGTCTCACCATTACATTTTTAAGGAAGTCTCTCCCGGCTTCTCCTTTGCAGAGGAGGGGGAGATGCTTCAGAGCAGGGATTCCCTGCCACACAGTCACAGGGACAGGGCATCTTGCTACCTTCTCCCAGGGATCCTGCAGGGGGGTGAAGCCTGGGTGTGCACACAGGTTCACCCAGGGCTGTGATTCAGAGCAGTGTTCCTGTGCCCTATGGTGCTGTGTGCCTGGGGCAGTGACCCTGCTGCCTGCGAGGGTCAGCACTCAACCTGCCCAGGGAGCTCATAACGACAATGTGGGGAGAAACTCTGAGTGGGAGGAGCGACCACTGGCAGGGCAGGTTCATTCTTCCTTTGAGAGGGTGCTGCGTGCGTCAGGGCTGCTTGCAGCTCCAGCTCACTCCCAGGACATTTCTGAAGGAGACTTTCCAAAAGGAAGGTCAAGGCAGGGGATACATGAAAGGGAAGGAGGTGTCATGAGTCTGTGCTTTCAGTCTGATTCTCTTTGGGTGCGGTGAAATGGGATTGGATCTGTCAGGTTTAGAAAGGGGATGGAGGCTCCAGAACAGTGACATTGCGAGAGGAGCAGTTCTGGGAGGGACTCAGCAAATGCCTTCATCCACCCCTCAGCCTAAGGACAGAACCAGCATCACCTTTCCTGCCTCACCAAGGTTTGTCTCCCCTGCTCCATAGCACCTGCAAACACGGAGGTGCCCTGGGCAGCGTTCTGCCCCCGGGAGGTTTCTGCAGGGCAGAGCTGAGCTCACAGCGGGTGGGATGGGGTCTGTGAGCACTGAGAGGGGAGATACGTGGGGACAGAGAAACAGCTCCCTACAGGGACGGCTCCAGGCAGCAGAGTCATGCTCCAAGTGTGAGAGGAAACTGTCAACTCCAACGCCTCCTCTCCTCTCCCAGCCAGCACAGCCCTCTGCTCTCAAGGCTGGGGGGTCCAGGGCAGGAGTCGTTTCCTCGGCAGCCGGACATGCAGGAGAGGAAACACTCCTGAGTGCCCCTCTGTCCTTCCCTGGCCCTGCCTCCCTCACCACAAATATCATGGTATTGCTGCATGTTTCCCACCTGTCCATGCTGCCCTTGTGCTTCCCCTTGGACTCTCTGGGCGGGGAGTTTCTGATGCAGTTCAGACACTGAGACCCTGCAGGTTCTGCCATGCAAATGTGTCCTTGACAGTGAGGTGCCCAAGTACCCCTCTAACATGTGGGGCTTTGGGCAATGCAGTGTGGGGGTCTGGGAATGAGCCAACTCTCCCTTCAGGACACCCCATCCTTAGGACATTCCGCCATTTCCCTGGGGTGTCTGTCTGGGCTGCAAGCTGCCCTCCACAAGGACACAGCTCTCCCATTGCAGCTGCGTGTTATCTAGGTGCCCCAGGCAGAAGCCACAAACATACTGAGGCCACGCTGGGACGTGCTGCTGGGAGGCTGGATGTGGGCAGCTGGAAGGAGACCAATGTGTTGCTTGCTGGCTAGTAGGGGAGGGCTGAGACCTGCCTCACATCCCCTCAGAAAGAGTGCTGATGGGCACTTTGCAAAGTGCATTCCTCTGCTCTCTGCGCTGTCATTTCTTTTTGGGGTAACACGAGTGCAACTGTCCTCCACCTCCGAGGTGGGAGCACAGGGCAGCTGGGAAGAAGGCAGATGGACAGACCAGCTCTGCTCCCTCTGCACTCAAGCCAGAGTGAATCCTTTTGCCTCTCCAGAATCACAGCTGCTCACTCTGAGTGCAGCAGCAGCAATGCTGAGGATTTCTACCTGCAGGAATCCTCCTCAGGTGTGACAGGGTCAGCTAAGGAGAACAAAAGAAGTCTTAAAACTCTTAATGCACCCACATTATTTAGAAGTGGGAGTGAAGATGCTCAAAATGCCTTCAACACTATGAGTGGATGAAATCTGACCGGAACTGGGAGTATAACAGTTTAGTCACTCCTGTTCCCATGTATGCAGTGCTGTAGGTCAGGGCTGACTGCTCTGGAGCCCATGGGCAGAGGCCCCTGCTCCTCAAGTGAAACTCAGCCAGCACAAACCAGAGATCAACCCACGGAGCTCAATGACGGTGCTGCTGAGATGGGGAGAGGTAATGTGTGTGTGTGTGGGGGGGGGGAGGGTTATGAGATATTTTTCCTCTGAGAAGCCTGTTCTAACTTGTCATGTGTCTTCCTCCTCGGACAGTCCCCCTGTACCCTAAAGGAGCAAATGTCCAATGGCAGCTCCCTCAACGAGTTCCTCCTCCTGGCATTTGCAGACACACGGGAGCTGCAGCTCTTGCACTTCTCGCTCTTCCTGGGCATCTACCTGGCTGCCCTCCTGGGCAATGGCCTCATCATCACAGCCGTAGCCTGTGACCACCGCCTCCACACCCCCATGTACTTCTTCCTCCTCAACCTCTCCCTCCTTGACCTCAGCTTAATCTCCACCACAGTCCCCAAATCCATGGCCAATTCCCTGTGGGACACCAGGGCCATTTCCTACGTGGGATGTGCTGCCCAGCTATTTTTCTTCTTTTTCTTCATTTCAGCAGAGTATTCTCTCCTCACCGCCATGGCCTATGATCGCTTTGTTGCCATCTGCAAACCCCTGCACTATGGGACCCTCATGAGCAGCAGAGCTTGTGTCAAAATGGCAGCAGCTGCCTGGGCCAGTGGTTTCCTCTATGCTGTCCTGCACACTGCTAACACATTTTCAATACCACTCTGTCAAGGCAATGTCCTAGACCAGTTCTTCTGTGAAATCCCCCAGATCCTCAAGCTCTCCTGCTCAGAGTCCTACCTCAGGGAAGTTGGGCTTATTGTGCTTAGTGCCTGTGTAGTCTCTGGGTACTTTGTTTTCATTGTGCTGTCCTATGTGCAGATCTTCACTGCTGTGCTGAGGATACCTTCTGAGCAGGGACGACACAAAGCCTTTTCCACGTGCCTCCCTCACCTGGCCGTGGTCTCCCTGTTTGTCAGCACTATCATGTTTGCCTACCTTAAGCCCCCCTCATGCTCCTCCCCAGCTCTGGATCTGGTGGTGACTGTTCTGTACTCGGTGGTGCCTCCAGCAGTGAACCCCGTCATCTACAGCATGAGGAACAAGGAGCTCAAGGATGGACTGAACAATTTGATTCATCTGGTACTAGTTTGGCAGCAATAAGTTGCCCATCTCTCCTCACAAGCCATTTCCAGTTCATCTCAGGCAACTCTTGTGCTTTGGGAGTTCTGTCTGTGATAGTCATGTTTTTACAGAAAAGCTTGAATTCATCCCACCTCTCCAGCGGCACAAACCCTGTCTGTCTGACCCAGAGGCTTTGTGTAAATCTGCTGAGCACTGTGTCAGAGCTGGCCTCCCTTGCAGCATCTCTGTAATAAAAGGGGATTTCATCAATACACTGCCTGAAGACTGGGCTCTTCTTCCAAAGTGGGAGCAAGAATGCGCTCAGGGAATTGCACCTGAAAAGGCACTCTTGCCATGCCTGGGTTTTCCATGGGCTAAGGAGGATGTGCTCATAGGGTGATGTGTGAGGGAATAAGGGCTGGATTCAGCCTTCACTTGGGGGTGCCCAGTGGCCCGGGAGAGGGTGAGTGCTCAAGAGGTATCTGCTGGGGGCTGTCTCAAATATTAGAGGGCTGGTGAGAGATGCCCATCCTTCTGGAAGGCAATATGGAGCCACCAGGTGAGCAGAGGGGATCTCCAGGGACAGCATGTGCCTGGGATGGGCAGTGAGTGGAGACTCCCAAAACCAAGTGGAGTCACGCAAAGTCAAAGGCCAAACCGAGGAATGCACCAAATCAGGACTCTGCAATCTCAGGAGAGGCAGTGGGGACTCATCAGGCACAGGGAAGGCAGCCTCAAGGGTGGTTCATGTCACCTACAATGAAAAACCATGGCTGGACCTAATGACACACCTGACCCCATCCTGAGCCATTGGAAATGCCTTGTGATTGCTCTGAGCATCTTCCACAGCCACAGACACCTGGGGAGGGGGTTGTCAGGTGCAGTGATGCTGGGCAGCCAGGTCTACCCTGACCAGCCCGGCCAGTGTGGAGTCACCCTGGGGCCCCACAGACTGCTGGCCCTGCAGAGCAGCATCACCAGCCTGGGAGCACAGCAGAGGGGTGCAGGAATGTCTGGGCAGGCCAGCATGGACACACTGACCTGCAGAAAGGCTCTCTTGGGAGGAGGGATGTCTCTTGAGTAGAGCAAAGGAACAATTGGGTGCTTGCAGGGAGGAAGAAATGAAAACCTGTTTGTATGTGTGTTAACTCAGGGCAGGCTGCTCTGTCGCTGGACACTTTCACTAACCGAATACGTCCATTGTATCATATATTATTGTTCCTTTCCTTTCCTCTAACCATTTTCCAGTTTCCAACCAATGTTGAGGAACCTTGGTGTTGTGTTTGAGAAAGCTGGCGAGTTGATGCAAGGTTACTCCAAGTGATACTGATGTATTAAATGGTGCAAAAAAAGACATTGTTTGTTCAGTCATATGAGAAGTTAACCAGAAGTCTGTGTGGTGATTTGGTCAAAAACATACGTCACGTTACAACGGCTTTTGTTGCCTTCCATGTCTGGAGTACCCATCTCACTCTGTTGTCAGAACCATGTGCAGCTTCCCATCCAGTGTGTCATTACATAGAGCTACATTTAGACTAACTTTAGATCTTAGGGTTAGTGCAACATGATTGCCTACAATCAGTCCTTAACCTTGTGCTATTACAGACGGTGTTTCTCTTGTAACTACAGTTTTGAAGATGGGTTGTGACTGATCTTCAATACCTGAGTTGTCCCATGGGCAACGTAAAAAGGCAGAACCTGTTAGAGACATGTTTCAGGTGTGTTTTCCATTTATCAGTGTTCCCACAGTTAGCAGGTAACACCACATCTCCCTGCAAGAGAAGACACCAAAATCTTGCACATAACCCAGACCTCACTAATGGTTAACTTACTGCCTTCAGTGTCTACAGCATCCCATGCTCCTTTTCCATGGAAAAAGAGCAGAGTCACCCAGACAGATCCCCAAGCTGGATGTTTAACCACAACCTCACCTCCAGGACTTTGATAGGGTTTTATTTCTGTTTTAACAGGAATTCATGCAGCTACTGACACAAACCCCTTATCTATGGGCCTTCCCATAAGAGTTTGTCACTTATTTAGCCACCTTACAACTTCCCACAAGTGGGATCCCCACTTTGAAGTATTGTATGAGAGAAGAGTCACTCTTGTGCAGCTGTTGTTTCTGCTGTCCACTCCGTCTTTCTATTACCCCATTACTTGGAGGTTGATACCATAGGCGAAAGGTCTACTGATCTTTGTTTGAAGTACACCATGTTTGCAGTTCTTTGCTCTTCAAATGTGTTCCATTACCAAATTGCATTTCTCTGGGAAAGTAGCAAACCAGTGGTTCAAACCAGCAAGGCTTGCTAGTCCTGTTGCAGCGCAGGTGGGGTGCACGTTCCCTCTACCGATAATTATTTCTGCTCCGGCAAGGATTAATTTCCAGCCTTCAGGTGTTTGCATGAGTCTGGGGGGTGGCCTAAAACAAAGGACACCCTCTGGTTCCCTTTGTGCTGAGATAAATTCCGCTTGCTTTGCAGCAGCTGTGGTCCATCACAGCCTACGTTCTTCCCTGAACCATCCTCCATGGTAGGAATGGATTGTTCGTTCACAATACAAGATGCAAGTAGAGTTCAATTTCTCAGAAGATGTTCTAGGCTACCAGTCTAGAATGCACATAGGTGCCTTTGTCAAAAGAAACACCTGTAGGCATGAAAAGAGGCTTCTAGGCTTAAATAGGGTCAAGCATGAAAGGCAAAGAACACAAAGCTCAAGGGTTTGAAAAAGAAGGATTGCTTCTATCCTAAACAAAAACCTCAATTTTAAGAGTCATCTCAGAGAAATTTCTGTTTGAGTTCACATGAGACTAGCTGTTTTGCTTTTGTAAAGCATAGGTAAATTTTTTTAAGCTTTACAACAATTTTTGTAGGCAATGGACAGGCATCTTCTTCCAATTCTAACCATGCAGGGCCAGGTACAGCCCTTTCCACCCTGCTCTCCCCCAGCACCTCTTCCCTGAATTCGGGGCGCCCTGCACAATGTCCTTCCTTGTGGGTGAAGGGGGACCGCAGTTCTCCAAGAAAGAGGCTGCAGCCTCAGCACTTGTGGCAAGGGGTCGCACAGCAAAATGGACATGGGAGCTCCCTGCCCCATTGCTGCTCATCTTTGAGAGCTGCTGGGGGGGCAGTTGGTGTTAGGAGTTGTGGGAGAGGGTCCCTCGCAGGAGTGGTCCCTCCCAGAGAGCTGGAGTGCCCTCCTGTGGGGCCTGGACTCCCAACCCTGAGAGCATTGGGGACCGTCTGCCTGCAGCGCCACCAAGGACAGAGCCCCAGGAAAGGTGCAAGATGCACAGAAGAACACAGGAAAGCCCCAGGGGGGCGGGAATCCAAAGGGGTGAGGAAATGGGATGTGTGGGAAGGCCATGACTTCCAGGTGGGAAGGGTGTTTCTCTGGTCTCCCACCAAAAGGAACCTGATGATGACTGACCCTGGCTTTCCAATGGCAAAGTGTGGTAGGGAAAGAGCAGCCTCCATGAGCAAATGCCACCGGCTGCTGTAGCAGCGTGCCAAGTGCCATGTGCCAAGCACTGCCTTGGCCTGCCTTGCCCTGTGCTGGGGGGAAATGGCTAGAGGGGGCAGGCAATCCCAGAGGAGGTTTGCCTGCTCAGCTGAGAACCACCAGTGCCTTCTTCCTGCTGCCAGGCTGGTGAGGGGGGCTCCGAGACACCTGTGTCGCTGGATCTTGCACCAGCTGTCAAGGCTGCTGAGAAGGGAGGACTAGTTTTGTCTGATGCCCACCATGGCTTTCTTCATTGAGGTGGGCCTCAGGGCAAGCGGTGACTCTCTGGAGGTGCCTCTAACTGCTGTGCTGGCTCATGCACATGGCTGTGGGGTGATGTTGGTCAATGGAGCTGGGGCAGTGGAGCTGGGGCACTCCTCTTAGTCGCCCTGACTTTGGCTCATTTCTGCTGGGCTGCCACTTGTAAACACTTGGATTTCGTGCCTCCTTTGTGGCAGCTCTGTGTTCAATTGCTCCTCCAAGGGATGGGAACCAGAGGCTGCAGAGGGTTCAGAGGACGGGAGGAGGAGGTGAGTGGTGTGTGCAGTGTGCTGTGAGGCCCAGGGCTGGGAGCAGGGCCTGGGGGTGTCTCCACAATCCCTGCTGCCCGTGCGCTGAGCTTTGTCAGGGCCTGGTGCCCTTGTCCTGAATGGTGGGCGGGATCCAGGGCTGCCCGGTGCAGGCAGTCCTGCCAGATCAGCCAGTCTTTCATTGCTGTGTGCATTTCAGCTGCTGGATTGCCCTGACCTTGCCCATGTGGATGATGCCGTCCTGCCGCTCTTCCAGAGCTATGTCCAAAGTCAGAGCCTGAAGATGTGCGGGCTGGCATTCAGAGGCCTCATGAGCCTGTCGCAGAGACCTGAGATGGTGAGCAGGGGGGCAGCTGGGTGAAGGCATGCTGGCAGCCTGGAGCTTGACAGGAGGTGTTCATCTGCCCTGAGTCTTTCATGCCAGGCACTTGGCTGGGCTGCACAAGCACAAAGGCACCAATGCCCTCCAGGAAGAGCTCCTGATGGTGGCATGTGTCGGCTGTGCTAGGCAGAGATCCAGGCCCAGCACCAAACAAGCCAGCTCCAAGCAGCCTCAGTCATGGGAGCGCTGTGGCCAAAGTCACGCTACAAGAGGGATGATGAGCCAGAGCACAGGGTCAGGCTAACGTAGCCGACTGCTCCTGGGCCTCGAGGCAGCAGCCTTCCTCCAAATAGATGCCATAGCATGCTGAGGGCCCCCTGCGAGATCTCTGCCCTGCACTGCAGCCTCTGTGCCGTGGGTGTGTGCAGAGCCCTGGCCCCGGACGCTGAGCACTGGTGGGAAGTCAGCACCCAGAGCACTTTTGGCGGGGGGGGTCTGGCCTTGCTTCACTGAAAGGAAGTTGTGTGTTTCACACAGGCAAGGAGAATGCAGAGCCTGCTCCCAGACATCATGCAGTGGCTGCAGGATGCTGGCAGGGACATGCGTGTGGGAAGCCTGATGTTGCTGAGAAACATCCTCAGCCCCCTGCACCAGAAGGGCTCCAGCCCCATTGCTCTGCAGCTGGCTGAGAAGCTTCTGCCAGCTTTGATGATGGAAGGCTAGTGGGAGAGGCAGGGGCTCTCCTGGCGTGTCCAGGGGTCTGTATGTGTGGCTATGGGTGCTGTGTGTCCCTCTGACATTCCCTGTGACATTCCCTGTGCTGGCCTTGGTGTCCTGCGCTGTGGGACTAGATCAAACCAGGCCCTCCCTGCCCTCGGCTGCTCTGTCTCATGCTTGACTCTCTGTGGTGCTTGCCTGGCCTGGGGCAGAGATGAACAAAGAGGTAGGAACAGGCTAGAGAGTGAGGGAGAGGGCATGTCCCTGGGCTGTCCCCTTCTGTCATCCTCTCCTGCGAGGGGACCCTGATGGAGTCTTAGGGAAATCCAGAAAGTTCCCTCCAGAGGCAGAGGGAGACAGAGGCCAGGGAAGCTTGCCCTGCTGCTGCCGACAACTCTCATTCTCCAGGCTGCCTCCACCGTGGCTTGTCCCCCAGTTCTGACCCCTGCCTGGGGTGGGGGACAGTTGTGCCTGGAGAGGGTGAGGCCTCACAATGGCAAACCCTCTTCTCATGCCCAATTCCTGGAGTCATTGCTGAGGCCTCCCCTCCTCTCCTCCCTCCCTGATGGAGATTGTGGTGGGGAAGAACAAACAGGGCATGAAGCAGCATGCCCAGAGGAGCCTGGTCCCACTCTTCCTCCACATGAATGATCAGATCCAAGGAGTGGCCCAGGTTTGGACCAGCAATTTTGGGAAGCAATGGTGACATCCCTTGGGTGGGCCAGAGTGTCAGGGCAAGGGCTGTTGACAAGTGTCCCTTTGAATGCATGTCAGCGTGAGGTCCACCTTCCTGTGTCCCCAAGGACAAGGCAGAGCTGCCTCTGCCTTCAGCGAGGGACAGACCCAAGCTGCATCTCCTCATTCCGGGCTGGTAACGGCTTGAGGCCTTGCCAAGATGAGGGGGACACGGGGTGTCCTGCCCCAGCTGTGGTGGCATCTCCTCGTCTCTGCTGCTCTGCAGGCCTCTCAGGAAACCCACACTGTCCTCTGCTCCCTCTGAACCTCGGTACCACACAGCTTCTAGCTGGCAGTCATGAACAGGAAGGAAGAAGAGGCCGGTCCTGCAAGGAGGGACAGGCCTGGCCTTCTGTGGAGGCTCGGTACCAACCCCCTGGCCTTGTGCTGTCTCCAGCTGCTGAGGGACAGCAGCAGAGTAGAGCAGTACCTGCACCAGAGCCTGCTGTACTTGAAGAACCTTGGGGCATCCTTGCAGGAGGCAGCCGTGAGGTTCATTGGTGAGCCACAACCCCAGACCCATCCCTGCCCACACAGATGGGCTGACAGGAGGTTCTTCAGTCCCTCACACCATCTCTGGATCCTGCACCCTGGGGACCGTGCTTGACCTCATAGGCAAGCTCAGGAAGTGCGGGATAAATGAGCAGACAGTGAGGTGGATTGAGAACTGGCTGAATGGCAGAGCTCAGAGGGTTGTGATCAGCGGCACAGAGTCTCACTGGAGCCCTGTAGCTAACGGTGTCCCCCAGGGGTCAGTACTGGGTCCAGTCTTGTTCACCTTCTTCATCAACGACCTGGATGAAGGGACAGAGTGCACCCTCAGCAAGTTTACTGACTGGGAGGATTGGTGGATACACCAGAGGGCTGTGCTGCCATTCAGAGAGACCTGGACAGGCTGGAGAGGTGGGCGGAGAGGAACCTCATGAAGTTCAACAAAGGCAAGTGCAGGGTCCTGCACCTGCGGACGAATAACCCCATGCACCAGTACAGGCTGGGGACTGACCTGCTGGAAAGCAGCTCTGCAGAGAAGGACCTGGGAGTGCTGGTGGACACCAAGTTAAGCATGAGGCAGCAATGTGCCCTTGTGGCCAAGAAGACCAATGGTGTCCTTGGGTGCATCAGGAAGAGTGTTGCCAGCAGGTGGAGGGAAGTGATCCTCCCCCTCTCCTCAGCCCTGGTGAGGCCACATCTGGAGTACTGTGTCCAATTTTGGGCTCCCCAGTACAAGAGAGATGTGGAACTACTGGAGAGAATCCAGCGATGGCCTACGAAGATGATTAGGGGCCTGCAGTATCTCTCTTCTGAGGAAAGGCTGAGAGAGCTGGGCCTGTTCAGCCTGGAGAAGAGAAGACTGAGAGGGGATCTAATCAATGCGTATAAGTATCTGAAGGGAGGGTGTCGAGAGGATGGGACCAGACTCTTTTTGGTGGTGCCCAGCGGTAGGACGAGAGGCAACTGGCACAACCTGAAACTCAGGAAGTTCCATCTGAATATGAGGAAAAGCTTCTTGACTGTGAGGGTGACAGAGCACTGGAACAAGTTGCCCAGAGAGGTTGTGGAGTCTCCTTCTCTGGAGATATTCAAAACCCACCTGGACGCGATTCTGTGCAACACGCTGTAGGTGACCCTGCTTGAGCAGGGGTGTTGGACTAGATGATCTCCAGAGGTCCCTTTCAACCTCAACCATTGTGTGATTCTGTGATTTGGTGGGAGCTGCCCCCTCCCGACCCAGCCTGGCATTACCAGCCCCACCTCAGCCCTCTCCTGAATGGCTCCAGCGCAGCCCTGAATGGAGCTGGAGCTGCCTCCGGCCCGGGGCAGTCTGGCGGCAGGAGGGATTGACATGGACACAGCAGCAGCAGTGCCGGGAGCAGGGGGAGGAGCCAAGAAATTGGAGCGAAGAACCCTGCCCTCATCTGCAAGGCCGGGATACTGGACGGGCGATGCCTTTGTGGCCAACGAGGCTTCTGGTGCAGGGTGGATGCCAGCTCGAGGATAGGAGCACCGGAATTTTCATGGGCTTCAGCGCAGCCATGACTGTTGTGAAGGCAAGTGGGCAGAGCCAGGCACACGCAGCTGCAAAGACAAGGGGTGGAAAAGGCAGTGTGAGGCTGGTGAAGGCCCTTCTCCTCCTCCCCGTGGGGAAGAGAGTCCCCAGGCAATGATGGCCACTGCTTTTGTCTGATGGGAGGGGAGCACAGGGCAGGGTGCAAGGGGCAGACAGAGCTTCTCAGGGTGCGTGAGGGAGTTTTGCAAAGGCTAGGGTTGAGACAGGGACCTTTGCATCATCCCCCGACGCTCTCCTAGACAGACTCATTCTGCCCTGCCCTAGGTGCTCTCATCCCCCTGCCAGCCATGCTGGAGCAGAGGCTGAGGAGCAAGAATTCATGGAATCACAGAGGAATTTTGGTGGGAAGGGACCTCTGGAGGTCTCCAGTCCAAGCTCCCACACAAAACAGGGCTGGTTGGAGACCTCCAGTCTTGTCTGCCCATCGCTGGACTGTACCTGATCCCAGTTACCACCCCCAAAGCTGCTCTGCTCTTCTTGTACGGGCACTGTGGGACAGCACCTCTTGATGGTGGATCCCTGCCCTGCCTGCCTTGCCGGCACCCTCAGCTCCCAGCTCTGCTTCCCGAACAGAGCAGCCCTGCTCTTGCTGCTTCCAACAACATCCTCTTTCTAGCAGGAACCCAGTCACAAATGGTTCATAAACTGTCGAGCTGTGACACAGAAAGACCTGTTGTCATAACTGGGCATCATCAAATCAGACCCCAAGTGACTGCTTTTGCTTCTTCATGCAGCTAAGACTCTGCTTGCAGTGTTCCCTGGGTAGAGGGTCCAAAGCTGAAGCTCTCCTCACACCTTTAAATTGCCTGTCAGGCAAGAGTTGCTGTTATGGATAAAGGGTCACCTTTTGCATTTACAGCCTTCTTTGGGATCTCCTTGGATGCCAGCTTCCCTTGCCAAGGCTTTCTTGGCTGCAGTCAGAGGCAGGTCTAAGGTAGAGATGTGGAGTCAGGTCAGCAGGATGGGGACAGGGACAGGTCAGGACCCGAGAGGTGCAGGGCCAGGCACAGCCATGTCCACAGTGTGTCTCAGGCATGGTCCAAGGCCCCCAGCAGGGGCAAGAGGCCCCTCAATGAGGCCGGTCACTCTCTGTCTTCCCTGCTCTTGTGCCCAGCACATCCCCCTCCCTGTCTGCCTGCAGCCCCTCCATGCCCACGCCGCTGCACAGCACAGCACGAGAGCCCTGGTCCTGCAGCCCCTCTGGCAGCTCCTGCTGCCTTGGGGACAGAGCTGCCTGCTGCCAGCTGGTGCACAGGGAAACCTGCTTCTCGTTCTCTTTTCCTATCTCTGAACGCTGCCCTGCTTCTCTCCTGGGACATCCCTGCTCCCCAGAGAGCCTTTCCCCAGGTCAGTGTGTCCATGCTGGCCTGGCTGTTCCTGCACCCCTGCCCTGTGCTCCCTGCAGGACCCTGGGCTGGTGGTGCTGCTCTGCAGAGCGATTAGGTTGTGGGGTCATGAGGCCGTGGGGTGATTACTGACTCAGCTCTGGCCATGCTGGTTGCGGCAGGAAGCAGACCCATCCGGACAGGGATCAACACCACTGATACTGCTGACGTGTCTGTGCTCATGGATGGTTCTCAGAGTGACCTCAGGGCATTTGCAATGGCAGGAGATGTGTTTGGTTGTCCACTAGCTGCAGCCTGTGGTGTTTCACTGAGGGTGCAGGAATCACTCTCCCGTGCCCCTTCCCTGCGCCTCCTGGGTCCCCAATGCCTCTCTGGGGATTGCAGAGACCTCATTTCCCCAAGCTCTACCTAAATTTAGTGCTTCACCTTCTGATCACTCCACCGTGGACCATCCCTCATTTTGCGAGGCTCTCCTCACTGCCCTCCCCCACCACACACTGTCCCTGGAGATCCCCTGAACTTTCCTGGGGCTCAGATTCCCCTCCAGAAGGATGGGCATCTCTCATCAGCACTGTCACCTGTAGGACAGCCCCAGGCAGAAAATTCAGAGACCGTTCCCCATCTCCACTGGCACTGGTCACCAAGAGATGAATCCTGGATCCAGCCCTCAGTCCCCAACAGATCACATGGAGACTCTGAGCTTGTTCCCCGCATCCCATGGAGTTCACAAGCAGAGCAGCAGGCCCTTTTGTGGTGCAGTTTCTTTGGGTGTATTTTTGACTCCATCTTCTGAAGAAAGGGCAGACTTGGAAAGGCCCTGAAAAGAGAAAGTCCTGCTGCTGTTGGTGGACACGTCTCCAAGAAAGCTGCAGCCCCCACACAAAGGCTGCACAGGAAATGCCTGCTGTGGCAGTGGGGAGATAGTCCTGAGGAGCAGAAGGTCTGTTCCCACAGGCTTTGTCCAGTATCTCCTCCCCTCCACTCCCACTTCGCTTTGGGTGGTGGAGCTCTGCAGAGGCAAGTGACCAGCCCATGGTGACAGCCGGCTGCCACCCTCACAGAAGAGGGGTGTGGGATCACACCCTGACTGTGGCCAGGGGTGCTGAGCTCTCCTAATGGACATGGGAGCCATGGCCTCCCCCTGCCTGTGCTCATGTGAGCCTGACTCTGTGCCCCTGAGCTCCCTTGGTGTTGAAAGAGACAGTGCTGAAAGAGACCCTGCAAAGGGAAACTCTTTGCATTGCACTCAGGACATCCATGGGAGCTCAGACTAGTGGGGCTCTGAGGTTCCCCGTCTCTGCTGATGAAAGGGGGAAACCTGGCTTCCTGCTTCAACATGGCCTCTGGGTCAGATTCAAATGAGAGATTCCTGACGAGACATGACACAAACTGGATTTTTTTGTTGTTGTTTTTTGACGTGGATGCAAAAAAGAAAAGTAAGAAAGAAATAAACGCACAGCACACAGCCTTGATTCCAGATACCCTGAGGAATGGATGCACAATGGACAGTTATTGGTGCTGACATTGTACCCATTGGATCACTTTCCTCAGGGCATCCTTGAGCTCCTTGTTCCTCATGCTGTAGATGAGGGGGTTCAGAGTTGGAGGCACCACTGAGTACAGAACAGTCACCACCAGATCCAGAGCTGGGGAGGAGAGGGAGGGGGGCTTCAGGTAGGCAAACATGACAGTGCTCACAAACAGGGAGACCACAGCCAGGTGTGGGAGGCACATGGAAAAGGCTTTGTGCCGACCCTGCTCAGAGGGAATCCTCAGCACAGCAGTGAAGATCTGCACGTAGGACAGCACAATGAAAACAAAACACCCAAAGGCTAAACAAAGACTAACCACCAGAAGCCCAACTTCCCTGAGGTAGGAGTCCGAGCAGGAGAGCTTGAGGATCTGGGGAACTTCACAGAAGAACTGGTCCACTGTGTTGCCTTGGCAGAGTGGTATGGAAAATGTGTTAGCAGTGTGCAGCACAGCGTAGAGAAAACCACTGACCCAGGCAGCTGCTGCCATTCTGACACAAGCTCCGGTGCCCATGAGGGTCCCGTAGTGCAGGGGTTTACAAATGGCAATGTAGCGATCATAGGCCATGACTGTGAGGAGATAATACTCTGATGCAAATAAAAAAAAGAAGAAAAAGACCTGGGCAGCACATCCTGAGTAGGAAATGGCCCTGGTGTCCCACAGGGAATTGGCCATGGATTTAGGGACAGTGGTGGAGATGGAGCCAAGGTCCAGAACAGAGAGGTTGAGGAGGAAGAAGTACATAGGTGTGTGGAGGCGGTGGTCACAGGCTACGGCTGTGATGATGAGGCCGTTGCCCAGGAGGGCAGCCAGGTAGATGCCCAGGAAGAGTGAGAAGTGCAAGAGCTGCAGCTCCCGCGTGTCCGCAAATGCCAGGAGGAGGAACTCATTCAGGGAGCTGCTGTTGAACATTTGCTCCTTTGCGACACAGGGTGACTGTCCAAGGAAGAAAAGACTTTGACAAGTTGACAACAGGCTTCTCTGAGCAAAGCTTTCTCATAACACCCTCCCCCCCCCACACACACACCAAACACACACACATTACCTATCCCCATCTCAGCAGCACCACCATTGATCTCCGTGGCTTGAGCTCCGATTTGTGCTGGCTGATTTTGCCATGCGGAGCAGGGGCATCTGCCCATGGGCTCCAGAGGAGTCAGCCCTGACCTACAGCACTACGTAGATGGGAACAGGGGGGACTAAAATTTTAAACTACTGACAGTTCCAGTCAGATTTAACCCACTCATAATGTTGAAGGGATTTTCAGGCGAGGAAACGACTCCTGCCGTGGACCCCCCAACCTTGAGAGCAGAAGGCTGTGCTGGCTGGGAGAGAAGGCGTTGGTGTTGGAGTTTCCTCTCACTTTGAGCATGACTCTGCTGCATGGAGCCGTCCCTGCGGGGAGCTGTTTCTCTGTCCCCACGTCTCTCCTCTCTCAGTGCTCACACACCCCATCCCACCCGCTGTGAGCTCAGCACTGCCCTGCAGAAACCTCCTGGGGGCAGGACACTGCCCAGGGCACCTCCGTGTTTGCAGGTGCTACGGAGCAGGTGAGAGAAACCTTGGTGAGGCTGGAAAGGTGATGCTGGTTCTGTCCCTAGGCTGAGGGGTGGATGGAGGCATTTGCTGAGTCCCTCCCAGAGCTGCTCCTCTCTCAGTGTCACTGTTTTGGAGCCTCCATCTCCTGTCTAAACCTGACAGATCTGTTCCCATTTTACCCCACCCTAACAGAAAATAACTGAAAGCACAGACTCATGACAGCTCCCTCCCTTTCATGTATCCCCTGCCTTGACATTCCTTTTGGAAAGTCCCTTCCAGAAATATCCTGGGAGTGAGATGGAGCTGTAGGCAGACCTGACTCATGCAGCATCCTCTTGACAGGAGGCTCAAGCTGCCCTGCCGGGTGTCTCTCCTCCCGCCCAGAGCTGCTCCCTGTGGGGAGCTCCCCGCGTAGGCTGAGTGCTGACCCTCGCAGGCAGCAGAGTCACTGCCCCAGGCACACAGCACCCTGCGGCACAGGGACACTGCTCTGAATTACAGTCCTGCACAGATCTGTGAGCACACCCTGGATTCACCCCCCTGCAGCGTCCCTGGGAGAAGGTAGCAGCATGCCCTGTCCCTGTGGCACTGTGACTGGGAATCCCTGCTCTGAAGCATCTCCTCCTACTCTGTAAAGGTGAAACTGACAGAGCGATCCTTAAAAATCCATCGTGTGACTGGATGGGTTTCTAGACCTTGCCAGGAACTGCAATAGCATTGTCCTGAAGCCAGAGACTTACTGTGTCAGGGGCTGTGAAGATTTCTCCCACAAGGAGCTCTCCTCTCTCCTAACGCTGCACACTGCCTTTCACTTCTCCCTATCTTGTCTCTTCTTCTGGCAGAAATTGCAGGCAGTGCCTGGAGCCCTGCTGCTCTTTGCAGAGGAGCTGCTCCTGACAGCGCTGTGTCTCAGCAGTGCTGCCTGGTTGCCATGACCTCCCTCCAACCCTGGAGCCTGGCCCCACTCAGGACCAAAGGCCCAGCTGAAGGCATGATTTTTTCTGTCCCTTCTGCTCCCTCCTCCTGGGAAATGTTCACTGAGGTAGACTAAAATAATCACTGATGGTCCCTCTCTAAACACTGAAAGAAGACTGATTCCAGCATTGCAATTTGTCTCATCAGAGGATGGTTATCTATGAAAGGTGGAAACGTCCCCCTCTGGAAGCCCCTATTCCTATGCCTTCACTAGGCAGGACACCTTGAAGTGTACAAGAAGGGAGTCCATTTACCCATGGTTCAGGTGTTGATTCAGATGAATCAGTTTGGGCTTCTCAGGCTGCTTTAGAAGGCCCTGGGCTGGCATAGCATTCAGATCGTTCCCATGAGCTCCACAAAAAACACAGAGGAGGTGGGATTCCCCTGTCCCAGGCAGAAGTGAGAACAGCATGGATGTCTGCATGCAAGATCTTGGTCTGTGCATGGCCATGCAGGTCTTCTGCTCCATCTTCCTGGGAAATGTTCACTGAGGTAGACTAAAATAATCAGCTATTGTCCTTTGCTAAAGAGTGGAGAGAGACTGATTCCAGCACTGCAATTTATTTCATCAGAGGATGGCTATATCTATGATAGCTGGAAATGTCCCACTCTGGAAGTTCCTATTCCCACCTCTTAACTAGGCAGGACACCTAGGTGGGGACAAGAAGGGAGCTCATTGACACATGGTTCAGGTGTTGATTCAAATGACTCGGTTTGGGCCTCTCAGGGTGCTTTAGAAGGCCCTGGGATGCAGAGGGATTCAGATCCTTCTCATGAGCTCCATAAAAAACACAAAGGGGGTGGGATTCCCCTTGCCCAGGCAGAAGTGAGCACAGCACGGATGTCTGCATATGAGATCTTGGTCCATGCTCCTGTTATAATCAATGGAGTTCAAGGGCGGGAGTCAGTTGCTCACACACAAACACCTGGTGACATTGGAAGAGACAGAGGTGCTGGAGAACATGTGCCAGGGTCTGCTTGCTCTGATGGAGCAAGTGTGACACCCACCTCCTTCTAGAGCATGAGGTGGGGCCAGGCAGGGAATTGCCTTGGCCACCTACAATGATACTAGATGCCCACTGCTACCAGAGCTCCACTCACTAGGAAGCTGAGACACATGCAGACCCAAACATTGCAAACAGTTGATGTCATCCAGTTCAGGCACTTGACTCAGTGACACAGAAACAGGCCTGCAGGGCCATGTCTGATGCCTGGGGGTGTCCAGCCCATCCACATGTCTCTAGCAGATACACCATGGGACCTCTAGGAAAACCATGTCCCTTTGGAGTGGTTGCTGGGCAAGTGCCCCAGGGCAATTCAGTTTTCCTACCAGTGTCCAGAGAACTGGATCCCACCACTGCCTTTAGGCCAAGTCCTTCTGATCTACAGCCAAGACTGCTTCACAAATGGGAGAGGCACATGACAACAAGGTCTCTGCTCTGATCTCTGCACCCTTAAAAGCTTCTAGCTTTCCTCCTCCTGAACCTCTTCTCACCTCCAAAATGATATGGACAGGAACTGGGCTAATGATGACCTCAGGGTGACAAATCACATGCTGCCCAGTGCCAGGGACTTCTTCAGTGGCACCTTGTCCTGCCTGCAGATCGCTTCACTTCTGTCACAGGCCCCAAGGTGCTACAAATCAGCTCAGGCAGCAAACCCCTCTCCTGCCATGGCTGCACAGCCCAGCTCTGTTTCTGCCTGGCCTTGGGCACCGCAGGCTTTGCTCTCTCAGTGGGAACCTCCTTTCACCGTTACATTGCCACCTGCTATCTAGGCCAGTGTGTCTCTGCTCTGGAGTAGGGCCATTGCACACACAGTGTCCTTGGCCCTTGGTAACATGTTTCACCATGACCGGTCTGCACTCTGTGCCACAGCTGATGCTCTGCAGCCCAAATATACACAAGTGCATGCAGCCTGAGAGGCACAGAGAGGAGCAGATGGAGACGCACAAGCTGTCACAGGACTGAACCATGTTTGCAATAACTGAGATGCAGTGGGACCATTAGCATGACTGGAGGGCTGTGATGGCAGGGTACAAGCTCTGCAGGCAAGACCGTTAGGGAAGATGAGCAGGGGGGATGCCCCTGGTGTGAAGGGACAGCTCAGATGGATGGAGCTCTTCCATGGGATGGACAAGGGTTTGGGTGAGAGCTTGTGCATGAGCATCAGAGTAAAGGTGACGTTGTGATGGGGGTTACAGACCACCCGATGAGGGTGAGGAGGTGGATGCAGTCTCCCTTAAGCAATCTGAGGAAGTCAGTGGGTCACAGGGCCTGGCTCTTATGGGGAGACTTTAATCTCCCCGATATTCATTGGAAGGGCAAAGAGCAGGGTGCAAGCAGTCCAGGAGATTTCTGGAGGCTGTCAGGGACAGCTTCCAAGCACAGCTCCCTGATGGGCCAATAAGGGTGATGCTCACCTGGATCTGGTACTCACACACCGAACCAATGATCAAGGATGTGATCATCTGTGGCAACCTTGGCTGCAGTGACTCTGGAATAGCGGAGTCCCAGATCGTGAGAACAATGAGGAATGCAATAAGGCATTATGATAAGATGGGCAGACAACTGAGTGGGTAAAAAGCTGGTTGGATGATGGAGCTCAGAGGGTTCTTTTTTGAATGGGTCATGCTTTACCAGGAAGCCGGGAAAAGGTGGAGTATGCAGGGGGTCTATACTCGGACCTGTCCTGTTTGAAAGGTTCGTCAGTGACCTGGAGGATGCAACACTCATCACATCTGTAGATGACACTTACTCAGGAGGAACAGTCATATGTTTGAGGGCTGCCATTCAGATGGACCTCAACACGCAGGAGGAATGGGCTGTCAGGAAATTCAACAAGGACAAATGCAGGTCCTGCCCCTGGCACAGACCAACACCCTGCAGTGATACGGGCTGGGGAGAGCTCTGCCAAAAAAGGAAATGGGAATCTTTGTGGGCAGCAAGCTGAACATCAGCCAGCAGCGTGCCCTGGCAGCAAAGCAGGCCACAGCATCTTGGGCTGCATGAACAGGAGCACAGCCAGGAGATGGAGGGAAGTGATTATGCCCCTCTACTCAACACTCGTCAGAGCACATCTAGATAATGTGTCCAGTTCGGGCTCCCTTTAGAAGAATGCTGTTGATCACATGGAGTGAGTTCAGTGGCAGGCCTCCAAGGTGGCTGGGGGCTGCAGCACTTGCCCTGTGAGGACATGCTGAGAGAACAGGCCTTGTTCAGCGCAGAGAAGGGAAGGTTTTGGTGAGGATTCATAATAGTTTCCCAACTCAAGGTTGCCTCTGAAAAAGAACCAGGTTTTTACAGGAATTCATGGCAGGAGAATGAGAGGCAAAGGGTATAAGCTAAAACAAGTGCACTTAAAATTGTGTATAGGGAAGAAAAATCAGTGAGGATCCTGAAGTATTTGAGGTGGGGTCCAGAGGGGTTAGTGACTCTCTCTTCTGGGAGGCTTGCGGGACATAGCTGGACAAAGGCCTGAGGAACTTGGTGTGAATTCAGCGTTGATTCCTAAGTGAGCAGGAGGTTGGATGACAGTCCCCCCAGGGTCCCTTCCAGCCTGAATGATTTGGTGATTTTGTCCTCTCTGGAGATAGCCACTGCAATTCTTGCAGGCAGAAAATCCTTTGCTGCACGTGGGTTAGCACCTGACATGGCCTCCCCAGAGCCCGTCCCTCCTAGTGGTGGGAGGTTGCCTCTTGGCCTGAAAGGTTTTCAGTTCAAGGTTTCATTATGAGTGAATGCTTGTCCAGAGTGAGTCCTCTTCACAGCCTACAACACCTGTACATTACAACATGATTCCAAATGAGTGTGACAAATGCAGAAATTCATGGCGTGAGGGTGATTGCACTCTAACATCCATGAGGTCCTTTGCTGATCCAACAATATCCAGAAGGACTGAAAGAGCCTTAAACCTCCTAGGCACACACAGGTAATGTTGACTTTGTCCCTCTGGGAGGTGAGGGAGCTGGGTTTGTTCAGCCTGGAGAAGAGAAGGATTTGGGGACACTTAATAGCAGCCTCCCCATGCCCACTAGGATGTCACCAAGGAGATGGAGCCAGGCTCTTCACCATTGTGCATGATGCAAGGGTGAAGGCCAATGGGCATTAGGTGAAAGAAGAGAGGTTCAGGCTGGGTGTAAGGAGAAACTTGCCATGGGTCAGGCTGCCCTGAGAGACTGTGGCATCTCCATCCTCAGAGGTTTTCAAGTCCAAAATGAGTAAAGCCCTGAGCAACCTGATTGGACCTGATAGCTGACCCTGCTGTGGGAAGGAGGTTGGGCCAGAGACATCCTTCCAGATGGAATGATTCTGCATTTCCTTCCACCCCGAGTCTTCTCTTGACCTTGGAAAAACATTCTGCTTGCTTGTGATTGTGGAAGCAGATCTCACAAATGTATGACCAGATCAACTGCATGTTCCTTGTCCTGCTCTGGTCAGAGTCATTCGGGTTCCAGACTACTTGGAAGATACCCCCAAATAGCCATGGTTTTTCTTTTGCTTCACCTTTTATTGAACTTTTACCTCTTTTGCACCTTCCAAGTTCTTCTCTTTTAACATCCTGATACCCTCCCATGAGGTCAGCCAACCCCTCTTTAGCCTTTCCCCCTTGACCCTGGATTTGCTTTCTTTGTACATTCACTTGGCTTTTCTGAGATGCTTGCCATGGTGATGCCTACCTTTGCCAGCAGTCCCTTTAAACAACTACCTCCTTTTATTATGTGGAGTATCCTGCAGGTCCTCCTGCTGTTATCCTGTCAGAGGCACTGCAAGACAGGATGAGCCCTCTGCACACACTCATTTACAGCTGACACAAGGGAGCTTCAGTCCAGAGGGGCCCTGAGAAACTTGGGGATTTGGCCAACAGAAACCTCATGCTGTTGTACAAGGAGCAGTGGCAGGTCCCACATCAGGGGACAGACCAGACCATGCATCAGGAGAGGCTGGCACCTGACCGTCAGAGGAGTGACCATGAGGAGAAGGGCCTGGACATTACAAGGGATGCCGTATGAGCCAGTGGTGCACGCTCACTGCAAATGAGGCCAGCTGCATACGAGGCTGCTTCAGGAAGAGTGTGGCCACCCAGACAAGTGGAAATATCATCGCCCTCAACTCAGCCCTGGTGTGGCCGCATCTGGAATAGTGTGTCCCAGTGTGGGCTGCCAGTGCTGGAGGAATGGGGAGAAACTGGAGAGGGTCCAGAGGAGTCTTCCAAGATGGGGTTGGGGGCCTCCAGGAGAGGTTGAGGGACCTGGGCTTCTTCAGCCTGGTGAAATGGAGGCAAAGGGCAGTACAGTAGTGGCCTCTGAGTGCAGGAAGAGATCATGGATCTTTTCTTGGTAGTGGGAAACAACATGAGGAGGGGAAACCAGGCTAAAACAGGAACTCACAACTCAGCTCCGGGGCAATAAGGCAGCAGATGTAGGTAGGTCTGAGGAACTCAGGGCCTTTTTGGCTTCAGGCTTCTCCAGCTAGGTATCCTGGGCTGTTGTGCCTAGAGTCAGGCCTCCAGAGGAGAAAAGCAACCAGCAGGGGATGAGGGCTGAGTGAGGGATGACTTGCAAGAACTTTACCCCTACACGTCAGTGGGATTGGAATGGTTGCACCCAAGGACACTGAGAGAGCTGGCCACTGTCATAGCAAGGCTGCCCTCTGTCATCTTTGAAAGGTTGTGGAGATGGGTTGAAGTTCCAGTAACTGCAGAAAGGGAAATGTTACATCCATCTTCAAAAAAGGCCCAGAGGGCAACCCAGGGACAACAGGTCTTTCAGCCTGGTTGAGGAGTGTGTCATGGAGTGAGTCCACTCATTTCTGGGCACATGAGGGAGAAGAAGGTGATAGGGAAGAGGCAGCATGGATTGACCCAGGGTAAATTGTACCTCACGTGCCTGATTGCCTTCTAGGTTTGCATAGCTCTATTTGTGGTTGGAGAGCAGAAAATGTCTTTCAACTTGATTTGAGCAAGGTGTTTGACACTGTCTCCCACAATATCCTTGTGGAATACAATTTAGAAATGTACCGCCTAGATGGCTGGACAACCAGATGGCTAAAGAACCTGTTCGACGATTAGGCTCAGAGGGCAGTGGTGAATAGGTAGTACTCTTCCTGGAGGCCAGGGAGAGGAGGAGCACCACAGGGTCTCTCCAGGAACCTGTCCTTTTCAATGACTTCATTAGGGACATGGAAGAGGCAATATTCATCATGCACGCTGAGGACAAAAAAACTGCAGAAGGGCCCAGCCATATGTTGGCCCCTCCCCCAGTGCTGCTCAACTACCATGATTATTTCTTTATTTTTTTCCTTCAACTCTTTTGAAATTTCCCTTACTGTATCTTCTTCTTGTTGTCTCTTGTCCTTTCCTCCCCTTGGCCCCCACACAGACCATCCCACCAACTTTGACTGAGGACCATCACAGTCTCACCTCCAAGCACAGCCTTGCTGGGATCTCCTGGAACCACACAGGCAGACCGTGGTGGCCAGCTGCAAGCAGAGCTATGTGCTGCAGGTCTCTATACGGTTCCAGATGAGAGCTAATGGAGACATAACATGACCCAGGGCAGAGCCTGTCGGCCAATGCCAGGGTAGAGCTGGGGCAGCAAGCATGAGAAGAGAAGCCCTCCAGCAGCTCCTCTCCACACCTGGGCAGGGAGTGATGCACCCAGTGGTGCTCCTGTGAGAGGACAGTGACAAAGGATGGGGGGCAACATGAGCTGCATTGCTGGGCACCAATCATCTGTGCTGGGTCTGGGAGTCCTGGCAGACGGTGCCAGTGCTTGTAGCCCCTGAGAAACCCCCGACCCTGCTAGCAGCAGTGAGTCCCCTCCATGACCGTTGGGAGCTTCTGGGGTGTCATGGCTCCCATCTCCCTCCTGTCCCTGTGCTGGCCCAGCCCTGCTGCCCTCCATGTGGCCCCATGGCCCCACTGCACAGACACTGCAGAGGACAGGGTGCATTCAGGGGTGGCGAAATGTCCTCCAGGCGTGGTCTCCATGACAGCCCTCAGCGCTCTGTTCCCCAGAGCCCTCCTGAAGCCTCCCACCAGTCCCCAGGTCCTGCTCAGTCCTGATCCTGTCCCCTGGGGTTAGCAGAAGGCCATGCTCCAGGGTCTGCTGGGATCTGAGCCCAAAGGGAGAGGCCAGGCAGGACTGGCCATTACCCCCATACAGGTGCTGCAGCCAGCAGGGAGACAGAGGCAGTCACATTCAAAGATCACCCCTCACCAGGACCGTCGGGAATGGCCAGTGCTGGAAATGGCTGGTATGAAGGTCTGGGTCTGGGTCTGGGTCTGGGAGGATTTTCCTGGGGCAGTTTCTCCTCTCTGTTCATGCAGCAACAAGTTGGGCTGCATCTTTGCACTGAGGCACTCTGCTTGAGGGCCCCCATGGGAGGAGGATGGTCTACTGGCCCAGCAGATGGCCCCAGGACCTCCTCTGCATGCTCCCTGCCAGCCCTGCAGAGGACCCAGCAGAGGGCTCATCCTCCCAGGGATCACAGCTGGACATCCAGTCCTCCAGCTGGGCATGGAGCCTTGTCTGGGGGTGACTTTTGGGGTGAGGACCAGCATGAGGGGTGGGTGAGATTGTCTCAAGGACATGTGCTGGGGACAGGGCGTGAGGGACAGCAGCAAACTGATATGGCTCCCAGGTCCTGCTTCCTTCAACGCAAGCTCCCACAAGGGGTCCCAGCCTTCTTTTTGGTGCCTCCCTTCAGGAGGGACAATGGCACTAGGAGCTGGGAGGGTGGGGAGTGTGAATCCTTCTTCAGGCACTTCCCAGGCCATGTGGAGGGCCAGGACAACAAGGACCTCTGGCTCTGCACCATGAGTGCGCTTTAGTGTACCCACACTCTGAACATTGTCTTGGATTAAAAGTTGGCATTTTTTTCTCCAGGATACTGTCAAGCCCAGTTCCACTTCCTTCTCATCTCTCCCAATCCCTCCTCTGATATTGCTGGCCATTCCCACACCCCCTCCCCTGTTCTCATGCGGGGCCCTGAGCTCACAGTGCTGCTCTGCCGAGCGAGCAGGCTGGGGGGCCACAGGACCACAGGGTGACTCTGCACTGGCCGTGCTGGTCAGGGTGGGAGGCAGATTCAACCAAATGTGGATCACGGCCTCTAATCCCTCCCGGGGACTGCATATGTGGCAGGTGCTTGGAGGGACTATGGAGCATTTCCAAAGCCACTAGTTGTGTCCAGGTGCACCTCTAGATCCTGCCCTTGATATTTCACAGAGGGTTACAGAGGGCTCCCTGGTCTCCCTTCCCTGTGCCAACTGGGTCCCCACTGCCTCTCTGGGCATTGCAGAGTCCTCTTTTGCCTGCGGATACTGGGGTTTAGTGCTCTACCTTTAAGTGACTCCACCTTGGAGGATTTCTCACCCTGTGGGGCTCTACTAACTGCCCATGCCAGGCACACGCTGTCCCAGGAGATGCCCTGTGCTCTCCTGGCACTTCCAGATTGCCCTCCAGAAGGATGGACATCTGACACTGGGCCTTAATATGTGGGACAGCTGTGGGTATGTAAATCAGTGACCATTCTTCCCCTCCACTGTCACAGGACACCGACTGGTGAGTCCTAAAGCCAGTCCTTGGTCTCTAAAAGATCATAACATGATAATGAGCTTTTTGTTCCTAGACCCACGGGCAACGCTGTGCAGTAGGCCCTTCTGGGGTGCAATTCCTTGGGCCTATTCTTGACATCAGCTTTGGAAGAAAAGCCCAGCCTTCAAGCACTGCACCTGGAAGAACCTACTTTGCTGCAGAGATACTGTGAGGGAGTCAGCTCTGACCCAGTGCTGGACACAACTTTATATGGGCACCAGGTGAGACAGAGCAGTCTCAGTAAAGGTGGAATGAACACAAGCATTTGTGCAGCAAGATGATAATAAATACCACTAAAAATAGTAACAATAGTAATAATAAAATGTGAACAAAAAAGAGTCAGTTCTGGTACAGGACACAGTGGGAGTCATTTGTGGAGAGCAATGGCAATGTTACCACTGCTGAAAAACGTCCATGAAATCACTTTCCTCAGGGCATCTTTGAGGTCCTTGTTCCTCATGCTGTAGATGAGGGGGTTCAGTGTTGGAGGCACCACTGCGTAGAGAACAGCCAGCACCAGATCCAGAGCTGGGGAGGAGATGGAGGGGGGCTTCAGATAGGCAAACACTGCAGTGCTGACAAACAGGGAGACAACAGTCAGGTGAGGGAGGCACGTGGAAAAGGCTTTGTGCCTGCCCTGCTCAGAGGGCATCCTCAGCACAACAGTGAAGATCTGCACGTAGGACAGCACAATGAAAATGAAACACCCAAAGACTAAAAACGCAGTAACTACAAGAAGTCCAACTTCCCTGATGCAGGAGTCTGAGCAGGAGAGCTTGAGGATCTGGGGAATCTCACAGAAGAACTGGTCCACTGTGTTGCCTTGGCAGAGTGGTATTGAAAATGTGTTAGCAGTGTTCAGAAGACCATTGAGAAAACCACTGGCCCGGGCAGCTGCTGCCATTTTGACACAAGCCCTGCTGCCCATGAGGGTCCCATAGTGCAGGGGTTTGCAAATAGCAATGTAGCGGTCGTAGGCCATGACAGTGAGAAGAGAAAACTCAGCTGACATGAAAAAGGCACATAAAAACATCTGGGAAGCACATCCTGAATAGGAAATGGCCCTGGTGTCCCACAGGGAATTGGCCATGGATTTGGGGACAGTGGTGGAGATGGAGCCACAGTCGAGGAGGGAGAGGTTGAGGAGGAAGAAGTACATGGGGGTGTGGAGGTGGTGGTCGCAGGCTACAGCTGTGATGATGAGGCCGTTGCCCAGGAGGGCAGCCAGGTAGATGCCCAGGAAGAGCGAGAAGTGCAAGAGCTGCAGCTCCCGTGTGTCCGCAAATGCCAGGAGGAGGAACTCGTTGAAGGAGCTGCTGTTGGACATTTTGCTGTCTCCAGGCATGGGGGACTGTGCAAAGAAGAAAAGACATTGAGAAATTAGGAGACACTTTTCAAGCAAAGAAACCCCCCAAATGTTGCAGTTCTCTCTTGGAGCTGGAGGATGATCACGCTCGTATGTTGCCCTAGAAAGAAACCAGCCCCTGCTGAGAGCACACGAGTCCGGTTTCAAAGTGCACAGCTCCAAACTTCTCACCCTTTCTCCGGGCACCTGAGGGAGATCTCCACACTCCCCTTCTAGACAAGGACACACAGGCCTCTTTTCAGATGCCCACATACAGCTTCCCAACACCATCTCCATACTCTCACCATCTCTGAACCTTCCTCATGGGTCTCTCAGATATCACAGAGGTGCTATGAGACAGCTGTGCCTTTCTAGAGGGCAGGTTGCAGCCTGGCAGGACACCACAGGGAAAAGGTCAAAGGACCATTAGCACTGAGGATGGGCTCTCCATCTCACCCAAGTCCAGAAAGCCCGAGAACAAGGACAGGAGCAGCATGGACAGGAGGGGAAACAAGGAGCAACACCATGATCCTGCTTCCAAGGGAGGCAAGGAGAGAGACAGAGAGGCATTCTGGAAAGCCTTCTCCTTACCCAGCTGGGCACGTCACCTCGCAGACAGTGACATCACAGCACAGTCGCTCTCAGCCCCTTTGTCAGGCAGCATGATATGGTCCCATAGCAGGAGAGATGCCCGTCTCCTCTGCCGGAGGTCTCTCTGCAGAGGAGGCTCCTCATGCCCTGGAGTTCCCTCTCAATCCCTGCCCATCTATGCTGCCTTAATCTCTCAGAGTGAAGGTTTAGGAGTCCCACTTCCTTGACAAAACAGAAAACTCATTTCTTCTTTCTTCCTGCCAAAATTAGGAAACTGAAAGTGCAGAGATACCAGAAGGAAAGATCCTTCCCTTTCAAGTAGCCCTTCTCTTGATCTCCTCTTGAAAAGACCCCTTGCTCATATCCTGCGCATTGATTTGGAGCTGTGAGCAATCCTGATCCACACAGCACCCTCTCAGGAGGAGAATGAACCTGCCCTGCCAGGGGTCTCTCCTACCACCCACAGTTTCATCCTGCAGTGCCATGGGGAGCTCCTCGGGCAGGCTGAGTGCTGAGCATCGCAGGCAGCAGAGTCTCTGTTCTGGTCACACAGCACTCTGGGTCACAGGAACACTGCTCTGAATTATGGCACTGAGCAGACCTGTGTGCACACCCTGGCTTCACACCCCTGCAGGATCCCTGGGAGAAGGTAGCAGCATGCCCTGTCCCTGTGACAGTGTGGCAGGGAATCCCTGCTCTGAAGCATCTCTCCCTCCTCTGCAAAGGAAAAAAAAAAAAAAAAGGGGGAGAGACATCCTTAAAAAACAGGTGTGAGATGGGATGGGTTGGGTTGTTTTTAGAAGAGCCCTGCAGGAACCTCAGTAGCATTGCCCTGCAGCCAGAGACTTACCGTGTCAAGGGCTGTGAAGATTTCTCCCACAAGGAGCTCTCCTCTCTCCTCCCACTCCACACTGCCTTGCACTTCTCTCTGCCTTCTCTCCTCTCATGTCAGTAGCAGCAGGCAGTGCCCGCAGCCCTGCTGCTCTTTGCAGAGGAGCTGCTCCTGCACACAGCTGTCTCTGGGCAGTGCTGCCAGGTTACCATGAGCTCCCTCCATCCCAGGAGCCTGGCCCCGCTCAGGATCAGAGGCCCAGCTGAGCTCATGACCTTCTCTGTCCCTTGTGCTCCCTCCTCCTGGGAAATGTTCACTGAAGTAGACTAAAATAATCAGGTATTGTCCTTTTCTAAAGAGTGAATAGAGACTGACTCCAGCACTGCAATTAATTTCATCAGAGGATGGCTATCTCGGAAAGGTGGAAGCATCCCACTCTGGAAGCCCCTGTTCCCATCTCCCCTAGATGGGGACAAGAAGGGAGCTCATTGACACATGGTTCAGGTGTTGATTCAGATGAGTCATTTGGGGCTTCTCAGGGTGCTTTAGATGGCCCTGAGTTGGTGTGGGATTCAGACCTTCTTGTGAGTTTCATAAAAAACACAAAGTGGGTGGGATTCCCCTTGCCCAGGCAGAAGTGAGCACAGCATGGATGTCTGCAAGCAAGATCTTGGTCTATGCTCCCATTATAATCACTGGAGATGGAGCGTGGGAATCAGTTGTTCACACACAAACACCTGGTGACATTGGAAGAGACAGAGGTGCTGGAAGACCTGTGCCAGTGTCTGCTTGCTCTGATGGAGCAAGTGTGACACCCACATCCTTCTAGAGTGTGAGTTGGGGGCCAGGCAGGGAATTGCCTTGGCCACCTGCAATGATACTGGATGCCAACTGCTACCAGAGCTCCACTCACTAGGAAGCTGAGGTACATGTAGACCCCAGCATTGCCAACAGTTAATGTCATCCAGTGCTGGCACTTGATTCAGTGACACAGAAATAGGCCTGCAGGTCCATGTTGGATGCCTGGAGTGTCCAGCCCATCCACATGTCTCTAGCAGATACACCACGGGACCTCTAGGAAAACCATGGCCCTTTGTAGTGGTTGCTGGACAAGTGCCCCAGGGCAACTGAGGTTTCCTACCAGTGCCCCCACAACTGGATCCCACCACTGCCTTTAGGCCAAGTCCTGTTGATCTACAGCCAAGCATGCTTCATAAATGGGAGAGGCACATCCCACCAAGGGCTCCACTCTAGTCTCTGTACTCTTAAAACCTTCTAGCTTTCCTCGCCTTCAACCTCTTCTCACGCCACCAGGTGATATGAACAGGGACTGGGCTAACAATGTCCACAGGGTGCCAAATAACAGGCTGCCCAGGCCCAGGGACTTCTTCAGTGGCACCTTGTCCTGCCTGGAAATCGCTTCACCTCTGTCACAGGGCACCAAGGTGCCGCACAGTCAACTCAGGCATTCAACCCCTCTCCTGGCATTCTTGCTCAGTCCAGCTCTGTTTCTGCCTGGCCTTGGGCACTGCAGGCTTTGCCCTCTCAGTGGGAACCTCATTCCACCATTACATTGCCACCTGCTATCTAGGCCAGCATGTCTCTGCTCTGAAGTCGGACCATTGCACACACAGTGTCCTTGGCTCGTGGTAACAAGTTCCACCATGATCAGCCTGTTCTCTCTGCCACAGCTGAGACTCTGTAGCCCAAATATATGCAAGTGCATGCAGCCTGGGGCACAGCCAGGAGCACAAGCTGTCACAGGACTGCAACATCATTGGAATAACTGAGATGTGTTGGGACCACTCACGCGACTGGAGAGCTGTGCTGGTAGGGTACAAGCTCTCCAGGAGAGACTGCCAGGAAAGACGAGCAGGGGGCATGCCCTTTGTGTGGAGGAGCAGCTCAGATGTGCGCAGCGCTTCCATGGGAGAGGCAAGGGTTTGGGTGAGTGCTTGTGGGTGAGCACCACAGTAGGGGTGACATCATGGTGGGAGCTACAGACCACCTAATGAGGGTAGGGAGGTGGATGCAGTCTCCTTTAAGCAACCTGAGCAAGTCCATGGATCACAGGGCCTGGTTCTTGTTGGGGGGACTTTAATCCCCCTGACACGAACCAGAAGGGCAAACAGCAGAGTGCAAGCAGGCCAGGAGGTTTCTGGAGGGCATCAGGAACAACTTCTTAGCACAGCTGCGTGATGGTCAAATAATCATGATGCTTTCTTTTATCTAGAATTTCAAAAAGAGAGGAACTGATCAGTGGTGGGATAGTCGGTGTCATACTTTCCTACAGTGACCATGAAAAAGTGAAGTCCCAGATCCTGAGAGGAGTGAGGAAGGACAGCAGTGGAGCACAGACCCTGGACTTCAGAGGAGCAGACTTGGGCCTGTTGAAGGGAATGGTGGGGGATGCCATGGGAGGCAGCTCTGAAGGGCCCAGAAGCTCCCCAGAAGTCAGCAGGTCTGTAAGTTCAGCACCTGCCAAGCACAAAAATGGTCCATCCTGATACTCAGTAAAACTTGCAGACATCTCAGGAGATTGGCTTGGCTACACTGGGAGCTCAGGAATGAGCTCCAGGGCAAGAAGGCAGCATGGAGGAAGCAGGAGGAGGGAGACGCTGCAGTGGAGAAGCTCAGAACCATTGTCCAGCAAAGCAGGGATGGTGTTCGGGAAGCTAAAGCTGCCCAAGGGTAGACACTTGCAGGGGCTGTCAAGGGCATGAAGAAGAGCTGCTACTGCTTCAGTTGCAGTAAAAGGGTGAAAAGGAAAATGTGGGCTCACTGCTGGATCAGGCAGGGAATCTAGTAACAGCAGGTACGGGTAGGTCGGAGGAGCTCAGTGCCTTCTTGGCTTCAGTCTTTACCAACAAGGTCTCCCAGGCTGTTGTGCCTAGACTCAGGCCTCCACAGGGAAAAAAACAACCACAGGTGGGTGATGACTGAGTGAGGGATGACTTGCATGGACTCAACCCATACAAGTCTATGGGTCTGGATGGGCTGCATCAGAAGACACTGAGGGGGCTGGCCACTATCGCACTATAACAAGGCCATTCTCTATCATCTTAGAAAGACTGTGGAGATCAGGGGAGGTCCTAATGACCAGAAGAAGGAATATGTTGTGCCCATCCTCAAAAAAGGCCACAAGGACAACCCAAGGAGCTGCAGGCCATTCAGCCGCACTTTGGTGAGGAGTGTTTCATGGAGTGAATCCTCTCGCATCACACTCCTGGGCACATGGAGGAGAAGAAGGTGCCTGGGAGCAGTCAGCATGGATTTACTGAACATAAATCATTCCTGAGCAACCTGATTGCCTTCATGATAAAAGGCCCGTACTTGTGGAGGAGAGGAGTGGATGTCATTTACCATGATTTTAGCAAGGTGTTTGACACTGTCTCCAAGAATATCCTTCCATGTGAGTAAGGCATTAGAGTAGGCTGGGTAGACAACGGGGTGGGTAAAAAGCTGGTTGGATGATCAAGCTCAGAGGGCTTTTGTGAATGGGTTGTGCTTTACCTGGAAGCCAGCGACAAGTGGAGGATGCAGGGCTCTATACTGCGACTTGTACTGTTTAACACGTTCATCAGTGACCTGGAGGACACAGCTCTCATCACATTTGCAGATGGCACCTAATCAGGAGAACAGTCATAAGGTTGAGGACTGCCCTCCAGATGGATCTCAGCAGGAGGGAGGAATGCGTTGCCAGTATTCAGAAAAACATCATCACCAGAAGGGTAACCTGCTCCATCTTTTAAGCACCTTCCTTCAATGCCAACTCCCAGAAGCCTAGAAAGTGGAGGACGTACTCCTACTGAAGTCTGCTGATGGAAATTGGTGTAGTTGTCTTCCCAAAGTTACCAAAACACAGGATGCAATTTAGCTTCCTTATTTGTTAAGGTTTGTCCCTTATGGAGAAAGAACTGATATTGTAGTTAAGGCATTGAAATGGTAAATCCATTTCTGTTACAAATGTTGTAACCCCTATCTTTTGCAATGGCAGACTGTCAGGAGGGATGCTAGTGGCAAACAGATCTTGATTGCCTTGTACATGGCAAACATTCCATACACTTGACTCCGTATATAAATAACTATCTCAAAATCGTCAGAATTATTCTCCCAGGCAAAATTATTCATCTGTCCAATAAGCCTGTGTGGGGTGGCAATGCGGGGAAGGCTGGGCCTGAGTGAATCTCTTGACTCAGAAAACCTTTTGAACAAACATTTTCTCATGCTTAGCATCGAAGCCACAAGCCTCTTCCTGGCCTCTGAGCAGCAGACACAGAGGAGACATGAAAAGAAGCTACATGAGCCAAGAGTCTGCTGTAGGCCAATCAGCTTCAGAGAGAGCAGTGACCTCACAATATGGATCTAAGCCATGTTCCTGCTACTCACCCGTCAGGACTCAGGCAGCACTGACCTCACAAGCACAAACCCCTGCCATGTCCCTGCTGCCAGCCTGTCATGTTCTCACACAGAAGTGACCCTGTCATTGGCTCCCAGGAACATGGGGAAAGTTGTTCTCTGGGACTGGCTTGCTTCTGCAGTGGCTTCCCAGGAGCTGGGAGAGGGCCTAGGAGGTAGCAGTGCCCTGGCCCCAGGCACACCTCAGCACCTTCACCTTGCAAGCTGTGGGACCTGTCCCTCCTCCCCTCAGTCCTCTGAGCAGCCAGCTCCTCCCCAACAGGTTGACAAGAGCCTGAGGTCTCCTTGCCCACCCAGAGGGCATGCTCCTGATGGACTCCCATAAGCACTGCCAGCTGCTTGTCCACAAGCGCCTGGCCCAGGAAGTGTGTGCAGGGGATTATCCCAGTGCCAGGCAGTGCAGTGCCATGAGGATCCCGCCAGGCCTGTTCTTCCAGCACTTCCTCAAACAACATGCTTGGGAGGAACAGGAAGGGCCAGGTCCCACCCGTGCCCATCCAGCCGGCTGCAGGCAGCACCCTGGGGACTTGGTTTACTTCAGCACAACACAATTCTGAGTGTAGCGGCAGGGCTGGCAGTCACTGGTGCCTTCCCCACCACTCCAGGAGCCAAGACTGCTCCCCAGGGCTGAGGAGCTAACAAGAAAGTTGGAGGTGCCCAGAGAAAGGCAGGGAAATACTGCAGGTCTCATTCAGTCCAGATGTTACGGGATCTGCTTCTGGGGGCGTTTCAGTTGTGGCCGTGATGTGACTGAGGTCCCTTGTGAGCCACACATGGGAGGCATCTCGTAGTCTTCAGCCACCCAGGACTTCAAGGTCCCAGGCTGAAATCTTTGCTTGAGTGCCCAGCAACTGCCCCTTGGCTGGAAGGGGTCTCTCAAATCCTGCTGCCCTCCATCCCACTTCCCACCAGGGGTGTCAGGAAAAGATCCTCCTTCTCCCAGGTGCTGCTGGTCATGGAAGAAATGGCCTTGCCAGAGAGGGGGTAAATCCACCTGTATTTGGAGATGTTTCCTGGTGGGATTCCTGGCCTGAATTGCCCCTTTTGATTCATTTCCACTTTCTTCTTCCACCTCTCCCACAGAAATCTATCTTACGCTGTGAGGTGTGTCAGGAACCCCTGGCATGAGCAGAGGAGGCCGTATCCAGCCCCGTGACTCAGGTCTTGGGGTCCTTGGCACCTTGGAAGGGTCACTGCCACTTTTTTTTTCCAGGTCTTCGCTGTGAGGTCTCACGCACACATTTCCTTTTTCAGTGGGCTGCCCAGATTGCCAGCGTGGCATTTCCCTGGCCTCAGCTCTTTCTCCACAGTCCTGATCTATTACGGAAGGGGAAAAATGGAGTTCAGGGTAGACTGAGGTGGGACCAGAGGAAGGATCACTGAAGAGCAGAGAAGGCATCAAGTAGTTTATAGCCACCCTCAGGACATTCAGTCCTAATCTTTTATCTTTCAGACTAAACTCAGGCTTCATCCTGCAGACACTGAATACAATGAAAAAGAGATAATCTTCCTAATGACAAGCTCAGGTCCCGCAGGAGCCACCGCCAAAATTTCCAGCACCACATGGCAGCACAGCTACCCCAGGGCATCTCAGGCAGCAATAGCCTCTCTCTGTGGTCAAATGAATCAAGCCCCCAAAGTGGATTCTAGTCAGAAGTTGAAATCTTCTCAGAAAACAACTCAAGGCAATAATTGATAAAAATCCTCGTTTCCAAAGCTTCACACAGTTATTACCATTGCCATATTTTTTTTTCTTTCTTCTTAATTGGCAGCACCATGTTCATGCACTACAGGAATTAGCCTGTCGATGCAAGTGCACATGCATATATACACACATTATTCATCAAAATACATTTGCTACCAACACTCTGAATGGGGAAACTTTGTTCTCAGGAACTGCTTTATTTAAACTTCTGCCTCTCTGTTCTTTCTTCTTCCTCTCGCTATTCTGTCTTTACAGAGCCCTCCAGGGAACAGTTCACTGAATCACAGCACTTAGGGTGGACGAGACCTCTGGATGTCATCTAGTCCCAGCACCCCTGTCAATGGAGAGGGAACTAGATGAGGTTGCCCAGGGGCTCCCCCCACTTATGCATTGTCCACAAGGGTGCTGAGAGTGCGCTCCATCCACTGTGCAGGCCATTCATAAAGATGTTAAATAGTCCTGCCCCACACATTGATCACTGAGGGATGCCACTAGTAACCGGCTGCCACTTGGAACTTGTACCACTGATGACAGCGTTTCAGCCTGATGGTCCAGCCAATCTTCCACCTGCCTTGCGGTCCATTGCTCCAGGGCAGAGCTCAACAATTTGCCTCTAAGGAGACTCGGGGGGACTGTGCCAAAGGCTTTGCTTATGTGAAGGTTCACAAAATTCCCTGCTTTCCCCTTGTGCACGCAGGCATTCATCTTATGGTAGAAGACAATCAGGCTGGTCAGGCATGGTTTCCATTTCCCCTTGGTCAAAGCATGCTGCCTCTTCCAGGCCTTCTCCTTCATATGCTTGGAGATGGTTTCCAGGAGGATTTGCTCCATCACCTTCCCAGGGACTGAGATGAAGAGGACCAGCCTGTCATTGTCCAGATACTCCCTCTTGCCCTTCTGCAAAATGGCTGAGATATCTGCCTTTTCTCAGTCATCAGGAACCTCCCTGATTACCATGACCTTTAGAAGATGATCAACAACAACATTGCAATGACTCCGGACACCTCTCCCTGCATCCTGGGGTGCTTCCCATCTGGTCCCATGGACTTGTGTGTGTCCACCGGGCAAAAGTCCTCCCCAGATGCATCAACCTCTACCATGGGTGAGGCTTTGCTAACCCGGGTGGTGCCAAAGGACTCAGAGGCCTGGCAGAAGACAAGACCAGGAAAAGACAAGGGAAAAGAGGCAATGAGCTCCTCAGCCTTTCACCTGCCTTTGTCACTACGTCCTATGGCCCACTGAGCAGGGAGAACACATTTTCCTTGGCTGCCTGCCTTGTGCTGCCAACGTCCTTACAGAAGCCCTTCAGGTTATCCTCCCCATCCCTTTCTAGCTCCAGCTCCAGCTCCAGCTCCAGCTCCAGCTCCAGCTGAGCTTTGCCTTGCCTAATTCCATCCCAAACGAGATGAAATCCTCTCTGCTGCAGTCCAGGGTGGTCACTCTGTTATTCCTCTTACCTTTCCACCATCTCACAGTCACTGCAGTGACAGACAACCCCCACATTCACATCCCCATCCAGCCTCAGCCTCTGGCAAGAAACCAAGGGGAGGATGGCACCATCTACTTAGAGGCACAAACTACAGAGGTACAGAAATCACACTGCAGAAAAGCCTGTTTTTCTCCCCTCATCACTGAGGGAATCCAGGCAATGGCCTTTCAGGTGGTTAAAGGTGGATGCAAAGAATTTCCATTTTAATGTAGCTATGCCTGAGGCAGTGCATCCCGGGATGGCCTTACAGTCAACAGGGAGGAGGAGGTGTTCACCTGCCTTCTTTTAGATGGTCACATAAAGCACAAAGGACTCCTGTCCCAGAGACATTTGCTCTGTGCTTGAAATGGGGCCTGAGATCATAGGCTTTCAGGATAATTCAGGTGGAAGGGGCCAGAGGAGGCCTGTAGTGCAACATGCTGCTCAAAGCAGGGTCAGATAGAGGGTCAGAAAGCAAAAAATGCCCCTGCCAAAGGACTTCTGGGGATGATAGTGAAGGAGAAGTCAGTAGAGGGTTGATGGGGTGGTACAATTCCCATGGACAAAAGTGTTTCCTTTTTCCCCTTCTCCCGAGAATGAAATCCTCAGCTCTCCCAAAGAAGAAGCTGGGACACGAAGAGAGAGGGGAGGGCAGAGGGGGATCTGCTCATGCCCTGGGCAGTGATTCCCTCCCTGCAGCCAGGACAGCCCTGCTGATGCCCTGTAACCTGTGAGTCCAGGAGATGGAACTGCAACCTGCTCTGGCTCTAAAGATTTCTCAGCCCTTAAGACCCAGCATGCAAAGCACCAGTCTGGGGACACCTCAGCAGTCGAAGGGCCTGAATGCCTGGTGTGTTCCTGAGAACTTCTCTAGTCTCCCGGCAGTGGTTTGACTCCTGTCACCCGTGGAGCAGAGACTCCTTCTGAGGATCAACTCGCTCACTGTGTCATTCTGAGGACAGGCTTGACCAGGCAATCCAAATGCCAGCAAGGCCTCAACCCCACAACAGTGTCCCCTACCCCTCACTCTGCCCTCCAGCCCCTTCCTCCTAGAAGATTTGGGTTGGAAGAGACCACCAGAGATCTCCAGGAGTATGATCTGCTCTGAGCTGGGCTAACTTGACAGTTAGATCAGGTTGGTAGGTGCTTTGTCTAGGAGAATTTTGAAAAATATCCTGTCTCCTGTCCCAGTGCTACTCAACTACCATGGTTATTTCTTTGTTTTTTTGTTAAACTCATTTGAAATTTCCCTTACTGCATCTTTTCCTTGTTGTCTCTTCTCCTTTCCTCCCCTTGGCCCCCAGCCAGGTCATGCCACAGACTTTGACTGAGGACAATCACAGCCTCACCTCCAAGCACAGCCTTGCTGGGATCTCCTGGGACTGTGCAGGCAGTCTGTGGTGGCCAGCTGCAAGCATAGCTATGTGCTTCAGGTCCCTACATGGTCTCAGAAGAGAGCATATGGAGACATAACGTGACCCACAGTAGAGCCTGTGGGCCAATGCCAGGGCTGAGCCACGGGCAGCAGGCGTGAGAAGAGAAGACTTCCAGCAGCTCCTCTCCACACCTGGGCAGGGAATGATGCACCCAGTGGTGCTCCTGCAAGTGGACAGTGACACAGGATGAGGGGCACTGTGAGCTGCAGTGCTGGGCACTGACCATCTGTTCTGGGTCTGGGAGTCCTGGCAGGTGGTGCTGGTGAGAGTAACCCTCAAGAAGCCCCCAACCCTGCTAGCATCAGTGAGTCCCCTCCATGACTGTCAGGAGCTTCTGGAGTGTCGTGGCTCCCATCTGCACGTCATCCCTCCACTGACCTAGCCCTGCTGCCTTGCATGCAGTCCCACAGTGCGGGCACTGCACAGGACAAAGTGTGTTCTGGTGTGGGGAAACATCCCCCCAGCATGGTCCCCATGACAGTCCTTGGTGCCCTGGCCACCACAGCGCACGTGCCTGGCAGACTCCCGCCAGCCCCCAGACCCTGCCCAGCCCTGATCCTCTCCCCCCCAGAGTTAGCAGAAGGCAATTGCAGGGTCTGCTGGGGTCTGGAGCACAGAGAGAACCCAGGCAGTGCTGGTCATTCCCCCCATACAGGTGCTGAGGCCAGCAGGCGGATGGAGCTGGTCACATTCAGAGATCACCCCTCACCGGGTCCATGGGGAAAGGCCAGTGCTGGAAATAGCTGGTGTGAAAGGCTAGGTATGTGAGGAGATTCCTGGGACAGCTTCTCATCTCTGTTCATGTAGCAGCAAGATGGGATGGATTTTTGCACTGAGGCACCCTGCTTGAGGCCCCCCATGGGAGGAAGATGGTCTACAGGCCCAGTAGATGGCCTCGGGACCTCCTCTGCATGCTCCCTGACAGCCCTGCAGAGGACCCAGCAGAGGACTTGTCCTCCCAGGGCTCACAGTTGGACATCCAGTCCTTCAGCTGGGCATGGAGCCTTGTCTGGGGGTGACTTTTGGAGTAAGAATCAGCACGCAGTGTGGGAGAGATTGTCTGTAGGAAATGTGCTGGGGACACGGCATAAGGGACAGCAGCTTTGGAGGAAGAGCCCAGCCTTCAGGCACTGCACCTGCAAGAACCTACTTTATTACACAGATACTGTGAGGGAGTCAGCTCTGACCCAGTGTTAGACAGAGCTTTATATGGGCACCAGGTGAGACAGAGCAGTCTCAGTGAAGGTGGAATGAACACAACCATTTGTGTAGCAACATGGTGACAAATAATAATAACAAAAGTAATAATTGTAATAATACAAATACGGTGAACAAACAAAGCTCAGTCCTGGTAGGGGACACAGTGGGAGTCATCTGTGGAGAGCAATGGCAATGTTACCACTGCTGAAAAATGTCCATGAAATCACTTTCCTCAGGGCATCTTTGAGCTCCTTGTTCCTCATACTGTAGATGAGGGGGTTCATTGTTGGAGGCACCACCGAGTACAAAATAGTCATCACTAGATCCAGAGCTGGGGAGGAGATGGAGGGGGGCTTCAGGTAGGCAAACATGACAGTACTGATGAACAGGGAGACCACAGCCAGGTGAGGGAGGCACGTGGAAAAGGCTTTGTGTCGTCCCTGCTCAGAGGGGATCCTCAGCACAGCAGTGAAGATCTGCACGTAGGACAGCACAATGAAAATGAAACACCCAAAGACTAAACAAAGACTAACCACCAGAACCCCAACTTCCCTGAGGTAGGAGTCTGAGCAGGTGAGCTTGAGGATCTGGGGAACTTCACAGAAGAACTGGTCCACTGTGTTGCCTTGGCAGAGTGGTATTGAAAATGTGTTAGCAGTGTGCAGCACAGAAGAGAGAAAAGCACTGGCCCAGACAGCTGCTGCCATTCTGACACAAGCTCTGGTGTTCATGAGTGTGCCATAGTACAGGGGCTTGCAGATGGCAATGTAGTGGTCGTAGGCCATGACTGTGAGGAGATAATACTCTCCTCCTAACAAGAAGAAAAGCAGGAAGACTTGAGCAGCACATCCTGAGTAGGAAATGGCCCTGGTGTTCCAGAGGGAATTGGCCATGGATTTGGGGACAATGGTGGAGATGGAGCCAAGGTCAAGGAGGGAGAGGCTGAGGAGAAAGAAGTACATGGGGGTGTGGAGGTGGTGGTCGCAGGCTACAGCTGTGATGATGAGGCCATTGCCCAGGAGGGCAGCCAGGTAGATGCCCAGGAAGAGCGAGAAGTGCAAGAGCTGCAGCTCCCGCGTGTCCGCCAATGCCAGGAGGAGGAACTCGTTGAGGGAGCTGCTGTTGGACATTTTGCTATCTCTGGGCGTGGGGGACTGTGCAAAGAAGAAAAGAGATTGAGAAGTTAGGAGAGTCTTTTCAAGCAAAAAAAACCCCCAAATGTTGCAGTCCTCATACAACCCCCCACATTGCCTCTCTCTTTACTGAGAGGGTCTTTGTGCAGCTCCCATGCTTGAGCTCTGCTTTGCACCGGCTGAGTGTGCTGTGAGGAGTATGGACCTCTGCCCATGGGCTCCACAGGATTCAGTCCTGCTGTAAAGCAGTGGGCACAGGTGATCGGGGGTGACTAGCTCTGACATTCACACTTTGTGTCTGATGAAATCCACTCATCATGTAGAAGGGCTTTTCAGCATCTTCACTCTGAATTCTAAAGAATGAGCTTTGAGGAACAGAGTTTCAGGCATTTTTTATTTTCTTTGAGATGTCCTTGTCACCCCTGGGGAGTGTTCCTCAAAGGTAGAAATCCTTGGCATTTCCACAGTGCCTCCTGAGAAAAATGGATGCACTCTCCCTTGTTGCAGAGTGAGGACAGCTAATCTGTCTATTAGTCTCATTCCCAGGTGTCCTGCACTCTCAACCTCTTTGAGGTGGAGGATGATCACAGTCTTATGTTGCCCTAGAGAGAAACCAGCCCCTGCTGAGAGCACACGAGTCCAATTTCAAAGTGCACAGCTCCAAACTTTTCACCCTTTCTCCGGGCACCTGAGGGAGCTCTCCACACTCCCCTTCTATGCACACACTCTGCCAGGACACTATAAGGAAACGGTCAAAGAACTGTTAGGACTGGAGATGGGCTCTCCTTAAGGGAGAGTCAGCTCATTTCCCAGCCCCACGGACTGCATTTTCTGGAGCTCCACAAATCAGAAGGGGGCTGGGGCAACCTCATTCCTATGCAGACCCCTCTGCTGCACAACTTGCAGCATCCATGTCTGAACTGCAGCTGAAGCCCCTTCCCCCCCCCCCACCCGAAAACTCAGAGAGCCTGAGAGCAAGAACAGGAGCAGCATGGAAAGGAGGGGAAACAAGGAGCAACACCAAGATCTGGGTGCCAAGGGAGGCAAGAAGAGAGAGACAGATGGGAACTCAGGAAAGCCTTCACCTTACCAGCTGGGCATGCCACCTCGCAGGCAGTGGCATCGCAGGGCTGTCACTCTCAGTCCCTTTGACGGGCACCTCTCCTCTGCCGGAGGGCTGGCTGCAGAGAAGGCAGCTCATGCCCTGGACCCCATGGCTGTCAGGGCAGAGGCTCTGCTGGCGGGGAGAGGAGACACAGGGAGCTTGCTCAGAGGAAGGTGTCTGCATTGGAGGGACTGACCACTGACCATGACTTGCCCAAATCCATCCTCCCATGATGATTCTGTTGGCACTTCCCTCTCACTCCCTGCACATCTCTGCTGCCTGGAGCTGCTCCTGCTGCCTGCAGCTTTCTCTCTCCCAACATCTTTTCCCTGTCAGTACTCACAGACCCTGTCCCACCCTCTGTGTGCACAGTTCTGCCCTACAGAAACCTCCCGGATCAGGGCACTGTCCAGGGCATCTCTGTGCTCACAGGTCCAAAGCAGCAGGTCACATTAGCCCTGATAAGACCATAAAGGTGCTGCTGGTGCTGCTGTAGGTAGAGGTGGGGTTGAAAGGGTTTGCTGAGCTTTCTCACAGACCTCCTGATCTCTGAGAGGGAAGGTCAGTGAGTCCCAGTTCCTTGCCAAACCAGAAGACTCTTTCCTTTTTTCTCCCTGCCAACATTAGGAACCTGGAAGCCCTGGAAGGAAAGCTCCTTCCCTTTCAAGTAGCCTTTTTTGCACCTTCCTCTGCAGTGCAGGGACACTGCTCTGAATCACAGTCCTGGGCAGACCTGTGTGCATATCCCAGCTTCACAGCCCTGCAGCCAACCTTGGGAGAAAGTAGCAGCAAGCCCTGTCCCTGTGACGGTGTGGCAGGGAATGCCTGCTCTGAAGCAACTCCCCCTCCTCTGCAAAGGAGAGCAATCCTTTCAAAAAATAGTCATGGGATGGGATGGGTTCAGAAGACCCCTCCAGGAACCTCAGTAGCATTGCCCTGCAGCCAGAGACTTACTGTGTTCAGGGCTGTGAAGATTTCTCCCACAAGGAGCTCTCCTCTCTCCTTCCACTCCACACTGCCTTGCACTTCTCTCTGCCTTGTCACCTCTCATGTCAGCAGCAGCAGGCAGTGCCCAGAGCCCTGCTGCTCTTTGTGGAGGAGCTGCTCATGGAAAGAGCTGTCTCTGGGCAGTGCTGCCTGGTTGCCATGAGCTCCCTCCATCCCCGGAGCCTGGCCTCACTCAGGAACAGAGGCCCAGCTGAAAACATGAATTTCTCTGTCCCTTGTGCTCCCTCCTCCTGGGAAATGTTCACTGAAACTAACTAAAATAATCACTGATGGTCCCTCTCTAAATAGTATAGAGTGACCAGTTACAGCATTGTCACTTGTTTCATCAGAGGATGGTTTTCTGAGAGGATGTTCATCTACGAGTGGTAGAAATGTCCAGCTCTGGAAGCCCCGATTCCCATCTCTTATCTAGGCAGGACACACCGAACAGGGCAAGAAGGGAGCTCATTGACAACAAGGAGGAGGCTGATCTCACCCCAGGCCAGACCCCATCAGTGCAGATGTCTCTGTCAAATACAGTTCTCTGCACTTCCCTTTCTCGTCCAAAGAGGGAACTAAGATGTCTCAGCTGAGTTGTTTTGAGATACCTTTCCTAATGACAAGCTAAGATCCCACAGGAGCACTCTCCAAAATTTTGAGCACCACATGGCAACACGGCTACCCCAGGGCATCTAAGGCAGCAATAGCCTCTCTCTGTGGTCAAATGAAGCAAGCCCCAAAAGGAGATCCTAGTCATGAGCTGAGATCTTCCCAAAAAATAACTCACTGCAACAGTTGACAAGAAATCCTTTTCCAAAACTTCACACAGTTTTTACCATTGCCAGATATTTTTTTCTTTCTTATGACTTGGCAGCACCATGTTCATGCACTACAGGAATTAGACTGTCGATGTGAGTGCACATGAATATATACACATATTATTCATCAAACTACATTTGCTACCAACACTCTGCATGGAGAAGCTTCATTTAGAGGAATTGTTATGTTTCATCTCTCTTCTTCTGCCTCTCTGGCCTTTCTTCTCCCTCGGCCTCTTCTCTCTTTACAGAGCTCTCCAGGGAAAGATTCACTGAATCACAGCACTTAGGGTGGGGGAGACCTCTGAACGTCACCTAGTCCCAGCTGCCCTGGTCAACGCAGAGGGAACTAGATGAGGTTGCCCAGGGGCTCCCCCCACTTATGCATTGGCCACAAGGGTGCTGAGAGTGCACTCCATCCACTGTGCAGGCCATTCATCAAGGTGTTATAGAGTCCTGCCACAAATGTTGATCACTGAGGGATGTCACTAGTAACCGGCTGCCACTTGGAACTTGTACCACTGATGACAGCGTTTCAGCCTGATGGTCCAGCCAATCTTCCACCTGCCTTATGGTCCGTTGATCCAGGGCAGAGCTCAACAATTTGCCTCTAAGGAGACTCTGGGGAACTGTGCCAAAGGCCTTGCTAAACTGAAGGTTCACAAAATCCCTGCAAAATCCCCCTTGTGCACACGGGCATTCATCTGATGGTAGAAGGCAATCAGGTTGGTCAGGCATGCTTTCCATTTCCCCTTGGTCAATGCATACTGCCTCTTCCAGGCCTTCTCCTTCATACGCTTGGAGATGGTTTCCAGGAGGATTTGCTGCATCACCTTCCCAGGCACTGAGATGAAGAGGACCAGCCTGTCATTCCCCAGATCCTCCCACTTGCCCTCCTCCAAAATGGGTGTGATGTCTGCCTTTTCCCAGTCATCAGGAACCTCCCTGATTACCCTGACATTTCATAGACAATTGGGAGCAGCAATGCAGTGGCTCCAGCTATCTCCCTGCACCCTGGGGTGCTTCCTGTCTTGTCCCGTGGACTTGTGTGTGACCACTGGGCAAAAGTCCTCCCCAGCTGCATTGTCCTCTACCAGGGGTGAGGCTTTGCTACCACAGATGCTGCCAAAGGACTTGGGGGCCAGGGAGGCCTGGCAGTAGACAGGACCAGGAAAAGACAAGGTAAAAGAGGCAATGAGCTCGTCAGCCTTTCACCTCTCTTTGTCACTACGTCCCCTGCCCCACTGAGCAGGGAGAACACATTTTCCTTGGCTGCCTGCCTTGTGCTGCCAGCGTTCTTACAGAAGCCCTTCAGGTTATCCTCCCCATCCTTTCCTAGCTCTAGCTCCAGCTCCAGCTCCAGCTCCAGCTCCAGCTGAGATTTCGTTTGTCTAACTCCATCCTAAAGAGGATGAAACCCTCTCTGCTGCAATCCAAGGTGGTGACTCTGTTATTCCTCTTACCTCTCCACCATCTCACAGTCACTGCAGTGACAGCCAACCTCCACATTCACATCCCCATCCAGCCTGAGCTTCAGGCAAGAAACCAAGGGGAGGATGGCACCATCTACTTAGAGGTGCAAACTACAGAGGTACAGAAATCACACCGCAGAAAAGCTTGTTCTTCTCCCCTCACCCCTGAGGGGATCCAGGCAATGGCCTTTCAGGTGGTTAAAGGTGGATGCAAAGAATTTCCATTGTAATGTAGCTATGCCTGAGGCAGTGCCTCCCAGACTGCCCTTACGGACAATAGAAAGGAGAAGGTGATCACCTGCCTTCTTTTAGATGGTCACATAAAGCACAAAGCACTCCTGTCCCAGAGACATTTGCTCTGTGCTTGAAATGGGGCCTGAGATCATAGGCTTTCAGGATAATTCAGGTGGAAGGGGCCAGAGGAGGCCTGTAGTGCAACGTGCTGCTCAAAGCAGGGTCAGATAGAGGGTCAGAAAGCAAAAAATGCCCCTGCCAAAGGACTTCTGGGGGTGATAGTGAAGGAGAAGTCAATAGGGGATTGACGGGGTGGTACAAGTCCCATGGACAAAAGGCTTTCCTTTTTCCCCTTCTCCCGAGAATGAAATCCTCAACTTTCCAGAGAGAACAAGCTGGGACATGAACTTTGCCACTAACATGGAGGTGGAGAAGCTCCTGAGTCCCTTGCAGACAGAGGCTGGTCCAAAGGCCACCACCCCAATGACACCAGACCCCCAGGCATGCCTGCCTTCTTGCTGGGCACCCTGCAGCAACAGGCAGGAGGTTTGCGGGGAAGAGAGTGGGGGTCTGCAGCCTGCAGGCCTGGCCACCCAGCAGGTGTGGTGGGACCCTGCTTCTCTAGATGACACTGGGCTCTCCTGCATTTCCCCAGTGTGGAGCCTGCGTCCCCTCCAGCTAGGAATACAGCCCAACAGAGAGGACCAACATGGGAAACACAATCTCTATTCAAGGGTGTGAAGAGAGAGGGGAGGTCAGAGGGGGATCTGCTCATGCCCTGGGCAGTGATTCCCTCCCTGCAGCCAGGACAGCCCTGCTGATGCCCTGTAACCTGTGAACCCAGGAGATGGGACTCCGATCTGCTCTGGCTCTAAAGATTTCTCAGCCCTTAAGACCCTGGATGCAAAGCACTGGTCTGGGGACACCTCAGCAGTCGAAGGGCCTGAATGCCTGGTGTGTTCCTGAGAACTTTTCTACAGTCTCCCGGCACTGTTTTGACTCCTGTTGTCCATGGAGCAGAGACTCCTTCTGAGGATCAACTCGCTCACTGCGTCATTCTGAGGACAGGCTTGACCAGGCAATCCAAATGCCAGCAAGGCCTCAAACCCACAACAGGGTCCCTTGCCAAGGACTCTACCTTCCAGCCCCTTCCTCCTAGAGCATTTGGGTTGGGAGGGAGCACCAGAGATCTCCAGGACCACGATCTGCTCTGAGCTGGGCTAACTTGACAGTTAGATCAGGTTGCTAGGTGCTTTCTCCAGGAGAATTTTGAAAAATCTCCTGGCCCCTGCCCCAGTGCTGCTCAACTACCATGGTTATTTCTTTGTTTTTTCCTTCAACCCATTTGAAATTTCCCTTACTGCATCTTCTGCTTGTTGTCTCTTGTCCTTTCCTCCCCTTGGCCCCCAGACAGACCATCCCACCAACTTTGACTGAGGACAGTCACAGCCTCATCTCCAAGCACAGCCTTCCTGGGATCTCCTGGGACCACATAGGCAGGCCAAGATGGCCATCTCCAAGCACAGCTATGCACTGCAGGTCCCTATGTAGTCTCAGAGGAGAGTGTATGGAGGCATAACATGACCCAGGCAGAGCCTGTGGGCTGACACGAGGGCAGAACTGGGAGCATCAGGGGTGAGAAGACCTCCAGCAGCTCCTCTCCACACCTGGACAGGGAGTGATGCACTCGACAGTGCTCCTGAGAGAGGACAGTGACACAGGATGGGGGGCACTGTGAGCTGCAGTGCTGGGCACTGACCATCTGTGCCGGGTCTGGGAGTCCTGGCAGGTGGTGCTGGTGGCTGCAGCCCTAGAGAAAACTCCTATCCTGCTAACAGCAGTGAGTCCCCTCCATGGCTGTTCGGAGCTTCTGGAGTGTCGTGGCTTCCATCAGCACCTCATGCCTTCACTGGAGCAGCCCTGCTGCCCTGCATGTGTCCCCATGGCCCCACAGTGCAGGCACTGCACAGGACAGGGTGCATTCTAGGGTGGGGAAATATCCCACCATCATGGTCCCCATGACAGCCCTTGGTGCCCCGTCCCCTTTCGCCCTCCTGCCTGGCAGCCTCCCACCATTCCCCAGCCCCTGCTCAGCCCTGATCCTGTCCCCTTGGGATTAGCAGAAGGCCATGCTCTGGGGTCTGCTGAGGTCTGAGCCCACAGAGAGGCCAGGCACGGCTGGCCATTTCCTGCTGCTGAGGCCAGCAGGCAGACAGAGCTGGTCACATACAAAGATCACCCCTCACCAGGACCACGGGGAATGGCTGGTGCTGGAAATAGCGGGTATGAGAGGCTGGGTGTGTGAGGAGTTTCCTGGGACAGTTTCACCTCCTTGTTCATGCAGTGACAGGCTGGGCTGGATCTGTATTCTGACAGACCCTGTTTGAGGGCCCCCATGGGAGGAGGATGGTCTACAGGTCCAGGAGATGGCCCCAGGACCTCCTCTGCATGCTTGCTGCCAGCCCTGCAGAGGAGCCAGAAGAGGGCTCATCCTCCCCGGGATTACAGCTGGACATCCAGTCCTGCAGCTGGGCATGGAGCCTTGTTTGGGGGTAACTTTTGGGGTAATGATCAGCATGCGGGGTGGGCAAGATTGTCTCAAGGAAATGTGCTGGGGACACGGCATAAGGGACAGCAGCGTTGGAGGAAGAGCCCAGCCTTCAGGCACTGCACCTGAAAGAACCTACTTTATTACAAAGATATTGTGATGGGGTCACCTCTGACCCAGTGTTGGACACAACTTTATATGGGCACCAGGTGAGACAGAGCAGTCTCAGTGAAGGTGGAATGAATCCAACCCTTTGTGTAGCAACATGGTGACAAATAATAATAACAACAGTAATAATAGTCATAATAAAAATAAAGTGAACAAAGCTCAGTCCTGGAATGGGACGCAGGGGAGTCATTTGTGGAGAGCAATGGAAATGTCGGCATTGCTGAAAAATGTCCATGAAATCACTTTCCTCAGGGCATCTTTGAGCTCCTTGTTCCTCATGCTGTAGATGAGCGGGTTCACTGTTGGAGGCACCACCGAGTACAGAACAGCCACCACCAGATTCAGAGCTGGTGAGGAGAGGGAGGGGGGCTTCAGGTAGGCAAACGCATCAGTGCTGACAAAGAGGGAGACCACGGCCAGGTGAGGGAGGCACATGGAAAAGGCTTTGTGTCGGCCCTGCTCAGAGGGGATCCTCAGCACAGCAGTGAAGATCTGCACGTAGGACAGCACAATGAAAACAAAGCACCCAAAGACTAAACAGACACTAAATACAAGAAGTCCAGCTTCCCTGAGGTAGGAGTCTGAGCAGGAGAGCTTGAGGATCTGGGGAACTTCACAGAAGAACTGGTCCAGGACATTGCCTTGGCAGAGTGGTATGGAAAATGTGTTAGCAGTGTGCAGCACAGAATAGAAGAAACCACTGGCCCAGGCAGCTGCTGCCATTTTGACACAAGCTCTGCTGCTCATGAGTGTGCCGTAGTGCAGGGGTTTGCAGATGGCAACAAAGCGGTCATAGGCCATAACAGTGAGAAGAAAATACTCTCCTGCAAACAAGAAGAAAAACAGAAAGACTTGAGCAGCACATCCTGAGTAGGAAATGGCCCTGGTGTCCCACAGAAAATTGGCCATGGATTTGGGGACTGTCGTGGAGATGGTGCCAAGGTCCAGAACAGAGAGGTTGAGGAGGAAGAAGTACATGGGGGTGTGGAGGCGGTGGTCGCAGGCTACGGCTGTGATGATGAGGCCGTTGCCCAGGAGGGCAGCCAGGTAGATGCCCAGGAAGAGCGAGAAGTGCAAGAGCTGCAGCTCCCGTGTGTCCGCAAATGCCAGGAGGAGGAACTCGGTGAGGGAGCTGCTGTTGGACATTTTACTATCTTCAGGCATGGAGGACTGTGCAAAGAAGAAAAGACATTGAGAAGTTAGGAGAGATTTTTCAAGCAAAGAAACCCCCAAATGTTGCAGGTCTCATACAACCCCCCCAGTTTGCCGCTCTCTTTATCGAGAGGATATTTGTGCAGTTCCCATGCTTGAGCTTCGCTTTGCACTGGCTGAGTGTGCTGTGAGGAATAGGGACGTCTGTCCATGGACTCCACAGGAGTCAACCGTACTTTAAAGCAGTGGGCACAGGGGAATGGGGGTGACTACCTCTGACATTCACGCTTTCTGTCAGGTGAAATCCACTCATCGTGTAGAAGGACTTTTCAGCATCTTCACCCTGAATTCTAAAGAATGAGGTTTGAGGAACAGAGTTTCAGGGATTTTTTATTTTCTTTGAGATGGTCTTCTCACCCCTGGGGAGTGTTCCTCAGAGGTAGAAATCCTTGGAATTTCTACTGTGTCATGAGAGGAAAGCATCCACTGTCATTTCTTGCAGAGCGAGGCCAGCTAGTCTGTCTATTAGTCTCATTCCCAGCTGGCCGGTGCTTGCAACTCTTTCAGCTGGAGGATGATCACACTCATATATGTTGCCCTAGAAAAAAAACAGCCCCCACTGAGAGCACACGAGTCCAGTTTCAAAGTGCACATCTCCAAACTTCTCACCCTTTCTCCGGGCACCTGAGGGAGCTCTCCACACTCCCCTTCTAGCCAAGGACACACAGGGCTCTTCTCAGATGCCCACATACAGCCTCCCACCACCATCTCCATACTCTCACCATCTCTGCACCTTCCTCATGGGGCTCTCAGATATCACAGTGATGCTATGAGACAGCTGTGCCTTTCTGGAGGGCAGGTGGCAGCCTGGCAGGACACCACAAGGAATCAGTCAAAGGACCATTAGGACTAAAAATGGGCTCTCCTTGAGGAAGAGTCAGCTCATTTCCCAGCCCCACAGACTGCATTTCCTGGAGCTCCACAAGTCAGAAGGGGGCTGGGGCAACGTCATTCCCATGCAGACGCCTCTGTTCCACAACATGCAGCATCGGTGTCTGAACTGCAGCTGAAAAGCCTCAACCACAGAAAACCCCAAAATAAGAACAGGAACAGCATGGACAGGAGGGGAAACAAGGAGCAACACCATGATTGTGCTGCCAAGGGAGGCAAGGAGAGAGACAGAGCGGCATTCTGAAAAGCCTTCCCCTTATGCAGCTGGGCATGCCGCCTTGCAGACAGCAACCTTGCAGGACAGTCACTCTCAGCCCCTTTGTCAGGCAGCATGAAATAGGGGCAGAGCAGGAGAGATGCCCCTCTCCTCTGCCAGAGGTCTGGCTGCAGAGGAGGTGGCTCATGCCCTGCACTTCCCTCTCATTCCCTGCCCATCTCTACTGCCTGGAGTTGTCCCTGCTGCCAGCACTTTCTCTGTCCCAGCAGCTTTTCCCGCTCATTGCTCACAGACACCATCCACTTGCTGGGTGCTCAGTTCTGCCCTACAGAAACCTCCTGGATCAGGGCACTGTCTAGGGGCATCTCTGTGCATGCACATCCTAAGGAGCAGGTCACGTAAACTCCTATGAGGCCACAAAGGTGATGTTGATACTGTCTGTAGGCTAAGGTGGGGATGAAGCAGTTTTCTGAGGTTTCTCACTGACCTATTAATCTCTGAGAGTGAAGGTTTAGGAGTCCCACTTCCTTGACAAAACAGAAAACTCGTTTCTTCATTCTCCCTGCCAAAATTAGGAAACTGAAAGTGCAGACACCTGAAGGAAAGCTCCTTCCCTTTCTAGTAGCCCTTCTCTTGGTCTCCTCTTGAAAAGACCCCTCAGACATCTCCTGCACATGAGCTAGAGCTGTGAGCAGCCCTGACCCACGCAGCACCCTCTCAGCAGGAGAATGACCTGCCCTGCAGGGGGTCGCTCCTCTCACTAAGAGTTTCTACCCATAATGATGTGGGGAGCTCCCTGGGCAGGCTGAGTGCTGACCATCGCAGGCAGCAGAGTCACTGCCCCAGGCACACAGCACCCTGGGATGCAGGGACACTGCTCTGAATCACAGCCCTGCGCAGACCTGGGTGTGCTCCCTGGCTTCATACCCCTGCAGCCACCCCTGGCAGAATGGAGCTGCACACCCTGTCCCTGTGACAGTGTGGCAGGGGATCCCTGCTCTGAAGCATCTCCTCCTCTGCCTATACACTGGATGTGCCAGCAGAGCAATCCTTAAAAAGCCTATCAGTTATAGGATGGGCTGGGTTTAGAAGAGCCCTGCAGGAACCTCAGTAGCATTGCCCTGCAGCCAGAGACTTACCGTGTCAAGGGCTGTGAAGATTTCTCCCACAAGGTACTCTCCTCTGTCCTCCCACTCCACACTGCCTTGCACTTCTCTCTGCCTTGTCACCTCTCATGTCAGCAGCAGCAGGCAGTGCCTGGAGCCCTGCCTCTCTTTGCAGAGGAGCTGCTCCTGCACACACCTGTCTCTCAGCAGTGCTGCCTGGTTGCCATGACCTCCCTCCATCCCAGAAGCCTGGCCCCGCTCAGGAGCAGAGGCCCAGCTGAGCTCATGAATTTCTCTGTCCCTTGTGCTCTCTCCTCCTGGGAAATGTTCACTCCAATAAACTAAAATAATCACCAATGGTCCCTCTGTAAGCACTGAAGGAAGACTGATTCCAGCATTACAGATTGTTTCATCAGAGCATGGTTATCTGCAAGAGCTGGAAAAGTCCCAATCTAAAAACCCCTGTTCCCATCTCTTAAGTAGGCAGGACAGGCAGAAAAGAGCAAGAAGGGAGCTCATTGACACATGGTTCAGGTGCTGACTCAGATGAGTCAATCTGGGCATCTCATTCTGGTTTGGAAGGCCCTGGCCTGGAGGGGGATTCAGCAAACTCCTGTGAACTCCACAAACACACAGCAGGTGGGATTCCCCTTGCCCAAGCTGAACTGAGCATAACATAGATGTCTGCATGGGAGCTCTTTCCCTAAGCTCCAGTTGTAATCACCTGAGATGGAGGGTGGGAGTCAGTTGTTCATACACAAACACCTGGTGACATTGGAAGAGACAGAGGTGGTCAACGGCATGTGCCAGTGTCTGCTTGCTCTGATGGAGCAACTGGGAGACCCACATCCTTCTAGAACATGAGGTGGGGGCCAGGAGGGGAATTGCCTTGCCCACCTGCAATGCTACTAGATGCTCACGGCTGCCAGAGCTCCACTCATTATGATGCTGAGACACATACAGATCCCAACATTGCAAAGAGTTGATGTCATCCAGTGCAGGCACTTGATTCAGTGACACAGAAATAGGCCTGTAGGGCAGTGTCACATGCCTGGGGGGTCTGGCACAACCACATGTCTCTAGCAGATACACCACAGGACCTCTAGGAAAACCATGGCCCTTTGGAGTGGTTGCTGGGCAAGTGCCCCAGGGCATCTTGGGGTTCCTACCTGTGTCCAAACAACTGGATCGCACCACTGCCTTTAGGCCAAGTCCTTCCGATCTACAGCCAAGCGTGCTTCATAAATGGGAGAGGCACATCCCACCAATGTCTCTGCTCTAGTCTCTGCTCCCTTAAAACCGTCTAGCTTTCCTCCTCCTAAACCTCTTCCCATCCCCCAAGAGGATATGAACATGCACTGGGCTAATGATGACCTCAGGGTGCCTGGATCACAGGCTGTCCAGGCCCAGGGACTTCTTCAGTGGCACCTTGTCCTTCCTGGAAATTGGTTCACCTCTGTCAAAGGCCACAAGGTGCTGCAGAGTCAGCTCAGGTAGCAAAACCCTCTCCTGCCATGGCTGCACAGCCCAGTTCTGTTTCTCCCTGGCCTTGGGCACTGCAGGCTTTGCTCTCTCAGTGGGAACCTCCTTTCACCATTACATTGCCACCTGCTATCTAGGCCAGCATGGCTGTGCTCTGAAGTGGGGCCATAGCACACACAGTGTCCTTGGCCCTTGCTAACAGGTTGCACCATATACAAATCTGCTCTCTGTGTCACAGCTGAGGCTCTGCAACTCCAATATACACAAGTGCCTGCAGCCTGGGGCACACAGAGGAGCAGATGGAGATGCACAGGCTGTCACAGGACTGAAACTTGGTTGGAATAACTGAGATGCGGAGGGACCGCTAGCATGACTGGAGGGCTGTGATGGCAGGGTACAAGCTCTGCAGGCAAGACCGTTAGGGAAGATGAGCAGGGGGGATGCCCTTGGTGTGAAGGGACAGCTCAGATGTATGGAACTCTTGCATGGGATGGACATGAGTTTGGGTGAGAGCTTGTGCATGAGCATCAGAGTAAAGGTGATGTTGTGATGGGAGTTACAGACCACCCGATGAGGGTGAGGAGGTGGATGCAGTCTCCTTTAAGCAACCTGAGGAAGTCAGTGGGTCAGAGGCCTGGTTCTTATGGGGGGGCTTTAATCTCGCTGACATTCACTGGAAGGGCAAACAGCAGAGTGCAAGCAGTCCGGCAGATCTCTGGAGGCTGTCAGGGACAGCTTCCAAGCACAGCTCCCTGATGGGCCAGTAAGGGTGACACTCACCTGGATCTGGTACTCGCACATAAGGAAGCACAGATCAGGGCTGTGATAATCTGTGGAAACCCTGGCTGCAGTGACTATGGAACAGTGGAGTCCCAGATTGTGAGGGCAGTGAGGAAGGACAATAGTAGTGTACACACTCCAGCCATCAAAGGAGGAAACTTTGTCCTCTCCAGGGGACTGGTGGGGGATCCCATTGGAGGCAGCTCTGAGGGGAAATGGAGCTTAGGAAAGCCAGCAGGTCTTTAAGGACAGCAGCCACCAAGCACAAGGATGGTCCATATCAATACCCATTAAAACTAGGAGACATCCTGGGAGATCAGCTTGGTTAAACAGGACACTCTTGTCCACCAAAGTAGGAATGGTGAAACCAAAGCTCCCTGAGGGTCAACACTTGCAGGGGATGTCAAGGGCACGAAGAAGAGCTGCTACTACTCCACTAACACAGAAAGAATAAGCAAAGAACATCTGGTCTCACTGCTGAATGGGGCGGGGGCTCTAGTAATAGCAGATGCAGATAGGTCTGAGGAGCTCAGTGCCTTCTTGAATTCAGTCTTCACCAGCAAGTTCTCCTGAGCTGTTGTGCCTCGAGTCAGGGCTCCAGAAGAGAAAAACAGCCAGCAGGGGATGAGGGTTGAGTGAGGGACTGCTTGTAAGTACTCAGCCCATGCAAGTCTCTGGGATGCGATGGGCTGCATCCAAGGACACTGAGAGGGCTGGCCAACATCATAACAAGGCCAGTCTCTATCACCTTTTGAAAGGTTGTGTAGATCAGTGGAGGTCCCAACGACCAGAAGAAGGAATGTGTTGTGCCCATCTTCAAGAAAGGCCACAAGGACAACCTGGGGAGCTGCAGGCCCTTCAGCCTCACTTTGGTGAGGAGCGTGTCATGGAGCAAATCCTCTTGGAACACATTTCTGGGCATATGAAGAATGTGCCTGGGAACAGTCAACATGGATTTACCCAAGGTAAATCATTCCTGCACAACCTGATTGCTTTCTGTGACAAAAGACCTGTGATTGTGGAGGAGCAGAAAGTACTGGATGTCATTTACCATGATTTTAGCAAGGTGTTGGACACTGTCTCCATGAATATTCTTGAATACAATAAGGCATCATGTTAAGAAGGGTAGACACTCGGGTGGATAAAAAGCTGTTTGGATGATGGAGATCCAAGGGTTTTTTGAATAGGTCATGCTTTACCAGGAAGCCAGGTAAAGGTGGAGTATGCAGGGGTCTATACTGGGACCTATCTTGTCTGACAGGTTCACCAGTGACCTGGAGGATGCAACTCTCATCATGTTTGTAGATGACACCTCATCAGGAGGAAGAGTAATATGTTCGAGGGCTGCCATTCAGGTGGGCCTCAGCAGGCAGGAGGAATGGACCATCAGGAAATTCAACAAGGAGAAACGCAGGTCCTGCCCCTGGGTCGGACCAACACCCTGCAGTGATATGGGCTGGGGACTGCCTGTCTGAGCAGCAGCTCTGCAGAAAAAGGATCTGGGAGTCTTTGTGGGCAGTGAGCTGAACATGAGCCAGCAGCGTGCCCTGGCAGGAAAGCAGGCCACAGCATCTTGGGCTGCATGAACAGGAGCACAGCCAGGAAATGGAGGGAAGTGATTATCTCCCTCTACTCAACACTCATCAGAGCCCATTTAGATACTGAGTCCAGCTGGGGCTCCTTGTAGACGAACGCTGTTGATCACATGGAGTGAGTCCAGTGGCAGGCCCCCAAGGTGGTTGGGGACTGCATCACTTGCGCTGTAAGGACAGGCTGAGGGAACAGGGCTTGTTCAGCGCAGAGAAGGGAAGGTTTTGGGGAGGACTCATAGCAGCTTCCCAACTCAAGGTTGCCACTGATAATGAACCAGGTTTTTACAGGAATTCATGGCAGGAGAATGAGAGGCAAAAGTTATAAGCTGAAACAAGTGTAGTGAAAATTGTATAGAAGGAAGAAAAATCAATGAGGATCCTGAAGCATTTGAAGTGGGGTCCAGAGGGGTTATGGACTCTCTCTTCTGGGAGGCTTGCAGTATGCAGCTGGACAAAGCCCTGAGGAACTTGGTGTGAATTTGATGTTGATCCCTAAGTGAGCAAGAGGTTGGACTAGAGAGCTCCAAAGGTCCCTTCCAGCCTGAATGGTTCTGTAATTCTGTCATCTCTGGTGATAGCCACTGCAATTGTTGCAGGCAGAAAGTCCTTTGCTGCATGTGGGTTAGCACCTGACATGGCCTCCCCAGAGTCAGCCCCTCCTAGTAGTGGGAGGTTGCCTCTTGGGCCTGAAAGGTTTTCAGTTCAAGGGTTCATTATGAGTAACTGTTTGTCCAGAGTGAGTCCTCTTCACAGCCTACAACACCTGCACATTACAACATGATGCCAAATGAGTGTGACATATGCAGAAAGTCATGGCATGAGGGTGATTGCACTCTAACATCCATGAGGTCCTTTGCTGATCTACTAATATAGAGAAGGACTCGAAAAGCCGTAAAGCTCCTAGGCACACCTAGGTAATGTTGACTTTGTCCCTCTGGGAGGTGAGGGAGCTGTGTTTGTTCAGCCTGGAGAAGAGAAGGCTTTGGGGACACCTAATAACAGCCTCCCCATACCTACCAGGACGTCATCAAGAAAATGGAGCCAGGCTCTTCACCCTTGTGCATGATGTGAGGGTGAAGGCCAATGGGCATTAGCTGAAAGAAGAGAGGTTCATGCTGGGTGTAAGGAGGAACTTTTGACCCATCCAGAGAGTCAAGCACTGGGGCCTTTTGCCCTGAGAGGCTGTGGCATCTCCATCCTCAGAGGTTTTCAAGCCCTCAATGTGTAAAGCCCTGAGCAACCTGATCAGATCTGAGAGCTGAGCCTGCTGTGGGAAGGAGGTTGGGCCAGAGACTTCCTGAGGTCCCTTCCAGAAGGAATGATTCTGCATTTCCTTCCACCTCGAGTCTTCTCTTGACCTTGGGAAAGCATTTAGCTTGCCTGTGATTGTGGAAGCAGATCTCACAAAAGTATGATCAGATCAACTGCATGTTCCTTGTCCTGCTCCAGTCAGAGTCATTCAAATTCAGGACTACTTCACAGCTACAACCAAATAGCCATGATTTTTCTTTTGCTTCACCTTTTATTCCATTTTTCCCAGTTTTCCACCTTCCTAGTTCTTCTCTTTTAACATCCTCATACCCTCCCATTAAGTCAGCCGATCCCTCTTTACCCTTTCCCCCTTGACCCTGGATTTGCTTTCTTTGTACATTCACTTGGCTTTTCTGAGATGCTTGCCATGGTGATCTCTACCTTTGCCAGCAGTCCCTTTAAACGACTAACTCCTTTTATTATGTGTAGTGTCCTGCAGGTCCTCCTGCTGTTATCCTGTCAGAGGCACCGCAAGACAGGATGAGTCATCTGCACACACTCATTTACAGCTGACACAAGGGAGCTTTAGTCAAGAGGGGCCCTGAGAAACTTGGGGATTTGGCCAACAGAAAGCTCATGCTGTTGTACAAGGAGCAGTGGCAGGTCCTGCATCGGAGGACAGAGCAGCCCATGCATCAGGGCAGGCTGGCACCTGACCGTCAGAGGAGTGACCCTGAGGAGAAGGGCCTGGACATCACGAGGGATGCCATATGAGCCAGTGGTGCACGCTCACTGCAGATGAGGCCAGCTGCATAGGAGGCTGCTTCATGAAGCATGTGGCCACCCAGACAAGTGGAAATATCATCCCCCTCGACTCAGCCCTGGTGTGGCCACATCTGGAATAGCACATCCAAGTGTGGTCTGCCCAGTGCTGGAGGAATGGGGAGCAACTGGAGAGGGTCCAGAGGAGTCTTCCAAGACGGGGTTGGGGGCCTGAAGGAGAGGCTGAGGGACGTGGGCTTCTTCAGCCTGGTGAAATGGAGGCGAAGGGCAGTACAGTAGTAGCCTTTGAGTGTTTGTAGAGATGATGGATCTTTTCTTGGTAGTGGGAAACAGCATGAGGAGGGGAAACCAGGCTAAAACAGGAACTCACAGCTCAGCTCCAGGGCAATAAGGCAGCATACAAGAAGCAGAAGGAGGGATATGCAGCAAAGGAGGAATTCAGAAATTGTGTCCACTGAAATAGGGATTGTGTTAGGGAAGCCAAAGCTCTCAGAGGGTACACACTTGAAGGGCACATCAAAGGCATGAAGAAGAGCTGCTACTGCTTCAGGAAAGGTGAAGAATAAAAGAGATATGTTGGATCCTCTTGGAGCCGGCTGCTGTCATAGCAAGGCTGCCCTCTGTCATCCTTGAAAGGTCGTGGAGATGGGGTGAGGTCCCAATAACTGCAGAAAGGCAAACGTTACCTCCACTCTCAAAAAAGGCCCAGAGGGCAACCCAGGGAACGACAGGCCGTTCCGCCTCAACTGGTTGAGGAGTGTGTCATGGAGTGAGTCCACTCATTTCTGGGTAAATGAGGGAGAAGAAGGTGATAGGGAAGAGACAGCATGGATTTGCCCAGGGTAAATTCTGCCTCATCACCTGATTGCCTTCTAGGATTAAATAAATGTGCTTGTGTTTGGAGAGCAGAAAATGTCTTTCAACTTGGGCAGTGGTGAATGGGTAGTACTCTTCCTGGAGGCCAGGGAGAAGTGGAGCACCACAGGGTCTCTCCAGGAACTTGTCCTCTTTATCATCTGTATCAGTGACATGGAAGAGGCAACACTCATCATGCCTGTAGATGAGGGCTGCCATTCAGAGGGACCTAGACAGGCAGGAGGAATGGGCTGTCAGAAACCTCATGGAATTCAATAAGGACAAATGCCATATCTTGCACCTGCGATAAACCAACACCCCACTGTGTCACAGACTGGGGCCTGAGGGCCTGGGGAGCAGCTCTGTGGAAAAGGACATGAGGGTGCTGGGGGACAGGAGGCAAAACATGAGGCAGCAGCGTTCCCTGGCAGCAAAGAAGGCCAGAAGCATCATGGGCTGTATGAGCAGGAGCACAGCCCGGAGGTCGAGCGAAATGATGATTGCCTTCTAGCCAGTATTCATTAGACCATATCTAGAACCCTGCATCCAGGTTTGGGTTCCCAGAACAAGAAAGAGGTTTATAACCGGGAGCGACTTTGGTCAAGGGCCCTCACAGCAGTCAGGGAGCTGGAGAACTTGCTTTGTGAGGAAGCATTGGAAAATGTTGCCCAGACAGCGCTTGGCACATGTAGAACACAGCCCCTGGGGAGCCTTTGTTGGTAATGGCCCTCGGTGGGACCCACTAATGCTCCAAGAAACTTGTGATTTTCTTTTGTTGTTAACTTCTTGAGAGGCTGCTTCAGCCTCCTCTCAGTATTTGAAGTCCATTGGCTCAGCCCGAAATACACCGAGGAGTCATCAAAATACACAAATCCCTAAGGAGCCATGCCTCTTTCCATAACTTTCTTCAGCTCTTCAATTCTTGTATGGTTAATTGGAAAGTTTGCAGGAATGTATTGAGATTAGGCAGATTTCAATGAGCACCTGAAAAAGAAACATGTCTGCTTCTCAAGCTTTCTTTCTTCTTCAGTTTTCAGAATAAGTCATACCCGCATTCTCCAATTCATACTGACCCACTGTGTCTCCTAATGAAGTCAGGGCATGTAAGCAAAGCAGTAGACTTGATAGGACACCTTATGGACACCCTTCCTCGCCAGCTCCCCAGCCCTGCCATTGCCCTCATCAGCCACTGGGGACTTCACGTCACTCTTGTGAAAAATCGAACCTTTCTCCTCTCAATTCTGTAGCTGAATGTTACAACTCATGTGCACCAATTTCCACCTGCTTTCCTTAGTGAACTAGCTGTAGACAGACACAGAAGGGTTTTTCTTAATTGCAAAAAAAACCAAATTATAATTTGGAAGCTTTTAATAAAAGATACAAGACACTCGTCAACTGTATGTCAAGTCCAAGCTACCTCCAGCGAGATCCACTGCCCACAAGGCATAACCTTACTTGAAATGTTTTCAACAGATACATAGGAAACGATAGACAAGAAACACAACAAAGGAGGTGACTAAAGAGACAACAATGAGACTGCTGAAAGACGAGGCAAGCTTCAGACTCCCAGCAGCTCAGAGCAGCAACTGGAGAGTTGAGAGGTACCTGAATGGATAAAGAGCAAGGGGAGGAGGAAAACTGGGAAACTATGGGAAGTGCATGTGCCCAGAAAGTCTGATGCAAAGATGCCTTAGAAATGACCAATTTAATCAGGACATGTGGAAATATGTGAGAGATCACTGAGATTTTATCCACAGCCTAAAAGACAGAGCAGTGGAAACACAAGGTCAAGGGCAGATCGATATTTCTTCTCCCGCCATTAATACCCCTCCTGAAGATTTCCACTCTTACAGCATGTTCATTGAAATAGACTAAAATAATCATCACTGCGCCCTCTCTAAGCACTGAAGGAAGACTGATTCCAGCATTACAGATTGTCGCATCAGAGGATGGTTATGTGCAAGAGGTGGAAATGTCCAACTCTGGAAGCCCCAATTCCCATCTCTTAACTAGGCAGGACACACAGAATGGGGGAAGAAGGGAGCTCACTGAGAACAAGGAGGAGGCTGATCTCACCCCAGGCCAGACCCCCTCAGTGCAGATGTCTCTGTCAAATCCAGTTCTCTGCACTTCCCTTTCTCATCCAAAGAGGGAACTAAGTTGTCTCAACTGACTTGTTTCGAGATACTTTTCCTAATGACAAGCTCAGGTCCCACAGGAGCCGCCTCCAAAATTTCCAGCACCACATGGCAACACAGCTACCCCAGGGCATCTCAGGCAGCAATAGCCTCTCTGTGTGGTCAAATGAATCAAGCCCCAAAAGCAGATCCTAGTCCTAAATTGAGATCTTCTCAAAAAATAACTCAATGCAACAATTGACAAGGAATGCTCGTTTCCAAAACTTCACACAGTTTTTACCATTGCCATATTTTTTTTTCTTTCTTATTAATTGGCAGCACCATGTTCATGCACTACAGGAATTAGCTGGTCGATGCGAGTGAATATATATATATATACATACACACACACATTATTCATCAAAATACATTTGCTACCAACACTCTGAATGGAGAAACCTTGTTCAGAGGAACGACTTTATTGAAACTGTCATGTTTCAGCTCTCTTCTTCTGCCTCTCTGGCCTTTCTTCTTCCTCGGCCTCTTCTCTCTTTACAGAGCACTCCAGGGAAAGATACACTGAATCACAGCACTTAGGGTGGACGAGACCTCTGGACATCACCTAGTCCCAGCCGCACTGGTCAATGCAGAGGGAACTAGATGAGGTTGCCCAGGGGCTCCCCCCACTTATGCATTGGCCACAAGGGTGCTGAGAGTGCGCTCCATCCACTGTGCAGGCCATTCATAAAGGTTTTAAACAGTCCTGCCCCACATGTTGATCACTGAGGGATGCCACTAGTAACCGGCTGCCGCTTGGAACTTGTACCACTGATCAGAGCGTTTCAGCCTGATGGTCCAGCCAATCTTCCACCTGCCTTATGGTCCATTGATCCAGGGCAGAGTTCAACAATTTGCCTATAAGGAGACTCTGGGCGACTGTGTCCAAGGCTTGCTAAAGTGAAGGTTCACAGAATCCCCTGCTTTCCCCTTGTGCACGCAGGCATTCATCTGATGGTAGAAGGCAACCAGGTTGGTCAGGCATGCTTTCCATTTCCCCTTGGTCAACACATGCTGCCTCTTCCAGGCCTTCTCCTTCCTATGCTTGGAGATGGTTTCCAGGAGGATTTGCTCCATCACCTTCCCAGGAACTGAGATGAACATGACCAGCATGTCATTCCCCAGATCCTCCCTCTTGCCCTTCTGGAAAATGGGTACAATTTCTGCCTTTTCCCAGTCATCAGGAACCTCCCTGATTACCCTGACATTTCATAGACAATTGGGAGTGGTGTTGCAGTGACTCCCGCCACCTCTCCCTGCACCCTGGGGTGCTTCCTGTCTGGTCCCAGGGACTTGTGTGTGCCCACTGGGCAAAACTCCTCCCCAGATGCATCTTCCTCTACCATGGGTGAGGCTTTGCTAACACAGGTGCTGCCAAAGGACTCGGGGGCCAGGGAGGCCTGGCAGTAGACAAGACCAGGAAAAGACAAGGTAGAAGAGGCAATGAGCTCCTCAGCCTTTCCCCTGTCTTTGTCACTACATCCCCTGCCCCACTGATCAGGGAGAACACATTTTCCTTGGCTGCCTGCCTTGTGCTACCAGCATCCTTGCATAAGCCCTTCAGGTTACCCTCCCCATCCCTTCTCCAATCCAGCTCCAGCTCCAGCTGAGCTTTGCCTTGCCTAACTCCATCCCAAACAAGACGAAATCCTCTCTGCTGCAGTCCAGGGTGGTGACTCTGTTATTCCTCCTACCTCTCCACCATCTCATGGTCACTACAGTGACAGACAATCTCCACATTCACATCCCCATCCAGCCTCAGCCTCTGGCAAGAAACCAAGGGGAGGATGGCACCATCTACTTAGAGGCACAAACTACAGAAGTACAGAAATCACATCGCAGAAAAGCTTGCTCTTCTCCCCTCACCCCTGAGGGGATCCAGGCAATGGCCTTTCAGGTGGTTAAAGGTGGATGCCAAGAATTTCCGTTGTAATGTAGATATGCCTGAGGCAGTGCCTTCCAGGCTGCCCTTACAGTCAACAGGGAGGAGGAGGTGTTCACCTGCCTTCTTTTAGATGGTCACATAAAGCACAAAGGACTCCTGTCCCAGAGACATTTGCTCTGTGCTTGAAATGGGGCCTGGGATCAAAGGCTTTCAGGATAATTCAGGTTTTAGGGACCACAGGAGGCCTGTAGTGCAAGGTGCTGCTCAAAGCAGGGTCAGATAGAGGGTCTGAAACCAAAAAATGCCCCTGCCAAGGGATTTGCAGGTTGATGCAGCAGGAGAAGGCAGTAGAGGTCTGACCATGCAATCTTATGGACAAAGGCTTTCCTTTTTGCCCTTCTCCCGAGAATGAAATCCTCAGCTCTCCAGAGAGGAGAACCTGCGACACGAACTTTGCCACTAACATGGAGGCAGAGAAGCTCCAGAGTCCCTTACAGACAGTGGCTGGTCCAAACGACACCACCCCAATGGCATGAGAGCCTCAGACATGCCTGCCTTGGTGCTGGGCACCCTGCAGCCCCAGGCAGGAGGTCTGTGGGGAACAGAGTGGTGTCTGCCCCCTGCAGCCCTGACCACCCAGTAGGTGTGGTGGGACCCTGCTCCTCTAGATGAGTCTGGGCTCTCCTGCATTTCCCCAGCAGGGAGGACCAACATGGGAAACACGATCTCTGTTCCGGGGTGTGAAGAGAGAGGGCAGGTTAGAGGGGGATCTGCTCATGCCCTGGCCACTGATTCCCTCCCTGCAGCCAGTACAGCCCTGCTGATGCCCTGTAACCCGTGAGTCCAGGAGATGGGACTGCAACTTGCTCTGGCTCTAAAGATTTCTCAGTCCTTAAGACCCTGGATGCAAAGCACTGGTCTGGGGACACCTCAGGAGTCGAAGGGCCTGAATGCCTGGTGTGTTCCTGAGAACATTTCTGTAGTCTCGGAGCACTGCTTTGACTCCTGTTGCCCATGGAGCAGAGACTCCTTTTGAGGATGAACTCACTCACTGTGTGACTCTGAGGACAGGCTTGACCAGGCAGTACAAATGCCAGCAAGGCCTCAACCCCACAACAGTGTCCCCTGCCCAGGACTCTGCCTTCCAGCCCCTTCCTCCTAGAGGATTTGGGCTGGGAGGTACTGCTGGAGATCTCCAGGACCACGATTTGCTCTGAGCTGGGCTAACTTTGTAATTAGATCAGGTTGGTAGGTGCTTTCTCCAGGAGAATTTCTTAAAATCTCCTGTCCCCTGCCCCACTGCTACTCAACTACCATGGTTATTTCTTTATTTTTTCCTTCAACCCATTTGAAATTTCCCTTACTGCATCTTCTCCTTGTTGTCTCTTGTCCTTTCCTCCCCTTGGCCCCCACACAGAGCATCCCACCAACTTTGACTGAGGACAATCACAGCCTCACCTCCAAGCACAGCCTTACTGGGATCTCCCGGGACCATGCCGGCAGGCTGTGGAGGCCATCTCCAAGCAGAGCTATGTGCTGCAGGTCCCTACATGGTCTCAGAGGAGAGCTAATGGAGACATAACATGACCCAGGGCAGAACCTGTGGGCCAATGCTAGGGCAGAGCTGGGGCAGTTGTCATGAGAAGAGAAGACCTCCAGCAGCTCCTCTCCACACCCTCGCAGGGAGTTTTGCACCCAGTGGTGCTCCTGAGAGAGGATGGTGACAAAGGACAGGGGGCACTGTGAGCTGCAGTGCTGGGCACCGACCATCTGTGCTGGGTCTGGGAGTCCTGGCAGGTGGTGCTGGTGGTTGTAGCCCTCGAGAAACCCCTGATCCTGCTAGCAGCTGTGAGTCTTTTCCATGACCATTGGGAACTTCCTGGAGTGTCGTGGCTCCCATCAGCACCTCATCCCTCCACTGGCCCAGCCCTGCTGCCTTGCACATGTCCCCACGGCCCCACTGTGCAGGCACAGGACAGGGTGTGTTCTGGGGTGGGGAGACATCCCTCCAGCATGGTCCCCTTGACAGCCCTTGGTGTCCTGTCCCCCTCCGCCCTCCTGCCTGGCAGCATTGCACCACTCCCCGGCCCCTGCCCAGCCCTGGTCCTGTCCCCCTGGGCTTAGCAGAAGGCCATGCTCCAGGGTTTGCTGGGGTCCGGGCTCAGAGAGATGCCAGGAAGTGTGGCCATTCCCTCCATACAGGTGCTGAGCCCAGCAGGCAGATGAAATTGGTCACATTCCAAGATCACCCCTCACCAGGACCATGGGGAATGGCCAGTGCTGGAAATGGCTGGTACGAGGAGCTGGGTGTGTGAAGAGTTTCCTAGGGCAATTTCTACTCTCTTTTCAAGCAAAAACAAGATCTTTGTTCTGACAGATCCTGTTTGAGGCCCACCATGGGGGAGGATGGACTGCAGGCCCTGTAGATGTCCCCAGGACCTCCTCTGCATGCTCCCTGTGAGCGCTGCAAAAGACCCAGAAGAGGGCTCATCCTCCCAGGAGTCACGGCTGGACATCCAATCCTCCAGCTGAGCACAGAACCCTTTCTGGATGTAATTTTTCATGTAATGGCCAGCATGCAGGGTGGGAATGATTGTCTCAAGGCCATGAGCTGGAGACAGGGCCTGAGGGGCAGAAGCAAACTGATATGGTTCCTGGATCCCGCTTCCTTCAACGCAAGCCCCCACAAAGGGTCCCAGCCTTCTTTTTGGTGCCACCCCTCAGGAGGGACAATGGCAGTATGAGGGTGGGGAGCATTCATCCTTCTTCAGCCACTTCCCAGGCCATGTGGAGGGCCAGGACAGCAAGGACTTCTGGCTCTGCACCGTGAACTTCCTTTAGTGTACCCACACTCTGCATGTTTTCTTTGAATTTTGTGTCAGCATTTTTCTCTAACGGTGCTGCTCTGCAGAGCGAGCAGACTGTGGGGCCACAGGACCACAGGGTGACTCTGCACTGGTCATGCTGGTCAGGGTGAGAGGCAGATCCAACCAAATGGGCATCACAGCCTCTAATCTCTCCAGGGGACTGCGGCTGTGGCAGGTGCTTGGAGGGGCTATGGTGTATTTCCAAAGGTACTAGTAGTGTCCAGGTGCACCTCTAGATCCTGCCCCTGGTATTTCACAGAGGGTGACAGGAATCAATCTCCAGTCTCCCTTCCCCATGCCAGCTGGGTCCTCACTGCCTCTCCTGGGATTGCAAAGTCCTCCTTTCTCCATGGATACCTGGGTTTAGTGCTTTACCTTTAGGTGACTCCACCTTGGAGGACCTCTCGCTTTGTGAGGCCTCACTCACTACCCACACCAGGCACACACTGTCCCAGGAGATGCCCTGTGCTCTCCTGGCACCTCCAGATTCCCCTCCAGAAGGATGGACATCTGACACTGGGCCTTAAAATGTGGGACAGCTGTGGGTATGTAAATCCATGACCATTCATCCCCTCCACTGTCACTGGACACTGATGGGTGAGTTCTAAATCCAGGCCTTGGTGTCTAAGAGCTCATTGCACAATTAAGAGCTTTTTGCTCCTGAAACCATGGAGAAGTCTGTGCAGTAGGCCCTCCTGGACTGCAGTTCCTTGGGCCTATTCTTGACACCATCTTTGGAAAAAAAGTCCAGCCTTCAAGCACTGCACTGGGTAGAACCTACTTTATTTCAGAGATACTGTGAGGGAGTCAGCTCTGACCCAGTGTTGGGCACAACTTTATAGGGGCACCAGGTGAGACAGAGCAGTCTCAGTGAAGGTGGAATGAATCCAAGCATTTGTGTAGCAACATGATTACAAACACTAGGAATAATAGTCATAATAAAAATAAAGTGAACAAACAAAGCCCAGTCGTGGTACAGGATACTGTGGGAGTCATTTGTGGAGAGCAATGGCAATGTTACCACTACTGAAAATTGTCCATGAAGTCATTTTCCTCAGGGCATCTTTGAGCTCCTTGTTCCTCATGCTGTAGATGAGGGGGTTCAGAGTTGGAGGCACCACAGCGTACAGAACAGTCACCACGAGATCCAGAGCTGGGGAGGAGATGGAGGGGGGTTTCAGGTAGGCAAAGATGCCAGTGCTGACAAACAGGGAAACCACGGCCAGGTGTGGGATGCACGTGGAAAAGGCTTTGTGCCGGCCCTGCTCAGAGGGGATCCTCAGCACAGCAGTGAAGATCTGCACGTAGGACAGCACAATGAAAATGAAACACACAAAGCTTAAAAAGACACTAACCACAAGAAGCCCAACTTCCCTGAGATAGGAGTCTGAGCAGGAGAGCTTGAGGATCTGGGGAACTTCACAGAAGAACTGGTCCACTGTGTTGCCTTGGCAGAGTGGTATTGAAAAATGTGTTAGCAGTGTGCAGGGCAGCATTGAGAAAACTACTGCCCCAGACAGCTGCTGCCATTTTGACACAAGCTCTGGTGCCCATGGTGGTCCCGTAGTGCAGGGGTCTGCAGATGGCAACGTAGCGGTCATAGGCCATGACTGTGAGAACAGAACACTCTCCTCCTAAAAAGAAGAGAACTAGGAAGACCTGGACAGCACATCCCAAGTAGGAAATGGCCCTGGTGTCCCACAGGGAATTGGCCATGGATTTGGGGACAGTTGTGCAGATGGAGCCAAGGTCGACGAAGGAGAGGTTGAGGAGGAAGAAGTACATGGGGGTCTGGAGGCGGTGGTCGCAGGCTATGGCTGTGATGATGAGGCCGTTGCCCAGGAGGGCAGCCAGGTAGATGCCCAGGAAGAGTGTGAAGTGCAAGAGCTGCAGCTCCTGTGTGTCCGCAAATGCCAGGAGGAGGAACTTGTTGAGGGAGCTGCTGTTGGACATTTGCTTCCTCGGGGCTCTGTGGACTGTCCAAGGAGGAAAAGACAGTGGCAAGTTAGAGCCGGCTTCTCTGAGCCAAACCCGCTCTGTTTCTCACAGAACCCCCCACCTTTCCTCTGTCCTTTACCTTCCCTCAGCTCCCTTTCTGCAGCTCTCTTTACACTGGCTGAGGGAGCCATGCGGAGCAGGGGCCTCTACCCATGGGCTCCAGAGGAGTCAGTCCTGCTCTGCTGGGGGGTGTAAATGGAGGTGTCAAACTGACCCTGCTATGTGGTGGGATACCTGGGGATGGGCGCTGGGAGCTGGGAGCAGGGGACTTGTTCCAGGTACCAGTGGGAAGTTTCTCTGTTTCCCATGATGAGAGCTGAATACAGCTCTCGTGGCAGCTGTGTCTGAAAGAGAAGACCCTTGTGAGGGATTCATCTCCCCCAGCCTTGCCCTCTTGAACAGAGGTGTCTGTATCCGAATCAGCCACACCAGCTCCCACTCCAGCAAGGCAGAGAAGCAGTCAAGGGAAGGCATGGGGTGACGTGACCCTTTCTAGATGTCTCTGTCCCAATGAGATAGACCCTGTCCTCACCCTGTCCTTCTCTCTCAGCCCTGAGATGGAGAGAGTGATGAAGAGTGTGACAAGGTTTCTGACTCACATGACCAGACCAAGGACTCTCAGATCTTACAGAAATGCTCCAGGGAAGCTGTGCTTTTCCAGAGGGCAGCTTGCAGCTTGACAGCACAGCCCCGAGAAGCAGTCAAGGGTCTTAAAGACAGACTCTCCCAAAAGGAGTCAGCTCATTCCCCAACCTGATGAAATGCATTGCCAGGAGCCTCACAGGTTGGAAGGGGACTGGGGCTTCTCACTGCCAGGAAGGGAACACCATGCAGGACACACAGGGCTGGCAACAACCCCGAAAGGTCTGAGAGAAAACTCAGCAAGTCCCTTCATCCACACCTCAGCCTACAGACAGCACCACCATCACCTTCTTGGCCTCGTGAGGGTTTGCCTGACCTCCTCCTTAGAACCTGCAAGCACAGAGATGCCTCTGGACAGGGCCCTGCCTGTGGGAGGTTTGTGGAGGGCAGGAATGAGCACACAGAGGGTGGGAGGGGGTCTGTGAGCACCGACCAGGAAAAGACATTGGGGCAGAGAAAGAGCTGCCAGCAGGGACAGCTCCAGGCAGCGGAGATGGGCAGGCAATGAGAGGGAAGTGTAAACAGAAACATTATGGGTGGGTGGAGTTGAGCAAGTCATGGTCAGGCCCTGCAGTGCCGACACCTCCCTCAGGGAGCTCAGATCTCTTCTGCAGAAACCTCCCAGTAGCAGGGCGCTGCCCAGGGCCATTCCCATGGTTGCAGGTGCTAAGGAGCAGGTCACATAAACCCTGAGGAGGCCAGCAAAGGGGAAGCTGGTGCTGTCTATAGACTAAGGGGTCTAAGGAAGGAGGAAGGAACTTTCAGAAGTTCCTAGCAGACATGTTGGCTGCTCCTGGAAATTGTTCATGGGTCTCAGTCTGTTGTCCAAGCCTGACAGCTCCATTTCCATTTTCTCCTTGACAGGTGGTAGGAAATGTAAAGCACCATGTCAGGAAATTGGCTTCTCTTTCAGGAAATCCCTGCCTTCACTTTCCTTTTGAAAAGTCCCCTCGGAAATGTTCTGTGCATGAGCTAGAGCTGTGAGCAGCCCTGACTCACACAGCACCCTGTCAATGGGAGAATGAACCTGCCCTGACAGAGGTTATTCCTCCTACCCAGAGCTTCTCCCTGCAGTGCTATGGGGAGCTCCCCGGGCAGACTGAGTGCTGACCCTCGCAGGCAGCAGAGTCACTTAGCCAGGAAGGCAGCACCCTGGGACGCAGGGACAGTGCTCCGAGTTACAGTACTGGGCAAACTTGTGTGCACGCCCTGGCTTCACACCCCTGCAGCTTCCCAGGGAGAAGGTAGTAGGATGCCCTGAGATGGTATGGTAGAGAATGCCTGCTCTGAAGCACCTCCTCCTCCTCTGCACTGGAGAAGCCAGCAGAGAGAAGCTAAAAATCCTATGAGTGGTGGGATGGGATGGGGTCAGAAGATCCCTCCAGGAACATCAGTAGCATTGCCCTGCAGCCAAAGTCTTACCGTGTCAAGGGCTGTGAAGATTCCTCCCACAAGGAGCTCTCCTCTCTCCTCCCACTCCACACTGCCTTGCACTTCTCTCTGCCTTCTCTCCTCTCATGTCAGCAGCAGCAGGCAGCGCCCGGAGCCCTGCTGCTCTTTTCAGAGGAGCTGCTCCTGCACACAGCTCTCTCTGGGCAGTGCTGTCAGGTTACCATGAGCTCTCTCCATTCCTGGAGCCTGGACCTGCTCAGGAGCAGAGGCCCAGCTGAAATCATGAATTTCTCTGTCCCTTGTGATCCCTCCTCCTGGGAAATATTCACTGAAATAAACTAAAATAATCACTGATGCTCCCTCTCTAAGCACTGAAGGAAGACTGATTCCAGCATTGCAATTTGTCTCATCAGAGGATGGTTATCTATGAAAGGTGGAAACGTCCCCCTCTGGAAGCCCCTATTCCTATCTCTTCACTAGGCAGGACACCTTGAAGTGTACAAGAAGGGAGTTCATTTACCCATGTTTCAGGTGTTGGTTCAGATGAGTCAGTCTGGGCACCTTAGGCTGGGTTAGAAACCCCTGGGCTGGAGTGGGATTCAGATCCCTCCCGTGAACTCCACAAACACACAGGAGGTGGGATTCCCTTTGCCAAAACTGAAGTGAGCACAACAGAGGTGTCTGCATAGGAGCTCCTTGTCTAAGCTCCCATTGTATTCACCTGAGATGGAGGGTGGGAGTCAGCTGGTCACACACAAGTGCCTGGTGACAGTTGAAGAGACAGAGGTGGTCCCAGGCATGTGCCAGTGTCTGCTTGTTCTGACGGAGCAACTATAACACCCACATCCATCTAGAGCATGAGGTGGGGGCCAGATGGGTAATTTCCCTGGCCATCTGAAATGACCCTAGATGCCTCCTGCAGCTAGATCTCCACTCACTATGAAGCTGAGACACAAGCAGATCTGTACAATGCAAACAGCGAATGAAATTTGGTGCAGACACTAGATTCAGTGACATAAAGATAGGTCATAGGCAGGGCCATGGCCGATGCCTGGAGTGTCCAGCACAACCACAGGTCTCTAGCAAATACAGCACAGGACCTACCGGAAAGCCATGTCCTTTTGGAGTGGTTGCTGGCAAAGCGCCCCAGGGCCTCTCAGGTTTCCTACCAGTGCCCAAACAACTGAATCCCACCGTTTAGCTTTAGGCAAAGTCCATCCTGTCTATACACAACAGTGTGGCATAGATGGGAGGCACATCACACCAAGGGCTCATCTGCTCTGGTCTCTGTACTCTCAAACATTTCAAGCTTTTCTCTCCAAGAACAACTTCTCAAACCCAGATCATGTGAACAGGGACTGTGCTGGTGATGTCCACAGGTTGGTTGGATCACAGGACATCCAGGCCCAGGGAATGTTTCAGTGGCACTTGTCCTTCCTGGAGATTGGTTCACCTCAGTCACAGGCCCCAGGGTGCTACAAAGTCAGTTCAGGCAGACAACCCCTCTCCTGCCATTTCTGCACAGACCGCATCTGTTTCTTGCTGGCCTTGGGCACTGCAGGCTTTGCTCTCTCAGTGGGAACCTCCTTTCACCATTACATTCTGTGTGCTGAGGTTCAGGCCTTGAGTTTCCTCAGCTCTTGCCAGGATGTGCAGGCAGGATGCTGATTAAAGGCGAAGGAGTGTTTCTGCTTGCTCCGAGATGCGAACCAAGCCTGCTTTTTCCCTGCTTTCATCTCATTTGCTTTTCTTAATGAGAGCTTTCCTCTGCAGCAGTGTTTGCTGAGGGAGGAGGGGTCCATGAGAGTTCCTCGTTGCCAGCTGCATGTTAGCATGGTGGCAGCTCTTTGGAGGAGTGAAGGCCTGGTGGAGAGATGGCCTTTGGAGATGGGCAGGTGTGTTCTTGAGAGATGATTTCTAAGGGAGGCTGATGCCTTCCTGTGCTGAATCTCCCTAGACAAGGAGTCCCTTTGAGTAGGCAAGGCAAGGCCAGAGTGCCCTGCAAGGGATGCACAGCCCAGGTCTCTCTTCCTTCCCCTTGCAGCCTCTGCAAGTTCCCCCTCCGTCCTGTTGCGGTATGACCTTGTTGTGCTGCAGCAGGGCAGTGAGAGAGCAGCCCACGTGCAGGCATGAGTGTGCTAGGTGTGGTGTCGTTAGGTGCTGGCACTGCTGCCACGGGCAAGGAGTGTTTTTTCTGCGTGATCTTTGGGTGGGTGTGAGGAGCCCCACTTAGCTCTAGATGCATTGCTCTGAGTAGCAGGAGCCAAGGGAGTGGTGGTGAGCACAGCCATCCTCCAGTGAGGCTCCTGGCTTTTTGGCAGGCATTGCTGACCCTGTGTGCTGGAAGCACGTGACCCTTGGCATGTTCTACCTGAGCACTTTTAGAGTTTCCCCTCCTTTTTTAGAGGGGAGATTCCTAGAGCTTTTGCATTGTGACCACTCTTTTTTTCTCTGACTCGTGCCCCCTGAGGCCTTGATGGGATTGTCTCCCTGCAGCCCTGAAAAATCCAGGTGCCAGTGAGTGGAGTGTTGGGGGTCTATTGCATGCTGAGGAAAGAGAGAGAAGTGGTCCTTCCTGCAGCCTGCCCCCTTGGTCCTGGTTTAGAGGAGAGCTCCTTGTGCCAAAACTGAGGACAAACAACTTTTGCTCTGCCATACCCCAACTCCTTCAGTGGATGACTTTGCTGGTGCTCTCGGATTCTCTCTGTGCCATGCCACGTGGGACCCTGGAGGCAGAGCCTTGACTGGCTTGTCCATGTGTCACGCGGACATTGCTGAAGCCTGCTGGTTTGTCTCAAGGCTTTGCCTGGGAGAGAAATGGCAGCCCTTGCTGAGACAGGGGAATGCAAATGCTTGAGAGCAGCAGAAGCCTTGTGCCATTTTCCTTGTTGGAAGCCTGCCTGTGTGGGACTGGTGACCTGGCCCTGTGCATGCTGGTCAGTGTGTGTGTGTGTGTGTGTGTGTGCTGCCATGTGGTTGTTTGTGAGCCGCCAGAGCAAATGCAGAGAGAGGGGGAGCGGTGCCGAAGGGACTGGTCCTCCTCCATTGAAGCCCCAAAGGGCCTCTCAGTAGGGAGGCTGGTTGGGTGAGTGCCTTGAGGGCATGTGAGGCAAAAGGGAGAGGGAAGAGCTGGCCTCTGAGCCCCTGGGAGAGCAGTGTGGGTTTGCTTCCTGGAGGTGGGAAGTGAGCCTGAGCAGGGCTGTGCCTGGCTTTTGAGAGGAAGTGCCTGTTGCAAGGCCTTGGAGGACCAGAAGCAAATGGAAGGCCTGGAGATTTGGCCAGTGTTTTAGAGCCCTTGGGGGTGCCCTCGTGGCTGCCATGTCTGCTCGTGTGCCCTGTGTGTCCCTGATGCATAGCTGTATGTTGCCTGACAACCCTCTATGAGGCACGAGGTGGGGGTGTGGTGTGTCCTAGTGGGGGATGGCCTGCGTTGGGGACGGGGGGTGGCCCCAGTGTCTTAGTGCTGCACACAGGAGGAGGTGTCTGGAGAGAGCAGTGCTGTGTGTGGGGAGCCCTGCCAGGCTGGGGAGCTGGGGAGCACTGCGAGGTGAGGATGTGCCTTGGCTGGCAGGGCCCAGGCTGCCCTGGTGGCGTGAGGCAGGGATGCTGGCAGCCTGCTGAGATTCAGGCCTTGCGTTTTTCTCAGCTCTTGCCAGGGTCTCCACCAGATATCCCACATATGCTGTAAAATACATATAAATACGCAGCTTAGAGTATTTGGAATAGAAGAGGTCATCTTTCAGAAAGGGTTCCTGGTGGAGATTCCTGAAGTTAACACTTCTGGGATCTGTCCAACCACAAGATTTGTTAGGCTAGAGGCATAGCAGTTGCCTCCCTCTCCTATTAGCAAAGGCTACCTGTGGATACTACTCGTGTAAATAAATGTCCATGGTGTCTCTGGCCAACAGGGGCAGCACGCTGGGCTCAGAGGAGACCTAGGTGAGGAGCTGTGTGCTGCTTGGTGGCAGGTCTGCTGCAGAGGGCTAGTCCTGAGCAGGGTGGCCATGAGCCATGCCTGCCTGCCGGCCGCGGTCTGGTGGGGTGTCTGCAAGCAGAGGTGCCCTCACAAACAGCACCCAGATGGGTCCCTGTCGCCTGTGTCACCCCCTCCCCTCCCCAGGGCAATCATTTCTGCTGGGTGGGCCCTCTGAGGCGCTGGGTGACATTCCAAAGCCTGCTGGCCAGCACATCTGCTGAGGGCCAATCAGGCAGCTGCAGTCGAGGTGACCTCACAATCAACACTGCAGCCATGTCCCCTTTGCCTGCCTCTCCCCATCCTCCTGCCCATATAGCATCTCTGGTGGTGGGATGAGTGGTGGTGTGATTCTCTTCTTGTCCTCAGAAGGGCTCCTACCAGAACCCAGCCCATGAGGTTGCTGTACAAGAGGTGACCTCACCATCAACACTGCACATGTGTCACTTCTATGATTTTCTCCCCTGTCCCTCTTCTGAGTCGTCCTCTCTTCTGGGCCCCACATGCAACATCCTGGCCATCTCCACTTTACTGGCACCTCCCTCTCTCCTATCCTCATGGAATTACACACACATGGTGGGACAGCTCATGTGGCAGGATGAAACTGGGCTCCTAGGGAAGGCAGGCAGGGATGGTGAGGAGGTGCAGGTGTGCTCTGTGCAAAGGAAGGGTGGCTGGAGTGCACAGGGCTTTGCCTTGGAGCAGGTGATGAGCCAGCTGAGACCTTGTAGTAAGGACTAGAGGACACACCAGTCTGGGTGACATTCTGGTAGTGTTTGCTAAAGGCTGCCAGAGGAGGGAAGGGAAGCAGCTGAAACCTTGTGTAGGCAGCTGGGGGAAGCCTCATGGTCACAGATCATGGTTCTCACAGGGTAGTTTAACCACTTTGAAATCTGCTGGCAGGGCAGTTGGCCTGGGCACAAGCAGCCCAGGAGATTCCTGGAGAGTGCTGAAAACAGTTTCTTGGCACAGGCAATCAATAAGCCAACAATGGCTGGACTCTGTCAGTCACAAACAAAACAGAACCAGATGGGGATGTAAAGGCTGATGGCAGCCATGGCTGCAATGATCATGAGATGGTGGAGAAGTAAGACAAAAAGGCAAAGCACACCTAGTGCTGCAGGAGAGCCGATTTCAGCTCGTTCAGGATCTGCTTGGCAGGTTCCAGCAGGAGACCTCCCTGGAGGGCAGAGGGGCCATGAGGCCTCTGTAAAGACAGAGTAGGCAGAGGAAGAGAGGACAGAGAGGCAGAAGAAGAGAGAGCAGACTTGTCAATTTAAATACAGTAGTTTATCAAAACCAGGTTTCTACATTCAGAGTGTTAACAGGAAATGTATCGTGTTGAATAACATGTACATATATATAAACATGTAAACTCACATAGAGTAATTTCTGTAGTGCATGCATATGGTGCTGCCAATAAAAGAGAAAGAAAATAGTCATTAGAATTGATAAAGAATGCTTGAAGTTCTGAAAACAAAGACTTTTTTCAGTTCTTGCAAGGAGCTATTTTTTGTATAGATTTCAGCCAATGACGAAAACTTTACATTCAGGCTCTTATAGACACATACAGAGGCCACTGCTGCCTGAGATGCCCCGTGTAGCTGTGTTGCCATGTGGTGCCAGGAAATGTGACCCAGGAACTATGGGAGCCTTTTTGGAGCATTAGCTGTTCAGCAGGAGAAGCATCTCAAAAACCTCTCAGTGGGACAACTTTTTCTTTCCATCGACTAGAAAGGGAAGTGCAGACACCTGGGTTAGCCAGAGACATCTGCACAGAAGGGGTCTGGCATCGAGCAAGTTAATTCCCATCCCTGTTGTCACCTAAAATGGAGTCGCGCTTCATGACCATGCAGGGAATGAAAAGGGTTTGTGGCTAGATGTTTGGGGAATCCTTTAAGATGTCAGTGTAACATAGGTATGTTGAGATTGGTGCAATTTCGGCCATTGATAAATGGAATATCTAATTGAAGCTGATCAGGCTGCTTCCCTCTATCAGTTGTGAGAGCTCAGCACCTCATGGTGCGACTTGCTGTGTGCAAACATCAAGGAATGTCAAGGAAAATCCTGGACAGGGAGTGGTTTGAGGGGTGCTGGACTTGTGTGAGACACAAAAATATTATTTTTATAGTGTGGACCCTATTATAAAAGAAATCTTTAGAAACTGTCAATAAAAATGAAACAAGAAAGAAATTAAATAAATTATCTAAAGCAAACAAAAAATGTTTTGCTACACTTTTCAGCATTTGAAACTTCTTTGTGTTCTTATATTATTCTTATTATCACTGGGTTCTTATTTTCTTCTTTTGCTTTTTTTTTTTTTTTTGTTTAGTTCTTTTTTGATACCCTGGCCTTTTGGGAAGATTCTTTTTCTTTCTTTCTTTCTTTCTTTTTCTTTTTTTTCTTTTTCTTTTTTCTTTTTTTTGGTAAGAGGAAGTCAATTTCAGAGCTGGAGTGGGATGCAGTCACAGGGTCATGGACGGCTGGTGCCATTGCAGGTGCCCTGGTTCCCTCTGCCCAGCCTCCCTCTCCAGCTCCGAGGGGATCCGGTCTCCCACAGGTCCCCTGCAAGAGCTGCCAGGCCCAGGTAGGTCCCTCAGAGACACCGGGGCCTCTCCAAGGGCCACTGGGTGCTTGTGGTTGGACCCCTGAGCTCTGCCTGGAAAGGTGAAGAACTATTTTCAACATTTCAAAAATATGAGCACACTTTCATCAGCTCAAATGATTGTCTGATTTTAATGTCAATGTTTTCCTATGATGAAAGAATGGAAATCTTCAGGAAGAGTATTAATCTGGGGAGAAGAAATATTGATGTGCCTTTGACCTTGTATTTCCACTGCTCTCTCTATTACGCTGTGAATAAAATCTTGGTGCTCTCATACATATTTCCACATGTCCTGATTAAACTGGACATTTCTAAAGGCATCTTTGCATCAGACTCTCTAGACATATGCACTTTCCATAGTTTCCCAGTTTTCCTCCTCCCCTTGCTCTTTACCCTTTCAGGTACCTCTCAGCTCTCCAGTTGCTGCTCTGAGCTGCTGGGAGTCTGAAGCTTGCCTTGTCTTTCAGCAGTCTCCTTGTCTCTTTAGCCAGCTCCTTTGTTGTGTTTCTTGTCTATCCTTTCCTATCTGTCTATTGAAAACATTTCAAGGCAGGTTATGCCTTGTGGGCAGTGGACCTCGCTGGAGGCAGCTTGGACTTGACATACAGTTGACAAGCGTCTTGTATCTTTTATTAAACTGTTCCAAATTTTATTTTTGTTTGTTTGCTCTTAAGAAAAACCCTTCTGTATCTGCTTGCAGCTAGTTCTTGAAGGAAAGCAGGTGGGAATTGGTGCACATGAGCCGTACCATTCAGCTACAGACTTGTGTGGAAAAAGGTTGGATTTTCACCAGAGTGATGTGAAGTCCCCAGTGGCTGATGAGGGAAGTGGCAGGTCTGGGGAGCTGGGGAGGAAGGGGGTCCGTACACATCTCCTATCAAAAATACTGCTTTTCCTACATGTGCAGACTTCATTAGGAGACACTGTGGGTCAGTATGAATTGGGGAATGTGGGTATGACTTATTCTGAATACTGAAAAATCAAGAAAGCTTAAGAAGCAGACATCTTTCTTTTCAGGTGCTCATTGAAATCTGCCTAATTTCAATACACTCCTGAAAACTTTCCAATTAACCACACAAGAATTGATGAGCTGAAGAAAATTATGGAAAGAGGCATGGCTCTTCAGGGTTTCTTTTGCATTCTAATGGCCCCTCGGGTGTATTTGGTGCTAAGCCCATGAACCTCAGATAAAGAGAAGAGACTGAAGAAACCTCTCAAGAAGCAAATCCCAAGTTTCTTGGAAAGATAATGAGTCCCACTGAGGGCCATTACCAACAAAGGCTCCCCAGGGGCTGATTAGAGCTGAAAGTTGGAGGCCCTGATTGCAGGTAGGCAAAGGCAATATGAGGGTGGCTGTGATGCCAAGTCAACCTTGATGTGTATTATCAAGCAGAGTGACCAGGCCCTGACAGCCAGCCCCTGGTAGGGTGATGCTTTCCCTCACGCATTGCTCAGGGCTCTTCCTGGGGGCAGTTTGGGAGTGGGGGTGCACAACGCCAAGTGCAGGACCATGATTTGGCAGCTCCTGGCACCCAAGGGAGAAGCAGGCAGCAAGGCCACAGTGCTTTAAGGAATGGCATCTTTTCATGGGCCTCGGTGTCAGAGACACCAGCCGTAGCCAAAAGGACAAAGACCTAGCTCTGCTGGCAGGTTTCAGCCTTGGCAGTGCCCTGGACTGTCTCCACCACAGGCTGTCCTGTGCTCTCCCACGCCTGTGCCTCTTTCCCTGAAGACTGTACACACCCAAGCTGCTTCCCCACCTTGCTCTCACCCTGCAATCTCCCCACCTCTCCTGATGTCTTCCTGTCCTCACTTGCTTTTCCTTGAAACACAAAGCCAGGGGCTGATCCCACACTCCCTCTGTGTGACCTGTTGCACCTCAGCACTACCCTAGGAGTGACATTCTTTTGGCCTGAAGTCCAGTCTGAACCTCTCAAGATGCACTTTGTGGCTCTTTTCCCATTCTCATGCTGTTTCCCTACATTAAGAAAAGCTCCATCATCTCTGAAACCAGCCTTCGAGCAGTCACCGACTCCTACTCTACTGCCCTTTGCCTCCACTTCAGCAGGCTAAAGAAACTCAGGTCCCTCAACCTCTCCTCATGGATGGGGTTATTCCCAGCTAGACACAGGGCTTGAGCCTTCTCTTGCAAATCTTCATGAGGTATTTGTTGTCCAAATCACCCGAATTTCTCAAGTTCCTTCTGGAATAAAGCTCCTCTTTGTCAAAATAAAACAAAAAAAAACCCAAACAAACAAACAAAAAAACCATCCAGTGACAATGAGTTAAGAGTGAGCAGGGGTGGGGTGTGCTGTAAGGGATGGGATCAGAATGGTAAAAGAGAAAGATTTAGGAGGGGTGGAAGAAAAAAAAAAGAAATTCAAAGTGAACCCAAGGATTGATCAGGGCTGTCTTGGGGATTCCTGCCAAAAAGCCCTGCATCTGAATAATTCTGACTGGAGGAGGACAAGAAGGCTGGCCTGCTTCCCCTGTCACAAGGCACCTGCGTGCTTTCCCTGACATCCACAAGAGAAGATTGAGAGTGGGAAGAACCATGGACTCCTTCAGAGTGGAAGGGACCTCAGGGGGTGTTTAGCCCAATCTGCTTGCTCACAGCGGGGTCAGCTCTGGGGTCAGAGCAGGTTGCTCTGGGCTTCATCCAGCATGGTCTTGGAAACCTCCAAAGGAGGAGACTGTACAGCGCTGTCAGGGCAACAAGTTCCAATGCTTCCTCACAAAGCAAGTGCTCCAGCTCCCCAATTGTTGTGAGGGTCCTGGGCCAGACTCACTTCCAGTTATCAACCTCTTTCTTGTTCTGGGAACCCAAACCTGGATGCAGGGTTCTATATGTGCTCTAATGAATACTGACTAGAAGGCCATCACCATTTCCCTCCACCTCCTGCCTGTGCTCCTGCTCATACAGCCCACGATGCTTCTGGCCTTCTTTGCTGTCAGGGAATGCTGCTGGCTCATGTTCTGCCTCCTGTCTGCCAGCACCCTCACGTCCTTTTCCACAGAGCTGCTCCCTAGGCCCTCAGGCCCCAGCCTGTAACACTGTGGGGTGTTGGTTTATCGCAGGTGCAAGACCTGTCATTTATCCTTGTTGAATTCCATGAGGTTCCTGACAGCCCATTCCTCCTGCCTGTCCAGCTCCCTCTGAATGGCAGCTCTCATCTACAGGCATGATGAGTGTTGCCCCTTCCATGTCACTGATACAGATGATAAACAGGACAAGTTCCTGGAGAGACCCTGTGGTACTCCACTTCTCCCTGGCCTCCAGGAAGAGTACTGACCATTCACCACTGCCCTCTGAGCCTCTGGTTATCCAAGCAGCTTTTTACCCATCCATCTGTCTGCTCTTCTAGACTCTAATATTCTAATGTGCCTGCAAGAGGTCTGGATGCAGAAGAGGTGACTCATGCCCTGGACTCCATGTATTGACAGCCCATTCCTCCTGCCTGTCTGGGTTCCTCTGAATGGCAGCCCTCATCTACAGGCTTGCTGAGTGTTGCCTCTTCCATGTAACTAATACAGCTGTTGAACAGGACAGGTTCCTGAAGAGACCCTGTGGTGCTCCACTTCTCCCTGGCTTCCAGGAAGAGTACTACCCATTCACCACTGCCCTCTGAGCCTCTGATCATCCAAGCAGCTTTTTACCGATCCGGGTGTCTACTCTTCTAGACTGTAATGTTCTAATATGCATGAAAGAGGTCTGGCTGCAGAGGAGGTGGCTCATGCCCTGGACTCCAGGTATTGACAGCCCATTGCTCCTGCCTGTCTAGGGCCCTCTGAATAGCAGCCCTCAAGCATATGCCTGGGGTCTCCTACAGTTTTTTTGTCCTCAACAAGCATAGTGAGTATTGCCTCTTCCATGTCACTAATCAACTCATCTGGTTGTCCACCCATCTAGGTGGTAAATTTCTAAATTTTATTCCACAAGGATATGTGGGAGACAGTGTCAAACCCCTTGCTCAAATCAAGTTGAAAGGCATTTTCTGCTCTCCAAACACAAATAGAGCTATGCAATCCTAGAAGGCAATCAGGTTGCTGAGGCACAATTTACCCTGGACAAATCCATGCTGCCTCTTCCCTATCACTTTCTTTTCCCTCATATGCCCAGAAATGAGTGGACTCACTCCATGACACATTCCTCAATCGATTGAGGCTGAACGGCCTGTCGTTCCCTGGGTTGCCCTCTGGGCCTTTCTTGTGAGTGGATGTAACGTTTGCCTTTCTGCAGTTATTGGGACCTCACCCCATCTCCATGACCTCTCAAGGATGACAGAGGGCAGCCTTTCTATGATAGCGGCCAGCTCTCTCAGTGTCCTTGGGTGCAGCCATTCCAGTCCCAGCGACTTGTAGGGGTGGAGTTCTTGCAAGTCATCCCTCACTCAGCCCTCATCCCCTGCTGGTTGCTTTTCTCCTCTGGAGCCCTGACTCTAGGCACAACAGCCCGGGAGACCTTGTTGGAGAAGAGTGAAGCCAAAAAAGCACTGAGCTACTCAGACCCACCTGCATCTGCTGTTACTAGATTCTCTGCCCCCTTCAGCAAAGAACCAACATTTTCCTTTTATTCTTTACCATTCCTGAAGCAGTAGCAGCTCTTCTTCATGCCTTTGATGTCCACTGCCAGAGTGTACCCTCTGAGAGCTTTGGATTCCCTAACACCATCCCAACTTTACTTGGCAATATTTTTGAATTCCTCCTTTTCAGCCTCTCCCTCCCTCTGCTGCTTTTATGATGCCTTATTGCCCTGGAGTTGTGCTGTGAGTTCCTGTTTTAGCCTGGTTTCCCCTTCTCATGCTGTTTCCCACTACCAAGAAGAGATCCAAGATCTCTTCAAGCACTCGGAGGCTGCTGCTGTATTGCCCTTTGCCTCTGTTTCACCAGGCTGAAGAAGCCCAGGTCCCTCAGCCTCTCCATACAGGCCATGTGCTTCAGGGTACTAACCCCATCTTGGAAGATTCATCTGGACCCTCTCCAGTTCCTCCCCATTCCTCCAGCACTGGGCAGTCCACACTGGGACACGCTATTCCAGACATGGCTACACCAGGCCTAGTCAAGGCGGATGGTAATTCCACTTGTCTGGGTGGCCACACTCTTCCTGCAGCAGCCTCGTATGAAGCTGGCCTCATTTGCAGTGAGCGTGCACCACTGGCTCATATGGCATCCCTCGTAATGTCCAGGCCCTTCTCCTCAGGGTCACTCCTCTGACGGTCAGGTGCCAGCCTCTCCTGATGCATGGGCTGTTCTGTCCCCCAGTGCAGGACCTTCTTGTACGACAGCATGAGGTTTCTGTTGGTCAAATCCCCAAGTTTCTCAAGGCCACTTTGGACTGAAGCTCCCTTGTGTCTACTGTAAATGAGTGTGCGCAGATGGCTCATCCTGTCTTGCGGTGCCTCTGACAGGATAACAGCAGGAGGACCTGCAGGACACTACGCATAATAAAAGGAGGTAGTCGTTTAAAGGGACTGCTGGCAAAGGTAGGCATCACCATGGCAAGCAGCTCAGAAAAACTGAATGAAGAGAGCAAAACCAGGGCCAATGGAGATAGGGTAAACAGGGGTTGGCTGACTTCATGGGAGGGCATCAGGATGTTAAAAGAGAAGAACTTGGAATGTGGAAAAAAGGGAAAAATGCAATAAAAGGTGAAACAAAAGAACAATCACAGCTATTTGGGTGTAGCTGCCAAGCAGTCCTGAATCTGAATGACTTTGGAGCAGGAGAAGGAACGTGCAGTTGATCTGATCATACTTTTGTGAGATCTGCTTTACAGTCACAGGCAAGCTGAATGTTTTCCCAAGGTCAAGGGAAGACTCGAGGTAGAAGGAAATGCAGAATCATTCCTTCTGGAAGGAACCCTAGAATGTCTCTGGCCCAGCCTCCTTTCCACAGCAGGGTCAGCTAACAGGTCCAATCAGGTTGCTCAGGGATTTACTCATTTCAGACTTGAAAACCGCTGAGGATGGAGATGGCACAGCCTCTATGGGCAACCTGCCCCAGTGCTTGACTCTCTGGATGGGTCAAAAGTTTCTCCTTACACCCAGCCTGAACCTCTCTTCTTTCACCTAATGACCATTGGCCTTCACCCTCGCATCATGCATAATGGTGAAGAGCCTGCCTCCATTTTCTTGATGACGTCCTGGTGGGCACAGGAAGGCTGTTATTAGGTGTCCCCAAAGCTTTCTCTTCTCCAGGCTGAACAAACGCAGCTCCCTCACCTCCCAGAGGGACAAAGTCAGCATTATCTAGGTGTGCCTAGGAGCTTTAAGGCTTTTCCAGTCCTTCTCTATATTAGTGGATCAGCAAAGGACCTCATGGATGTTAGAGTGCAATCACCCTCATGCCATGACTTTCTGCATTTGTCACACTCATTTGGCATCGTGTTGTAATGTACAGGTGTTGTAGGCTGTGGAGGATGTTCACTCTGTACAAGCAGTCTTCCCTTGAAGGACTCCAGTCATGCATGTGGTCCAACCACACCTAAGTTATTCCAAACATGTGGCACTCCTCTGACAGCTTGTGCATCTCCATTTGCTCCTGGCTGCACCCCAGGCTGCATATGTTTGCATATATTTGGGCAGCAGAGCATCAGCTGTGGTGCCAACTGAAGATCTGTCACAGGGAAACATGTTACCAAGGATCATATGGATGCAAAAGCTTTGATTGCAAGTGGTGACATTCTGGCCTGGATAGCAGGTGGCAATGTAATGGTGAAAGGAGGTTCCCACTAAGAGAGCAAAGCCTGCAATGCCCAAGGCCAGGGAGAAACAGAGCTGGGCTGTGCAGGAATGGCAGGAGAGGGGTTTGCTGCCTGAGCTGACTTTGCAACACCTTGGAGCCTGTGACAGAGGTGAACCAATCTCCAGGCAGAACCAGGTTCTACTGAAGAAGTCTCTAAGCCTGCAATCCAGCCACCTTGAGGACATCATTAGCCCAGTCCCTGTTCATATCATACCGGGGGGTGAGAAGGGGTTCAGGAGGAGGAGAGCTAGAAGGATTTGAAAGTGCAGGGACTAGAGCAGAGACCTTGGTGTGATGTGCCTCCCATTTGTGCAGCATGCTTGGATGTAGACAGTGCAGACTGTGCCTAAAGGCAGTGGTGGGGTTCATTTGTTTGGGCACAGGTAGGAAACCCAAGATGCCCTGGGGCACTTGCCCAGCAACCACTCCAAAAAGGCATGGCTTCCTGTAGGTCCCATGCTGGAACTGCTAGAGACATGTGGATGTGCTGGACACCCCAGGCGTCCGACATGGCCCTGCAGGCCTATATCTATGTCATTAAATCAAGTACCTACACTGAACTACAACAGCTGTTTGTAACATTGGGATCTTCCTATGTCTCAGCTTCATAATGAGTGGAGCTCTAATAGTAGGAGGCATCTAGTGTCATTTCAGATGGTGAAGGGAATTCTCCACCTGGCCCCCAACTCATGCTCTAGAAGGATGGGGGTGTCATAGCTGCTCCATCAGAGCAAGAAGACTCTGGCACATGCCTTGGTCCGTCTCTGTCTCTTCCAATGTCACCAGGTGTTTGTGTGTTGAGCAACTGACCCCCACCCTCCATCTCCAGTGATTATAGTGGGAGCTTAGAGAAGGAGCTTCCATGCAGACACCTCTGTTGTGCACACTTCATTTTTTTGCAAGGGGAATCCCACCTCCTGTGTGTTTTTTGTGGAGTTCACAGGAGGGATCTGCATCCCACAGCATCCCAGGGACTTCTAACTGGGCATGCAATGTCCAGACTGACTCATCTGAATGAAAACGTGAACCATGGGTGAATGACCTCCCTTCTTGTCCGCTTCTAGGTGTCCTGCCTAGTTAAGACATGGGAATATGGATTTCCAGGGTGCGATGTTTCCACCTGTCATAGATAACCATCCTCTGATGAAATGATCCTCTGATGAAACAAGTGACAATGTTGTGACTGGTCTCTCTGTATTGTTTCTAGAGGGACCATCAGTGATTATTTTAGCTTGTTGCAGTGAACATTTCCTGGGAGGAGGGAGCACAAGGGACAGAGAAATTCATGAGCTCAGCTGGGTCTCTGTACCTGAGTGAGGCCAGTCTCTGGGGATGGAGGAAGCTCATGGCAACTGGGCAGCGCTGCCCAGAGACAACTGTGTGCAGGAGCAGCTCCTCTGCAAAGAGCAGCAGGACTCCGGGCACTGCCTGCTGCTGCTGACATGAGAGGAGACAAGGCAGAGAGAAGTGAAAGGCAGTGTGGAGTGGGAGGACAGAGGAGAGCTGCTTGTGGGAGAAATCTTCACAGTCCTTTGCATGGTAAGTCTCTGGCTGCAGGGCAATGCTACTGAGGTTCCTGGAGGGATCTTCTAAACCTATTTCATCCCATTACTGATAGGTTTTTTAAGGATTGCTCTCCTTTGCAGAGGAGGGGGAGATGCTTCAGAGCAGGGATCCCCTGCCACATCGTCACAGTGACAGGGCATGCTGCTGCTTTCTCCCAAGGACGGCTGCAGGGCTGTGAAGCTGGGATATGCACACAGGTCTGCGCAGGGCTGTGATTCAGAGCAGTGTTGCTGCACCGCAGAGGAAGGTGCAAAAAAGGCTACTTGAAAGGGAAGGAGCTTTCCTTCCAGGGCTTTCAGTTTCCTAATGTTGGCAGGGAGAACAAAGGAAAGAGTTTTGTGGTTTGGCAAGGAACTGGGACTCGCGGACCTTCCCTCTCAGAGAACAGTAGATCTTTGAGAAAGCTCAGCAAACCCTTCCAACCCCACCTCCACCTACAGCAGCACCAGCAGCACCTTTATGGACTTATCAGGGCTAATGTGACCTGCTCCTTAGGACCTGTGAGCACAGAGATGCCCTGGATAGCGCCCTGATCCAGGAGGTTTCTGTAGGGCAGAACTGTGCACAGAGAGGGTGGGACAGGGTCTGTGAGTACGGACAGGGAAAAGATGTTGGGAGAGAGAAAACTCCAGGCAGCAGGAACAGCTCCAGGCAGCAGAGATGGGCAGGGAATGAGAGGGAAGTGCCAACAGAATCGTCATGGGAGGATGGATTTGGGCAAGTCGTGGTCAGTGGTCAGTCCCTCTCATGCAGACACCTTCCTCTGAGCAAGCTCCCTGTGTCTCCTCTCCCACCCAGCAGAGCCTCTGCCCTGACAGCCATGGGGTCCAGGGCATGAGCTGCCTTCTCTGCAGCCAGCCCTCCGGCAGAGGAGAGGTGCCCGACAAAGGGACTGAGAGTGACTGCCCTGCGATGTCCCTGCCTGCGAGGCAGCATGCGTAGCTGGTAAGGTGAAGGCTTTCCTGAGTTCCCATCTGTCTCTCTCTTCTTGCCTCCCTTGACAGAAGGATCGTGGTGTTGCTCCTTGTTTCCCCTCCTGTTCATGCTGCTCCTCTTCTTGCTCTTGGGCTCTCTAGGGTGTGTGTGTGGGGGGTGTTCAGCTGCAGTTCAGACATGGATGCTGCAAGTTGTGCAGCAGAGGGGTCTGCATGGGAATGAGGTTGCCCCAGCCCCCTTCTGACTTGTGGAGCTGCAGGAAATGCAGTCCGTGGGGCTGGGAAATGAGCTGACTCTCCTTTAGGGAGAGAACATCTCCAGTCCTAATGGTCCTTTGACTGTTTCTTTACAGCATCCTGGCAGACTGTGTGCTGCCCTCTAGAAAGGCACAGCTGTCTCATGGCATCACTGTGATATCAGAGAGACCCATGAGGAAGGTGCAGAGATGCTGAGAGTATGGAGATGGGGGTGGGAGGGTGTATGTGGGCATCTGAAAAGAGCCCTGTGTGTGCTTGGCTAGAAGGGGAGTGTGGAGATCTCCCTCAGGTGCCCAGAGAAAGGGTGAGAAGTTTGGAGATGTGCACTTTGAAACTGGTCTCGTCTGCTCTCAGCAGGGACTGGTTTCTTTCTAGGGCAACATATGAGTGTGATTATCCTCCAGCTCCAAGAGGTTGCGAGCACAGGACAGCTGGGAACGAGACTAACAGACAGACTAGCTGTCCTCACTCTGCAACAAGGGACAGTGGATGCTTTCCTCTCAGGACTCACAGTAGAAATGCCAAGGATTTCTACCTTTGAGGAACACTCCCCAGGGGTGAAAAGGACATCTAAATTAAAATAAAATTCCTATATAATCCCTGAAACTCTGTTCCTCAAACCTCATTCTTTAGAATTCAGAGTGAAGACGCTTAAAAGCCCTTCTACATGATGAGTGGATTTCACCTGACAGAAATTGTGCATCTCAGAACTGGTCACCCCCATTCCCCTGTGCCCACTGCTTTACAGCAGGACTGACTGCTCTGGAGCCCACGGGCAGAGGTCCAAGCTCCTCACAGCACACTCAGCCAGGGGAAAGTGGAACTCAAGCACAGGAGCTGCACAAAGATCCTCTCAGTAAAGAGAGAGGTAATGTGGGTGTTTGTATGAGAACTGCAACATTTGGGAGTTTCTTTGCTTGAAAAGTCTCTGCTAACATCCCAATGTTTGTTCTTCTTTGCACAGTCCCCCATGTGCGGAGATAGTAAAATGTCCAACAGCAGCACCTTCAATGAGTTCCTCCTCCTGGCTTTTGTAGACACACGGGAGCTGCAGCTCTTGCACTTCTCACTCTTCCTGGGCATCTACCTGGCTGCCCTCCTGGGCAACGGCCTCATCATCACAGCAGTAGCCTGCGACCACCGCCTCCACACCCCCATGTACTTCTTCCTCCTCAACCTCTCCCTCCTCGACATTGGCACCATCTCCTCCACTGTCCCCAAATCCATGGCCAATTCCCTGTGGGACACCAGGGCCATTTCCTACTCAGGATGTGCTGCTCAAGTCTTTCTGTTTGCCCTCTTGTTAGGAGGAGAGTATTCTGTTCTCACAGTCATGGCCTATGACCGCTATGTTGCCATCTGCAAACCCCTGCACTATGGGAACATCATGGGCACCAGAGCTTGTGTCAAAATGGCAGCAGCTGCCTGGGTCAGTGGTTTTCTCTGTTCTGCGCTGCATACTGGGAACACATTTTCAATACCACTCTGCCAAGGCAACACAGTGGACCAGTTCTTCTGTGAAATCCCCCAGATCCTCAAGCTCTCCTGCTCAGACTCCTACCTCAGGGAAGTTGGGCTTCTTGTGGTTAGTGGCTCTTTAGTCTTTGGGTGTTTCATTTTCATTGTGCTGTCCTACGTGCAGATCTTCACTGCTGTGCTGAGGATCCCCTCTGAGCAGGGCCAGCGCAAAGCCTTTTCTATGTGCCTGCCTCACCTGGCCGTGGTCTCCCTGTTTGTCAGCACTGTCATCTTTGCCTACCTGAAGCCCCCCTCCCTCTCCTCCCCAGCTCTGGATGTGGTGGTGGCTGTTCTGTACGCAGTGCTGCATCCAACAGTGAACCCGCTCATCTACAGCATGAGGAACAAGGAGCTCAAAGATGCAGTGAGGAAACTCATTCACCTGGTACTAGCTCAGCAGCAATAAGCTGCCCATCTCTCCTCACAAGCCATTTCCATTTTTTCTCAGACAGCTCTTGTGTTTTGGGACTTCTGTCTGTGATAGTCATGTTTTTACAGAAATGCTTCAATTCATCCCACTTCTCCAGAGGCACAAACCCTGTCTGCCTGACTCGGAGGCTTTGTGTAAATCTGCCCAGACTGTGTCAGAGCTGGCCTCCCTTGCAGCATCTCTGTAATAAAAGGGGATTTCATCAGTACACTGCATGAAGAGTGGGCTCTTCTTCCAAAGCAGGAGCCAAGAATGCACTCAGGGAATTGCACCCAAAAAGGCCCTTTTGCCGTGCCTTGGTTTTCCATGGGCTAAGGAGGATGTGCTCATAGGGTGAATGTGTGAGGGAATGAGGGCTGGTTTCAGCCCTCACTTCAGGGTGCCCAGTGGCCCAGGAGAGGGTGAGTGTTCAAGAGGTATCTGCTGGGGCCTGTCTCAAATATTAGAGGGCTGGTGACAGATGCCCATCCTTCTGGAAGGCGATATGGAGCCACCAGGTGAGCACAGGGGATCTCCAGGGACAGGATGTGCCTGGGATGGGCAGTGAGTGGAGACTCCCCAAATCAGGTGGAGTCACCCAAAGTCAAGGGCCAAACCAAGGAATGCACCAAATCAGGGCTCTGCAATCTCAGGAGAGGCAGTGGGGACTCCTCAGGCACAGGGAAGGCAGCCTCAAGGGTGGTTCATGTCACCTACAATGAAAACCATGGCTGGATCTAATGGCACATCTGACCCCATCCTGAGCCATTGGAAATGCCTTGTGATTGCTCTGAGCATCTTCCACAGCCACAGATGCCTGAGGAGGGGGTCATCAGGTGCAGCGTTGCTGGGCCAGCCAGGTCTACCCTGACCAGCACAGCCAGTGTGGAGTCACCTCAGGGCCCCACAGCCTGGTGTCCCTGCAGAGCAGCACCGCTAGCCTGGGGAGCACAGCAGAGGGGTGCAGGAATGGCTGGGCAGGCCAGCATGGACACACTGACCTGGGCAAAGGCTCTCTTGGGAGCAGGGACGTCTCTCAAGAAGAGCAAAGGAACAATTGCGTGCTTGCAGGGAGGAATAAATGAAAACCTGTTTCTATGTGTGTCAGCTCAGGGCAGGCTGCTCTGTCGCCAGACACTTTCACTAACTGAATCCGTTCATTCTATCATGTCTCATCTTTCCTTCCCTTTCCTCTAAGCGTTTTCCAGTTTCCAACAGATGTTCAGGAACCTTGGTGTTCTGTTTGAGAAAGCTGTCGAGTTGATGCAAGGTTACCCCAAGTGATACTGATGGATTAAATGGTGCAAAAGAAGACATCGTTTGTTCAGTCATATGAGAAGTTAACCGGAAGTCTGCATGGTGATTTGGTCAAAAACATAGGTCACGTTACAACGGCTTTTGTTGCCTTCCATGTCTGGAGTACCTATCTCACTCTGCTGTCATAACCATGTGCAGCTTCCCATCCAGTGTGTCATTACATAGAGCAACATTTAGACTAACTTTAGCTCTTTCGGTTAGTGTAACATTATTGCGTACTATCAGTCACTGACCTCGTGCTATTACAGGTGGTGTTTCTCTTGTAACTATAGTTTTGAAGATGGGTTGTGACTGATCTTCAATACCCAAGTTGTCCCATGGGCAACGTGAAAAGGCAGAACCTGTTAGAGACATGTTTCAGGTGTGTTTTCCAGTTATCAGTGTTCCCACAGTTAGCAGGTAACACCACATCTCCCTGCAAGAGAAGACACGCAGGTCTTGGACATAACCCAAACCTCAATAATGGTTAACTTACTGCCTTCAGTGTCTACAGCATCCCATGCTCCTTTTCCATGGTGCAAGAGCAGAGTCACCCAGACTGATCCCTGAGCTGGATGTTTAACCACAACCTCACCTCCAGGACTTTGATGGGGTTTTATTTCTGTTTTAACAGGAATTCATGCAGCTACTGACACAACTCCCTTATCTATGGGGCTTCCCATGGGAGTTTGTCACTTATTTAGCCACCTTACAACTTCTCACAAGCGGGATCCCCACTTAGAAGTATTCTATGAGAGAAGAGTCACTCTTGTGCAGCTGTTGTTTCTGTCGTCCACTCCATCTTTCTACTACCCCATTACTTGGAGGTTGATACCATAGGTGAAAAGTCTACTGTCCTCTGTTTGAAGCACATCACGTTTGCAATTCTTTGTTCTTAAAATGTATTCCATTATCAGATGGCATTTCTCTGGGAAAGGGGAAAGTAGCAAACCAGTGGTTCAAACCAACAAGGCTTGCTAGTCCAGTTGCAGCGCAGGTGGGGTGCACATTCCCTCTGCCGATAATTATTTCTGCTCCTGCAAGGATTTATTTCCAGCCTTCAGGTGTTTGCATGAGTCTGGAGTGTCCTAAAAAAACGGCCACCCTCTGGTTCCCTTTGTGCTGAGATCAATTCCACTTGCTTTGCAGCAGCTGTGGTCCATCACAGCCTGCATTCTTCTCTGAACATTCCTCCATGGTAGGAATTGGTTGGTTGGTCACAATACAAGATGCAAGTAGAGTTCAATTTCTCAGAAGATGTTCTAGGCTACCAGGCTAGAATGCACATAGGTGCCTTTGTCAAAATAAACACCTGTAGGTACAAAAAGAGGCTCCTAGTCTTAAATAGGGTCAAGTATGTAATTCAAAGAACACAAACCTCAAGGGTTTGAAAAGGAAGGATTGCTTCTACCCTAAAAAAAATTCTTAATTTTAATAGTCACCTCAGAGAAATTTCTGTTTGAGTTCACATGAGACTAGCTGTTTTGCTTTTGTAAAGCATGGGTAAAGTTTTTTTTAAGTTTTACAACAATTTTTTAGGCAATGGACAGGCATCTTCTTCCAATTCTACCCATGCAGGGCCAGGTACAGCCCTTTCCACCCTGCTCTCCCCCAGCACCTCTTCCCTGAATTCAGGGTGCCCTGCACAATGTCCTTCCTTGTGGGTGAAGGGGGACTGCAGTTCTCCAAGAAAGAGGCTGCAGCCTCACCACTTGTGGCAAGGGGTCGCACAGCAAAATGACCATGGGAGCTCCCTGCCCCATTGCTGCTCATCTTTGAGAGCTGCTGGGGGAGCAGTTGGTGTTAGGAGTTGTGGGAGGGGGGTCCCTCGCAGGAGTGGTCCCTCCCAGAGAGCTGGAGTGCCCTCCTGTGGGGCCTGGACTCCCATCACAGAGAGCATTGGGGACCGTCTGCCTGCAGCGCCACCAAGGACAGAGCCCCAGGAAAGGTGCAAGATGCACAGAAGAACATGGGAAGGGCCCAGGGGGACAGGAATCCAAAGGGGTCAGGAAATGGGATGTGTGAGAAGGCCATGACTTCCAGGTAGGAAGGGTGTTTCTCTGGTCTCCCACCAAAAGGAACCTGATGATGACTGACCCCGGCTTTCCAATGCCAAAGTGTGGTAGGGGATACCCAGGAATACTTGGGGGTTATCCAGGGTTTGGGGGGGCAGCAATTTGGGGGGCTCTTTTGGGAGATACTCAGGGCCATTTAAGGAATGTGGAGTCCTGGGCGGTGTGAACAGCAGCACAGCCAGGAGATGGAGGGAAGTGATTATCCCCCTCTACTAAACACTCGTTAGAGCCCTTCTAGATACTGCATCCAATTGGGGCTCCCTGTAGAAGAACGCTGTTGATCACATGGGGTGAGTCCAGTGGCAGGCCCCCAAGGTTGTTGAGGGCTGCAGCACTTGCCCTGTGAGGGATCAGGGCTTGTTCAGTGCAGAAAAGGGAAGGTTTTGCAGAGGACTCATAGCGGCTTCTCAGCTGAAAGTTGCCACTGATAATGAACCAGGTTTTTACAGGAATCCATGGCAGGAGAATGAGAGGCAACGGCTATAAGCAGAAACAAGTGCAGTCAAAATTGTATAGAAGGAAGAAAAATCAATGAGGACCATGGAGCATTTGAAGTGGGGTCCAGAGGGGTTAGGGACTCTTTCTTCTGGGAGGCTTGCGGGACGCAACTGGACAAAGCCCTGAGGAACATGTTCTGAATTCAGTGTTGATTCCTAAGTGAGCAGGAGGTTGGATGGCAGTCCTCCCAAGGTCCCTTCCAGCCTGAATGATTTGGTGATTTTGTCCTCTCTGGCAATAGCCACTGCAATTCTTGCAGGCAGCAAATCCTTTGCTGCATGTGGGTTAGCACCTGACATGGCCTCCTGAGAACCAGCCCCTCCTAGTGGTGTGAGGTTGCCTCTTGGGCCTGAAAGGTTTCCAGTTCAAGGTTTCATTATGAGTGACTGCTTGTCCAGAGTGAGTCCTCTTCACAGCCTACAACACCTGAACATTACAACACGATTCCAAATGAGTGTGACAAATGCAGAAAGTCATGGCATGAGGGTGATTGCACTCTAACATCCATGAGGTCCTTTGCTGATCCAACAATATCCAGAAGGATTGGAAGAGCCTTAAACCTCCTAGACATACACAGGTAATGTTGACTTTGTCCCTCTGGGAGGTGAGGGAGCTGTGTTTGTTCAGCCTGGAGAAGAGAAGGCTTTGGGGACACCTAATAGCAGCCTCCCCATGCCCACCAGGATGTCACCAAGGAGATGGAGCCAGACTCTTCACTGTTGTGCATGAGGCAAGGGTGAAGGCCAATGGGCATTAGGTGAAAGAAGAGAGGTTCAGGCTGGGTGTAAGGAGAAACTTTTGACCCATCCAGAGAGTCAAGCACGGGGGCAGGTTGCCCAGAGAGCGTGCCATCTCCATCCTCAGAGGTTTTCAAGTCCGAAATGAGTAAAGCCCTGAGCAACCTGATCGGACCTGTTAGCTGACCCTGCTGTGGGAAGGAGGTTGGGCCGGAGACATCCTGGGGTCCCTTCCAGAAGGAATGATACTGCATTTCCTTCCACCTCAAGTCTTCTCTTGACCCTGGGAAAACACTCAGCTTGCTTGTGATCATGGAAGCAAATCTCCCAAAAGTGTGATCAGATCAACTGCATGTTCCTTCTCCTGCTCCACTCAGAGTCAGTCAGGTTCTGGACTGCTTGGCAGCTGCACCCAAATAGCTTTTTTTTTCTTTTTTTTTTTTGCTTCATCTTTTATTGCATTTTCCCTCTTTTCCAACATCCAAGTTCTTTTTAGATACCCTCCCCTGCAGTCAGCCAACTCCTGTTTATTCTATCTCCATTGGCCCTGGTTTTGCTCTCTTCATGCAGCTTTTCTGAGCTGCTTGCCATGGTGATCCCTACCTTTGCCAGCAGTCCCTTTAAACGACTACCTCCTTTTCTTATGTGTAGTGTCCTGCATGTCCTCCTGCTGTTATCCTGTCAGAGGCACCACAAGACAGGATGAGCCATTGCACACACTCATTTACAGCTGACACAAGGGAGCTTTAGTCAAGAGGGGCCTTGAGAAACTTGGGGATTGGGCCAACAGAAACCTCATGCTGTCGTAAAAGGAGCAGTGGCAGGTCCTGCATCACGGGACAGAACAGCCTGTGCATCAGGAGAGGCTGGCACCTGACTGTCAGAGGAGTGACCCTGAGGAGAAGGGCCTGGACGTTACGAGGGATGCCATATGAGCCAGTGCTGCACGCTCACTGCAGATGAGGCCAGCTGCATGCGAGGCTGCTTCAGGAAGAGTGTGGCCACCCAGACAAGTGGAAATATCATCCCCCTCGACTCAGCCCTGGTGTGGCTGCATCTGGAATAGCATGTCCCAGCGTGGGCTGCCCAGTGCTGGAGGAATGGGGAGCAACTGGAGAGGGTCCAGAGGAGTCTTCCAAGACGGGGTTAGTGTGCTGAAGCACATGGCCTGTATGGAGAGGCTGAGGGACCTGGGCTTCTTCAGCCTGGTGAAACAGAGGCAAAGGGCAATACAGCAGCAGCCTCCGAGTGCTTGAAGTGATCATGGATCTTTTCTTGGTAGAGGGAAATAACATGAGAAGGGGAAACCAGGCTGAAATGGGAACTCACAGCTCAGCTCCAGGTCAATAAGGCAGCAGAGAAGAAGGGGAAGGAGGGATATGCAGCAAAGGAAGAATTCAAAAATATTGTCCGGTAAAGTAGGGATGGTGTTAGGGAAGCAAAAGCTCTCAGAGAGTATACACTGGCGGGGGACATCAAAGGCAAGGAGAAGAGCTGCTACTGCTCCAGGAACGATAAAGAATAAAAGGAAAATGTTGTCTCCTTGCTGAAGGGGGCAGAGAACCTAGTAAGAGCAGATGTAGGTAGGTCTGAGGAGCTCAGTGCCTTTTTGGCTTCTGTCTTCTCCAGCAAGGTCTCCCGGGCTGTTGTGCCTCGATTCAGGGCTCCAGGCAAGAAAAGCAACCAGCAGGGGATGAGGGCTGAGTGAGGGATGACTTGCAAGAACTCCACCCCTACAAGCCAGTGGGATTGGAACGGCTGCACCCATGGACACTGAGAGAGCTGGCTGCAGTTGTAGCAAGGCCGCCCTCTGTCATCTTTGAAAGGTCATGGAGATGGGGTGAGGTCCCAATAACTGCAGAAAGGCAAATGTTACATCCACTCTCAAGAAAGGCCCGGAGGGCAACCCAGGGAACGACAGGCTATTCAGCCTCAATTGTTTGAGGAGTGTGTCATGGAGTGAGTCCACTCATTTCTGGGCACATGAGGAAGAAGAAGGTGATAGGGAAGAGTCAGCATGGATTTGTCCAGGGTAAATTGTGCCTCACCAACCTGATCGCCTTCTAGGATTGCATAGCTCTATTTGTGTTTGGAGAGCAGAAAATGTCTTTCAACTTGATTTGAGCAAGGGGTTTGACACCGTCTCCCACAATATCCTTGTGGAATACAGTTTAGAAGTTTACCACCTAGATGGGTGGACAACCGGATGACTTGATTAGTGACATGGAAGAGGCAATACTCACTATGCTTGTTGAGGACAAAAAAACTGCAGGGGGCCCCAGCCATATGCTTGAGGGCTGCTATTCAGAGGGCCCTAGGCAGGCAGGAGGAATGGGCTGTCGGTACATGGAGTCCAGGGCATGAGCCACCTCCTCTGCAGCCAGACCTCTGGCAGAGGAGAGGGGCATCTCTCCCGCCACAGGCCCATTTCATGCTGCCTGACAAGGGGTCTGAGAGTGACTGCCCTGCCATGTCGTTGTCTGTGAGGCGGCATGCCCAACTGGGTAAGCTGAAGGCTTTCCCAAACCCCTCTCTTTCTCTCTCTCTCCTTGCCTCCTTCAGCTCCAGGATCATGGTGTTGCTCCTTGTTTCCCCTCCTATCCATGCTGCTCCTCTTCTTGCTCTTGGGACAACTTCTTTGCACAGCTGCCAGATGGGATGAGAAGCGTGATGCTTTCTTGTATGTGAAAATTTCAAACAAGGAGGAACTGATCAGGGATGGGATAGTAAGTGTCAGCCTTGCCTACCATTACCATGAGAAAGTGCATTCCCAGATCCTGAGGAGATTGAGGAAGGACAGTAGCAGAATACAGAGCCTGGACTTGAGAGGAACAGACTTTGGCCTCTTCAGGGGACTGGTGGGGGATCCCACGGGAGGCAGCTCTCAAGGGCCCAGGAGCTCAGGAGAGCCAGCAGGTCTTTAAGGACAGCACCTACCAAGCACAAGGATGGTCCATCCCCACACTCAGTAAAACTAGCAGATATCTCAGGGGACCAACCTGGCTAAACAGGGACCTCGCACCTTAGCTCCAGGGTGTTAGGGCACCATACAGAAGGGGCAAGAAGGGAGAGGCAAAGGAGGCATTTAGAAATATTGTCCAGGGTCATAGGCTTGGTGTTAGGGAAGAAAAAGCTCCCCTAGCACTGACACTTGCAGGGGATGTCAAGGGCATGAAGATGAGCTGCTACTGCTTCCATAAGAATCAAAGAATAAAAAAAGAAAACGTGGCCTCACTGCTCACAATGGCACAGGGAATCTTGCAGCAGCAGGTGCAGATAGGTCTGAGCAACTCAACCCCTTGTTAGCTTCCGTTTCCACAAGGAAGGTCTCCCGGGCTATTGTGCCTTGAGCCAGGACTCCAGAGGAGAAAAGCAGCCACCAGTGGATGAGGGTTGTGAGGGATTACTTGTGAGAACTCAAACTGTACAAGTCAATGAGGTTGGATGGGCTGCAGTCAAGGATGCTGTGAGAGCTGACTGCTGTCCCTGCAAGGCCAGTTGCTATCATCTTTGAAAGGTTGTGGAGATGGGGTGAAGTCCCAATGACTGCAGAAAGGCAATTGTTACATCCATCTTCCAAGAAGGCCACAAGGGCAACCTGGGGAGCTGCAGGCAGTTCAGCCTCACTTTGGTGAGGAGTGAGTCATGGAATGAATCCTCTTGGATCACATTTCTGGGCACATGAAGGAGAAGAAGGTGCCTGGGAACAGTTAGCATGGATTTGCCCAGGGTAAATTCTGCCTAACCAACCTGATTGACTTCTATGACTAAAAAAACCCTCTATTTGTGGATGGAGAAGAGTAAATGTCTACCTAGACTTTAGCAAGGTGTTTGACACTGTCTCCCACAGTATTCTTGTATGCACATCAGAACATTACAGTCTGGAAGAGCAGACAACCAGATGGGTAAAAAGCTGCTTGGATGACCAGAGGCTCAGAGTGCAGTGGGGAATGGGTAGGACTCTTCCTGGAGGCCAGGGAGAAGTGGAGCACCACAGGGTCTCTCCAGGAACTTGTCCTGTTTATCATCTGTATTGGTTACACTGAGGATGCAACACTCATCATGCCTGTAGATGACCCCTAACTGGAGGTGGGGGGTGTGGCAGGGAAGTCCTCTGCTTGAGGGCTGCCATTCAGAGGGACCTAGACAGCCAGGAGGAATGGGCTATCAGGAACCTCATGGAATTCAACAAGGACAAATGACAGGGCTTGCGCCTGCTATAAACCAACACCCCACAGTGTCACTGGCTGGGGCCTGAGGGCCTGGGGAACAGCTCTGTGGAAAAGGACGTGAGGGTGCTGGGGGACAGGAGGCAAAACATGAGCCAGCAGCATTCCCTGGCAGCAAAGAAGTCCAGAAGCATCATGGGCTGTATGAGCAGGAGCACAGGCAGGAGGTCGAGGGAAATGGTGATCGCCTTCTAGTCAGTATTCATTAGACACCATCTAGAACACTGCATCCAGGTTTGGGTTCCCAGAAGAAGAAAGAGGTTGATAACTGGGAGCGAGTCTGGCTGAGGTCCCTCGCAGTAGTCAAGGCACTGGAGCACTTGCTTTGTGAGGAAATGGGGCTGATTCCACTTGGAGAAGAGGTGGCTTTGGAGGGATCTCACAGCAGCCTTCCAATGGCTACAGGGAGGTCATCAAGAAGAATGGAGCCAGGCTCTTCACCAGAGTGCATGGTGGGAGGACAAGAGAAAATGGTTATAAGTTGGAAGAAGAGAGGTTCGTGCAGGAGATAAGGAAAAGCTTTTCCACTACGAGGATGGTGAAGCATTGGAAGTGGTTGCCCAGAGAGGCTGTGCAGTCTCCTGCCTTGGAGGTTTCCAAGACCAGACTGGATGAAGCCCAGAGTAACCTGCTCTGACCCCAAAGCTGACCCTGCTGGGAGCAAGGAGATTGGGCTAGAGACCTCCTGAGGTCCCTTCCACTCCGAAGGAGTCCATGAATCTTCCCACTCTCCATTTTCTCTTGTGAATGTCAGTTAAAGCATGCAGGTGCCTTGTGAAGGTGGAAGCAGGCCAGCTTTCTTGTCCTCCTCCAGCCAGAATTATTCAGATTCAGAGCTTCTTGGCAGGAATCCCCAAGAGAGCCCTGATCAATCCTTGGCATCACTTTTAATTTTCCTTTTTTTTTTTTCTTCCATGTCTTCTAAGTCTTCCTCTTTTACTACCCTGATCCCATTCCTCATCACCCCTGCTTACCCTTAACTCATTGGCACTGCTTTGGTTTGTTTGTTTGGTTGGTTGGTTGGTTGTTTTTTTGTTTGTTTGTTTTGTTTTGACACAGAGGAGTTGTGGTCGCAAAGGATCTTGAGAAACTCCGGTGATTCAGACAACAGATACCTCATGAAGATTTACAAGAGAAGCATCAAGTCCTTTGCCTAGGTGGGAATAAACCTGTCCATGAGGAGAGGTTGAGGGACCTGGTTTTCTTTATGCTGATGAAGTGGAAGCAAGGGGCAGTAGAGTAGGAGCCTGTGACTGCTTGAAGGGTGGTTTCAGAGATGATGGAGCTTTTCTTAGTATAGGTAAACAGCATGAGAAGGGGAAAGAGCCACAAAGTGCATCTTGAGAGGTTCAGACTGGACTTCAGGTCAAAAGAATGTCACTCCTAGGGTAGTGCTGAGGTGCAACAGGTCACCCAGAGGGAGTCTGTGATCAGCCCCTGGCTTGGTGTTTCAAGGAAAAGCAAGGGAGAACAGGAAGACATCAGGAGAGTGAGAGCAAGGTGGGGAAGCATCTTGGGTGTGTACAGTGTGCAGGAAAAGAGGCACAGGTGTGGGAAAGCATAGGACAGCCTGTGGTGGAGACAGCCCAGGGCACTGCCAGGACTGAAAGGTCATACTGACCCAGTGTCTCCTAATGAAGTCTGGACATGGAGGCAAAGCAGTATTTTTGATAGGAGACATGTATGGAGAGCCTTCCTCCCCAGCTCCCCAGCCCTGACATTACCCTCATCAGTCACTGGGGACTTCACATCGCTCTTGTGAAAATCGAACCTTTTGCCACTCAAGGCTGTAACTGAATGGTACAGCTCATGTGCACCAATTCCCACCCGCTTTCCTTCAAGAACTAGCCACAGACAGGCACAGACGGATTTTTCTTAATAGGAAAAAAACAAAACTAAAATATGGAACAGTTTAATAAAAGATACCAGGCACTCGTCAACTGTATGCCAAGTCCAAGCTTCCTCCAGTGAGGTCCACTGCCCACAAGGCATAACCTTCCTTGAAATGTTTTCCACAGATAGATTGGAAGGGATAGACAAGAAAGACAACAAAGGAGGTGGCTGAAGAGACAAGGAGACTGCTGAAAGATAAGGCAAGCTTCAGACTCTCAGCAGCTCAGAGCAGCAACTGGAGAGTTCACAGCTACCTGAATGGTTGAAGAGCAAGGGGAGGAGGAAAACTGGGAAACTATGGGAAGTGCATGTGCCCAGAGAGTCTGATGCCAAGATGCCTTTGGAAATGACCAATTTAATCAGGACATGTGGAAATATGTGAGAGATCACTGAGATTACATCCACAGCCTAACAGAGAGAGCAGGGGAAACACAAGGTCAAGGGCAGATCGATATTTCTTCTGCCCAGATTCATACCCTTCCTGAAGTTTATCACTCTTTCATCAGAGGAAAACATTAACATTAAAATTAGCCAATCATTTGAGCTGAGGAAAGTGTGCTCATATTTTTGAAATCTTGAAAACAGTTTTTCACCTTTCCAGGCAGAGCTCAGGGGTCCAACCACAAGCACCCAGTGGCACTTGGAGAGTCCCCGGTGTCTCTGAGGGACCTGCCTGGGCCTGGCAGCTCTCACAGGGGAGCTGCAGAAGACCGGAGCCCCTCGGAGTTGGAGGGGAAGGCTGGGCAGAGGGGACCAGGGCACCTGCAATGGCACCAGCAGTCTGTGACCCTGTGATTGCATCCAACTCCAGCTCTGAAAATCACTTTCCCCTTCAACATAATAATAAAAAAAATCTCCCCAAAAGATTGGTGTATCAAAAAAGAACCAAACAAAAAAGGGCAATAAGAACACAAAGAAGTTTGAAATAGTGAAAAGTGTAACAAAACATTTCTTTTACTTTAGATAATTTATCTAATTTCTTTATTCTTTCATTTTTATTGGCAGTTTCTAAAGGTTTCTTTTATAAGAAGGCCTACACTATTAAAAAAGATATTTTTGTGTCTCACACAAGTCTCGTCCTGCTCAAAACACTCGCTGCTCAGGACCTTCCTTGCTGTTCCTCAGTCTTTGCATACAGCGAGTCACACCCTGAGGTGTCGAGCTCTCACAACTGATAGAGGGAAGCAGCCTGATCAGCTGCAGGGAAAACACTCTATTTATCGATGGCAAAACTGCACCAATCTCAACGTACCTGTGTTACAGTGATGCCTTAAAGGAGTCCCTAAACATCTAGCCACAAACCCTTTTTGTTCCCTGCATGGTCATGAAGTGCGAATCCATTTTAGGCAACAGCAGGGATGGGAATTAGCTCACCCTCCACCAGACCCCTTCAGTGCAGATGTCTCTGGCTAACCCAGGTGTCTGCACTTCCCCTTCTAGTCAATGGAAAGAAAAACGTTGTCCCACTGAGAGGTCTTGAGATGCTTCTCCTGGGGACCAGACAATGCTCCAGAAAGTTCCCATAGTTCCTGGGTCACATTTCCCGGCACCACATGGCAACACAGCTACACAGGGCATCTCAGGCAGCAATGGCCTCTAGATGTGTCTCTAAGGGCCTGTATGTAAACTTCTCGTCATTGGGTGAAATCTATGCAAAAAATAGCTCCTTGCAAGAACTGAAAGAATATCTTTCTTTTCAGAGCTTCAAACATTCTTTATAAATTCTAATGAACATTTTCTTTCTTTTTATTGGCAGCACCATATGCATGCACTACAGAAATTACTCTATGTGAGTTTACATGTTTATATAGATGTATATGTTATTCTTCATGAGACGTTTCCTGCCAACACTCTGAATGGAGAAACCTTCTTCTGAGAAACTATTGTATTCCAATTGACATGTCTCCTCTCTCTTCTTCTGCCTCTCTGCCCTCTCTTCCTCTGCCTAGTGTGTCTTTACAGAGGCCTCATGGCCCCTCTGCCCTCCAGAGAAGTCTCTTGTGGGATCCTGCCAGGCAGATCCTGAGTGAGCTGAAACCCCTACCAGAGTGTCACCCAGACTGGCGTGGCCTCTTATTCTTACTACAAGGTCTCAACTGGCTCATCGCCTGCTCCAAGGCAAAGGTCTCTGCACTCCAGTCACCCCTTTGCACAGAGCACACCTGCACCTCCTCGCCATCCCAGCCTGCTTTCCCCAGGAGACCAGTTTCACCCTGCCATATGAGCTGTCCCACCACGTGTGTGTAATTCCACGGGGATAGGGGGGAGGGAGGTGCCAGTAAAGGGGACATGGCTGGGATGTTGACTGTGAGGCCCAGAAGAGAGGATGACTCAGAAGAGGGGCGCGGGAGAAAATCATAGTAGTGACATATCTGCAGTTTTGATGGTGAGGTCACCTCTTGTACAGCAACCTCATGGGCTGGGTTCTGGTAGGAGCCATTCTGAGGACAAGAAGACAATCACACCACCACTCATCCCACCAGAGATGATATACAGGCAGGAGGATGGGGAGAGGCAGGCAGAGGGGACATGGCTGCAGTGTTGATTGTGAGGCCACTTCCACTGCAGCTGCCTGATTGGCCCTCAGCAGATGTGCTGGCCAGCAGGCTTTGGGATGTCACCCAGTGCCTCAGAGAGTCCACCCAGCAGAAATGACTGCCCTGGGGAGGGGAGGGGGAGACACTGGTGACAGGGACCCATCTGGGTGCTGTTTGTGAGGGCACCTCTGCTTGCAGACACCCCACCAGACCGCGGCCGGCAGGCAGGCATGGCTCATGGCCACCCTGCTCAGGACTAGCCCTCTGCAGCAGACCTGCCACCAAGCAGCACACAGCTCCTCACCTAGGTCTCCTCTGAGCCCAGCGTGCTGCCCCTGTTGGCCAGAGACACCATGGACATTTATTTACATGAGTAGTATCCCCCATTAGCCTTTGCTAATAGGAGGAGGATGCAACTGCTATGCCTCTAGCCTAATAAAACTTGTGGTTGGACAGATCCCAGAAGTGTTAACTTCAAGAATTTCCAACAAGGAACCCTTTATGAAAGATGACCTCTTCTACTCCAAATACTCTAAGCTGCGTATTTGTATGTATTTTGCAGTCTGTGTGGGATATCTGGCGAAGATCCTGGCAAGAGCTGAGGAAATTCAAGGCCTGAACCTCAGCAGGCTGCCAGCATCCCTGGCTCACACCACCAGGGCAGCCTGGGCCCTGTGAGCCAAGGCACATCCTCATCTCACAGTGCTCCCAATCTCTACATCATGGCGGCACTCCCCACACACAGCACTGCTCTCTCCAGACACCTTCTCCCACATGCAGCACACAGACACTGGGGCCATCGTCTGTCCCCACCTCAGCCTACCCCACCACTGTGACACGCCGCACCCCCGTCCCACGCCTCATAGAGGGTTGCCAGCCAACATGCAGCTGTGCATCGGGGACACACAGGGGACAGGACCTGACAAGGCAGCACTCAGGGAACCCCCAGGGGCCCCAAAACAAACTGAGACCACCTCTCCAGACTTTCCAATCCCTTCTAGTTCTCCAAGGCCTTGCAACAGGCACTTCCTCTCAACAGCCAGGCACAGCCCTGCTCAGGCTCACTTCCCACCTCCAGGAAGCAGAGAGCAAGTGATCTCCCAGGGGCTCAGCAGGCCAGCTCTTGCCTCTCGCTTTTGCCTCACATGCCCTCAAGGCACTCACTCAACCAGCCTCCCTAATGAGGTCTCCCTTTTGGCGGTTGAATGGAGGAGTCTGAATACTTTTGGCACCACTCCCCCTCTCTCGCTCCTTGCTCAGGGGGATCACAAATGGCCACGTGGCAGCACACACACACCCTGACCAGCACACACAGGGCCAGGGCACCAGTCCCACACAAGCAGGCTTCCAACAAGGAAAATGGACCAAGGCTTCTGCTGCTCTCAAGCATTTGCATTCCCCTCTCTCAGCAAGGACTGCCCAGGCAAAGTGTTGAGACAAGCCAGCAGGCTTCAGCAGTACGTGGGACACATAGAAAATCCAGTGAAGACTTGGCCTCCACGGTCTCACATGCCATGGCACAGGGAGAGTCCGAGAGCACCACCAAAGTCACCCACTGAAGGAGCTTGGAGTGTGGCAGAGCAAAACTTGTTATTCCTCATTTTTGGTACAAGGAGCTCTCCTCTAAACCAGCACCAGGGGGCAGGCTGCAGGAAGGACCACTGCTCTCTCTTAGCAAGCAATGACCCCCAATGCTCCTCTCATTAGCACCTGGATTTTCCAAGGCTGCAGGGAGACTATGCCATGAGGGCCTCAGGGGGCACGAGTTGGAGAAAAAGAGTGGTCACAATGCAAAAGCTCTAGGAATCTCCCCTCAAAAATGCAGCAGAAACTCTAAAAGTGCTCAGGTAGAAAACACCAAGGGTCATGTGCTTCAAGCACACAGGGTCTAAAATGCCTGCCAAAAAGCCAGGAGCCTCCTTGGAGGATGGCTGTGCTCACCACCACTCTCTTAACTAGCTACTCGCAGCAATGCATCTAGAGCTAAGTGGGGCTCCTCATACCCACCTAAAGATCAGGCAAAAAATAGCGCTTTGCCCATGTCAACAGTGGCAGCACCTAACGACACCACACTTAGCACACTCATGCCTACACCTGGGCTGCTCTGTCATTTCCCTGCTGCATCACAGGATGGTCACACTACAGCGGGACAGTGGAGGAACTTGTCAAAACTGCAACAAGAAGGAAGAGAGACCTGGGCTGTGCATCCCTTACAGGGCACTCTGGCCTTGCCTTGCCTACTCAAACGGACTCCTTGTCTAGGGAGATTGTGCACAGGAAGGCATCAGACCTTTCTAGCTCATCTCCCAAGAACATACCTGCCAGTCTCCAAAGACCACCTCACCAGAAGGCCTTCACTCCTCCAAAGACCTGCCAGCACACTAATAGCCAGCCAGCCACGAGCAAACCCCACAGCCTCCTCCTCCCTCAGCAAACACTGCTGCAGAGGAAAGCTCTGACTAGGAAAAGTAAATGAGATGAAAGCAGGGGAAAAGCAGACTTGGTTTTCATCTCAGAGCAAGCAGAAACACTCCCTGTCCTTTAGTCTGGATCCTGCCTGCAGAGCCTGCAAGAGCTGAGGAAACTCAAGGCCTGAACTTCAGTGCACAGAAGGCAGCAGGCTGCTGGCACCCCTGGCTCATGCCACCAGGGCAGCCTGGGCCCTGTGAGCCAAGGCACATTCTCACCTCTGAGTGCTTCCAGCTCCCCAGCCTGGCAGGGCTCCCCATGCACAGCGCTGCTCTCTCCAGACACCTCCTCCTGCCTGCAGCACCAAGACACTGGAGTGATCCCCGTCCCCGCCACAGGCCACCCCACCACTGGGATATGCCACACCCACTGCCCGACACCTCATAGAAGGTTGCCAGCCAACATGGGCATCTGCAGCAGGGACACACAGGGCACATGACCACACATGACAGCAGCCAGGTGATCTGCAAGGGCCCCAAAACACACCAAGACCAACTCTCCAGACTATCCAGTTGCTTCTAGTCCTCCAAGGCCTTGCAGCAGGCACTTCCTCTCAACAGCCAGGCACAGCCCAGGTCCTCTTCAGTTCCCACGTCAAAGAATCAGAGCACAGAGATGCTGTTTAGACCTTGAAAAATCTCACAGTCCCTGGGGTTTGGATGGGGCAGAACTTCTACAGCACATGAACACTGGAAATCAGAGATTACTAACTTCACTGCTCACACCAGTGCTAGATTCATTTAGCAGCCTAAAAAATCAAGCTGGACTCCCTGGCCACGTGTAGCAGGTTGTAAGAAGTGCAAAGTCAAACTCCATGTCTACGTTTACCAGAGAACATCAGCCTCATTTGAAATGTAGCACTACAAACTCATGGTGATGGAGTGGAATAACATTTGTGTCACATGATGTGGAATATTATCATCTACTTCTGCTTGATTTGTTAGTTGCATTTCTGTATTGCTGTAGAGCTTTGCAGCTGTCAGTCCCTCCACTGGGCACACTCAGCAAACCCAGAAGTGACCTCACCACCAACATCCAAACCATGTGCCTTCTCCTGCTCTATCAGCTGCTCAAGTATAGCGACCTCACAAGCGCATTACCCCAGCATGTGCCTGCTGCTGGCCTATGGGCTTCAGAGTCACAAGTTTCCTCAAGGTAACTTCCCCAGCCATTTTCTATTGCCGGCCTGTCAGGTAGTCTGGCAAAAGAGACCTCCCAATCAATGTCCACGCCTATCTGCCTGCTGCTGGCCTATCAGGGACTCAGAAGAAGAGGACCTCACAGTCACCTTCACAGCCACGTGCCTGTCATTGGCCTACAACCCCCTGATAAAGCAGTTACCTCACTATAACTTCCCCAGCCATGAGCCAAATGCTGACCTATCAGCTGCTCAGGCAGAAGTGAGCTCCAAAGCACATGTCCCAGCTGTGGACCTGCTGCTGCCCCACCAACTGCTCACCTGGAAGTGACCTCACAAGCACCTTTCCAGCCACCGCTCTGCTGCTATTCAATCAGTTAATTACTCAGAAGTGACCGCACCATCACTGCCCCCCATGGCTCAGAGGAAAATGCTTGGTGTCAGCAGGGATTTGTGGGGTGGCAATGGCACCCCCACTTGTTTCCAAGCTGCTCCCCCAAACATGCTGTCCTTTGGGTGCAGAGGTGTAGCGAATGATGGCATGGACTCAGGAGGTTGTGTGTCCTGAGACCTTTATTGTTTATTTCTAAGCATATTTATACTAAAAGGTTAGCTGCTTCAGCAGTTTTACAGATACATTTTGCTAAGCCAATCATCATGCAGATTATGTCACAGGTAGCCAATCATTACACCAATCACACATGCAGCGATCATGTCTTGTACCTTGCTACTTGTTTAGAAAAGCTGTCTTGCTCTTAACCTTGGTTCCCACTGGCTTCTGCTAGTTTATCTGTACTTTCCCAGGATGTATCATTCCCAGCTGCACCGGTGTCCTTGGGTACGTTTGTCTGAGGCTCCTGTTGCTTGCTACTTGCAACTTTCCACCAGTTTAACCCTGTCATGACCCTCCACATCCCCCCCTTCTTTTAATAATTGAAGGGCTAAGGCTGTATGGATCTGCAGGGTCATGACTTGCTTCATACTCCGGTCAATCATTCTTCGCACGCAGCTCAACAAGCATCGTACACAGATTAGTATTGCAACAAACATAAAAATTACAATAAGTCCTAGAATCAGTATGCATTTTAACCAAGGCCCTATAGCAAGCATATTCAACCAATCAAACAGTCCCCACAAGTTTTCACCATCATCTTCTTGCAGTTGTTTTGTTAGCTCCTTCAATTTTGTAATGCTTGTATGTACTGACTCAGAATGATCACTCGGGTTCATACAACACATTCCCTCAAAGTCCTGACAGCCATGGCCTTGGGCTAATAGCAGAAAATCAATTGCAGCCTGATTTTGTAAAGTGGCATGTCTAACGGAATGTACGTCTGTTAATAAGGCACTTAAAGCAGTACTAGTAGCATTTGCTTCTTTTGCAAGCCAACATCCTAATTTGTTAAGCTGTGATAAAGCGTGAGCAGTTCCTACTCCTACGAAAATACTACTCAAAACACGTTCCGTTGGATTCCAAAATTCTACGTCGCTATCGCAACCTAACGTAAAGCTGTGGGTGGATCGCTTTGCTCAAAGATGGACCGTTCCATCAATTGCCCATTTTTCAGGATGGAATATCGTCAAAAGTCCAAAGGTACATGGTCCCCCCCACAGCTTTACCTGGTACGCCTTTCCAGGCTCTCTGGCCACAAATTAAGAATATCTTAGCAGCCAACCCTATGGGTTGTGGCCCAGGTGTTATTTGACCTGAGGTGGTGTGATTACACCATACAGGTGTATTGGCATAAATGCCTGAGGGAGATACATCAACGTCACCCCCTTCGGTAGGTGCCCTTGCAGTATAATTTAGATAAAAGCAGACTGCAGCCTGTGTAATTCCCAATAAGTCAAGTTCTTGTGGCTGCAGTGGCAAGGCAGGAAAATTGTGTACATTGTGCATATTGTTATACCACGTGGAAATATTCCATTCCTGTGTCTCCATTCTGCATTGCACCACCACCATTTGGGCTGAAGTGTACCTGGCGCACTACAATTTGCTAACACCGTATCATTGTAAAGAGACCCCATGCGCTGTATATCAAGAGGAAGTCCGGTCAAGCAAGTGTGGAAAGGGTCTGATGGCATCGTCATTGATAAACAAGGTGTCCGTACTGGTTACATTCGCAAGAGTCACCCAGATGTTGCCACGTTTCCAGGTGCCTGGTCCGACGGGCGTGCTTGTTGCTCTGAGGATGAGGCAACATAAGGTCATACACGTCGCGATGGCACTCATCGTAACTGAGTTCCTGTAGAAACACAAGCATTTCCCCTCCCCCAAGTTATCAGTTCCATTGGTCCCACCCATTGGCTGGAAACCAAGTCTTTGACCAAAACTGGGGGCTTCTGTATTCATCTTATGTCTGTGGCTTGCTGACATTCGGAATTATTATGACCTGTTTCATCACAATTCAAAAAAATTAAGGACATATAACGCTTCGTGTAGTCATTCTTGTGGGGTGAGCAGTGTCTCCCACTTCTTTTTTTGTTTTTGTAGCATGTCTTTCAGGCTGTGGTGTGACCGCTCAACAATGGCTTGGCCGGTTGGGGAGTGGGGTATGCCTGTTACATGAGAGATGCCCCATGTATGGAGGAATTGATGTACACGGCCTGAGCAATAGGCTGGGCTGTTGTCCGTTTTGATGGTTGTCGGCACCCCCAAGACCGCAAAGCAGGCAAGCCAATGACGAGTCACATCTCTAGCCTTTTCACCAGTGTGGGTGTTGGCCCACAAAAATCGAGAATGGTTGTCGACTGTGACATGTACATATTTGAGAGGTCCAGATTCTAAAGTAGGCGTAATGTCTGTTTGCCATAATTCATTAGCCTTTAAACCTCTAGGGTTCGCCCCTTCCTTCGAAGGCACTGGGGTGAACTGCTGACAGTCTGAACAAGACAAAATAATGTCTCTGGCCTGCTGGATGGGTAGCTGAAACTGCCTCTTCAGCGAGCAGGCGTTTTGATGAAAGAAGGAGTGAGACAGCCTGGCTTGTTCCAGAAGGTTGGGTACCACCGCTGGCATGGCTGCAGCATCAGCGCATCGATTTCCCTCAGCGATGGGTCCGGCCAGGTCCATGTGTGAGCGTACATGTAAAACATAAAAGTCATGCTTTCTGTGATTAATAAGAGTCCAAAGAGCATAAAGTTCTGCAAAGAGCAATGGATTGGAGACCTCACGGAGAAAGGAGGCCTCTAACCTTTGCACAAGGCCCGCGGCATAACAGGAATCAGTAACTACATTTACAGGTTCATTGGCACAAAGTTCAAAAGCCACACGGACGGCCACCATCTCCAATACCTGTACCAGTCCTCGTTCCTGTGTACGTACTGTTGTTTTCCATTGTTGCGTGACAGGGTCCTGCCACGTGATAGCAGCCCTTTTAGATCTACCCGAAGCATCGGTGAAGACAGTTAAACCAGGAAGCGGGACAGGGCGACAGCGGTGCCGAGTGACTAGGGGTAGGCTGCCAGCCTCTGCCCATAACCTGTGCCGAGGATAATGAATGGAAAGCTGCCCAGTGAAATCAGCAAGGGCGATTTGAAAACCCCAATCTTCTGAAATTAACCAGTTCAAGTTGTCTGTAGTGGCTGGGATATAAATAACTTCAGGGTCACAGCCATTCATGGTTTGCAGTCTCTCCCGTCCCTTAATGATAGGCTTGGAGTACATTTCTGTAAGAGTCCATAAGGTTTTTGGTGGCGTATATGACAGAAAGATCCATTCCAAAATGTGCAAGGGATCTGTGCTTTTTGTATCCCATCAAAATAATACTGCAAAAGGCTGGAAGCTGTTGGCAATCAGAACTAAATAAAAAGGCAATGAGAAGTCACGTCGCCAACTCTGGCGTTCCTCCAGAGCACGGGCACATAACTGGAGTGCCTTTCTCGATTCAGGTGTCAAAGTTTGAGTGGAGGTTAGGGAGGTGTCCCCTTTGAGCATTTCAAAAAGGGGGTGTATCAGTTCCGTGGAAAGTCCTAGCACTGGTCGGAGCCAATTAATGGCTCCTAATATTTTTAGTAGGTCATTAAGCATGACAATATCGTTTAATTGCAGTTGGACTGGCTGCAATTACAACAAGAAGTGAAGGAAGAGAATTAGAGCCATTATCTCTGAGGGTCATAGTCAAAAGGTTGTAGCATTACTTTGAATTTGAGGTCGGTGGGTGGATCGAGCACCAGGATCTGCTCGTGCTTAGCCAGAGCCCTGGCGGCCGGCATCTCGCTCGCTCGCTACCGTGGGGGGGGAGGAGCGGGAGGGGGAGGCGGGGAGGCCGGGCAGCAGCTCGGTGCTGGTGCTGGCGCTGAGGGGTGGCCGCCGCGTCGCGCCCCCCCCCCCCCCCCCCCCCCGCCAGCGCGGTGCTGCCCCACAACGGGAACATCCTTTTTTTTTTTTTTTTTTTTTGTTCCCCCTTGCTCGTACCTCTGAGCCGCCAGTGCAGCGGCAAGGGATTCGGTGCTGTGGTGTTTAGAGCCTGCATTTTGACAAGCCCGCACCATCTCTGCAATAGTGCAAGTTGCTCGGTTCTTAATCGCCTGCAAGGCTCTCGCACAGTCAGCATTCGCATTCTCAAAAGCGAGCTGCCTCAGCAACAGTGCCCGAGCCTCCTCATTCTCAATCTGCCGCTCAGTTGCTGCATATAACCGATCAACAAATGCAGGGTACGGTTCTGTAGGTCCCTGTAATACTTTCGCAAATGACAAACTTGAATCGGCGTTTGTACCTGTCAGTCCACACAAGGCTTGTAAAACGAACTTTGCAATCCTCTCATATGTTTCTCTATTATATTCCGTCTGGGTTGCCGGATCCGCATGCAGCCCCTCTCCAGCCAATTGGTTATAGCCTACTCCTTGTCCGTTATTCAAGTTATCAACCGCCTGTACGGGACATTTGTCTCGAAAGTCCGAAAGCCACACAGCATACTGAGTGTTAGTCAAATCCATTTTCATTAACGCTTTCCAGTCACAGGGAGTCATCATATACGTAGTAGAAAGCACTTCTAGGAATGTGATAGTATGAGTAGATTGAACTCTGCTCTCCTTTACTAATTTCTGCAGTTCCTGCCACTTATTCAAAAACACCAGCAAAGAGGTGGGCCCCAAAATCAGTTCGGCAAGGGCGCGGATGTCGCTCGGCACCAGGTTTTGATATTTTACCAGTGCTCTCAGCTGCGCTTGCACTTGGTGGTTGTTTATCCCGTACTGCATTACCAACTGTTGCAGCTTTGTTACCACTTGCCAATCCAGAGGCTCCCACCTCGTCTGTCCCTGACCCGTGGTCACCACCGGGGCTACTACAGGGAAAAACTGCATGTCCCCAACCAGTTCAGCATTCTGAATGATCCTGTGCCACCTTTTTGCCATGTCAAAGTCAGGGTCCCTAGGTGGCGGGGCTTTCTCTGGTGCTCTCGGTAAATGGTCCAAAATCGTTCGATACTCCTTTTGTGTTAAAGGTTTTTTTTTCCAGGCTTGCAGATGCTGCTCCGCCTGCTCAAGGGACCACGTCCCTTTGAGTACGTTGGTAATCACCCAGTCTCTGGGGGCGATCTCTTGGTTCTCCTGGGATCTGCCGGCAGGATCCCCGGAGAACCGTTCCTCAACCACTTTCAGGCCGTCCACAATGGCCTGATGCGCCTTCTTATACGCCTCCCTCACATGCGCCTTTTTCGACCCCCTATCCAACCTCCTCATTTCCTCCAACAGTTCCTCCATTTTCTTTGAATATTCAGTCAGATCAACGCTTTCCTCCTCAGGTAATGGCACAGCGGCCGGATCCACTTCCATGGGGGGAGCGGACGGTTCGGGGGGGGCGGCAAAGGCGTCAGCAACGTCCCCTTTCTTGTACGGTGGCAAGTCCTCATATCCTGTGCCAGTCCCCCAAGCCTCCCGCTCTAGCTTAGAGAGAGGTGCCGCACATGGCGGGGAGGGCTCATCTATCACCGAGGGCCCCCCAGAGGATGGTGTATCAAAGACGGGCACCGCGCACTCCGCTCCGGGCACCGCGCACTCCGCTCCTTCCGCGCACTCACTCCCCGGCGAAAGTGCCGCCGCAGAGGGCTCCGCCTGCAGCGCCCTCCGTATGGCGGCGGTCGCCTGTGCCTCCCCATGCAGCTGTTCGATTATGAGCCGCACGTCTCGATATGTTTTGGCCAGACGCCTGGCCTCTTTTTCTCCGTTCTGGATGGATTCCCACAGTTCCTTCCCAACCTCCTTCCAGGCTTCCACGCTGAAGACCTGGCTGGACTCCCGTAACAAACCGCGCCGCCTTCTCCACCACAGCAAGTCCACCAGCGCCTGGCGCTCCACCTGTCACTCTGTTTGTGCTGCCACTTGTAACAGTTTTTCTAACGTGGCCTTTTCTACTGCTGATACAGCATTTCCCATACCGCCCGCCGCCTCACAAGGGCGCCTGACTCACCGGTCAGAAGAGTTGCGTAGCTACGACTTTTCTTTTCCCGTCTTCTTTCAGACGGCCAGGCTTGTTTTCCCCGGGCACGAGCCTCCCGGGCGGTATCCACTCCCGTTACTTGAACTCTTAGCAAAGCCAGCTTCTCCTCCGCAGTATCACGTCGGGGTCGCCAGATGTCGCGGTCCGCGGGAGTGACGGGAAAGAATCATACGCATTCACAGAATGCAGGTTCAATTCCATCTTTATTCAGCAATTTGCCCATTTTATAAGTACAAGTATTCGGCGCTCTGGCCCTTGATTTGTGGTTCATACAGATTATGTCACAGGTAGCCAATCATTGCACCGATCACGCATGCAGCGGTCATGCCTTGTACCTTGCTGCTTGTTTAGCAAAGCTGTCTAGCCCTTAACCTTGGTTCCCACTGGCTTCTGCTAGCTTATCTGTACTTTCTCAGGATGTATCATTCCCAGCTGCACCAGTGTCCTTGGTAAAACTACTTCAAAGCACGTAGCAGTGGCTATAGCCTGAGGCCTAAGGCTTCAGCAAATTTAGCTACTAATGCTAAGCAAGTTGTGCTAAGCAACTAATCCTAAACAGTGTAGTTCCATGCTCTATATTTCATATAGATTATTGTTCTGAAATACCGCAAGGGCCCCAACACCCGTCTGCATCCAACAGTGTTGCATAGATGGGAGACACATCCCACCAAGGTCTCTGCTCTAGTCTCTGCACTCTCAAACACTTCCAGCTTTTCTCTCCATGAACAACTTCTCACCCCAGGATCGTGTGAACAGGGACTGTGCTAGTGATGTCCACAGGTTGGTTGGATCACAGGCTGCTCAGGCCCAGGGAATCTCCCAGTGGCAATTGTCCTTCCTGGAAATTGGTTCACCTCTGTCACAGGTCACAAGGTGCTACAAAGTCAGTTCAGGCAGCAAACCCCTCTCCTGCCATTTCTGCAGAGCCCAACTCTGTTTCTCCCTGGCCTTGAGCACTGAAGCCTTTGCTCTCTTAGTGGGAACCTCCTTTCACCATTACATTGCCACCTGCTATCTAGGCCAGCATGGCTCTGCTCTGACATGGGGCCATTGCACACACGGTGTCCTTGGCTCATGGTAACAGGTTTCACCATTACAAATCTGTTCTCTGTGCCACAGCTGAGGCCCTGCAGCCCAAATATACACAAGTGCATGCAGCCTGGGGCACAGGCATGAGCAGATGGACATGCAGAAGCCAGATAAGGCTGATGCTTTCCTGGATCTGGAAATTGCAAATAAGGAGGAAGAGATCAGGCACAGGATAGTGTCAGTCTTGCCTACAGTGACCATGAGAAAGTGGAGTCCCAAATCCTGAGGGGAGTGTGGAAGGACAGTAGCAGAGTACAGACCCTGGAACTCAGAGGAGCAGACATTGGCCTGTTCAAGGGACTGCTGGGGGGAACCCATGGGAGGCAGCTGTCAAGGGCCCAGGAGCTCAGGAAAGCTGGCAGGTCTTTAAGGACAGCACCTGCCAAGCACAAGGATGGTCCATCCTCATACGCAGTAAAACTAGCAGATATCTCAGGGGACCAACCTGGCTAAACAGGGACCTCACACATTAGCTCCAGGGTGATAGGGCAGCATACAGAAGGGCAAGAAGGGAGAGGCAAAGGAGGCATTTAGAAATATTGTCCAGGGTCATGGGCTTGGTGTTAGGGAAGAAAAAGCTCCCCGAGGATTGACACTTGCAGGGGATGTCATGGGCATGAAGATGAGCTGCTACTGCTTCTGTAAGAATCAAAGAATAGAAAGGAAAACGTGGCCTCACTGCTGAATGGGACAGGAAATCTTGCAGCAGCAGATGCAGATAGGTCTGAGCAACTCAACCTCTTGCTAGCTTCTGTTTCCACAAGGAAGGTCTCCTGGGCTATTGTGCCTTGAGTCAGGACTCCAGAGGAGAAAAAACAGCCAACAGTGGACTAGGCTAGTGATGGATTACTTGTGAGAACTCAAACTATACAAGTCAAAGAGGTTAGATGGGCTGCAGCCAGGGATACTGTGAGAGCTGACTGCTGTCCCTGCAAGGCCACTTGCTATCATCTTTGAAAGGTTGTGGAGATGGGTTGAAGTCCCAATGACTGCAGAAAGGCAATTTTTACATCCATCTTCCAAAAAGCCACAAGGACACCCTGCGGAGCTGCAGGCAGTTCAACCACACTTTGGTGAGGAGTGAGTCATGCAGCGAACCCTCTCAGATCACAATTCTGGGCACCTAAAGGAGAAGAAGGTGCCTGGGAAGAGTTAGCATGCATTTACACAGAGTGTACTGTGGCTCTCCAACCTGATTGCCTGCTATTAATAAATAACTGTATTTGTGGATGGAGAAGAGTAAATGTCCTTTACCTAAACTTTAATGAGGTGTTTGACACTGTCTCCCACAATATTCTTGCATGCACGTTAGAACATTACAGTCTAGAAGAGCAGACAACTGGATGGGTTGTAGATGAGGGCTGCCATTCAGAGGGACCTAGAGAGGCAGGAGGAATGGGCTGTCAGGAACCTCATGGAATTCAACAAGGACTGTCAAGTGAGTTAAGAGTTAACAGGACTGAAAACGTCTGCCAACTGATATGCTCAAGGCCGCAGACTAGAAGAGCTAACGGCTAAAGAACTCCGCCTCCTGGCAAGGCCAAGGAATCTGCATGGACTCGCAGGGAGGGGAGAAGCGATACGGAGGTGTTGTGGTCTTGCCTCGCTAGCAGGGTCCTTCCAAGCAGACAAACAAACAGTCCTTTGATTGTGAAACTCGCAGAGGTCAGCAAAAGCAGTGTTTGCCCAGAGCCCCAGCCATATAAAAAGAGACTTGGCAGCTAAGAGAGTTGGAGCAGGGACGGGAATGTGACCTGACCATCCTCTCCGGCTGGACTATGAGTATCCCCCCCCTCCCCTTTTCCTGGGACGCTGGGTTAAGGTAACTCCTCGAGGTTGAGAGTCCTCTCACTAAGAGAGTGGACAAGAAAGCTTTGAAGTAGGGATAAGCAGTGCTTCCAATTACTAGCGCAGTAACTGACGGTTTTGGGTTATCCTTTCTAAAGCAGTAATTGCATTATTTCGGGCTATCCTTTCTAAATCAATAATCGATGATTTCGGGCTATCCTTTTTCAGGCTATCCTTTCTAAATTAGTAATCGCATTATTTTAATGGGTGTTACTAATCTAAGAGCTTGCGTGAGGAAATAAACGTAGTTTTTTATTACTTTACTGTCTCAGTCGTTACTATCAGATCTTCGTAGCGTGACATCAGGTCACTTATCCCTCAGTGCCTGATAGGTCAGTGCTGGTCATGTGGCTGCTGTTTGTGGTTGTGAGGTCACTTGGGCCTCAATGCCTGATAGGGGACAGGGCAGAGAAACAAGACCATCCTAGTAGGGAAACCAACCATTGTGACATCCGTGAGAGTTTTCCACCATGATGGGCTGGCGCCTGCACCATTGGACGCCTGGTTCCTTAGGCCTATCAAAACGCCTCAATGTCTCAAAAAATCTACAAATTGAAGTGAACTCTCTCTCTCAATCTGCCGTCCAAAATCGATGGGCTTTAGATTGCCTGTTGGCCACACAGGGAGGAGTGTGTGTGCTGGTAAACACCGCCTGTTGTTTTTATGCAAACATATCAAAACAAATTGAATATGCTGTAAACGTCATTCAACAATCTGTTCGTACCTTCCATCGAATACCCAAAGAGCAGGCCCTGTCTAATGCCCTAGCAGCAGACTGGTCGTGGTTGCGGTCATGGCTACCGGATCTGGGAGTGTGGACCAGATGTGCTTGAATAATTTTAATGTTAATTCTGGCATTAGCAACTGTGCTTTTCTGTTGTGTCTCCTGCATGGGTCTAATATGTTCCACCTGTGTCTCGTGTGTAAGGGGATATAAGTCTAGACCAGCATAACATTGAAGGCAGGTATGCATAAAAATAAAAGGAGGGAATGTTAAGAAAATGTCCAATATACTCAAGCTTTTGCAGAGGAAGAACATGCAAAGTCACGGTGCCCTGCAAGCAGAACATCTTATCTGACCTTGTCTTAGCCCTGGTTTTCGTTCGCAGCTGAAGAACTGCAAAGAAGCCAGTTTAACCCAGGCAGCTGTACAAAAGTTATTCAAAGGTACCACCAGAAGAGGTGCAAATCAGCTAATGAACAGTTATAGGATGGACCATAAAGGCTGGCATGGATCTACATCATACAATAACACGGCAGGGGGATTGGTAGAAATAAGAGTCGTGGATAGATGTGGTAGTTATATAAACTGAAGTACTGAATATGTAACAAATTACTATTCCTTAAAAGGTAGAAAAAAACCTGCATGGGGTCCCTCCTTGTGCTCCAACCACGAGGCACCGTATTCCTACCAAGAAAATTAAAAAAAAAACTAGAGAGAATCTAACTGCTTCTGCTCATTACCAGTGGCCGAGAATGAAAAAAAGAGAAAAGAAAGTTTAATATCAGACACTGAGCCACAAGTGACCTCAAAATTGAAAAGAGCAGACACATGACCAGCACTGGCCTAGCAGGCACTGAGCCACCACTGACCTCACAACCACAAACAGCACCCACGCACCTAGCAGTGGCCTAGCAGGCACTGAGCCACCACTGACCTCACAACCACAAACAGCAGCCACGCACCTAGCACTGGCCTAGCAGGCACTGAGCCACCACTGACCTCACAACCACAAACAGCAGCCACGCACCTAGCACTGGCCTAGCAGGCACTGAGCCACCACTGACCTCACAACCACAAACAGCAGCCACGCACCTAGCACTGGCCTAGCAGGCACTGAGCCACCACTGACCTCACAATTGAAAACAGCAGCCACGCACCTAGCACTGGCCTAGCAGGCACTGAGCCACCACTGACCTCACAATTGAAAACAGCAGCCACGCACATAGCACTGGCCTAGCAGGCACTGAGCCACCACTGACCTCACAACCACAAACAGCAGCCACGCACCTAGCACTGGCCTAGCAGGCCCTGAGCCACCACTGACCTCACAATTGAAAACAGCAGCCACGCACCTAGCACTGGCCTAGCAGGCACTGAGCCACAAGTGACCTCAAAATTGAAAACAGCAGCCACGCACCTAGCACTGGCCTAGCAGCCACTGAGCCACCACTGACCTCACAATTGAAAACAGCACCCACGCACCTAGCACTGGCCTAGCAGGCACTGAGCCACCACTGACCTCACAATTGAAAACAGCAGCCACGCACATAGCACTGGCCTAGCCGGCACTGAGCCACAAGTGACCTCACAACCACAAACAGCACCCACGCACCTAGCACTGGCCTAGCAGGCACTGAGCCACAAGTGACCTCGCAACCACAAACAGCACCCACGCACCTAGCACTGGCCTAGCAGGCACTGAGCCACCACTGACCTCACAATTGAAAACAGCAGCCACGCACCTAGCACTGGCCTAGCAGCCACTGAGCCACCACTGACCTCACAATTGAAAACAGCAGCCACGCACCTAGCACTGGCCTAGCAGGCACTGAGCCACCACTGACCTCACAATTGAAAACAGCACCCACGCACATAGCACTGGCCTAGCCGGCACTGAGCCACAAGTGACCTCACAACCACAAACAGCACCCACGCACCTAGCACTGGCCTAGCAGGCACTGAGCCACCACTGACCTCACAATTGAAAACAGCAGCCACGCACCTAGCACTGGCCTAGCAGGCACTGAGCCACAACTGACCTCACAATTGAAAACAGCAGCCACACACCTAGCACTGGCCTAGCAGGCACTGAGCCACCACTGACCTCACAACCACAAACAGCACCCACGCACCTAGCACTGGCCTAGCAGGCACTGAGCCACCACTGACCTCACAACCACAAACAGCACCCACGCACCTAGCACTGGCCTAGCAGGCACTGAGCCACAAGTGACCTCACAACCACAAACAGCAGCCACGCACCTAGCACTGGCCTAGCAGGCACTGAGCCACAAGTGACCTCACAACTGAAAACAGCAGCCACGCACCTAGCACTGGCCTAGCAGGCACTGAGCCACAAGTGACCTCACAATTCAAAACAACAGCCACGCACCTAGCACTGGCCTAGCAGGCACTGAGCCACCACTGACCTCACAACCACAAACAGCACCCACGCACCTAGCACTGGCCTAGCAGGCACTGAGCCACAAGTGACCTCACAACCACAAACAGCAGCCACGCACCTAGCACTGGCCTAGCAGGCACTGAGACACCACTGACCTCACAACCACAAACAGCAGCCACGCACCTAGCACTGGCCTAGCAGGCACTGAGCCACCACTGACCTCACAATTGAAAACAGCAGCCACGCACCTAGCACTGGCCTAGCAGGCACTGAGCCACCACTGACCTCACAACCACAAAGAGCAGCCACGCACCTAGCACTGGCCTAGCAGGCACTGAGCCACCACTGACCTCACAACCACAAACAGCACCCACGCACCTAGCACTGGCCTAGCAGGCACTGAGCCACAAGTGACCTCACATCCACAAACAGCGGCCACGCACCTAGCACTGGCCTAGCAGGCACTGAGCCACAAGTGACCTCACTTCCACAAACAGCACCCACGCACCTAGCACTGGCCTAGCAGGCACTGAGCCACAAGTGACCTCACAACCACAAACAGCACCCACGCACCTAGCACTGGCCTAGCAGGCACTGAGCCACCACTGACCTCACAATTGAAAACAGCAGCCACGTACCTAGCACTGGCCTAGCAGGCACTGAGCCACCACTGACCTCACAACCACAAACAGCAGCCACACACCTAGCACTGGCCTAGCAGGCACTGAGCCACAAGGGACCTCACAATTGAAAACAGCAGCCACGCACCTAGCACTGGCCTAGCAGGCACTGAGCCACAAGTGACCTCACAATTCAAAACAGCAGCCACGCACCTAGCACTGGCCTAGCAGGCACTGAGCCACCACTGACCTCACAACCACAAACAGCACCCAAGCACCTAGCACTGGCCTAGCAGGCACTGAGCCACAAGGGACCTCACAACTGAAAACAGCACCCACGCACCTAGCACTGGCCTAGCAGGCACTGAGCCACAAGGGACCTCACAACCACAAACAGCACCCACGCACCTAGCACTGGCCTAGCAGGCACTGAGCCACCACTGACCTCACAACCACAAACAGCACCCACGCACCTAGCACTGGCCTAGCAGGCACTGAGCCACCACTGACCTCACAACCACAAACAGCAGCCACGCACCTAGCACTGGCCTAGCAGGCACTGAGCCACCACTGACCTCACAACCACAAACAGCAGCCACGCACCTAGCACTGGCCTAGCAGGCACTGAGCCACAAGTGACCTCACAACCACAAACAGCAGCCACGCACCTAGCACTGGCCTAGCAGGCACTGAGCCACAAGTGACCTCACAATTGAAAACAGCAGCCACGCACCTAGCACTGGCCTAGCCGGCACTGAGCCACAAGTGACCTCACAACCACAAACAGCAGCCACGCACCTAGCACTGGCCTAGCAGGCACTGAGCCACCACTGACCTCACAATTGAAAACAGCAGCCACGCACCTAGCACTGGCCTAGCAGGCCCTGAGCCACCACTGACCTCACAATTGAAAACAGCAGCCACGCACCTAGCACTGGCCTAGCAGGCACTGAGCCACCACTGACCTCACAATTGAAAACAGCAGCCACGCACCTAGCACTGGCCTAGCAGGCACTGAGCCACCGCTGACCTCACAATTGAAAACAGCAGCCACGCACCTAGCACTGGCCTAGCAGGCACTGAGCCACAAGTGACCTCACAATTGAAAACAGCAGCCACGCACCTAGCACTGGCCTAGCAGGCACTGAGCCACCACTGACCTCACAACCACAAACAGCACCCACGCACCTAGCACTGGCCTAGCAGGCACTGAGCCACCACTGACCTCACAACCACAAACAGCACCCACGCACCTAGCAGTGGCCTAGCAGGCACTGAGCCACCACTGACCTCACAACCACAAACAGCAATCACGCACCTAGCACTGGCCTAGCAGGCACTGAGCCACCACTGACCTCACAATTGAAAACAGCAGCCACGCACCTAGCACTGGCCTAGCAGGCACTGAGCCACCACTGACCTCACAACCACAAACAGCACCCACGCACCTAGCACTGGCCTAGCAGGCACTGAGCCACCACTGACCTCACAACCACAAACAGCAGCCACGCACCTAGCACTGGCCTAGCAGGCACTGAGCCACAAGTGACCTCACAACCACAAACAGCAGCCACGCACCTAGCACTGGCCTAGCAGGCACTGAGCCACAAGTGACCTCACAACCACAAACAGCAGCCACGCACCTAGCACTGGCCTAGCAGGCACTGAGCCACCACTGACCTCACAATTGAAAACAGCAGCCACGCACCTAGCACTGGCCTAGCCGGCACTGAGCCACAAGTGACCTCACAACCACAAACAGCACCCACGCACCTAGCACTGGCCTAGCAGGCACTGAGCCACAAGTGACCTCGCAACCACAAACAGCACCCACGCACCTAGCACTGGCCTAGCAGGCACTGAGCCACCACTGACCTCACAATTGAAAACAGCAGCCACGCACCTAGCACTGGCCTAGCAGCCACTGAGCCACCACTGACCTCACAATTGAAAACAGCAGCCACGCACCTAGCACTGGCCTAGCAGGCACTGAGCCACAAGTGACCTCACAACCACAAACAGCACCCACGCACCTAGCACTGGCCTAGCAGGCACTGAGCCACCACTGACCTCACAACCACAAACAGCACCCACGCACCTAGCACTGGCCTAGCAGGCACTGAGCCACCACTGACCTCACAACCACAAACAGCACCCACGCACCTAGCACTGGCCTAGCAGGCACTGAGCCACCACTGACCTCACAACCACAAACAGCACCCACGCACCTAGCACTGGCCTAGCAGGCACTGAGCCACAAGTGACCTCACAACCACAAACAGCAGCCACGCACCTAGCACTGGCCTAGCAGGCACTGAGCCACAAGTGACCTCACAATTGAAAACAGCAGCCACGCACCTAGCACTGGCCTAGCAGCCACTGAGCCACCACTGACCTCACAATTGAAAACAGCAGCCACGCACCTAGCACTGGCCTAGCAGGCACTGAGCCACCACTGACCTCACAATTGAAAACAGCAGCCACGCACATAGCACTGGCCTAGCCGGCACTGAGCCACAAGTGACCTCACAACCACAAACAGCACCCACGCACCTAGCACTGGCCTAGCAGGCACTGAGCCACAAGTGACCTCGCAACCACAAACAGCACCCACGCACCTAGCACTGGCCTAGCAGGCACTGAGCCACCACTGACCTCACAATTGAAAACAGCAGCCACGCACCTAGCACTGGCCTAGCAGGCACTGAGCCACCACTGACCTCACAATTGAAAACAGCAGCCACGCACCTAGCACTGGCCTAGCAGGCACTGAGCCACCACTGACCTCACAACCACAAACAGCACCCACGAACCTAGCACTGGCCTAGCAGGCACTGAGCCACCACTGACCTCACAACCACAAACAGCAGCCACGCACCTAGCACTGGCCTAGCAGGCACTGAGCCACAAGTGACCTCACAACCACAAACAGCAGCCATGCACCTAGCACTGGCCTAGCAGGCACTGAGCCACCACTGACCTCACAACCACAAACAGCACCCACGCACCTAGCACTGGCCTAGCAGGCACTGAGCCACCACTGACCTCACAATTGAAAACAGCAGCCACGTACCTAGCACTGGCCTAGCAGGCACTGAGCCACCACTGACCTCACAACCACAAACAGCAGCCACACACCTAGCACTGGCCTAGCAGGCACTGAGCCACAAGGGACCTCACAATTCAAAACAACAGCCACGCACCTAGCACTGGCCTAGCAGGCACTGAGCCACCACTGACCTCACAACCACAAACAGCACCCACGCACCTAGCACTGGCCTAGCAGGCACTGAGCCACAAGTGACCTCAAAACTGAAAACAGCACCCACGCACCTAGCACTGGCCTAGCAGGCACTGAGCCACCACTGACCTCACAATTCAAAACAGCAGCCACGCACCTAGCACTGGCCTAGCAGGCACTGAGCCACCACTGACCTCACAACCACAAACAGCACCCACGCACCTAGCACTGGCCTAGCAGGCACTGAGCCACAAGTGACCTCACATCCACAAACAGCACCCACGCACCTAGCACTGGCCTAGCAGGCACTGAGCCAGCACTGACCTCACAATTGAAAACAGCAGCCACGCACCTAGCACTGGCCTAGCAGGCACTGAGCCACAAGTGACCTCACAACCACAAACAGCACCCACGCACCTAGCACTGGCCTAGCAGGCACTGAGCCACCACTGACCTCACAATGACAAAGAGCAGCCACACACCTTGCACTGGCCTAGCAGGCACTGAGCCACAAGGGGCCTCACAATTGAAAACAGCACCCACGCACCTAGCACTGGCCTAGCAGGCACTGAGCCACCACTGACCTCACAACCACAAACAGCACCCACGCACCTAGCACTGGCCTAGCAGGCACTGAGCCACCACTGACCTCACAACCACAAACAGCAGCCACGCACCTAGCACTGGCCTAGCAGGCACTGAGCCACCACTGACCTCACAATTGAAAACAGCAGCCACGTACCTAGCACTGGCCTAGCAGGCACTGAGCCACCACTGACCTCACAACCACAAACAGCAGCCACACACCTAGCACTGGCCTAGCAGGCACTGAGCCACAAGGGACCTCACAATTCAAAACAACAGCCACGCACCTAGCACTGGCCTAGCAGGCACTGAGCCACCACTGACCTCACAACCACAAACAGCACCCACGCACCTAGCACTGGCCTAGCAGGCACTGAGCCACAAGTGACCTCACAACTGAAAACAGCACCCACGCACCTAGCACTGGCCTAGCAGGCACTGAGCCACAAGTGACCTCACAATTCAAAACAGCAGCCACGCACCTAGCACTGGCCTAGCAGGCACTGAGCCACCACTGACCTCACAACCACAAACAGCACCCACGCACCTAGCACTGGCCTAGCAGGCACTGAGCCACCACTGACCTCACAATTGAAAACAGCAGCCACGCACCTAGCACTGGCCTAGCAGGCACTGAGCCACCACTGACCTCACAACCACAAACAGCACCCACGCACCTAGCACTGGCCTAGCAGGCACTGAGCCACAAGTGACCTCACAAGCAAAAGCAGCAGCCACGCACCTAGCACTGGCCTAGCAGGCACTGAGCCACCACTGACCTCACAACCACAAACAGCACCCACGCACCTAGCACTGGCCTAGCAGGCACTGAGCCACCACTGACCTCACAACCACAAACAGCACCCACGCACCTAGCACTGGCCTAGCAGGCACTGAGCCACCACTGACCTCACAATTGAAAAGAGCAGCCACGCACCTAGTACTGGCCTAGCAGGCACTGAGCCACAAGTGACCTCACAATTGAAAACAGCAGCCACACACCTAGCACTGGCCTAGCAGGCACTGAGCCACAAGTGACCTCACAACCACAAACAGCACCCACGCACCTAGCACTGGCCTAGCAGGCACTGAGCCACAAGTGACCTCACAACCACAAACAGCAGCCACGCACCTAGCACTGGCCTAGCAGGCACCGAGCCACCACTGACCTCACAACCACAAACAGCAGCCATGCACCTAGCACTGGCCTAGCAGGCACTGAGCCACAAGTGACCTCACAACCACAAACAGCAGCCATGCACCTAGCACTGGCCTAGCAGGCACTGAGCCACAAGTGACCTCACAATTGAAAACAGCAGCCACGCACCTAGCACTGGCCTAGCAGGCACTGAGCCACCACTGACCTCACAACCACAAACAGCAGCCACGCACCTAGCACTGGCCTAGCAGGCACTGAGCCACAAGTGACCTCACAACCACAAACAGCACCCACGCACCTAGCACTGGCCTAGCAGGCACTGAGCCACCACTGACCTCACAACCACAAACAGCAGCCACGCACCTAGCACTGGCCTAGCAGGCACTGAGCCACAAGGACCTCACAGCTGAAAACAGCAGCCACACACCTAGCACTGGCCTAGCAGGCACTGAGCCACAAGTGACCTCACAATTGAAAACAGCAGCCACGCACCTAGCACTGGCCTAGCAGGCACTGAGCCACCACTGACCTCACAACCACAAACAGCAGCCACGCACCTAGCACTGGCCTAGCAGGCACTGAGCCACAAGTGACCTCACAACCACAAACAGCACCCACGCACCTAGCACTGGCCTAGCAGGCACTGAGCCACAAGTGACCTCGCAACCACAAACAGCACCCACGCACCTAGCACTGGCCTAGCAGGCACTGAGCCACCACTGACCTCACAACTGAAAACAGCAGCCACGCACCTAGCACTGGCCTAGCAGGCACTGAGCCACAAGTGACCTCACAATTGAAAACAGCAGCCACGCACCTAGCACTGCCCTAGCAGGCACTGAGCCACAAGGGGCCTCACAATTGAAAACAGCAGCCACGCACCTAGCACTGGCCTAGCAGGCACTGAGCCACCACTGACCTCACAACCACAAACAGCAGCCACGCACCTAGCACTGGCCTAGCAGGCACTGAGCCACCACTGACCTCACAATTGAAAACAGCAGCCACGCACCTAGCACTGGCCTAGCAGGCACTGAGCCACCACTGACCTCACAACCACAAACAGCAGCCACACACCTAGCACTGGCCTAGCAGGCACTGAGCCACAAGGGACCTCACAATTCAAAACAACAGCCACGCACCTAGCACTGGCCTAGCAGGCACTGAGCCACAAGTGACCTCACAACCACAAACAGCACCCACGCACCTAGCACTGGCCTAGCAGGCACTGAGCCACAAGTGACCTCGCAACCACAAACAGCAGCCACGCACCTAGCACTGGCCTAGCAGGCACTGAGCCACCACTGACCTCACAACTGAAAACAGCAGCCACGCACCTAGCACTGGCCTAGCAGGCACTGAGCCACAAGTGACCTCACAATTGAAAACAGCAGCCACGCACCTAGCAGTGCCCTAGCAGGCACACAGTCACAAGGGAACTCGCAATTGAAAACAGCAGCCACGCACCTAGCACTGGCCTAGCAGGCACTGAGCCACCACTGACCTCACAACCACAAACAGCAGCCACGCACCTAGCACTGGCCTAGCAGGCACTGAGCCACAAGTGACCTCACATCCACAAACAGCGGCCACGCACCTAGCACTGGCCTAGCAGGCACTGAGCCACAAGTGACCTCACAACCACAAACAGCACCCACGCACCTAGCACTGGCCTAGCAGGCACTGAGCCACAAGTGACCTCACAACCACAAACAGCACCCACGCACCTAGCACTGGCCTAGCAGGCACTGAGCCACAAGTGACCTCACAATTCAAAACAGCAGCCACGCACCTAGCACTGGCCTAGCAGGCACTGAGCCACCACTGACCTCACAACCACAAACAGCACCCACGCACCTAGCACTGGCCTAGCAGGCACTGAGCCACCACTGACCTCACAACCACAAACAGCACCCACGCACCTAGCAGTGGCCTAGCAGGCACTGAGCCACCACTGACCTCACAACCACAAACAGCAGCCACGCACCTAGCACTGGCCTAGCAGGCACTGAGCCACCACTGACCTCACAACCACAAACAGCACCCACGCACCTAGCACTGGCCTAGCAGGCACTGAGCCACAAGTGACCTCACATCCACAAACAGCACCCACGCACCTAGCACTGGCCTAGCAGGCACTGAGCCAGCACTGACCTCACAATTGAAAACAGCAGCCACGCACCTAGCACTGGCCTAGCAGGCACTGAGCCACAAGTGACCTCACAACCACAAACAGCACCCACGCACCTAGCACTGGCCTAGCAGGCACTGAGCCACCACTGACCTCACAATGACAAAGAGCAGCCACGCACCTAGCACTGGCCTAGCAGGCACTGAGCCACAAGGGGCCTCACAATTGAAAACAGCACCCACGCACCTAGCACTGGCCTAGCAGGCACTGAGCCACCACTGACCTCACAACCACAAACAGCACCCACGCACCTAGCACTGGCCTAGCAGGCACTGAGCCACCACTGACCTCACAACCACAAACAGCAGCCACGCACCTAGCACTGGCCTAGCAGGCACTGAGCCACCACTGACCTCACAATTGAAAACAGCAGCCACGTACCTAGCACTGGCCTAGCAGGCACTGAGCCACCACTGACCTCACAACCACAAACAGCAGCCACACACCTAGCACTGGCCTAGCAGGCACTGAGCCACAAGGGACCTCACAATTCAAAACAACAGCCACGCACCTAGCACTGGCCTAGCAGGCACTGAGCCACCACTGACCTCACAACCACAAACAGCACCCACGCACCTAGCACTGGCCTAGCAGGCACTGAGCCACAAGTGACCTCACAACTGAAAACAGCACCCACGCACCTAGCACTGGCCTAGCAGGCACTGAGCCACAAGTGACCTCACAATTCAAAACAGCAGCCACGCACCTAGCACTGGCCTAGCAGGCACTGAGCCACCACTGACCTCACAACCACAAACAGCACCCACGCACCTAGCACTGGCCTAGCAGGCACTGAGCCACCACTGACCTCACAATTGAAAACAGCAGCCACGCACCTAGCACTGGCCTAGCAGGCACTGAGCCACCACTGACCTCACAACCACAAACAGCACCCACGCACCTAGCACTGGCCTAGCAGGCACTGAGCCACAAGTGACCTCACAAGCAAAAGCAGCAGCCACGCACCTAGCACTGGCCTAGCAGGCACTGAGCCACCACTGACCTCACAACCACAAACAGCACCCACGCACCTAGCACTGGCCTAGCAGGCACTGAGCCACCACTGACCTCACAACCACAAACAGCACCCACGCACCTAGCACTGGCCTAGCAGGCACTGAGCCACCACTGACCTCACAATTGAAAAGAGCAGCCACGCACCTAGTACTGGCCTAGCAGGCACTGAGCCACAAGTGACCTCACAATTGAAAACAGCAGCCACACACCTAGCACTGGCCTAGCAGGCACTGAGCCACAAGTGACCTCACAACCACAAACAGCACCCACGCACCTAGCACTGGCCTAGCAGGCACTGAGCCACAAGTGACCTCACAACCACAAACAGCACCCACGCACCTAGCACTGGCCTAGCAGGCACCGAGCCACCACTGACCTCACAACCACAAACAGCACCCAGGCACCTAGCACTGGCCTAGCAGGCACTGAGCCACAAGTGACCTCACAACCACAAACAGCAGCCATGCACCTAGCACTGGCCTAGCAGGCACTGAGCCACAAGTGACCTCACAATTGAAAACAGCAGCCACGCACCTAGCACTGGCCTAGCAGGCACTGAGCCACCACTGACCTCACAACCACAAACAGCAGCCACGCACCTAGCACTGGCCTAGCAGGCACTGAGCCACAAGTGACCTCACAACCACAAACAGCACCCACGCACCTAGCACTGGCCTAGCAGGCACTGAGCCACCACTGACCTCACAACCACAAACAGCAGCCACGCACCTAGCACTGGCCTAGCAGGCACTGAGCCACAAGGACCTCACAGCTGAAAACAGCAGCCACACACCTAGCACTGGCCTAGCAGGCACTGAGCCACAAGTGACCTCACAATTGAAAACAGCAGCCACGCACCTAGCACTGGCCTAGCAGGCACTGAGCCACCACTGACCTCACAACCACAAACAGCAGCCACGCACCTAGCACTGGCCTAGCAGGCACTGAGCCACAAGTGACCTCACAACCACAAACAGCACCCACGCACCTAGCACTGGCCTAGCAGGCACTGAGCCACAAGTGACCTCGCAACCACAAACAGCACCCACGCACCTAGCACTGGCCTAGCAGGCACTGAGCCACCACTGACCTCACAACTGAAAACAGCAGCCACGCACCTAGCACTGGCCTAGCAGGCACTGAGCCACAAGTGACCTCACAATTGAAAACAGCAGCCACGCACCTAGCACTGGCCTAGCAGGCACTGAGCCACAAGGGGCCTCACAATTGAAAACAGCAGCCACGCACCTAGCACTGGCCTAGCAGGCACTGAGCCACCACTGACCTCACAACCACAAACAGCACCCACGCACCTAGCACTGGCCTAGCAGGCACTGAGCCACCACTGACCTCACAACCACAAACAGCAGCCACACACCTAGCACTGGCCTAGCAGGCACTGAGCCACAAGGGACCTCACAATTCAAAACAACAGCCACGCACCTAGCACTGGCCTAGCAGGCACTGAGCCACAAGTGACCTCACAACCACAAACAGCACCCACGCACCTAGCACTGGCCTAGCAGGCACTGAGCCACAAGTGACCTCGCAACCACAAACAGCACCCACGCACCTAGCACTGGCCTAGCAGGCACTGAGCCACCACTGACCTCACAACTGAAAACAGCAGCCACGCACCTAGCACTGGCCTAGCAGGCACTGAGCCACAAGTGACCTCACAATTGAAAACAGCAGCCACGCACCTAGCACTGCCCTAGCAGGCACACAGTCACAAGGGAACTCGCAATTGAAAAGAGCAGCCACGCACCTAGCACTGGCCTAGCAGGCACTGAGCCACCACTGACCTCACAACCACAAACAGCAGCCACGCACCTAGCACTGGCCTAGCAGGCACTGAGCCACAAGTGACCTCACATCCACAAACAGCGGCCACGCACCTAGCACTGGCCTAGCAGGCACTGAGCCACAAGTGACCTCACATCCACAAACAGCGGCCACGCACCTAGCACTGGCCTAGCAGGCACTGAGCCACAAGTGACCTCACAACCACAAACAGCACCCACGCACCTAGCACTGGCCTAGCAGGCACTGAGCCACAAGTGACCTCACAATTCAAAACAGCAGCCACGCACCTAGCACTGGCCTAGCAGGCACTGAGCCACCACTGACCTCACAACCACAAACAGCAGCCACGCACCTAGCACTGGCCTAGCAGGCACTGAGCCACAAGTGACCTCACAATTGAAAACAGCAGCCACGCACCTAGCACTGGCCTAGCAGGCACTGAGCCACAAGTGACCTCACAACCACAAACAGCAGCCACGCACCTAGCACTGGCCTAGCAGGCACTGAGCCACAAGTGACCTCACAACCACAAACAGCACCCACGCACCTAGCACTGGCCTAGCAGGCACTGAGCCACAAGTGACCTCGCAACCACAAACAGCACCCACGCACCTAGCACTGGCCTAGCAGGCACTGAGCCACCACTGACCTCACAACTGAAAACAGCAGCCACGCACCTAGCACTGGCCTAGCAGGCACTGAGCCACAAGTGACCTCACAATTGAAAACAGCAGCCACGCACCTAGCACTGCCCTAGCAGGCACACAGTCACAAGGGAACTCGCAATTGAAAACAGCAGCCATGCACCTAGCACTGGCCTAGCAGGCACTGAGCCACAAGTGACCTCACAATTCAAAACAACAGCCACGCACCTAGCACTGGCCTAGCAGGCACTGAGCCACCACTGACCTCACAACCACAAACAGCAGCCACGCACCTAGCACTGGCCTAGCAGGCACTGAGCCACCACTGACCTCACAACCACAAACAGCAGCCACGCACCTAGCACTGGCCTAGCAGGCACTGAGCCACAAGTGACCTCACATCCACAAACAGCGGCCACGCACCTAGCACTGCCCTAGCAGGCACTGAGCCACAAGTGACCTCACAATTGAAAACAGCAGCCACGCACCTAGCACTGGCCTAGCAGGCACTGAGCCACAAGTGACCTCACAACCACAAACAGCACCCACGCACCTAGCACTGGCCTAGCAGGCACTGAGCCACAAGGGACCTCACAATTCAAAACAGCAGCCACGCACCTAGCACTGGCCTAGCAGGCACTGAGCCACCACTGACCTCACAACCACAAACAGCACCCACGCACCTAGCACTGGCCTAGCAGGCACTGAGCCACAAGTGACCTCACAATTGAAAACAGCAGTCACGCACCTAGCACTGGCCTAGCAGGCACTGAGCCAGCACTGACCTCACAACTGAAAACAGCAGCCACGCACCTAGCACTGGCCTAGCAGGCACTGAGCCACCGCTGACCTCACAACCACAAACAGCACCCACGCACCTAGCACTGGCCTAGCAGGCACTGAGCCACCACTGACCTCACAACCACAAACAGCAGCCACGCACCTAGCACTGGCCTAGCAGGCACTGAGCCACAAGTGACCTCACAATTGAAAACAGCAGTCACGCACCTAGCACTGGCCTAGCAGGCACTGAGCCACCACTGACCTCACAATTGAAAACAGCACCCACGCACCTAGCACTGGCCTAGCAGGCACTGAGCCAGCACTGACCTCAAAATTGAAAACAGCAGCCACGCACCTAGCACTGGCCTAGCAGGCACTGAGCCACCACTGACCTCACAACCACAAAGAGCACCCACGCACCTAGCACTGGCCTAGCAGGCACTGAGCCACCACTGACCTCACAATTGAAAACAGCACCCACGCACCTAGCACTGGCCTAGCAGGCACTGAGCCACAAGTGACCTCACAACCACAAACAGCAGCCACGCACCTAGCACTGGCCTAGCAGGCACTGAGCCACCACTGACCTCACAACCACAAACAGCAGCCACGCACCTAGCACTGGCCTAGCAGGCACTGAGCCACAAGTGACCTCACAATTGAAAACAGCAGCCACGCACCTAGCACTGGCCTAGCAGGCACTGAGCCACAAGTGACCTCACAACCACAAACAGCACCCAGGCACCTAGCACTGGCCTAGCAGGCACTGAGCCACCACTGACCTCACAACCACAAACAGCAGCCACACACCTAGCACTGGCCTAGCAGGCACTGAGCCACCACTGACCTCACAACCACAAACAGCAGCCACGCACCTAGCACTGGCCTAGCAGGCACTGAGCCACAAGTGACCTCACAACCACAAACAGCACCCACGCACCTAGCACTGGCCTAGCAGGCACTGAGCCACAAGTGACCTCGCAACCACAAACAGCACCCACGCACCTAGCACTGGCCTAGCAGGCACTGAGCCACCACTGACCTCACAACTGAAAACAGCAGCCACGCACCTAGCACTGGCCTAGCAGGCACTGAGCCACAAGTGACCTCACAATTGAAAACAGCAGCCACGCACCTAGCACTGCCCTAGCAGGCACACAGTCACAAGGGAACTCGCAATTGAAAACAGCAGCCATGCACCTAGCACTGGCCTAGCAGGCACTGAGCCACAAGTGACCTCACAATTCAAAACAACAGCCACGCACCTAGCACTGGCCTAGCAGGCACTGAGCCACCACTGACCTCACAACCACAAACAGCAGCCACGCACCTAGCACTGGCCTAGCAGGCACTGAGCCACCACTGACCTCACAACCACAAACAGCACCCACGCACCTAGCACTGGCCTAGCAGGCACTGAGCCACAAGTGACCTCACATCCACAAACAGCGGCCACGCACCTAGCACTGGCCTAGCAGGCACTGAGCCACAAGTGACCTCAAAACTGAAAACAGCAGCCACGAACCTAGCACTGGCCTAGCAGGCACTGAGCCACAAGTGACCTCACAACCACAAACAGCACCCACGCACCTAGCACTGGCCTAGCAGGCACTGAGCCACAAGTGACCTCACAATTCAAAACAGCAGCCACGCACCTAGCACTGGCCTAGCAGGCACTGAGCCACCACTGACCTCACAACCACAAACAGCAGCCACGCACCTAGCACTGGCCTAGCAGGCACTGAGCCACAAGTGACCTCACAATTGAAAACAGCAGCCACGCACCTAGCACTGGCCTAGCAGGCACTGAGCCACCACTGACCTCACAACCACAAACAGCAGCCACGCACCTAGCACTGGCCTAGCAGGCACTGAGCCACCACTGACCTCACAACCACCAACAGCAGCCACACACCTAGCACTGGCCTAGCAGGCACTGAGCCACCACTGACCTCACAACCACCAACAGCAGCCACGCACCTAGCACTGGCCTAGCAGGCACTGAGCCACAAGTGACCTCGCAACCACAAACAGCACCCACGCACCTAGCACTGGCCTAGCAGGCACTGAGCCACCACTGACCTCACAACTGAAAACAGCAGCCACGCACCTAGCACTGGCCTAGCAGGCACTGAGCCACAAGTGACCTCACAATTGAAAACAGCAGCCACGCACCTAGCACTGCCCTAGCAGGCACACAGTCACAAGGGAACTCGCAATTGAAAACAGCAGCCACGCACCTAGCACTGGCCTAGCAGGCACTGAGCCACCACTGACCTCACAACCACAAACAGCAGCCACGCACCTAGCACTGGCCTAGCAGGCACTGAGCCACAAGTGACCTCACATCCACAAACAGCGGCCACGCACCTAGCACTGGCCTAGCAGGCACTGAGCCACAAGTGACCTCACATCCACAAACAGCGGCCACGCACCTAGCACTGGCCTAGCAGGCACTGAGCCACAAGTGACCTCACAACCACAAACAGCACCCAAGCACCTAGCACTGGCCTAGCAGGCACTGAGCCACAAGTGACCTCACAATTCAAAACAGCAGCCACGCACCTAGCACTGGCCTAGCAGGCACTGAGCCACCACTGACCTCACAACCACAAACAGCAGCCACGCACCTAGCACTGGCCTAGCAGGCACTGAGCCACAAGTGACCTCACAATTGAAAACAGCAGCCACGCACCTAGCACTGGCCTAGCAGGCACTGAGCCACAAGTGACCTCACAACCACAAACAGCAGCCACGCACCTAGCACTGGCCTAGCAGGCACTGAGCCACAAGTGACCTCACAACCACAAACAGCACCCACGCACCTAGCACTGGCCTAGCAGGCACTGAGCCACAAGTGACCTCGCAACCACAAACAGCACCCACGCACCTAGCACTGGCCTAGCAGGCACTGAGCCACAAGTGACCTCAAAACTGAAAACAGCAGCCACGAACCTAGCACTGGCCTAGCAGGCACTGAGCCACAAGTGACCTCACAACCACAAACAGCACCCACGCACCTAGCACTGGCCTAGCAGGCACTGAGCCACAAGTGACCTCACAATTCAAAACAGCAGCCACGCACCTAGCACTGGCCTAGCAGGCACTGAGCCACCACTGACCTCACAACCACAAACAGCAGCCACGCACCTAGCACTGGCCTAGCAGGCACTGAGCCACAAGTGACCTCACAATTGAAAACAGCAGCCACGCACCTAGCACTGGCCTAGCAGGCACTGAGCCACAAGTGACCTCACAACCACAAAGAGCAGCCACGCACCTAGCACTGGCCTAGCAGGCACTGAGCCACCACTGACCTCACAACCACAAACAGCACCCACGCACCTAGCACTGGCCTAGCAGGCACTGAGCCAGCACTGACCTCACAATTGAAAACAGCAGCCACGCACCTAGCACTGGCCTAGCAGGCACTGAGCCACCACTGACCTCACAACCACAAACAGCACCCACGCACCTAGCACTGGCCTAGCAGGCACTGAGCCACCACTGACCTCACAACCACAAACAGCAGCCACGCACCTAGCACTGGCCTAGCAGGCACTGAGCCACAAGTGACCTCACAATTGAAAACAGCAGTCACGCACCTAGCACTGGCCTAGCAGGCACTGAGCCACCACTGACCTCACAATTGAAAACAGCACCCACGCACCTAGCACTGGCCTAGCAGGCACTGAGCCAGCACTGACCTCAAAATTGAAAACAGCAGCCACGCACCTAGCACTGGCCTAGCAGGCACTGAGCCACCGCTGACCTCACAACCACAAACAGCACCCACGCACCTAGCACTGGCCTAGCAGGCACTGAGCCACCACTGACCTCACAACCACAAACAGCAGCCACGCACCTAGCACTGGCCTAGCAGGCACTGAGAAACAAGTGACCTCACAATTGAAAACAGCAGCCATGCACCTAGCACTGGCCTAGCAGGCACTGAGCCACAAGTGACCTCACAACCACAAACAGCACCCACGCACCTAGCACTGGCCTAGCAGGCACTGAGCCACAAGTGACCTCACAACCACAAACAGCACCCACGCACCTAGCACTGGCCTAGCAGGCACTGAGCCACAAGTGACCTCACAACTGAAAAAAGCAGCCACGCACCTAGCACTGGCCTAGCAGGCACTGAGCCACCACTGACCTCACAACCACAAACAGCAGCCACGCACCTAGCACTGGCCTAGCAGGCACTGAGCCACCACTGACCTCACAACCACAAAGAGCACCCACGCACCTAGCACTGGCCTAGCAGGCACTGAGCCACAAGTGACCTCACAACCACAAACAGCACCCACGCACCTAGCACTGGCCTAGCAGGCACTGAGCCACAAGTGACCTCACAACCACAAACAGCAGCCACGCACCTAGCACTGGCCTAGCAGGCACTGAGCCACCACTGACCTCACAACCACAAACAGCACCCACGCACCTAGCACTGGCCTAGCAGGCACTGAGCCACAAGTGACCTCACAATTGAAAACAGCAGCCACGCACCTAGCACTGGCCTAGCAGGCACTGAGCCACAAGTGACCTCACAACCACAAACAGCACCCAGGCACCTAGCACTGGCCTAGCAGGCACTGAGCCACCACTGACCTCACAACCACAAACAGCAGCCACACACCTAGCACTGGCCTAGCAGGCACTGAGCCACCACTGACCTCACAACCACAAACAGCAGCCACGCACCTAGCACTGGCCTAGCAGGCACTGAGCCACAAGTGACCTCACAACCACAAACAGCACCCACGCACCTAGCACTGGCCTAGCAGGCACTGAGCCACAAGTGACCTCGCAACCACAAACAGCACCCACGCACCTAGCACTGGCCTAGCAGGCACTGAGCCACCACTGACCTCACAACTGAAAACAGCAGCCACGCACCTAGCACTGGCCTAGCAGGCACTGAGCCACAAGTGACCTCACAATTGAAAACAGCAGCCACGCACCTAGCACTGCCCTAGCAGGCACACAGTCACAAGGGAACTCGCAATTGAAAACAGCAGCCATGCACCTAGCACTGGCCTAGCAGGCACTGAGCCACAAGTGACCTCACAATTCAAAACAACAGCCACGCACCTAGCACTGGCCTAGCAGGCACTGAGCCACCACTGACCTCACAACCACAAACAGCAGCCACGCACCTAGCACTGGCCTAGCAGGCACTGAGCCACCACTGACCTCACAACCACAAACAGCAGCCACGCACCTAGCACTGGCCTAGCAGGCACTGAGCCACCACTGACCTCACATCCACAAACAGCGGCCACGCACCTAGCACTGGCCTAGCAGGCACTGAGCCACAAGTGACCTCAAAACTGAAAAGAGCAGCCACGAACCTAGCACTGGCCTAGCAGGCACTGAGCCACAAGTGACCTCACAACCACAAACAGCACCCACGCACCTAGCACTGGCCTAGCAGGCACTGAGCCACAAGTGACCTCACAATTGAAAACAGCAGCCACGCACCTAGCACTGGCCTAGCAGGCACTGAGCCACAAGTGACCTCACAACCACAAACAGCACCCACGCACCTAGCACTGGCCTAGCAGGCACTGAGCCAGCACTGACCTCACAATTGAAAACAGCAGCCACGCACCTAGCACTGGCCTAGCAGGCACTGAGCCACCGCTGACCTCACAACCACAAACAGCACCCACGCACCTAGCACTGGCCTAGCAGGCACTGAGCCACCACTGACCTCACAACCACAAACAGCAGCCACGCACCTAGCACTGGCCTAGCAGGCACTGAGCCACAAGTGACCTCACAATTGAAAACAGCAGTCACGCACCTAGCACTGGCCTAGCAGGCACTGAGCCACAACTGACCTCACAACCACAAACAGCACCCACGCACCTAGCACTGGCCTAGCAGGCACTGAGCCAGCACTGACCTCACAATTGAAAACAGCAGCCACGCACCTAGCACTGGCCTAGCAGGCACTGAGCCACCGCTGACCTCACAACCACAAACAGCACCCACGCACCTAGCACTGGCCTAGCAGGCACTGAGCCACCACTGACCTCACAACCACAAACAGCACCCAGGCACCTAGCACTGGCCTAGCAGGCACTGAGCCACCACTGACCTCACAACCACAAACAGCAGCCACACACCTAGCACTGGCCTAGCAGGCACTGAGCCACCACTGACCTCACAACCACAAACAGCAGCCACGCACCTAGCACTGGCCTAGCAGGCACTGAGCCACAAGTGACCTCACAACCACAAACAGCACCCACGCACCTAGCACTGGCCTAGCAGGCACTGAGCCACCACTGACCTCACAACCACAAACAGCACCCACGCACCTAGCACTGGCCTAGCAGGCACTGAGCCACCACTGACCTCACAACTGAAAACAGCAGCCACGCACCTAGCACTGGCCTAGCAGGCACTGAGCCACAAGTGACCTCACAATTGAAAACAGCAGCCACGCACCTAGCACTGCCCTAGCAGGCACACAGTCACAAGGGAACTCGCAATTGAAAACAGCAGCCATGCACCTAGCACTGGCCTAGCAGGCACTGAGCCACAAGTGACCTCACAATTCAAAACAACAGCCACGCACCTAGCACTGGCCTAGCAGGCACTGAGCCACCACTGACCTCACAACCACAAACAGCAGCCACGCACCTAGCACTGGCCTAGCAGGCACTGAGCCACCACTGACCTCACAACCACAAACAGCAGCCACGCACCTAGCACTGGCCTAGCAGGCACTGAGCCACAAGTGACCTCACATCCACAAACAGCGGCCACGCACCTAGCACTGGCCTAGCAGGCACTGAGCCACAAGTGACCTCAAAACTGAAAACAGCAGCCACGAACCTAGCACTGGCCTAGCAGGCACTGAGCCAGCACTGACCTCACAATTGAAAACAGCAGCCACGCACCTAGCACTGGCCTAGCAGGCACTGAGCCACAAGGGACCTCACAATTCAAAACAGCAGCCACGCACCTAGCACTGGCCTAGCAGGCACTGAGCCACCACTGACCTCTCAACCACAAACAGCAGCCACGCACCTAGCACTGGCCTAGCAGGCACTGAGCCACAAGTGACCTCACAACTGAAAAAAGCAGCCACGCACCTAGCACTGGCCTAGCAGGCACTGAGCCACCACTGACCTCACAACCACAAACAGCACCCACGCACCTAGCACTGGCCTAGCAGGCACTGAGCCACCACTGACCTCACAACCACAAAGAGCACCCACGCACCTAGCACTGGCCTAGCAGGCACTGAGCCACCACTGACCTCACAATTGAAAACAGCACCCACGCACCTAGCACTGGCCTAGCAGGCACTGAGCCACAAGTGACCTCACAACCACAAACAGCAGCCACGCACCTAGCACTGGCCTAGCAGGCACTGAGCCACAAGTGACCTCAAAATTGAAAACAGCAGTCACGCACCTAGCACTGGCCTAGCAGGCACTGAGCCACAACTGACCTCACAACCACAAACAGCACCCACGCACCTAGCACTGGCCTAGCAGGCACTGAGCCAGCACTGACCTCACAATTCAAAACAACAGCCACGCACCTAGCACTGGCCTAGCAGGCACTGAGCCACCGCTGACCTCACAACCACAAACAGCACCCACGCACCTAGCACTGGCCTAGCAGGCACTGAGCCACCACTGACCTCACAACCACAAACAGCAGCCACGCACCTAGCACTGGCCTAGCAGGCACTGAGCCACAAGTGACCTCACAATTGAAAACAGCAGCCATGCACCTAGCACTGGCCTAGCAGGCACTGAGCCACAAGTGACCTCACAACCACAAACAGCACCCACGCACCTAGCACTGGCCTAGCAGGCACTGAGCCACAAGTGACCTCACAACCACAAACAGCACCCACGCACCTAGCACTGGCCTAGCAGGCACTGAGCCACAAGTGACCTCACAACCACAAACAGCACCCACGCACCTAGCACTGGCCTAGCAGGCACTGAGCCACCACTGACCTCACAATTGAAAACAGCAGCCACACACCTAGCACTGGCCTAGCAGGCACTGAGCCACAAGTGACCTCACAACCACAAACAGCACCCACGCACCTAGCACTGGCCTAGCAGGCACTGAGCCACAAGTGACCTCACAACCACAAACAGCACCCACGCACCTAGCACTGGCCTAGCAGGCACCGAGCCACCACTGACCTCACAACCACAAACAGCACCCACGCACCTAGCACTGGCCTAGCAGGCACTGAGCCACAAGTGACCTCACAACCACAAACAGCAGCCATGCACCTAGCACTGGCCTAGCAGGCACTGAGCCACAAGTGACCTCACAATTGAAAACAGCAGCCACGCACCTAGCACTGGCCTAGCAGGCACTGAGCCACCACTGACCTCACAACCACAAACAGCACCCACGCACCTAGCACTGGCCTAGCAGGCACTGAGCCAGCACTGACCTCACAATTGAAAACAGCAGCCACGCACCTAGCACTGGCCTAGCAGGCACTGAGCCACCACTGACCTCACAACCACAAACAGCACCCACGCACCTAGCACTGGCCTAGCAGGCACTGAGCCACAAGTGACCTCACAACCACAAACAGCAGCCATGCACCTAGCACTGGCCTAGCAGGCACTGAGCCACAAGTGACCTCACAATTGAAAACAGCAGCCACGCACCTAGCACTGGCCTAGCAGGCACTGAGCCACCACTGACCTCACAACCACAAACAGCACCCACGCACCTAGCACTGGCCTAGCAGGCACTGAGCCACAAGTGACCTCGCAACCACAAACAGCAGCCATGCACCTAGCACTGGCCTAGCAGGCACTGAGCCACCACTGACCTCACAACCACAAACAGCACCCACGCACCTAGCACTGGCCTAGCAGGCACTGAGCCACAAGTGACCTCACAACCACAAACAGCACCCACGCACCTAGCACTGGCCTAGCAGGCACTGAGCCACAAGTGACCTCACAACCACAAACAGCACCCACGCACCTAGCACTGGCCTAGCAGGCACTGAGCCACCACTGACCTCACAATTGAAAACAGCAGCCACGCACCTAGCACTGGCCTAGCAGGCACTGAGCCAGCACTGACCTCACAATTGAAAACAGCAGCCACACACCTAGCACTGGCCTAGCAGGCACTGAGCCACAAGTGACCTCACAACCACAAACAGCACCCACGCACCTAGCACTGGCCTAGCAGGCACTGAGCCACAAGTGACCTCACAACCACAAACAGCACCCACGCACCTAGCACTGGCCTAGCAGGCACCGAGCCACCACTGACCTCACAACCACAAACAGCACCCACGCACCTAGCACTGGCCTAGCAGGCACTGAGCCACAAGTGACCTCACAACCACAAACAGCAGCCATGCACCTAGCACTGGCCTAGCAGGCACTGAGCCACAAGTGACCTCACAATTGAAAACAGCAGCCACGCACCTAGCACTGGCCTAGCAGGCACTGAGCCACCACTGACCTAACAACCACAAACAGCACCCACGCACCTAGCACTGGCCTAGCAGGCACTGAGCCAGCACTGACCTCACAATTGAAAACAGCAGCCACGCACCTAGCACTGGCCTAGCAGGCACTGAGCCACCACTGACCTCACAACCACAAACAGCACCCAGGCACCTAGCACTGGCCTAGCAGGCACTGAGCCACCACTGACCTCACAACCACAAACAGCAGCCACGCACCTAGCACTGGCCTAGCAGGCACTGAGCCACAAGTGACCTCACAATTGAAAACAGCAGCCACGCACCTAGCACTGGCCTAGCAGGCACTGAGCCACCACTGACCTCACAACCACAAACAGCAGCCACGCACCTAGCACTGGCCTAGCAGGCACTGAGCCACCACTGACCTCACAATTGAAAACAGCAGCCATGCACCTAGCACTGGCCTAGCAGGCACTGAGCCACCACTGACCTCACAACCACAAACAGCACCCACGCACCTAGCACTGGCCTAGCAGGCACTGAGCCACAAGTGACCTCACAACCACAAACAGCACCCACGCACCTAGCACTGGCCTAGCAGGCACTGAGCCACAAGTGACCTCACAACCACAAACAGCACCCACGCACCTAGCACTGGCCTAGCAGGCACTGAGCCACCACTGACCTCACAATTGAAAACAGCAGCCACGCACCTAGCACTGGCCTAGCAGGCACTGAGCCAGCACTGACCTCACAATTGAAAACAGCAGCCACACACCTAGCACTGGCCTAGCAGGCACTGAGCCACAAGTGACCTCACAACCACAAACAGCACCCACGCACCTAGCACTGGCCTAGCAGGCACTGAGCCACAAGTGACCTCACAACCACAAACAGCAGCCATGCACCTAGCACTGGCCTAGCAGGCACTGAGCCACAAGTGACCTCACAATTGAAAACAGCAGCCACGCACCTAGCACTGGCCTAGCAGGCACTGAGCCACCACTGACCTCACAACCACAAACAGCACCCACGCACCTAGCACTGGCCTAGCAGGCACCGAGCCACCACTGACCTCACAACCACAAACAGCACCCACGCACCTAGCACTGGCCTAGCAGGCACTGAGCCACAAGTGACCTCACAACCACAAACAGCAGCCATGCACCTAGCACTGGCCTAGCAGGCACTGAGCCACAAGTGACCTCACAATTGAAAACAGCAGCCACGCACCTAGCACTGGCCTAGCAGGCACTGAGCCACCACTGACCTCACAACCACAAACAGCAGCCACGCACCTAGCACTGGCCTAGCAGGCACTGAGCCACAAGTGACCTCACAACCACAAACAGCAGCCACGCACCTAGCACTGGCCTAGCAGGCACTGAGCCACAAGTGACCTCACAACCACAAACAGCAGCCACGCACCTAGCACTGGCCTAGCAGGCACTGAGCCACCACTGACCTCACAACCACAAACAGCACCCACGCACCTAGCACTGGCCTAGCAGGCACTGAGCCACAAGTGACCTCACAACCACAAACAGCACCCACGCACCTAGCACTGGCCTAGCAGGCACTGAGCCACCACTGACCTCACAACCACAAACAGCAGCCACGCACCTAGCACTGGCCTAGCAGGCACTGAGCCACAAGGGACCTCACAATTGAAAACAGCAGCCACGCACCTAGCACTGGCCTAGCAGGCACTGAGCCACAAGTGACCTCACAACCACAAACAGCAGCCACACACCTAGCACTGGCCTAGCAGGCACTGAGCCACAAGTGACCTCACAACCACAAACAGCACCCACGCACCTAGCACTGGCCTAGCAGGCACTGAGCCACCACTGACCTCACAATGACAAAGAGCAGCCACACACCTTGCACTGGCCTAGCAGGCACTGAGCCACCACTGACCTCACAATTGAAAACAGCAGCCACGCACCTAGCACTGGCCTAGCAGGCACTGAGCCACCACTGACCTCACAACCACAAACAGCACCCACGCACCTAGCACTGGCCTAGCAGGCACTGAGCCACCACTGACCTCACAATTGAAAACAGCAGCCATGCACCTAGCACTGGCCTAGCAGGCACTGAGCCACCACTGACCTCACAACCACAAACAGCACCCACGCACCTAGCACTGGCCTAGCAGGCACTGAGCCACAAGTGACCTCACAACCACAAACAGCACCCACGCACCTAGCACTGGCCTAGCAGGCACTGAGCCACAAGTGACCTCACAACCACAAACAGCACCCACGCACCTAGCACTGGCCTAGCAGGCACTGAGCCACCACTGACCTCACAATTGAAAACAGCAGCCACGCACCTAGCACTGGCCTAGCAGGCACTGAGCCAGCACTGACCTCACAATTGAAAACAGCAGCCACACACCTAGCACTGGCCTAGCAGGCACTGAGCCACAAGTGACCTCACAACCACAAACAGCACCCACGCACCTAGCACTGGCCTAGCAGGCACTGAGCCACAAGTGACCTCACAACCACAAACAGCACCCACGCACCTAGCACTGGCCTAGCAGGCACCGAGCCACCACTGACCTCACAACCACAAACAGCACCCACGCACCTAGCACTGGCCTAGCAGGCACTGAGCCACAAGTGACCTCACAACCACAAACAGCACCCACGCACCTAGCACTGGCCTAGCAGGCACTGAGCCACAAGTGACCTCACAACCACAAACAGCAGCCACGCACCTAGCACTGGCCTAGCAGGCACTGAGCCACCACTGACCTCACAACCACAAACAGCACCCACGCACCTAGCACTGGCCTAGCAGGCACTGAGCCACAAGTGACCTCACAACCACAAACAGCACCCACGCACCTAGCACTGGCCTAGCAGGCACTGAGCCACCACTGACCTCACAACCACAAACAGCAGCCACGCACCTAGCACTGGCCTAGCAGGCACTGAGCCACAAGGGACCTCACAATTGAAAACAGCAGCCACGCACCTAGCACTGGCCTAGCAGGCACTGAGCCACAAGTGACCTCACAACCACAAACAGCAGCCACACACCTAGCACTGGCCTAGCAGGCACTGAGCCACAAGTGACCTCACAACCACAAACAGCACCCACGCACCTAGCACTGGCCTAGCAGGCACTGAGCCACAAGTGACCTCACAATGACAAAGAGCAGCCACACACCTTGCACTGGCCTAGCAGGCACTGAGCCACAAGGGGCCTCACAATTGAAAACAGCAGCCACACACCTAGCACTGGCCTAGCAGGCACTGAGCCACCACTGACCTCACAATTGAAAACAGCAGCCACGTACCTAGCACTGGCCTAGCAGGCACTGAGCCACCACTGACCTCACAACCACAAACAGCAGCCACGCACCTAGCACTGGCCTAGCAGGCACTGAGCCACAAGTGACCTCGCAACCACAAAGAGCACCCAGGCACCTAGCACTGGCCTAGCAGGCTCTGAGCCACCACTGACCTCACAACCACAAACAGCAGCCACACACCTAGCACTGGCCTAGCAGGCACTGAGCCACCACTGACCTCACAACCACAAACAGCAGCCACGCACCTAGCACTGGCCTAGCAGGCACTGAGCCACCACTGACCTCACAACCACAAACAGCACCCACGCACCTAGCACTGGCCTAGCAGGCACTGAGCCACAAGTGACCTCGCAACCACAAACAGCACCCACGCACCTAGCACTGGCCTAGCAGGCACTGAGCCACCACTGACCTCACAACTGAAAACAGCAGCCACGCACCTAGCACTGGCCTAGCAGGCACTGAGCCACAAGTGACCTCACAATTGAAAACAGCAGCCACGCACCTAGCACTGCCCTAGCAGGCACACAGTCACAAGGGAACTCGCAATTGAAAACAGCAGCCATGCACCTAGCACTGGCCTAGCAGGCACTGAGCCACAAGTGACCTCACAATTCAAAACAACAGCCACGCACCTAGCACTGGCCTAGCAGGCACTGAGCCACCACTGACCTCACAACCACAAACAGCAGCCACGCACCTAGCACTGGCCTAGCAGGCACTGAGCCACCACTGACCTCACAACCACAAACAGCAGCCACGCACCTAGCACTGGCCTAGCAGGCACTGAGCCACAAGTGACCTCACATCCACAAACAGCGGCCACGCACCTAGCACTGGCCTAGCAGGCACTGAGCCACAAGTGACCTCAAAACTGAAAACAGCAGCCACGAACCTAGCACTGGCCTAGCAGGCACTGAGCCACAAGTGACCTCACAACCACAAACAGCACCCACGCACCTAGCACTGGCCTAGCAGGCACTGAGCCACAAGTAACCTCACAATTCAAAACAGCAGCCACGCACCTAGCACTGGCCTAGCAGGCACTGAGCCACCACTGACTTCACAACCACAAACAGCAGCCACGCACCTAGCACTGGCCTAGCAGGCACTGAGCCACAAGTGACCTCACAATTGAAAACAGCAGCCACGCACCTAGCACTGGCCTAGCAGGCACTGAGCCACAAGTGACCTCACAACCACAAACAGCACCCACGCACCTAGCACTGGCCTAGCAGGCACTGAGCCACCACTGACCTCACAGTTCAAAACAGCAGCCACGCACCTAGCACTGGCCTAGCAGGCACTGAGCCACCGCTGACCTCACAACCACAAACAGCACCCACGCACCTAGCACTGGCCTAGCAGGCACTGAGCCACCACTGACCTCACAACCACAAACAGCAGCCACGCACCTAGCACTGGCCTAGCAGGCACTGAGCCACAAGTGACCTCACAATTGAAAACAGCAGTCACGCACCTAGCACTGGCCTAGCAGGCACTGAGCCACCACTGACCTCACAACCACAAACAGCAGCCACGCACCTAGCACTGGCCTAGCAGGCACTGAGCCACAAGTGACCTCACATCCACAAACAGCGGCCACGCACCTAGCACTGGCCTAGCAGGCACTGAGCCACAAGTGACCTCACAATTGAAAACAGCAGTCACGCACCTAGCACTGGCCTAGCAGGCACTGAGCCACAAGTGACCTCACAACCACAAACAGCAGCCACGCACCTAGCACTGGCCTAGCAGGCACTGAGCCACAAGTGACCTCACAACCACAAACAGCACCCACGCACCTAGCACTGGCCTAGCAGGCACTGAGCCACAAGTGACCTCACAACTGAAAAAAGCAGCCACGCACCTAGCACTGGCCTAGCAGGCACTGAGCCACCACTGACCTCACAACTGAAAAGAGCACCCAGGCACCTAGCACTGGCCTAGCAGGCACTGAGCCACCACTGACCTCACAACCACAAAGAGCACCCACGCACCTAGCACTGGCCTAGCAGGCACTGAGCCACCACTGACCTCACAATTGAAAACAGCACCCACGCACCTAGCACTGGCCTAGCAGGCACTGAGCCACAAGTGACCTCACAACCACAAACAGCAGCCACGCACCTAGCACTGGCCTAGCAGGCACTGAGCCACCACTGACCTCACAACCACAAACAGCAGCCACGCACCTAGCACTGGCCTAGCAGGCACTGAGCCACAAGTGACCTCACAATTGAAAACAGCAGCCACGCACCTAGCACTGGCCTAGCAGGCACTGAGCCACCACTGACCTCACAACCACAAACAGCACCCAGGCACCTAGCACTGGCCTAGCAGGCACTGAGCCACCACTGACCTCACAACCACAAACAGCAGCCACACACCTAGCACTGGCCTAGCAGGCACTGAGCCACCACTGACCTCACAACCACAAACAGCAGCCACGCACCTAGCACTGGCCTAGCAGGCACTGAGCCACAAGTGACCTCACAACCACAAACAGCACCCACGCACCTAGCACTGGCCTAGCAGGCACTGAGCCACAAGTGACCTCGCAACCACAAACAGCACCCACGCACCTAGCACTGGCCTAGCAGGCACTGAGCCACCACTGACCTCACAACTGAAAACAGCAGCCACGCACCTAGCACTGGCCTAGCAGGCACTGAGCCACAAGTGACCTCACAATTGAAAACAGCAGCCACGCACCTAGCACTGCCCTAGCAGGCACACAGTCACAAGGGAACTCGCAATTGAAAACAGCAGCCATGCACCTAGCACTGGCCTAGCAGGCACTGAGCCACAAGTGACCTCACAATTCAAAACAACAGCCACGCACCTAGCACTGGCCTAGCAGGCACTGAGCCACCACTGACCTCACAACCACAAACAGCAGCCACGCACCTAGCACTGGCCTAGCAGGCACTGAGCCACCACTGACCTCACAACCACAAACAGCAGCCACGCACCTAGCACTGGCCTAGCAGGCACTGAGCCACAAGTGACCTCACATCCACAAACAGCGGCCACGCACCTAGCACTGGCCTAGCAGGCACTGAGCCACAAGTGACCTCAAAACTGAAAACAGCAGCCACGAACCTAGCACTGGCCTAGCAGGCACTGAGCCACAAGTGACCTCACAACCACAAACAGCACCCACGCACCTAGCACTGGCCTAGCAGGCACTGAGCCACAAGTGACCTCACAATTCAAAACAGCAGCCACGCACCTAGCACTGGCCTAGCAGGCACTGAGCCACCACTGACCTCACAACCACAAACAGCAGCCACGCACCTAGCACTGGCCTAGCAGGCACTGAGCCACAAGTGACCTCACAACTGAAAAAAGCAGCCACGCACCTAGCACTGGCCTAGCAGGCACTGAGCCACCACTGACCTCACAACCACAAACAGCACCCACGCACCTAGCACTGGCCTAGCAGGCACTGAGCCACCACTGACCTCACAACCACAAAGAGCACCCACGCACCTAGCACTGGCCTAGCAGGCACTGAGCCACCACTGACCTCACAATTGAAAACAGCACCCACGCACCTAGCACTGGCCTAGCAGGCACTGAGCCACAAGTGACCTCACAACCACAAACAGCAGCCACGCACCTAGCACTGGCCTAGCAGGCACTGAGCCACCACTGACCTCACAACCACAAACAGCAGCCACGCACCTAGCACTGGCCTAGCAGGCACTGAGCCACAAGTGACCTCACAATTGAAAACAGCAGCCACGCACCTAGCACTGGCCTAGCAGGCACTGAGCCACCACTGACCTCACAACCACAAACAGCACCCAGGCACCTAGCACTGGCCTAGCAGGCACTGAGCCACCACTGACCTCACAACCACAAACAGCAGCCACACACCTAGCACTGGCCTAGCAGGCACTGAGCCACCACTGACCTCACAACCACAAACAGCAGCCACGCACCTAGCACTGGCCTAGCAGGCACTGAGCCACAAGTGACCTCACAACCACAAACAGCACCCACGCACCTAGCACTAGCCTAGCAGGCACTGAGCCACAAGTGACCTCGCAACCACAAACAGCACCCACGCACCTAGCACTGGCCTAGCAGGCACTGAGCCACCACTGACCTCACAACTGAAAACAGCAGCCACGCACCTAGCACTGGCCTAGCAGGCACTGAGCCACAAGTGACCTCACAATTGAAAACAGCAGCCACGCACCTAGCACTGCCCTAGCAGGCACACAGTCACAAGGGAACTCGCAATTGAAAACAGCAGCCATGCACCTAGCACTGGCCTAGCAGGCACTGAGCCACAAGTGACCTCACAATTCAAAACAACAGCCACGCACCTAGCACTGGCCTAGCAGGCACTGAGCCACCACTGACCTCACAACCACAAACAGCAGCCACGCACCTAGCACTGGCCTAGCAGGCACTGAGCCACCACTGACCTCACAACCACAAACAGCAGCCACGCACCTAGCACTGGCCTAGCAGGCACTGAGCCACAAGTGACCTCACATCCACAAACAGCGGCCACGCACCTAGCACTGGCCTAGCAGGCACTGAGCCACAAGTGACCTCAAAACTGAAAACAGCAGCCACGAACCTAGCACTGGCCTAGCAGGCACTGAGCCACAAGTGACCTCACAACCACAAACAGCACCCACGCACCTAGCACTGGCCTAGCAGGCACTGAGCCACAAGTGACCTCACAATTGAAAACAGCAGCCACGCACCTAGCACTGGCCTAGCAGGCACTGAGCCACCACTGACCTCACAACCACAAACAGCAGCCACGCACCTAGCACTGGCCTAGCAGGCACTGAGCCACAAGTGACCTCACAATTGAAAACAGCAGCCACGCACCTAGCACTGGCCTAGCAGGCACTGAGCCACAAGTGACCTCACAACCACAAACAGCACCCACGCACCTAGCACTGGCCTAGCAGGCACTGAGCCAGCACTGACCTCACAATTGAAAACAGCAGCCACGCACCTAGCACTGGCCTAGCAGGCACTGAGCCACAAGTGACCTCACAACCACAAACAGCACCCACGCACCTAGCACTGGCCTAGCAGGCACTGAGCCACCACTGACCTCACAACCACAAACAGCAGCCACGCACCTAGCACTGGCCTAGCAGGCACTGAGCCACAAGTGACCTCACAATTGAAAACAGCAGTCACGCACCTAGCACTGGCCTAGCAGGCACTGAGCCACCACTGGCCTCACAACCACAAACAGCACCCACGCACCTAGCACTGGCCTAGCAGGCACTGAGCCAGCACTGACCTCACAATTGAAAACAGCAGCCACGCACCTAGCACTGGCCTAGCAGGCACTGAGCCACAAGTGACCTCACAATTCAAAACAACAGCCACGCACCTAGCACTGGCCTAGCAGGCACTGAGCCACAAGTGACCTCACAACCACAAACAGCAGCCACGCACGTAGCACTGGCCTAGCAGGCACTGAGCCACCACTGACCTCACAACCACAAACAGCACCCACGCACCTAGCACTGGCCTAGCAGGCACTGAGCCACAAGTGACCTCACAACCACAAACAGCAGCCACGCACCTAGCACTGGCCTAGCAGGCACTGAGCCACCACTGACCTCACAATTGAAAACAGCAGCCACGCACCTAGCACTGGCCTAGCAGGCACTGAGCCACCACTGACCTCACAATTGAAAACAGCACCCACGCACCTAGCACTGGCCTAGCAGGCACTGAGCCACAAGTGACCTCACAACCACAAACAGCACCCACGCACCTAGCACTGGCCTAGCAGGCACTGAGCCACCACTGACCTCACAACCACAAACAGCACCCACGCACCTAGCACTGGCCTAGCAGGCACTGAGCCACCACTGACCTCACATCCACAAACAGCACCCACGCACCTAGCACTGGCCTAGCAGGCACTGAGCCACAAGTGACCTCACAAGCAAAAGCAGCAGCCACGCACCTAGCACTGGCCTAGCAGGCACTGAGCCACAAGGGACCTCACAACCACAAACAGCAGCCATGCACCTAGCACTGGCCTAGCAGGCACTGAGCCACCACTGACCTCACAACCACAAACAGCACCCACGCACCTAGCACTGGCCTAGCAGGCACTGAGCCACAAGTGACCTCACAATTGAAAACAGCCGCCACGCACCTAGCACTGGCCTAGCAGGCACTGAGCCACAAGGGACCTCACAACCACAAACAGCAGCCACGCACCTAGCACTGGCCTAGCAGGCACTGAGCCACAAGGGACCTCACAATTGAAAACAGCCGCCACGCACCTAGCACTGGCCTAGCAGGCACTGAGCCACCACTGACCTCACAACCACAAACAGCACCCACGCACCTAGCACTGGCCTAACAGGCACTGAGCCACCACTGACCTCACAACCACAAACAGCACCCACGCACCTAGCACTGGCCTAGCAGGCACTGAGCCACAAGTGACCTCACAACCACAAACAGCACCCACGCACCTAGCACTGGCCTAGCAGGCACTGAGCCACCACTGACCTCACAACTGAAAACAGCAGCCACGCACCTAGCACTGGCCTAGCAGGCACTGAGCCACAAGTGACCTCACAATTGAAAACAGCAGCCACGCACCTAGCACTGGCCTAGCAGGCACTGAGCCACCACTGACCTCACAACCACAAACAGCACCCACGCACCTAGCACTGGCCTAGCAGGCACTGAGCCACAAGTGACCTCACAACTGAAAACAGCACCCACGCACCTAGCACTGGCCTAGCAGGCACTGAGCCACCACTGACCTCACAATTGAAAACAGCCGCCACGCACCTAGCACTGGCCTAGCAGGCACTGAGCCACCACTGACCTCACAACCACAAACAGCACCCACGCACCTAGCACTGGCCTAACAGGCACTGAGCCACCACTGACCTCACAACCACAAACAGCACCCACGCACCTAGCACTGGCCTAGCAGGCACTGAGCCACAAGTGACCTCACAACCACAAACAGCACCCACGCACCTAGCACTGGCCTAGCAGGCACTGAGCCACCACTGACCTCACAACTGAAAACAGCAGCCACGCACCTAGCACTGGCCTAGCAGGCACTGAGCCACAAGTGACCTCACAATTGAAAACAGCAGCCACGCACCTAGCACTGGCCTAGCAGGCACTGAGCCACCACTGACCTCACAACCACAAACAGCACCCACGCACCTAGCACTGGCCTAGCAGGCACTGAGCCACAAGTGACCTCACAACTGAAAACAGCACCCACGCACCTAGCACTGGCCTAGCAGGCACTGAGCCACCACTGACCTCACAATTGAAAACAGCCGCCACGCACCTAGCACTGGCCTAGCAGGCACTGAGCCACCACTGACCTCACAACCACAAACAGCAGCCACGCACCTAGCACTGGCCTAGCAGGCACTGAGTCACCACTGACCTCACAACCACAAACAGCAGCCACGCACCTAGCACTGGCCTAGCAGGCACTGAGCCACCACTGACCTCACAACCACAAACAGCAGCCACGCACCTAGCACTGGCCTAGCAGGCACTGAGCCACCACTGACCTCACAACCACAAACAGCACCCACGCACCTAGCACTGGCCTAGCAGGCACTGAGCCACCACTGACCTCACAACCACAAACAGCAGCCACGCACCTAGCACTGGCCTAGCAGCCACTGAGCCACCACTGACCTCACAATTGAAAACAGCAGCCACGCACCTAGCACTGGCCTAGCAGGCACTGAGCCACCACTGACCTCACAGCCACAAACAGCACCCACGCACCTAGCACTGGCCTAGCAGGCACTGAGCCACAAGTGACCTCGCAACCACAAAGAGCACCCACGCACCTAGCACTGGCCTAGCAGGCACTGAGCCACAAGGGACCTCACAACCACAAACAGCACCCACGCACCTAGCACTGGCCTAGCAGGCACTGAGCCACCACTGACCTCACAACTGAAAACAGCAGCCACGCACCTAGGACTGGCCTAGCAGGCACTGAGCCACAAGTGACCTCACAATTGAAAACAGCAGCCACGCACCTAGCACTGGCCTAGCAGGCACTGAGCCACCACTGACCTCACAACCACAAACAGCAGCCACGCACCTAGCACTGGCCTAGCAGGCACTGAGCCACAAGTGACCTCACAATTGAAAACAGCAGCCACGCACCTAGCACTGGCCTAGCAGGCACTGAGCCACAAGTGACCTCACAATTCAAAACAACAGCCACGCACCTAGCACTGGCCTAGCAGGCACTGAGCCACAAGTGACCTCACAACCACAAACAGCACCCACGCACCTAGCACTGGCCTAGCAGGCACTGAGCCACCACTGACCTCACAACCACAAACAGCACCCACGCACCTAGCACTGGCCTAGCAGGCACTGAGCCACAAGTGACCTCACAACCACAAACAGCAGCCACGCACCTAGCACTGGCCTAGCAGGCACTGAGCCACCACTGACCTCACAACTGAAAACAGCAGCCACGCACCTAGGACTGGCCTAGCAGGCACTGAGCCACAAGTGACCTCACAATTGAAAACAGCAGCCACGCACCTAGCACTGGCCTAGCAGGCACTGAGCCACAAGTGACCTCACAATTCAAAACAACAGCCACGCACGTAGCACTGGCCTAGCAGGCACTGAACCACAAGTGACCTCACAACCACAAACAGCAGCCACGCACGTAGCACTGGCCTAGCAGGCACTGAGCCACCACTGACCTCACAACCACAAACAGCACCCACGCACCTAGCACTGGCCTAGCAGGCACTGAGCCACCACTGACCTCACAACCACAAACAGCAGCCACGCACCTAGCACTGGCCTAGCAGGCACTGAGCCACAAGTGACCTCACAATTGAAAACAGCAGCCACGCACCTAGCACTGGCCTAGCAGGCACTGAGCCACCACTGACCTCACAACCACAAACAGCACCCACGCACCTAGCACTGGCCTAGCAGGCACTGAGCCACCACTGACCTCACATCCACAAACAGCACCCACGCACCTAGCACTGGCCTAGCAGGCACTGAGCCACAAGTGACCTCACAAGCAAAAGCAGCAGCCACGCACCTAGCACTGGCCTAGCAGGCAGTGAGCCACAAGGGACCTCACAACCACAAACAGCAGCCATGCACCTAGCACTGGCCTAGCAGGCACTGAGCCACCACTGACCTCACAACCACAAACAGCACCCACGCACCTAGCACTGGCCTAGCAGGCACTGAGCCACAAGTGACCTCACAACCACAAACAGCACCCACGCACCTAGCACTGGCCTAGCAGGCACTGAGCCAGCACTGACCTCACAATTGAAAACAGCAGCCACGCACCTAGCACTGGCCTAGCAGGCACTGAGCCACAAGTGACCTCACAACCACAAACAGCACCCACGCACCTAGCACTGGCCTAGCAGGCACTGAGCCACCACTGACCTCACAACCACAAACAGCAGCCACGCACCTAGCACTGGCCTAGCAGGCACTGAGCCACAAGTGACCTCACAATTGAAAACAGCAGTCACGCACCTAGCACTGGCCTAGCAGGCACTGAGCCACCACTGGCCTCACAACCACAAACAGCACCCACGCACCTAGCACTGGCCTAGCAGGCACTGAGCCAGCACTGACCTCACAATTGAAAACAGCAGCCACGCACCTAGCACTGGCCTAGCAGGCACTGAGCCACAAGTGACCTCACAATTCAAAACAACAGCCACGCACCTAGCACTGGCCTAGCAGGCACTGAGCCACAAGTGACCTCACAACCACAAACAGCAGCCACGCACGTAGCACTGGCCTAGCAGGCACTGAGCCACAAGTGACCTCACAATTGAAAACAGCAGCCACGCACCTAGCACTGGCCTAGCAGGCACTGAGCCACCACTGACCTCACAACCACAAACAGCACCCACGCACCTAGCACTGGCCTAGCAGGCACTGAGCCACCACTGACCTCACAACCACAAACAGCACCCACGCACCTAGCACTGGCCTAGCAGGCACTGAGCCACAAGTGACCTCACAATTCAAAACAACAGCCACGCACGTAGCACTGGCCTAGCAGGCACTGAGCCACAAGTGACCTCACAACCACAAACAGCACCCACGCACCTAGCACTGGCCTAGCAGGCACTGAGCCACCACTGACCTCACAACCACAAACAGCACCCACGCACCTAGCACTGGCCTAGCAGGCACTGAGCCACCACTGACCTCACATCCACAAACAGCACCCACGCACCTAGCACTGGCCTAGCAGGCACTGAGCCACAAGTGACCTCACAAGCAAAAGCAGCAGCCACGCACCTAGCACTGGCCTAGCAGGCACTGAGCCACCACTGACCTCACAACCACAAACAGCACCCACGCACCTAGCACTGGCCTAGCAGGCACTGAGCCACAAGTGACCTCACAATTGAAAACAGCCGCCACGCACCTAGCACTGGCCTAGCAGGCACTGAGCCACAAGGGACCTCACAACCACAAACAGCAGCCACGCACCTAGCACTGGCCTAGCAGGCACTGAGCCACAAGGGACCTCACAATTGAAAACAGCCGCCACGCACCTAGCACTGGCCTAGCAGGCACTGAGCCACCACTGACCTCACAACCACAAACAGCACCCACGCACCTAGCACTGGCCTAACAGGCACTGAGCCACCACTGACCTCACAACCACAAACAGCACCCACGCACCTAGCACTGGCCTAGCAGGCACTGAGCCACAAGTGACCTCACAACCACAAACAGCACCCACGCACCTAGCACTGGCCTAGCAGGCACTGAGCCACCACTGACCTCACAACTGAAAACAGCAGCCACGCACCTAGCACTGGCCTAGCAGGCACTGAGCCACAAGTGACCTCACAATTGAAAACAGCAGCCACGCACCTAGCACTGGCCTAGCAGGCACTGAGCCACCACTGACCTCACAACCACAAACAGCACCCACGCACCTAGCACTGGCCTAGCAGGCACTGAGCCACAAGTGACCTCACAACTGAAAACAGCACCCACGCACCTAGCACTGGCCTAGCAGGCACTGAGCCACCACTGACCTCACAATTGAAAACAGCCGCCACGCACCTAGCACTGGCCTAGCAGGCACTGAGCCACCACTGACCTCACAACCACAAACAGCAGCCACGCACCTAGCACTGGCCTAGCAGGCACTGAGTCACCACTGACCTCACAACCACAAACAGCAGCCACGCACCTAGCACTGGCCTAGCAGGCACTGAGCCACCACTGACCTCACAACCACAAACAGCAGCCACGCACCTAGCACTGGCCTAGCAGGCACTGAGCCACCACTGACCTCACAACCACAAACAGCACCCACGCACCTAGCACTGGCCTAGCAGGCACTGAGCCACCACTGACCTCACAACCACAAACAGCAGCCACGCACCTAGCACTGGCCTAGCAGCCACTGAGCCACCACTGACCTCACAATTGAAAACAGCAGCCACGCACCTAGCACTGGCCTAGCAGGCACTGAGCCACCACTGACCTCACAGCCACAAACAGCACCCACGCACCTAGCACTGGCCTAGCAGGCACTGAGCCACAAGTGACCTCGCAACCACAAAGAGCACCCACGCACCTAGCACTGGCCTAGCAGGCACTGAGCCACAAGGGACCTCACAACCACAAACAGCACCCACGCACCTAGCACTGGCCTAGCAGGCACTGAGCCACCACTGACCTCACAACTGAAAACAGCAGCCACGCACCTAGGACTGGCCTAGCAGGCACTGAGCCACAAGTGACCTCACAATTGAAAACAGCAGCCACGCACCTAGCACTGGCCTAGCAGGCACTGAGCCACCACTGACCTCACAACCACAAACAGCACCCACGCACCTAGCACTGGCCTAGCAGGCACTGAGCCACAAGTGACCTCACAATTGAAAACAGCAGCCACGCACCTAGCACTGGCCTAGCAGGCACTGAGCCACAAGTGACCTCACAATTCAAAACAACAGCCACGCACCTAGCACTGGCCTAGCAGGCACTGAGCCACAAGTGACATCACAACCACAAACAGCACCCACGCACCTAGCACTGGCCTAGCAGGCACTGAGCCACCACTGACCTCACAACCACAAACAGCACCCACGCACCTAGCACTGGCCTAGCAGGCACTGAGCCACAAGTGACCTCACAACCACAAACAGCAGCCACGCACCTAGCACTGGCCTAGCAGGCACTGAGCCACCACTGACCTCACAACTGAAAACAGCAGCCACGCACCTAGGACTGGCCTAGCAGGCACTGAGCCACAAGTGACCTCACAATTGAAAACAGCAGCCACGCACCTAGCACTGGCCTAGCAGGCACTGAGCCACCACTGACCTCACAACCACAAACAGCACCCACGCACCTAGCACTGGCCTAGCAGGCACTGAGCCACAAGTGACCTCACAATTGAAAACAGCAGCCACGCACCTAGCACTGGCCTAGCAGGCACTGAGCCACAAGTGACCTCACAATTCAAAACAACAGCCACGCACGTAGCACTGGCCTAGCAGGCACTGAGCCACAAGTGACCTCACAACCACAAACAGCAGCCACGCACGTAGCACTGGCCTAGCAGGCACTGAGCCACCACTGACCTCACAACCACAAACAGCACCCACGCACCTAGCACTGGCCTAGCAGGCACTGAGCCACCACTGACCTCACAACCACAAACAGCAGCCACGCACCTAGGACTGGCCTAGCAGGCACTGAGCCACAAGTGACCTCACAATTGAAAACAGCAGCCACGCACCTAGCACTGGCCTAGCAGGCACTGAGCCACCACTGACCTCACAACCACAAACAGCACCCACGCACCTAGCACTGGCCTAGCAGGCACTGAGCCACCACTGACCTCACAACCACAAACAGCACCCACGCACCTAGCACTGGCCTAGCAGGCACTGAGCCACAAGTGACCTCACAATTCAAAACAACAGCCACGCACGTAGCACTGGCCTAGCAGGCACTGAGCCACAAGTGACCTCACAACCACAAACAGCAGCCACGCACGTAGCACTGGCCTAGCAGGCACTGAGCCACCACTGACCTCACAACCACAAACAGCACCCACGCACCTAGCACTGGCCTAGCAGGCACTGAGCCACAAGTGACCTCACAATTGAAAACAGCAGCCACGCACCTAGCACTGGCCTAGCAGGCACTGAGCCACCACTGACCTCACAATTGAAAACAGCAGCCACGCACCTAGCACTGGCCTAGCAGGCACTGAGCCACAAGGGACCTCACAACCACAAACAGCAGCCATGCACCTAGCACTGGCCTAGCAGGCACTGAGCCACCACTGACCTCACAACCACAAACAGCACCCACGCACCTAGCACTGGCCTAGCAGGCACTGAGCCACCACTGACCTCACATCCACAAACAGCAGCCAAGCACCTAGCACTGGCCTAGCAGGCACTGAGCCACAAGTGACCTCACAAGCAAAAGCAGCAGCCACGCACCTAGCACTGGCCTAGCAGGCACTGAGCCACAAGGGACCTCACAACCACAAACAGCAGCCATGCACCTAGCACTGGCCTAGCAGGCACTGAGCCACCACTGACCTCACAACCACAAACAGCACCCACGCACCTAGCACTGGCCTAGCAGGCACTGAGCCACAAGTGACCTCACAATTGAAAACAGCCGCCACGCACCTAGCACTGGCCTAGCAGGCACTGAGCCACAAGGGACCTCACAACCACAAACAGCAGCCACGCACCTAGCACTGGCCTAGCAGGCACTGAGCCACAAGGGACCTCACAATTGAAAACAGCCGCCACGCACCTAGCACTGGCCTAGCAGGCACTGAGCCACCACTGACCTCACAACCACAAACAGCACCCACGCACCTAGCACTGGCCTAACAGGCACTGAGCCACCACTGACCTCACAACCACAAACAGCAGCCACGCACCTAGCACTGGCCTAGCAGGCACTGAGCCACAAGTGACCTCACAACCACAAACAGCACCCACGCACCTAGCACTGGCCTAGCAGGCACTGAGCCACCACTGACCTCACAACTGAAAACAGCAGCCACGCACCTAGCACTGGCCTAGCAGGCACTGAGCCACAAGTGACCTCACAATTGAAAACAGCAGCCACGCACCTAGCACTGGCCTAGCAGGCACTGAGCCACCACTGACCTCACAACCACAAACAGCACCCACGCGCCTAGCACTGGCCTAGCAGGCACTGAGCCACAAGTGACCTCACAACTGAAAACAGCACCCACGCACCTAGCACTGGCCTAGCAGGCACTGAGCCACCACTGACCTCACAATTGAAAACAGCACCCACGCACCTAGCACTGGCCTAGCAGGCACTGAGCCACCACTGACCTCACAACCACAAACAGCAGCCACGCACCTAGCACTGGCCTAGCAGGCACTGAGCCACCACTGACCTCACAACCACAAACAGCAGCCACGCACCTAGCACTGGCCTAGCAGGCACTGAGCCACCACTGACCTCACAACCACAAACAGCAGCCACGCACCTAGCACTGGCCTAGCAGGCACTGAGCCACCACTGACCTCACAATTGAAAACAGCAGCCACGCACCTAGCACTGGCCTAGCAGGCACTGAGCCACCACTGACCTCACAACCACAAACAGCAGCCACGCACCTAGCACTGGCCTAGCAGCCACTGAGCCACCACTGACCTCACAATTGAAAACAGCAGCCACGCACCTAGCACTGGCCTAGCAGGCACTGAGCCACCACTGACCTCACAGCCACAAACAGCAGCCACGCACCTAGCACTGGCCTAGCAGGCACTGAGCCACAAGTGACCTCGCAACCACAAAGAGCACCCACGCACCTAGCACTGGCCTAGCAGGCACTGAGCCACCACTGACCTCACAATTGAAAACAGCAGCCACGCACCTAGCACTGGCCTAGCAGGCACTGAGCCACCACTGACCTCACAACCACAAACAGCAGCCATGCACCTAGCAGTGGCCTAGCAGGCACTGAGCCACCACTGACCTCACATCCACAAACAGTAGCCACGCACCTAGCACTGGCCTAGCAGGCACTGAGCCACAAGTGACCTCACAACCACAAACAGCACCCACGCACCTAGCACCGGCCTAGCAGGCACTGAGCCACAAGTGACCTCACAACCACAAACAGCACCCACGCACCTAGCACTGGCCTAGCAGGCACTGAGCCACCACTGACCTCACAACCACAAACAGCACCCACGCACCTAGCACTGGCCTAGCAGGCACTGAGCCACCACTGACCTCACAACCACAAACAGCACCCACGCACCTAGCACTGGCCTAGCAGGCACTGAGCCACCACTGACCTCACATCCACAAACAGCACCCACGCACCTAGCACTGGCCTAGCAGGCACTGAGCCACAAGTGACCTCACAAGCAAAAGCAGCAGCCACGCACCTAGCACTGGCCTAGCAGGCACTGAGCCACAAGGGACCTCACAACCACAAACAGCAGCCATGCACCTAGCACTGGCCTAGCAGGCACTGAGCCACCACTGACCTCACAACCACAAACAGCAGCCACGCACCTAGCACTGGCCTAGCAGGCACTGAGCCACCACTGACCTCACAATTGAAAACAGCCGCCACGCACCTAGCACTGGCCTAGCAGGCACTGAGCCACAAGGGACCTCACAACCACAAACAGCAGCCACGCACCTAGCACTGGCCTAGCAGGCACTGAGCCACAAGGGACCTCACAATTGAAAACAGCCGCCACGCACCTAGCACTGGCCTAGCAGGCACTGAGCCACCACTGACCTCACAACCACAAACAGCACCCACGCACCTAGCACTGGCCTAACAGGCACTGAGCCACCACTGACCTCACAACCACAAACAGCAGCCACGCACCTAGCACTGGCCTAGCAGGCACTGAGCCACAAGTGACCTCACAACCACAAACAGCACCCACGCACCTAGCACTGGCCTAGCAGGCACTGAGCCACCACTGACCTCACAACTGAAAACAGCAGCCACGCACCTAGCACTGGCCTAGCAGGCACTGAGCCACAAGTGACCTCACAATTGAAAACAGCAGCCACGCACCTAGCACTGGCCTAGCAGGCACTGAGCCACCACTGACCTCACAACCACAAACAGCACCCACGCACCTAGCACTGGCCTAGCAGGCACTGAGCCACAAGTGACCTCACAACTGAAAACAGCACCCACGCACCTAGCACTGGCCTAGCAGGCACTGAGCCACCACTGACCTCACAATTGAAAACAGCCGCCACGCACCTAGCACTGGCCTAGCAGGCACTGAGCCACCACTGACCTCACAACCACAAACAGCAGCCACGCACCTAGCACTGGCCTAGCAGGCACTGAGCCACCACTGACCTCACAACCACAAACAGCAGCCACGCACCTAGCACTGGCCTAGCAGGCACTGAGCCACCACTGACCTCACAACCACAAACAGCAGCCACGCACCTAGCACTGGCCTAGCAGGCACTGAGCCACCACTGACCTCACAACCACAAACAGCACCCACGCACCTAGCACTGGCCTAGCAGGCACTGAGCCACCACTGACCTCACAACCACAAACAGCAGCCACGCACCTAGCACTGGCCTAGCAGCCACTGAGCCACCACTGACCTCACAATTGAAAACAGCAGCCACGCACCTAGCACTGGCCTAGCAGGCACTGAGCCACCACTGACCTCACAGCCACAAACAGCAGCCACGCACCTAGCACTGGCCTAGCAGGCACTGAGCCACAAGTGACCTCGCAACCACAAAGAGCACCCACGCACCTAGCACTGGCCTAGCAGGCACTGAGCCACCACTGACCTCACAATTGAAAACAGCAGCCACGCACCTAGCACTGGCCTAGCAGGCACTGAGCCACCACTGACCTCACAACCACAAACAGCAGCCATGCACCTAGCAGTGGCCTAGCAGGCACTGAGCCACCACTGACCTCACATCCACAAACAGTAGCCACGCACCTAGCACTGGCCTAGCAGGCACTGAGCCACAAGTGACCTCACAACCACAAACAGCACCCACGCACCTAGCACCGGCCTAGCAGGCACTGAGCCACAAGTGACCTCACAACCACAAACAGCACCCACGCACCTAGCACTGGCCTAGCAGGCACTGAGCCACCACTGACCTCACAACCACAAACAGCACCCACGCACCTAGCACTGGCCTAGCAGGCACTGAGCCACCACTGACCTCACAACCACAAACAGCACCCACGCACCTAGCACTGGCCTAGCAGGCACTGAGCCACCACTGACCTCGCAACCACAAACAGCACCCACGCACCTAGCACTGGCCTAGCAGGCACTGAGCCACAAGTGACCTCGCAACCACAAAGAGCACCCAGGCACCTAGCACTGGCCTAGCAGGCACTGAGCCACCACTGACCTCACAACCACAAACAGCACCCACGCACCTAGCACTGGCCTAGCAGGCACTGAGCCACCACTGACCTCAGAACCACAAACAGCAGCCAAGCACCTAGCACTGGCCTAGCAGGCACTGAGCCACCACTGACCTCAGAACCACAAACAGCAGCCAAGCACCTAGCACTGGCCTAGCAGGCACTGAGCCACCACTGACCTCACAACCACAAACAGCAGCCACGCACCTAGCACTGGCCTAGCAGGCACTGAGCCACAAGGGACCTCACAACCACAAACAGCACCCACGCACCTAGCACTGGCCTAGCAGGCACTGAGCCACAAGTGACCTCACAACCACAAACAGCACCCACGCACCTAGCACTGGCCTAGCAGGCACTGAGCCACCACTGACCTCACAACTGAAAACAGCAGCCACGCACCTAGCACTGGCCTAGCAGGCACTGAGCCACCACTGACCTCACAAGCAAAAGCAGCAGCCACGCACCTAGCACTGGCCTAGCAGGCACTGAGCCACAAGTGACCTCACAACCACAAACAGCACCCACGCACCTAGCACTGGCCTAGCAGGCACTGAGCCACCACTGACCTCACAACCACAAACAGCACCCACGCACCTAGCACTGGCCTAGCAGGCACTGAGCCACAAGTGACCTCACAATTGAAAACAGCAGTCACGCACCTAGCACTGGCCTAGCAGGCACTGAGCCACCACTGGCCTCACAACCACAAACAGCACCCACGCACCTAGCACTGGCCTAGCAGGCACTGAGCCAGCACTGACCTCACAATTGAAAACAGCAGCCACGCACCTAGCACTGGCCTAGCAGGCACTGAGCCACCACTGACCTCACAACCACAAACAGCACCCACGCACCTAGCACTGGCCTAGCAGGCACTGAGCCACCACTGACCTCACAGCCACAAACAGCAGCCACGCACCTAGCACTGGCCTAGCAGGCACTGAGCCACAAGTGACCTCGCAACCACAAACAGCACCCACGCACCTAGCACTGGCCTAGCAGGCACTGAGCCACAAGGGACCTCACAACCACAAACAGCAGCCACGCACCTAGCACTGGCCTAGCAGGCACTGAGCCACCACTGACCTCACAATTGAAAACAGCAGCCACGCACCTAGCACTGGCCTAGCAGGCACTGAGCCACCACTGACCTCACAACCACAAACAGCAGCCATGCACCTAGCACTGGCCTAGCAGGCACTGAGCCACCACTGACCTCACAACCACAAACAGCACCCACGCACCTAGCACTGGCCTAGCAGGCACTGAGCCACCACTGACCTCACAAACACAAACAGCACCCACGCACCTAGCACTGGCCTAGCAGGCACTGAGCCACCACTGACCTCACAATTCAAAACAGCAGCCACGCACCTAGCACTGGCCTAGCAGGCACTGAGCCACCACTGACCTCACAACCACAAACAGCAGCCACGCACCTAGCACTGGCCTAGCAGGCACTGAGCCACAAGGGACCTCACAACCACAAACAGCAGCCACGCACCTAGCACTGGCCTAGCAGGCACTGAGCCACAAGTGACCTCACAATTGAAAACAGCAGCCACGCACCTAGCACTGACCTAGCAGGCACTGAGCCACAAGTGACCTCACAACTGAAAACAGCAGCCACGCACCTAGCACTGGCCTAGCAGGCACTGAGCCACAAGGGACCTCACAACCACAAACAGCACCCACGCACCTAGCACTGGCCTAGCAGGCACTGAGCCACCACTGACCTCACAACCACAAACAGCAGCCACGCACCTAGCACTGGCCTAGCAGGCACTGAGCCACAAGTGACCTCACAACCACAAACAGCACCCACACACCTAGCACTGGCCTAGCAGGCACTGAGCCACAAGTGACCTCACAATTGAAAACAGCAGCCACGCACCTAGCACTGCCCTAGCAGGCACACAGTCACAAGGGAACTCGCAATTGAAAACAGCAGCCATGCACCTAGCACTGGCCTAGCAGGCACTGAGCCACAAGTGACCTCACAATTCAAAACAACAGCCACGCACCTAGCACTGGCCTAGCAGGCACTGAGCCACCACTGACCTCACAACCACAAACAGCACCCACGCACCTAGCACTGGCCTAGCAGGCACTGAGCCACAAGTGACCTCACAATTGAAAACAGCACCCACGCACCTAGCACTGGCCTAGCAGGCACTGAGCCACAAGTGACCTCACATCCACAAACAGCACCCACGCACCTAGCACTGGCCTAGCAGGCACTGAGCCACCACTGACCTCACAACCACAAACAGCAGCCACGCACCTAGCACTGGCCTAGCAGCCACTGAGCCACAAGTGACCTCACAATTGAAAACAGCACCCACGCACCTAGCACTGGCCTAGCAGGCACTGAGCCACCACTGACCTCACAGCCACAAACAGCAGCCACGCACCTAGCACTGGCCTAGCAGGCACTGAGCCACAAGTGACCTCGCAACCACAAAGAGCACCCACGCACCTAGCACTGGCCTAGCAGGCACTGAGCCACAAGGGACCTCACAACCACAAACAGCAGCCACGCACCTAGCACTGGCCTAGCAGGCACTGAGCCACCACTGACCTCACAATTGAAAACAGCAGCCACGCACCTAGCACTGGCCTAGCAGGCACTGAGGCACCACTGACCTCACAACCACAAACAGCAGCCATGCACCTAGCAGTGGCCTAGCAGGCACTGAGCCACCACTGACCTCACATCCACAAACAGCAGCCACGCACCTAGCACTGGCCTAGCAGGCACTGAGCCACCACTGACCTCACAAACACAAACAGCACCCACGCACCTAGCACTGGCCTAGCAGGCACTGAGCCAGCACTGACCTCACAATTGAAAACAGCAGCCACGCACCTAGCACTGGCCTAGCAGGCACTGAGCCACCACTGACCTCACAACCACAAACAGCACCCACGCACCTAGCACTGGCCTAGCAGGCACTGAGCCACCACTGACCTCACAACCACAAACAGCAGCCACGCACCTAGCACTGGCCTAGCAGGCACTGAGCCACCACTGACCTCACAACCACAAACAGCACCCACGCACCTAGCACTGGCCTAGCAGGCACTGAGCCACAAGGGACCTCACAACCACAAACAGCAGCCACGCACCTAGCACTGGCCTAGCAGGCACTGAGCCACAAGTGACCTCACAATTGAAAACAGCAGCCACGCACCTAGCACTGACCTAGCAGGCACTGAGCCACAAGTGACCTCACAACTGAAAACAGCAGCCACGCACCTAGCACTGGCCTAGCAGGCACTGAGCCACCACTGACCTCACAACCACAAACAGCACCCACGCACCTAGCACTGGCCTAGCAGGCACTGAGCCACAAGGGACCTCACAACCACAAACAGCACCCACGCACCTAGCACTGGCCTAGCAGGCACTGAGCCACAAGGGACCTCACAATTGAAAACAGCACCCACGCACCTAGCACTGGCCTAGCAGGCACTGAGCCACCACTGACCTCACAAATCAAAACAGCAGCCACGCACCTAGCACTGGCCTAGCAGGCACTGAGCCACCACTGACCTCACAACCACAAACAGCAGCCACGCACCTAGCACTGGCCTAGCAGGCACTGAGCCACCACTGACCTCGCAACCACAAACAGCACCCACGCACCTAGCACTGGCCTAGCAGGCACTGAGCCACAAGTGACCTCACAACCACAAACAGCAGCCACACACCTAGCACTGGCCTAGCAGGCACTGAGCCACCACTGACCTCACAACCACAAACAGCACCCACGCACCTAGCACTGGCCTAGCAGGCACTGAGCCACCACTGACCTCAGAACCACAAACAGCAGCCAAGCACCTAGCACTGGCCTAGCAGGCACTGAGCCACCACTGACCTCAGAACCACAAACAGCAGCCAAGCACCTAGCACTGGCCTAGCAGGCACTGAGCCACCACTGACCTCACAATTCAAAACAACAGCCACGCACCTAGCACTGGCCTAGCAGGCACTGAGCCACCACTGACCTCACAACCACAAACAGCAGCCACGCACCTAGCACTGGCCTAGCAGGCACTGAGCCACAAGGGACCTCACAACCACAAACAGCACCCACGCACCTAGCACTGGCCTAGCAGGCACTGAGCCACAAGTGACCTCACAACCACAAACAGCACCCACGCACCTAGCACTGGCCTAGCAGGCACTGAGCCACCACTGACCTCACAACTGAAAACAGCAGCCACGCACCTAGCACTGGCCTAGCAGGCACTGAGCCACAAGTGACCTCACAATTGAAAACAGCAGCCACGCACCCAGCACTGGCCTAGCAGGCACTGAGCCACCACTGACCTCACAACCACAAACAGCACCCACGCACCTAGCACTGGCCTAGCAGGCACTGAGCCACAAGTGACCTCACAACTGAAAACAGCACCCACGCACCTAGCACTGGCCTAGCAGGCACTGAGCCACCACTGACCTCACAACCACAAACAGCCGCCACGCACCTAGCACTGGCCTAGCAGGCACTGAGCCACCACTGACCTCACAACCACAAACAGCAGCCACGCACCTAGCACTGGCCTAGCAGGCACTGAGCCACCACTGACCTCACAACCACAAACAGCAGCCACGCACCTAGCACTGGCCTAGCAGGCACTGAGCCACCACTGACCTCACAACCACAAACAGCACCCACGCACCTAGCACTGGCCTAGCAGGCACTGAGCCACCACTGACCTCACAACCACAAACAGCAGCCACGCACCTAGCACTGGCCTAGCAGGCACTGAGCCACCACTGACCTCACAACCACAAACAGCACCCACGCACCTAGCACTGGCCTAGCAGGCACTGAGCCACCACTGACCTCACAAGCAAAAGCAGCAGCCACGCACCTAGCACTGGCCTAGCAGGCACTGAGCCACAAGTGACCTCACAACCACAAACAGCACCCACGCACCTAGCACTGGCCTAGCAGGCACTGAGCCACCACTGACCTCACAACCACAAACAGCACCCACGCACCTAGCACTGGCCTAGCAGGCACTGAGCCACAAGTGACCTCACAATTGAAAACAGCAGTCACGCACCTAGCACTGGCCTAGCAGGCACTGAGCCACCACTGGCCTCACAACCACAAACAGCACCCACGCACCTAGCACTGGCCTAGCAGGCACTGAGCCAGCACTGACCTCACAATTGAAAACAGCAGCCACGCACCTAGCACTGGCCTAGCAGGCACTGAGCCACAAGGGACCTCACAACCACAAACAGCACCCACGCACCTAGCACTGGCCTAGCAGGCACTGAGCCACCACTGACCTCACAGCCACAAACAGCAGCCACGCACCTAGCACTGGCCTAGCAGGCACTGAGCCACCACTGACCTCACAACCACAAACAGCACCCACGCACCTAGCACTGGCCTAGCAGGCACTGAGCCACAAGGGACCTCACAACCACAAACAGCAGCCACACACCTAGCACTGGCCTAGCAGGCACTGAGCCACCACTGACCTCACAATTGAAAACAGCAGCCACGCACCTAGCACTGGCCTAGCAGGCACTGAGGCACCACTGACCTCACAACCACAAACAGCAGCCATGCACCTAGCAGTGGCCTAGCAGGCACTGAGCCACCACTGACCTCACAACCACAAACAGCAGCCACGCACCTAGCACTGGCCTAGCAGGCACTGAGCCACCACTGACCTCACAAACACAAACAGCACCCACGCACCTAGCACTGGCCTAGCAGGCACTGAGCCACCACTGACCTCACAACCACAAACAGCACCCACGCACCTAGCACTGGCCTAGCAGGCACTGAGCCACCACTGACCTCACAACCACAAACAGCAGCCACGCACCTAGCACTGGCCTAGCAGGCACTGAGCCACAAGGGACCTCACAACCACAAACAGCAGCCACGCACCTAGCACTGGCCTAGCAGGCACTGAGCCACAAGTGACCTCACAATTGAAAACAGCAGCCACGCACCTAGCACTGACCTAGCAGGCACTGAGCCACAAGTGACCTCACAACTGAAAACAGCAGCCACGCACCTAGCACTGGCCTAGCAGGCACTGAGCCACAAGGGACCTCACAACCACAAACAGCACCCACGCACCTAGCACTGGCCTAGCAGGCACTGAGCCACCACTGACCTCACAACCACAAACAGCAGCCACGCACCTAGCACTGGCCTAGCAGGCACTGAGCCACAAGTGACCTCACAACCACAAACAGCAGCCACGCACCTAGCACTGGCCTAGCAGGCACTGAGCCACAAGTGACCTCACAACCACAAACAGCACCCACACACCTAGCACTGGCCTAGCAGGCACTGAGCCACAAGTGACCTCACAATTGAAAACAGCAGCCACGCACCTAGCACTGGCCTAGCAGGCACTGAGCCACCACTGACCTCACAACCACAAACAGCAGCCACGCACCTAGCATGGGCCAACCAGGCACTGAGCCACAAGTGACCTCAGAATTGCAAACAGTGATATAGTGTTTCCTTGTTGGCTGTCATTTATAGATGCAGATCTGGCCTAACAGTGTGTATCACAGGAAGTTGCTTGCTGCTTGCCTATCCCATTCCGAGGAAGCAGTGACTTCACAGGCTTCATCAAAGCCACATTCCATCTGCTGGCCTATTATATAGGAAGGCAAGAATGACCTCACAAGCGAAAACAGCAGCCATGTGCCCACCACTGGCCTCTCAATACTGAAACAAAATTGACCTCACAGGCTGCATTGAAGCCACGTGCATGCTGATCGCCTAGCATGGACTGAGGCACACCATCCCCAGAAGCACAAACAACACTAATCTCCATACTGCTGCTCTACCAAGTGCTCCTGCACCTGTACAAAAAGAAGCAATGTGTCTGCTGGTGGCCTAGCAGATACTGAGCCCGAATGACTTCACAAACACAAACAGCAGCAACATGCATCGAGCTGGTCTGTCAGGTGCTGAGGCTGAAGTGAGAGGAGAGGAGAAGCTCACCTGGGCCACTTGCATGTCCCTTGATTAAGCTGTTAGCACTCCGTACAGAACAGTCTTCTGCAAACACCTTTCATCTCCTGGCAAGACTCTCTCCAGGTCATGGCACAGCTCCACTCTGTCACCCTGCACACAAATCACAAAAGGGAACGATTGGTCTTGCTTTTCCTTTAGTGCCATCAAGTCCGAGCTGGGAGCCTTTGCACTGCAGCACCTACACAATGACAGCAGGACGCCACTTCCATTTCTAGTGCATTTCTAGGGACAGAGACCAGCTGAGGGAGCAGCTGCACTGCAAAGGGTTGCTGACACTGTCACATCAACTCAGCACTGCACCAGGCATCAACCTGACGCCAGACCTCTGCTCTGCCACCTAGTCTACAAACACACTGTCTCTGTCCCACAGAGCTGCCTCTTCTGCTTGATACAACCAGGTGCCACCAAGAAGAGATGCCTGCAGGACACTCGCCACTTGCACACTCCCCAGCCACTGCTCTGCTCGCTGCCTTCCCTTGGCTCCTCAACCCAGGCACACAGCGAAGCTCTTGCGGTGACACCACAAGGTGGCCAAGGCCTTCTGGGCTCACAAGGCCTGTGCAAATGAGCAGCACAAGATCGGGGACAGAGCTGGCTCCTTGGGAGATGCTGCTCTTTTCAGAGGGAAGGATCCTGCTTTCTTTGGGCACAGCAGGCTGCTGCTTCCCACCTCCATCCCCTCAGGAACCTCCACCTAGGGATAGCAGGGATGGGCATTTTTTTTAGTAATACAAAAGATACAATGTAGAAACAGTTGAGAGCCCTGAAGACCTCCTGAGCCCAAAGGAACCTCGGGTCCTTCCCTTAAGTTACTTGGACGAGGAGCCCCGCAGAAGGGAAAGAGGGTGCAGAGGCTTTGACATGAGGCCCAAACAATGAGACAGCTCCAGCCTGGAGGTCTGCTGAAATTCCAGCTCTCCTGGCTGCGCAGGCTCTGCAGCAGCAGTCCGGGCTCCACAGCTGGCTTCACAGAGCACTGAGGGCTGGGTGCCACGGCCAACCTGGCCCTGGACACATCTTCACCCCTCGCAGAGCCAGGGGCCCAAGAGCTCTGAGACTTCCTCAGGTCAAGCTATGGACGCTTTGTGGCCTTCACACAAAGGCACTCAAGACATGCGGGCATTTATTATAAGGGTCTTGGACTCGTCCTATATGGCACCACAACGTTCTAGGAAAAGGAGGGGGCACAGTAGCATTTGCTGAGCGGGCTGGCAGTAACAGCAGTTGTGGGAGGCGGAATTTGCAGCACAGCAGAGGTACCAGGAGGTGAACCCACACCCCAAGTCACCCACGGAAGACAGGCACATTTATGGAAGCCTTCGCATCCATACATAGCCTCTTCTCAGTCACTTGCAGCTGCTTTCACAGAGGGCTCACAATGTTGGCAAAGATGTTGACAGGCACAGGGACACACCCTGGCAGCCTGCCTCCACCCTCAGGAGCTCTAGGACTGCACTGGGAACCTCCAGGAGTGGAGCAACCTAGAAAGAAAGAAAGAATCGGAGTGTTACTGTCAGTTCTGCTGGCCTAACACAGTCTCAGCAGGCAGGGACAAATGTCTCCCCTCCATGCTGAGCTGTATTGGTGAGAGCCTGATCCAAACTTCCCTGGAAAAGGACCAAAGACACCTCATCTACTGGCACCTGCCTTGAGCAGGCCGTTGGATCCCTACCTCCACATGTCTCCCCCATTGCAGCCTCAAGGAATCTGCTCTTCTGAGACTCTTGCCAAAGGCACCAGCGGCTTTGGAGATGCCACCTCCACCGCTCACCAAGGACAGGTGTCTCAGAGCCACCCATCGCCCTCAGAGGCCTGACTTCTCATGAGGCGGCATCTCTCCTGTCTGCAAGGGTCTGCGTAGGCACAAAGTGGAGAAATGGCTCTGACTGCTTTCATTAACTACCCATCTCTCTGAGGGATCGGAATGGATTAGGGTCTGGGATGGGAAGATGCAATGAGGGTCCAGCTGCAACAGAAAGCCTTTAAGGAGGGAGAAGATGACTTTCTCCAGGGGAATCAGTAACATCCCAAAGACTCAGGGAAGCATCAAGACCTTCTGAAACTGCAAGCCTGAACCTCAGCTGACAGAAACCACCACACTGCGAGCAGCCCTGCCTCGCACCACGATGCTCCAAGGAGGCAACACGGTCACCAACAGTCCTCACCCAGCTCTCCCAGAAGGACACCGTGATGGCAGGCTGGGCTCTGGGAGCAGAGCACTGCTCTCTCCAGCCACCTCCTCCCATGCTGAGCAGCAAAACACTGGCGCCACCACCTGGCTCCACCACAAGACACCTCACAGAGGGTTGGCAGCCAACATGTGCCTCTGCATCAGCAACACACAGGGCACAGCTCCACACATGGCAGCACACAGGGCACCCCCAAGAGCCCCACAGCACACAAAGCCCAACTCTCCAGACCTTCCATTCCCTTCTAGGCCTCCAAGGCCTTGCAACAGGCACTGCCTCTGAACAGCCACTCACAGCCCGGGGCCTGCTCACTTCCCACCTCCAGGACTCTCAGAGCCACTCGGAAATGCCGTTTACAGGACAAAAGCGAACATAGGAAAGGGCCCTGGTGAGTACACCAGCAGCCTGGTCAGACGGTGCCCAGCAGCTCCCAAACACAGCTCGGAGCAGCACCTGGGGCTGTGGTGGCAGCAGCAGCTCAGGGAAATGCTTCCAAATGGGTCTCCGACCCCCAGCAGCAGCAAAGCTTCCTGCCCCCAAACCCCAGCAGCCTCCCCGGCCCAGCTGCTTGGGGCAGGCCGCCACGTCTGGCTGCAGGGCAGCTGCCCGCTCTGTCCCCGGTCGCTCTGTGCCGTGCTCACGGCCCCACCAGCCCCTGCTGCAGCTCCTGCAGGAAAGCAGCCCCATTGCCAGCACCGCTGCCCCCACCCCGCGGGAGGGCACCTGCCAGCAGCTGAAGGCGCCCACAGCCCCGCCAGCCCCTCCGCTCCCTCCCTCCGGCTTGGCTTCTGCTCCCCCTTTCATGGCTGTTTTTCCACATGCCACACTCTGATTGGCTGACAGAGCCATCAGTCAAACCCTGCCCCACCCTCCTCCCCTGGCCGGCCACTAGGAGGGCAGCACTGGGGGCGATGCCATGGCAACACTGCGGCCCTGTATGACCCCACGGGTGGCTCCTCCCCCTCCCCCGCGGTGAGGCGCCATGTTGTGGGCAGCAGCGCAGGGCAGCACGAGGCATCGCAGGGCATGGAGGCAGTGCGGCCCCGTGTGGCTGGGCAGTGCGGGACCCTGGGGCATGGCCGCTGCCCCACCAGGGCTGGGCTCTGCCTCAGGGGCCCTGCCGGGCTCCTGGCTGCCCTGCACCTGGGGCTGTGCCAGGTGCGGGGGAGCAGCCCCCCCCGGGGCCTGTGCTGGTGCCGGCCCTGGTGCTATCGTGGGGGCCCTGGGCATGGCTGGGGCACCAGAGCCAGCGGGCAGCATCCTGCTGCCCCCAGTGCAGGGCAGAGCAGAGCCCTGTCAGCCCTGGGGCCCCGGCAGCCCCAGGGTTTGGCAGCCCTCGCACTGCACCCAGCAGGGCTGGGCCGCGGCCAGGCAGGGACTGCTCTCTGCGGGGCCGGGTTGGGTCCTGGGGGTCGCTCTGGAGGGCTGAGGAGTCCCGGGGGCAAGGGGCAGCCAGGGCAGAGCAGCTGTGGGCCTGCCAGTGCTGGGCAGCAGAGGTGTGTGGCCGGGAGTGGGCTGGGGCAGATGGCCCTGCTGGACTCCCCCCAGCACTGCCCCCCACAGCTCAGAGGAAAATGCTTGGGGTCAGCAGGGACTTGTGGGGTGGCCATGGCACCCCCACCTGTTTCCAAGCTGCTCCCCCAAACAGGCTGTCTTTTGGGTGCAGAGGTCTGACTCCCATTTGCAGGAGGACAGGGGCTGTGGCCATCTGAGGACAACATCTCTGAGCCCAAAACGTGCTCTGCCAAGTGGGAAGTGTAAATGATCCAGGGGGAAGGAAGAGAGGTTCTCCCAAACAAGTAGACACATTGGGGTTATTACAAGGTGAAGGATCCATTTCCAACATGGGCATTTCTAGCAGGCTCTTGAGAGCCCCACAGGAGCTGCAGGACACCCCAGCCTCCAGGACAGAGGACCCCTTTCCTGCCAGAGCCAGATCCCAAAGGGGGACCCACTCCCAGGGAAACCTGGACTTGGATTGCCCCCTGCCATGAGGGGATGGAGCCAACCGCACGGGAACCTTGGATCTCAGGGCAGCCCCAGCCCCAGGACCCAGGAGTCTCGGCTGCCACATTGTCCCCTGAGCCAGGTGGGACCCTTAGGCAGGCTCTCGCGGCAGCCCCCACCCTGTCCTGCCACCCCCACAGCCCAGGACCCACAGCCATTTTTGGAATTAGCACTCTGTGTGCAACACCTTGGGAAGGAGCTCCCGAAGCCCTTACCCTTGGTGGAGATCTGCAGGAACGCTGGGAACAAGGAACTGCAGTGCAGGCTGATTGTGTCAGTCCAGCAGTCCTCCATCTCGCTTGTCCCTTTGTGCTCACCTTCCCTGTCCGACCGGGGAAAAAGGATGTTCTTCCCATCTCGTCACCCAAAACTCCTCTCCAATGCGTATCTGCTCCTCTGCCTGTCGGTGTGCGTCCCTAAGGTAGCCCTGCTGCCTCCTGTCCCTACTCCATGCCATGGAGCAGCTCTGAAGGGCAGCAGTGGGGAGCACATGAGCAGTGCCCAGCAGTGCCCGGGCCTCGCAGGGAAGTGAGGACTCCGCCATGGCACCGGGGAGACATCCCTGTGATGCAGCACATGCCACTGTGACCTCATCTGGTGTCATTTGGGGGCTCAGTAGGTCACTGCCATGGAGATGGCACGGCCAGGAAGAAAGCAGAGAGATTTCCCCTCATGTCCTGAAAAGCAGTCACCTCCCTTCAGCCCAGTTGTTCTTATTCGACATCCATGTCTCAACTTGTCAGGGCATAAAATAGGAGTCACACATCACCACCATGTGCCAGTGGTGGGTGCCCTGTGGTGGGGAAGGGCAGTAGCCCCAGGGTCTTGCTGCTCGGAATGGGAGAACATGTCTGGAGAGAGCAGTGTTCTGCACAGGGAGTGCCGCCGAACTGGGGAGCACTGCGAGGTGAGGAGGTGCTTGGCTCTCAGGGCCCAGGCTGCCCTGATGGCATGAGCCAGGGATGCTGGCAGCCTGCTGCCTTCTGCCTGCTGAGGTTCAGGACTTCACTTTCCAAAGCTCTTGCCAGGATCTGCAGCCAGATATCCCACACAGACTGTGAAATACATAGAAATATGCAGCTTAGAGTATTTGGAGTATAGAGGCTCATCTTTCAGAAAGGGTTCCTTGTTGGAGATTCTTGAAGTTAACACTTCTGGGATCTGTCCAAACACAAGATTTTTTAGGCTGGAGGCATAGCAGCTGCCTCCTTCTCCTATTAGCAAAGGCTAAGTGGAGATACTACTCGTATCCATAACTGGTGCAGACACTCTTTTCTTCTCATGTGGCAGGACTCTCGAAACTCTTTGCTTATAATGCAGTAGTATCCCCCAATTAGCCCTTACTTAACCATACAATTAACCTGCCTCCAATCCAGTGAATTCTGGAGAGGGTCTTGAGCACTTCGTGCTGAAGGTCTCTCTGCTTTGGGGCTCCCTGCTTCACCCTGCATGCTGCCCTGGGCTCTAAAACAAGACATCCAGGGTCTGACATCCAGCAGGAGGCCTCAGAGAGCAGTTTAGATCATGTGGGACTTTTCCCACGCACACAGTTAACAAGGAAATGGTCTTGCCAAGGTGGAGCACTCAGAGGCGCCCTTTCAAGCAACAGTGCCACAGTCATTAGCTTTTGAAATGGGCAGAATAAGGGAAACTTCCAAAGACAAAGTATTTCTTCAGAAAATGACTGGCCTTTGAAAACACTTCTCCCAGATGTGCAGTGACTACAGTGAGTAGTGATGCTCCAGCACTTGCCTGCAAGTCAGCAGGAAATACTTCATGGGTCATAGCTGAGAATCAGCTTGCAAAGCTGAAGTTGTTTTATGCAGATAACTTGCAAGCCCCCTCAGAATGATGTTCCTCACCTTTCCACATGCTCCTCTCTTCTCTAAGGCAGTCATTTCTGACCTGACAGTTGAGGTGTCCAACTCAGCTGAGCACGTTTTGCACTGTGTCCCTGAGCTGCTTGAGGCCTGCAGGTTCTGAAGCTCTTGCCTGATCAGCTCAAGCACAGCCTGGGCATCAGCTCACTCGTGGACTCTTCTTTGCAAGTGAAGCCCCTCTGAGATGAAATCGCAAGTGTGGATCTGAGCTAATTCGGACAAAGGTGACCTGTTGGCAGTGAGGTGTGGATAAAAGGAAGTGAGGGTCAGTTCCTTGTAGGGTGGTCCAGGACTGTCCCAGCAGGCCTTGCACAGTTTGGCTTACCCACCCATCATCAAACTGTACATTGGAGCCTGCACAATGCCTGTATATAACCTGTGGTTGGATGAGATGTGGCGTGATTCTCTTCTTGTCCTCAGAATGGCTCCTACCAGAACCCAGCCCATGAGGTTCCTGTACCAGAGGTGACCTCCCCATCTACACCGCACATGTGTCACTTCTCTCTTGTTCTCCCCTGCCCCTCTTCTGAGTTGTCCTCTCTTCTGGGCCCCATATTCAACATCCCAGCCATGGACCTTTACTGGCACCTCCCTCTCCCCTATCCCCATCGAATTACACACACATGGTGGGACAGGATGAAACTGGGCTCCAGGGGAAGGCAGGCTGGTGTGGCGAGGAGGTGCAGGTGTGCTCTGTACAAAGGAGGGGTGGCTGGAGTGCACAGGGCTTTTCCTTGGAGCAGGTGATGAACCAGTTGAAACTTTGTGGTAAGGATAAGAGGACACACCAGTCTGGGTGACATTCTGGTAGTGTTTCAGCTCATTCAGGATCTGCCTGGCAGGATCCCACAGGAGACTTCCCTGGAGGGCAGAGGGGCCATGAGGCCTCTGTAAAGACAGACTAGGCAGAGGAGGAGAGGGCAGAGAGGCAGAAGAAGAGAGAGGAGACTTGTCAATTGGAATACAGTAGTTTCTCAGAACCAAGTTTCTCCATTCAGAGTGTTGGCAGGAAACATCTCATGAAGAATAACGTATACATATACATAAACAGGTAAACTCACATAGAGTAATTTCTATAGTGCACGCATATGGTGCTGCCAATAGAAAAAAAAAAAGAAAATATTCATTGCAATTGATAAAGAACATTTGAAGTTCTGAAAATGAAGACTTTTTTCAGTTCTTGCAGAGAGCTATTTTTTGTATAGATTTCACCCAATGACGAAAATTTTACATTCAGGCCTTTATAGACACATATAGAGGCCACTGCTGCCTGAGATGCCCTGTGTAGCTGTGTTGCCATGTGGTGCTGGGAAATGTGACCCAGGAACTATGGGAGCCTTTTTGGAGCATTAGCTGGTTCCCAGGAGAAGCATCTCAAGGCCTCTGAGTGGGACAACTTTTTTCTTTCCATTGACTAGTAAGAGAAGTCCAGACAGCTGGGTTAGCCAGAGTCATCTGCACTGAAGGGGTCTGGCATCGGGTGAAATAATTCCCATCCCTGTTGTTGCCTCAAATGGAGTCGCACTTCATGACCATGCAGGGAACGAAAAGGGTTAGTGGCTAGATGTGTAGGGACTCCCTTAAGGCATCACTGTAACACAGGTACGTGGAGATTGGTGCAATTTCGGCCATCAATAAATAGAGCGTTTTCACTGAAGCTGATCAGGCTGCTTTCCTCTATCAGTTGTGAGAGCTTGACACTGCATGGTGTGACTTGCTGTGTGCAAAGACTGAGGAGCGGCAAGGAAGATGCTGGCAGGGAATGGTTTGAGGGCAGTGGATTTGTGCGAGACAAAAACCTGTCATTTTTAATAGTGTAGGCCTTATTATAGAAGAAATCTTTAGAAAATGACAATAAAAAAGAAACAGGAAAGAAATTAACTAAATTATCTAAAGCAAAAAAAAAATTCGTTATACTTTTCAGCATTACAAGCTTCTTTGTGTTCTTATTTTTCTTATTATCATTGTGTTCTTATTTTCTTCTTTTTCTAATTATCTTTTTTGTTTGGTTCTTTTTTGATACACTGCTCTTTTGGGTAGATTCTTTTCCTTCTTTTTTGAAAGGGAAAGTGATTTTCAGAGCCAGGGTTGGATGCAGTCACAGGGTCATGGATGGCTGGTGCCATTGCAGGTGCCCTGGTCCCCTCTACCCAGCCTCCCTCTGCAGCTCCGAGGGGCTCCGGTCTCCCACAGGTCCCCTGCAAGAGCTGCCAGGCCCAGGCAGGTCCCTCAGAGACACTGGGGCCTCTCCAAGTGCCACTGGGTGCTCGTGGTTGGACAACTGAGCTCTGCCTGGAAAGGTGAAGAACTGTCTCAACGTTTCAAAAATAGGAGCACATTTTCCTCAGCTCAAATGATTGGCTAATTTTAATGTCAATGTTTTCCTATGAGGAAATAGTGAAAATCTTCAGGAAGGGTATTAATCTGGGGAGAAGAAATATCGATCTGCCCTTGACCTTGTGTTTCCACTGCTCTGTCTATTAGTCTGTGGATGTAATCTCAGTGATCTCTCACGTATTTCCACATGTCCTGATTAAATTGGTCATTTCTAAAGGCATCTTTGCATCAGACTCTCTGGACATATGCACTTCCCATAGTTTCCCAGTTTTCCTCCTCCCCTTACTTTTTATCCTTTCAGATACCTCTCTGGGAGGTCTTCTGGGAGTCTGAAGCTTGCCTCGTCTTTCAGCAGTCTCCTTGTCTCATTAGCCAGCTCCTTTGTTGTGTTTCTTCTCTATCCTTTCCTATCTATCTGTGGAAAGCATTTCAAGGAAGGTTATGCCTTGTGGGCAGTGGACCTCACTGGAGGTAGCTTGGACTTACCATAAAGTTGAGGAGTGATTTTTGTATCTTTTATTAAACTGTTCCAAATTATAATTTGTTTGTTTGCTCTTAAGACAAACCCTTCTGTGTCTGCTTGCAGCTAGTTCTCTAAGGAAAGCAGGTGGGAACTGGTGCCCATGAGCTGTACCATTCAGCTACAGCCTTGTGTGGCAAAAGGTTCGATTTTCACAAGAGTGATGTGAAGTCCCCAGTGGCTGATGAGGGAAATGGCAGGGCTGGGGAGCTGGGGAGGAAGGTGTTCCATACATGTCTCCTATCAAAAACACTGCTTTGCCTACATTTCCAGACTTCAGGAGTCACTGTGGGTCAGTATGAATTGGGGAATGTGGGTGTGACTTATTCTGCAAACTGAAGAATGAAGAAAGCTTAAGAAGCAGACGTCTTTCTTTTTCAGGTGCTCATTGACCTCTTTCTCTTCTAAATACACTCCTTTAAACTTTCCAATTAGCGAAACAAGAATTGAAGAGCTGAAGAAAATTATGGCAAGATGCATGGCTCCGTAGGGTTTTTTTTGTATTTTAATGACTCCTCGAATGTATTTGGTGCTAGGCCCATGAACCTCAGATACAGAGAAGAGGCTGAAGCAACCTCTCAATAAGCATATCCCAAGTTTCTTGGAAAGATAATGAGTCCCACTGAGGGCCATTACCAACAAAGTCTCCCCAGGGGCTGATTAGAGCCGAAAGTCGGAGGCCCTGATTCCAGGTAGGCAAAGGCAATGTGAGGGTGTCTGTGATACCAAGTTAACCTTGATGCGTGTTATCAAGCAGAGTGACCAGGCACTGACAGCCAATCCCTGGGTAGGGTGATGCTTTCCATCACGCATTGCTCAGGGCTCTTCCTGGGGCCAGTGTATGCGTGGGGGTGCAGAATGTCAAGTGCAGGACCATGATATGGCACTTTCTGGTCTCCCAAGGGACAAGGAGGCAGCAAGGCCACAGTGCTTTATGGAAACAGTGTCTTCTCGGGGACCTCAGTGTCAGAGACACCAGCCATAGCCAAGAGGACAAAACCTAGCTGTGTTGGGAGCTTTCAGCCTTGGCAGTGCCCTCAGCCGTCTCCACCACAGGCTGTCCTATGCTTTCCCATGCCTGTGCCTCTTTCCCTGCAGCCTGTACACACCCAAGCTGCTTCCCCACCTTGCTCTCACCCTGCGATCTCCCTGCCTCTCCTGATGTCTTCCTGTCCTCCCTTGCTTTTACTTGAAACAGAAAGCCAGGGTCTGATCACAGACTCCCTCTGGGTGACCTGTTGCACCTCAGCTCTACCCTAGGAGTGACATTCTTTTGACCTGAAGTGCAGTCTGAACCTCTCAAGATGCACTTTGTGGATCTTTCCCCTTCGCATGCTGTTTACCTAAACTAAGAAAACCTCTATCATCTCTGAAACCATGCTTCGAGTAGTCACAGTCTCCTCCTATACTGCCCTTTGCCTCCACTTCAGCAGGCTAAAGAAGCCCAGGTCCCTCAACCTCTCCTCATGGATGGGTTTATTTCCACCTAGGCACAGGACTTGACACTTCTCTTGTAAATCTTCATCAGGTATTTGTTGTCCGAATCGAAAAAAACCAAAGCAAAACAAACAAAAAAACCAATCAACTAACGAACGAAACAAACCACACCAGGGCCAATGAGTGAAGGGTAAGCAGGGGTGGGGTGGGCTGTATGGGATAGGATCAGGGTGGTAAAAGGGACAGAGTTAGAAGACATGGGAAAAAAACAAGGATATTAAAAGTGAAGCCAAGGATTGATCAGGGCTGTCTTGGGGATTCCTGCCAAGAAGCCCTGCATCTGAATAGTTCCGAGTCGAGGAGGACAAGAAAGCTGGCCTGCTTCCACTGTCACAGGGCACCTGCGTGCTTTCCCTGACATCAACAAGCAAAGATGGAGAGTGGGAAGAATGATGGACTCCTTCAGGGTAGAAGGGACCTCAGGAGGTCTCTAGTGCAATCTGCTTCCCAACAGCAGCGTCAGCTCTGGGGTCAAACCAGGGTTGCTCTGGGCTTCATCCAGTCTGGTCTTGGCAACCTCCAAGGCAAGACACTGCACAGCCTCTCTGGGCAACCACTTCCAATGCTAGACCATCCTCGTAGTGGAAAAGCTTTTCCTTATCTCCTGCACGAACGTCTCATCTTCCAACTTATGCCCATTGTGTCTTGTCCTCCCACCATGCACCCTGGTGAAGAGCCTGTCCTCACCTTCTTGAGGACCTCCTTGTAGCCATTGGAAGGGTGCTATGAGATCCCTCCAAAGCCATCTCTTCTCCAAGTTGAACCAACCCCATTTCCTCACACACCAAGTGCTCCAGTTCTTTGACTACTGTGAGGGCCCTAAGCCAAACTCGTTCCCACTTATCAACCTCTTTCTTTTCCTGGAAATCCAAACCTGGATGCAGTGTTCTAGATGTGGCCTAATGAATACTGACTAGAAGGCGATCACCGTTTCCCTGGACCTCCTGGCTGTGCTCCTGCTCCTACAGCCCACGATGCTTCTGGCCTTCTTTGCTGCCAGGGAACACTGCTGGCTCATGTTTTGCCTCCTGTCCCTCAGCACCCTCACATCCTTTTCCACAGAGCTGCTCCCCAGGCACTCAGGCCCCAGCCTGTGACACAGTGGGGTGTTGGTTTATGGCAGGTGCAAGCCCTGTCATTTGTCCTTGTTGAATTCCATGATGTTCCCGACAGCCCATTCCTCCTGCCTCTCTAGCTCCCTCTGAATGGCAGCCCTCAAGCATATGAGTGACCCCCCACACCTCACCTCCAGTTAGGGCTCATCTACAAGCATGATGAGTGTTGCCTCTTCCATGTAACTAATGCAGATGATAAACAGGACAAGTTCCTGGAGAGACCCTGTGGTGTTCCACTTCCCCCCGCCCTCCGGGAAGAATATTACTCATTCACCACTGCCCTCTGAGCCTCTGGTCATCCAAGCAGCTTTTTACCCATCTGGTTGTCTGCTCTTCTAGACTGTAACGTTTTAATGTGCATGCAAGAATATTGTGGAAGACAATGTCAAACACCTTGCTAAAGTCTAGGTAAAGGACATTTACCAGACATCCAAGCTGCCCCTTCACAGAAAAGGCATCCTCCCTCTTCATCTTCTCTGACAGGCTCTCCTGAAGACATTGTACCCCACCAGCATTGCCCTCCAGTCATGTGAGTGATCCCACCACAACTCAATCATTCCAGTGATGTTTCACACCTGTTAAAGCTTGTACATCTCCATCTGCTCCTGTCTCTACCCCAGGCTGCATGCATTTGCATATATTAGTGTTGCAGAGCATCAGCTGTGGCACAGAGAGCAGACTGGTTGTGGTGAAACCTGTTACCAAGAGCCAAAGACACTGTGTGTGCAATGGCCCCACTTCAGAGCAGAGCCATGCTGGCCTAGATAGCACGTGGCAATGTAATGGTGGAAGGAGGTTCCCACTAAGAGAGCAAAGCCTGCAGTGCCCAAGGCCAGCGAGAAACAGAGCTGGGCTGTGCAGGAATGCCAGGAGAGGGTTTGTAGCACCTTGGGGCCTATGACAGAGGTGAACCAATCTCCAGGCAGGACAAGGTGCCACTGAAGAAGACCCTGGGCCTGAACAGCCTGTGATGTGGCACCCTGAGGTCATCATTAGCCCAGTGCCTCTTCATATCATCTGGTGGTGAGAAGAGGTTCAGGCAGAGAAGAGCAAGAAGTGTTTGAGAGTGTAGAGACTAGAGCAGAGACCTTGGTGTGATGTGCCTCTCCCATTTATGCAGCACACTTGGATGCAGTCGGGATGGACTTTGCCTAAAGGCAGTGGTGGGATTCATTTGTTTGGGCACAGATAGGAAAGCCTGAGATAACTTGGGTTGTCTGCCCAGCAGCCACTCCAAAGGGGCATGGTTTTCCCATAGGTCCCATCCATGCAGTTGTGCTAGAAACCCCAGGCATCTGACATGGCCCTGCCAGCCTAGTTCTATGTCATTACATCACATGTCTGCACGGAATTACGTTAGCAGTTTGCACTGTAGGCATCTCCATGTGTCTCAGCATCATAGTGAGGGGTGCTCTAACGGTAGTGGGCATCTAGTGTCATTTGAGATGGCCAAGGAAATTCTCCAGCTGGCCCCCACCTCATGCTCTAGAAGGATGTGGGTCTCCCAGTTGCTCCATGAGAGCAAGCAGACACTGGCACATGCCTGGGACCACCTCTGTCTCTTCCAATGTTACCAGGTGTTTGTGTGTGAGCAACTGACTCCCACCCTTCATCTCAGGTGATTACAATGGGAGCTTAGAGAAAGAGCTCCTATGCAGACATCTGTGTGGTGCACACTTCAGCTTGGGCAAAGGGAATCCCACCTGCTGTGTGTTTGTGGAGTTCACAGGAGTTAGCTGAATCCCACTGCATTCCAGGGGCTTCTAAATGGGCTTGAGATGCCCAGATTGACTCATCTGAATCATCACCTGAACCAGGTGTCAATCAGCTCCCTTCTTGCTCCTTTCTATGTGTCCTGCCTAGGTAAGAGGTGGGAATAGGGGCTTCCTGAGTGGGACGTTTCCACCTCTTGCAGATAACCATCCTCTGACGAAACAATCTGTAATGCTGGAGTCAGTCTTCCTTCAGTGCTTAGAGAGGGAACATCAGTGATTATTTTAGTTTGTTGGAGTGAACATTTCCCAGGAGGAGGGATCACAAGGGACAGAGAAAGTCATGAGCTCAGCTGGGCCTCTGCTCCTGAGTGGGGCCAGGCTCTGGGGATGGAGGGAGCTCATGGAAACTGGGCAGCACTGCCCAGAGACAGCTGTGTGCAGGAGCAGCTCCCCTGCAAAGAGCAGCATGGCTCCGGGCTCTGCCTGCTGCTGCTGACATGAGAGGTGACATGACAGAGAGAAGTGCAAGGCAGTGTGGAGTGGGAGGACAGAGGAGAGCTCCTTGTGGGAGAAATCTTCACAGCCCCTGACACGGTAAGTCTCGGGCTGCAGGGCAATGCTACTGAGGTTCCTGGAGAGGTCTTCTGAACCTGTCCCATTCCATAACTGATAGGCTTTTTAAGGATCGCTCTCCCAGCTCCTCCAGTGCATAGGCAGATGAGGAGATGGTTCAGAGCAGGGATTCCTTGACACAACATCACAGGGACAGGGCGTGTAGCTCCACTCTGCCACGGGTACATGCAGGGTGTGGAGCCAGGGAGCACACACAGGTCTGCGGAGGGGTGTGATTCAGAGCAGTGTCCCTGCACCCCAGGGTGCTCTGTGCCCGGGGCAGTGACTCTGCTGCCTGCGAGAGTCAGCCATCAGCCTGCCCAGGGAGCTTCCCACAGCACTACGGGGAGGACCTTTGGGAGAGAGGAGCGACCCCCGGCAGGGCAGGTTCATTCTCCTCCTGGGAGGGTGCTGCATGGGTCAGGGCTGCTCACAGCTCTAGCTCCTGTGCAGGAGATGTGCAAGGGGTCTTTTCAAGAGGAGATCAAGAGAAGGGCTACTTGAAAGGGAAGAAGCTTTCCTTCAGGTGTCTGCACTTTCAGTTCCCTAATTTTGGCAGGGAGAATGAAGGAACGAGGTTTCTGTTTTGGCAAGTAACTGGGACTCTTAAACCTTCACTCTCAGAGATTAATAGGTCAGTGAGAAACCTCAGGAAGCCGTTTCATCCCCACTTTAGCCTACAGACAGCATCAACATCACCTTTGTGGCCTCATAGGAGTTTATGTGACCTGCTGCTTAGGACGTGCATGCACAGAGATGCCCCTAGACAGTGCCCTGATGCGGGAGGTTTCTGCAGGGCAGAGCTGAGCACCCAGTGGGGGGGATAGGGTCTGTGAGCACTGACCAGGAGAAGATGCTGAGACAGAGAAAGAGCTGGCAGCAGGGACAGCTCCAGGCAGCAGGGATGGGCAGGGAATGAGAGGGAACTCCAGGGCATGAGCCACCTCCTCTGCAGCCAGACCTCTGGCAGAGGAGTGGAGCATCTCTCCTGCTCTGGGCTCATTTCATGCTGCCTGACAGAGGGGCTGAGATTGACTGCCCTGCGATGTCACCATCTGCGAGGTGGCATGGCCAGCTGGGTAAGGTGAAGGCTTCCCAGAATGCCTCTCTGTCTCTCTCCCTGCCTCCCCTGGCAGCAGGATCATGGTGTTGCTCCTTGTTTCCCCTCCTGTCCATGATGCTCCTCTTCTTGTTCTTGGGCTTTCTGAGGTTGGGTATTTTCAGCTGCAGTTCAGACATTGATGCTGCAAGTTGTGGATCAGAGACGGTCTGCATGGGAATGAGGTTGCCCCAGCCCCCTTCTAACCTGTGGAGCTCCAGGAAATGCCATCTGTGGGGCTGGGAAATGAGCTGATTCTCCCTTAAAGACAGCCCATCTTCAGCCCTAACGGTCCTTTGACTGTTTCCCTGTGGTGTCCTCCCAGTGTGCCACCTGCCCTCTAGAAAGGCACTGCTGTCTCACAGCATCTCTGTGATATCTGAGAGACCCATGAGGAAGGTTCAGAGATGCTGAGAGTATGGAGATGGTGGTGGGAGGCTGTATGTGGGCGTCTGAAAAGAGCCCTGTGTTTCCTTGTCTAGAAGGGGAGTGTGGAGAGCTCCCTCAGGTGCCCGGAGAAAGGATGAGAAGTTTGGAGTTGTGCACTTTGAAACTGGACTCGTCGGCTCTCAGCAGGGGCTGGTTTCTTTCTAGGGCAACATATGAGCGTGATCATCCTCCAACTCAAAGAGAGAACTGCAACATTTGGGGGTTTCATGCTTGAAAAGTCTCTCCAAACTTCTTAATGTCTTTTCTTCTTTGCATAGTCCCTCATGCCTGGAGATAGCAAAATGTCCAACAGCAGCTCCCTCAACGAGTTCCTCCTCCTGGCATTTGCAGACACGCGGGAGCTGCAGCTCTTGCACTTCTCACTCTTCCTGGGCATCTACCTGGCTGCCGTCCTGGGCAATGGCCTCATCATCACAGCCGTAGCCTGCGACCACCGCCTCCACACCCCCATGTACTTCTTCCTCCTCAACCTCTCCCTCCTCGACCTTGGGTCCATCTCCAACACTGTTCCCAAATCCATGGCCAATTCCCTGTGGGACACCAGGGCCATTTCCTACTTGGGATGTGCTGCCCAGGTCTTCCTGGTTTTCTTCTTGTTTGGAGGAGAGTATTTACTTCTCACTGTCATGGCCTATGACCGCTATGTTGCCATCTGCCGACCCCTGCACTATGGGACCATCATGAGCAACAGAGCTTGCGTCAAAATGGCAGCAGCTGCTTGGGCCAGTGGTTTTTTCAATGCTGTGATGCACACTGGGAACACATTTTCAATACCACTCTGCCAAGGCAACACAGTGGACCAGTTCTTCTGTGAAATCCCCCAGATCCTCAAGCTCTCCTGCTCAGACTCCTACCTCAGGGAAGTTGGGCTTCTTGTGTTTAGTGCCTGTGTAGCCTGTGGGTGTTTCGTTTTCATTGTACTGTCCTACGTGCAGATCTTCACTGCTGTGCTGAGGATCCCCTCTGAGCAGGGACGACACAAAGCCTTTTCCACGTGCCTCCCTCACCTGGCTGTGGTCTCCCTGTTTGTCAGCACTATCATCTTTGCTCACCTGAAGCCCCCCTCCCTCTCCTCCCCAGCTGTGGATCTGGTGGTAGCTGTTCTGTACGATGTGGTGCCTCCAACTGTGAACCCCCTCATCTACAGCATGAGGAACAAGGAGCTCAAAGATGCCCTGAGGAAAGTGATTTCATGGACGTTTTTCAGCGGTGGTAACATTGCCATTGCTCTCCACAAATGACTCCCCTCTGTCCCATACCAGGACTGAGCTTTGTTTGTTTACTTTATTTTTATTATTACTATTATTACTGTTGTTATTATTATTTATCACCATGTTGCTACAGAAATGCTTGGATTCATTCCACCTTCACTGAGACTGCTCTGTCTCACCTGGTGCCCATATAAAGCTGTGTCTAACACTGGGTCAGAGGTGACTCCCTCACAGTATCTTTGTAATGAAGTAGGTTCTTCCAGGTGCAGTGCCTGAAGGCTGGGCTCTTCCTCCAAAGCTGCTGTCCCTCACGCCCTGTCCCCAGCACATTTCCTTGAGACAATCTCTCCCACCCTGTGTGCTGGTCCTTACCCCAAACGTCTCCCCCAGACAAGGCTCCATGCCAAGCTGAAGGACTGGGCATCCAGGTGTGATCCCTGGGAGGATCTGCCCACTGCTGGGTTCTGCAGGGCTGGCAGGGAGCATGCAGAGGAAGTCCTGGGGCCGTCTACTGGGCCTGTAGACCATCCTCCTCCCATGGGGGACCTCAAACAGGGTCTGTCAGAACACAGATTCAGCCGAGCTCGTTGCTGCATGAACAGAGAGGAGAAACTGTCCCAGGAAATTCCTCACACGCAGTGTCTCATACCACCTATTTCCAGCATTGGCCATTCCCCATGGTCCTGGTGAGGGGTGATCTTTGAATGTGACCAGCTCCGTCTGCCTGCTGGGCTCAGCACCTGTATGGGGGGAATGGCCAGCCCTGCCTGGGTTCTTTCTGGGCCCAGACCTCAGCAAACCCTGGAGCATGGCCTTCTGCTAACCCTGGGGGGACAGGACCAGGGCTTGGCAGGCTCTGGGAACTGGTGGGAGGCTGCCAGGCAGGAGGCCTGAGGGGGACGGGGCACCAAGGGCTGTCATGGGGACCATGCTGGGGGGATGTTTCCCCACCCCAGAACACACCCTGTCCTGTGTGGTGCCTACAGAGTGGGGTCGTGGGGACCCGTGCAGGGCAGCAGGGCTGGGCCACTGGAGGGCTGAGGCGCACATGGGAGCCACGAAAGTCCGAAAACTCCCGACATTCTTGGAGGGGACTCAATCCTGCTAGCAGGATCGGGGTTTTCTCTAGGGCTGCAGGCACCAGCACCACCTGCCAGGACTCCCAGACCCAGCACAGATGGTCGTTGCCCAGCACTGCACTGTGCCCACCATCCTGTGTCACCATCCTCTCTCAGGAGCACCTCCAGTTGTATCACTCCCTGCTCAGCTGTGGAGAGGAGCTGCTGGAGGTCTTCTCTTCTCGGGCCAGCTGCCCCCATGTCTGCCATGGCACTGGCCAACAGGCTCTGCACTGTGTCATGTTATGTCTCCATACGTTCTCATCTGAGACCACGTAGGGATCTGCAGCACATAGCTGTGCTTGGAGCTGGCCACCACGACCTGCCTGCGTGGTGCCAGGAGATCCCAGCAAGGCTGTGCTTGGAGGTGAGGCTGTGATTGTCCTCAGTCAAAGCTGGTGGGACGACCTGTCTGGGGGCCAAGGGGAGGAAAGGACAAGAGACAACAAGGAGAAGATGCAGTAAGGGAAATTTCAAAGGAGCTGAAGGAAAAATAAAGAAACAACCATGGTAGTTGAGCAGCACTGGGGCAGGGGACAGGAAATCTTTAAAAAACTCTCCTGGAGAAAGCACCTACCAACCTGATCTAACTACAAATTTAGCCCAGCTCAGAGCAGATCATGGTCCTGCAGATCTCTGGTGGTCCCTCCCAAACCAAATCCTCTAGGAGGAAGGGGCTGGAAGGCAGAGTAAGGGGCAGAGGACACTGTTGTGGGGTTGAGGCCTTGCTGGCATTTGTACTGCCTCGTCAAGCCTGTCCTCAGAATTACACAGTGAGTGAGTTCATCCTCAGAAGGAGTCTCTGCTTCATGGGCAACAGGAGTCAAACCAGTGCCGGGAGACTGCAGAAACATTCTCAGGAACACACCAGGCATTTAGCCACTTTGACTGCTGAGGTGTCCCCAGACTGATGCTTTGCATCCTGGGTCTGAAGGGCTGAGAAATCTTTGGAGCCAGAGCAGATCCGAGTCCCATCACCTTGACTCACAGGTTACAGGGCATCAGCAGGGCTGTAGTGGCTGCAGGGAGGGAATCACTGCCCAGGGCATGAGCAGATCCCCCTCTGACCTCCCCTCTCTCTTCACAACCCGGAAAGAGATCGTGTTTCCCGTGTTGGCCCTCTCTGCCGGGCTGTATTCCCAGCTGGAGGGGACACAGGCTTCACACTGGGGAAATGCAGGAGAGCCCAGTCTCATCTAGAGGAGCAGGGTCCCACCACACCTGCTGGGTGGCCAGGCCTGCAGGTTGCAGACCCTACTCTGTTCCCCGCCGACCTCCTGCCTGGGGCTGGAGGGTGCCCAGCAAGAAGGCAGGGATGCCTGGTAGTCTCGTGCCATTGGAGTGGTGGCCTTTGGACCAACCTCTGTCTGTAAGGGACTCAGGAGCTTCTCCGCCTCCATGTTAGTGGCAAAGTTCATGTCCTAGCTTCTTCTCTCTGGAGAGCTGAGGATTTCATTCTCGGGAGAAGGGGAAAAAGGAAACCCTTTTGTCCTTGGGATCACCCCATCAACCCTCTACTGACTTCTCCTGCTGTATCACCCCCAAAATCCTTTGGCAGCAGCATTTTTTTGGTTTCTGATCCTCTATCTGACCCTGCTTTGAGCACCACGTTGCACTGCAGGCCTCCTGTGGTCCCTAAAATCTGAGTTATCCTGAAAGCCTTTGATCTCAGGCCCCATTTCAAGCACAGAGCAAATGTCTCTGGGACAGGAGTCCTTTGTGCTTTCTGTGACCATCTAAAAGAAGGCAGGTGAACACCTCCTCCTCCCTGTTGACTGTAAGGGCAGCCTGGGAGGCACTGCCTCAGGCATGGCTACATTACAACGGAAATTCTTTGCATCCACCTTTAACCACCTGAAAGGCCATTGCCAGGATCCCCTCAGGGGTGAGGGAGGAGAGCAAGCTTTCATGCGGTGTGATTTCTCTAGCTCTGTAGTTTGCACCTCTAAGTAGCTGGTGCCATCCTCCCCTTGGTTTCTTGCCTGAAGCTCAGGCTGGATGGGGATGTGAATGTGGAGGTTGTCTGTCACTGCAGTGACTGTGAGATGGTGGAGAAGTAAGAGGAAAAACAGAATGACCGCCCAGACTGCAGCAGAGAGGGTTCCATCCTGTTTAGGATGGAGTTAGGCAAGCTAAAGCTCAGCTGGAGCTGGAGCTGGAGCTGGAGCTAGAGCTAGGAAAGGATGGGGAGGGTAACCTGAAGGACTTCTGCAAGTACATGGGTAGCACAAGGCATCCATCCAAGGAAAATGTGTTCTCCCTGCTCAGTGGGGCAGGGGACGTAGTGACAAAGAGAGGGGAAAGGCTGAGAAGCTCATTGCCTCTTTCACCTGGTCTTTTCCTGCTCTTGTCTACTGCCAGGCCTCCCTGGCCCCCAAGTCCTTTGGCAGCATCTCTGTTAGCAAAGCCTCACCCATGGTAGAGGACCATGCATCTGGGGAGCACTTTTGCCCAGTGGGCACACACAAGTCCATGGGACCAGACGGGAAGCACCCCAGGGTGCAGGGAGAGGTGCCTGGAGTCACTGCAATGCTGCTCCCAATTGTCTACGAAATGTCAGGGTAGTCAGGGAGGTTCCTGATGACTGGGAAAAGGCAGATATCTCAGCAATTTTGCAGGAGGACAAGAGGGAGGAACTGGACAATGACTGGCTGGTCCTCTTCACCTCAGTCCCTGGGAAGGTGATGGAGCAAATCCTTCTGGAAACCATCTCCAAACATATGAAGGACAAGGCCTGGAAGAGTCAGCATGCGTTGACCAAGGGGAAATGGAAAGCATGCCTGACCAACCTGATTGCCTTCTACCATCAGATGAATGCCTGCGTGCACAAGGGGAAAGCAGGGGATTTTGTGCACCTTCACTTTAGCAAGGCCTTTGGCGCAGTCCCCCAGAGTCTCCTTATAGGCAAATTGTTGAGCTCTGCCCTGCATCAATGGACCATAAGGCAGGTGGAAGATTGGAGGGACCATCAGGATGAAACGCTGTCATCAGTGGTACAAGTTCGAAGTGGCAGCCGGTTACTAGTGGCATTCCTCAGTGATCAACATGTGGGGCAGGACTGCTTAACACCTTTATGAATGGCCTGCACAATGGATGGAGTGCACTCTCAGCACCCTTGTGGACAATGCATAAGTGGGGGGAGCCCCTGGGCAACCTCATCTAGTTCCTTCTGCATTGACCAGGGTGGCTGGGACTAGGTGATGTCCAGAGGTCTCGTCCACCCTAAGTGCTGTGATTCAGGGAATCTTTCCCTGGAGAGCTCTGTAAAGAGAGAAGAGGCTGAGGAAGAAGGAAGACCAGAGAGGCAGAAGAAGAGAGCTGAAACATGACAGTTTAAATACACCAGTTCCTCAGAACAAAGTTTCCCCATTCCAAGTGTTGGTAGCAAATGTAGTTTGATGAATAATGTGTGTATATATGCATGTACACTCGCATTGACAGGCTAATTCCTGTAGTGCATGAACATGGTGCTGCCAATTAATAAGAAAGAAAAAAATATTTGGCAATGGTAAAAACTGCATGAAGTTTCAGAAAAGAGGATTTCTTGTCAATTGTTGCAGTGAGTTATTTTTTGAGAAGATCTCAACTTACGACTAGATCTCCTTTTGAGGCTTGATTCTTTTGACCACACAGGGAGGCTATTTCTGCCTGAGATGCCCTGGGGTAGCTGTGTTGCGATGTGGTGCTGGAAATTTTGGAGGCGGCTCCTGCGGGACCTGAGCTTGGCATTAGGAAACGTATCTCAAAGCAACTCAGTTGAGACAACTTAGTTCCCTCTTTGGACAAGAAAGGGAAGTGCAGAGACCTGGATTTGACAGAGACATCTGCACTGATGTGGTCTGGCCTGGGGTGAGATCAGCCTCCTCCATGCTGTTCCCAAAAATGAAGTCACACTTCGTTGACCGTGCAGGGAATGAAAAGGAAGTGTGGCGAGATGTCATTGAGCTCCCTTCTTGCCCTGTTCTATGAGTCCTGCCTAGTTAAGAGATGGGAATCGGGGCTTCCAGAGTTGGACATTTCCACCTCTTGCAGATAACCATCCCCTTATGAGACAAGTTGTAATGCTGGAATCAGTCTTCCTTCAGTGCTTGGAGAGGGCCCATTGGTGATTATTTTAGTCTACTTCAATGAACATGATGAAAGAGTGGAAATCTTCAGGAAGGGTATTAATCTGGGGAGAAGAAATCTTGATCTGCCCTTGACCTTGTGTTTCTACTGCTCTGTCTATTAGGCTGTGGATAAAATCTCAGTGACCTCTCACATATTTCCACATGTCCTGATTAAACTGGTCATTTCTAAAGGCATCTTTGCATCAGACTCTCTGGACATATGCACTTCACATACTTCCCCAGTTTTCCTCCTCCCTTTACTTTTCATCCATTCAGGTACCTCTCAACTCTCCAGTTGGTGCTCTGAGCTGCTGGGAGTCTGAAGCTTGCCTCGTCTTTCAGCAGTCTCCTTGTCTCTTTAGCCACCTCCTTTGTTGTGTTCCTGTCTACCCTTTCCTATCTATGTGTGGAAAACATTTCAAAGCAGGTTAGGCCTTGTGGGCAGTGGACCACACTGGAGGCAGCTTGGACTTGAGAAACAGTTGATGAGTGTCTTGTATCTTTTATTAAACTGTTCCAAGTTTTATTTTTGTTTGTTTGCTATTAAGACAAACCCTTCTGTGTCTGTCTGCAGCTAGTTCTCTAAGGAAAGCAGGTGGGAATTGGTGCACATGAGCTGTACCATTCAGCTAAAGCCTTGTGTGGCAAAAGGTTCGATTTTCACAAGAGTGATGTGAAGTCCCCAGTGGCTGATGAGGGAAATGGCAGGGCTGGGGAGCTGGGGAGGAAGGTTGTCCATACATGTCTTCTGTCAAAAATACTGCTTTGCCTCCATGCCCTGACTTCATTAGGAGATATTGGGGGTCAGTACGAATTGGGGAATGTGGGTATGACTTATTCTGAAAAGTGAAGAATGAAGAAAGCTTAAGAAGCAGACATCTTTCTTTTTCAGGTGCTCATTGACCTCTTTCTCTTCTAAATACACTGCTGCAAACTTTCCAGTTAGTGAAACAAGAATTGAAGAGCTGAAGAAAATTATGGAAAGAAGCATGGCTCCTTAGGGGTTTTTGTATTTAAATGACCCCTTGGGTATATTTGGTGCTGAGCCCATGAACTTCAGATACTGAGAGGAGGCTGAAGGAACCTCTCAAGAAGTTGAAGTCAGAAGCAAATCCCAAGTTTCTTGGAGTGTTAACAGGTCCCAGTGAGGGCCATTACCAACAAAGTCTCCCCCAGGGCTGATTAGAGGAGAAAGTTGGAGGCCCTGATTGAAAGTAGGCAAAGGCAATGTGCAGGTGGCTGTGATGCCAAGTCAGCCTTGATGTGTGTTATCAAGCAGAGTGACCAGGCACTGACAGCCAATCCCTGGGTAGGGTGATGCTTTCCATCATCCATTGCTCAGGGCTCTTCCTGGGGGCAGTGTGTGGGTGGGGTGCACAACGCTAAGTGCAGGACCATGATAATGCACCTCCTGGACTCCCAAGGGACAAGGAGGCAGCAAGGCCACAGTGCTTTAAGGAATGGCATCTTCTTGGGGGCCTTGGTGTCAGAGACACCAGGCATAGGCAAAAGGACAAAGACCTAACTGTGTTGGGAGCTTTCAGTCTTGGCAGTGCCCTCGGCCATCTCCACCATAGGCTGTCCTATGCTTTCCCATGCCTGTGCCTGTTTCCCTGCAGACTGTACACACCCAAGCTGCTTCCCCACCTTGCTCTCACCCCGCGATCTTCCCACCTCTCCTGATGTCTTCCTGTCCTCCCTTGCTTTTCCTTGAAACACAAAGGCAGGGGCTGATCACAGACTCCCTCTGGGTGACCTGTTGCACCTCAGCACTACCCTATGAGTGACATTCTTTTGACCTGAAGTCCAGTTTGAATCTCTCAATATGCAGTTTGTGGCTCTTTCCCCTTCTCATGCTGTTTCCCTATACTGAGAAAAGCTCTATCATCTCTGAAAGCACCCTTCAAGCAGTCACAGGCTCCTACTCTACGGCCCTTTGCCTCCTGGCTAAAGAAAAATAGGTCCCTCAATCTCTCCTCATGGACGGGATTATTCTCACCTAGGCAGAGGACTTGATGCTTCTCTTGTAAATCTTCATGAGGTATTTGTTGTCCAAATCACCAAAATTTCTCAGTTTCCTTCAGGACTGAAGCTCCTCTCTGTCAAAATAAAACAAAAAAGAAAACAAACAAACAAACAAACCAGCACCAATGAGCTAAGGGTGAGCAGGGGTGGGGTGGGCTGTGTGGGATGGGATCAGAATTTTAAAAGAGACAAACTTAGAAGGAGTGAAAGAAAAAAAAAAGAAATTAAAAGTGAAGCCAAGGATTGATCAAGGCTGTCTTGGGGGTTCCTGCCAAGAAGCCCTGCATCGGAATAATTCTGACTGGAGGAGGACAAGAAAGCTGGCCTGCTTCCACTGTCATAGGGCACCGGCATGCTTTCTCTGACATCAACAAGTGAAGATCGAGAGTGGGAAGAATCATGGACTCCTTCAGGGTGGAAGGGACCTCAGGGGGTCTCCAGCCCAATCTGCTTGCTCCCAGCAGGGTCAGCCCTGGGGTCAGAGCAGGTTGCTGTGGCCTTCATCGAGTCTGGTGTTGGCAACCTCCAAAGGAGGAGACTGTACAGTGCTGTCAGGGCAACAAGTTCCAATGATTCCTCACAAAGCAAGTGCTCCAGCTCCCTGACTGTTGTGAGGGCCCTCGGCCAAACTCGCTCCCAGTTATCAACCTCTTTCTTGTTCTGGGAACCCAAACCTGGATGCAGTGTTGTACATGGTGTCTAGTGAAAACTGACTAGAAGGCGATCACCATTTCCCTCCAGCTCCTGCCTGTGCTCCTGCTCATACAGCCCACGATGCTTCTGGCCTTCTTTGCTGCCAGGGAATGCTGCTGCCTCATGTTTTGCTTCCTGTCCCCCAGCACCCTCACGTCCTTTTCCACAGAGCTGCTCCCCAGGCCCCCAGGGCCCAGCCTGTGCCACAGTGGGGTGTTGGTTTATCGCAGGTGCAAGCCCTGTCATTTGTCGTTGTTGAATTTCATGAGGTTGCTGACAGCCCATTCCTCCTGCTTGCCTAGGTCCCTCTGAATGGCAGCCCTCATCTGCAACCCATCCAGTTGTATGCTCTTCTAGACTGAAACGTTCTAACGTGTATTCAAAAATATTGTGGGAGACTCAAACACCTTGCTGAACTCTATTTAAAGGACATTTACTCTTCTCCATCCACAAATACAGTTACTTATTCATAGCAGGCAATCAGGTTGGAGAGCCACAATATACTCTGGGTAAATGCATGCTAACTGTTCCCAGGCACCTTCTTCTCCTTCATGTGCCCAGAAATGTGACTTGAGAGGATTCATTCCATGACTCACTGCTCACCAAAGGGAGGCTGAATGGCCTGCAGCTCCCCAGCCTTGCATTTGTGGCCTTTTTGGAAGATGGGTTTAACAATTGCCTTTCTGCAGTCATTGGGACTTTACCCGATCTCCACAACCTTTCAAAGATGATAGTGAGTGGCCTTGCAGGGACAGCAGTCAGCTCTCACAGCATCCTTGACTGCAGTCCATCCAACCTCATTGAGTTGTATAGTTTGAGTTCTCACAAGTAATCCCTCATGACCCTCATCCACTGGTGGCTGCTTTTCTCCTCTGGAGTCCTGACTCAAGGCACAACAGCCCAGGAGACCTTGCTTGTGGAAATGGAAGCTAGTAAGGGGTTGAGTTGCTCAGACATATCTGCATCTGCTGCTACAAGATTCCCTGTCCCATTTAGCAGTGAGGCCACATTTTCCTTTCTATTCTTTCATTCTTATGGAAGCAGTAGCAGCTCATCTTCATTTCCTTGACATCCCCTGCAAGTGTCAGTGCTAGGGGAGCTTTTTCTTCCCTAACACCAAGCCTATGACCCTGGACAATATTTCTAAATGCCTCCTTTGCCTCTCTCTTCTTCCCCCTTCTCTATGCTGCCCTATCACCCTGGAGCTAAGGTGCGAGGTCCCTGTTTAGCCAAGTTGGACCCCTGAGATAGCTGCTAGTTTTACTGAGTATCACCATGGACCATCCTTGTGCTTGGCAGGTGCTGTCCTTAAAGACCTGCTGGCTTTCCTGATCTCCTGGGCCCTTGACAGCTGCCTCCCTTGGGTTCCCCCACCAGTTCCCTGAAGAGCCCAAAGTCTACTCTTCTCAAGTCCACGGTCTGTACTCTGCCACTGTCCTTCCTCACTCTCCTCAGGATCTGGGAATGCACATTTTCATGGTCACGGTAGAGAAGGGTGACGCTTACTATCCCATCCCTGATCAGTTCCTCCTTGTTTGAAATTTTCAGATATAAGAAAGCATCATGCTTCTCATCCCATCTGGCAGCAGTGTGAAGAAGTTGTCCCGCAAGCAAGAAGACGGGCAGGATGGATAGGAGGGTAAACAAGCAGCAACACCATGATCCTTCTGCCAAAGGAGGCAAGGACAGCGAGAGAGAGGGGACTGGGAAAGCCTTCACCTTACCCAGTTGGGCATGCCGCCTCACAGACAATGACATTGCAGGGCAGTCGCTCTCAGCCCCCTTATCAGGCATCATGAAATGGGCCTGTGGCAGGAGAGATGCCCCTCTCCTCTGGCAGATGTCTGGCTGCAGAGGAGGTGACTCATGCCCTGGACTCCAGGTATTGACAGCCCATTTCTCCTGCCTGTCTAGGGCCCTCTGAATGGCAGCCCTCAAGCATATGGCTGGGGTCCCCTGCAGTTTCTTTGTCCTCAACAAGCATAATGAGTATTGCCTCTTCCATGTCACTAATCAAGTCATCTGGTTGTCCACCCATCTAGGTGGTACATTTCTAAATTGTATTCCACAAGGATATTGTGGGAGACAGTGTCAAACCCCTTGCTCAAATCAAGTTGAAAGGCATTTTCTGTTCTCCAGCCACAAATAGAGCTATGTGATCCTAGAAGGCAATCAGGCTGGTGAGGCACAATTTACCCTGGGTAAATCCATGCTGCCTCTTCCCTATCACTTTCTTCTCCCTCATGTGCCCAGAAATGAGTGGACTCACTCCATGACACACTCCTCAACCAGTTGAGGCTGAATGGCCTGTCGTTCCCTGGGTTGCCCTCTGGGCCTTTTTTGAGAGTGGATGTAACATTTGCCTTTCTGCAGTTATTGGGACCTCACCCCATCTCCACAACCTCTCAAGGATGACAGAGGGCAGCCTTGCTATTTTAGTGGTCAGCTCTTTCAGTGTCCTTGGATGCAGCCATTCCAGTCCCAGCGACTTGTAAGGGTGGAGTTCTTGCAAGTCATCCCTCACTCAGCCCTCATGAATTGTTGGTTGCTTTTCTCACCTGGAGCCCTGACTCTAGCCCGGGAGACCTTGCTGGAGAAGATGGAAGCCAAAAAGGCACTGAGCTCCTCAGACCTACCTACATCTGTTCTTCCTCGATTCTCTGACCCCTTCAGCAAGAGCCAACATTTTCCTTTTATTCTTTACCGTTCCTGAAGCAGTAGCAGCTCTTCTTCATGCTTTTGATGTCCCCTGCCAGTGTGTACCCTCTGAGAGCTTTGGCTTTCATAACACCATCCCATCTTTCCTGGACAATTTTTTTGAATTCCTCCTTTTCAGCCTCTCCCTCCTTCTGCTTCTTGTATGCTGCCTTATTGCCCTGGAGTTGAGTTGTGAGTTCCCGTTTTAGCCTGGTTTCCCCTTCTCATGCTGTTTCCCACTACCAAGAAGAGATCCATGATCTCTTCAAGCACTCGGAGGCTGCTGCTGTACTGCCCTTCACCTCCATTTCACCAGGCTGAAGAAGCCCAGGTCCCTCAGCCTCGCCATACGGGCCATGTGCTTCAGGACACTAACCCCATCCTGGAAGACTCCTCTGGACCCTCTCCAGTTGCTCCCCATTCCTCCAGCACTGGGCAGCCCACACTGGGACACACTATTCTAGACGTGGCCACACCAGGGCTGAGTTGAGGGGGATAATAATTCCACTTGTCTGGGTGGCCACACTCTTCCTGAAGCAGCCTCGTATGAAGCTGGCCTCATTTGCAGTGAGCGTGCACCACTGGCTCATATGGCATCCCTCGTAATGTCCAGGCCCTTCTCCTCAGGGTCACTCCTCTGACGGTCAGGTGCCAGACTCTCCTGATGCATAGGCTGTTTTGCCAACTGATGTAGGACTAGCTACTTCTCTTTGTACGACAGCATGAGATTTCTGTTGGTCAAATCCCCAAGTTTCTCAAGGCCCCTCTGGACTGAAGCTCCCTTGTGTCAGCTGTAAATGAGTGTGTGCAGATGGCTCATCCTGTCTTGCGGTGCCTCTGACAGGATAACAGCAGGAGGACCTGCAGGACACTACGGGTAATAAAAGGAGGTAGTTGTTTAAAGGGACTGCTGGCAAAGGTAGGCATCACCATGGCAAGCAGCTCAGAGAAACCAAGTTGAATGTTCAAAGAAGGCAAATCCAGGGTCAAGGGGGAAAGGGTAAACAGGGGTCGGCTGACTTAATGGGAGGGTATCAGGATGTTAAAAGAGAAGAACTTCGAAGGTGGAAAATAGGGAAAAGTTCAATTAAAGGTGATGCAAAAGAAAAATCAAGGCTATTTGTCGGTGCCGGCCAAGGAGTCTGGAACCTGAAGGACTCTGACCAGAGCAGGACAAGGAACATGCAGTTGATCTGGTCATACATTTGTGAGATCTGCTTCCATGGTCACAGGGAAGCTGAAGGTTTTCCCTAATGTCAAATGAGAAGACACAGTGTGGAAGGAAATGTAGAATCTTTCTGGCTAGAAGGGACCTCAGGATATCCCAAGCCCAACCTCCTTCCCACAGCAGGGTCAGCTATCAGGTCCAGATTTCTCAGGGCTTTCCTCACTGAGGACTTGAAAACCTCTGAGGATGGAGATGGCACAGCCTCTCTGGTCAACCTGTCCCAGTGCTTGGCTGCCAGGATGGGTCAAACGTTTTTCCTTATCCCCAGCCTGAACCTCTCTTGTTTCAGGTAATGGCCATTGGGCCTCATCCTGCCATCATGCACAGTGGTGAAGAACCTGGCTCCATTTTCTTGGTGAGGTCCTGGTGGGCATGGGAAGGCTGTTATTAGGTGTCCCCAAAGCCTTCTCTTCTCCAGGCTGAACAAATGCAGCTCCCTCACCTCCCAGAGTGACAAAGTCAACATTACCTAGGTGTGACTAGGAGGTTTAAGGCTCTTCCAATCCTTCTGGATGTTATTGGATCAGCAAAGGACCTCATGGATGTTAGAGTGCAATCACCCTCATGCCATGACTTTCTGCGTTTGTCATACTCATTTGGCATTGTGTTGTAATGTACAGGTGTTGTAGGCTGTGAAGAGGACTCACTCTGGACAAGCAGTCACTCATAATGAAACCTTGAACTAAAAACCTTTCAGGCCCAAGAGGCAACCTCACACCACTAGGAGGGACTGGCTCTGGGGAAGCCATGTCAGGTGCTAACCCACATGCAGCAAAGGATTTGCTGCCTGCAAGAATTGCAGTGGCTATCGCCAGAGAGGACAAAATCACCAAATCATTCAGGCTGGAAGGGACCATGGGAGGACTCTAGTCCAACCTCCTGCTCATTTAGGAATCAACACTGAATTCACACCAAGTTCCTCAGGGCTTTGTTCACCTGCATCCTGAAAGCCTCCAAGAAGAGCGAGTCTATAACCCCTCTGGACGCCACTTCAAATGCTTCAGGATCCTCATTGATTTTTCTCCCTTATATACAATTTTAACAGCACTTGTGTCAGCTTTGAACTCTTTCCTCTCATTCTCCTGCCATGAATTCCTTTAAAAACCTTGTTCATTATCAGTGGCAACCTTGAGTTGGGAAGCTGCTATGAGTTCCCCCAGAAACCTTCCCTTCTCTGTGCTGAATAAACCCATTCCCTCAGCCTCTCCTCACCGGGCAAGTGCTGCAGCCCCCGGCCACCTTGAGGGCCTGCCACTGGCCTCACTCCATGTCATCAACAGCGTTGTTCTACAGGCAGCCCCAACTGGACGCAGTATCTAGATGTGCTCTGATGAGTGGCGAGTAGAGGGAGATAATCACTTCCCTCCATCTCCTGGCTGTGCTCCTGTTCATGCAGCCCAAGATGCTGTGGCCTGCTTTCCTGCCAGGGCACGCTGCTGGCTGATGTTCAGCTCGCTGCCCACAAAGATTCCCATTTCCTTTTTTGGAAGAGCTCTCCCCAGCCCGTATCACTGCAGGGTGTTGGTCTGTGCCAGGGGCAGGACCTGCATTTGTCCTTGTTGAATTTCCTGACAGCCCATTCCTCCTGCCTGCTGAGGTCCATCTGAATGGCAGCCCTCAAACATATGACTCTTCCTCCTGGCTAAGTGTCATCTACAAATGTGATGAGTGTTGCATCCTCCAGGTCACTGACGAACCTTTCAAACAGGACAGGTCCGAGTATAGACCCCTGCATACCCCACCTTTTCCTGGCTTCCTGGTAAAGCGTGACCCATTCAAAAAAGAACCCTCTGAGCTCCATCATCCAACCAGCTTTTTACCCACCCAGTTTTCTACCCATCTTATCATAATGCCTTATTGCATTCCTCATTGTTCTCACGATCTGGGACTCTGCTATTCCAGAGTCACTGCAGCCAAGGTTGCCACAGATTATCACATTCTTGATCATTGGTTCGGTGTGTGAGTACCAGATCCAGGTGAGCATCACCCTTATTGGCCCATCAGGGAGCTGTGCTTGGAAGCTGTCCCTGACACCCTCCAGAAATCTCCAGGACTGCTTGCACCCTGCGGTTTGCCCTTCCAATGAATATCAGGGAGATTAAAGTCCCCCCATAAGAGCCAGGCCCTGTGACCCACTGACTTCCTCAGGTTGCTTAAGGGAGACTGCATCCACCTCCTCACCCTCATCGGGTGGTCTGTAACCCCCATCACAACGTCACCTTTACTCTGATGCTCATGCACAAGCTCTCACCCAAACCCTTGCCCATCCCATGCAAGAGCTCCATCCATCTGAGCTGTCCCTTCACACCAAGGGCATCCCCCCTGCTCATCTTCCCTAACGGTCTTGCCTGCAGAGCTCGTACCCTGCCATCACAGCCCTCCAGTCATGCTAGTGGTCCCACTGCATCTCAGTTATTGCAAACATGGTTCAGTCCTGTGACAGCTTGTGCATCTCCATCTGCTCCTCTCTGTGCCTCTCAGGCTGCATGCACTTGTGTATATTTGGGCTGCAGAGCATCAGCTGTGGCACAGAGTGCAGACCGGTCATGGTGAAACATGTTACCAAGGGCCAAGGACACTGTGTGTGCAATGGCCCTACTCCAGAGCAGAGACACACTGGCCTAGATAGCAGGTGGCAATGTAACGGTGAAAGGAGGTTCCCACTGAGAGAGCAAAGCCTGCAGTGCCCAAGGCCAGCGAGAGACAGAGCTGGGCTGTGCAGGAATGGCAGGAGAGGGGTTTGCTGCCTGAGCTGATTTGTAGCACCTTGGGGCCTGTGACAGAAGTGAAGCGATCTGCAGGCAGGACAAGGTGCCACTGAAGAAGTCCCTGGCCCTGGGCAGCATGTGATTTGTCACCCTGAGGTCATCATTAGCCCAGTCCCTGTCCATATCATCTTGGAGGTGAGAAGAGGTTCAGGAGGAGGAAAGCTAGAAGGTTTTAAGGGTACAGAGACCAGAGCAGAGACCTTGGTGTGATGTGCCTCTCCCATTTGTGAAGCAGTCTTGACTGTAGATCAACAGGACTTGGCCTAAAGGCAGTGGTGGGATCCAGTTCTCTGGACACTGGTAGGAAACCTGAATTGCCCTGGGGTACTTGTCCAGCACCCACTCCAAAGGGCCATGGTTTTCCTAGAGGTCCCGTGGTGTATCTGCTAGAGACATGTGGATGGGCTGGACACCCCCAGGCATCAGACATGGTCCTGCAGGCCTGTTTCTGTGTCACTGGGTCAAGTGTCTGCACTGGATGACATCAACTGTTTGCAATGTTTGGGTCTGCATGTGTCTCAGCTTTCTAGTGAGTGGAGCTCTGGTAGCAGTGGGCATCTAGTATCATTGCAGGTGGCCAAGGAAATTCCCTACCTGACCCCACCTCATGCTCTAGAAGGATGTGGGTCTCTCAGATGCTCCATCAGAGCAAGCAGACCCTGGCACATGTTCTCCAGCACCTCTGTCTCTTCCAATGTCACCAGGTGTTTGTGTGTGAGCAACTGACTCTCACCCTTGAACTCCTTTGATTATAACAGGAGCATGGACCAAGATCTCGCATGCAGACATCCGTGCTGTGCTCCCTTCTGCCTGGGACAGGGGAATCCCACCCCCTTTGTGTTTTTTTATGGAGCTCACGAGAAGGATCTAAATCCCATACCAGCCCAGGGCCTTCTAAAGCACCCTGAGAAGCCCAAACTGACTCCTCTGAATCAACACCTGAACCATGTGTCAATGAGATCCCTTCTTGTCCCCACCTAGGTGTCCTGCCTAGTTAAGAGGTTAAGAGGAACTTTCAGAGTGGGACAGTTCCAGCTATCATAGATAGCCATCCTCTGATGAAATAAATTGCAGTGCTGGAATCAGTCTCTCTCCACTCTTTAGCAAAGGACAATAGCTGATTATTTTAGTCTACCTCAGTGAACATTTCCCAGGAAGGTGGAGCAGAAGACCTGCATGGTCATGCACAGACCAAGATCTCGCATGCAGACATCCATGCTGTGCTCACTTCTGCTTGGGACAGGGGAATGCCACCTACACTGTATTTTTAGTGGAGCTCACAGGAGAATCTGAATCCTAGGCCAGCCCAGGGCCTTCCAAACCAGCCTGAGAAACCCAGACTGACTCATCTGTATCAATACCTGAACAATGGGGAAAGGAGCTCTATTCTTCTGCCCATCTAGGTGTTCTGCCTAGCTAAGAGTTGGGGCTCGGGGCTTCCTGAGTGGGACTTTCCACCTTTCATAGACAACCATCCTCTGATGAGATAAATTGCAATGCTGGAATCAGTCTTCTTTCAGTGCTTAGAGAGGGACCATCAGTGATTATTTTAGTCTACCTCAGTGAACATTTCCCAGGAGGAGGCAGCAGAAGGGACAGAAAAATGCATGCCTTCAGCTGGGCCTTTGTTCCTGAGTGGGGCCAGACTCCTGGGATGGAGGGAGCTCATGGCAACCAGGCAGCACTGCTGAGACACAGCACTGTCAGGAGCAGCTCCTCTGCAAAGAGCAGCAGGGCTCCAGGCACTGCCTGCAATTTCTGCCAGAAGATGAGACAAGACAGGGAGAATTGAAAGGCAGTGTGCAGCAGAAGGAGAGAAGAGAGCTCCTTGTGGGAGAAATCTTCACAACCCCTGACACAGTAAGTCTCTGGCTGCAGGGCAATGCTACTGCAGTTCCTGGCAAGGTCTTGAAACCCATCCAGTCACACGATTGGATTTTTAAGAATAGCTCTATCGGTTTCACATTTACAGAGGAGGAGGAGATGCTTCAGAGCAGGGATTCCCAGTCACAGTGTCACAGGGACAGGGCATGCTGCTACCTTCTCCCAGGGACGCTGCAGGGGAGTGAAACTTGGGTGTGCTCGCAGATCTGTCCAGGACTGTAATTCAGAGCAGTGCCCTGTGCCCCAGGGTGCTATGTGCCCAGAGCAGTGACTCTGCTGCCTGCGAGGGTCACCATTCAGCCTGCGCGGGGAGCTCACCACGGGGAGCAGCTCTGGGCGGGAGGAGAGGCCCCCGGCAGGGCAGCTTGAGCCTCCTGTCAAGAGGATGCTGCATGGGTCAGGGCTGCCCACAGCTCCAGCTCACTCCCAGGATATTTCTGGAGGAGACTTTCCAAAAGGAAGGTCAGGGCAGGGGATACATGAAAGGGAAGGAGCTGTCATGAGTCTGTGCTTTCAGTTTGATTCTCTTTGGGTGGGGTGAAATGGGATTGGATCTGTCAGGTTTAGACAGGGAACTGAGGCTCCAAAACAGTGACACTGAGAGAGGAGCAGTTCTGGGAGGGACTCAGCAAATGCCTCCATCCACCCCTCTGCCTAAGGACAGAACCAGCATCACCTTTCCAGCCTCACCAAGGTTTGTCTCCCCTGCTCCATAGCACCGGCAAACACAGAGGTGCCCTGGGCAGTGTCCTGCCCCCGGGAGGTTACTGCAGGGCAGACCTGAGCACCCAGCAGGTGGGATGGGGTGTGTGAGCAGTGAGAGGGGAGAAACGTGGGGACAGAGAAACAGCTCCCTGCAGGGACGGCTCCAGGCAGCAGAGTCATGCTCAAAGTGTGAGAGGAACCATCAACTCCAAGGCCTCCTCTCCTCTCCCAGGCAGCACAGCCCTCTGCTCCCAAGGCTGGGGGGTCCAGGGCAGGAGTCGTTTCCTCAGCAGCCGGACATGCAGGAGAGGAGACACTCCTGAGTGCCCCTCTGCCCCTCCCTGGCCCTGCCTCCCTCACCACAAATATCATGGTATTGCTCCATGTTTCCCACCTGCACATGCTGCCCTTCTCCTTCCCCTTTGGACTCTCTGGGCAGGGGGGGTTCTGATGCAGTTCAGACACTGAGACCCTGCGGGTGCTGCTATGCAAATGTGTCCTTGACAGTGAGGTGCCCAAGTCCTCCCCTAACCTGTGGGACTTTGGGCAATGCAGTGTGGGAGTCTGGGAATGAGCCAACTCTCTCGCCAGGACACCCCATCCTTAGGACATTCCGCCATTTCCCTGGGGTGTCTGGCTGGGCTGCAAGCTGCCTTCCACAAGGACACAGCTCTCCCATTGCAGCTGCGTGTTATCTAGGTGCCCCAGGCAGAAGCCACATACATACTGAGGCCACGGACATGCTGGTGGGAGGGTGGATGCGGGCAGCTGGAAGGAGGCCGATGTGTTGCTGGCTAGAAGGGGAGGGCTGAGACCTGCCTCACGTCCCCTCAGAAAGAGTGCTGATGGGCACTTTGCAAGTGCATTCCTCTGCTCTCCGCGGTGTTGTTTCTTTTTGGGGTAACACGAGTGCAACTGTCCTCCACCTCCGAGGTGCGAGCACAGGGCAGCTGGGAAGAAGGCAGATGGACAGGCCAGCTCTGCTCCCTCTGCACTCAAGCCAGAGTGAAGCCTTTTGCCTCTCCAGAATCACAGCTGCTCACTCTGAGTGCAGCAGCAATGCTGAGGATTTCTACCTCCAGGCATGCTCCTCAGGTGTGACAGGGTCAGCTAAAGGAAACAAAAGAAGCCTTAAAACTCTTAATGCACCCACATTATTTAGAAGTGGGAGTGAAGATACTGAAAATGCCTTCAACATTATGTGTGGATGAAATCTGACTGGAACTGGGAATATAAATTTTAGTCACCTGTTCCCATGTACACAGTGCTGTCGGTCAGGGCTGACTGCTCTGGAGCCCATGGGCAGAGGCCCCTGCTCCTCACAGCAAACTCAGCCAGCACAAAGCAGAGCTCAAGCCATGGAGCTCAGTGATGGTGCTGCTGAGATGGGGAGAGATAATGTGTGTGTGTTTGGGGGAGGTTATGAGAAACCTTTGCTCAGAGAAGTCTGCCCTAATTCGTCTCTATCTGTTCTTCCCTGAAGAGTCCCCAAAGCGCAAAGGGAGCAAATGTCCAACAGCAGCTCCCTTAATGAGTTCCTCCTCCTGGCATACGCAGACACGCGGGAGCTGCAGCTCTTGCACTTCTCGCTCTTCCTGGGCATCTACCTGGCTGCCCTCCTGGGCAATGGCCTCATCATCACTGCAGTAGCCTGTGACCACCGCCTCCACACCCCCATGTACTTCTTCCTCCTCAACCTCTCTGTTTTAGACCTTGGCTCCATCTCTGTCACTGTCCCCAAATCCATGGCCAATTCCCTCTGGAAAATGAAGGCCATTTCTTACTTGGGATGTGCTGGCCAGGTCTTTTTCTTCTTTTTTTTATGCTCAGCAGAGTATTATCTCCTCACTGTCATGGCCTATGACCGCTTTGTTGCCATCTGCAAACCCCTGCACTACGGCACACTCATGGGCAGCAGAGCTTGTGTCAAAATGGCAGCAGCTGTCTGGGCCAGTGCTTTTCTCTATGCTCTCCTGCACACTGCTAATACTTTTACAATACCACTCTGCCAAGGCAATATCATGGAGCAGTTCTTCTGTGAAATCCCCCAGATCCTCAAGCTCTCCTGCTCAGACTCCTACCTCAGGGAAGTTGGCCTTCTTGTGGTTAGTGGCTTTTTATTCTCTGGGTGTTTCATTTTCATTGTGCTGTCCTACGTGCAGATCTTCACTGCTGTGCTGAGGATCCCCTCTGAGCAGGGCCGGCACAAAGCTTTTTCCACGTGCATCCCTCATCTGGCCGTGGTCTCCCTTTATGTCAGCACTGTCATGTTTGCCTACCTCAAGCCCCCTTCCCTCTCCTCCCCAGCTCTGGATCTGGTACTGGCTGTTCTCTACGCGGTGGTACCTCCAACACTGAACCCTCTCATCTACAGCATGAGGAACAAGGAGCTCAAAGATGCGCTGAAGAAACTTGTTCATTGGGTACATTGTCAGCGTCAATAACTGTCCATTGTGCAGCCACTCCTCAGGGTATCTGGCATCAAGGCTGCGTGCTGTGCATTTCTTTCTTTCTTGTTTTTCTCTTTTGTCATTGAAATATATTTCAGGTTCGTGTCAAGCCTCTTCAGGAATTTCTCATTTGAATCTGACCCAAAGGCCGTGTTGAAGCAGGAAGCCAGGCTTCCCTCTTCATCAGCAGACATGGGGGAACCTCAGAGCCCACTAGTCTGAGCTCCCTCGGATGCCCCCAGTGCAATGAGCAGAGTTTCCCTTTGCAGGGTCTCTTTTGGCACTGACACTAAGGGAGCTCAGGGGCACAGAGTCAGGCTCAGATTAGTACAGGCATGGCCAGACTGTGCGTCCTGTGTCCATTAGGAGAGCTCAGCATCCCTGGCCACAGTCAGGGTGTGATCTCACACCCCTCTCCTGCGAGGGTGATAGCCGGCTGTCCCTGTGGGCTGGTCCCTTCCCTCTACAGAGCTCCAACACTCAAAGCAAAGTGGGAGTGGAGGGGAGGAGATTCTGGACAAAGCCTGTGGGAACAGACCCTCTGCTTCTCAGGACCATTCCCCCACTTCCACAGCAGGCATTTCCTGTGCAGCCTTTGTGTGGGGGCTGCAGCTTTCTTGGAGACATGCCCACCAACAGCAGCAGGACTTTCTCTTTTCAGGGCCTTTCCAAGTCTGGCCTTTCTTCAGAAGGTGGAGTCAAAAATACACCCAAAGAAATTGCACCAGAAAAGGGCCTGCTGCTCTGCTTGTGAACTCCTTGGGATCCAGGGGATGAGCTCAGGGTCCCTGCGTGATCCATTAGGGACTGTGGACTGGATTCAGGGTTCATCTGTTGGTGATCAGTGAAGATGGTGAATGGTGTCTGAATTGCCTGCCCTGGGCTGTCCCAGAGGTGACAGTGCTGATGAGAGATGCCCATCCTTCTGGAGGGGAATCTGAACCACTGGGAGAGCTCAGGGGATCTCCAGGGACATCATGTGCCTTGGAGTGGGCAGTGAGTGGAGCCTCACAAAGTGAGGGACGGTCCATGGTGAAGTAAGCAGAAGGTAGAGCACTAAATCTGGGTACTCATGGAGAAACGAGGGCTCTGCAGTTCCCAGAGAGGCAGTGGGGACCCAGGAGGCCCAGGGAAGGGGCACAGGAGAGTGATTCCTGCACCCTCAGTGAAACACCACAGGCTGGAGCTAGTACCCACCCAAACACATCCCCTGCCATTGCAAATGCCCTGGGGTCACTCTGAGCACTGTCCATGAGCACAGACGTGTCAGCAGTATTAGTGGTGTTGATCCCTGTCCGGCTGGGTCTGCTTCCTGCCGCGACCAGCATGGCCAGAGCTGAGTCAGTAATCACCCCACGGCCTCATGGCCCCACAACCTAATCGCTCTGCAGAGCAGCACCACCAGCCCAAGGCCCTGCAGGGAGGACAGGGCAGCAGTGCAGGAATAGCCAGGCCAGCACGGACACAGTGACCTGGGGAAAGGCTCTCTGGGGAGCAGGGATGTCCCAGGACAGAAGCAGGGCAGCGTTCAGAGATAGGAAATGAGAACGAGAAGCAGGTTTCTCTGTTCACCAGCTCAGGGCAGACAGGTATGTCCTCGAGGCAGCAGGAGCTGCCGGAGGGGCTGCAGGGCCAGGGCTCTCATGCTGTGCTGGGCAGCAGGGTGGGCATGGAGGGGCTGCAGGCAGACACGGAGGGGGATGTGCTGGGCACAAGAGCAGAGGGGACAGAGAGTGACCGGCCTCATTGCAGGGCCTCTTGCCCCTGCTGGGGGCCTTGGGCCATGCCTGAGTTACACTGTGGACATGGCTGTGCCTGGCCCTGCACCTCTCGGGTCCTGACCTGTCCCTGTCCCCATCCTGGTGACCTGACTCCCCATCTCTACCTTGGAATAAAGTCAAGAAAGCCTTGGCAAGGGAAGGTGGCATCGAAGGAGATCCCAAAGAAGGCTGTAAATGCAAAAGGTGACCCTATATCCATAGCAGCAACTCTTGCCTGACAGGCAATTTAAAGGTGTCAGGAGAACTTCGGATTTGGACCCTCTACCCAGGGAACACTGCATGCAGAGTCTTAGCTGCATGAAGAAGCGAAAGCAGTCACTTGGGGTCTGATTTGATGATACCCAGTTATGACAATGGGTCTTTCTATGTCACAGCTTGACTGTTTATGAACCATTTGTGACTGGGTTCCTGCTACAAAGAGGATATTGTTGGGAGCAGCAAGAGCGCGGCTGCTCCACGTGGGAAGTGGAGCCAGGAGCTGAGGGTGCTGGGAAGGCAGGCAGGGCAGGGACCCACCGATGAGACGTGCCATCCCACAGTGCCCGGACGAGAAGAGCAGAGCAGATTTGGGGATGGTAACTGGGGTCAGGCACAGTTCAGCGATGGCCAGACGACTGGAGGTCTCCAACCAGCCCTGCTTTGTGTGGGAGCTTGGACTGGAGACCTCCAGAGGTCCTTTCCCACCAAAAGTCCTCTGCAATTCCATGAATTCTTGCTCCTCAGCCTCTGCTCTGGCACGGCTGGTAGCGGGATGAGTGTACCTAGGGCAGGGCAGAACAAGTCTGGCTGGGAGAGCGTCATGAAGAAGATCCAATGGTCCATGGGTCAGCCCTGGCCTTTGGCAAAGCCTGTTGTGCACCCTGAGAGGCTCCATCTGGCTCTTCCAGCCTGCCCTGTGCTCCCCTCCCATCAGACAAAGTGGTGGCCACCATTGCCTGGGGACTCTCTTCCCCACGGGGAGGAGGAGAAGAGACTTCACCAGCCCCACACTGCCTTTTCCACCCTGGCCTTTGCCATTGTGTGTGCCTGGGTCTGTCCACTTGCCTTCTCCACAGTCACAGCTGCCCAGAAGCCCATGAAAATCCTAGTACTCCTACCCTCGAGTGGGCATCCACCCAGAACCTGGAGCCTGGCTGGCCACAAAGGCATCACCCGTCCAGTGCCCCGGCCGTGCAGCCAAGGGCAGGGGTCTTCGCCCCAATTTCTCCTGCTTCCAGCACTGCTGCTGCTGTGCCCATGTCAAACCCTCCCGCCACCAGACTGCCCCGGGACCAAGTCAGCTCCAGCTCCCTCCAGGGCTGCTCTGGAGGCTTTCAGGAGTGCGCTGAGGTGGCACCAGAGCAGGAGCTGGTACCAGAGACCTCAGACATGGAAAGGGCTGTGCTATTATTAAATGACTCTTAAATAATCCCCCAGAGTCTGGGGAGCACCTACGCAGCCCAGGCTGTGCCCCACGTGGGGGTCAGCAAACAGCCATGCTCCTGGATCTGCCAGGATCTGGTGCAGAAGAGAGGCCATGCAAGGCTGCCCTTTTCCCTTCCACTGGGATAGAGAAACCTACAGGAGGACGCAGGTGGCCATGGACAACCCCACAGCTGGGGTGAGCAGTCAGCACGGGAAAGGGGTGATGTGAGGGGCTAGTCTGGGACGATGGCCCTGGGGCAGCTTCCCCAGTGTGTCCGTGCAACACAGGGAACCACCTGGGCTCTTCTCTCCTGCACCCGCCATGTCCTGGTGCCTTTCCCAGGAGACCTGCATTTGCCCTCCAAGCACATGGTTGTTTGCTCCCACACTGCCATTCATACACAGTAGCTGCCTGCTGGCATTTTTTCCCTCCTGGGCCCTTTCCAGCCCAGCCCAGACCCTCCCCTGCTCTCCCCACCTCCCCTGCCCTCTCCCCAGGGCAACCACCAGAGAAGCCCAGGCTGGCTGTGGCCCCCAGCAGTGCCTGTTACAGGGGGCTGCAGAGCTCTGGGCACTCACTCCTCAGCCCCAGCCCCTCTGAAGGGCACAGCAGGGCCTGGGGGGCAGAGAGGGCTGTCAGCCTCCCCATCAGCACCAGGGCTGGGGGCCAGCAATGTCACAAGGAAATAGAGGCCACTCACTCCATGTCTCCACTGCTCTCATCACCAGGACATCCTGCCTGCAGCCCCTCTGGGCAGCCCCTCTGCCCAGGACAGCACAAGAGTCATGGCCCCGGGGCTCCTCAGGCAGCTCCAGTGACAGAGCAGCCTGCCCCGAGCTGACACACACAGAAACAGGTTTTCATTTATTCTTCCCCACAAGCACACAATGGCACCATTGCTCTTCTCCAGAGACATCCCTGTTCTCCAGAGAGCCTTTCCCCAGGTCAGTGTGTCCATGCTGGCCTGCCCAGCCACTCCTGCACCCCCCCCGGGCTAGCGGTGCTGCTCTGCAGGGCGAGCAGGCTGTGGGGCCCTGGGGTGACTCCACACTGGCTGGGCTGGTCAGGGTAGACCCGGCTGGCACAGCATCACTGCACCTGACAACCCCCTCCTCAGGCATCTGTGGCTGTGGAAGATGCTCAGAGCAATCACAAGGCATTTCCAATGGCTCAGGATGGGGTCAGATGTGCCATTAGATGCAGCTATGACTTTTCATTGCTGGTGACATGAATCGCTCTTGAGGCTGCCTTCCCTGTGTCTGAGGAGTCCCCACTTCCTCTCCTGAGGTTGCAGAGCCCTGATTTGGTGCATTCCTCGGTTTGGCCCTTGACTTTGGGTGACTCCACTTGGTTTTGGGAGTCTCCACTCACTGCCCATCCCAGGCAAATCCTGTCCCTGGAGATCCCCTCTGCTCACCTGGTGGCTCCATATCGCCTTCCAGAAGGATGGGCATCTGTCATCAGCCATCTAATATGTGAGAGAGCCCCAGCAGATATCGCTTGAGAACTCACCCTCTTCATGGCCACTGGGCACCCACAAGTGAAGGCTGAATCCAGCCCTCATTCCCTCACACATCACCCTATGAACACATCCTCCTTAGCCCATGGAAAACCCAGTCACAGCAAAAGGGGCTTTTCAGGTGCAATTTCCTGAGCGCATTCTTGGCTCCAGCTTGGGAAGAAGAGCTCAGTCTTCATGCAGTGTACTGATGCAATCCCCTTTTATTACAGAGATGCTGCAAGGGAGGCCTGCTCTGACACAGTCTGGGCAGATTTACACAAAGCCTCTGAGTCAGACAGACAGGGTTTGTGCCTCTGGAGAGGTGGGATGAATTCAAACTTTTCTGTAAAAACATGAATATCACAGACAGCACTCCCAAAGCACAAGAGTTGCCTGAGATGAACTGGAAATGGCTTGTGAGGAGAGATGGGCCACTTATTGCTGCTGAAGTAGTACCAGCTGATTCAGTTTCCTCACTGCATCCTTGAGCTCCTTGTTCCTCATGCTGTAGATGAGGGGGTTCACTGCTGGAGGCACCACCGCGTACAGAACAGTCGCCACCAGATCCACAGCTGGCAAGGAGATGGAGGGGGGCTTCATGTAGGCAAAGATGATAGTGCTGACAAACAGGGAGACCACGGCCAGGTGAGGGAGGCACGTGGAAAAGGCTTTGTGCCGGCCCTGCTCAGAGGGCATCCTCAGCACAGCAGTGAAGATCTGCACGTAGGACAGCACAATGAAAACAAAGTACACAAAGACTAAACAGACGGCAACCACAAGAAGCCCAACTTCCCTGAGGTAGGAGTCTGAGCAGGAGAGCTTGAGGAGCGGGGGAATCTCACAGAAGAACTGCTCCATGATATTGCCTTGGCAGAGTGGTATTGAAAATGTGTTCGCAGTGTGCATGAGAGCATAGAGAAAACCACTGCCCCAGGCAGCTGCTGCCATTTTGACACAAGCTCTGGGGCCCATGAGGGTCCCGTAGTGCAGGGGTTTGCAAATGGCAATAAAGCGGTCGTAGGACATGACAGTGAGGAGAGAATACTCTGCTGAAATGAAGAAAAAGAAGAAAAATAACTGGGCAGCACATCCCAAGTAGGAAATGGCCCTGGTGTCCCACAGGGAATTGGCCATGGATTTGGGGACAGTGGTGGAGACAGTGCCAAGGTCGAGGAGGGAGAGGTTGAGGAGGAAGAAGTACATGGGGGTGTGGAGGCGGTGGTCGCAGGCTACGGCTGTGATGATGAGGCCGTTGCCCAGGAGGGCAGCCAGGTAGATGCCCAGGAAGAGCGAGAAGTGCAAGAGCTGCAGTTCCCGTGTGTCCGCAAATGCCAGTAGGAGGAACTCGTTGAGGGAGCTGCTGTTGGACATTTCGCTTGTTCTGGGCTTTGGGGACTGTCCAAGGAACAACAGATAGAGACAAATTAATACAGACTTCTCTGAGGAAAGCTTTTTCCTAAAACCCTCCCAAAAACACACATTACCTCTCCCCATCTCAGCAGCACCATCCTTGAGCTCTGTCACTTCAGCTCTGGTTTGTGCTGGCCGAGTTTGATATGAGGAGCAGGAGCCTCTGCCTGTGGGCTCCAGAGGAGTCAGCCCTGACCCACAGCACTGCGGACATGGGAACAGGGGTGACTAAACTCTTATATTCCCAGTTCCACCCAGATTTCATCCACACATAATGTTGAAGGCATTTTCAGTATCTTCACTCCCACTTCTAATTAATGTGGGGTCATTAAGTGTTTTAAGGCTTCTTTTATTTCCTTTAGCTGACCCTGTCACACCTGAGGAGCATGCCTGGAGGTAGAAACCCTCTGCATTGCTGCTGCACTCAGAGTGAGCAGCTGTGATTCTGGAGAGGCAAAAGAATTCACTCTGGCTTGAGTGCAGAGAGAGCAGAGCTGGTCTGACCATCTGCCTTCTTCCCAGCTGCCCTGTGCTCGCACCTCGGAGGTGGAGGACAGTTGCACTCGTGTTACCCCAAAAAGAAACAACACCGCGGAGAGCAGAGGAATGCACTTGCAAAGTGCCCATCAGCACTCTTTCTGAGGGGATGTGAGGCAGGTCTCAGCCCTCCCCTTCTAGCCAGCAACGCATCGGGCTCCTTCCAGCTGCCCACATCTAGCTTCCCACCAGCATGTCCCAGAGTGGCCTCAGTATCTAGGTGGCTTCTGCCTGGGGCACCTAGATAACACGCAGCTGCAATGGGAGAGCTGTGTCCTTGTGGAGGGCAGCTTGCAGCCCAGCCAGACACCCCAGGGAAATGGCGGAATGTCCTAAGGATGGGGTGTCCTGATGAGAGAGTTGGCTCATTCCCAGCCCCCTACACTGCATTGCCCATAGACCCACATGTTAGAGGGGGGCTTTGGCACCTCACTATCAAGGACACATCTGCATGGCAAGACCCGCAGGGTCTCAGTGTCTGAACTGCATCAGAAAGCCCCCTGCCCAGAGAGTCCAAGGGGAAGCACAAGGGCAGCATGGGCAGGTGGGAAACATGCAGCAATACCATGATATTTGTGCAGAGGGAGGCAGGGCCAGGGAGGGACAGAGGGGCACTCAGGGGTGTCTCCTCTCCTGCATGTTCGGCTGCCGAGGAAACGACTCCTGCCCTGGACCCCCCAGCCTTGACAGCAGAGGGCTGTGCTGGCTGGGAGAGGAGAGGAGACGTTGGAGTTGACAGTTTCCTCTCACACTGTGAGCATGTCTCTGCTGCCTGGAGCCATCCCTGTAGGGAGCTGTTTCTCTGTCCCCACGTCTCTCCCCTCTCACTGCTCACACACCCCATCCCACCCGCTGAGAGCTCATCTATGTCCTGCAGAAACCTCCCGGGGGCAGGACACTGCCCAGGGCACCTTTGTGTTTGCCGGTACTATGGAGCAGGTGAGAGAAACCTTGCTGAGGCTGGAAAGGTGATGCTGGTTCTGTCCTTAAGCGGAGGGGTGGATGAAGGCATTTGCTGAGTCCCTCCCAGAACTGCTCCTCTCTCAGTGTCACTGTTTTGGAGCCTCCGTCCCGTGTCTAAACCGGACAGATGCAATCCCATTTCACCCCACCCAAAGAGAATCAAACTGAAAGCACAGACTCATGACACCTCCTTCTCTTTCATGTGTCCCCTGCCTTGACCTTCCTTTTGGAAAGTCCCCTCCAGATATGTCCTGCGAGTGAGATGGAGATGCAGGCAGACCTGATCCATGCAGCATCCTCTTGACAGGAGGCTCAAGCTGCCCTGCCAGGGATCTCTTCTCCCGCCCAGAGCTTCTCCCTGTTGAAAGGTCCCCGGGCAGGCTGAGTGCTGACCATTGTGGGCAGCAGAGTCACTGCTCCAGGCACACAGCACCCTGGGGCACAGTGACACTGCTCTGAATTTCAGTCCTGGACAGATCTGTGTGCACACCCAGGCTTCACTGCCCTGCAGCATCCCTGGGAGAAGGTAGCAGGATGCCCTGTCCCTGTGACTGTGTCGCAGGGAATCCCTGCTCTGAAGCATCTTCTCTTCCTCTGCAAAGGAGAAGCCGGGAGAACAATTCTTAAAAATCCAATCTTGTCACTGGATGGGTTTCAAGACCTTTCCAGGAATGTCAGTAGCATTGCCCTGCAGCCAGAGACTTACTGTGTCAAGGGCTGTGAAGATTTCTCCCACAAGCAGCTCTCCTCTGTCCTCCCACTCCACACTGCCTTGCACTTCTCTCTGCCCTCTCTCCTCTCATGTCAGCAGCAGCAGGCAGTGCCCAGAGACCTGCCCCTCTTTGCAGAGAAGCTGCTCCTGCACACAGCTGTCTCTGGGCAGTGCTGCACGGATGCCATGAGCTCCCTCAGTCTGAAGAGCCTGGCCCCACTCAGGAGCAGAGGCCCAGCTGAGCTCATGACTTTCTCTGTCCCTTGTGCTCCCTCCTCCTGGGAAATGTTCACTGCAATAAACTAAAATAGTCAGTTTTTTTTCCTTTGCTAAAAAGTGGAGAGAGACTGATTCCAGCATTGCAATTTATCTTATTGGAGAAAGGTTATCTACAAAAAGTGGAAATGTCCCACTCAGGAAGGCCCTAGTCCCATCTCTTAGCTAAGCAGGACACCTAGATGGGGACAAGAAGAGAACTTGTTTTCCCATTGTTCAGGAATTGGTTCAGATGAGTCAGTCTGGGCTTCTCAGGTGCTTTAGAAGGCCCTGGGCTGGCATAGGATTCAGATCCTTCCCGTGAGCTCCACAAATACACATGAGTTGAGCTTCCCCTTGCTCAGGCAGAAGTGAGCACAGCACGGATGTCTGCATGCAAGATCTTGGTCTATGCTCCCATTATAATCACTGGAGATGGAGGATGGTAGTCAGCTGGTCACACACAAACACCTGGTGACATTGGAAGAGACAGAGGTGGTCCAAGGCATGTGCCTGTGTCTGCTTGCTCTGATGGAGCAATTGCAACACCTACATCCTTCTAGAGCATGAGCTGGGGTCAGGAGGGGAACTGCCTTGGCCACCTGCAATGATACTAGATGCCCACTACTACCAGAGCTCCACTCACTAGGAAGCTGAGACACATGCAGACCCAACATTGCAAACAGTTGATGTCATCCAGTGCAGGCACTTGATTCAGAGACACAGAAATAGGCCTGCAGGGCCATGTTGGATGCCTGGGAGTGTCCAGCCCATCCACATGTCTCTAGCAGATAGACCATGGGAGCTCTAGGAAAACCATGCCCCCTTTGAAGTGGTTGCTGGGCAAGTGCCCCAGGGCATCTCAGGTTTCCTACCAGTGCCCAAACAACTGGATCCCACCACTGCCTTTAGGCCAAGTTCCTCCGATCTACAGCCAAGACTGCTTCATAAATGGGAGAGGCACATCCCACCAATGTCTCTGCTCTAGTCTCTGCACTCTCAAACCCTTCTTGCTCCTCTCTGCTGCAACCTCTTCTCACCCCCAGGTGATATGAACAGGCACTGGGCTAATGATGACTTCAGGGTGCCTGGATCACAGGCCACACAGGCCCAGGGACTTCTTCAGTGGCACCTTGTCCTGCCTGGAGATCACTTCACCTCTGTCACAGGCCCCAAGGTGCTACAAATCAGCTCAGGCAGCCAAACCCTCTCCTGCCATTTCTACACAGCCCAGCTCTGTTTCTGCCTGGCGTTGGGCACTGCAGGCTTTGCTCTCTTAGTGAGAACCTCCTTTCACCATTACATTGCCACCTGCTATCTAGGCCAGAATGTCTCTGCTCTGGAGTAGGGCCATTGCACACATGGTGTCCTTGGCCCTTGGTAACATGTTTCACCATGACCGGTCTGCACTCTGTGCCACAGCTGAGGCTCTGCAACCCAAATATATGCAAGTGCATGCAGCCTGAGAGGCACAGAGAGGAGCAGATGGAAATTCACAAGCTGTCGCAGAACTGAAACATGGTTGGAATAACTGAGATGCAGTGGGACCACTAGCATGACTGGAGGGCTGTGATGGCACGGTACAAGCTCTGCAGGCAAGACCGTTAGGGAAGGTGAGCAGGGGGGATGCCCTTGGTGTGAAGGGACAGCTCAGATGGATGGAGCTCTTGCATGGGATGGACAAGGGTTTGGGTGAGAGCTTGTGCATGAGCATCAGAGTAAAGGTGATGTTGTGATGAGAGTTACAGACCCCCTGATGGGGGTGAGGAGGTGGATGCAGTCTCCTTTAAGCAACCTGAGGAAGTCTGTGGATCACAGGGCCTGGTTCTTCTGGGGGGAATTTAGTCTTGCTGACATTCACTGGAAGGGCAAAGAGTAGGGTGCAAGCAGTCCAGGAGATTTCTGGAGGGTGTCAGGGACAGCTTCCAAACACAGCTCCCTGATGAGCCAGTAAGGGTGATGTTCACATAGATCTGGTACTCACACACAAGGAAGAATTGATGAGGGCTGTGATAATCTGTGGAAACCTTGGCTGCAGTGACTGTGAAATAGTGGAGTCCCAGATCGTGAGGGCAATGAGCAATACAATCAGGCATTATGATAAGATGGGTAAACACACAGGTGGGTAAAAAGCTGGTTGGATGATCGCACTCAGAGGGTTTTTTTGAATGGGTTATGCTTTACCAGGAAGCCAGGTAAAGGTGGAGTATGCAGGGGTTTATACTGGGACCTGTCCTGTTTGAAGGGTTCATCAGTGACCTTGAGGATGCAACACTCATCACATGTATAGATGACACCTAATCAGGAGAAAGAGTCATATATTTGAGGGCTGCCATTCAGGTGGTCCTCAGCAGGCAGGAGGAATGGGCTGTCAGGAAATTCAACAAGGACAAATGCAGGTCCTGCCCCTGGGACAGACCAACACCCTGCAGTGATATGGGCTGGAGAGTGCCTGGCTGAGCAACAGCTCTGCAGAAAAAGGACCTGGCAGTCTTTGTGGGCAGCGAGCTGAACATCAGCCAGCAGCATTCCCTGGTAGCAAAGCAGGCCACAGCATCTTGGGCTGCATGAACAGCAGCACAGCCAGGAGATGGAGGGAAGTGATTATCTCCCTCTACTCAACACTCATCAGAGCCCATCTAGATACTGAGTCCAGCTGGGGCTCCTTGTAGACGAATACTGTTGATCACATGGAGTGAGTCCAGTGGCAGGCCCCCAAGGTGGTTGGGGACTGCAGCACTTGCACTGTAAGGACAGGCTGAGGGAACAGGGCTTGTTCAGCATAGAAAAGGGAAGGTTTTGGGGGGGACTCATAGCAGCTTCCCAGCTCAAGGTTGCCACTGATAACGAACCAGGTTTTTACAGGAATTCATGGCAGGAGAATGAGAGGAAAGAGTTAAAAGCTGAAACAAGTGCAGTGAAAATTGTATATGAGGAAGAAAAATCAATGAGGATCCTGAAGCATTTGAAGTGGGGTCCAGAGGGGATATGGACTCTCTCTTCTTGGAGGTTTGCAGGACACAACTGGTCAAAGCCCTGAGGAACTTGGTATGAATTCAGTGTTGATTCCTAAATGAGCAGGAGGTTGGGCTAGAGTCGTCCCAAGGTCCCTTCCAGCCTGAATGATTTGGTGATTTTGTCCTCTCTGGCGATAGCCACTGCAATTCTTGCAGGCAGGAAGTCCTTTGCTGCATGTGGGTTAGCACCTGACATGGCCTCCCCAGAGCCACAGTCTCCTTGTGATGTGAGGTTGCCTCTTGGACCTGAAAGGTTTTCAGTTCAAGGTTTCATTATGAGTGACTGCTTGTCCAGAGTGAGTCCTCTTTGCAGCCTGCAACACCTGTACATTACAACACGATTCCAAATGAGTGTGACAAATGCAGAAAGTCATGGCATGAGGGTGATTGTACTCTAACATCCATGAGGTCCTTTGCTGATCCAAGAATATCCAGAAGGATCGGAAGAGCCTTAAAGCTCCTAGACATCCACAGGTAATGTTTATCACTCTGGGAGGTGAGGGAGCTGCGTTTGTTCAGCCTGGAGAAGAGAAGGATTTGGGGACAGCAAATAACAGTCTCCCCGTACCCACCAGGACATCACCGAGAAAATGGAGGCAGGCTCTTCACCCTTGTGCATGATGCAAGGGTGAAGGCCAATGGGCATTACCTGAAAGAAGAGAGGTTCATGCTGGGTATAAGGAGAAACTTTTGACCCATCCAGAGAGTCAATCACGGGGGCAGGTTGCCCAAAGAGACTGTGCCATCTCCATCCTCAGAGGTTTTCAAGTCCGAAATGAGTAAAGCCCTGAGCAACCTGATCGGACCTGAGAGCTGACACTGCTGTGGGAAGGAGGTTGGGACAGAGACATCCTGGGATCCCTTCCAGATGGAATGATTCTGCATTTCCTTGCACCTCGACTCTTCTCTTGATCTTGGGAAAACATTCAGCTTGCCTGTGATCATGGATCAGATCTCACAAAAGTCTGATCAGATCAAATGCATGTTTCTTTTCCTGCTCCAGAGTAGTTCAAATTCAGGGTTGCTTGGCAGGGACCCCCAGATAGCCTTTTTTTTTTTTCTTCTTCTTCACTTTTTATTGCATTTTTCCCTCTTTTCCACATTCCAAGTTGTTTTCTTTTACCAATCTGATACCCTCCCATGAAGTCAGCCAACTCCTGTTTAACCCTTCCCCCTTGACCCTGGATTTGCTTTCTTTGTACATTCACTTGGCTTTTCTGAGATGCTTGCCATGGTGATTCCTACCCTTGCCTGCAGTCCCTTTAAACAATTACCTCCTTTTATTACCCGTAGTGTCCTGCAGGTCCTCCTGCTGTTATCCTGTCAGAGGCACCACAAGGCAGGATGAGCCATCTGCACACACTCATTTACAGCTGACACAAGGGAGCTTTAGTCCAGAGGGGCCCTGAGAAACTTGGGGATTTGGCCAACAGAAACCTCATGCTGTTGTACAAGGAGAAGTGGCAGGTCCTGCATCGCAGGACAGAACAGCCCATGCATCAGGACAGGCTGGCACCTGACCATCAGAGGAGTGACCCTGAGGAGAAGGGCCTGGACATTATGAGGGATGCCATATGAGCCAGTGGTGCACGCTCACTGCAGATGAGGCCAGCTGTATACAAGGCTGCTTCAGGAAGAGTGTGGCCACCCAGACAAGTGGAATTATTATCCCCTAGACTCAGCTCTGGTATGGCCGCATCTGGAATAGTGTGTCCCAGAGTGGGCCACTCAGTGCTGGAGGAATGGGGAGCAACTGGAGAGGGTCCAGAGGAGTCTTCCAAGATGGGGTTAGTGTCCTGAAGCACATGGCCTGTATGGAGAGGCTGAGGGACCTGGGCTTCTTCAGCCTGGTGAAATGGAGGCGAAGGGCAGTACAGTAGTAGCCTCCAAGTGCTTGAAAAGATCTTGGATCTCTTCTTGGGAGTGGGAAACAGGATGAGAAGGAGAAAGAGCCACAAATTGCATCTTGAGAGGTTCAGACTGAACTTCGGGTCAAAAGAATGTCACTCCTAGGGCAGTGCTGAGGTGCAACAGGTCACCCAAAGGGAGTCTGTGATCAGCCACTGGCTTTCTGTTTCAAGGAAAAGCAAGGGAGGATAGGAAGACATCAGGAGAGACAGGGAGATCCCAGGGTGAGAGCAAGGTGGGGAAGCAGCTTGGGTGTGTACAGTCTGCAAGGAAAGAGGCACAGGCATGGGAAAGCATAGGACAGCCTGTGGTGGAGATAGCTGAGGTCACTGCCAAGGCTGAAAGATCCCAGCACAGCTAGATCTTTGTCCTCTTGGCTATGGCTGGTGTCTCTGACACTGAGGCTCACGAGAAGATGCTGTTTCCATAAAGCACTGTGGCCTTGCTGCCTCCTTGTCCCTTGGGAGCCCAGCAGGTGCCCTATCATGCTCCTGTACTTGGCATTGTTCACCCCCACCTGCACACTGCCCACAGGAAGAGCCCTGAGCAATGCAGGATGGAAAGCATCAGCCTACCCAGGGGCTGGCTGTCAGTGCCTGGTCACTCTGCTTGATAACACACATCAAGGTTGACTTGGCATCACAGCCACCCTCACATTGTCTTTGCCTACCTGCAATCAGGGCCTCCAGCTTTCGGATCTAATCAGCCCCTGGGGAGCCTTTGTTGGTAATGGCCCTCAGTGGGACCCATTAATGCTCCAAGAAAATTGGAATCTTCTTCTGACTTTAACTGCTTGAGAGGTTGCTTCAGCCTCCTCTCAGGATCTGAAGTTCATGGGCTCAGCACCAAATATACCCGAGGGGTCATTCAAATGTGAAAATCCTTAAGGAGCCATGCCTCTTTCCATAACTTTCTTCAGCTCTTCAATTCTTGTGTCACTAATTGGAAAGTTTGCAGCAGTGTATTGAAAGTAGGCAGATTTCAATGAGCACCTGAACAAGAAAGATGTCTGCTTCTTAAGCTTTCTTGATTCTTCAGTTTGCAGAATAAGTCATGCCCACATTCCCCAATTCATACTGATCCACAGTGTCTCCTAATGAAGTCAGGGCATGTAGGCAAAGCAGTATTTTTGATAGGAGACATGTATGGACACCCTTCCTCCCCAGCTCCCCAGCCCTGCCATTTCCCTCATCAGCCACTGGGGACTTCACATCACTCTTGTGAAAATCGAATCTTTTTCCTCTCAAGTCTGCAGCAGAATGTTACAGCTCATGTGCACCAATTCCCACCTGCTTTCCTGCAAGAAGTAGTTGCAAGAAGACACAGAAGGGTTTTTCTTAATTGGAAACGAACAAATTATAATTCGGAACAGTTAATAAAAGATACAAAAAAACAACTCGTCCACTGTATGTCAAGTCCAAGCTGCCTCCAGTGAGGTCCACTGCCCACAAGGCATAACCTTCCTTGAAATGTTCTCCACAGATAGATAGGAAAGGATAGGCAAGAAACACAACAAAGGAGGTGGCTAAAGAGACAAGGAGACTGCTGAAAGACGAGGCAAGCTTCAGACTCCCAGCAGCTCAGAGCAGCAACTGGAGAGTTGAGAGGTACTTGAAAGGATAAAGAGCAAGGGGAGGAGGAAAACTGGGAAACTATGGGAAGTGCATATGCCCAGAGAGTCTGATGCAAAGATGCCTTTAGAAATGACCAATTTAATCAGGACATGTGGAGATTTGTGAGAGATCACTAAGATTTTATCCACAGCCTAATAGACAGAGCAGTGGAAACACAAGGTCAAGGGCAGATCAAGATTTCTTCTCCCCAGATTAATACCCTTCCTGAAGATGTCCACTCTTTCATCATGTTCATTGAAGTAGACTAAAATAACCCCCAATGGGCCCTCTCTAAGCACTGAAGGAAGACTGATTCCAGCATTACAAACTGTAGCATCAGAGGATGGTTATGTGGAAATGTCCGGCTCTGGCAGCCCCGATTCCCATCTCTTAACTAGGCAGGACACATAGAACAGGGCAAGAAGAGAGCTCCTTGAGAACAAGGAAGAGGCTGATCTCAGCCCAGGCCAGACCTCGTCAGTGCAGATGTCTCTGTCAAATCCAGTTCTCTGCACTTCCCTTTCTACTCTATGGAGGGAACTAAGTTGTCTCAACTGAGTGGTTTTGAGATACCTTTCCTAATGACAAGCTCAGGTACTGCAGGAGCTGCCTCCAAAATTTCCAGCACCACATGGCAACACAGCTACCCCAGGGCATCTCAGGCAGCAACAGCCTCTTTCTGTGGTCAAATGAATGAAGCCCCAAAAGTGGATCCTAGTCATAAGTTGAGATCTCAAAAAATAACTCACTGCAACAATTGACAAGAAATCCTCGTTTCCAGAATTTCACACAGTTTTTACCATTGCCATATATTTTTTTCTTTCTTATTCCTCTTACTTCTCCACCATCTCATGGTCACTGCAGTGACAGCCAACCTCCACATTCACATCCCCATCCAGCCTGAGCTTTAGGCAAGAAACCAAGGGGAGGATGGCACCATCTACTTAGAGGCACAAACTACAGAGGTACAGAAATCACACCGCAGAAAAGCTTGATCTTCTCCCCTCACCCCTGAGGGGATCGAGGTTATGGCCTTTCAGGTGGTTAAAGGTGAATGCCAGGAATTTCAGGAGTAATGTAGGTATGCCTGAGGCAGTGCCTCCCAGGCTGCCCTTACAGTCAACAGGGAGGAGAAGGTGTTCACCTGCCTTCTTTTAGATGGTCACATAAAGCACAAAGGACTCCTGTCCCAGAGACATTCACTCTGTGCTTGAAACGGGGCCTGAGATCATAGGCGTTCAGGATAATTCAGGTTGAAGGGACCACAGGAGGCCTTTAGTGCAATGTGCTGCTCAAAGCAGGGTCACATAGAGGGTCAGAAACCAAAAAATGCCTCTGCCAAAGGACTTCTGGGGATGATAGTGATGGAGAAGTCAGTATAGGGTTGATGGGGTGCTCCAATTCCCATGGACAAAAGGGTTTCCTTCTTCTCCCAAGAATGAAATCCTCTGCTCTCCACAGAGAAGAAGCTGGGACACGAACTTTGCCGCTAACATGAAGGCAGAGAAGCTCCCGAGTCCCTTACAGACAGAGGCTGGTCCAAAGGCCACCACCCCAAAGGCACCAGACCCCCAGGCATGCCTGCCTTCTTGCTGGGCACCCTGCAGCCCCAGGCAGGAGGTGTGTGGGGAACAGAGTGGGGTCTGCCCCCTGCAGCCCTGGCCACCCAGCAGGTGTGGTGGGACCCTGCTCCTCTAGATGAGACTGGGCTCTGCTGCATTTCCCCAGTGTGGAGCCTGCGTCCCCTCCAGCTGGAAAAGCAGCCCAGCAGAGAGCACCAATGCAGGAAACACGATCTCTGTTCTGGAGTGTGAAGAGAGAGGGGAGGACAGAGGGGGATCTGCTCATGCCCTGGGCAGTGATTCCCTCCCTGCAGCTGGTACAGGCCTACTGGTAACCTGTGAGCCCAGGGGCGGGGACTGCAATCTGCTCTGGCTCTACAGATTTCTCAGCCCTTCAGACCCTGGATGCAAAGCACCGGTCTGGGGACACCTCAGCAGTCAAAGGGCCTGAATGCCTAGTGTGTTCCTGAGAACGTTTCTGCAGTCTCCCGGCACTGTTTTGACTCCTGTTGCCCATGGAGCAGAGACTCCTTTTGAGGATGAACTCACTCACTGTGTGACTGAGGACGGGCTTGACCAGGCAGTACAAATGCCAGCAAGGTCTCAACCCCACAACAGTGTCCCATTCCCCTCACTCTGCCTTCCAGCCCATTCCTCATAGAAGATTTGGGTTGGGAGGCACCACCAGAGGTCTACAGGAGCATGATCTGCTCTCAGCTGAGCTAACTTGACAGTTAGATCAGGTTGGTAGGTGATTTCCTGTCCCGTGCCCCAGTGCTACTCAACTGCCATGGTTATTTCTATATTTTTTTCTTCAACTCATTTGAAATTTCCCTTACTGCATCTTCTCCTTGTTGTCTCTTGTCCTTTCCTCCCTTTGGCCCCCAGCCAGACCATCCCACCAACTTTGACTGAGGACAATCACAGCCTCACCTCCAAGCACAACTTTGCTGGGATCTCCTTGAACTGTGCAGGTGGGCTGTGCTGGCCAACTCCAAGTAGAGCCATGTCCTGCAGACCTCTCCGTGGTCTCAGACAAGAGTGTATGGAGACATAACATGACCCAGGGCAGAGCCTGTGGGCTGACACCAGGCCAGAGTTGGGGGCAGCAGGCATGAGAAGAGAAGACCTCCAGCAGATCCTCTCCACACCTGCACAGGGAGTGATGCGCCTGGTCGTGCTCCTGAGAGAAGACAGTGACACAGGAAAGGGGGGAACTGTGATCTGCAGTGCTGGGCACCGACCATCTGTGCTGGGTCTGGGAATCCTGGCAGGTGGTGCTGGTGACTGTAGCCCTTGAGAAACCCTCAATCCTGCTAGCAGCAGTGAGTCCCCTCCATGACTGTCAGGAGCTTCTGGAGTGTCACGGCTCCCATCTCCCTCCTGTCCCTGTGCTGGCTCAGCCCTGCTACCCTCCGTGTGACCCCACAGCCCCCCTGTGCAGGCACCGCACAGGACAGGGTGAGTTCTGGGGTGGGGAAACATCCCTCCAGCATGGTCCCCATGACAGCCCTTGGTGCCCTGTCCCCCATGGCCCTCTTGCCTGGCAGCCTCCCACCAGTCCCCAGCCCCTGCCCAGCCCTGTCCCTGTCCCCCTGGGGTTAGCAGAAGGCCATTGTCTGGGGTCTGCAGATGTCTGAGCCCACAGAGTGGCCAGACAGGGCTGCCCATTGCCCCCATACAGGTGCTGAGCCCAGCAGGCAGACAGAGCTGGTCACATTCAGAGATCGTCCCTCACTGGGACCATGGGAATGGCCAGTGCTGGCAATGACTGACACAAGAGGCTGGGTCTGGGAGGAGTTTCCTGGGACAGTTTTTCCTCTCTGTTCATGCAGCAACAAGATGGGCTGGATGTGTGTTCGGACAGACCCTGCTTGTGGGCCCCCATGGGAGGAGGATGGTCTACAGGCCCAGCAGATGACCCCAGGACCTCCTCTGCATGCTCCCTGCCAGCCCTGCAGAGGACCCAGCAGAGGGCTCATCCTCCCAGGTATTATAGCTGGACATCCAGTCCTCCAACTGGGCCCAAAGCCTTCTTTGGGGGTGACTTTTGGTGTAAGGACCAGCACGCAGGGAGGACAGGATTGTATTAAAGAAATGTGTTGGGGACACTGCATAAGGGACAGCAGCTTTGGAGGAAGAGCCCAGCCTTCAGGCACTGCACCTGCAAGAACCTACTTTATTAAACAGATACTGTGATGGAGTCAGCTCTGACCCAGTGTTGGACACAACTTTATATGGGCACCAGGTGAGACAGAGCAGTCTCAGTGAAGGTGGAATGAATCCAAGCATTTCTGTAGCAACAGGGTGACAAAAAACAAAAACAGTAATACTAGTAATAATAAAAATAAAGTGAACAAACAAAGCTCAGTCCTGGTGTGGGACACAGGGGGAGTCATTTGTGGAGAGCAATGGCAATGTTACCACTGCTGAAAAATGTCCATGAAATCACTTTCCTTAGGGCATCTTTGAGCTCCTTGTTCCTCATGCTGTAGATGAGAGGGTTCATTGCTGGAGGCACCACTGCGTACAGAACAGCTACCACCAGATCCAGAGCTGGGGAAGAGATGGAAGGGGGCTTCAGGTAGGCAAACAGGTCAGTGCTGATGAACAGGGAGACCACAGCCAGGTGAGGCAGGCACGTGGAAAAGGCTTTGTGCCGACCCTGCTCAGCGGGCATCCTCAGCACAGCAGTGAAGATCTGCACATAGGACAGCACAATGAAAATGAAACACCCAAAGACTAAACAGGCACTCAGCACAATAAGCCCAACTTCCCTGAGGTAGGAGTCTGAGCAGGAGAGCTTGAGGAGTGGGGGAATCTCACAGAAGAACTGGTCCACTGTGTTGCCTTGGCAGAGTGGTATGGAAAATGTGTTCACAGTGTGCAGGAGAGCATGGAGAAAACTACTGCCCCAGGCAGCTGCTGCCATTCTGGCACAAGTTCTGTTGTCAATGATAGTCCCGTAGTGCAGGGGTTTGCAGATGGCAACAAAGCGGTCATAGGCCATGACTGTGAGAATAGAATACTCTCCTCCCATCAAAAAGAGGAACAGAAAGACTTGAGCAGCACATCCTGAGTAGGAAATAGCCCTGGTTTTCCACAGAGAACTGGCCATGGATTTGGGGACAGTGGTGGAGATAGTGCCAAGGTCGAGGAGGGAGAGGTTGAGGAGGAAGAAGTACATGGGGGTGTGGAGGCGGTGGTCGCAGGCTACAGCTGTGATGATGAGGCCATTGCCCAGGAGGGCAGCCAGGTAGATGCCCAGGAAGAGCGAGAAGTGCAAGAGCTGCAGCTCCCGTGTGTCTGCAAACGTCAGGAGGAGGAACTCGTTGAAGGAGCTGCTATTGGACATTTTGCTATCTCCAGGCATGGGGGACTGTGTAAAGAAGAAAAGACATTCAGAATTTAGGAGAGACTTTCCAAGGAAAAGAAACCCCCAAATGTTGCAGTTCTCATACAAGGCCCCACATTGCCTCGCTCTTTAATGAGAGGATCTTTGTGCAGTTCCCTTGCTTGAGCTCCACTTTGCCCTGCCTGAGTGTGCTGTGGGGAGCAGGAACCTCTGCCCATGGGCTCCACAGGAGTCAGTCCTGCTGTCAAGCAGTAGGCAGAGGGGAATGGGGGTGACCAGCTCTGGCAGTCACACTTTCTGTCAGGTGAAATCCACTCATCGTGTAGAAGGGATTATCAGCGTTGTCAGTCCCAACTCTAAAGAATGAGGTTTGAGGAAGAGAGTTTCAGGGATTTTTTATTTTCTTTGAGATGTCCTTGTCACCCCTGGGGAGTGTTCCTCAAAGGTAGAAATCCTTGGAATTTCTACTCTAAGTCCTGAGAGGAAAGCATCCACTGTCCCTTGTTGCAGAGTGAGGACAGCTGGTCTGTCTGTTAGTCTCGTTCCCACCTGTCCTGTGCTCGCAACCTCTTGGAGCTGGAGGATGATCACACTCATATGTTGCCCTAGAAAGAAACCAGCCCCTGCTGAGAGCAGACGAGTCCAGCTTCAAAGTGCACATCTCCAAACTTCTCACCCTTTCTCTGGGCACCTGAGGGAGCTCTCCATACTCCCCTTCTAGTTAAGGACACACAGGGCTCTTTTCAGATGCCCACATACAGCCTCCCACCACCATCTCCATACTCTCAGCATCTCTGCACCTTCCTCATGGGGCTCTCAGATATCACAGAGATGCTATGAGACAGCAGTGCCTTTCTGGAGGGCAGGTGGCAGCCTGGCAGGACACCACAGGGAAACGGTCAAAGGACTGTTAGGACTGGAGATGGGCTCTCCTTTAGGGAGAGTCAGCTCATTTCCTAGCCCCATGGACTGCATTTCCTGGAGCTCCACAGGTTAGAAGGGGGCTGGGGCAACCTCATTCCCGTGCAGACCCCTCTGCTGCACAGCTTGCAGCATCCATGTCTCAACTGCAGCTGAAAACCCTCAATCCCAGAAAGCCCGAGAGCAAGAACAGGAGCAGCATGGACAGGAGGGGAAACAAGGAGCAACACCATGATCCTGCTGGCAAGGAGAGAGACAGATGGGCACTCGGGAAAGCCTTCCCTTACACAGCTGGGCATGCGACCTCGCACACAGTGACATCACAGGGCAGTCGCTCTCAGACCCTTTGTCAGGCAGCATGAAATGGGCCCATAGCAGGAGAGATGCCCCTCTCTTCTGCTGGAGGACTGGCTGCAGAGGAGGTGGCTCATGCCCTGCAGTTCCCTCTCATTCCCTGCCCATCTCTGCTGCCTGGAGCTGTCCCTGCTGGCAGCTCTTTCTCTGTCACAACATCTTCTCCCAGTCAGTGCTCACAGACTAGATCGCACCTGCTGGGTGCTCAGTTCTACCCTAAGGAAACCTCCCAGATAAGGGCACTGTCTAGGGGAATCTCTGTGCATGCATGTCCTAAGCAGCAGGTCACATAAACTCCTATGAGGCCACAAGGGTGATGTTGATGCTGTCTGTAGGCTAAGGTGGGGATGAAGTGGCTTCCTGAGGTTTCTCACTGATGTATTAATCTCTGAGAATGAAGGTTTAGGACTCCCACTTCCTTGACAAAACAGAAAACTTGTTCCTTCATTCTCCCTGCCAAAATTAGGAAACTGAAGGTGCAGATGCCTTCAGGAAAGCTCCTTCCCTTTGAAGCAGCCCTTCTCTTGATCTCCTCTTGAAATGACCCCTTGCACATATCCTGCACAGGAGCTAGAGCTGTGAGCAGCCCTGACACATGCAGCACCCTCTCAACAGGAGAATGAACCTGCCCTGTCGGGGGTCACTCCTTTCATCCAGAGTTTCTCGCCATAGTGATGTGGGGAGCTCCCTGGGAAGATTGGGGGCTGACCCTCGCAGGAAGCAGAGTCACTGTCCTGGGCACAGAGCACCCTGGGGCGCAGGGACACTGTTCTGAATCACAGCCCTGCGCAGACCTGTGTGTGCTCCCTGGCTTCACACCCTGCAGCCACCCCTGGCAGAAGGGAGCTGCACGCCCTGTCCCTGTGACGGTGTGGCAGGGGATCCCTGCTCTGAAGCATCTCCTCCTCTGCCTATGCACTGGAGGAGCCGGGAGTGCGATCCTTAAGAAGCCTGTCAGTTATGGAATGGGACAGGTTCAGAAGACCCCTCCAGGAACCTCAGTAGCATTGCCCTGCAGCCAGAGACTTACTGTGTCAGGGGCTGTGAAGATTTCTCCCACAAGGAGCTCTCCTCTCTCCTCCCACTCCACACTGCCTTGCACTTCTCTCTGCCTTGTCACCTCTCATGTCAGCAGCAGCAGGCAGTGCCCAGAGCCCTGCTGCTCTTTGCAGAGGAGCTGCTCCTGTACACAGCTGTCTCTGGGCAGTGCTGCCCAGTTGCCATGAGCTCCCTCCATCCCTGCAGCCTGGCCCCACTCAGGAGCAGAGGCCCAGTTGAGCTCATGAATTTCTCTGTCCCTTGTGCTCCCTCCTCCTGGGAAATGTTCACTCCAATAAACTAAAATAATCACCAGTGGTCCCTCTCTAAGCACTGAAGGAAGACTCATTCCAGCATTACCAATTGTCTCATCAGAGCATGGTTATCTGCAAGAGGTGGATATGTCCCACTCTGGAAGCCCTGATTCCCATCTCTTAACTAGGCAGAACATGTAGAAAGGAGCAAGAAGGGAGCTCATTGACACAAGGTTCAGGTGCTGACTCAGATGAGTCAATCTGGGCATCTCACTCTGGTTTGGAAGCCCCCGGGTTGGAGGGGGATTCAGCAAAATCCTGTGAACTGCACAAACACACAGCAGGTGGGATTCCCCTTGCCCAAGCTGAAGTGTGCACAGCAAATGTTTGCACATGAGCTGCTTCTCTAAACTCCGGGTATAATCAATAGAGATGGAGGGTAGAAGTCAGTTGCTCACACACAAACGCCTGGTGACATTGAAAGAGACAGAGGTTGTCCAAGGTCTCTGCTCTAGTCTCTGCACTCTCAAACCCTTCTTGCTCTTCTCTGCCTGAACCTCTTCTCACCCCCCCAAGAGGATATGAACCAGGACTGGGCTAATGATGACTTCAATGTGCCAAATCACAGGGTGCCCAGGCTCAGGGACTTCTTCAGGGACACCTTGTCCTGCCTGGAGATCGCTTCACCTCTGTCACAGGCCCCAAGGTGCTGCAGAGTCAGCTCAGGCAGCAAACCCCTCTTCTGCCATTCCTGCATGGCCAGGCTCTGTTTCTCGCTGGCCTTGGGCACCGCAGTGTTTGCTCTCTTAGTGGGAACCTCCTTTCACCATTACATTGCCACCTGCTATCTAGGCCAGCATGGCTCTGCTCTGAGGTGGGGCCATTGCACACACAGTGTCTTTGGCTCTTCGTAACAGGTTTCACCACAACCAGTCCCCTCTCTGTGCCACAGCTGATGCTCTGCAACACTAATATATGCAAATGCATGCAGCCTGGGGTAGAAGCAGGAGCAGATGGAGATGTACAAGCTTTCACAGGTGTGAAACATCATTGGAACAACTGAGATGTGGTGGGATCACTCACATGACTGGAGGGCTATGCTTGTAGGGTACAATCTCTTCAGGAGGGACTGTCAGGGAAGAGGAGGAGGGAGGATGCCTTTTGTGGGAGGAGCAGCTTGGATGTGTGGAGCTCTTCCTTGGAAGAGGCAAGGGTTTGGGTAAGTGCTTGTAGGTGAGCATCACAGTAGGGGTGTCATCATGGTGGGAGCTACAGACCACCTAGTGAGGGTAGGGAGGAGGGTGCAGTCTCCTTTAAGCAACGTGAGCAAGTCTGTGGATCACAGGCCCTGATTCTTATAGGGGGGGACTTTAATCCCCCTGACATGAACTGGAAGGGCAAACAGCAGAGTGCAAGCAGGCCACAAGGTTTCTGGAGGGCATCAAGGACAACTTCTTTACACAGCTCCCAGATGGGCTGATAAGGGTGATGCTTTCTTGTATCTGGAAATTTCAAAGAAGGGGGAACGGATCAGGGATGGGATAGTAGGAGAAAGGCAATAGTTGCATTCATCTTCAAAAAAGGCCACAAGGGCAACCTGGGGAGCTGCAGACAGTTCAGCCTCACTTTGGTGAGGAGTGAGTCATGGAGCGAACCCTCTCAGATCACAGTTCTGGGCACATGAAGGAAAAGCAGGTGCCTGGGAACAGTTAGCATGCATTTACCCAGGGTAAATTCTGCCTAACCAACCCGGTTGACCTCTGTGATTAAAAAAAAAAAATCTATTTGTGGATGCAGAAGAGTAAATGTGTTTTTCCTGGACTTTAGCAAGGAGTTTGACACTGTCTCCCACAATATACTTGCATGCATGTTAGAAGGTTTCAGTCTAGAAGAGCAGACAACTGGATAGGTGAAAAGCTGCTTGGATGATCAGAAGCTGAGAGGGCAGTGGTGAATGGGTAGGACTCTTCCTGGAGGCCAGGGAGAAGTGGAGCACCACAGGGTCTCTCCAGGAACTTGTCCTGTTTATCAACTGTATTGGTTACACTGAGGATGCAACACTCCTCATGCTTGTAGATGATCCCTAACTGGAGGTGTGGGTGTGGGGGGGGGCACTCATATGCTTGAGGGCTGCCATTGAGAGGGACCTAGAGAGGCAGGAGGAATGGGCTGCCAGGAACCTCATGAAATTCAAGTCAGTATTCATTAGACCACATCTAGAACCCTGCATCCAGGTTTGGATTTCCAGGAAAAGAAAGAGGTTGATAACTGGGAGTGAGTCTGGCTGAGGGTCCTCACAGTAGTCAAGGTACTGGAGCACTTGCTCTGTGAGGAAATGGGCCTGGTTCAGCTTGGAGAAGAGATGGCTTTGGAGGGATCTCATAGTACCCTTCCAATGGCTACGAGGAGATCATCCATAAGATGGAGCCAGGCTCTTCATTAGGGTGCATGGTGGGAGGACAAGACACAATGGGCATAAGTTGGAAGAAAAGTCGTTCCTCCAGGAGATAAGAAAAAGCTTTTCCTCTACAAGGATGGTCAAGCATTGGAAGAGGTTGCCCAGAGAGGCTGTGCAGTCTCCTGCCTTGGAGGTTTCCAACACCAAACTGGATGAAGCCCAGAGCAACCTGGCCTGACCCCAGAGCTGACCCTGCTTTGAGCAAGGAGATTGGGCTAGAGACCTCCTGAGGTCCCTTCCACCCTGAAGGAGTGCATGATTCTTCCCACTCTCAATCTTCTCCTGTGGATGTCAGGGAAAGCACACAGGTGCCCTGTGACACTGGAAGCAGGCCAGCCTTCTTGTCCTCCTCCAGTCAGAATTATTCAGAAGCAGGGCCTCTTGGCAGGAATCCCCAAGAGAGCCCTGATCAATCCTTGGCTTCACTTTGAATTGCTTCACTTTAAATGGCTTCACTTTGAATTGCCTTGTTTTTTTTCCATGTCTTCTAACTCCCTTTTATCCCTTTTATCACCCTGATCCAGTACCATACAGCCCACCCCACCCCTGCTCATCCTGAACTCGTTGGCGCTGGTGTGGTTTGTTTTGTTCGTTAGTTGGTTGCTTTTCTTTTTTTTTTTTTTTTTTTTTTGATTTGGACAACAGATACCTCAGGAAGATTTCCAAGAAAAGTGTCAAGTACTGTGCCTAAGTGGAAATAAACACATTCATGAGGAGAGGTTGAGGGACCTGGTTTTCCTTAGCCCACTGAAGTGGAGGCAAAGGACAGTAGAGTAATAGACTGTGACTGCTTGAAGGGTGGGTTCAGAGATGATGGAGCTTTTCTTGGCAGTGGGAAAAAGCATGCAAAGGAGAAAGATCCACAAAGTGCATCTTGAGAGGTTCAGAGTGGATTTCAGGTCAAAAGAATGTCACTCGTAGGGTAGTGCTGTGGTGCAACAGGTCACCCAGAGGGAGTCTGTGATCAGCCCCTGCCTTTGTGTTTCAAGGAAAAGCAAGGTAGGACAGGAAGACATCAGGAGAGTGAGAGCAAGGTGGGGAAGCAGCTTGGGTGTGTACAGTCTGCAGGGAAAGAGGCACAGGCGTGGGAAAGCATAGGACAGCTTGTGGTGGAGATGGCTGAGGGCATTGCCAAGGCTGAAAGTGCCCAACACAGCTAGGTCTTTGTCCTCTTGGCTATGGCTGGTGCGTCTGCCACTGAGGCCCCCGAGAAGACGTTGTTTCCTTAAAGCACTGTGGCCTTGCTGCCTGCTTTTCCCTTGGGAGCCCAGCAGGTGCCGTATCATGCTCCTGCAGTTAGCCTTGTGCACCCTACCTACACACTCCCCACAAGAAGAGCCCTGAGCAATGCAGGATGGAAAGCATCACCCTACCCAGGGACTGGCTGTCAGTGCCTGGTCACTCTGCTTGATAACACACATCAAGGTTGACTTGGCATCACAGCCACCCTCACATTGCCTTTGCCGACCTGCAATCAGGGCCTCCAACTTTCAGCTCTAATCAGCCCCTGGGGAGCCTTTCTTGATTATGGCCCTCAGTGGGACTCATTATCTTTCCAAGAAAATTGGGATTTGTTTCTTGAGAGGTTTCTTCACCCTCTTCTCTGCATCTGAGGTTCATGGGCTCAGTACCAAATACAGCCGAGGGGTCATTAAAATGCAAAAAAAAACCTAAGGAGCCATGCCTCTTTCCATAATTTTCTTCAGCACTTCAATTCTTGTTTCGCTAATTGGAAAGTTTGCAGGAGTGTATTTAGAAGAGAAAGAGGTCAATGAGCACCTGAAAAAGAAAGATGTCTGCTTCTTAAGCTTTCTTGATTCTTCAGTTCTCAGAATAAGTCATGCCCACATTCCCCAATTCATACTGACCCACAGGGTCTCCTAATGAAGTCTGCACATGTAGGCAAAGCAGTATTTCTGATAGGAGACATGTATGGAGAACCTTCCCCCCCAGCTCCCCAGCCCTGCCATTTCCCTCATCAGCCACTGGGGACTTCACATCACTCTTGTTCAAATCGAACCTTTTGCCACTCAAGTCTGTGGCTGAATGTTACAGCTCATGTGCACCAATTCCCACCTGCTTTCCTTAGAGAAGTAGCTGCAAGCAGACACAGAAGGGTTTGTCTTAAGAGCAAACAAAAATAAAATTATTTTTTGGAACAGTTTAATAAAAGATACAAAAAAAAAACACTCGTCGGCTGTATGTCAGGTCCAAGCTACATCCAGTGAGGTCCACTGCCCACAAGGCATAACCTTCCTTGAAAGGTTTTCCACAGATAGATAGGAAAGGATAGACAAGAAACACAACAAAGGAGGTGGCTAAAGAGACAAGGAGACTGCTGAAAGACGAGGCAAGCTTCAGACTCCCAGCAGCTCAGAGCAGCAACTGGAGAGTTGAGAGGTACCTGAAAGGATAAAGAGCAAGGGGAAAAGGAAAACTGGAAAGTATGGAAAATGCATATGTCCAGATGCAAAGATGCCTTTAGAAATGATCAGTTTAATCAGGACATGTGGAAATATGTGAGAGATCACTGAGATTACATTCACAGCCTAATAGACAGAGCAGTGGAAACACAGGGTCAAGGGCAGATCGATATTTCTTCTCCCCAGACTAATACCCTTCCTGAAGATTTTCACTATTTCAACATAGGAAAACATTGACAGTAAAATTAGCCAATTGTTTGAGCTGAGGAAAGTGTGTTCCTAGTTTTGAAATGGTGAAACCAGTTCTTCACCTTTCCAGGCAGAGCTCAGGGGTCCAACCACAAGCACCCTGGGGCACTTGGAGAGGCCCCGGTGTCTCTGAGGCACCTACCTGGGCCTGGTAGCTATTGCAGGGGACCTGCGGGAGACTGGAGCCCCTCAGAGCTGCAGAGGGAGGCTGGGCAGAGGGGACCAGGGCACCTGCAATGGCACCAGCTGCTCATGACCCTGTGACTGCATCCCACCCCAGCTCTGAAAATGACTTCCCCTTAAAAAAAAAAAAAGAAAGAAAAAGGAAAGAAGAAAGAAGAAGAATTTTCCCAAAAGGCCAGTGTATCAAAAAAGAACTAAACAAAAAAAAGAAAAGTAAAAAAAGAAAATAAGATCACAGTGATAATAAGAATAATAAAATAAGAACACAAAGAAGTTTCAAATGCTGTAAAGTGTAACAAAACTTTTTTTTTGCTTTAGATAATTTATCTAATTTCTTTCTTCTTTCATTTTTATTGACAGTTTCTAAAGATTTCTTTTATAATAGGGTCCACACTATAAAAATAATATTTTTGTGTCTCACACAAGTCCAGCGCCCTTCAAACCACTCCCTGCCCAGGATTTTCCTTGACATTCCTTGATGTTTGCACACGGCGAGTCACACCATGAGGTGTCGAGCTCTCACAACTGATGGAGGAAAACAGCCTGATCGGCTTCAGTGAAAACGCTCTATTTATCGATGGCTGAAATTGCACCAATCTCAACATACCTCTGTTAAACTGACATCTTAAAGGATTCCCCAAACATCTAGCCACAAACCCTTTTCAGTCCCTGCATGGTCATGAAGCGCGACTCCATTTTAGGTGACAACAGGGATGGGAATTAGCTTGCTCAATGCCAGAACCCTTCAGTGCAGATGTCCCTGCCTAACCCAGCTGTCTGGACTTCCCTTTCTAGTCAATGGAAAGGAAAAAGTTGTCCCACTGAGATGTCTTGAGATGCTTCTCCTGGTGACCAGCCAATGCTCCAAAAAGGCTCCCATAGTTCCTGGGTCACATTTGCCAGCACCACATGGGAACACAGCTGCACAGGGCATCTCAGGCAGCAGTGGCCTCTAGATGTGTTGATAAGGGCCTGAATGTAAAGTTCTCGTCATTGGGTGAAATCTATACAAAAAATAGCTCTATGCAAGAACTGAAAAAAGTCTTTGTTTTCAGAACTTCCAACATTCTTTATCAATTCTAATGAATATTGTCTTTCTCTTTTATTGGCGTCACCATATGCATGCACTACAGAAATTACTCTATGTGAGTTTACATGTTTATATATATGTTCATGTTATTCAACACGATACATTTCCTGTCAACACTCTGAATGTAGAAACTTGGTTTTGAGAAACTACTGTATTAAAATTGACAAGTCTCCTCTCTCTTCTTCTGCCTCTCTGTCCTCTCTTCCTCTGCCTAGTGTGTCTTTACAGAGGCCTCATGGCCCCTCTGCCCTCCAGGGAGGTCTCCTGCTGGAACCTGCCAAGCAGATCCTGACGGAGCTGAAATCGGCTCTCCTGCAACCCTAGGTGTGCTTCGCCTTTTTGTCTTACTTCTCCACCATCTCATGATCATTGCAGCCATGGCTGCCATCAGCCTTTACATCCCCATCTGGATCTGTTTCGCTTGTGACTGACAGAGTCCAGCTGTTGTTGGCTCATTGATTGCCTGGGCCAAGAAATTGTTTTCAACACTCTCCAGGAATCTCCTGGGCTGCTTGTGCCCTAGCTGACTGCCCTGCCAGCAGATTTCAAGGTGGTTAAACTACCCTGTGAGAACCAGGATCTGTGACCATGAGGCTTCCCCCAGCTGCCTACACAAGGTTTCAGCTGCTTCCCTTCCCTCCTCTGGCAGCTGTTAACAAACACTACCAGAATGTCACCCACACTGGTGTGTCCTCTTGTCCTTGCTACAAGGTCTCAGCTGGCTCATCACCTGCTCCAACACAAAGCCCTGTGCACCCCTTTGCAGAGAGCACTCCTGCACCTCCTCGCCATCCTGGCCTGCCTTCCCCAGGAGCTGAGTTTCAATTTGCCACGTGAGCTGTCCCACAATGTGTGCGTAACTCCATGGAGATAGAGAGAGGGAGGTGCCGGTAAAGGGGACATGGCCGGGATGTTCAATTTGGGGCCCAGAAGAGGGACAGGGGAGAAAATCATAGAAGTGACACATGTGCAGCGTTGATGGTGAGGTCACCTCTTGTACAGGAACTTCATGGGCTGGGCTGTGATAGGAGCCATTCTGAGGACAAGAAGACAATCACACCACCACTCATCCCAGCAGACATGATATATGGGCAGGAGGATGGGGAGAGGCAGGGAAAGGGGACATGGCTGCAGTGTTGATTGTGAGGTCACTTCCACTGCAGCTGCCTGATTGGCCCTCAGCAGATGTGCTGGCCAGCAGGCTTTGGGATGTCACCCAGCACCTCAGAGAGTCCACCCAGCAGAAATGACTGGCCTGGGGAGGGGAGGGGGTGACGCAGGTGACAGGGACCCATCTGGGTGCTGACTGAGAGGGCAAATCTGCTGCAGCCACCCCACCAGACCGCAGCCGGCAGGCATGCAGGCAGGGCTCATGGCCACCCTGCTCAGGACTAGCCCTCTGGGGCAGACCTGCCACCAAGCTGTGCACAGCTCCTCGCCTAGGTCTCCTCCGAGCCCAGCGTGCTGACCCTGTTGGCCAGAGATACCATGGACATTTATTTATACGAGTAGTATCTCCACTTAGCCTTTGTTAATAGGAGAGGAAGGCAACTGCTATGCCTCCAACCTAAAAAACCTCGTGGTTGGAGAGATCTCAGAAGTGTTAACTTCAACAATCTCCAACAAGGAACTCTTTCTGAACGATGACCTCCTTATGCTCCAAATACCCTAAGCTGCATATTTCTATGTATTTCACAGCATATGTGGGATATCTGGCTGCACATCCTGGCAAGAGCTGAGGAAACGCAAGGCCTCAACCTCAGTGCACAGAGGGCAGCAGGCTGCCAGCACCCCTGGCTCACGCCACCAGGGCAGCCTGGGCCCTGCAAGCCAAGGCACATCGTCACCTCGCAGTGCTCCCCAGCTCCCAAGCATGGCAGGGCTCCCCACGCACAGCACTGCTCTCTCCAGACAGTTCTTCCTGCATGCAGCACCAAGACACTGGGGCCATCATCTGTCCCAGGAAGCAGACCCACAGTGCTCTCCCAGGGGCTCAGCAGGCCAGCTCTTGCCTCTCGCTTTTGCCTCACATGCCCTCAAGGCACTCACCCAAACAGCCTCCCAAATCAAGTCTCCTTTGTGGCTTCAATGGAGATGGAGCAGTCTCTTTGGCACCACTCCCCCTCTCTCTGCATTTGCTCTGAAGGCTCACAAATAACCACATGACGGCACACACACACACTGACCAGTATGCACAGGGACAGGGCAACAGTCCCACACAGGCAGGCTTCCAACGAGAAAAACGGCACAAGGCTTCTGCTGCTCTCAAGCATTTGCATTCCCCTGTCTCACCAAGGGCTGCTATTTCTCTCCCGGACAAAGCCTTGAGCCAAGGCAGCAGACTCCCGTAGTGCGCATGACACATGGAGAAGCCAGCCAAGGCTCCACCTTCAGGGTCCCACATGGCATGGCCCAGGGAGAGTCCGAGAGCACCAGCAAAGTCACCCACTGAAGGAGCTTGGGGTGTGGCAGAGCAAAACTTGTTATTCCTCAGGTTTGGTACAAGAAGCTCTCCTCTAAACCAGCACCAGGGGGCAGGCTGCAGGAAGGACCACTGCTCTCTCTTTCCTTAGCAAGCAATTGACCCCCAGCACTCCACTCACTGGCACCTGGATTTTTCAGGGCTGCAGGGAGACGATGCCACCTGGGCCTCAGGGGGCAGGAGTTGGAGAAAAAGAGTGGTCACAATGCAAAAGCTCTAGGAATTTCCCCTCATAAATAGAGGGACAACCCTAAAAGTGCTCAGGTAGAAAACGCCAAGGATCAAGTGCTTCAAATGCTTTACAGCCCTGGCTCCCTGGATCTCCAGCAGTTTTGACCCTAGGCTTCTCAGGACATGCCCACACACTGCAAGGCTGCTGTCCAGACTTCAGTGCAGAACCTGGAAGGCAGTGCAATGCCTCAGGACCTGCATTTTGGCTCATTCAGAAGTTTGTGAGGTGACCAGCTCCCAGAGCTGCAGCTGCTGAAGCTTGAGAATGTCCCTGCAACCAACCTTCCTGCTCTTCCTCATCTCTGCACAGTCCTGGGTGACTTGAAGAAGGGAGGCTCCATCCCCCTTGAATGCTGTCAGAGATGGGGCTTTCCAAGTCACTGCAAAAGGAAGGGCTCGTCTACCTCTTTGGGTTGCTCATTTGGCCTGTGGCACCCCCTCTGTGATGCTGTGAGCCCCAGCTCTGCACCCTGGTGTCCGCCCTTTCTATCCCCTGTCTCCTGTGTGTCTACCCAAAGTCTTCTCTATGCACCTGGGGCACGGCTTCAAATGAGAGAAGTGTTGCTTTCGAGAGCTTGCTTGAAGCTGTGATATGCTGTGGAGCTGAAGGCCTGATGGAGGCTAGTCCAGGATGCAACCGTGCCCCCACATCCCCTCCTGCTCCAGGCCTGAGCACCCAGAAAGGTCCCAGGAAGGAGAGCAGTGGGTTTGGTGTGGTGGGATGGGTTTCCCTCGACATGTCCTGAGTCCGGCATGGGTATCTTTGAGCTCCCAGGAAAATCCCTCTTCTCTAGGGCCTTGCATCAAGGCTTTTATAGACTTTTGTACAGAAGCACAGCCCAGTCTGGGACCCACAGGAGCTGTCTGTCTCTCCTATTTCCACATGAAGGGTGTTTCCAGTGCAGCTCTGTCCATGCGAGCTGTTTGGCTTTTGCAGGGCCTTGGAAGCTGATGGACAGCCAGTCCTTCACTGGCCATTGTTATTAACCCTGCTCACAGGTTGGGGTAAAGAGCTGCTGGTTTCACCAGCTGAGATGCTCTTGCCTGAGTCCTTCCCCATGTCTCAAATTGTCAGGGCACCAATAGGAGAATGCTGGTTGTCCTGGATGTGTGGAGGATTTCCTGGGTCTGTTCACCATTGGGGAAGGAATGAGACTTCTGAGTTGTGGGAAGGTTTCTCCCTCTGCCTGGGACATGAGGCCCTGCTGTCTTCAGCTCCATCATCACTGCTCCCAAGCAATCCCCCTGTTAGGAAATGTTGCCTACAATTACTTGCAGGTCTTTCTCCAATTCCTGAGTTTTACAGGCTAGCTGTAGGTACTACATGGGCAGAAGCTGATCTTTTCTTGGAGCAATAACTGGTCCGTAATGGGTGTTTTGCTGCACTATGATCATTGGGAGGCCATGGGGTGAGTCAGGGAGGCCGTTCAGGAGCTGGCTGAGCCTTGGGGGAGGCAGGGGCATCTGCAGGTGGCAATAGCCGTGTGGCCGGGGTGTGGGCAGGAAGGTCACGGCTGTCTGCAAGAGCTGTGCCAGGAAATCCCCAGGGTCAAATCAGTTCTGTGTCAGCAGCTGACAGGCCAGCAGGAGGCAGGTGGCTCAGCTGGTGATTCTGAAGTCACTTCTGCTTCTCTGGAGATATTCAAAACACACCTGCATGCAATCCTGTAAAACATGCTCTAGGTGTTCCTGCTTGAGCAGGGGCAGTTGGACTTAGATCATCTCCAGAGGTCCTTTCCAACCTCAGCCATTCTGTGATTCTGTGATTCTGTGGGAGCTGCCCTCTCCTGACCCACCCTGGTGTGGCCAGCTCCACCTCAGCCCATTCCTGAACGGCTCCAGTGCAGCCCTGGAGGGAGCTGGAGCTGCCTCAGGCCCGGGGCAGTCTGGCAGCAGGAGGGTTTGACATGGGCACAGCAGCAGAAGTGCCGGGATCAGGGTGAGGAACAGGGAAATTGGGGCGAAGACCCCTGCCCTCGTCTGCACGGCCAGGGAACTGGATGGGTGATGCAGTTGTGGCCAGTTGGCTCCAGGTTAGGGATGGATGCCCACTTGAGGGTAGCACTGGGATTTTCATGGGCTTCAGTGCAGCTGTGACTGTGGTGAAGGCAAGTGGGCAGACCCAGGCATACGCAACGGCAAAGGCTGGAGGTGGAAAAGTCAGTGTGGGGCTGGTGAAGGACCTCCCTATGGTAACCATGGAGAAGAGAGTCTTCAGGCATTGATGGACTCCAGTTTGGCCAATGGGAGGGGAGCACAGGGAGGGTGGAAGAGGCAGAGGCAGCCTCTCGGGGTGCATGAGGGAGTTTTCCAAAGGCCAGGGCTGAGCCAGGGAAGGACCTTTGGATTTTCCCCCGATGCTCTCCCAGCCAGACTCATTCTGCCCTGCCCTAGGTGCTCTCATTCCCCTGCCAGCTATGCCAGAGCCAGGGCTGAGGAGCAAGAATTCATGGAATTGCAGAGGAGTTTTGGTGGGAAGGGACCTCTGGAGGTCTCCAGTCCAAGCTCCCATGCAAAGCAGAGCTCGTGGGAGCCCTACAGTCTTGTCTCGCCATTGCTGGACTGTGCCTGACCCCAGTTACCATCCCCAAACCAGCTCTGCTCCTCTTGTCTGGACATTGTGGGACGGCACCTCTCGTTGGTGGGTCCCTGCCCTGCCTGCCTTGCTGGCACCCTTGGCTCCTGGCTCCACTTCCCACACAGAGCAGCCTTGCTGTGGGGCTATGGGCCATGCTGGTCGCAGCAGGAAGCAGACCCAGCCGGACAGGGATCACCACTGTTGATACTGCTGGCACCTGTCTCTGCTCATGGATGGTGCTCAGAGTGTTTGCAATGGCAGCAGATGTGTTTGGGCGTGCACTAGCTCCAGCCTGTGGTGTTTCATTGAGGGTGCAGGAATCACTTTCCCATGCCCCTTCCCTGGGTCTCCTGGGTCCCCACTGCCTCTCTGGGGATTGCAGAGCCCTCCTTTCCCCATGCATACCTGGATTTAGTGCTCTACCTTCTGGACACTCCACCGTGGACCATCCCTCACTTTTTGAGGCTCCATTCACTGCCCACACCAGGCACACACTGTCCCTGGAGATCCCCTGAGCTTTCCTGGGGGCTCCGATTCCCCTCCAGAAGGATGGGCAACTCTCATCATCACTGTCACGTGTGGGACAGCCCAGGGCAGGCATTTCAGAGGCCATTCACTATCTCCACTGACACTGGTCACAGAGAAATGGTATCTGAGTGGAGCCCTTGGTCCCTAACAAATCACACAGGGACTCTGAGATTGTCCCCCAGATCCCATGGAGTTCACAAGCAGAAGAGCAGGCCCTTTTAGGGTACAGTTTCCTTGGGCATATTTTTGACTCCATCTTCTGAAGAAAGGTCAGACTTCAGGCACGTCACAAGGGAGATCCTATTTTATTATGGAAATGTTATTCTGGAGGCCAGGTCTGGCATAAGGGTGCCCAGTGCCTCGTCCTGCCTCTGCTCACAGGACACATGCACATGGAAACACAACCCTACCACCACCAGGTTATGAGAACTCCTGGGCTATATCCACAGAATGGAGCACAGAAGGTCAGCATAGAAATGAAGAGAACAACTCTGAAAAGAGAAAGTCCTACTGCTGTGTGGGGACGCGCCTCCAAGAAAGCTGCAGCCCCCACGGGAAGGCTGCAGTGAGGAAACGCTTGCTGTGGCAGTGGGGGGATGATACTGCCAAACACGGGGTCTGTCCCCACAAGCTGCTGCCTGACTCCCCTCCCTCCACTCCCCCTCCACTTGTAGTGCTGGAGCGCCAGAGAGGGAAGGGACCAGCTCGCGGTGACACTTGGCTGCCACCCTCACAGGAGAGGGGTGTGAGATCACACCGTGACTGTGGCCATAGGAGCTGAGCTCTCCTAATGGACACGGGACCCATGGTCTCACCCCACCTGTACTCGTCTGAGCCTGACTCTGTGCCCCTGAGCTCCCTTGGTGTCCATGATGAAAGAGACCTTGCAAAGGGAAACTCTGCTCATTGCACTGGGGGCATCTGTGGGAGCTCAGGCTAGTGGGCTCTGAGGTTCCCCCATCTCTGCTGATGAAGGGGGAAGCCTGGCTTCCTTCTTCAACACAGCCTCTGGGTCAGATACAAATGAGAGATTCCTGAAAAGACATGACATGAACTGGATTTTTTTTTTTCGTCTGTTGTTTTTTTAAAATGGATGCAAAAGAGAAAAATAAGAAAGAAATGAATGCACAACATACAGCCTTGACTCCAGATATCCTAGTGAGTGACTGCACATGGAACAGTTATTGGTGCTGGCCTTGTACCCACTGAACAAGTTTCCTCAGGGCATCTTTTAGCTCCTTGTTCCTCATGCTGTAGATGAGGGGGTTCAGAGTTGGAGGCACCACCGAGTACAGAACAGCCAACACCAGATCCAGCGCTGGGGAGGACAGTGAGGGGGGCCTCAGGTAGGCAAACAGACCAGTGGTGACACACAGGGAGACCACAGCCAGGTGAGGGAGGCATGTGGAAAAGGCTTTGTGCCGACCCTGCTCAGAGGGGATCCTCAGCGCAACTGTGAAGATCTGCACGTAGGACAGCACAATGAAAATGAAACACACAAAGGCTAAAAAAAGACTAACCAGAAGAAGCCCAACTTCCCTGAGGTAGGAATCTGAGCAGGAGAGCTTGAGGATCTGGGGAATTTCACAGAAGAACTGGTCCACTGTGTTGCCTTGGCAGAGTGGTATTGAAAATGTGTTAGCAGTGTGCAGTGCAGAACAGAGAAAAACACTGGTCCAGAGAGCTGCTGCCATTCTGACAAAGGCTCTGCTGCTCATGAGTGTGCCGTAGTGCAGGGGTTTGCAGATGGCAACAAAGCGGTCATAGGCCATAACAGTGAGGAGAAAATACTCTCCTCCTAACAAGAAGAGAACCAGGAAGACTTGAGCAGCACATCCTGAGTAGGAAATGGCCCTGGTGTCCCACAGGGAATTGGCCATGGATTTGGGGACTGTGGTGGAAATGGAGCCAAGGTCCAGAACAGAGAGGTTGAGGAGGAAGAAGTACATGGGGGTGTGGAGGCGGTGGTCGCAGGCTACAGCTGTGATGATGAGGCCGTTGCCCAGGAGGGCAGCCAGGTAGATGCCCAGGAAGAGCGAGAAGTGCAAGAGCTGCAGCTCCCATATGTCTGCGAATGCCAGGAGGAGGAACTCGGTGAGGGAACTGCTGTTGGATATTTTGCTATCCCCAGTCATGGGGGACTGTGCAAAGAAAAAAAGACATTGAGAAGTTAGCAGAGACTTTTTAAGTAAAGAAGCCCCCAAATGCTGCAGTTCTCATACAAGCCCCCACATTGCCTCTCTCTTTACTGAGAAGGTCTTTGTGCAGCTCCCTTGCTGGAGCTCCACTTTGCACTGGCTGAGCATGCTGTGAGAAGCAGGGACCTCTGCCCATGGGCTCCAGAGGACTCAATCCTGCTGTAAAGCAGAGGGCACAGGGGAATGGGGGTGACCAGCTCTGACAGTCACAATTTCTGTCAGGTGACATCCACTCATCATATAAAATGGCTTTTCAGCATCTTCACTCTGATTTCTAAGGAATGAGGTTTGAGGAAGAGAGTTTCAGGGATTTTTTATTTTCTTTCAGATGTTCTTGTCACCCCTGGGGAGTGTTCCTCAAAGGTAGAAGTCCTTGGCATTTCTACTGAATCCTGAGAAAAAAACGATTCACTGTCCCTTGTTGCAGAGTAAGGACAGCTTCTCTGTCTATTAGTCTCCTTCCCAGCTCTCCTGTGCTTCCCCCTCTTTGAGGTGGAGGATGATCACAGTCATATGGTGCCCTAGAAAGAAACCAGCCCCTGCTGAGAGCACACGACTCCAGTTTCAAAGCGCACAGCTCCAAACTTCTCTCCCTTTCTCCGGGCACCTGAGGGAGATCTCCACACTCCCCTTCTAGCCAAGGACACACAGGGCTCTTTTCAGATGCCCACATACAGCCTCCCACCACCATCTCCATACTCTCAGCATCTCGGCACCTTCCTCATGGGTCTCTCAGATATCACAGAGGTGCTGTGAGACAGCTGTGCCTTTCTAGAGGGGAGCACGCACTCTGCCAGGACACTATAAGGAAACAGTCAAAGGACTCGTAGGACTGGAGATGGGTTCTCCCTAAGGGAGAGTCAGCTCATTTCGCAGCCCCACAGACTGCATTTTCTGGAGCTCCACAAGTCAGAAGGGAGCTGGGGCAACCTCATTCCCATGCAGACCCCTCTGCTGCACAACTTGCAGCATCCATGTCTGAACTGCAGCTGAAGCCCCTCCCCCCCCCCGAAAAATCAGAGAGCCTGAGAGCAAGAAGAGGAGCAGCATGGAAAGGAGGGGAAACAAGGAGCAGCACCATGATCCGGGTGCCAGGGGAGGCAAGGAGAGAGAGAGACAGATGGGAACTCAGGAAAGCCTTCACCTTACCAGCTAGGCATGTCGCCTCACAGGCAGTGGCATCACAGGGCCGTCACTCTCAGTCCCTTTCTCAGGCACCTCTCCTCTGCCGGAGGGCTGGCTGCTGAGAAGGCAGCTCATGCCCTGCACCCCATGGCTGTCAGGGCAGAGGCTCTGCTGGCGGGGAGAGGAGACACAGGGAGCTTGCTCAGAGGAAGGTGTCTGCATCGGAGGGACTGACCATGACTTGCCCAAATCCATCCTCCCATGATGATTCTCTTGGCACTTCCCTCTCACCCCTTGCCCATCTCTACTGCCTGGGGCTGTTCCTGCTGCCTGCAGCTTTCTCTCCCCCAACATCTTTTCCCTGTCAGCACTCACAGACCCTGTCCCACCCTCTGTGTGCACAGTTCTGCCCTGCAGAAACCTCCCAGATCAGGGCACTGTCCAGGGCATCTCTGTGCTCACAGGTCCTAAGGAGCAGGTCACATTAGCCCTGATAAGTCCATAAAGGTGCTGCTGGTGCTGCTGTAGGTGGAGGTGGGGCTGAAAGGGTTTGCTGAGCTTTCTCACAGACCTCCTGATCTCTGAGAGGGAAGGTTAGTGAGTCCCAGTTCCTTGCCAAACCACAAAACTCTTTCCTTTGTTCTCCCTGCCAGCATTAGGAAACTGGAAGCCCTGGAAGGAAAGCTCCTTCCCTTTCAAGTGGCCTTTTTTGCACCTTCCTCTGCGGTGCAGGCACACTGCTCTGAATCACAGCCCTGCACAGACCTGGGTGCATATCCCAGCTTCACAGCCCTGCAGCCGTCCTTGGGAGAAAGCAGCAGCATGCCCTGTCCCTGTGATGATGTGGCAGGGAATGCCTGCTCTGAAGCATCTCCCCCTCCTCTGCAAAGGAGAGCGATCCTTAAAAAACCTATCAATCATGGGATGAAATAGGTTTAGAAGATCCCTCCAGGAACCTCTACAGCATTGCCCTGCAGCCAGAGACTTACCGTACAAAGGGCTGTGAAGATTTCTCCCACAAGCAGCTCTCCTCTGTCCTCCCACTCCACACTGCCTTCCACTTCTCTCTGCCTTCTCTCCTCTCATGTCAGCAGCAGCAGGCAGTGCCCGGGGACCTGCTGCTCTTTGCAGAGGAACCGCTCCTGCACAAAACTGTCTGTGGGCAGTGCCGCCTGGTTGCTATGACCTCCCTCCATCCTTGGATCCTGGCCCTGCTCAGGAGCAGGGGCCCAGCTGAGCTCATGAATTTCTCTGTCCCTTGTGCTCCCTCCTCCTGGGAAACGTTCACTGAGGTAGACTAAAGTAATCAATGATGGTCCCTCTCTAAGCACTGAAGGAAGACTGATTCCAGCATTGCAATTTGTCTCATCAGAGGTTGTTTATCTATGAAAAGTGGAACTGTCCCACTCAGGAAGCCCCTATTCCCATCTCTTAGCTAGGCAGCAAACCTAGATGGGCAGAAGAATAGAGTTCCTTTTCCCAGAGTTTAGGGAATAATTCAGATGTGTCAGTTTGGGCTTCTCAGGCTGCTTTAGAAGGCCCTGGAATGGCATAGGATTCAGATTCTCCCGTGAGCTCCACAAAAAACACACAGGAGGTGGTATTCCCCTTGCCCAGGCAGAAGTGAGCACAGCATGGATGTCTGCATGCGAGATCTTGGTCTATGCATGACCATGCCGGTCTTCTGCTCCGTCTTCCTGGGAAATTTTCACTGAGGTAGACTAAAATAATCAGCTATCGCCCTTTGCTAAAGAGTGGAGAGACACTGATTCCAGCATTGCAATTTATTTCATCAGAGGATGGCTATCTATGAAAGGTGGAAATATCCCACTCTGGAAGCTCCTATTCCCATCCGTTCAGTAGGCAGGACACCTAGGTGGGGACAAGAAGGGAGTTCATTGACACATGCTTCAGGTGTTGATTCAGATGACTTGGTTTGGGCCTCTCAGGATGCTTTAGAAGTCCCTGGGCTGGTGTGGGATTCAGATGCTTCTCATGAGCTCCATAAAAAACACAGAGGGAGTGGGATTCCCCTGTCCCAGGCGGAAGTGAGCACAGCATGGAAGTCTGCATGCAAGATCTTGGTCTATCTTCAATGGAGATGGAGGGTGGGAGTCAGTTGCTCACACACAAACACCTGATGACATTGGAAGAGACAGAGATGGACCAAGGCATGTGCCAGAGTCTTCTTGCTGTGATGGAGCAGCTATGACACCCACATCCTTCTAGAGCATGAGTTGGCGGCCAGGTGGAGAATTGCCTTGGCCATCTCAAATGACACTAGATGCCACCTACTACTAGGGCTCCACTCACTATGAAGCTGAGACATAGGAAGATCCCAAAGTTACAAACAGCTAGTGCAATTCAGTGCAGACACTTGATTTAATGACATAGAAATAGGCCTGCAGGGCCATGTCGGATGCCTGGGGTGTCCAGCACATCCACATGTCTCTAGAGATACAACATGGGACCTCTAGGAAAACCATGGCCCTTTGGGGTGGTTGCTGGGCTAGTGACCCAGGGCATCTTGGGGTTCCTACCAGTGCCCAAACAACTGGATCCCACCACTGCCTTTAGGCCAAGTTTTCCGATCTACAGCCAAGACTGCTTCATAAATGGGAGAGGTACATCATACCAAGGTCTCTGCTCTAGTCTCTGCACCCTTAAAACCTTCTAGCTTTCCTCCCCCTGAAACTCTTCTCACCCACAAGAGGATATGAACCAGGACTGGGCTAATGATGACCTCAGGGTGCCTGGATCACAGGCTGCCCAGGCCCAGGGACTTTTTCAGTGGCACCTTGTCCTGCCTGGAAATTGGTTCACCTCTGTCAAAGGCCACAAGGTGCTGCAGAGTCAGCTCAGGTAGCAAAACCCTCTCCTGCCAGGGCTGCACAGCCCAGCTCTGTTTCTGCCTGGCCTTGGGCACTGCAGGATTTGCTCTCTCAGTGGGAACCTCCTTTCACCATTACATTGCCACCTGCTATCTAGGCCAGCATGGCTCTGCTCTGAAGTGGGGCCATAGCGCACACAGTGTCCTTGGCCCTTGCTAACAGGTTGCACCATATACAAATCTGCTCTCTGTGCCACAGCTGAGGCTCTGCAACTCCAATATACACAAGTGCCTGCAGCCTGGGGCACACAGAGGAGCAGATGGAGATGCACAGGCTGTCACAGGACTGAAACTTGGTTGGAATAACTGAGATGCGGAGGGACCACTACCATGGCTGGAGGGCTGTGATGGCAGGGTACAAGCTCTGCAGGCAAGACTGTTAGGGAAGATAAGCAGGGGGGATGCCCTTGGTGTGAAGGGACAGCTCAGATGTATGGAACTCTTGCATGGGATGGACATGAGTTTGGGTGAGAGCTTGTGCATGAGCATCAGAGTAAAGGTGATGTTGTGATGGGAGTTACAGACCACCCGATGAGGGTGAGGAGGTGGATGCAGTCTCCTTTAAGCAACCTGAGGAAGTCAGTGGGTCAGAGGCCTGGTTCTTATGGGGGGACTTTAATCTCACTGACATTCACTGGAAGGGCAAACAGCAGAGCGCAAGCAGTCCGGGAGATCTCTGGAGGCTGTCAGGGACAGCTTCCAAGCACAGCTCCCTGATGGGCCAGTAAGGGTGACATTCACCTGGATCTGGTACTCGCACATAAGGAAGCAAAGATCAGGGCTGTGATAATCTGTGGAAACCCTGGCTGCAGTGACTATGGAACAGTGGAGTCCCAGATCTTGAGGGCAGTGAGGAAGGACAATAATAGTGTACAGACTCCAGCCATCAAAGGAGGAAACTTTGTCCTCCTTTGGGGAATGGTGGGGGATCCCATTGGAGGCAGCTCTGAGGGGCAATGGAGCTGAGGAAAGCCAGCAGGTCTTTAAGGACAGCAGCCACCAAGCACAAGGATGGTCCATAGCGATACCCATTAGAACTAGGAGACATCTTGGGAGATCAGCTTGGTTAAACAGGATACTCTTGTCCACCAAAGTAGGAATGGTTAACCAAAGCTCCCTGAGGGTCAACACTTGCAGGGGATGTCAAGGGCACGAAGAAGAGCTGCTACTACTCCACTAACACAGAAAGAATAATCAAAGAACATCTGGTCTCACTGATGAAAGGGGCAGGGGCTCTAGTAATAGCAGATGCAGATAGGTCTGAGGAGCTCAGTGCCTTCTTGGCTTCAGTCTTCACCAGCAAGGTCTCCTGAGCTGTTGTGCCTCGAGTCAGGGCTCCAGAAGAGAAAAACAGCCAGCAGGGGATGAGGGTTGAGTGAGGGACTGCTTGTAAGTACTCAGCCCATGCAAGTCTCTGGGATGCGATGGGCTGCATCCAAGGACACTGAGAGGGCTGGCCAACATCATAACAAGGCCAGTCTCTATCACCTTTTGAAAGGTTGTGTAGATCAAGGGAGGTCCCAACGACCAGAAGAAGGAATGTGTTGTGCCCATCTTCAAGAAAGGCCACAAGGACAACCCGGGGAGCTGCAGGCCCTTCAGCCTCACTTTGGTGAGGAGCGTGTCATGGAGCAAATCCTCTTGGAACACATTTCTGGGCATATGAAGAATGTGCCTGGGAACAGTCAACATGGATTTACCCAAGGTAAATCATTCCTGCACAACCTGATTGCTTTCTGTGACAAAAGACCTGTGATTGTAGAGGAGCAGAAAGTACTGGATGTCATTTACCATGATTTTAGCAAGGTGTTGGACACTGTCTCCATGAATATTCTTGAATACAATAAGGCATCATGTTAAGAAGGGTAGACACTCGGGTGGGTAAAAAGCTGTTTGGATGATGGAGATCCAAGGGTTTTTTGAATAGGTCATGCTTTACCAGGAAGCCAGGTAAAGGTGGAGTATGCAGTGGTCTATACTGGGACCTATCTTGTCTGACAGGTTCACCAGTGACCTGGAGGATGCAACTCTCATCATGTTTGTAGATGACACCTCATCAGGAGGAAGAGTCATATGTTCGAGGGCTGCCATTCAGGTGGGCCTCAGCAGGCAGGAGGAATGGACCATCAGGAAATTCAACAAGGAGAAACGCAGGTCCTGCCCCTGGGTCAGACCAACACCCTGCAGTGATATGGGCTGGAGAGTGCCTGGCTGAGCAACAGCTCTGCAGAAAAAGGATCTGGGAGTCTTTGTGGGCAGTGAGCTGAACATGAGCCAGCAGCGTGCCCTGGCAGCAAAGCAGGCCACAGCATCTTGGGCTGCATGAACAGGAGCACAGCCAGGAAATGGAGGGAAGTGATTATCTCCCTCTGCTCAACACTCATCAGAGCCCATTTAGATACTGAGTCCAGCTGGGGCTCCTTGTAGACGAACGCTGTTGATCACATGGAGTGAGTCCAGTGGCAGGCCCCCAAGGTGGTTGGGGACTGCATCACTTGCGCTGTAAGGACAGGCTGAGGGAACAGGGCTTGTTCAGCGCAGAGAAGGGAAGGTTTTGGGGAGGACTCATAGCAGCTTCCCAACTCAAGGTTGCCACTGATAATGAACCAGGTTTTTACAGGAATTCACAGCAGGAGAATGAGAGGCAAAAGTTATAAGCTGAAACAAGTGTAGTGAAAATTGTATAGAAGGAAGAAAAATCAATGAGGATCCTGAAGCATTTGAAGTGGGGTCCAGAGGGGTTATGGACTCTCTCTTCTTGGAGGCTTGCAGTATGCAGCTGGACAAAGCCCTGAGGAACTTGGTGTGAATTTGATGTTGATCCCTAAGTGAGCAAGAGGTTGGACTAGAGAGCTCCCAAGGTCCCTTCCAGCCTGAATGGTTCTGTAATTCTGTCATCTCTGGTGATAGCCACTGCAATTGTTGCAGGCAGAAAGTCCTTTGCTGCATGTGGGTTAGCACCTGACATGGCCTCCCCAGAACCAGCCCCTCCTAGTGGTGTGAGGTTGCCTCTTGGGCCTGAAAGTTTTCCAGTTCAAGGGTTCATTATGAGTGACTGTTTGTCCAGAGTGAGTCCTCTTCACAGCCTACAACACCTGTACATTACAACATGATGCCAAATGAGTGTGACATATGCAGAAAGTCATGGCATGAGGGTTATTGCACTCTAACATCCATGAGGTCCTTTGCTGATCTACTAATATAGAGAAGGACTCAAAAAGCTGTAAAGCTCCTAGGCACACCTAGGTAATGTTGACTTTGTCCCTCTGGGAGGTGAGGGAGCTGTGTTTGTTCAGCCTGGAGAAGAGAAGGCTTTGGGGACACCTAATAACAGCCTCCCCATACCTACCAGGACGTCATCAAGAAAATGGAGGCAGGCTTTTCACCCTTGTGCATGATGTGAGGGTGAAGGCCAATGGGCATTAGCTGAAAGAAGAGAGGTTCAGGCTGGGTGTAAGGAGGAACTTTTGACCCATCCAGAGAGTCAAGCACTGGGGCAGGTTGCCCGGAGAGGCTGTGCCATCTCTATCCTCAGAGGTTTTCAAGCCCTCAATGTGTAAAGCCCTGAGCAACCTGATCAGACCTGAGAGCTGAGCCTGCTGTGGGAAGGAGGTTGGGCCAGAGACTTCCTGAGGTCCCTTCCAGAAGGAATGATTCTGCATTTCCTTCCACCTCGAGTCTTCTCTTGACCTTGGGAAAGCATTTAGCTTGCATGTGATTGTGGAAGCAGATCTCACAAAAGTCTGATCAGATCAACTGCATGTTCCTTGTCCTGCTCCAGTCAGAGTCATTCAAATTCAGGACTACTTCACAGCTACAACCAAATAGCCATGATTTTTCTTTTGCTTCACCTTTTATTCCATTTTTCCCAGTTTTCCACCTTCCTAGTTCTTCTCTTTTAACATCCTGATACCCTCCCATTAAGTCAGCCGACCCCTCTTTACCCTTTCCCCCTTGACCCTGGATTTGCTTTCTTTGTACATTCACTTGGCTTTTCTGAGATGCTTGCCATGGTGATGCCTACCTTTGCCAGCAGTTCCTTTAAATGACTACCTCCTTTTATTATGTGCAGTGTCCTGCAGGTCCTTCTGTTGTTATCTTGTCAGAGGCACCGCAAGACAGGATGAGTCATCTGCACACACTCATTTACAGCTGACACAAGGGAGCTTTAGTCAAGAAGGGCCCTGAGAAACTTGGGGATTTGGCCAAGAGAAACCTCATGCTGTTGTACAAGGAACAGTGGCAGGTCCTGCATCGGAGGACAGGACAGCCCATGCATCAGGACAGGCTGGCACCTGACCGTCAGAGGAGTGACCCTGAGGAGAAGGGCCTGGACATCACGAGGGATGCCATATGAGCCAGTGGTGCACGCTCACTGCAGAAGAGGCCAGCTGCATAGGAGGCTGCTTCATGAAGCATGTGGCCCCCCAGACAAGTGGAAATATCATCCCCCTCGACTCAGCCCTGGTGTGGCCACATCTGGAATAGCGCATCCAAGTGTGGTCTGCCCAGTGCTGGAGGAATGGGGAGCAACTGGAGAGGGTCCAGAGGAGTCTTTCAAGATGGGGTTGGGGGCCTGAAGGAGAGGCTGAGGGATGTGGGCTTCTTCAGCCTGGTGAAATGGAGGCGAAGGGCAGTACAGTAGTAGCCTTTGAGTGTTTGTAGAGATGATGGATCTTTTCTTGGTAGTGGGAAACAGCATGAGGAGGGGAAACCAGGCTAAAACAGGAACTCACAGCTCAGCTCCAGGGCAATAAGGCAGCATACAAGAAGCAGAAGGAGGGATATGCAGCAAAGGAGGAATTCAGAAATTGTGTCCACTGAAATAGGAATGGTGTTAGGGAATCCAAAGCTCTCAGAGGGTACACACTTGAAGGGCACATCAAAGGCATGAAGAAGAGTTGCTACTGCTTCAGGAAAGATGAAGAATAAAAGGGATATGTTGGATCCTCTTGGAGCCGGCTGCTGTCATAGCAAGGCTGCCCTCTGTCATCCTTGAAAGGTCGTGGAGATGGGGTGAGGTCCCAATAACTGCAGAAAGGCAAACGTTACCTCCACTCTCAAAAAAGGCCCAGAGGGCAACCCAGGGAACGACAGGCCGTTCCGCCTCAACTGGTTGAGGAGTGTGTCATGGAGTGAGTCCACTCATTTCTGGGTAAATGAGGGAGAAGAAGGTGATAGGGAAGAGACAGCATGGATTTGCCCAGGGTAAATTCTGCCTCATCACCTGATTGCCTTCTAGGATTAAATAAATGTGCTTGTGTTTGGAGAGCAGAAAATGTCTTTCAACTTGGGCAGTGGTGAATGGGTAGTGCTCTTCCTGGAGGTCAGGGAGAAGTGGAGCACCCGAGGGTCTCTCCAGGAACTTGTCCTCTTTATCATCTGTATCAGTGACATGGAAGAGGCAACACTCATCATGCCTGTAGATGAGGGCTGCCATTCAGAGGGACCTAGAGAGGCAGGAGGAATGGGCTGTCAGCAACCTCATGAAATTCAACAAGGAGAAATGCCAGGGCTTGCACTGCGATAAACCAACACCCCACTGTGTTAAAGGCTGGGGCCTGAGGGCCTGGGGAGCAGCTCTGTGGAAAAGGACATGAGGGTGCTGGGGGACAGGAGGCAAAACATGAGGCAGCAGCGTCCCCTGGCAGCAAAGAAGGCCAGAAGCATCATGGGCTGTATGAGCAGGAGCACAGCCAGGAGGTGGAGGGAAATGGTGATCGCCTTCTAGCCAGTATTCATTAGACCATATCTAGAACCCTGCATCGAGGTTTGGGTTCCCAGAACAAGAAAGCGGTTGATAACTGGCAGCGAGTTTGGTCAAGGGCCCTCACAGCAGTCAGGGAGCTGGAGAACTTGCTTTGTGAGGAAGCATTGGAAAATGTTGCCCAGACAGCGCTTGGCACATGTAGAACACAGCCCCTGGGGAGCCTTTGTTGGTAATGGCCCTCGGTGGGACCCACTAATGCTCCAAGAAACTTGTGATTTTCTTCTGTTGTTAACTTCTTGAGAGGCTGCTTCAGCCTCCTCTCAGTATTTGAAGTCCATTGGCTCAGCCCGAAATACACCGAGGAGTCATCAAAATACACAAATCCCTAAGGAGCCATGCCTCTTTCCATAACTTTCTTCAGCTCTTCAATTCTTGTATGGTTAATTGGAAAGTTTGCAGGAATGTATTGAGATTAGGCAGATTTCAATGAGCACCTGAAAAAGAAAGATGTCTGCTTCTCAAGCTATCTTTCTTCTTCAGTTTTCAGAATAAGTCATACCCGCATTCTCCAATTCATACTGACCCACTGTGTCTCCTAATGAAGTCAGGGCATGTAAGCAAAGCAGTAGACTTGATAGGACACCTTATGGACACCCTTCCTCGCCAGCTCCCCAGCCCTGCCATTGCCCTCATCAGCCACTGGGGACTTCATGTCACTCTTGTGAAAAATCAAACCTTTCTCCTCTCAATTCTGTAGCTGAATGTTACAACTCATGTGCACCAATTCCCACCTGCTTTCCTTCAAGAACTAGCTGCAGACAGACACAGAAGGGTTTTTCTTAATTGCAAAAAAAAACAAATTATAATTTGGAAGCTTTTAATAAAAGATACAAGACACTCGTCAACTGTATGTCAAGTCCAAGCTACCTCCAGCGAGATCCACTGCCCACAAGGCATAACCTTACTTGAAATGTTTTCAACAGATACATAGGAAACGATAGACAAGAAACACAACAAAGGAGGTGACTAAAGAGACAACAATGAGACTGCTGAAAGACGAGGCAAGCTTCAGACTCCCAGCAGCTCAGAGCAGCAACTGGAGAGTTGAGAGTTGAGAGGACGAGCCAATTCTGCAAGGGGGCCCAGGCGTCCGGGGGGGGGCAACACAATTCTCTGAGGGGCCCAGGCGTCCGGGAGTGACTCGTTTCTCCAAGGGGTCCAGGCGTCCGAGGGGCCCAGGCGTCCGGGGATGACGCAATTCCGCAAGGGGGCCCAGGTGTCCGGGGGGGGCAGCACAATTCTCCGAGGGGCCCAGGCGTCCGGGAGCGACTCGTTTCTCCAAGGGGCCCAGGCGTCCGGGACGAACCAATTCCCCAAGGGGGCCCAGGCGTCCGAGGGGCCCAGGTGTCCGGGAGGGACTCAGTTCTCTGAGGGGTCCAGGCGTCCGAGGGGCCCAGGCGTCCGGGAGTGACTCAGGTCTCTGAGGGGTCCAGGCGTCCGAGGGGCCCAGGCGTCCGGGAGTGACTCAGTTCTCCGAGGGGCCCAGGCGTCCGAGGGGCCCAGGCGTCCGGGAGCGACTCCTATCTCCAAGGGGTCCAGGCGTCCGGGACGAACCAATCCCCCAAGGGGGCCCAGGTGTCCGAGGAGCCCAGGCATCCGGGGAAGACGCAATTCTGCAAGGGGGCCCAGGCGTCCAGGGAGGCAACACACTTCTCTTAGGGGCCCAGGTGTCCGAGGGGCCCAGGCGTCCGGGAGCGACTCGTTTCTCCAAGGGGCCCAGGCGTCCGGAACAAACCAATCCCCCGAGGGGCCCAGGCGTCCGAGGGGCCCAGGCGTCCGGGAGTGACTCAGTTCTCTGAGGGGCCCAGGCGTCCGGGAGGGACTCGTTTCCCCAAGGGGCCCAGGCGTCCGGGACGAACCAATTCCCCAAGGGGGCCCAGGCATCCGAGGGGCCCAGGCGTCTGGGAGTGACTCAGTTCTCCGAGGGGCCCAGGCGTCCGAGGGGCCCAGGCGTCCGGGAGTGACTCAGTTCTCCGAGGGGCCCAGGCGTCCGAGGGGCCCAGGCGTCCGGGAGTGACTCAGTTCTCCGAGGGGCCCAGGCGTCCGAGGGGCCCAGGCGTCCGGGAGTGACTCAGTTCTCCGAGGGGCCCAGGCGTCCGAGGGGCCCAGGCATCCGGGAACGACGCAATTCCGCAAGGGGGCCCAGTCGTCCGAGGGGCCCAGGCGTCCGGGACGAACCAATCCCCCAAAGGGGCCCAGGCATCCGAGGGGCCCAGGCGTCCGGGGATGACGCAATTCTGCAAGGGGGCCCAGGTGTTCGGGGGGGGCAACACAATTCCCCAAGGGGCCCAGGCGTCCGAGGGGCCCAGGCGTCCGGGAGGGACTCAGTTCTCTGAGGGGCCCAGGCGTCCGGGATGACCCAATTCCCCCAGGGGCCCAGGCGTATGAGGGGCCCAGGCGTCCGGGGACGATGCAATTCTGCAACGGGGCCCAGGCATCCGGGGGGGCAACGCAATTCCCCGAGGGGCCCAGGCGTCCGAGGGGCCCAGGCGTCCGGGAGGGACTCAGTTCTCGGAGGGGCCCAGGCATCCAAGGGGCCCAGGCGTCCGGGAGTGACTCAGTTCTCCGAGGGGCCCAGGCGTCCGGGGACAACACTATCCACCAAAGGGCCCAGGCGTCCGGGGAAGGGACCCAGGCGTCCGAGGGGCCCAGGCATCCGGGAGGGACTCAGTTCTCTGAGGGGCCCAGGTGTCCGGGGGGGCGGGGAACACAATTCTCTGAGGGGCCCAGGCGTCCGAGGGGCCCAGGCGTCCGGGAGCGACTCGTTTCCCCAAGGGGCCCAGGCATCCGGGACGAACCAATCCCCCAAAGGGGCCCAGGCGTCCGAGGGGCCCAGGCATCCGGGGACAACACAATTCCGCAAGGGAGGGCCCAGGCGTCCGGGAGGAGGCAACACACTTCCCTTAGGGACCCAGGCGTGTGTGTGGCAACGGATTAAAGCCGTGTCCGAGCGAATCCCTCGACTCCGAAAACCCTTCGGACAAACGTTTTCCATGTTGTTTGCTGCCGCGGCGAATTCCAGAAGGTTCCGGTTTGGTGCCCGTGCGATGACGGCGTCCATCGGATTGGGAAAGCGCCTCGTTGAGGTGCTTCATGGATACAGAACGGAACAGGAAAGCGGAAAACGACTGATCGGAAGAGCATTTTCGGGACGTTTCCATGGCATCCGGCTGGTGTTGCAAGCTGCCAAAACGGTGTCTACATTGGACTGTTCTGTAACGGTGTAGTCGATGTTGCTTCCAACGAGACTCCAATGTTCTCCCACCATCCACGGACGTGTGGGATATAAGTGACAGTTGGCGCTGTCCTTTGGGCTTCCCGGATGTTGGTGTCCACGTCTGGAGTGCAGGCAGCGCCGTGCAGGCAGGAAAGGTGAGGGCAGGCGCTGTCAAAGCAGCCTAGTTACGAGTCGTAATTTCCAAGTTCGTTTTATAGGAGGTGACGATCTTCTGCCTGTCTGAAGAGCTCCCCTGCCCACAGCCTGCTGCCTCGTTTCCAGAGGCTCCTTCCGACCGGGTTCCTCGCTGGAGAAGATCAACGGCCGCTGCCTGCAGGTGGCACCTCAAGCACACGAGCAGAGAAGCCTCCACCCCACGACCAAAGCGGCAACCGTCCTTTCCCAGGATGCATCAAGATGACCAACACTCAGGCAGGTCTGGTCCCCAGGGGGAAAGTGCTGGCAGCAAACGCAGGCAGTGACTCGACGTTATGGGGAGATGACCACACAGGCAACCATCGCATAACCTTTTTTGGGTTTTTTTAACCTAAAAGGAAAAAGGAAAGGGAAGCCCCAGAGAAGCCAACCGAATCCCTGCCTGCGTGAACTCGGCGATGAGTCCATTCCGTGGACTCCGGCACCCTGCTGGATCCACGGCAGCGGGAGCCCGGCACAAGCCCCCCCCTGCCCCAGCGCAGCCTGGGGGGAGGCTCAGGCCTCCCTGGAGAGCCTCAGCCCAGCAGGGAACGGCCCGGCAAGGCCACCACGTTCCTGGCCTGTCGTCTCCAGAGACAGAAGTGGCCTCACCACCCATCTCACAGCCCTGTTGCTGCTGCTCAGCTGCTCAGGCTGACGTGACCTCACAGCTGCTTTGCTGATGCCCTTCCTGCTGCTGGCCGATCCGGGATGCAGGCAGAAGTGACCTCACAACCTATATGGAGGCCATCAACCTGCTTCTGGACCATCAGCAGCAGAGGCAGAGGTGACTTCACATGAACCAACAGCAACCAAGAGCCTGCTGATGACCTATCATCTACAGAGAAGGAAGTGACCTCCCAATCAGCATCAGAGCCATGTCCCCACTTTGGGCAGATCAGGTCCTCAGGCAGCAGTGACCTCGCATTGAACGTCCAAGCCGTGTGCCTGGTTCTGGCCTATCACCACCAGGGACTGAGGTGACATCAGAAGAACCTACATGAGCCAAGAGCCTCCTGTTGGCCTGTCAGCTCCAGAGAAATAAGTGCCCTCACAATGAGAATTGAAGCCATGTGCCCACTGCTGGCCTATCAGCACTCAGGCAGAAGTGACCTCGCCAGCACAAACTTCAGTCTTCTGCCTGCTTCTGGCATATCAGGTGCTGATGCAAAAACGATCTCACATTGAGTCCCAGGAACGTAGGGAAGGTTTTTTCCCCAGGATTTGATTGCTCCTGCAGTGGATTCCCAGGAGCTGGCAGAGGGCCTAGGAGGTAGCAGTGCCCTGGCCCCAGGCACGTCTCAGCACCTTCACCTTGCAAGCTGTGGGACCTGTCCTTCCTCCCCTCAGTTCTCTGAGCAGCCAGCTCCTCCCCAACAGGGTGACAAGAGCCTGAGGTCTCCTTGCCCACCCAGAGGGCACAGTCCTGATGGACTCCCAGAAGCACTGCTGCCTGCTTGTCCACAAGCGCCTGGCCCAGGAAGTGTGTGCAGGGGGTTATCCCAGCGCCAGGCAGTGCAGTGCCATGAGGATCCCGCCTGGCCTCTTCTTCCAGCACTTCCTCAAACAACATGCTTGGGAGGAACAGGAAGGGCCAGGTCCCACCCGTGCCCATCCAGCCGGCTGCAGGCAGCGCCCTGGGGACTTGGTTTAGTTCAGCACAACACAATTCTGAGTGCAGCGGCAGGGCTGGCAGTCACTGGTGCCTTCCCCACCACTCCAGGAGCCGAGAATGCTCCCCAGTGCTGAGGAGCTACCAAGAAAGTTGGAGGTGCCCAGAGAAAGGCAGGGAAATACTGCAGGTCTCGTTCAGGCCAGATGTTACGGGATCTGCTTCTGGGGGCGTTTCAGTGGTGGCCGTGATGTGACTGAGGTCCCTTGGGAGCCATAAATTGGAGGCATCCCGTAGTCTTCAGCCACCCAGGACTTCAAGGTGCCAGGCTGAAATCTTTGCTTGAGTGCCCAGCAACTCCCCCTTGGCTGGAAGGGGTCTCTCAAATCCTGCTGCCCTCCATCCCACTTCCCACCAGGGGTGTCAGGAAAAGACCCTCCTTCTCCCAGGTGCTGTTGATCGTGGAAGAAATGGCCTTGCCAGAGAGGGGGTAAATCCACCTGTATTTGGAGGTGTTTCCTGGTGGGACTCCTGGCCTGAATTGCCCCTTTTGATTCATTTCCACTTTCTTCTTCCACCTCTCCCACAGAAATTTATCTTACTCTGTGAGGTGTGTCAGGAGCCCATGGCATGAGCAGAGGAGGCCGTATCCAGCCCCGTGGCTCAGGGCTTGGGATCCTTGGCACCTCGGGAGGGTCACTGTCACTTGGCTTTTCCAGGTCTTCACTGTGAGGTCTCAGGCACACATTTCCTTTTTCAGTGGGCTGCCCAGATTACCAGCGTGGCATTTCCCTGGCCTCAGCTCTTTCTCCACAGTCCTGATCTATTACGGAAGGGGAAAAATGGAGTTCAGGGTAGACTGAGGTGGGACCAGAGGAAGGATCACTGAAGAGCATAGAAGGCATTGATTAATTTATAGTCACCCTCAGGACATTCAGTCCTAATCTTTTCTCTTTCAGACCCAACTCAGGCTTCATCCTGCAGCTAATGAAGACAATGGAAAGCCAATGCACCCCAAACGGGTGTGCTTGAGCATGACTCCTAATGCTTTAACTAAAAAGTTACACTTACAAAAACATGTTCTATCACTTAAAAATCATAATCCTGGCTGTGCTATCAGAGGTTGAGTAAATCAGAAATCCCCTGGAGTTCTCTCCTGTGAGCAATTCTGGGCATATCTGGCTCCAGCCACTTGGCAATTGGCAGAAATGCCTTTTTTTTTTTCTTTTTTTTGGTTGTTTTGAAATGTTTGCAGTACCTGGGCACAACATTGATCATACCGCTCTATCCAAGACTGGTACTCTGCCAATTCTGCCCTTTCTTTATTTTGCTTCTCTTTGGTTGAGGCTGCCAGGATATTTCATCTGTCCCACTGCACTCACCCTGCTGCCTGCACTCCTGCTAATACAAGCCAGGTTAAGGGTGGCCGTCTTTGCTGCAGGAGCACCCTGCTGCCTTCTTGTCAACTTGATATCCACCATGACCCGCAGGTCCGTCCCCAGATCCTCTTTCCTGTCCTTCTTGAAGATGTATGTCATGTTTGGGGGGGAGATGGGAAAGGCCAGGGGTCAGGTAGCACCTGTGGGGCTGTGCCAGCTCCTGCTGCACAGCCGGTCCCTGCAGTGTGAGGAGAGGGGACGGAAGACAGGGCAGCATGGGGGTGGCAGCAGGTTAGCAGGGCAGGGGCAGGGGGCAGTGGGGGATGTAGTGAGGGGTCATGGCCAGTGTTTCTGCAGCACAGCGGCTGTCACGTTCACCTCACATGCAAAAGTCCTGCACTGACCCCAGGCAGAAACAGGCCATTTCCCTGGTGCTGGTGCCACCCTCCCAGCAGGATGGGGACATAGAAGGAGGGTGCTCTGCTTCTCCTGGTGCTCAGGCCAGCTCCATGAGGCTGTCCCAGCTTTGCCTGAGGGACCTCTTGGTCCTCGGCTCTGCTCTGGCATGGCTGGAGCAGGGACAAGAGCTCGTGGGGCCGGGCTGAAAGAGCTCTCCTGGGAGTTTCTCTTTTGCAGTGGAGTGGTGAGGAACATCATGGCTTCCATCTTTGCCCCATCACAGCGCCCGCACATGGCCCCATGTCCCTGCTGTACAGGCACCACACAGGGCAGGGTGCATTCAGGGTTGGGGAAATGTACCCCGGCACGGTCACGACAGCCTCGGTGACCTGTCCCCCCACAGCCCTCCTGCTTTGGCAACCAAGGGCACAGCCCGACCTCCTCTCTTCTGCGCCCAGCATGTCTTGGTTCCCCTCCATGAGACCTGGCTCTGCACCACAAACCCCTGGTGTGTGTCCTCACCCTGCCCGTTCACACAGCTGAGCTGACATTGGCGCTTTCTTCTCCCGGGCCCTTTCCAACCCAGACCAGACCCTCCCCAGCTCTCCCCACCTGCCCTGGCCTCACCCCAACACACCCAGCAGAGCAGCCCAGGCTGGCGGTGGCCCCGCAGCAGTGCCCACCGCAGGGTGCTGCAGAGCTCTGGGCACTCACTCCACGGCCCCAGACCCTCTGAAGGGCACAGCAGCTCCGGGGATCAGGGAGATGTGTGTCAGCTGCCCCATCAGCCTCCAAGCTGGGACTGGCCCCAGTGGCACAAGGAGGCAGAGCACAGTGACACTCTCTGTGCCCCTTCTTCTGGTGTTCAGGAGGCTCCCTACCCCCAGGCTGCCTGCAGCACCCCGTGCCAGCTCCTCTCTCCAGAACAGCACAGGAGTCCCTGCCCTGGGGCTCCCCCAGCAGCTCCTGCTGCCCCAGGGGCACAGCAGCCTGCCCTTAGTTGACCTACTTAGAAACAGATTTCTCTTTCTCATTTATTCCTCCTGGTCAGCACACAACTGCTCCTTTGCTCTTCTCCAGGGACATCCCTGCTCCCCAGAGAGCCTTTCCCCAGGTCAGTGTGTCCATGCTGGCCTGGTTGGCCATTCCTGGACCCTCTGTTGTGCTCACCACAGGGCCCCGAGCTGTCAGCGCTGCCCTGCAGAGCGATTAGACTGTGGGGCCCTGGGGCCACACAGTGACTCCACACTGGCCATGGTGGCCAGGGTGGGAAGCAGACCCAGTCAGACAGGCCTCATTGCACCTGACAACCCCTACCAAGGGGTCTGTGGCCGTGGACAATACTCTGAGCAATCACAGGGCATTTCAAATGCCTCAGGCTGTGTTCAGGCATGTCCCAAGATCCAGCCCATGGTTTTCACTGAGGCTGACATGAACAACTCTCCAGGCTCCCTTCCTCTGCCTGCAAGGTCCCCACTGCCTCTTGCGGGATTGCAGAGCTCTCACTAGGCTGGACATTTATTGCTTTTGCTCTTTATCTTTGGGTGACTCCACTTCACTTTGTGAAGCTCTGTTCACCCCTAGGCACATGGTGCCCTTGGAGATGCCCGGTGCTCTCCTGGGGACTCCATACTCCCTTGGAGAAGGACAGGCATCAGTCTACAGCCCTTTCATATGGCAGATACTGCTTGACCATTCAACACCTCCAGGAGCACTGGGCACCCACAAGTGAGAGCTGAATCCAGCCCTCCTTCCCTAACACATCACCTATGAGCTCATCGCCTTGAGACCAAGGAGAGCCCCAGAAAAACAATAGCCCTCTCCAAGGTGAAAGTCCTTGAGTGCATTCTTGTCTCCTGCTTTGGAAGACTGGCCCAACCTTCAAGCATTGCAATGAAGAATTCCTCTTTAATTAGAGGGAAGCCAGGTCTGACACAGTGACAGACACATTCACAGCAGGTATCTCAGTTAGACAGACTGGGTTCATGCCTCTGCAGAAGTGGGATGAATTCAAGCACTTCAGCACAAACATGATTATCACAGAGAGAATTCCCCAAGCATACAAGTTGTCTGAGATGAATGGGAAATCACTTGTGAAGAGGGATGGGCAACTTATTGATGCTGAAATACTAACAGGTGAATCAGTTTCCTCACTGCATCTTGGAGCTCCTTGTTCCTCATGCTGTAGATGAGAGGGTTCATCGTTGGAGGCACCACTGCGTACAGAACAGTCACCACCAGATTCAGAGCTGGGGAGGAGATGGAGGGGGGCTTGAGGTAAGCAAACATGCCAGTGCTGACACACAGGGAGACCACAGCCAGGTGAGGGATGCACATGGAAAAGGCTTTGTTTCGGCCCTGCTCAGAGGGGATCCTCAGCACAACTGTGAAGATCTGCACGTAGGACAGCACAATGAAAATGAAACAACCAAAGACTAAAAAGGCACTAACCACAAGAAGGCCAACTTCCCTGAGGTAGAAGTCTGAGCAGGAGAGCTTGAGGATCTGGGGAACTTCACAGAAGAACTGGTCCACTGTGTTGCCTTGGCAGAGTGGTATTGAAAATGTGTTCCCAGTGTGCAGGAGAGCATAGAGAAAACCACTGCCCCAGGCAGCTGCTGCCATTTCAACACAAGCTCTGCTGCCCATGAGGGTCCCATAGTGCAGGGGTCTGCAGATGGCAACAAAGCGGTCGTAGGCCATGACTGTGAGGAGATAATATTCTGCTGAAATGAAGAAAAAGAAGAAAAATATCTGGGCAGCACATCCTGAGTAGGAAATGGCCCTGGTGTCCCACAGGGAATTGGCCACGGATTTGGGGACAGTGGTGGAGACAGTGCCAAGGTCGAGGAGGGAGAGGTTGAGGAGGAAGAAGTACATGGGGGTGTGGAGGCGGTGGTCGCAGGCTACGGCTGTGATGATGAGGCCGTTGCCCAGGAGGGCAGCCAGGTAGATGCCCAGGAAGAGTGTGAAGTGCAAGAGCTGCAGCTCCCGCGTGTCTGCAAATGCCAGGAGGAGGAACTCGTTGAGGGAGCTGCTGTTGGACATCTCACTCCTTTAGGGCACAGGGAGACTGTGTGATGAAGAAGACACATTGACAAGTTAGGGCAGACTTCTCTGAGCAAACTTTCTCATAACCTCCCACAAACACACATTACCTCTCCCCATATCAGCAGCACCATCACTGAGCTCTGTGGCATGAGCTCTGCTTTGTGCTGGCTGAGTTTGCTGTGAGGAGCAGGGGCCTCTGCCCATGGGCTCCAGAGGAGTAGTCTCTGACCCACAGCACTGTGTACACGGAAACAGGTGACTAAAATTTATATTCCTAGTTCCAGTCAGATTTCATCCACACATAATGCTGAAGGCATTCTTAGCATCTTCATTCCCACTTCTAAATAATGTGGGTGCATTAGTAGTTTTAAGGCTTCTTTTGTTTCCTTTAGCTGACCCTGTCACACCTGAGGAGCATGCCTGGAGGTAGAAATCCTCAGCATTGCTGCTGCACTCAGAGTGAGCAGCTGTGATTCTGGAGAGGCAAAAGGATTCACTCTGGCTTGAGTGCAGAGGGAGCAGAGCTGGCCTGTCCATCTGCCTTCTTCCCAGCTGCCCTGTGCTCCCACCTCGGAGGTGGAGGACAGTTGCACTTGTGTTACCCAAAAAGAAATGACAGCGCAGAGAGCAGAGGAATGCACTTGCAAAGTGCCCATCAGCACTCTTTCTGAGGGGATGTGAGGCAGGTCTCAGCCCTCCCCTTCTAGCTAGCAACACATTGGTCTCCTTCCAGGTACCCACATCCAGCCTCCCACCAGCATGTCCCAGTGTGGCCTCAGTATCTAGATGGCTTCTGCCTGGGGCACCTAGATAACACACAGCTGCAATGGGAGAGCTGTGTCCTTGTGGAGGGCAGCTTGCAGCCCAGACAGACACCCCAGGGAAATGGCGGAATGTCCTAAGGATGGGGTGTCCTGACGAGAGAATTGGCTCATTCCCAGACCCCCACACTGCATTGCCCAGAGCCCCACTGGTGAGAGGGGCACTTGGGCACCTCACTGTCAAGGACACATTTGCGTGGCAGGACCTGCAGGGTCAGTTTCTGAACTGCATCATAACCCCCCCTGCCCAGAGAGTCTAAGGGGAAGGACGAGGGCAGCATGTGCAGGTGGGAAACATGCAGCAATAGCATGATATTTGTGGTGAGGGAGGCAGGGCCAGGGAAGGACAGAGGGGCACTCAGGAGTGTCTCCTCTCCTGCATGTCTGGCTGCCGAGGAAACGACTCCTGCCCTGAACCCCCCAGCCTTGAGAGCAGAGGGCTGTGCTGGCTGGGAGAGGAGAGGAGGCCTTGGAGTTGACAGGTTCCTCTCACACTGTGAGCATGACTCTGCTGCCTGGAGCCGTCCCTGCAGGGACCTGTTTCTCTGTCCCCACGTCTCTCCCCTCTCACTGCTCACACACCCCATCCCACCCATGCAGAGCTCATCTCTGCCCTGCAGAAACCTCCCGGGGGAAGGACACTGCCCAGGGCACCTCCATGTTTGCAGGTGCTACAGAGCAGGTGAGAGAAACCTTGCTGAGGCTGGAAAGGTGATGCTGGTTCTGTCCTTAGGCGGAGGGGTGGATGAAGGCATTTGCTGAGTCCCTCCCAGAACTGCTCCTCTCTCAGTGTCACTGTTTTGGAGCCTCCGTCCCATGTCTAAACCGGACAGATCCAATCCCATTTCACCGCATCCAAAGAGAATCAAACTGAAAGCACAGACTCATGACACCTCCTTCTCTTTCATGTGTCCCCTGCCTTGTATTTCCTTTTGGAAACTCCCATCCAGAAATGTCCTGCGAGTGAGATGGAGATGCAGGCAGACCTGACCCATGCAGCATCCTCTTGACAGGAGGCTCAAGCTGCCCTGCCAGGGATCTCTTCTCCCGCCCAGAGCTTCTCCCTGTGGAAAGGTCCCCGGGAAGGCTGAGTGCTGACCATTGTGGGCAGCAGAGTCACTGCTCCAGGCACACAGCACCCTGGGGCACAGCGACACTGCTCTGAATTTCAGTCCTGGACAGATCTGTGAGCACACCCAGGTTTCACCGCCCTGCAGCGTCCCTGGGAGAAGGTAGCAAGATGCCCTGTCCCTCTAACTGTGTGACAGGGAATCTCTGCTCTGAGGCATCTTCTCTTCCTCTGCAAAGGAGAAGCTGGGAGAACAATTCTTAAAAATCCAAACTTGTCACTGGATGGGTTTCAAGACCTTTCCAGGAATGTCAGTAGCATTGCCCTGCAGCCAGAGACTTACCGTGTCAGGGGCTGTGAAGATTTCTCCCACAACGAGCTCTCCTCTGTCCTCCCACTCCATACTGCCTTTCACTTCTCTCTGCCTTTTCTCATCTCATGTCAGCAGCAGCAGGCAGTGTCCAGAGCCCTGCTGCTCTTTGTAGAGGAGCTGCTGCTGCACAAAGCTGTCTCTGGGCAGTGCTGCCCACTTGCCATGAGCTCCCTCCATCCCTGGATCCTGGCCCCACTCAGGAGCAGAGGCCCAGCTCAGGTCATGAATTTCTCTGTCCCTTGTGCTCCTTCCTCCTGGGAAATGTTCACTCCAATAAACTAAAATAATCACTGATTGTCCCTCTCTAAGCACTGAAGGAAGACTGATTCCATCATTTCAATTTGTCTCATCAGAGAATGGTTATCTATGAAAAGTGGAAATGTCCCACTCAGGAAGCCCCTACTCCCATCTCTTAGCTAGGCAGCACACCTAGATGGGCAGAAGAATAGAGCTCCTTTTCCCATTGTTCAGGAATTGATTCAGATGACTCAGTTTGGGTTTCTCAGGCTGCTTTAGAAGGCCCTGGAATGGCATAGGATTCAGATTCTCCCGTGAGCTTCACAAAAAACACACAGGAGGTGGTATTCCCCTTGCCCAGGCAGAAGTGAGCACAGCATGGATGTTTGCATGCAAGATCTCGGTCTGTGCATGACCATGCAGGTCTTCTGCTCCATCTTCTGGGAAATGTTCACTGAGGTAGACTAAAATAATCAGCTATTGTCCTTTTCTAAAGAGTGGAGAGAGACTGATTCCAGCACTGCAATTTATTTCATCAGAGGATGATAGCTGGAAATGTCTCACTCTGGAAGCTCCTACTCCCATCTCGTAAGTAGGCAGCACACCTAGATGGGGACAAGAAGGGAGCTCATTCACACATGGTTCAGGTGTTGATTCAGATGACTCAGTTTGGGCTTCTCAGGGTTATTTAGAAGGCCCTGGGCTGGAGTGGGATTCAGATCCTTCTCGTGAGCTCCATAAAAAACACAAAGGGGGTGGGATTCCCCTGTCCCAGGCAGAAGTGAGCACAGCATGGATGTCTGCATGCTAATCTTGGTCCATGCTCCTGTTATAATCAAAGGAGTTCAAGGGTGAGAGTCAGTTGCTCACACACAAACACCTGGTGACATTGGAAGAGACAGTGGTGCTGGAGGATATGTGCCAGTGTCTGCTTGCTCTGATGGAGCAAGTGTGACACCCACATCCTTCTAGAGCATGAGGTAGGGGCGAGGCGGGGAACTGCCTTGGCCACCTGCAATGATACTAGATGCCCACTGCTACCAGAGCTCCACTCACTAGGAAGTTGAGACACATGCAGACCCAAACATTGCAAACAATTGATGTCATCCAGTGCAGGCACTTGACTCAGTGACACAGAAATAGGCCTGCAGGGCCATGTCGGATGCCTGGGGGGTGTCCAGCCCATCCACGTCTCTAGCAGATACACCATGGGACCTCTAGGAAAACCATGGCCCTTTGCAGTGGTTGCTGGGCTAGTGACCCAGGGCATCTTGGGGTTCCTACCTGTGTCCAAACAAGTGGATCCCACCACTGCCTTTAGGCCAAGTCCTGTTGATCTACAGCCAAGCGTGTTTCATAAATGGGAGAGGCACATCCCACCAAGGTCTCTGCTCTAGTCTCTGCACCCTTAAAACCTTCTAGCTTTCCTCCCCCTGATCTTCTTCTCACCACCAGGTGATATGAACAGGAACTGGGCTAATGATGACCTCAGAGTGGCTAGATCACAGGCTGCCCAGTGCCACGGACTTCTTCAGTGGCACCTTGTCCTGCCTGCAGATGAACTCACCTCTGTCACAGGGCCCAAGATGCTACAAAGTCAGCCCAGGCAGCCAACGCCTCTCCTGGCATTCCTGCACAGCCCAGCTCTGTTTCTCCCTGGCCTTGGGCACTGCAGGGTTTGCCCCTTCAGTGGGAACCTCCTTGCACCATTACATTGCCACCTGCTATCTAGGCCAGCATGTTTCTGCTCTGAAGTGTGGCCATTGCACACACAGTGTCCTTGGCTCATGGTAACAGGTTTTGCCATTACAATTCTGTTCCCTGTGCCACAGCTGAAGCTCTGCAACCCAAATATACACAAGTGCATATTGTGTTCAATTGGGGCTCCCTGTAGAACAATGCTGTTGATCTCATGGAGTGAGTCCAGTGGCAGGCCCCCAAGGTGGTTGGGAGATGGAGCACTTGCCCTGAGAGGACAGGCTGAGAGAATGAGTTTGTTCAGTGCAGAGAAGGGAAGGTTTTTTGGGACGACTCATAGCAGATTCCCAAGTCAAAGTTGCCACTGAGAATGAACCAGGTTTTTACAGGCAGGAGAATGAGAGGCCAAGGTTATAAGCTGAAACAAGTGCAGTCAAAATTGTATAGAAGAAAGAAAAATCAGTGAGGACCGTGAAGCATTTAAATTGGGGTCCAGAGGGGTTATGGACTCTCTTTTCTTGGAGGCTTGCAGGACACAACTGGACAAAGGCCTGAGAAACATGCTCTGAATTCAGTGTTGATACCTAAGTGAGCAAGAGGTTGGACGACAGTCCCCCCCAGGGTCCTTTCCAGCCTGAATGATTTGGTGATTTTGTCCTCTCTGGCGATAGCCACTGCAATTCTTGCAGGCAGGAAATCCTCTGCTGCACATGGTTTAGCACCTGACATGGCTTCCCGAGAACCAGCCCCTCCTAGTGGTGTGAGGTTTCCTCTTGGCCTGAAAGGTTTTCAGTTCAAGGTTTCTTTATGAGTGACTGCTTGTCCAGAGTGAGCCCCCTCCACAGCCTACACCACCTGTACATTACAACATGATGCCAAATGAGTGTGACATATGCAGAAAGTCATGGTATGAGGGTGATTGCACTCTAACATCCATGAGGTCCTTTGCTGATCCAAGAATATCCAGAAGGACTGAAAGAGCCTTAAAGCTCCTAGTCACACCTAGGTAATGTTGACTTTGTCACGCTGGGAGGTGAGGGAGCTGTGTTTGTTCAGCCTGGAGAAGAGAAGGATTTGGGGACACCTAATAGCAGCCTCCCCATGCCCACCAGGATTTCACCAAAGAGATGGAGCAAGACTCTTCACTGTTGTGCATGATGCAAGGGTGAAGGCCAATAGGCATTAGCTGAAAGAAGAGAGGTTCAGGCTGGGGATAAGGAAAAACGTTTGACCCATCCTGGCAGCCAAGCACTGGGACAGGTTGACCAGAGAGGTTGTGCCATCTCCATCCTCAGAGGTTTTCATGTCCAAAATGAGTAAAACCCTGAGAAATCTGGACCTGATAGCTGAGCCTGCTGTGGGAAGGAGGTTGGGCTAGGGATATCCTGAGGTCCCCTCTAGCCTGAAAGATTCTGCATTTCCTTCCACGCTGCATCTTCTCATTTGGCATTAGGGAAAACCTTCAGCTTCCCCATGACCATAGAAATATGTCAGACAAAAATATGACCCGATCAACTGCATGTTTCTTGTCCTGCTCCAGTCAGAGTCATTCAGGTTCAGGACTGCTTGGCAGCTACCACCAAATAACCATGATTTTTCTTTTGCTTCACCTTTTATTCCATTTTTCCCTCTTTTCCACCTTCCAAGTTCTTCTCTTTTAACATCCTGATACCCTCCCATGCAGGCAGCCAACCCCTCTTTGCCCTTTCGCCCTTGACCCTGGATTTGCTTTCTTTGTATGTTAACTTGGCCTTTCTGAGATGCTTGCCATGGTGATCCCTACCTTTGCCAGCAGTCCCTTTAAACAACTACCTCCTTTTTTTATACGTAGTGTCCTGCAGGTCCTCCTGCTGTTATCCTGTCAGAGGCACCGCAAGACAGGATGAGCCATCTGCACACACTCATTTACAGCTGACACAAGGGAGCTTCAGTCAAGAGGGTCCTTGAAAAACTTGGGGATTTGGCCAACAGAAACCTCATGCTGTTGTACAAGGAGAAGTGGTAGGTCCTGCATCAGGGGACAGAAGAACCCATGCATCAGGAGAGGCTGGCACCTGACTGTCAGAGGAGTGACCCTGAGGAGAAGGGCCTGGACATTTCGAGGGATGCCATATGAGCCAGTGGTGCACGCTCACTGCAGATGAGGCCAGCTTCATGCGAGGCTGCTTCATGAAGCGTGTGGCCACCCAGACAAGTGGAATTATTATCTTCCTTGACTCAGTCCTGGTTTGGCCGCATCTGGAATAGTGTGTCCCAGAGTGGGCTACCCAGTGCCGGAGGAATGGGGAGCAACTGGAGAGGGTCCAGAGGAGTCTTCCAAGATGGGGTTAGTGTCCTGAAGCACATGGCCCGTATGGAGAGGCTGAGGGACCTGGGCTTCTTCAGCCTGGTGAAATGGAGGCGAAGGGCAGTACAGTAGTAGCCTCTGAGTGCTTGAAGAGATGATGGATCTTTTCTTGGTGGTGGGAAACAGCATGAGAAGGGGAACCAGGCTGAAACGGGAGCTCACAACTCATCTCCAGGGCAATATGACACCATACAAGAAGGGGAAGGAGGGATATGCAGCAAAGGAGGAATTCAAAAATATTGTCCATTAAAGTAGGGATGGTGTTAGGGAAGCCAAAGCTCTCAGTGGGTACATACTGGCAGGGGACATCAAAGGCATGAAGAAGAGCTACTACTGCTTCAGGAATGGTAAAGAATAAAAGGAAAATGTTGGCTCTTTGCTGAAGGGGGCAGAGAATCTAGTAAGAGCAGATGTAGGGAGGTCTGAGGAGCTCAGTGCCTTTTTGGCTTTCATCTTCTCCAGCAAGGTCTCCCGGGCTGTTGTGCCTAGAGTCAGGGCTCCAGACGAGAAAAGCAACCAACAGTGCATGAGGGCTGATTGAGGGATGACTTGCAAGAACTCTACCCCTACAAGTCAGTGGGACTGGAATGGCTGCATCCATGGACACTGAGAGAGCTGGCTGCTGTCATAGCAAGGCCGCCCTCTGTCATCCTTGAGAGGTTGTGGAGATGGGGTGAGGTCCCAATAACTGCAGAAAGGCAAACATTACATCTACTTTCAAAAAAGGCCCAGAGGGCAACCCAGGGAATGACAGGTCGTTCAGCCTCAACTGGTTGAGGAGTGTGTCGTGGAATGAGTCCACTCATTTCCGGGCACATGAGGGAGAAGAAGGTCATAGGGAAGAGGCAGCCTGGATTTGACCAGGGTAAATTGTGCCTCATCACCTGATTGCCTTCTAGGATTGCATAGCTCTATTTGTGGTTGGAGAGCAGAAAATGCTTTTCAATGTGATTTGAACAAGGTGTTTGACACTGTCTCCCACAATATCCTTGTGGAATACAATTTAGAATTTTACCACCTAGATGGGTGCACAACCAGATGATTTGATTAGTGACATGGAAGAGGCAATACTCATTATGCTTGTTGAGAACAAAAAAACTGCAGGGGGCCCCAGCCATATGCTTGAGGGCTGCCATTCAGAGGGCCCTAGACAGGCAGGAGGAATGGGCTGTCAATACATGGAATCCAGGGTATGAGCCACCTCCTCTACATCCAGACCACTTGCATGCATGTTAGAACATTTCAGTCTAGAAAAGTAAACAACTGGATAGGTAAAAAGCTGCTTGGATGACCAGAGGCTGAGAGGGCAGTGGTGAATGGGTAGTACTCTTCCTGGAGGCCAGGGAGAAGTGGAGCACCACAGGGTCTCTCCACGAACTTGTCCTCTTTATCATCTGTATTGGTTACACGGAGGATGCAACACTCATCATGCCTGTAGATGAGGGCTGCCATTCGGAGGAACCTAGGCAGGCAGGAGGAACGGACTGTCAGGAACCTCATGGAATTCAATAAGGACAAATGACATGTCTTGCACTTGGGATAAACCAACACCCCACTGTGTTAAAGGCTGGGGCCTGAGTGCCTGGGCAGCAGCTCTGTGGAAAAGGACGTGAGGGTGCTGGGGGACAGGAGGCAAAACATGAGGCAGCAGCATTCCCTGGCAGCAAAGAAGACCAGAAGCATTGTGGGCTGTATGAGCAGGAACACAGGCAGGAGGTGGAGGGAAATGGTGATCGCCTTCTAAGTCAGTATTCATTGGAGCACATCTAGAACCCTGCATCCAGGTTTGGGTTCCCAGAACAAGAAAGAGCTTGATAACTGGGAGCGAGTCTGGCCCAGGGCCCTCACAGCAGTCAGGGAGCTGGAGCACTTGCTTTGTGAGGAAGCACTGGAACTTGTTGCCCAGACAGCGCTGTGCAGTCTCCTCCTTTGGAGGTTGCCAAGACCAGGCTGGATGAAGCCCAGAGCAACCTGCTCTGACCCCAGAGCTGACCCTGCTGGGAGCAAGCAGATTGGGCTGGAGACCCCCTGAGGTCCCTTCCACTCTGAAGGAGTCCATCATTCTTCCCACTCTCAATCTTTTCTTGTGGATGTCAGGGAAAGCACGCATGTGCCCTGTGACAGTGGAAGCAGGCAGCTTTCCTGTCCTCCTCCAGTCAGAATTATTCCAATGCAGGGCCTCTTGGCAGGAATCCCCAAGACAGCCCTGACCAATCCTTGGCTTCACTTCTAATTTCCTTGGTTTTTTTCTTCCCCCCCCTCCTAAGTCTGTCTCTTTTACCATACTGATCCTGTCCCATTCTGCTCATCCTCACCTGCTCACCCTTAGCTCATTGGCACTGGATTGTTCTGTTGTTGTTGTTGTTTTGTTTTTTTTTGTTTTTGTTTTGCTTTTTGTTTTGACACAGAGGAGCTTCAGTCCCGAAGGAACTTGAGAAATTCGGGTCATTTGGACAACAGATACCTCATGAAGGTTTACAAGTGAAGAGTCAAGTCCTGCGCCTAGGTGGGAATAAACCCGTCCATGAGGAGAAGTTGAGGGACCTGGGCTTCTTTAGTCTGCTGAAGTGGAGGCAAAAGGCAGTAGAGCAGGAGCCGATGACTGCTTGAAGGGTGGTTTCAGAGATGATGGAGCTTTTCTTGGCAGTGGGAAAGAGCATGAGAAGGGGAAAGAGCTACAAACTGCATCTTGAGAGGTTCAGACTGGACTTCAGGTCAAAAGAATGTCACTCCTAGGGTAGTGCTGAGGTGCAACACGTCACCCAGAGGGAGTCTGGGATCAGCCCCTGGCTTTGTGTTTCAAGGAAAAGCAAGTGAGGACAGGAAGACATGAGGAGAGGTAGGGAGATCGCGGGGTGAAAGCAAGGAGGGGAAGCAGCTTGGGTGTGTACATTCTGCAGGGAAACAGGCAGAGGTGTGGGAAAGCATAGGACAGCCTGTGGTGGAGACAGCCGAGGGCACTGCCAAGGCTGAAAGCTCCCAGCATAGCTAGGTCTTTGTCCTTTTGGCTATGGCTGGTGTCTCTGACACCGAGGCCCACAAGAAGATGCCATTCCTTAAAGCACTGTGGCCTTGCTGCCTCCTTGTCCCTTGGGAGCCCAGGACATGCCATATCATGGTCCTTAACTTGGCATTGTGCACCCTCACCCTCACACTGGCCCCAGGAAGAGCCCTGACCAATTCGTAATGGAAAGCATCACCCTACCCAGGGGATGGCTGTCAGTTCCTGGTCACTCTGCTTGATAACACACATCAAAGATGACTTGGCATCACAGCCACCCTCACATTGCCTTTGCCTACCTGCAATCAGGGCCTCCAACTTTCTGCTCTAATCAGCCCCTGGGGAGACTTTGTTGGTAATGGCCCTCGGTGGGACCCATTAATGCTCCAAAAAACTTAGAATTTTTTTTGAATTTAACTTCTTGAGAAGTTTCTTCAGCCTCCTCTCAGCATCTGAAGTTCATGGGCTCAGCCCCAAATACACCAAGGGGTCATTAAAATAAAAAAAAAAAAAACCTAAGGAGCCATGCCTCTTTCCATAACTTTCTTCAGTTTGTCAATTCTTGTGGGGTTAATTGGAATGTTTGGAGGAGTGTATTGAAATTAAGCAGATTTCAATGAGCACCTGGAAATGAAAGATGTCTGCTTCTTAAGCTTTCTTGATTCTTCAGTTTGCAGAATAAGTCATACCCTCATTCCCCAATTCATACTGACCCACAGTGTCTCCTAATGAAGTTGGGACATGTTGGACAAGCAGAATTTTTGACAGGAAACATGTATGGAGAACCTTCCTCCCCAGCTCCCCAGCCCTGCCATTTCCTTCAGTAGCCGCTGGGGACTTCACATCACTCTTGTGAAAATCGAACCTTTTGCCACTCAAGGCTGTAGCTGAATGTTACAGCTCATGTGCACCAGTTCCCACCTGCTTTCCTTCGAGAACTAGCTGCAAACAGTCACATTATGGTTTTTCTTAATAGCAAACAAACAAAATTAAAATTTGGAACAGTTTAATAAAAGATACAAGACACTCCTCAACTGTATGTCAAGTCCAAGCTGCCTCCAGTGAGGTCCACTGCCCACAAGGCATAACCTTCCTTGAAATATTTTTGACAGATACATTGGAAGGGATAGACCAAAACACAACAAAGGAGCGGGCTAAAGAGACGAGGAGACTGCTGAAAGACGAGGCAAGCTTCAGACTCCCAGCAGCTCAGAGCAGCACCTGGAGAGCTGAGAGGTACCTGAAAGGATAAAGAGCAAGGGGAGAAGGAAAACTGGGAAACTATGGAAAATGCATATGTCCAGAGAGTCTGATGCAAAGATGCCTTTAGAAATGACCAATTTAATCAGGACATATGGAAATATGTGAGAGATCACTGAGATTACATCCACAGCCTAATAGACAGAGCAGGGGAAACACAAGGTCAAGGGCAGATCGATATTTCTTCTCTCCAGATTTACACCCTTCCTGAAGATTTCCACTCTTTCATCATGTTCATTGAAGTAGACTAAAATAATCACCAATGGGCCCTCTCTAAGCGCTGAAGGAAGACTGATTCCAGAATTACAAACTGTGGCATCAGAGGGTCGTTATGTGCAAGAGGTGGAAATGTCCGACTCTGGAAGCCCTGATTCCCATCTCTTAACTGGGCAGGACTCAGAACGGGGCAAGAAGGGAGCACATTGACATCTCGCCACACTCCCTTTTCATTCCCTGCACAGTCAGCAAAGTGTGACTTCATTTTTGGGGACAACAAGGATGAGGCTGATCTCATCCCAGGCCAGACCCCATCAGTGCAGATGTCTCTGTCAAATCCAGTTCTCTCAACTTCCCTTTCTCCTCCAAAGAGGGAACTTAGTTGTCTCAGCTGATTTGCTTTGAGATACATTTCCTAATGACAAGCTCAGGTCCCGCAGGAGCCGCCTCCAAAATTTCCAGCACCACATGGCAACACAGCTACCCCAGGGCATCTCAGGCAGCAATAGCCTCTCTATGTAGTCAAATGAATCAAGCCCAAAAAAGGAGATCCTAGTCATAAATTGAGATCTTCTCAAAAGATAACTCACTGCAACAACTGACAAGAAATGCTCATTTCCAAAACTTCACACAGTTTTTACCATTGCCAGATATTTTTTTCTTTCTTATGAATTGGCAGCACCATGTTCATGCACTACAGGAATTAGCCTGTGTATGCGATTGTGTGTACACACACACACACACACACACACACATTATTCATCAAAATACATTTGCTACCAGCACTCAGAATGGAGAAACTTTATTCTGAGGAACTAGTTAATTTAAACTGTCATGTTTCAGCTCTCTTCTTCTGCCTCTCTGGCCTTTCCTCTTCCTCGGCCTCTTCTCTCTTTACAGAGCTCTCCAGGGAAAGATTCAGTGAATCACAGCACTTAGGGTGGACGACACCTCTGGACATCACCTAGTCCCAGCCACCCTGGTCAATGCAGAGGGAACTAGATGAGGTTGTCCAGGGGATCCCCCCACTTATGCATTGTCCACAAGGGTGCTGAGAGTGCACTCCATCCACTGTGCAGACCATTCATAAAGATGTTAAACAGTCCTGCCCCACATGTTGATCACTGAGGGATGCCGCTATTAACCGGCTGCCACATGGAACTTGTACCACTGATGACAGCGTTTCAGCCTGATGGTCCATCCAGTCTTCCACCTGCCTTATGGTCCATTGATCCAGGGCAGAGCTCAACAATTTGCCTATAAGGAGACTCTTGGGGGACTGTGTCCAAGGCTTGCTAAAGTGAAGGTTCACAGAATCCCTGCAAAATCCCCCTTGTGCACACACGTATTCATCTGATGGTAGAAGGCAATCAGGTTGGTCAGGCATGCTTTCCATTTCCCCTTGCTCAATGCATGCATCCTCTTCCAGGCCTTCTCCTTCCTATGCTTGGAGATGGTTTCCAGGAGGATTTGCTCCATCACCTTCCCAGGGACTGAGACGAAGATGACCAGCCTGTCCTTCCCCAGACCCTCCCTCTTCCCCTTCTGGAAAATGGCTGTGATGTCTGCCTTTTCCCAGTCATCAGGAACCTCCCTGATTACCATGACATTTCCTAGACAATTGGGAGCAGCGTTGCAGTGACTCCAGCCACCTCTCCCTGCACCCTGGGGTGCTTCCTGTCTGGTCCCATGGACTTGTGTGTGCCCACTGGGCAAAAGTCCTCCCCAGATGCATCTTCCGCTACCAGGGGTGAGGCTTTGCTAACAGAGATGCTGCCAAAGGACTTGAGGGCCAGGGAGGCCTGGCCGTAGACAAGACCAGGAAAAGACAAGGTGAAAGAAGCAATGAGCTCCTCAGCCTTTCCCCTCTCTTTGTCACTACGTCCCCTGCCCCACTGAGCAGGGAGAACACATTTTCCTTGCCTGCCTGCCTTGTACTGCCAATGTCCCTACAGAAGTCCTTCAGGTTACCCTCCCCATCCCTTCCTAGATCCAGCTCCAGCTCCAGCGGAGCTTTGGCTTGCCTAAATCCATCCCAAATGAGATGAAATCCTCTCTGCTGCAGTCCAGGGTGGTCATTCTGTTATTCCTCTTGCCTCTCCACCATCTCACAGTCACGGCAGTGACAGAAAACCTCCACATTCACATGCCCATCCAGCCTGAGCTTCAGGCAAGAAACCAAGGGGAGGATGGCACCATCTACTTAGAGGCACAAACCACAGAGGTACAGAAATCACATTGCAGAAAAGCCTGCATTTCTCCCCTCATCACTGAGGGAATCCAGGCAGTGGCCTTTCAGGTGGTTAAAGGTGGATGCAAAGAATTTCCTCAGTAATGTAGATATGCCAGAGGCAGTGCCTCCCAGGCTGGCCTTATAGTCAACAGGAAGGAGAGGTTGCTCACCTGCCTTCTTTTAGATGGTCACATAAAGCACAAAGGACTCCTGTCCCAGAGACATTCACTCTGTGCTTGAAAAGGGGCCTGAGATCATAGGTGTTCAGGATAATTCTGGTTGAAGGGACCACAGGAGGCCTGTAGTGCAACGTGCTGCTCAAAGCAGGGTCAGATACAGGGTCAGAAACCAAAGAATGCCCCTTCCAAAGGACTTCTGGGCGTGATAGAGAAGGAGAAGACAGTAGAGGGTTGACGGGGTGATCCCATGGACAAAAGGTTTTCCTTTTTCCCCTTCTCCCGAGAATGAAATCCTCAGCTCTCCAGAGGGAAGAAGCTGGGACACGAACTTTGCCACTAACATGGAGCTGGAGAATCTCCTGAGTGCCTCAGTGACAGAGGCTGGTCCAAAGGCCACCACCCCAATGGCACCCAACCCCCAGGCATGCCTGCCTTCTTGCTGGGCACCCTGCAGCTCCAGGCAGGAGGTGTGTTGGGAACAGAGTGGTGTCTGCAACTTGTAGCCCTGGCCACCCAGCAGGTGTGGTGGGACCCTGGTTCTCTAGATGAGACTGGGCTCTCCTGCATTTCCCCAGGGTGAAGCCTGCATCCCCTCCAGCTGGGAATACAGCCTGGCAGAGAGGGCCAACACGGGAAACATAATCTCTTTCCGGGTTGTGAAGAGAGAGGGGAGGGCAGAGGGGGATCTGCTTGTGCCCTGGGCAATGATTCCCTCCCTGCAGCCAGTACAGCCCTGCTGATGCCCTGTAACGCATGAGCCCAGGAGATGGGATTGCAATCTGCTCTGGCTGTAAAGATTTCTCAGCCCTTCAGACCCAGGATGCAAAGCACCGGTCTGGGGACACCTCAGCAGTTGAAGAGCCTGAATGCCTGGTGTGTTGTCTAGAACTTTTTTAGAGTCTCCTGGCACTGCTTTGACTCCTGTTGTCCCTGGAGCAGAGACTCCTTTTGAGGATGAACTCGCTCACTCTGTAACTCTGAGGACAGGCTTGACCAGGCAGTCCAAATGCCAGCAAAGCCTCAACCCCACAACAGTGTCCCCTGCCCAGGACACCACTTTTCAGCCCCTTCCTCCTAGAGGATTTGGGTTGGGAGGGACCACCAGAGATCTCCAGGACCACGATCTGCTCTGAGCTGGGCTAACTTGACAGTTAGATCAGGTTGGTAGGTGCTTTCTTCAGGAGGGTTTTTATAAGATTTCCTATCCCCTGCCCCAATGCTGCTCAACTACCATGGATGTTTCTTTATTTTTCCTTCAACTCCTTTGAAATTTCCCTTACTGCATGTTCTCCTTGTTGTCTCTTGAGCTTTCCTGCCCTTAGCTCCCAGCCAGACCAGCCCACCAACTTTGACTGAGGACAATCACAGCCTCACCTCCAAGCACAGCCTTGCTGGGATCTCCTGAGACTGCGCAGGTGGGCTGTGGTGGCCAGCTGCAAGCAGAGCTATGTGCTGCAGATCCCTACGTGGTCTTAGACGAGAATGTATGGATACATGACATGACCCAGGCAGAGCCTGTGGGCCGATGACAGGGCAGAGACGGGATCAGCAGGCATGAGAAGTGAAGACCTCCAGCAGCTCCTCTCCACACCTGGGCTGGGAGTGATGCACCTAGCGGTGCTGCTGAGAGACTGACACAGGACGGGGGGCACTGTGAGCTGCAGTACTGGGCACTGACCATCTGTGCTGGGTCTGGGAGTCCTGGCAGGTGGTGCTGGTGCCTGCAGCCCTAGAGAAAACCGTGATCCAGCTAGCAGCAGTGAGTCCCCTTCATGACTGTCAGGAGTTTCTGGAGTGTCGTGGCTCTCATCAGCACCTCAGCCCTCCACTGTCTCAGCCCTGCTAACCTCCATTTGGCCCCACAGCCCCACTGTGCAGGCCCCGCACAGGACAGGGTGCATTCTGGGGTGGGGAAACATCCCCCCAGCATGGTCTCCATGACAGCCCTTGCTGCCCCATCCCCCTCGGCCCTTCTGCCTGGCAGCCTCCCACCAGTCCACAGACCCTGCCCAGCCCTGATCCTCTCCCCCCAGGGTTATCAGAATGCCTGCTCTGGGGTCTGTTGGGATCTGAGCCAAAAGGGAGAGGCCAGGCAGGGCTGGCCATTCCCCCATACAGGTGCTCAGCCCAGGAGGCAGACAGAGCTGGTCACATTCAGAGCTCACTCCTCTCCAGGACCATGGGTAATGGCCAGTGATGGAAATGGCTGGTACGAGGGGCTGGGTCTGGGAGGAGTTTCCTTGGGCAATTTCTCCTCTCTGTTCATGCAGCAGCAAGATGGGATGGATTTTTGCACTGAGGCCCCCTGCTTGAGGGCCCCCATGGGAGGAGGATGGTCTACAGGCCCAGTAGATGGCCCCAGGTCCTCCTCTGCATGCTCTGTGACAGTCCTGCAGAGGACCCAGCAGAGGGCTCATCCTACCAGGGCTCACAGCTGGACATCCAGTCCTCCAGCTGGGCATGCAGCCCTGTTTGTGGGTAATTTTGGGGGTAACAGTCAGCACGCAGGGTGGGAGAGACTGTCTCAAGGAAATGTGCTGGGGACAGGGTGTGAGGGACAGCAGCTTTGGAGGAAGAGCCCAGCCTTCAGGCACTACACCTGCAAGAACCTACTTTATTACAGAGATACTGTGAGGGAGTCAGCTCTGACCCAGTGTTGGACACAAATTTATATGGGCACCAGGTGAGACAGAGCAGTCTCAGGAAAGGTGGAATGAATCCAACCATTTGTGTAGCAAAATGGTGATAAATATTAATAACAGTAATAGTAGTAGTAATAAAAATAAAGTGAACAAACAAAGCTCAGTCCTGGTATGGGACGCAGGGGGAGTCATTTGTAGAGAGCAAAAGCAGTGTTACCAGTGCTGAAAAATGCCCATGAAATCACTTTCCTCAGGGCATCCTTGAGCTCCTTGTTCCTCAGGCTATAGATGAGCGGGTTCAGAGTTGGAGGCACGACTACGTACAGAACAGCCACCACCAGATCCAGATCTGGTGAGGAGATGGAGGGGGGCTTCAGGTAGGCAAAGATGTCAGTGCTGACAAACAGGAAGAACACGGCCAGGTGAGGGATGCACGTGGAAAAGGCTTTGTGTCGTCCCTGCTCAGAGGGCATCCTCAGCACAACTGTGAAGATCTGCACGTAGGACAGCACAATGAAAATGAAACACCCAAAGGCTAAACAGGCACTAACCACAATCAGCCCAACTTCCCTGAGGTAGGAGTCTGAGCAGGAGAGCTTGAGGATCTGGGGAACTTCACAGAAGAACTGGTCCACTGTGTTGCCTTGGCAGAGTGGTATGGAAAATGTGTTAGCAGTGTGCAGGAGACCATGGAGAAAACCACTGGCCCAGACAGCTGCTGCCATTTTGACACAAGCCCTGCTGCCCATGAGGGTCCCGTAGTGCAGGGGTCTGCAGATAGCAACAAAGCGGTCATAGGCCATAACAGTGAGAAGAAAATACTCTCCTCCTAACAAGAAGAAAACCAGAAAGACTTGAGCAGCACATCCTGAGAAGGAAATGGCCCTGGTGTCCCACAGGGAATTGGCCATGGATTTGGGGACTGTCATGGAGACAGTGCCAAGGTCGAGGAGGGAGAGGTTGAGGAGGAGGAAGTACATGGGGGTGTGGAGGCGGTGGTCGCAGGCTACAGCTGTGATGATGAGGCCATTGCCCAGGAGGGCAGCCAGGTAGATGCCCAGGAAGAGCGAGAAGTGCAAGAGCTGCAGCTCCCGCGTATCTGCAAATGCCAGGAGGAGGAACTCGTTGAGGGAGCTGCTGTTGGACATTTTGCTGTCTCCAGGCATGGGGGACTGTGCAAAGGAGAAAAGACATTGAGAAGTTAGCAGAGACTTTTCAGGCAAAGAACCTCCCAAATGTTGCAGTTCTTGTACATGCCCCCACACTGCCTCTCTCCTTACTGAGAGGCTCTTTCTGCAGCTCCCATGCTTCAGCTCCTCTTTGCCCTGGCTGAGTGTGCTGTGAGGAGCAGGGATCTCTCTCCATGGGACCCAGAGACGTCTGTCCTGCTGTCAAGCAGTGGGCACAGGGGAATTGGTGTGACCAGCTCTGACAGTCACAATTTCGGTCAGGTGAAATCCACTCATTGTGTAGAAGGGCTTTTCAGCATCTTCACTCTGAATTCTAAAGAATGAGGTTTGAGGAAGAGAGTTTCAGGGAATTTTTATTTTCTTTGAGATGTCCTTGTCATCCCTGGGGAGTGTTCCTCAAAGGTAGAAATCCTTGGCATGGATTCACTGTCATTAGGTGCAGAGTGTGGACAGCTAGTTTGTCTATTAGTCTCATTCCCAGCTGTCCTGTGCTTGCAACTCTTTCAGCTGGAGGATGATCACACTCATATGTTGCCCTAGAAAGAAACCAGCCCCTGATGAGAGCACACGAGTCCAGTTTCAAAGTGCACACCTCCAAACTTCTCATCCTTTCTCTGGGCACCTGAGGGAGATCTCCACACTCCCCTTCTAGCCAAGGACACACAGGGCTCTTTTCAGATGCCCACATACAGCGTCCCACCACCAGCTCCATACTCTCAGCATCTCTCCACCTTCCTCATGGGGCTCTCAGATATCACAGAAGTGCTATGAGACAGCAGTGCCTTTCTAGAGGGCAGCACGCAGTCTGCCCGGACACTATAAGGAAACAATCAAAGGACTCTTAGGACTAGAGATGGGCTCTCCTTAAGGGAGAGTCAGCTCATTTCCCAGCCCCACGGACGGCATTTCCTGGAGCTCCACAAGTCAGTAGAGGGCTGGGGCAACCTCATTCCCATGCAGACCCCTCTGCTGCACAACTTGTAGCATCCATGTCTGAACTGCAGCTGAACCCCCCCCCCCCCCGCCCCAAAACCAGAGAGCCCAAGAGCAGGAATAGGAGCATCATGGACAGGAGGGGAAACAAGGAACAGAACCAAGATCCTTCTGTCAAGGGAGACAAGAAGAGAAAGACAGATGGGAACTCAGGAAAGCCTTCACCTTACCGCTAGGCATGCCACCTCGCAGACAGTGACATCGCAGGGCAGTCACTCTCAGTCCCTTTGTCAGGCACCTCTCCTCTGCCGGAGGGCTGGCTGCAGAGAAGGCAGCTCATGCCCTGGACCCCGTGGCTGTCAGGGCAGAGGCTCTGTTGCGCGGGAGAGGAGACACAGGGAGCTTGCTCAGAGGAAGGTGTCTGCATTGGAGGGACTGACCACTGACCATGACTTGCCCAAATCCATCCTCCCATGATGATTCTGTTGGCACTTCCCTCTCATTCCCTGCCCATCTCTACGGCCTGCAGCTGTCCCTGCTGCCTGCAGCTTTCTCTCTCCCAACATCTTTTCCCTGTCCGTACTCACAGACCCTGTCCCACCCTCTGTCTGCACAGTTCTGCCCTACAGAAACCTCCCAGATCAGGGCACTGTCCAGGGGCATCTCTGTGCTCACAGGTCCTAAAGAGCAAGTCACATAAGCCCTGATAAGTCCATAAAGGCGATGTAGGTGCTGCTGTAGGTGGAGGTGGGGTTGAAAGGGTTTGCTGAGCTTTCTCACAGACCTACTGATCTCTGAGAGGGAAGGTCAGTGAGTCCCAGGTCCTTGCCAAACCACAAAACTCTTTCCTTTTTCCTCCCTGCCAACATTAGGAAACTGAAAGCCCTGGAAGGAAAGCTCCTTCCCTTTCAAGTGGCCTTTTTTGCACCTTCCTCTGCAGTGCAGCGACACTGCTCTGAATCACAGCCATTGGAAGACCTGTGTGCATATCCCAGCTTCACAGCCCTGCAGCCATCCTTGGGAGAAAGTAGCAGCATGCCCTGTCCCTGTGACGCTGTGGCAGGGAATGCCTGCTCTGAAGCATCTCCCCCTCCTCTGCAAAGGAGAGCGATCCTTAAAAAAACTATCAGTCATGGGATGAAGCAGGTTCAGAAGACCCTTCCAGGAAGCTCAGTAGCATTGCCCTGCAGCCAGAGACTTACAGTGTTCAGGGCTGCGAAGACTTCTCCCACAAGAAGTTCTCCTCTGTCCTCCCACTCCACACTGCCTTCCACTTCTCTCTGCCTTGTCTCCTCTCATGTCAGCAGCAGCAGGCAGTGTCCAGAGCCCTGCTGCTCTTTGCGGAGGAGCTGCTCCTGCACACAGCTGTGTCTGGGCAGTGCTGCCCACTTGCCATGAGCTCCCTCAGTCTGAAGAGCCTGTCCCTACTCAGGAGCAGAGGCCCAGCTGAGCTCATGACTTTCTCTGTCCCTTGTGCTCCCTCCTCCTGGGAAATGTTCACTGCAACAAACTAAAATAATCACTGATGGCCCTTCTCTGAACAATACAGAGAGACCAGTTAAAGCATTGTCCCTTGTTTCATCAGAGGATGGTTATCTACAAGAGGTGGAAACATCCCACCCTGGAAATCCATATTCCCATGTCTTAACTAGGCAGGACACTTAGAAGCGGACAAGAAGGGAGGTCATTCACCCATGGTTCAGGTGCTGACTCAGATGAGTTGGTCTGGGCATCACACACCCGTTTAGAAGTCCCTGGGATGCCGTGGGATGCAGATCCCTCCTGTGAACTCCACAAAAAACACACACAGGAGGTGGGATTCCCCTTGCAAAAAACGGAAGTGAGCACAACAGAGGTTTCTGCATGGGAGCTCCTTGTCTAAGCTCCCATTGTAATCACTGGAGATGGAGGGTGGGAGACAGTTGCTCACATACAAACGCCTGGTGACATTGGAAGAGACAGAGGTGGACCAAGGCATGTGCCAGAGTCTTCTTGCTCTGATGGAGCAGCTATGACACCCCCATCCTTCTAGAGCATGAGGTTGGGGGCCAGGTGGAGAATTCCCTTGGCCATCTGAAATGACACTAGATGCCTCCTACTACTAGGGCTCCACTCACTGTGAAGCTGAAACATAGGAAGATCCCAATGTTACAAACAGCTAATGCAGTTCAGTGCAGACACTTGATTTAATAGCATAGAAATAGGCCTGCAGGGCCATGTCGGATGCCTGGGGTGTCCAGCACATCCACGTCTCTAGTAGTTCCAGCATGGGACCTACAGGAAGCCATGCCTTTTTGGAGTGCTTGCAGGGCAAGTGACCCAGGGCACCTTGGGTTGCCTACCTGTGTCCAAGCAAATGAATCCCACCTCTGCCTTTAGGCACAGTCTGCACTGTCTACATCCAAGCATGCTGCACAAATGGGAGGCACATGACACTGCTCTAGTCTCTGCACTTTCAAATCCTTCTAGCTCTCCTCCTCCTGATATGAACAGCGGACTGGGACTGGGACAGGGACTGGGCTAATGATGTCCGCAGGGTGGCTGGATCACAGAACCAGGAGCTTCTTCAGTGGCACCTTTTCCTTCCTGGAGATTGGTTCAAGTCTGTCACAGGCCCAAAGTGCCACAGAGTCAGCTCAGGCAGCAAACCCCTCTCCTGCCATTTCTGCACAGCCCAGCTCTGTTTCTCACTGGCCTTGGGCACTGCAGGCTTTGCTCTCTTAGTGGGAACCTTCTATCTATGCCAGTATGTCACCACTTGCAATCAAAGCCATTGAATGCATATGGTCCTTGGTAACATGTTTCCCTGTGACAGATCTTCAGTCAGCGCCACAGCTGAAATGCAGAAGCCAAAATATGTGCAAAAATATGCAGCCTGGGGTGCAGCCAGGAGCAAATGGCTATGCACAAGCTGTTAGAGGACTGCCACATGGTTGGAATAACTGAGATGTGGTGGGATCACTCACATGACTGGAGTCCTTCAAAGGCAGGGTACAAGTTCTTCAGGAGACACCACCAGGGAAGATGAGGAGGGGAATAACCTGTGTGTGAAGGTGTATCTTGGATGCATGGAGCTCTTCCATTGGATGGACAAAGGGAGGCCCTCTGAAGGGCAGAGGAACTCAGGAAAGACAGCAGGTCATTAAGGACAGCAAGGAAATTAAGGATGGTGTTAAGGAAGCCAAAGTTCCTCTGCGATAGAGACACTTGTGGGGATGTGAAGGACAGGAAGAAGAGCTTCTGCTGCTTCAGTAACAGTAAAAGAATAAACAAGGAAATGTGGGCTCACAGCTGAATGGGGCAGAGATTCCAGTAAAAGCAGATGTAGATAGGTCTGGGGAACTCAAGTCCTTCCTGGCTTCCGTCTTCACCAACACAGTGTCCCGGGCTATTGTGCCTAGAGTCAGGACTCCTGAGGAGAAAAACAACCTGCAGTGCCTAAGTCTTGAGTGAGGAATGACTTGCAAGAACTCAACCCCTACAAGTCAGTGGGATTGGATGGCTGGCATCCATGGACATTGAGAGAGCTGGCTGCTGTGACAGCAAGGCTGCTCTCTATCATCTTTGAAAGGTTGTGGAGATCAGGGATGGGGGGGGGGGCGTGTCTCAAAGACCAGAAACAGGAATATGTTGTGCTCATCTTTTAAAAGGCCACATGGACAAGCCAGGGAGCTGCAGGCCATTCAGCCTCACGTTGGTGAGTAGTGTGTCATGGAGCCAGTCCTCTCCGATCACATTTCCGGGCACATGAGGGAGAAGAATGTGTCTGGGAACAGTAAGCATGGAGTTACTGAAGGCAAATCATTCCTGACCAACCTGATTGCCTTCTGTGATAAAAGACCAGTGCTTGTGGAGGAGAGGGGAGTAGTAGATGTCCAGTAGACATTCAGAAGGGCAAAAAACTGCTTGGATGATTGAGTTCAGAGGGTTTTCGCAAATGGGTCATGCTTTACCAGGAAGCCAGGTAAAGGTGGGGTATGCAGGGCTCTACACTTCACATCCTGTCCTGTTTGAAAGGCTCATTGGTGACCTGCAGAATGGAAATCCCATCATGGTTGTAGATGACACCTGATTGGGTGGAACAGTCATAAGCTCAAGGGCTGCCATTCAGAGGGACCTCAGCAGGCAGTAAGAATGGGCTGTCAGGAACTTTCTGAAGTTCAGCTAGGACAAATGTCAGGCCCTGCACCTGGGATAGAGCAACACCCTGCAGCAATAAGGGGTAGGGCGTGCCTGGCTGGGCAGCAGTTCTCCAGAAAAAAGAATCTGGGAGTCTTTGTGGGCAGGGAGCAGAACATCAGCCAGCAGCATTCCCTGGCAGCAAAGGAGGCTGCAGTGTCTTGGGCTGCATAGCCAGGAGATCAAAGGAGGTGATTATCCCCCTCTACTCAGCATTGTTAGAGCCCATCTAGATACTGCATCCAGTTGGACCCCCCCCTGTAGAAGAATGCTGTTTGTCACTTGGAGTGAGTTCAGTGGCAGGCCCCCAAGGTGGTTGGGAGCTGGAGCACTTGCCTGGTGAGGAGAGGCTGAGGGAATGGGCCTTGTTCAACTGGAAATGGAAAGGCTTTGTGGGACACTCACAGCAGCTTCCCAGCTCAAGGTTACCACCAATAAAGAACTAGGTTTTTGCAGTGACTCATGGCAGGAGAAGGAGAGGCAATGGCTGTAAGGTGACACAAGTGCAGTTAAAATTAGCTATAAGGGAGAAAAATCAAAGAGGGTAAGGAAGCATTTGAAGAAGGGTCCAGAAAGGTTATGGACTCTCTCTTCTTGGAGGCTTGCAGGACGCAGCTGGACAAGGCCCTGAGGAACTTGGTGTGAATTCGATGTTGATCCCTATGTGAGCAGGAGGTTGAACTTGAGACCTCCCAAGGTCCCCTCCAACATGAATGATTTGGTGATTCTGTCATCTCTGGCGATAGGCACTGCAATTCTTGCAGGCAGGAAGTCTTTCCCTGCATGTGGTTAACACCTGACATGGTCTCTCCAGAGCCAGCCCTTCTGAGTGGTGTGAGGTTTCCCCCTGGGCCTGAAAGCTTTTAAGTTCACGTCAGGATCAACACGGAATTCACACCAGGTTCCTCAGGAACCCTGAGCCAAACTGAACCTCAGCTGAACTTCAGCCACCCTGATCAGGACCAGCCCTCTGGGGCAGACCTGCCACCAAGCAGTGCACAGCTCCTCACCTAGGTCTCCTCCGAGCCCAGCGTGCTGACCCTGTGGCCCAGAGACACCATGGACATTATCTGGAGGCTTCCTTTGCCAGATCAATCTTCCCAAAATAGCACATGATGTATTGGTACAAACCAGAGGGTTTTTTTTTTATTCTGTGATACCAAGAAGGAGGCATTCTGCAGGCTCCAATGGACACTTTGATGATGGGTGGGTGAGCTGAACTGTGCAAGGCCTCCTGGGACAGCCCTGCACCACCCTACAAGGAACTGACCCTCACTTCCTTTTATCCACACCTCACTGACAACAGGGGACCTTTGTCCAAATCAGCCTCAGATCCACACTTGCGATTGCATCTCAGAGGGGTTCACTTGCAAAGAAGATTCCACGAGTGAGCTAATGCCCAGGCTGTGCCTGAGCTGATCAGGCAGGAGCTCCTGAACCTGTAGGCCTCAACCAGCTCAGGGACACAGTGCAAAAGGTGCTCAGCTGAGTTGGACACCTCAACTGTCAGGTCAGAAATGACTGCCTTAGAGAAGAGAGGAGCATGTGGAAAGGTGAGGGACATCATTCTGAGGGGGCTTGCAAGTTATTTGCACAAAACAACTTCAGCTTTGCAAGCTGATTCTCAGCTATGACCCGTGAAGTATTTCCTGCTGACTTGCAGGCAAGTGCTTGAGCATCACTACTCACTGTAGTCACTGCACATCTGGGAGAAGTGTTTTTAAAGGCCAATTATTTTCTGAAGAAATACTTTGTCTTTGGAAGTTTCCCTTATTTTGCCCATTTCAAAAGCTAATGACTGTGGCACTGCTGCTTGAAAGGGCGCCTCTGAGTGCTCCACCTTGGCAAGACCATTTCCTTGTTAATTGTGTGGGTGAAAAATGTCCCACATGATCTAAAGAGCTCTCTGAGGCCTCCTGCTGGATGTCAGCCCCTGCATGTCTTGTGTCACAGCCCAGGGCAGTTCACAGGGTGCAGGGGAGAGCCCCGAAACAGCAAGGCCTTCAGCAGGAAGAGCTCAAGACCCTCTCCAGAATTCACTGGATTGGAGGGGGGTTAATCGGATGGATAAGTAAGGGCTAATTGGGGGATACTACTGCATTATAAGCAAAGAGTTTCTAGGGTCCTGTCACATGAGAAGAAAAGAGTGTCTGCACCAATTATGGATATGGGTAGTATCCCCCATTAGCCTTTGCTCATAGGAAGGAGAGGCAACTGCTATGCCTCTAGCCTAAAAAACTTGCCTGCTAGGCATAAAAAAAATCTTGTGTTTGGACAGATCCCAGAAGTGTTAACGTCAAGAATCTCAACAAGGAACCCTTTCTGAAAGATGACCTCTTCTACTCCAAATACTCTAAGCTGCATATTTCTATGTATTTCACAGCATATGTGGGATATCTGGCTGCACATCCTGAAAAGAGCTTTGGAAAATCAAGGCCTGAACCTCAGTGCACAGAAGGCAGCAGGCTGCCAGCAACCCTGGCTCATGCCACCAGGGCAGCCTGGGCCCTGCGAGCCAAGGCACCTCCTCACCTCTCAGTGCTCCCCAGCTCCACATCCTGGCAGGGCTCCCCATGCACAGCACTGCTCTCTCCAGACATCTCCTCCCATTCTGAGCACCAAGACCCTGGGGCCACCGCCTGTCCCCACCACAGGCCACCCCACCACTGGCACATGGTGGTGATGTGTGACTCCTATTTTATGCCCTGACAAACTGGGACATGGAGAAGGACTGCTTTCCAGGACATGAGGGGAAATCTCTCTCCTTTCTTCCTGGGTGCTGCATCTCCATGGCGGTGACCTGCTGAGCCCCCAGATGACACAAGCTGAGGTCACAGTGGGATGTGCTGCATCGCAGGGAGGTCTCTCCGGTGCTTCCCTGCGATGCCCAGGCACTGCTGGGCACTGCTCATGTGCTCCCCACCTCTGCCCTTCAGAACTGCTCCACAGCATGGAGTGGGGACAGGAGGCAGAGGGACCACGTTGCGGCCGTTCACCGACAGGCAGAGGAGCAGGGACATGTTGGAGAGGAGTTTTAGGGTAATGAGATGGGAAGAGTGTCCTTTTTCCACGGATGGACAGGTGAGCTGAGGGCAAGAGGGCAAGTGAGATGGAGAACTGCTGGACTGAGACCATCACCCTGGACCACAGTTCCTTGTTCCCAAAGCTCCTGCGGCTCTCCACCAAGGGGAAGGGCTTCGGGAGCTCCTTCCCGAGCTGACGCATACAGACCTTTTATTCCAAAAAACAGCTGTGGGTCCTGGGCTGTAGGGATGACTGGACAGTGCTGGGGGCTGCCAGAAGAGCCCTGCCTGAGGGTCCCGCCTGGTTCAGGGGACAATGTGGCAGCAGGGACTCCTGGGTCCTGCGGCTGCGCTGAGCCCTAAGGCTCCTGTGGGGCCAGCTCCATCCCCTCATGGCAGGGGGCAATCCAGGTCCAGGTTTCCCTGGGAGTGGGTCCTCCTTTGGGATCTGGCTCTGGCAGGAAAGGGGTCCTGTGTCCTGGAGGCTGGGGTGTCCTGCAGCTCCCGTGGGGTTCTCAAGAGCCTGCTGGAAATGCCCATGTTGGAAATGGATCCTTCACCTTGTAATAACCCCAAGGTGTCTACTTGTTTGGGCGAACCTCTCTTCCTTCCCCCCTGGATCCTTTTACGCTTCCAGCTTGGCAGAGCATGGTTTGGGCTCAGAGATATTGTCCTCAGATGGCCACAACCTCTGTCCTCCTGCAAGCTGAGGTCAGACCTCTGCACTCAAAGACAGCCTGTTTGGGGGAGCAGCTTGGAAACAGGTGGGGGTGCCATCACCACCCCATAAGTCCCTGTGGCAGAGCCCAGCCCCAGCAGGGCAGCAGCTGGGCCCCGTGGCCCCACACTGCCCGGGCACATGGGGCCGCGCTGCCCCCAAGCCCTGCGATGCCCCGTGCTGCCCTGCGCTGCCACACACAACATGGTGCCCCACCGCGGGGGAGGGGAGGGGGCTGCCTGCGGGGTCACACAGGGCCACAGCGTTGCCATGGCATCGCCCCCAGTGCTGCCCTCCTATTGGCAGGCCAGGGGAGGAGGGCGGGGCTGTACTGGTGGCTGTGAGGCCCCAGGGTGAGGCAGGGAGGCCATTCAGGAGCTGGCTCAGCCTTGGGGCAGGGCAGGGGCAGCTGCAGGCGGCAGCAGCCACGTGGCCACGGTGTGGGCAGGGAGGTCACGGCTGTGTGCGAGAGCTGTGCCAGGAAATCCCCAGGGTCAAATCAGTTCTGTGTCAGCAGCTGACAGGCCAGCAGGAGGCACGTGGCTCGGCTGGTGAGGATGAGGTCACTTCTGCCTGAGGACCTGATAGGCCAGCTGCAGGAGCAAGGCTTGGATGTTGATGGTGAGGTCACTTCTGAGTGATGAACTGATTGAACAGCAGGAGACCTGTGTCTGGAAAGGTGCTTGTGAGGTCACTTGCAGCTGAGCATTTGATGGGGCAGCAGCAGGTCCCCGGCTGGGACATGTGCTTTGGAGATCACTTCTGCCTGAGCAGCTGATAGGTCAGCATTTGGCTCAGGGCTGGGGAAGTTATAGTGAGGTAGCTGCTGTCTCAGAGGCTTGTAGGCCAGTGACAGACACATGGCTGCGAAGGTGACTGTGAAGTCATCTCCTTCTGAGTCCCTGATAGGCCAGCAGCAGGCAGATAGGTGTGGACGTGGATTGGGAGGTCTCTTTTGTCAGAGTACCTGATAGGCCAGCAGTAGCAAATGGCTGGGGAAGTTACCTTGAGGAAATCTGTGACTGTGAAGCCCGTTGGCGAGCAGCAGTCACATGGCTGGGAAGGTGCCTGTGAGGGGCCTTCTGTGTGAGAGGCTGATAGGCCAGCAGCAGGATGTGATGTGGGGAATGTGCTTGTGAAGTCAGTTGTGTGTCAGTATGTGATAGGCCAGTAGCAGGCCCATTTCTGGGAATGGACTTTGAGGTCATTTCCCCCAGAGCAGCAGGGAGGCCAGCAGCAGGCACGTGGTTGGGAAATGGTTGTGAGCTCACCTCTGTCTCAGTGCCTGATAGACTATGTGGCGGCACGTTGCTGGGAAAGCTGTTACGAGGTCACTTGTCTCTGCAAGGAAAGACACCACTTGGCTAATGGCTTGAGCATTTGCTTGTGAGGTCACTTCTGCCTGAGTCCCTGATAGGCTGGCAGCAGGCAGATAGGTGTGGAAGTTGATTGCGAGGTTTCCTGGGTCAGAGTACTTGGTAGGGCAGCAGCATGTTCACGGCAGGGGAAGTTATTTTGAGGCAACTTGTGTCTCTGAAGCCCTTAGACCATCAGCAGGCATCTGGTGGGGGTATGATTTTATGAGGTCACTTCTGTCTGAGGAGCTGCTAGGCCAGGAGAAGGCACATGGCCTGGATGCTGGCAGTGAGGTCACTTCTGGGTTTGGTGAGTGTGTCGGGAGGCGGGATTGACAGCTGCAGAGCTCTACAGCAGTATAGAAATGCAACTAATAAGCAGAAGTAGACAATAATGTTCCACACCATCTGTCACAAATGTTATTCCACTCCATCATCATGAATTAGTAGTGCTCCATTTAAAATGAGGATGATGTTCTCCAGTAAATGTAGTCGTGTGATTTGACTTTGTCCTTCTTGCTAATAACTTCTTGCTACCGGTGGATGAGGGAGTCCAGCTAGAATTTTTACGTTGCTAAATGAATGAAGTGCTGGTGTGAGCAGTGATGTTAGTAATCTCTGGTTTTATTTGTGTCCTGCAGAAAATTCTGCCCCATCACAATGCCAAGGCTCTTCTCAGATTTTTCTCCCAGACCTGAAAGATATCTCTGTCTTTTGATTCCTGGAGGTGGGAAGTGAGCAGGCGCAGGGCTGTGCGTGGCTGTTGAGCGGAAGTGCCTGTTGCAAGGCCTTGGAGGACTAGAAGCAAAAGGAAGGGCTGGAGAGTCTTTGTGTGTTTTGGGGTCCTTTGCGTGCCCTGGCTGCTGCCATGTGTGGTGCTATGCCCTGTGTGTCCCTGCTGCAGAGATTCATGTTGGCTGGCAACTCTCTGTGAGGTGTGGGGTGGGGGTGCAGGATGTCACAATGGTGGCAGATGGCCTGTGGTGGGGATGGGTGATGGCCCCAGTGTCTGTGTGTTGCACGCGGGAGGAGGTGCCTGGAGAGAGCAGTGTTCTGCATGTGGAGTGCCGCGAGGCTGGGGAGCTGGGGACCGCTGCGAGGTGAGGAGGTGCCTTGGCTCGCAGGGCCCAGGCTGCCCTGGTGGTGTGAGCCAGGGATGCTGGCAGCCTGCTGCCTTGTGTGCACTGAGGTTCAGGCCTTGAGTTTCCTCAGCTCTTGCCAGGATGTGCAGGCAGGGTGCATATTAAAGTCGAAGGAGTGTTTCTCCTTGCTCCGAGATGAAAACGTAGCCTGCTTTTTCTCTGCTTTCATCTCATTTGCTCTTCTTAGGAAGAGCTTTCCTCTGCAGCAGTGTTTGCTGAGAGAGGAGGGGGCCATGAGAGTTGCTCATTGCCGGCTGGGTGTTAGCATGCTGGCAGCTCTTTGGAGGAGTGAAGGCCTTGTGGAGAGGTGGCCTTTGGAGATGGGCAGGTGTGTTCTTGGGAGATGCCTTCTAAGGGAGGCTGATGCCTTCCTGTGCCCAGTCTCCCTAGACAAGGAGTCCCTTTCAGTAGGCAAGGAAAGGCCAGAGTGCCCTGCAAGGGATGCATAGCCCAGATCTCTCTTCCTTCCCATTGCCGCCTCTGCAAGGTCCTCCACTGTCCTGCTGTAGTGTGACCTGTCTGTGCTGCAGCAGGGCAGTGAGAGAGCACCTCATGTGCAGGCATCAGTGTGCTAGGTGTGGTGTCATCAGGTGCTGCCACAGCTGCCACAGGCAAGGAGCATTTTTTTTTTTTTTCCCCTGATCTTTGTGTGGGTATGAGGAGCCCCACTTAGCTCTAGATGCATTGCTGCGAGTAGCTGGAGCCAAGGGAGTGGTGGTGAGCACAGCCATCCTCCAACGAGGCTCCTGGCTTCTGGACAGGCATTGTGGACCCTGTGTGCTGGAAGCACTTGACCCTTGTCATTTTCTACCTGAGCACTTTTAGAGTTGCCACTCCATTTTTGAGGGGCGATTCCTAGAGCTTTTGCATTAGTCACCACTTAGTACATTTGTGACCACTCTTTTTCTTCAGCTCGTGCCCCCTGAGGCCCAGATGGGATCATCTCCCTGCAGCCCTGAAAAATCCAGGTTCCAGTGAGTGGAGCTTTGGGGGTCAATTGCTTGCTAAGGAAAGAGAGAGAAGTGGTCCTTCCTCCAGTCTGCCTCCCAGTGCTGGTTTGGAGGAGAGCTCCTTGTACCAAAACTGAGGACTAACAAGTTTTGCTCTGCCACACCCCAAGCTCCTTCAGTGGGTGACTTTGGTGGTGCTCTTGGACTCTCCCTGGGCCATGCCATTTTGGGACTCTGGAGGACAAGCCTTGGCTGGCTTCTCCATGTGTCACGTGCACTGCTGAAGCCTGCTGTCTTGTCTCAAGGCTTTGCCTGGGAGAGAAATGGCAGCCCTTGCTGAGAGAGGGGAATGCAAATGCTTGAGAGCAGCAGAAGCCTTGTGCCATTTTCCTTTTTGGAAGCCTGTTTGTGTGGGAGTGGTGCCCTGGCCCTGTGCATGCTAGTGTGTGTGTGTGTGTGTGTGTGTGTGTGTGTGTGTGTGCGCGCCGTCATGTGGTCATTTGTGAGCCCCTGGAGGAAATGCAGAGAGGGGGGGAGTGTTGCCGAAGAGACTGTTCCATCTCCATTGAAGCCCCAAAGGAGACCTCAGTAGGTAGGCCAGTTGGGTGAGTGCCTTGAGGGCATGTGAGGCAAAAGCGAGAGGCAAGAACTGGCCTGCTGAGCCCCTGGGAGAGCACTGTGGGTCTGCTTCCTGGAAGTGGGAAGTGACCAGGCTCAGGGCTGTGTGTGTGGCTGTTGAGAGGAAGTGCTTGTTTCAAGGCCTTGGAGGACTAGAAGGAAATGGAAGGTCTGGAGAAGTGGCGTTGGTGTGTTTTGGGGCCCCTGGGGGTTGTCTGGCTGCTGCCTAGTCTGGTCCAGTCCCCGGTGTGTCCCTGATGCACAGCTGCATGTTGGCTGGCAACCCTCTATGAGACGCGGGACGAGGGTGTGGCGTGTCACAGTGGTGGGGTAAGTTGAGGTGGGGACAGATGATGGCCCCAGTGCAGGCAGGAAGAGTTGTCTGGAGAGAGCAGTGCTGTGTGTGGGGAATGTCGCCAGGATGGACAGATTGGGCGTCCTCGGAGGGGAGGATGTGCCTTGGCTCCCAGGGCCCAGGCTGCCCTGGTGGTGTGAGGCAGGGATGCTGGCGGCCTGCTGCCTTCTGTGCACTGAGGTTGAGGCCTTGATTTTCCAAAGCTCTTGCCAGGATCTGCAGCCAGATGTCCCACATATGCTGTGAAATACATAGAAATATGCAGCTTAGAGTATTTGGAGAATGAAGAGTTCATCTTTCAGAAAGGGTTCCTTGTTGAAGATTCTTGAAGTTAATACTTCTGGGATCTGTCCAACCACAAGATTTTTTTATTTTTTTAGGCTAGAGGCATCCAGTTGCCTCCTTCTCCTGTTGGCAAAGGCTAAGAGGAGATACTGCCCATGTCCATAATTGGTACACTCTTTTCTTCTCATGTGGCAGGACCCTAGAAACTCTTTGCTTATAATGCAGTAGTATCCCCCAATTAGCCCTTACTTAACCATCTGATTAACCCCCCTCCAATCCAGTGAATCCTAGAGAGGGTCTTGAGCTCTTCTTGCTGAAGGTCTCACTGTTTCGGGGCTCCCTGCTGCACCCTGCACCCTGCACACTGTCCTGGGCTCTGGCACAAGACATCCAGGGGCTGCCATCCAGCAGGAGGCCTCAGAGAGCAGTTTGCATCATGTGGGACATTTTTCACCCACACAGTTAACAAGGAAATGGTCTTGCCAAGGTGGAGCACTCAGAGGCGCCCTTTCAAGCAGCAGTGCCACAGTCATTAGCTTTTGAAATGGGCAAAATAAGGGAAACATCTGACAAAGTATTTCTTCAGAAAAGAATTGGCCTTTGAAACCACTTCTCCCAGATGTGCAGTGACTACAGTGAGTAGTGATGCTCCAGCACTTGCCTGCAAGTCAGCTGTTAATACTCCATGGGTCATAGCAGAGAATCATCTTGCAATGCTGACGTTGTTTTATGCAGATAACTTGACAGCCCCCTCAGAATGATGTCCCTCACCTTTCCACATGCTCCTCTCTTCTCTAAGGCAGTCATTTCTGACCTGACAGGTCAGGTGTCCAACTCAGCTGAGCACCTTTTGCACTGTGTCCCTGAGCTGGTTGAGGCCTGCAGGTTCTGGAGCTCCTGCCTGATCAGCTCAGGCACAGCCTGGGCATTAGCTCACTCGTGGTCTCTTCTTTGCAAGTGAAGCCCCTCTGAGATGCAATCCAAGTGTGGATCTGAGCTAATTTGGACAACGGTCCCCTGTTGTCAGTGAGGTGTGGAGAAAAGGAAGTGAGGGTCAGTTCCTTGTAGGGTGGTGCAGGGCTGTCCCAGCAGGCCTTGCACAGTTCAGCTCACCCACTCATCATCAAAGTGTCCATTGGAGCCTGCAGAACGACTGCTTCTTGGCATCACACTAAAAAAAACCCCTCTGGCTGGCAATACTACATCATATGCTCCTTTAGGAAGCTTGATCTGCCAAAGGAAGTCTCCAGATAATGTCCAGATAATGGGCTTGTGGGGTGGCTGCAGCAGAGGTGCCCTCACAATCAGCACCCAGATGGGTCCCTGTCACCAGTGTCTCCCCCTTCACTCCCCAGGGCAGTCATTTCTGCTGGGTGGACTCTCTGAGGTGCTGGGTGACATCCCAAAGCCTGCTGGCCAGCACATCTGCTGAGGGCCAATCAGGCTGCTGCAGTGCAAGTGACCTCACAATCAGCACTGCAGCCATGTCCCCTTTCCCTGCCTCTCCCCATCCTCCTGCCTGTATATCATCTCTGGTGGTGGGATGAGGCGTGTTGTGATTCTCTTCTTGTCCTCAGAAGGGCTCCTACCAGAACCCAGCCCATGAGGTTGCTGTACCAGAGGTGACCTCACCATCAACACTGCACATGTGTCACTTGATCTTTTTCTCTCCTGCCCCTCTTCTGAGTTGTCCTCTCTTCTGGGCCCCACAGTCAACATCCCAGCCATGTCCCCTTTGCTGGCACCTTCCTCTCCCCTATCCCTGTGGAATTACACACATGTGGTTGGACAGCTCTCATGGCATGGTGAAACTGGGTTCCTGGGGAAGGCAGGCTGGTGTGGCGAGGAGGTGCATGTGCGCTCTGTGCAAAGGAGGGATGGCTGGAGTGCACAGGGCTTTGCCTTGGAGCAGGTGATGAGCCAGTTGAGACCTTGTGGTAAGGATAAGAGGACACAGCAGTGTGGGTGACATTCTGGTAGTGTTTCAGCTCATTCAGGATCTGTTTTGCAAGATCCCACAGGAGACTCCCCGGAGGGCAGAGGGGCCATGAGGCCTTTGTAAAGACACGCTAGGCAGAGGAGGAGAGGGCAGAGAGGCAGAAGAAGAGAGAGGAGACATGTCAATTAGAATACGGTAGTTTCTCAGAACCAAGTTTCTCCGTTCAGAGTGTTGGCAGGAAACGTATCATGAAGAATAATATATACATCTATATAAACATGTAAACTCACACAGAGTGATTTCTGTAGTGCATGCATATGGAGCTTCCAATAAAAAAAGAAAGAAAATGTTCATTAGAATTGAGAAAGAATGTTGGAAGACCTGAAAAAAAAGATTTTTTTCAGTTCTTGCAAGGAGCTATTTTTTGCATAGATTTCACCCAATGACGAGGACTTTACATTCAGGCCCTTACAGACACATATAGAGGCCATGGCTGCCTGAGATGCCCTGTGTAGCTGTGTTGCCGTGTGGCGCTGGGAAATGTGACCCAGGAACTATGGGAACCTTTCTGGAGCATTGGCTGGTCAGCAGGAGAAGCATCTCAAGACCTCTGAGTGGGACAACTTTTTTCTTTCCATTGACTAGAAAGGGAAGTCCAGACACCTGGGTTAGCCAGAGGCAACTGCACTGAAGGGGTCTGGTGGAAGGGAGCTAATTCCCATGCCTGTTGTCACCTAAAATGGAGTCGCACTTCATGACCGTGCAGGGAATGAAAAGGGTTTGTGGCTAGATGTGTAGGGACTCCTTTAAGACGTCACTGTAACACAGGTACCTTGAGATTTGTGCAAATTAGGGCATCGATAAATAGAGCATTTTCACTGAAGCTGATCAGGCTGCTTCCCTCTATCAGTTGTGACAGCTCGACATCTCATGTTGCGACTCGCTGTGTGCAAAGACTGAGGAGCGGCAAGGAAGATCCTGTGCAGGGAGTGGTTTGGGGGCAGTGGACTTGTGTGAGACAAAGAACTATCATTTTTAATAGTGTAGGCCTTATTATAGAAGAAATCTTTAGAAAATGACAATGAAAAAGAAACAAGAAAGAAATTAGATAATTATCTAAAGTAAAAAAAAAAAGATTTGTTATACTTTTCAGCATTACAAACTTCTTTGTGTTCTTATTTTTCTTATTATCATTGTGTTCGTATTTTCTTCTTTTTTTACTAATCTTTTTTGTTTGGTACATTTTTGATACACTGGTCTTTTGGGGAGATTCTTTTCTTTCTTTTTTTGAAAGGGAAAGTGATTTTCAGAGCTGGGGTGGGATGCAGTCACAGGGTCATGAATGGCTGGTGCCATTGCAGGTGCCCTGGTCCCCTCTACCCAGCCTCCCTCTGCAGCTCCGAGGGGCTCCGGTCTCCCACAGGTCCCCTGTGAGAGCTGCCAGGCCGAGGCAGGTCCCTTAGAGACACCGGGACCTCTCCAAGTGCCACTGGGTGCTTGTGGTTGGACACCTGAGCACTGCCTGGAAAGGTGAAGAACTGTCTCAACGTTTCAAAAATAGGAGCACACTTTCCTCAGCTCAAATGATTGGCTAATTTTAATGTCAGTGTTTTTCTATGTTGAAATAGTGAAAATCTTCAGGAAGGGTATGAATCTGGGGAGAAGAAATATTAATGTGCCCTTGACCTAGTGTTTCCACTGCTCTGTCTATTAGGCTGTGGATGTAATCTCAGTGCTCTCTCACATATTTCCACATGTCCTGATTAAATAAATCATTTCTAAAGGCATCTTTGCATCAGACTCTCTGGGCATATGCACTTTCCATAGTTTCCCAGTTTTCCTTTTCCCCTTGCTCTTTATCCTTTCAGATACCTCTCTGGGAGGTCTTCTGGGAGTCTGAAGTTTGCCTTGTCTTTCAGCAGTCTCCTTGTCTCTTTAGCCACCTCCTTTGTTGTGTTTCTTGTTTATCCCTTCCTATCTATCTGTGGAAAGCATTTCAAGGAAGGTTATGCCTTGTGGGCAGTGGACCTCAGTGGAGGCAGCTTGGACTTACCATAAAGTTGAGGAGTGCTTTTTTGTATCTTTTATTAAACTGTTCCAAATTATAATTTGTTTGTTTGCAATTAAGACAAACCCTTCTGTGTCTGCTTGCAGCTAGTTCTTGAAGGAAAGCAGGTGGGAATTGGTGCACATGAGCTGTACCATTCAGCTACAGCCTTGAGTGGCAAAAGGTTGGGTTTTCACAAGAGTGACGTGAAGTCCCCAGTGGCTGATGAGGGCAATGGCAGGGCTGGGGAGCTGGGGAGGAAGGTTCTCCATACAGGTCTCCTATCAAAAACACTGCTTTGCCTACATGCCCTGACTTCATTAGAAGACACTGTGGGTCTGTATGAATTGGGGAATGTGGGTATGACTTATTCTGAGAACTGAAGAATGAAGAAAGCTTAAGAAGCAGACATCTTTCTTTTTCAGGTGCTCATTGAAATCTTCCTCTTGTAAATACACTCCTGCAAACTTTCCAATTAGCAAAACAAGAATTGAAGTGCTGAAGAAAATTATGGCAAGATGCATGGCTCCGTAGGGTTTTTTTTGCATTTTAATGACCCCTCGGCTGTATTTGGTGCTGAGCCCATGAACCTCAGATGCTGAGAAGAGGCTGAAGCAAGCTCTCAAGAAGCAAATCAAAAGTTTCTTGGAAAGATAATGAGTCCCACTGAGGGCCATAATCAAGAAAGGCTCCCCAGGGGCTGATTAGAGCTGAAAGCTGGAGGCCCTGATTGCAGGTAGGCAAAGGCAATGTGAGGGTGGCTGTGATGCCAAGTCAACCTTGATGTGTGTTGTCAAGCAGAGTGACCAGGCCCTGACAGCCAGCCCCTGGGTAGGGTGATGCTTTCCATCCTGCATTGCTCAGGGCTCTTCCTGGGGCCAGTGTGAGGGTGGGGGTGTTCAACACCAACTGCAGGACCATGATACAGCACCTCCTGGGCTCCCAAGGGACAAGGATGCAGCAAGGCCACAGTGCTTTATGGAAACAGCGTCTTCTCGGGGGCCTCAGTTACAGAGACACCAGCCATAGCCAAAAGGACAAAACCTAGCTGTGTTGGGAGCTTTCAGCCTTGGCAGTGCCCTCGGCCATCTCCACCACAGGCTGTCCTATGCTTTCCCATGCCTGTGCCTCTTTCCCTGCAGACTGTGCACACCCAAGCTGCTTCCCCACCTTGCTCTCACCCTGCGATCTCCCCACCTCTCCTGATGTCTTCCTGTCCTCCCTTGCTTTTCCTTGAAACACAAAGGCAGGGTCTGATCCCAGACTCCCTCTGGGTGACCTGTTGCACCTCAGCACTGCCCTAGGAGTGACATTCTTTTGACCTGAAGTCCAGTGTGAACCCCTCAAGATGCAGTTTGTGGATCTTTCTCCTTTCATGCTGTTTCCCACTGCCAAGAAAAACTTCATCATCTCTGAAACCACCCTTCAAGCGGTCACAGGTTCCGACTCTACTGCCCTTTGCCTCCACTTCATCAGGCTAAAGAAAACCAGGTCCCTCAACCTCTCCTCATGGATGGGTTTATTCCCACCTAGGCACAGGACTTGACACTTCTCTTGTAAATCTTCATGAGGTATTTGTTGTCCAAATCAGCCAAATTTCTCAAGTTCCTTCAGGACTGAAGCTCCTCTCTGTCAAAATAAAAGAAAAAAAAAACCCAAACAAATAAACAAACAAACCATCCAGTGCCAATGAGGTACGGGTGAGCAGGGGTGGGGTGTGCTGTATGGAATGGGATCAGGGTGGTAAAAGAGACGAACTTAGAAGGAATGGAAGGAAAAAAAAGGAAATTAAAAGTGAAGTCAAGGATTGGTCAGGGCTGTCTTGGGGATTCCTGCCAAGAAGCCCTGCATCTGAATAGTTCTGACTGGAGGAGGAGAAGAAAGCTGGCCTGCTTCCACTGTCACAGGGCACCTGCGTGCTTTCCCTGACATCCACAAGAGAAGATGGAGAGTGGGAAGAACCATGGACACCTTCAGGGTGGAAGGGACCTCAGGAGGTCTCTATCCCTTCATGTGCCCAGAAATGTAATCTGAGAGGATTCACCTGATGACTCACTCCTCACAAAAGTGAGGCTGAACTGCCTGCAGCTCCCCAGGTTGCCCTTGTGGCCTTTTTGGAAGATGGATGTAACAGTTGCCTTTCTCCTACTGCCCCATCCCTGATCAGTTCCTCCTTCTTTGAAATTTCCAGATACAAGAAAGCATCACCCACATCGGCCCATCTGGCAGCTGTGCAAAGAAGTTGTCCTTGATGCCCTGCAGAAGCCTCCTGGCCTACTTGCACTCTGCTGTTTGCCCTTATGCTTCATGTCAGGGTTATTAAAGTCCCCCCAAGAAGAACCAGGGCCTGTGATCCACAGACTTGCTCACGTTGCTTAAAGGAGACTGCATCCACCTCCCTACCCTCACTAGGTGGTCTGTAGCTCCCAACATGATGTCACCCCTACTGTGATGCTCCCCCACAAGCACTCACCCAATCCCTTGCCTCTCCCATGGAAGAGGTCCACACATCTGAGCTGCCCCTTCACACAAAAGACATCCTCCCTCCTCATCTTCTCTGACAGTCTCTCCTGAAGACATTGTACCCTACAAGCATTGCCCTCCAGTAATGTGAGTGATCCCACCACACCTCAGTCATTCCAATGATGTTTCACACCTGTGAAAGCTTGTACATCTCCATCTGCTCCTCTCTCTACCCCAGGCTGCATGCATTTGCATATATTAGTGTTGCAGAGCATCAACTGTGGCACAGAGAGCAGACTGGTTGCGGTGAAACCTGTTACCAAGAGCCAAGGTCACTGTGTGTGCAATAGCCCCACTTCAGAGCAGAGCCATGCTGGCCTAGATAGCAGGTGGCAATGTAACGGTGAAAGGAGGTTCCCCCTGAGAGAGCAAAGCCTGCAGTGCCCAAGGCCAGGCAGAAACAGAGCTGGGCTGTGCAGCCCTGGCAAGAGAGGTTTGGGCTGCCTGAGCTGATTTGTAGCACCTTGGGGCCTGTGACAGAGGTGAAGTGATCTGCAGGCAGGACAAGGTGCCACTGAAGAAGTCCGTGGCACTGGGCAGCCTGTGATCGAGCCACCCTGAGTGAGCACGCCCAATCGTGGTTCATATCATCCTGGTGTGAGAAGAGTTTTAGAAGGAGGAGAGCAAGAAGTGTTTGAGAGTGCAGAGACTAGAGTGGAGACCCTGGTGTGATGTGCCTCCCATTTACGCAGCACGCTTGGATGCAGTCAGCATGGATTTGGCCTAAAGACAGTGGTGGGATTCAGTTGTCTGGACGCAGGTAGGAAAGCCTGAGATAACCTGGGTTGTCTGCCCAGCAACCACTCCAAAGGGGCATGGTTTTCCCATAGGTCCCATCCATGTGGTTGTGCTAGAAACCCCAGGCATCTGACATGGCCCTGCCAGCCTGTTTCTATGTCATTACATCAAGTGTCTGCACTGAATTCCATTAGCAGTTTGCACTGTAGGCATCTCCATGTGTCTCAGCATCATAGTGATTGGGGCTCTAATTGTAGTAGGCATCTAGCGTCATTTGAGATGGCCAAGGGAATTCTCCACCCAGCCCCCAACTCATGCTCTAGAAGGATGTGTGTCTCCCAGTTGCTCCATGAGAGCAAGCAGACACTGGCACATGCCTGGGACCACCTCTGTCTCTTTCAATGTCACCAGGTGTTTGTGTGTGAGCAACTGACTCCCACCCTCCATCTCAGGTGAGTATAACCAGAGCTTAAAGAAGGAGCTTGTGTGCAGACATCTGTGTTGTGCACACTTCAGCTTGGGCAAGGGGAGTCCCACCTGCTGTGTGTTTTTGGAGTTCACGGGAGTTTGCTGAATCCCACTGCATTCCAGGGACTTCCAAACCAGAATGAGATGCCCACATTTACTCATCTGAGTCAGCACCTGAACCATGTGTCAATCAGCTCCCTTCTTGCTCTTTTCTGCCTGTCCTGCCTAGTTAAGAGATGGGAATCGGAGCTTCCAGATTGGGACACTTCCATCTCTTGCAGATAACCATGCTCTGATGAAACAATCTGCAGTGCTGGAATGAGTCTTCCTTCAGTGCTTAGAGAGGGACCATTGGTGATTATTTTAGTTTATTGGAGTGAACATTTCCCAGGAGGAGGGAGCACAAGGGACAGAGAGATTCATGAGCTCAGCTGGGCCTCTGCTCCTGAGTGAGGGCAGTCTCCAGGGATGGAGGGAGCTCATGGCAACCTGGCAGCACTGCCCAGAGACAGCTGTGTGCAGGAGCAGCTCCTCTGCAAAGAGCAGCAGGGCTCCGGGCACTGCCTGCTGCTGCTGACATGAGAGGTGACAAGGCAGAGAGAAGTGCAAGGCAGTGTGGAGTGAGAGGACAGAGGAGAGCTCGTTGTGGGAGAAATCTTCACAGCCCTTGACACTGTAAGTCTCTGGCTGCAGGGCAATGCTACTGAGGTTCCTGGAGGGGTCTTCTGAACCCATCCCATCCCATCACTGATAGGCTTTTTAAGGATCACTCTCCTGACTCCTCCAGTGCATAGGCAGAGCTCATCTGCAGCAGATGTGCAAGGAGTCTTTTCAAGAGGAGATCAAGACAAGGGCTACTTGAAAGGGAAGGAGCTTTCCTTCTGGTATCTCCACTTTCAGTTCCCTAATTTTCGCAGGGAGAAAAGAGGAAAGAGTTTTCTGGTTTAGCAAGGAAGTGGGATACCTAAAACTTCACTCTCAGAGATTAATAGGTCAGTGAGAAACCTCAGCAAGCTGCTTCATCCCCACCTTAGCCTACAGACAGCATCAACATCACCTTTGTGGTCTCATAGGAGTTTATGTGGCCTGCTTCTTAGGACGTGCATGCACAGAGATGCCCCTAGACAGTGCCCTGATCTGGGAGGTTTCTGCAGGGCAGAACTGAGCACACAGAGGGTGGGATGGGATCTGTGAGCACTGACTGGGAGAAGCTGTTGTGACAGTGAAAGAGCTGGCAGCAGGGACAGCTCCAGGCAGCAGGGATGGGCAGGGAATGAGAGGGAACTGCAGGCAGACCTGCGACAGAGGAGAGGGCTTCTTTCCTGCAATGGGCCCATTTCATGCTGCCTGACAAAGGAGCTGAGAACGACTGTCCTACAATGTCACTGTCTGTGAGTTGGCATGCCCAGCTGAGTAAGGTAAAGGCTTTCTAGTATGCCTCTCTGTCTCTCTTCTTGCCTCCCTTGGCAGCAGGATCATGGTGTTGCTCCTTGCTTCCCCTCCTGTCCATGATGCTCCTGTTCTTTTTGGGGGGGTTTCTGGGTTGGGTGTTTTCAGCTGCAGTTCAGACATGGATGCTGCAAGTTGTGCAGCAGAGGGGTCTGCATGGGAATGAGGTTGCCCCAGCCCCCTTCTGACTTGTGGAGCTACAGAAAATGCAGTCCGTGGGGCTGGGAAATGAGCTGAGTCTCCCTTAGGGAGAGCCCATCTCCAGTCCTAACATTCCTTTGATCATTTCCTTATAGTGTCCTGGCAGACTGCGTGCTGCCCTCTAGAAAGGCACAGCTGTCTCATAGCATTACTGTGATATCTGAGAGGCCCATGAGGAAGGTGCAGAGATGGTGAGAGTATGGAGATGGTGGTGGGAGGCTGTATGTGGGCATCTGAAAAGAGCCCTGTGTGTGCTTGTTTAGAAGGGGAGTATGGAGATCTCCCTCAGGTGCCCGGAGAAAGGGAGAAAAGTTTGGAGCTGTGCACTTTGAAACTGGACTCGTGTGCTCTCAGCAGGGGCTGGTTTGTTTTTAGGGTAACATGTGAGTGTGATCATCCCACAGCTCAAAGAGTTGCAAACACAAGACAGCTGTGAATGAGACTAATACACAGACTAGCTGTCCTCACTCTGCAACAAGGGACAGTGAATCCTTTTTTCTCAGGTTTCAGTAGAAATGCCAAGGATTTCTACCTTTGAGGAACACTCCCCAGCGGTGACAAGAACATCTCAAAGAAAATAAAAATTCCCTGAAACTCTGTTCCTCAAACCTTATTCTTTAGAATTCAGAGTGAAAATGCTGAAAAGCCGTTTTATATGATGACTGGATTTCACCTGACAGAAGTTGTGAATGTCAATCCTGTGCAATGTGCTCTAGGTGACCCTGCTTGAGCAGGGGGGTTGGACTAGATGATCTCCAGAGGTCCCTTCCAACCTCAGCGATTCTGTGATTCTGTGATGTCAGAGCTGGTCACCCCCATTCCCCTCTGCCCACTGCTTTACAGCACAATTGACTCCTGTGGAGCCCATGGGCAGAGGTCCCTGCTCCTCACAGCACACTCAGGCAGGGCAAAGCGGAGCTCAAGCAAGGGAGCTGCAGAAAGAGCCTCTCAGGAAAGAGAGAGGCAATGTGGCAGGTTGTATGGGAACTGCAAAATTTGGGGGGGTTCTTTGCTTTAAAAGTCTCTGCTAACTTCTCAATGTCTTTTCTCCTTTGCACAGTCCCCCATGCCTGGAGATAGCAATATGTCCAACAGCAGCTCCCTCAACGAGTTCCTTCTCCTGACATTTGCAGACACGCAGGAGCTGCAGCTCTGGCACTTCTCGCTCTTCCTGGGCATCCACCTGGTTGCCCTCATGGGCAACGGCCTCATCATCACAGCTGTAGCCTGCGACCACCGCCTCCACACCCCCATGTACTTCTTCCTCCTCAACCTCTCCCTCCTTGACCTTGGCTCCATCTCCACCACAGTCCCCAAATCCATGGCCAATTCCCTCTGGAACACCAGGGCCATTTCCTACTCAGGATGTGCTGCTCAAGTCTTTCTGCTTGCCCTCTTGCTAGGAGGAGAGTATTGTCTTCTCACTGTCATGGCCTATGACCGCTATGTTGCCATCTGCAAACCCCTGCACTATGGGACCCTCATGGGCAGCAGAGCCTGTGTCAAAATGGCAGCAGCTGTCTGGGCCAGTAGTTTTCTGTATTCTGTGCTGCACACTGGGAACACATTTTCCATACCACTCTGCCAAGGCAACACACTGGACCAGTTCTTCTGTGAAGTTCCCCAGATCCTCAAGCTCTCCTGCTCAGACTCCTACCTCAGAGAAGTTGGGCTTCTTTTGTTTAGTGCCTGTTTAGCCTTTGGGTGTTTCATTTTCATTGTGCTGTCCTACGTGCAGATCTTCACAGTTGTGCTGAGGATCCCCTCTGAGCAGGGCCGGCACAAAGCCTTTTCCATGTGCCTCCCTCACCTGAGCATGGTCTCCCTCTTTGTCAGCACTGACCTGTTTGCCTACCTAAAGCCCCCCTCCATCTCCTCCCCAGCTCTGGATCTGGTGGTAACTGTTCTGTACGCGGTGGTGCCTCCAGCAGTGAACCCCCTCATCTACAGCATGAGGAACAAGGAGCTCAAAGATGCCCTGAGGAAAGTGATTTCATGGACATTTTTCAGCAGTGGTAACATTGCCATTGCTCTCCACAAATGACTCCCCCTGTGTCCCGTACGAGCACTGAGCTGTGTTTGTTCACTTTATTATTATTACTATTAATACTGTTGTTATTAATATTTGTCACTATGTTGCTACACAAATGCTTGGATTCATTCCACCGTTACTGAGACTGCTCTGTCTCACCTGGTGCCTGTTTTAGATTGTGTCCAACAGAGGGTCAGAGCTGACTCCATCACAGTATCGTTGTAATAAAGTAGGTTCTTGCAGGTGCAGGGCCTGAAGGCTGGGCTCTTCCTCCAAAGCTGCTGTCCTTTATGCCATGTCCTCAGCCCATTTCTTTGAGACAATGTTGCCCACCCTGCATGCTGATCCTGACCCCAAAAATCACCCCCAAAAAAGGCTTCAGACCCAGCTGGAGAACTAAGCGTCCAGCTGTGAGCCCTGGTAGGACGAGCCCTCTGCTGGTTCCTCTGCAGGGCTGTCAGGGAGCATGCAGAGGAGATGCTGGGGCCATCTGCTTGGCCTGCAGACCATCCTCCTCCCATGGGGGCCCTCAAGCAGGCTGCCTCAGTGCAAAGATCCAGCGCAGCTTGTTGCTGCATGAACAGAGAGGAGAAACTGCCCCAGGAAACTCCTCTCAAACCCAGCATCTCATACCAGCTATTTCCAGCACTGGCCATTCCCTGTGGTCCTGGTGAGGGGTGATCTCTGAGTGTGACAAGCTCCGTCTGCCTGCTGGGCTAAGCACCTGTATGGGGGGGAATGTCCATCCCTGCCTGGCCTCTCTCCAGGCTCAGACCCCAGCAGATGGCAGAACACAGCCTTCTGCTAACCCTGGGGGGACAGAGACAGGGCTGCACAGGGTCTGGGGACTGGTGGGAGGCTGCCAGGCAGGTGGGCTGAGGGGGACGGGACACCAAGGGCTGTCATGGGGACCATGCTGGGGGGATGTTTCCCCACTCCAGAATGTACCCTGTCCTGTGTGGTGCCTGCACAGTTCGGCCGTGGGGCCACGTGCAGGGCAGCAGGGCTGGGCCAGTGGAGGGCTGAGGTGCAGATGGGAACCACGACACTCCAGAAGTTCCCAACGGTCATGAAGGGGAGTCGCTGCTACTAGCAGGACTGGGGGGTTTCTCAAGGGTTACAGCCACCAGCACCACCTGCCAGGACTCCCAGACCCAGCACAGATGGTCAGTGCCCAGCAATGCAGCTCACAGTACCCCCCGTCCTGTGTCACCGTCCTCTCTCAGGACCACTGCTGGGTGCATCGCTCCCTTCCTAGGTGTGGAGAGGAGCTGCTGGAGGTCTTCTCTTCTCACACCTGCTGCCCTTGGCCCTGCCCTGGCATCGGTCCACAGGTTCTGCCCTGGATCATGTTATGTCTCCATACGTTCTCTTCTGAGACCATGTAGAGACCTGCAGCGCATATCTCTGCTTGGAGGTGGCCACCATGGTCTGCCTGCGTGGTCCCAGCAAATCCCAGGAAGGATGTGCTTGGAGGTGAGGCTGTGATTGTCCTCAGTCAAAGTAGATGGGGTGGCCTGGCTGGGGGCCAAGGGGAGGAAAGGGCAAGAGACAACAAGGAGAAGATGCAGTAAGGGAAATTCCAAATGAGTTGAAGGAAAAAATAAAGAAATATCCATGGTATTTGAGTAGCACTGGGGCACGGGCCAGGAGATTTTCAAAAACTCTCCTGGAGAAGCACCTACCAACCTGATCTAACTGTCAAGTTAGCCCAGCTCAGAGCAGATCGTGGTCCTACAGATCTCTGGTGGTCCCTCCCAACCCAAATGCTCTAGGAGGAAGGGGCTGGAAAGCAGAGTCCTGGGCAGGGGACAGTGTTGTGGGGTTGAGGCCTTGCTGACACTTGTACTGCCTGGTCAAGCCTGTCCTCAGAGTTACACAGTGAGCGAGTTCATCCTCAGAAGGAGTCTCTGCTCCATGGGCAACAGGAGTCAAAGCAGTGCCGTAAGACTACAGAGAAGTTCTCAGGAACACACCAGGCATTCAGGCCCTTCGACTGCTGAGGTGTCCCCAGAGCGGTGCTTTGCATCCTGGGTCTGAAGGGCTGAGAAATCTTTACAGCCAGAGCAGATCGCAGTCCCATCTCCTGGACTCACAGGTTACAGGGCATCAGTAGGGCTGTCCTGGCTGCAGGGAGGCAATCACTGCCCAGGGCACGAGCAGATCCCCCTCTGACCTCCCCTCTCTCTTCACACCCCGGAACAGAGATCATGTTTCCCGTGTTGGCCCTCCCTGCTGGGCTGTATTCCCAGCCAGAGGGGACGCAGGCTTCACCCTGGGGAAATGCAGGAGAGCCCAGTCTCATCTAGAGGAGCAGGGTCCCACCACACCTGCTGGGTGGCCAGGGCTGCAGGCTGCAAACCCCAGTCTGTTCCCCGCAGACCTCCTGCCTGGGGCTGCAGGGTGCCCAGCAAGGCAGGCATGCCTGGGGGTCGAGTGCCATTGGGGTGGTGGCCTTTGGACCAGACTCTGTCAGTGAGGGACTCAGGAGCTTCTCTGGCTCCCCGTTAGTGGCAAAGTTCGTGTCCCAGCTTCTTCCCTCTGGAGAGCTGGGAATTTCATTCTCAGGAGAAGGGGAAATAGGAAACCATTTTATCCATGTGATCACCCCGTCAACCCTCTACTGTCTTCTTCTTCTCTATCACCCCCAGAAGTTCTTTGGCAGGAGCATTTTTTTGGTTTCTAACCCTATATCTGACCCTGCTTTGAGCAGCACGTTGCACTACAGGCCTCCTGTGTCCCTTCGACCTGAATTATGTTGAACGCCTATGATCTCAGGCCCCATTTCAAGCACAGAGCAAATGTCTCTGGGACAGGAGTCCTTTGTGCTTTATGTGACCATCTAAAGGAAGGAAGGTGAACACCTCCTCCTCCCTGTTGACTGTAAGGGCAGCCTGGGAGGCACTGCCTCAGGCATAACTACATTACTGTGGAAATTCTTTGCATCCACCTTTAACCACCTGAAAGGCCATTGCCTGGATTCCCTCAGTGGTGAGGGGAGAACAACAGGCTTTTCTGCAGTGTGATTTCTGTACCTCTGTAGTTTGTACCTCTAAGTAGACGGTGCCATCCTCCCCATTGGTTTCTTGCCTGAAGCTCAGGCTGGATGGGGATGTGAACATGGAGGTTGTCTGTCACTGCAGTGACCGTGAGATGGTAGACAGGTAAGAGGAATAACAGAATGACCACCCTGGAGTGCAGAAGAGAGGGCTTCATCCTGTTTAGGGTGGAATTAGGCAAGCCAAAGCTCAGCTGGAGCTGGAGCTGGAGCTGGATCTAGGAAGGGATGGGGAGGGTAACCTGAAGGGCTTCTGCAAGGATGTCGGCAGCACAAGGCAGCCATGCAAGGAAAATGTGATGTCCCTGCTCAGTGGGGCAGGGGACATAGTGACAAAGACAGGGGAAAGGCTGAGGAGCTCATTGCCTCTTTTACCTTGTCTTTTCCTGGTCTTGTCTACTGCCAGGCCTCCCTGGGCCCCGAGTCCTTTGGCAGCATCTGTGTTAGCAAAGCCTCACCCATGGGGGAGGACGATGCAGCTGGGGAGGACTTTTGCCCAGTGGGCACACACAAGTCCATGGGACCTTACAGGAAGCACCCCAGGGAGAGGTGGCCCCAGTCACTGCAATGCTGCTCCCGATTGTCTATGAAATGTCAGGGTAATCAGGGAGGTTCCTGATGCCTGGGAAAAGGCAGACATCACAGCCGTTTTCCAGAAGGGCAAGTGGGAGGATCTGGGGAACGACAAGCTGGTCCTCTTTATCTCAGTCCCTGGGAAGGTGATGGAGCAAATCCTCCTGGAAACCATCTCCAAGCATAGGAAGGAGAAGGCCTGGAAGAGGCAGCATGCGTTGACCAAGAGGAAATGGAAACCATGCCTGACCAACCTGATTGCCTTCTACCATAAGATGAATGCCTGTGTGCACAAGGGGAAAGCAGGGGATTTTGTGAACCTTCACTTTAGCAAAGCCTTTGGCACAGTCCCCCAGAGTTTCCTTATAGGCAAACTGCTGAGCTCTGGCCTGGATCAACGGACCACAAGGCAGGTGGAAGATTGGAGGGATCATCAGGCTGAAACGCTTTGATCAGTGTACAAGTTCCAAGTGGCAGCCGGTTATTAGCGGCATTCTTCAGTGATGAACATGTGGGGCAGGACTGTTTAACACCTTTATGAATGGCCTGCACAGTGGATGGAGTGCACTCTCAGCAGCCTTGTGGACAGTGCATAAGTGGGGGGGGAGCCACTGTCACAGGGCACCTGTGTGCTTTCCCTGACATCAACAAGAGAAGACTGAGAGTGGGAAAAATCATGGACACCTTCAGGGTGGAAGGGACTTCAGGAAGTCTCCAGCCCAATCACCTTGCTCACGACAGCAGGGTCAGCTCTGGTGTCAGGCCAGGTTGCTCTGGGCTTCATCCAGTCTGGTCTTGGCAACCTCCAAAGGAGGAGACTGCACAGCACTGTCTGGGCAACAAGTTCCAATGCCTCCTCACAGAACAAGTGCTCCAGCTCCCTGACTGTTGTGAGGGCCCTTGGCCAAACTTGCTCCCAGTTATCAACCTGTCTTGTTCTGGGAACCCAAACCTGGATGCAGGGTTCTAGATGGTGTGTAATGAATACTGACTAGAAGGCGATCACCGTTTCCCTCAACCTCCTGGCTGTGCTCCTGCTCATACAGCCCACGATGCTTCTGGCCTTCTTTGCTGCCAGGGAACGCTGCTGGCTCATGTTTTGCCTCCTGTCCCCCAGCACCCTCATGTCCTTTTCCACAGAGCTGCTCCCCAGGCCCTCAGGCCCCAGCCTTTAACACAGTGGGGTGTTGGTTTATCGCAGGTGCAAGCCCTGTCATTTGTCCTTGTTGAATTCCATGAGGTTCCTGACAGCCCATTCCTCCTGCCTCTCTAGGTCCCTCTGAATGGCAGCCCTCATCTACAACCCATCCAGTTGTCTGCTCTTCTAGACTGGAACGTTCTAACGTGCATGCAAGAATATTGTGGGAGACTGTGTCAAACACCTTGCTAAAGTCTAGGTAAAGGGCATTTACTCTTTTCCATCCACAAATACAGTTATTTATTAATAGCAGGCAATCAGGTTGGAGAGCCACAATATACTCTGGGTAAATCCATGCTAACTGTTCCCAGGCATCTTCTTCTCCTTCATGTGCCAGAATTGTGATCTGAGAGGGTTTGCTGCATGACTCACTCCTCACCGAAGTGTGGCTGCACTGCCTGCAGCTCCCCAGGGTGTCCTTGTGGCCTTTTTGGAACATGGATGTAACAATTGCCTTTCTGCAGTCATTGGGACTTCACCTCCATCTCCACAACCTTTCAAAGATGATAGCAAGTGGCCTTGCAGGGACTGCAGTCAGCTCTCACAGCATCCTCGGCTGCAGCCCATCCAACCTCATTGACCTGTATAGTTTGAGTTCTCACAAGTAATCCCTCACGACCCTAGTCCACTGGTGGCTGTTTTTCTCCTCTGGAGTCCTGACTCAAGGCACAACAGCCCAGGAGACCTTCCTTGTGGAAGTGAAAGCTAACAAGGGGTTGAGTTGCTCAGACCTATCTGCATCTGCTGCTACAAGATTCCCTGTCCCATTTAGCAGTGAGGCCACATTTGCCTTTCTATTCTTTGATTCTTACGGAAGCAGTAGCAGCTCATCTTCATGCCCTTGACATCCCCTGCAAGTGTCAGTGCCAGGGGAGCTTTTTCTTCCCTAACACCAAGCCTATGACCCTGGACAATATTTTTAAATTTCTCCTTGGCCTCTCCTTTCTTCTCCCTTCTATATGCTGCCCTATCACCCTGGAGCTAAAGTGCGAGGTCCCTGTTTAGCCGAGTTGGTCCCCTGAGATATCTGCTAGTTTTACTGAGTATCAGGATGGACTATCCTTGTGCTTGTCAGCTGCTGTCCTTAAAGACCTGCTGGCTTTCCTGAGCTCCTGGGCCCTTGACAGCTGCCTCCCATGGGTTCTCCCACCAGTCCCCTGAAGAGGCCAAAGTCTGCTCCTCTGAAGTCCAGGCTCTGTATTCTGCTACTGTCCTTCCTCACTCTCCGCAGGATCTGGGAATCCACTTCCTCATGGTCACGGTAGACAAGGCTGACACTTACTATCCCATCCCTGATCAGTTCCTCCTTGTTTGAAATTTTCAGATACAAGAAAGCATCACACTTCTCACCCCATCTGGCAGCAGTGCGAAGAAGTTGTCCCAAGAGCAAGAAGAGGAGCAGCATGGACAGGAGGGGAAACAAGGAGCAACACCATGATCCTGGTGCCGAAGGAGGTAAGGAGAGCAAGACAGAGGGGGACTTAGGAAAGCCTTCAGCTTAGCCAGCTGGGCATGCCGCCTCACAGACAACGACATTACTGGGCAGTCACTCTCAGCCCACTTTGTCAGGCAGCATGAAATGGGCCTGTGGCAGGAGAGATGCCCCTCTCCTCTGGCAGAGGTCTGGCTGCAGAGGAGGTGGCTCATGCCCTGGACTCCAGGTATTGACGGCCCATTCCTCCTGCCTGTCTGGGTCCCTCTGAATAGCAGCCCTCAAGCATATGGCTGGGGTCCCCTGCAGTTTTTTTGTCCTCAGCAAGCATAGTGAGTATTGCCTCTTCCATGTCACTAATCAAGTCATCTGGTTGTCCACCCATCTAGGTGGTACATTTCTAAACTGTATTCCGGAAGGATATTGTGGGAGACAGTGTCAAACACCTTCCTCAAATCAAGTTGAAAGGCATTTTCTGCTCTCCAAACACAAATAGAGCTATGCAATCCTAGAAGGCAATGAGGTTGGTGAGGCACAATTTACCCTGGGCAAATCCATGCTGCCTCTTCCCTATCACCTTCTTCTCCCTCATGTGCCCAGAAATGAGTGGACTCACTCCATGACACACTCCTCAACCAGTTGAGGCTGAATGACCTGTTGTTCCCTGGGTTGCCCTCTGGGCCTTTCTTGAGAGTGGATGTAACGTTTGCCTTTCTGCAGTTAGTGGGACCTCACCCCATCTTTTTCAAACTTTTCAAAGATGACAGAGGGCAGCCTTGCTATGACAGCGGCCAGCTCTCTCAGTGTCCATGGATGCAGCCGTTCCAAGTGCACTGACTTGTAGGGGTGGAGTTCTTGCAAGTCATCTCTCACTCAGCCCTCATGCACTGCTGGTTGCTTTTCTCCTCTGGAGCCCTGACTCGAGGCACAACAGCCCGGGAGACCTTGCTGGAGAAGACGGAAGCCAAAAAGGCCCTGAGCTCCTCAGACCTACCTACATCTGCTCTTACTAGGTTCTCTGCCCCCTTCAGTAAGGAGCCAACATTTTCCTTTTATTCTTTACTGTTCCTGAAGCAGTAGCAGCTCTTCTTCATGCCTTTGATGTCCCCCGCCAGTGTGTACTCTCTGAGAGCTTTTGCTTCCCTAACACCATCCCATCTTTACTGGACAATATTTTTGAATTCTTCCTTTGCTGCATATCCCTCCTTCTGCTTCTTGTATGCTGCCTTATTGACCTGGAGCTGAGCTGTGAGTTCCCGTTTCAGCCTGGTTTCCCCTTCTCATGTTATTTCCCTCTACCAAGAAAAGATCCATGATCACTTCAAGCACTCGGAGGCTACTACTCTACTGCCCTTCACCTCCATTTCACCAGGCTGAAGAAGCCCAGGTCCCTCAGCCTCTCCATACAGGCCATGTGCTTCAGGACACTAACCCCATCTTGGCAGACTCCTCTGGACCCTCTCCAGTTGCTCCCCATTCTTCCCGCACTGGGCAGCCCACGCTGGGACACGCTATTCCAGATGCAGCCACACCAGGGCTGAGTCGAGGGGGATGATATTTCCACTTGTCTGGGTGGCCACACTCTTCCTGAAGCAGCCTCGTATGAAGCTGGCCTCATCTGCAGTGAGCGTGCAGCACTGGCTCATATGGCATCCCTCGTAATGTCCAGGCCCTTCTCCTCAGGGTCACTCCTCTGACAGTCAGGTGCCAGCCTCTCCTGATGCACAGGCTGTTCTGTCCCCTGATGCAGGACCTGCCACTGCTCCTTTTACGACAGCATGAGGTTTCTGTTGGCCAAATCCCCAAGTTTCTCAAGGCCCCTCTTGACTAAAGCTCCCTTGTGTCAACTGTAAATGAGTGTGTGCAATGGCTCATCCTGTCTTGCGGTGCCTCTGACAGGATAACAGCAGGAGGACCTGCAGGACACTACGGGTAAGAAGCGGAGGTAGTCGTTTAAAGGGACTGCTGGCAAAGGTAGGGATCACCATGGCAAGCAGCTCAGAAAAGCTGCTTGAAGAGAGCAAAACCAGGGCCAATGGAGATAGAATAAACAGGGGTTGGCTGACTGCAGGGGAGGGTATCTAAAAAGAACTTGGATGTTGGAAAAGAGGGAAAATGCAATAAAAGATGAAGCAAAAAAAAAAAGGAAAAAAAAAGCTATTTGGGTGCAGCTGCCAAGCAGTCCAGAACCTGACTGACTCTGAGTGGAGCAGGAGAAGGAACATGCAGTTGATCTGATCACACTTTTGGGAGATTTGCTTCCATGATCACAAGCAAGCTGAGTGTTTTCCCAGGGTCAAGAGAAGACTCGAGGTGGAAGGAAATGCAGTATCATTCCATCTGGAAGGGACCCCAGGATGTCTCCGGCCCAACCTCCTTCCCACAGCAGGGTCAGCTATCAGGTCCGATCAGGTTGCTCAGGGCTTTACTCATTTCGGACTTGAAAACCTCTGAGGATGGAGATGGCACACTCTCTGGGCAACCTGCCCTCATGCTTGACTCTCTGGATGGGTAAAAAGTTTCTCCTTACACCCAGCCTGAACCTCTCTTCTTTCACCTAATGCCCATTGGCCTTCACCCTTGCCTCATGCACAACAGTGAAGAGTCTGGCTCCATCTCCTTGACGACATTCTGGTGGGCATGGGGAGGCTGCTATTAGGTGTCCCCAAAGCCTTCTCTTCTCCAGGCTGAACAAACACAGCTCCCTCACCTCCCAGAGTGACAAAGTCAACATTACCTGTGTATGTCTAGGAGGTTTAAGGCTCTTCCAATCCTTCTGGATATTCTTGGATCAGCAAAGGACCTCATGGATGTTAGAGTGCGATCACCCTCATGCCATGACTTTCTGCATTTGTCACACTCATTTGGAATTGTGTTGTAATGTACAGGTGTTGTAGGCTGTGAAGAGGACTCACTCTGGACAAGCAGTCACTCATAATGAACCCTTGAACTGGAAACCTTTCAGGCCCAAGAGGCAACCTCACACCACTAGGAGGGGCTGGTTCTCAGGAGGCCATGTTAGGTGCTAACCCACATGCAGAAAAGGATTTGCTGCCTGCAAGAATTGCAGTGGCTATCGCCAGAGAGGACAGAATCACCAAATCATTGAGGCTGGAAGGGACCTTGGGAGGACGCTAGTCCAATATCCTGCTCACTTAGGAATCAACACTGAATTCACACCAGGTTCCTCAGGGCTTTGTCCAGCTGCGTCCTGCAAGCCTCCCAGAAGAGAGAGTCCCTAACCCCTCTGGACACCACTTCAAATGCTCCATGGTCCTCATTGATTTTTCTTCCTTCTATACAATTTTGACTGCACTTGTTTCTGCTTATAGCCGTTGCCTCTCATTCTCCTGCCATGGATTCCTGTAAAAACCTGGTTCATTATCAGTGGCAACTTTCAGCTGAGAAGCTGCTATGAGTCCTCTGCAAAACCTTCCCTTTTCTGCACTGAACAAGCCCTGATCCCTCACAGGGCAAGTGCTGCAGCCCTCAACCACCTTGGGGGCCTGCCACTGGACTCACCCCATGTGATCAACAGCGTTCTTCTACAGGGAGCCCCAATTGGATGCAGTATCTAGAAGGGCTCTAAGCAGTGTTTTGTAGAGGGGGATAATCACTTCCCTCCATCTCCTGGCTGTGCTGCTGTTCACACCGCCCAGGACTCCACATTCCTTAAATGGCCCTGAGTATCTCCCAAAAGAGCACCCCAAATTGCTGCCCCCCCAAACCCTGGATAACCCCCAAGTATTCCTGGGTATCCCCTACCACACTTTGGCATTGGAAAGCCGGGGTCAGTCATCACCAGGTTCCTTTTGGTGGGAGACCAGAGAAACATCCTTCCTACATGGAAGTCATGGCCTTCCCACACATCCCATTTCCTGACCCCTTTGGATTCCTGTCCCCCTGGGCCCTTCCCGTGTTCTTCTGTGTATCTTGCACCTTTCCTGGGGCTCTGTCCTTGGTGGCACTGCAGGCAGACGGTCCCCAATGCTCTCTGTGATGGGAGTCCAGACCCCACAGGAGGGCACTCCAGCTCTCCGGGAGGGACCACTCCTGCAAGGGACCCCCTCCCACAACTCCTAACACCAACTGCCCCCCCCCCCAGCAGCTCTCAAAGATGAGCAGCAACGGGGCAGGGAGCTCCCATGGCCATTTTGCTGTGCGACCCCTTGCCACAAGTGCTGAGGCTGCAGCCTCTTTCTTGGAGAACCGCAGTCCCCCTTCACCCACAAGGAAGGACATTGTGCAGGGCACCCTGAATTCAGGGAAGAGGTGCTGGGGGAGAGCAGGGTGGAAAGGGCTGTACCTGGCCCTGCACGGTTAGAACTGGAAGAAGATGCCTATCCATTGCCTAAAAACTTGTTGTAAAACTTAAAAAAACTTTACCCATGCTTTAAAAAAGCAAAACAGCTAGTCTCATGTGAACTCAAACAGAAATTTCTCTGAGATGACTATTAAATTAAGAATTTTTTTTAGGGTAGAAGCAATCCTTCCTTTTCAAACCCTTGAGCTTTGTGTTCTTTGAATTTCATACTTGACCCTATTTAAGACTAGGAGCCTCTTTTCGTACCTACAGGTGTTTATTTTGACAAAGGCACCTATGTGCATTCTAGTCTGGTAGCCTAGAACATCTTCTGAGAAATTGAACTCTACTTGCATCTTGTATTGTGACCAACCAACCAATTCCTACCATGGAGGAATGTTCAGAGAAGAACGCAGGCTGTGATGGACCACAGCTGCCTCAAAGCAAGCAGAATTTATCTCAGCACAAAGGGAACCAGAGGGTGGCCTTTTTTTTAGGACACTCCAGACTCATGCAAACACCTGAAGGCTGGAAATAAATCCTTGCAGGAGCAGAAATAATTATCGGCAGAGGGAATGTGCACCCCACCTGCGCTGCAACTGGACTAGCAAGCCTTGTTGGTTTGAACCACTGGTTTGCTACTTTCCCCTTTCCCAGAGAAATCCAATCTGATAATGGAACACATTTTAAGCATAAAGAACTGCAAATGTGGCATGCTTCAGACAGAGGAGAGTAGACTTTTCACCTATGGTATCAACCTCCAAGTAATGGAGTAGTAGACAGATGGAGTGGCCGACAGAAACAAGAGCTGCACAAGAGTGACTCTTCTCTCGTAGAATACTTCTAAGTGGGGATCCCACTTGTGGGAAGTTGTAAGGTGGCTAAATAAGCGACAAACTCTTAGGGGAAGTCCCATAGATAAGGGGTTTGTGTCAGTAGCTGCCTGAATTCCTGTTAAAAGAGAAATAAAACCCCATCAAAGTCCTGGAGGTGAGGTTGTGGTTAAACATCCAGCTAAGGGATCAATCTGGGTGACTCTGCTCTTTTCCCATGGAAAAGGAGCATGGGATGCTGTAGACACTGAGGGGAGAAAGTTAACTGTAAGTGAGGCCTGGGTTATGTCCAAGACCTGGGTGTCTTCTCTTGCAGGGAAATGGGGTGTTACCTGCTGACTGTGGGAACACTGATAACTGGAAAAAAAAAACACCCAAAACATGTCTCTAACAGGTTCTGCCTTTTCATGCTGCCCATGGGACAACTTGGGTACTGAAGATCAGTCACAACCCATCTTTAAATCTATAGTTACAAGAGAAACACCATCTGTAATAGCACGAGGTTAAGGACTGATTGTAGGCAATCATGTTATACTAACCCTAAGAGCTAAAGTTAGTCTAAATGTAGCTCTATGTAGTAACGCACTGGATGGGAAGCTGCACATGGTTCTGACAACAGTGAGATGGGTACTCCAGACATGGAAGGCAACAAAAGCCATTGTGATGGGACCTATGGTTTTGACCAAATCACCACGCAGACTTCTGGTTAACTTCTCATATGACCAAACAAACGATGCCTTTTTTTGCACTATTTAATCCATCAGTATCACTTGGAGTAACCTTCCATCAACTTGACAGCTTTCTCAAGCAGAACACCAAGGTTCCTCAACGTTGGTTGGAAACTGAAAACTGGAAAACACTTAGAGGAAAGGGAAGGAATGATGATATATGATACAATGAACAGATTCAGTTAGTGAAAGTGTCCAGCGACAGAGCAGCCTGCCCTGAGCTGACACACATAGAAGCAGGTTTTCATTTCTTCCTCCCTGCAAGCAAACAATTGTTCCTTTGCTCTTCTCGAGAGACATCCCTGCTCCCAAGAGAGCCTTTCCCCAGGTCAGTGGCTGTGCTGGCCTGCCCAGCCTTTCTTGCACCCCTCCGCTCTGCTCCCCAGGTTGGTGGTGCTGCTTTACAGGGCCAGCAGGCTGTGGGGCCCTGGGGCGACTCCACACTGGCCGTGCTGGTCAGGGTAGGCCCGGCTGGTGCAGCATCACTGCACCTGACAACCCCCTCCCCAGGCGCCTGTGGCTGTGGAAGATGCTCAGAGCAATCACAAGACATTTCCAATGGTTCAGGATGGGATCAGGTGTGTCATTAGATCCAGCCATGGTTTTCATTGTAGGTGACATGAACCACCCTTGAAGCTGCCTTCCCTGTGCCTGAGGAGTCCCCATTGCCTCTCCTGAGATTGCAGAGTCCTGATTTTGTGCATTGCTAGGTTTGGCCCTTGACTTTGCGTGACTTCACTTGGTTTTGGGAGTCTCCAGTCACTGCCCATCCCAGGCACATGCTGTCCATGGAGATAGCCTCTGCTCACCTGGTGACTCCATATTGCCTTCCAAAAGCATGGGCATCTCTCACCAGCCCTCTAATATTTGAGACAGCCCCCAGCAGATACCACTTGAGCACTCACCCTCCCCAGGGCCACTGGGCAGCCCCAAGTGAGGGCTGAAACCAGCCCTCATTCCCTCACACATTCACCCTATGAGCGCATCCTGCTTAGCCCATGGAAAACCCAGGCACGGCAAAAGGGCTTTGACTTTGCGTGACTCCACTTGGTTTTGGGAGTCTCCACTCACTGCCCATCCCAGGCACATGCTGTCCATGGAGATAGCCTCTACTCTCCCGGTGGCTCCATATTGCCTTCCAGAAGGATGGGCATCTGTAACCAGCCTTCTAATATTTGAGACAGCTACAGATACCTCTTGAGCACTCACCCTCCCCAGGGCCACTGGGCACCCACAAGTGAGGGCTGAATCCAGCCCTCATTCCCTCATACATCACTTTACGAGCTCATGTTCATTAGCCCATGGAAAACCCAGTCACGGCAACAGGGCCTTTTTGGGTGCAATTCCCTGAGTGCATTCTTGCCTCCCACTTTGGAAGAAGAGCCCAGTCTTCAGGCAGTGTACTGATGAAATCCCCTTTTATTACAGAGATGCTGCAAGGGAGGCCAGCCCTGACACAGTGCTCAGCAGATTTACACAAAGCCTCTGAGTCAGACAGATGGGGTTTGTGCCTCTGGAGAAGAGGGATGAATTCAGACGTTTGTGTAAAAACATGCTTATCATAGATAGACTGCCCCAACCACAAATGTTGCTTGAAATCACTTGTGAGGAGAGATGGGCAGCTTATTGCTGCTGAAACAGCACCAACTGAACCAGTTTCTTCAGTGCCTCCTTGAGCTCCTTGTTCCTCATGCTGTAGATGAGAGGGTTCACTGTTGGAGGCACGACTGCGTACAGCATGGCCAGCACCAGATCCAGACCCAGGGATGAGAGGGAGGGGGGCTTCAAGTAGGCAAAGGAGCCAGTGCTGACAAACAGGGAGACCACGGTCAGGTGAGGCAGGCACGTGGAAAAGGCTTTGTGCCGGCCCTGCTCAGAGGGGATCCTCAGCACAGCAGTGAAGATCTGCACGTAGGACAGCACAATGAAAATGAAACAATCAAATGTTAAACAGCCACTAATCACAAGAAGCCCAGCTTCCCTGAGGTAGGAGTCTGAGCAGGAGAGCTTGAGGATCTGGGGAACTTCACAGAAGAACTGCTCCACAACATTGCCGTGGCAGAGTGGTATGGAAAATGTGTTGCCAGTTTGCAGCACAGCAATGAGAAAAGCACTGGCCCAGGCAGTTGCTGCCGTTTTGACACAAGCACTGTTGCTCATGAGGGTCCCATAGTGCAGAGGTCTGCAAATGGCAACATAGCGGTCATAGGCCATGACAGTGAGGAGATAAAACTCTGCTGTAAATAAAAAAAAGGAGAAAAAGACCTGGGCAGCACATCCCAAGTAGGAAATGACTTTGGTGTCCCACAGGGAATTGGCCATGGATTTGGGGACAGTGGTGGAGATGGTGCCAAGGTCGAGGAGGGAGAGGTTGAGGAGGAAGAAGTACATGGGGGTGTGGAGGCGGTGGTCGCAGGCTACGGCTGTGATGATGAGGCCGTTGCCCAGGAGGGCAGCCAGGTAGATGCCCAGGAAGAGCGAGAAGTGCAAGAGCTGCAGCTCCTGTGTGTCCGCAAATGCCAGGAGGAGGAACTCGTTCAGGGAGCTGCTGTTGGACATTTACTTCCTTGGGGCACAGGGGGACTGTCCAAGGAGGAAAAGACAGTGGCAAGTTAGAGCAGGCTTCCCTGAGCCAAACCCACTCTGTGTCTCATAGAAACCCCCACCTTTCCTCTGTCCTTTACTTTCACTCAGCTCCCTTTCTGCAGCTCTGTTTACACTGGCTGAGGGAGCCATGTGGAGCAGGGGCCTCTGCCCATGCGCTCCAGAGGAGTCATTCCTGCTCTGCTGGGGGGTGTAAATGGAGGTGTCAAAATGACCCTGCTATGTGGTGGGATACCTGGGGATGGGCGCTGGGAGCTGGGAGCAGGGGACGTGGTCCAGGTACCAGTGGGAATTTTCTCTGTTTGCCATGATGAGAGCTGAATACAGCTCTCGTGGCAGTTGTGTCTGAAGGAGAAGACCCTTGTGAAGGATTCATCTCCCCCAGCCTTGCCCTCTTGAACAGAGGTGTCTGTATCTGAATCAGCCACACCAGCTGCCACTCCAGCAAGGCAGAGAAACAGTCAAGCGAAGGCAGGGGGTGACCTGACCTTTTCTAGATGTCTCTGTCCCAATGGGATAGACCCTGCCCTCGCACCCATTTACCATCTGTGCCCTTCCTGAAGGCACTGCAGAGAGAATGGGAAGTGACTAGCTCTGATGCACACATCCTGCAGCAGATTATGTCCACCGCGTATGTGGAAGGGCTGTTCAACATTTGGAAACCCATTTTTCTCTGCAAAATGATCACTGGAAGAGTCTGAGGATATACATACACACACAAACACACACACACACACACACACACACACACTTATGTTTATATTTTAGATGACTCCATCTCCCAGTGGGAGCATTCTTTGAGGGGGTAGAAATCTTTGGCATTTCAATTGCTCTCAGCATGAGCCCTTGTGCATCCCAAGAGCAAAAAAGGACTCGCTGTGACTTTGAATAGGGTCACGGGACCTGGTCTCTCAAAAAGTCTTGCCCCTCACTGCCCTGCACTTGCACCTCGCTCAGAGGAAGGACAACCACATTCACAAATTGCTCTAAGAAAGAAACTGGACACTGGACTGAGCTGGGAGTGGAGGAGTTCAGTGTCACGGTGAAGATTTCCAAATTCTTCGCTCTCAGCCCCGAGATGGAGAGAATGATGAAGAGTGTGACAAGGTTTCTCACTCACATGACCAGACCAAGGACTCTCAGATCTTACAAAAATGCTCCAGGGAAGCTGTGCTTTTCCGGAGGGCAACTTGCAGCTTGACAGCACAGCCCCGAGAAGCAGTCAAGGGTCCTAAAGATGGACTCTCCTAAAAGGAGAGTCAGCTCATTCCCCAACCTGTTGACATGCATTGCCAGGAGCCTCACAGGTTGGAAGGGGATTGGGGCTTCTCACTGCCAGGAAGGGAACACCATGCAGGACACACAGGGCTGGTGTCTTAACTGCCGCTGAACACCCCCAAAAGGCCTGGGAGAAACCTCAGCAAGTCCCTTCATCCCCACCTCAGCCTACAGACAGCACCACCATCACCTTCTTGGCCTCGTGAGTGTTTGCCTGACCTGCTCCTTAGAACCTGCAAGCACAGAGATGCCCCTGGACAGGGCCCTGCCTGTGGGAGGTTTGTGGAGGGCAGGAATGAGCACACAGAGGGTGGGAGGGGGTCTGTGAGCACTGACCAGGAAAAGACACTGGGACTGAGAAAGAGCTGCCAGCAGGTACAGCTCCAGGCAGCGGAGATGGGCAGGCAATGAGAGGGAAGTGCCAACCAGAAACGTTAGGGGGGGATGGAGTTGAGCAAGTCATGGTCAGGCCCTGCAGTGCCGACACCTCCCTCAGGGAGCTCAGGTCTCCCCTGCAGAAACCTCCCAGTAGCACGGCACTGCCCAAGGCCATCCCCATGGTTGCAGGTGCTAAGGAGCAGGTCACATAAACCCTGAGAAGGCCAGCAAAGGGGAAGGTGGTGCTGTCTATAGACTAAGGGGTGGCTGGAGGGACTTTCAGAAGTTCCTAGCAGACACGGTGGCTGCTTCTGGAAACTGTTAAAGAGTCTTGGTCTGTTGTCCAAGCCTGACAGCTCCATTTGCATTTTCCCCTTGCCAGGTGGTAGGAAATGTAAAGCACCATGTCAGGAAATTGGCTTCTCTTTCAGGAAATCCCTGCCTTCGCTTTCCTTTTGAAAAGTCCCCTTGGAAATGTCCTGTGCATGAGCTAGAGCTGTGAGCAGCCCTGACCCATGCAACACCCTCTCAATGGGATAATGAACCTGTCCGGACAGAGGTCATTCCTCCCACCCAGAGCTTCTCCTGGCAGCACCGTGGGGAGCTCCCTGGGCAGGCTGAGTGCTGACCCTCGCAGGCAGCAGAGTCACTTACCATGGAACACAGCCACCTGGGGTGCAGGGACACTGCTCCGAGTTACAGCCCTGGGCAGACCTGTGTGCACACCCCAGCTTCACACTCCTGCACCTTCCCAGGGAGAAGGTAGTAGGATGCCCTGTCCCTGAGATGATATGGTAGAGAGTCCCTGCTCTGAAGCACCTCCTCCTCCTGCGCACTGCAGAAGCCAGGAGAGAGAAGCTAAAAATCCTATGAGTGATGAGATGGGATGGGTTCAGAAGACCCCTCCAGGAACCTCTGTAGCATTGCCCTGCAGCCAGAGACTTACCATGTCAAGGGCTCTGAAGATTTCTCCCACAAGGAGCTCTCCTCTCTCCCCCCACTCCACACTGCCTTGCACTTCTCCCCTCACATCAGCAGCAGCAGGCAGTGCCCGGAGCCCTGCTGCTCTTTGCAGAGGAGCTGCTCCTGCACACAGCTGTCTCTGAGCAGTGCTGCCAGGTTGCCATGAGCTCCCTCCACCCCAGGAGCCTGGCCCCACTCAGGAGCAGAGGCCCAGCTGAGCTCATGAATTTCTCTGTCCCTTGTGCTCCCTCCTCCTGGGAAATATTCACTGAAATAAACTAAAATAATCACTGATGCTCCCTCTCTAAGCACTGAAGAAAGACTGATTCCAGCATTGCAATTTGTCTCATCAGAGGATGGTTATCTATGGAAGGTGGAAACATCCCATTCTGGTAGCCCCGATTCCCGCCTCTTAACTAGGCAGGTCACCTAGATGGGGACAAGAACAGAGCTGATTTTCCCATTGCTCAGGAATTGATTCAGATGAGTCAGTTTGGGCTTCACAGGCTGCTTTAGAAGGCCCTGGGCTGGTGTGGGATTCAGATCCTTCTTGTGAGCTCCATAAAAAACACAAAGGGGGTGGGATTCCCCTGTCCCAGGCAGGAGTGAGCACAGCATGGATGTCTGCATGCGAGATCTTGGTCCATGCTCCTGTTATAATCAATGGAGATTGAGGGTGGGAGTCAGCTGGTCAAACACAAACACCTGGTGACATTGGAAGAGACAGAGGTGGTCCAAGGCATGTGCCAGTGTCTACTTGCTCTGATGGAGCAAGCGTGACACCTACATCCTTCTAGAGCATGAGGTGGGGGCCAGGCAGGGAAGTGCCTTGGCCACCTACAATGATGCTAAATGCCCACTGCTACCAGAGCTGCACTCACTAGGAAGCTGAGACACATGCAGATCCCAACATTGCAAAGAGCTGATGTCATCCAGTGCAGGCACTTGATTCAGTGACACAGAAATAGGCCTGCAGGGCCATGTCACATGCCTGGGGTGTTCAGCACAACCACATGCCTCTAGGAGGTACACCATGGGACCTCTAGGAAAACCATGCCCCTTTGGAGTGGTTGCTGGGCAAGTACCCCAGGGCAATTCAGGTTTCCTACCAGTGTCCAGAGAACTGGATCCCACCACTGCCTTTAGGCCAAGTCCTGTTGATCTACAACCAAGCGTGCTTCATAAATGGTAGAGGCACCTCCCATCAAGGTCTCTGCTCTAGTCTCTGCACCCTTAAAACCTTCTAGCTTTCCTCCCCCTGAACCTCTTCTCACCACCAGGTGATTTGAACAGGCACTGGGCTAATGATGACCTCAGGGTGCCTGGATCAAAGGCCACAAAGGCCTAGGGCCTTCTTCAGTGGCACCTTGTCCTTCCTGGAGATCACTTCACCTCTGTCACAGGCCACAAGGTGCTGCAAATCATCTCAGGCAGCCAACCCCTCTCCTGCCATTTCTACACAGCCCAGCTCTGTTTCTCGCTGGCCTTGGGCACTGCAGGCTTTGCTCTCTCAGTGGGAACCTCCTTTCACCATTACATTGCCACCTGCTATCGATGCCAGCATGGCTCTGCTCTGAGGTGGGGCCATTGCACACACAGTGTCCTTGGCTCGTGATAACAGGTTTCACCATTACAAATCTGTTCTCTGTGCCACAACTGAGGCTCTGCAACCCAAATACACACAAGTGCATGCAGCCTGGGGCACAGAGAGGAGCAGACGGAGATGCACAAGCTGTCACAGGTCTGAAACATCATTGGAATGACTGAGATGCAGTGGGACTGTTAGCATGACTGGAGGGCTGTGATGGCAGGGTACAAGCTCTGCAGGCAAGACCGTTAGGGAAGATGAGCAGGGGGGATGCCCTTGGTGTGAAGGGACAGCTCAGATGGATGGAGCTCTTGCATGGGATGGACAAGGGTTTGGGTGAGAGTGTGTGCGTGAGCATCAGAGTAAAGGTGATGTCATGATGGGAGTTACAGACCCCCGGATGGGGCTGAGGAGGTGGATGCAGTCTCCTTTAAGCAATGTGAGCAAGTCTGTGGATCACAGGCCCTGGTTCTTGTTGGGGGGATGTTAATCCCCCTGACATGAACTGGAAGGGCAAACAGCAGAGTGCAAGCAGGCCACGAGGTTTCTGCAGGGCATCAAGGACAACTTCTTCACACAGCTGCCAGATGGGCCGATGTGGGTGATGCTTTCTTGTATCTGGAAATTTCAAAGAAGGAGGAACTGATCAGGGATGGGATAGTAGGAGAAAGGCAATAGTTACATCCATCTTCAAAAAAGGCCACAAGGGCAACCTGGGGAGCGGCAGGCAGTTCAGCCTCACTTGGGTGAGGAGTGAGTCATGGAATTAATCCTCTCAGATCGCATTTCTGGGCACATGAAGGGATCGAGACCCCCTGAGATACCTTCCACCCTGAAGGAGTCCATGATTCTTCCCACTCTCATTCTTCTCTTGTGGTGTCAGGGAAAGCACACAGGTGCCCTGTGAGAGTGGAAGCAGGCCAGCTTTCTTGTCCTCCTCTAGTCAGAATTGTTCAGATGCAGGGCTTCTTGGCAGGAATCCTCAAGGCAGCCCTGACCAATCCTTGGCTTCACTTTCAATTTCCTTGCTTCCCCGCTCCCCTCCCCTCCCCCCCCTCCCGGCTTGTCTCTTTTGCCATCCTGATCCCTTCTCATACAATCAGTCCACCCCTTCTCACCCTTAACGCATTGGCGCTGGTTTGATTTGGTTGGATGGCTGGGTTTTTTTTTGTTTTGTTTTGACAGAGAGGAGCTACAGTCCAGAAGGATATTGAGAACCTTGGGTGATTTGGATAACAGATACCTCATGAAGATTTACAAGAGAAGCATCAAGTGCTGTGCCTAGGTGGGAATAACCCCACCCATGAGGAGAGGTTGAGGGACCTGGTTTTCTTTAGCCAGAAGGCAAAGGCCAGTAGACTATTAGTCTGTGACTGCCTGAAGGGTGGTTTCAGAGATGATAGAGCTTTTCTTAGTATGGGGAAACAGCATGAGAAGGAGAAAGAGCCACAAACTGCATCTTGGGAGGTTCAGGTTGGACTTCAGGTCAAAAGAATGTCACTCCTAGGGCAGTGCTGAGGTGCAACAGGTCACCCAGAGGGAGTCTGTGATCAGCCCCTGGCTTGGTGTTTCAAGAAAAAGCAAGTGAGGACAGGAAGACATCAGGAGAGTGAGAGCAAGGTGGGGAAGCAGCTTGGGTGTGTGCAGGCTGCAGGGAAACAGGCACAGGTGTGGGAAAGCATAGGACAGCCTGTGGTGGAGATGGCCAAGGGCACTGCCAAAGCTAAAAGCTCCCAACACAGCTATGGCTGGTGTCTCTGACACCGAGGCCCACAAGAAGATGCCATTCCTTAAAGCACTGTGGCCTTGCTGCCTCCTTGTCCCTTGGGAGTCCAGCATGTGCCGTATCATGCTCCTGCAGTTGGCATTGTGCACCCCCACCCACACACTGCCCACAAGAAGAGCCCTGAGCAATGTGTGATGGAAAGCATCACCCTACCCAGGAGCTGGCTGTCAGTGTCTAGTCGGTCTACTTGATAAAACACATCAAGGTTGACTTGGCATCACAGCCACCCTCACATTGCCTTTGCCTACCTGCAATCAGGGCCTCCAACTTTCAGCTCTAATCAGCCCCTGGGGAGACTTTGTTGGTAATGGCCCTCAGTGGGACTCATTATCTTTCCAAGAAACTTGGGATTTGCTTCTTGAGAGGTTGCTTCAGTCTCTTCTCTGCATCTGAGGTTCATGAGTTCAGCACCAAATACACAGAAGGGGTCATTAAAATGCAAAAAAACCCCTAAGCAACCGTGCCTCTTTCCATAATTTTCTTCAGCTCTTCAATTCTTGTTTCGCTAATTGGAATGTTTGGAGGAGTGTATTGAAATTAGGCAGATTTCAATGAGCACCTGAAAAGAAAGATGTCTGCTTCTTAAGCTTTCTTGAGTATTCAGTTCTCAGAATAAGTCATACCCACATTCCCCAATTCATACTGACCCACAGTGTCTCCTAATGAAGTCTGGGCATGTAGGAAAAGCAGTATTTTTGACAGGAGACCTGTATGGAGAACCTTCCTCCCCAGCTCCACAGCCCTGCCATTGCCCTCATCAGCCACTGGGGACTTCACATCACTCTTGTGAAAATCCAACCTTTTTTCTCTCAAGTCTGTAGCTGAATGTTACAGCTCATGTGCACCAATTCCCACCTGCTTTCCTCAGAGAACTAGCTGCAAGCTGACACAGAAGGTTTTTTTTTTCTTAATTGCAAACAAATAAATTATAATTTCGAACAGTTTAATAAAAGATACAAGACACTCTTCAGCTGGATGTCAAGTCCAAGCTGCCTCCAGTGAGGTCCACTGCCCACAAGACATGATCTTCCTTGAAATGCTTTCCACAGATAGATAGGAAAGGAGAGACAAGAAACACAACAAAGGAGGTGGCTAAAGAGACAAGGAGACTGCTGAAAGACAAGGCAAGCTTCAGACTCCCAGCAGCTCAGAGCAGCAACTGGAGAGTTGAGAGGTACCTGAAAGGATAAAGAGCAAGGGGAGAAGGAAAACTGTGAAACTATGGAAAGTGCATATGTGCAGAGAGTCTAAAGCAAAGATGCCTTTAGAAATGACCAATTTAATCAGGACATGTGGAAATATGTGAGAGATGACTGAGATTACATCCACAGCCCAATGGACAGAGCAGTGGAAACACAAGGTCAAGGGCAAATCGATATTTCTTCTCCCCAGATTAATACCCTTCCTGAAGATTTACACTATTTCCTCATAGGAAAACATTGACATTAAAATTAGCCAGTCATTTGAGCTGAGGAAAGTGTGCTCCTATTTTTGAAATGTTGAAAACAGTTCTTCACCTTTCCAGGCAGAGCTCAGGGGTCCAACCACAAGCACCCAGTGGCACTTGGAGAGGCCCCGGTGTCTCTGAGGGACCTGCCTGGGCCTGCCAGCTCTCACAGGGGACCTGTGGGAGACCGAAGCCCCTCGGAGCTGCAGAGGGAGGCTGGGCAGAAGGGACCAGGGCACCTTCAGTGGCACCAGCCGTCCATGACCCTGTGAGTGCATCCCACCTCAGCTCTGAAAATCTCTTTCCCTTTCAAAATAAAAAAAAAGTCTCCCCAAAAGACCAGTATATCAAAAAAGAACCAAACAAAAAAGGGCAATAAGAACACAAAGGAGTTGCAAAAGCTGAAAAGTGTAATAAACTTTTTTTTTCTTGCTTAAATAATGTATTTAATTTCTTTCTTGTTTCTTTTTCATTGGCAGTTTCTAAAGTTTTGTTTTATAATAAGGCCTACACTATTAAAAATGATATTTTTGTGTCTCACACAAGTCCAGTCCCCCTCAAACCACTCCCTGCCCAGGATCTTCCTTGCCGCTCCTCAATCTTTGCACACAGCGAGTCAAACCATGAGGTGCTGAGCTCACTACTGATAGAGGGAAGCAGCCTGATCTGCTTAAGTGAAAACGCTCTATTTATTGATGGAGAAAGTTGCACAAATCTCAATGTACCTCTATTAGAGTGATGTCTTAAAGGAGTCCCTACATATCTAGCCACAAACCCTTTTCGTTCCCTGCATGGTCATGAAGTGCGACTCCATTTTGGCCAACAACAGGGATGGGAATTATCTCGCCCAATGCCAGACTCCTTCAGTGCAGATGTCTCTGGCTAACCCAGCTGTCTGGACTTCCCTTTCTAGTCAATGGAAAGAAAAAAGTTGTCCCACTGAGAGGTCTTGAGATGCTCCTCTTGGTGACCAGCCAATGCTCCAGAAAGTTTCCCATAGTTCCTGCATCACATTTCCCAGCACCACATGGTAACACAGCTACACAGGGCATCTCAGGCGGCAATGGCCTCTGTATGTGTCGATAAGGGCCTGAATGTAAAGTCCTCGTCATTGGGTGAAGTCTATGCAAAAAATAGCTCCTTGAAAGAAATGAAAAAAAAAAATCTTCATTTTCAGAACTTCAAACATTCTCTATAAATTCTAATGAACATTTTCTTTCTCTTTTATTGGCAGCACCGTACGCATGCACTACAGAAATTACTCTATGGGAGTTTACATGTTTATATAGATGTATATGCTATTCTTCATGATACGTTTCCTGCCAACACTCTGAATGGAGAAACCTTGTTCTGAGAAACTACTGTATTCCAATTGACATGTCTCCTCTCTCTTCTTCTGCCTCTCTGTCCTCTCTCCCTCTGCCTAGTCTGTCTTTACAGAGGCCTCATGGCCCCTCTGCCCTCCAGAGAAGTCTCCTGCGGGGTCCTGCAAGGCAGATCCTGAGTGAGCTGAAACACCTACCAGAATGTCACCCAGACTCATGTGTCCTCTTATCCTTACTACAAGGTCTCATCTGGCTCATCACCTGCTCCAAGGCAAAGGTCTCTGCACTCTAGTCACCCCTTTGCACAGAACACACCTGCACCTCCTCTCCATCCCAGCCTGCTTTCCCCAGGAGCCCAGGTTCACCCTGCCACATGAGCTGTCCCTCCACGTGTGTGTAATTCCACAGGGATAGGGGGGAGGGAGGTGCCAGTAAAGGGGACACAACCGGGATGTTGACTGTAAGGCCCAGAAGAGAGGACGACTCAGAAGAGAGACAGGGGAGAAAATCATAGTAGTGACATATCTGCAGTTTTGATGGTGAGGTCACCTCTGGTACAGGAACCTCATGGGCTGGGTTCTGGTAGGAGCCATTCTGAGGACAAGAACAGAATCACAACACCGCTCATCCCACCAGAAATGATATATGGGCAGGAGGATGGGGAGAGGCAGGCAAAGGGGACATGGCTGCAGTGCTGATTGTGAGGTCACTTCCACTGCAGCAGCCTGATTGGCCCTCAGCAGATGTGCTGGCCAGCAGGCTTTGGGATGTCACCCAGCGCCTCAGAGAGTCCACCCAGCAGAAATGACTGCCTGGGGAGGGGAAGGGATGACGCAGGTGACAGGGACCCATCTGTGCAGTGATTGCAAGGGCACCTCTGCTGCATAAAATAACTGCATAAAACATCTGCATAAAACAACTTCAGCTTTGCAAGCTGATTCTCAGCTATGACCCATGAAGTATTTCCTGTTGACTTGCAGGCAAGTGCTGGAGCATCACTACTCACTGTAGTCACTGCACATCTGGGAGAAGTGTTTTCAAAGGCCAATTCTTTTCTGAAGAAATACTTTGTCTTTGGAAGTTTCCCTTATTTTGCCCATTTCAAAAGCTAATGTCTGTGGCACTGCTGCTTGAAAGGGCACCTCTGAGTGCTCCACCTTGGCAAGACCATTTCCTTGTTAACTGTGTGGGTGAAAAAAGTCCCAGGTGATCCAAACTGCTCTCTGAGGCCTCCTGCTGGATGTCAGCCCCTGGATGTCTTGTGTCAGAGCCCAGGGCAGTTCACAGGGTGCAGGGTGCAGGGGAGAGCCCCAAAACAGTGAGGCCTTCAGCAGGAAGAGCTCAAGACCCTCTCCAGAATTCACTGGATTGGAGAGGGGTTAATCGGATGGTTAAGTAAGGGCTATTTGGGGGATACTACTGCATTATAAGCGAAGACTTTCTAGGGTCCTGCCACATGAGAAGAAAAGAGTGTCTGCACAAATTATGAATACGGGTCGTTTCCCCTCTTAGCCTTTGCTAATAGGAGAGGGAGGCAACTGCTATGCCTCTAGCCTAGAAAATCTTGTGGTTGTACAGATCCCAGAAGTGTTAACTTCAAGAATCTCCAACAGGAACCCTTTCTGAAAGATGACCTCTTCTACTCCAAATACTCTCAGCTGCATATTTCTATGTATTTCAGTCTATGTGGGATATCTGGCTGCACATCCTGAAAAGAGCTTTGGAAACTCAAGGCCTGAACCTCAGCACACAAGGCAGCAGGCTGCCAGCAACCTTGGCTCATGCCACCAGGGCAGCCTGGGCCCTGCGAGCCAAGGCACCTCCTCAGCTCGCAGCGCTCCCCAGCTCCCCAGCCTGACAGGGCTCCCTACGCACAGCACTGCTCTCTCCAGACACCTCCTCCTGCCTGCAGAACCAAGACCCTGGGGCCACCGCCTGTCCCCACCACAGGCCACCCCACCACTGGCACACGGTGGTGATGTGTGACTCCTATTTTATGCCCTGACAAACTGAGACATGGAGAAGGACTGCCTTCCAGGACATGAGGGGAAATCTCTCTGCTTTCTTCCTGGGTGCTGCATCTCCATGGCGGTGACCTACTGAGCCCCCAGACGACAGAAGCTGAGGTCACAGTGGGATGTGCTGCATCACAGGGAGGTCTCTCCGGTGCTTCCCTGTGAGACCCAGGCACTGCTGGGCACTGCTCATGTGCTCCCCACCTCTGCCCTTCAGAACTGCTCCACGGCATGGATTGGGGACAGGAGGCAGCGGGACCACATTGCGGCCGTTCACTGACAGGCAGAGGAGCAGGGACATGTTGGAGATGAGTTTTAGGGTAATGAGATGGGAAGAGTGTTCTTTTTCCCCAGATGGACAGGTGAGCTGAGGGCAAGAGGGCAAGTGAGATGGAGGACTGCTGGACCAAGACCATCACCCTGGACCACAGTTCCTTGTTCCCAAAGCTCCTGCGGCTCTCCACCAAGGGGAAGGGCTTCGGAGCCCTTCCTGAGGTGTCGCATACAGACCTTTTATTCCAAAAAACAGCTGTGGGTCCTGGGATGTGGGGATGACTGGACAGTGCTGGGGGCTGCCACAGGAGCCCTGCCTGAGGGTCCCGCCTGGTTCAGGGGACAATGTGGCAGCCATGTTATAGGTAAACGCAACAAATTGACAACCACTCAGGCCGGGTTGCATAAATTCCAGTTTAATAGAATAATTGAGCAAGTCACAAGTAAGCAAAACAGCGCTGGGCGGCCGGGGGGGAGTCTCCTGCTCCACCAGCGGCGCGCACAACCCCCCCTCACAGTCTCCTTATATGCGATTCCAGTTCCGGGTATACAGGGCACTTCCTGTAACTTCTACGGTTGCGCCGGCTGTTGCTAGGGGGTCTTCTTCAGCCCTCTGGTGGTCGTGGGGATGAAGGCTGGAGTCTTCCTCTGCATTGTGCGCCATATTAGGCTATCTAAACTAACATTGCCGCTTTGCTAGCTCAACTCAGTTATCTCAGGTGGGGTACATGCCCCCCACCACAGGCTGTAGGATGTTCCCACAGATGTTCCCAAGGCTGTTTCTCGCTGATGTAACAAATTAGCATGTATCACAATACAAGATGTTCCCAAGGCTGTTTCTCACTTTGATGCAACAAATTAGCACATATCACAGCCAGAACTCCTGGGTCCTGGGGCTGCGGCTGCACTGAGCCCCAAGGCTCCTGTGGGGCCAGCTCCATCCCCTCATGGCAGGGGGAAATCCAGGTCCAGGTTTCCCTGGGAGTGGGTCCCCCTTTGGGATCGGGCTCTGGCAGGACAGGGGTCCTGTGTCCTGGAGGCTGGGGTATCCTGTAGCTCCTGTGGGGCCCTCCAGAGCCTGCTGGAAATGCCCATGTTGGAAATGGATCCTTCACCATAAGGTGGGGTAATAACCCCAAGGTGTCTACTTGTTTGGGAGAACCTCTCTTTCTTCCCCCTGGGTCATTTACACTTCCCACTTGGCAGAGCATGTTTTGGGCTCAGAGACGTTGTCCTCAGATGGCCACAGCCCCTGTCCTCCTGCAAATGGGAGTCAAAACTCTGCACCCAAAAGACAGCCTGTTTGGAGGAGCAGCTTGGAAACAGGTGGTGGTGCCATTGCCACCCCACAAGTCCCTGCTGACCCCAAGCATTTTTCTCTGAGCTGGGGGGGGGGGGGAAGTGCTGGGGGGAGTCCAGCAGGGCCATCTGCCCCAGCCCCCTCCCAGCCACACACCTCCACTGCCCAGCACTGGCAGGGCCAGAGCTGCTCTGCCCTGGCTGCCCCGTGCCCCCGGGGCTCCTCAGCCCTGTGGATTGAGGCACCAGGGCCCAGCCCGGCCCCACAGAGAGCAGCCCCTGTCTGGCCACAGCCCAGCCCTGCCAGATGCAGCGCAAGGGCTGCCGAGCCCTGGGGCTGTCACGGGCAGAGGACCAGGGCCCCAGGGGTGACAGGGCCCTGCCCTGCCCTGCCCTGGGGGCAGCAGGACACTGACTGTGGGCTCCAGCGCCCTGACCATGCCCGCAGGGTCACACAGGGCTGCAGTGTTGCCATGGCATCGCCCCCAGTGCTGCCCTCCTATTGGCCGGCCAGGGGAGGAGGGTGGGGCAGGGTTTGACTGATGGCTCTGTCAGCCAATCAGAGTGCAGCATGTGGAAAAAGCAGCCCAGAAAGGGGAGCGGGAGCCAAGCCGGAGGGAGGGAGAGGGAGAGAGCGGGTGTGAGTGGGGCTGGCGGGGCTGCGGGCACCTTCAGCTGCCGGCGGGCGCCCTCCTGCTGGGGCAGGGGCAGCAGTCCTGGCCCCGGGGCTGCTTTCCTGCAGGAGCTGCAGCAGGGGCTGATGGGGCTGTGAGCACAGCACAGAGTGACTGGGGACAGAGCGGGGAGCTGCCCTGCAGCCAGACATGGCGGCCTGCCCCGAGCAGCTGGGCCAGGGAGGCTGCTGGGGTTTGGGGGCAGGAATCTTTGCCCCTGCCGGGGGTCAGAGACCCATTTGGAAGCGTTTCTCTGAGCTGCTGCTGCCACCGCAGCCCCCAGGTGCTGCTCCGAGCTGCTGGGCAGAGTGTGAGCAGGCTGCTGGTGTCCTCGCGAGGTGCCCTTCCCAGTGGTGTCTTTTGTTGTGAAAACTGCATTTCTGAGTGGCTCTGAGAGAGGCTGTCCCTGCATGTCATGCCATGCCTTAGTCGTTGTTTTTGCTCCAGGCCTCTTGCTTTGCCCCGAGACCTGTGACCCTGGCAGCAGCCTGGGGGGGTGTTTCCAGAACAGCTCTGTAAGTGGGAGCTGTTTTGCTTGTCAAGGGCCTGGAAAGTGCATGAACGGCCAGTGCTCCCACTTGCCGTTGTTATTTCCATGCTCCTAGGTCAGGGTGAAGAGTTGCTGAATTGTGGCTCTGCTGGTTTCACCAGCCAAGATGCTCTGGCCTGAGTCCTTCTCTGTGTCTCCAATTGTCAGGGCATAAAACAAGAGAATGCTGGTTGTCCTGGATGTGTAGAGGATTTGCTGGGTTTGTTCAGCATTGGGGAAGGAATCAGACTTCTGAGTTGCGGGAGGGCTTCTCCCTTCTCCTGCGACATGAGGCCCTGCTGTCTTCAGTTTCATGATTGCTCCTCCCATGAAAGCATCTTTTTCAAAACTGTTGCCAATAGTTACTTGCAGGCCTTTTCCCAAATCCTAAGTTTTATGGTCTATGTGTAGAGACTCCCTAGGCAAAAGCTAATCTTAGTTTGGGGCAGTAACTGGTGCATAATGGGTGTTTTCCTTCAATCTGAGCATTGTGAAGCCACGAGGTGAATCAGGGAGGCCGTTCAGGAGCTGCCTGAGCCTTGGGAAGGGCAGGGGGAGCTGCAAGCAGCAACAGCCCCATGGTCAGGGTGTGGGCAGTGAGGTCACTAGTGACTAAGAGAGCTCTGCCAGAAAATCACCCATGTCAAAGCAATTCTTTGTCAGTAGCTGATAGGCCAGCAGGAGGCACATGGCTCAGGTGTTGATTCTGAGGTCACTTCTGCCCGAGTACCTGATAGGCCAGCTGGAGGAAGAAGGCTTGGCTGTTGATTGTGAGGTCACTTCTGAGTGATGAACTGATTGGATAGCAGCAGAGCTGTGGCTGGAAAGGGGCTTGTGAGGTCCTTTCTACCTGAGCAGTTGACAGGTCAGGAGAAGACCCATGGCTTGGTTGCTGGTGGTGAGGTCACTTCTGGGTTTGTTGCATGTGCTCAGAGGAGGGATTGAGCCCTGCAGAGCTCCACAGCAATACAGAAATGCAACTCATTAACCAAACAGAAGTAGGTGTTCCACATCATGTGACAGAAATTGTATTCCACTCCGTCATCATGAGTTAGTACTGCTACGTTTAATGTGTGGATGATGTTCTGTGGTGAGCATGGACATGGAGTTTGCCTTTCCACTTGTTGCTGAGTAGAAGCTTGCAGCCTCCTCCCGGTCAGCTAGGGAGTCCAGCTAGACTTTTGAGGCTGCTAAATTCGTGAGCAGTGGTGTTAGTAATCTCTCATTCCCAGGCTGTGTGTGCTTTGGAAATTGCCCCTGCCAAAACAGCAGGGAGCTTGTGAGATTTTCCTGCCAGGTCTGAATGCTGTCTCTGTCTTTGAGGTGTCCACCTGCTTTTGTGACACATTTGGGACTGTAACACGTTAGAGGTCTCTGATTTTCTGTCCACGTATGCAGTCATTGGAGAATGGGTGCAAAGGCTGTTGGAGGAGACAGAAGGAATGTCATCCCCCAAAAAGGTATCTGCCACATTGTCAAAGAGATTTCTTGTTCAGAGAAGTTGAGGCACAAGAGAGAGGCAAGGGCTGGCCTGATCAGCCCCTGTGAGAGCACTTGCTCTCTGCGTCCTGGAGGTGGGAAGTGAGGAGGCCCCAGGCTGTGAGTGGATGTGCAGAGGCAGTGCCTGTTGCAAGGTCTTGGAGGCCTAGAAGGGAATGGAAGGTCTGGAGAGCTGGTCTTTGTGTGTTGTGGGGCACTTGTGGGTGCCCTGTGTGCTGCCATGTGTGGTGCTGTGCCCTGTGTGTCGCTGAGGTAGAGGCACATGTTAGCTGCCAGCCCTCAGTGCTGGTCATGTGGCTGCTGTTTGTGGTTGTGAGGTCACTTGTGCCTCAGTGCCTGCTAGGCCAGTGCTGGTTTTAAGAAATTTAATAGTAGTGTTAAGGCCTAGCTGATTAGGAAATGGTTAATCATGTTTGTACTGGAAAGTTCTAGAAACCACTGGGCTATTGCCACATGGCTTCTTTATCTGTAGCCCCAAGGTAAGAAGAAAGCAAATGCCCAGAGACAGTGAAGATACCGAATGGAGGGTGAGAAGACCCCAGAGCTGATATTTCTATTGGATCGCACGATCCCATGAGGGATGGGTAACTGAGACCGTAGGGATATAAATATCCAGGGAATTTTCCATTCGGGGTCCCTCTTCTGAGGCACCAGCTCGATCTGTTCACTTTACTGAACTAAAGAGATAAACAGAGAATTCTCAGCTCAGCATGTTAAGATTCTTGAAGGCCCAGTGAGTATATGATAGTTTCGTAACAGCTGGTCATGTGGCTGCAGTTTGTGGCTGTGCGGTCACTTGTGCCTGAGGGCCTGATAGGCCAGTGCTGGTGATGTGGTTGGTGTTTGTGGTTGTGAGGTCACTTGTGCCTCCAAACATCAGCCTTACAGGAGGAGACGCGCCTATCTGGTTCCAAAACAGACCGCTCGAATAATGTTCAGAGCAGACCAAAATCCAAATTCAGTCCTAATCATTGAGGCAGTGGGAGAGTGAGAGCTGTTAATCTACACAGGGGAGCTGGAAGTCTTAGGATGAAGAAAGATGTTGTTAAGTTCCCCCAAGATGCGCAGGATGAAGCACAATGCTCCATATTGCAGTAAATCCTCTGATGCCTACCAGGCACTGAGCCACCACTGACCTCACAACCACAAACAGCACCCACGCACCTAGCACTGGCCTAGCAGGCACTGAGCCACAAGTGACATCACAACCACAAACAGCAGCCATGCACCTAGCACTGGCCTAGCAGGCACTGAGCCACCACTGACCTCACAACCACAAACAGCACCCACGCACCTAGCACTGGCCTAGCAGGCACTGAGCCACCACTGACCTCACAACCACAAACAGCAGCCACGCACCTAGCACTGGCCAAGCAGGCACTGAGCCACCACTGACCTCACAACCACAAACAGCAGCCACATGACCAGCACTGGCCTGTCAGGCACTGAGCCACAAGTGACCTCACAGCCACAAACTGCAGCCATGTAACCAGCACTGCCCTATCAGGCACTGGGGGCACTAAGGACTCTAGGGCACTAAGTAGGATCGCAACCCTGGACTTGAGGAGAGCAAACTTTGGCCTCTTCAGGGAGCTACTTGGAGGAATCCCATGGGTTCGGGCCCTAGAAGGAAGGGGCGTTCAAGAGAGCTGGTTAATATTCAAACATCACCTCCTCCAGGCTCAAGAGCGGTGCATCCCTATGAGTAGGAAGTCAAGCAAAGGAGGCAGGAGACCTGCATGGATGAGCAAGGAGCTCCTGGCAAAACTCAACCAGAAGAAGGAAGTCTACAGAAAGTGGAAAGGGGGCCAGGCCACTTGGGAGGAATACAGGAACATTGTCAGAGAATGCAGGGATGTGACGAGGAAGCCTAAGGCCCATTTGGAATTAAATCTGGCGAGAGATGTCAAGGACAACAAGAAGGGCTTCTTCAAAGACATCAGCAGTAAGAGGAAGACTAGGGAAAATGTGGGCCCTTTGCTGAATGGGGTGGGTGCCCTGGTGAGGAAGGATGCAGAGAAGGCAGAGTTACTGAAAGCCGCCTTTGCTTCAGTCTTTCCTGCTGAGGCCAGCCCTCAGGAACCCCAGACCCTGGAGGCAAGAGAGAAAGTCTGGAGAAAGGAAGACTTTCCCTTGGTGGAGGAGGATCGGGTTAGAGATCATTTAAGCAAACTTGACCCCCACAAATCCATGGGCCCCGATGGGATGCACCCACGAGTGCTGAGGGATCTGGCGGATGGTATTGCTAAGCCACTCTCCATCCTCTTTGAAAGGTCCTGGAGAACAGGAGAGGTGCCTGAAGACTGGAAGAAAGCCAATGTCACCCCAGTCTTCAAAAAGGGCAAGAAGGAGGACCCAGGGAACTACAGGCCAGTCAGCCTCACCTCCATCCCTGGAAAGGTGATGGAGCAGCTCATCCTGGAGGCCATCTCCAAGCATGTGGAGGAAAAGAAGGTGATCAGGAGTAGTCAGCATGGCTTCACCAAGGGGAAATCATGCCTAACCAATCTGATAGCCTTCTATGATGGAATGACTGGCTGGGTAGATGAGGGGAGAGCAGTGGATGTTGTCTACCTAGACTTCAGCAAGGCTTTCGACACTGTCTCCCATAGCATCCTCATAGACAAGCTCAGGAAGTGTGGGTTAGATGAGTGGACAGTGAGGTGGATTGAGAACTGGCTGAATGGCAGAGCTCAGAGGGTTGTGATCAGTGGCACAGAGTCTAGTTGGAGGCCTGCAGCTAGCGGTGTCCCCCAGGGGTCAGGACTGGGTCCAGTCTTGTTCAACTTCTTCATCAATGACCTGGATGAAGGGACAGAGTGCACCCTCAGCAAGTTTGCTGACGATACAAAACTGGGAGGAGTGGCCAATACACCAGAGGGCTGTGCTGCCATTCAGAGAGTCCTGGACAGGCTGGAGAGGTGGGCGGAGAGGAACCTCCTGAAGTTCAACAAAGGCAAGTGCAGGGTCCTGCACCTAGGGAGGAATAACCCCATGCACCAGTACAGGCTGGGGGTTGACTTGCTGGAAAGCAGCTCTGCCTAGAAGGACCTGGGAGTGCTGGTGGACACCAAGATAAGCATGAGGCAGCAATGTGCCCTTGTGACCAAGAAGGCCACTGGTATCCTGGGGTGCATCAGGAAGGGTGTTGCCAGCAGGTCGAGGGAGGTGATTCTCCCCCTCTCCTCAGCCCTGCTGAGGCCACATCTGGAGTACTGTGTCCAGTTCTGGGCTCCCCAGTACAAGAGGGATGTGGCACTACTGGAGCAAGTCCAGCGAAGGGCTACAAAGATGATTAGGGGACTGGAGCATCTCTCTTATGAGGAAAGGCTGAGAGAGCTTGGCCTGTTTAGCTTGGAGAAGAGAAGACTGAGAGGGTAATCTTATCAGTGTGTACAAGTATCTGAAGGGAAGGTGTTGAGAGGATGGGGCCAGACTCTTTTCAGTGATACCTGGCAACAGGACAAGAAGCAATGGGCACAAGCTGAAACACAGACACTTCCATCTGAACATGAGGAAAAACTTCTTGACTGTGAGGGTGACAGAGCACTGGAACAGGTTGCCCAGAGAGGTGGTGGAGTCTCCTTCTCTGGAGATATTCCAAACGCGCCTGGATGCAATCCTGTGCAATGTGCTCTAGGTGACCCTGCTTGAGCAGGGGGGTTGGACTAGATGATCTCCAGAGGTCCCTTCCAACCTCAGCGATTCTGTGATTCTGTGATTCTGTGGGACAACTTCTTCGCATAGCTGCCAGATGGGATGAGAAGTGTGATACTTTCTTGTACCCATGGGAGGCAGCTGTCAAGGGCAACAGAGCTCAGGAAAGCCAGCAGGTCTTTAAGGACAGCACATGCCAAGCACAAGAATGGTCCATCCCAATTCTCAGTAAAACTAGCAGATTTCTCAGGGGACCAACTTGGCTAAACAGGGACCTTGCACCTTAGCTCCAGGGTGATAGGGCAGCATACAGAAAGGCAAGAACGGAGAGGCCAAGGAGGCATTTAGAAATATTGTCCAGGGTCATAGGCTTGGTGTTAGGGAAGAAAAAGCTCCCCTAGCACTGACACTTGCAGGGGATGACAAGGGCATGAAGATGAGCTGCTACTGCCTCCATAAGAATCAAAGAATAGAAAGGAAAATGTGGCCTCACTGTTAAATGGGACAGGGAATCTTGTAGCAGCAGCTGCAGATAGGTCTGAGTAACTCAACCCCTTGTTAGCTTCTGTTTCCACAAGCAAGGTCTCCTGGGCTATTGTGCCTTGAGTCAGGACTCCAGAGGAGAAAAACAGCCGAGAGTGGACAAGGCTAGTGAGGGATTACTTGTGAGAACTCAAACTATACAGGTCAATGAGGTTGGATGGGCTGCAGCCGAGGATGCTGTGAGAGCTGAGTGCTGTCCCTGCAAGGCCACTTGCTATCATCTTTGAAAGGTTGTGGAGATGGGGTGAAGTCCCAATGACTGCAGAAAGGCAATTGTTATATCCGTCTTCCAAAAAGGCCACAAGGGCAACCTGGGGAGCTGCAGGCAGTTCAGCCACACTTTGGTGAGGAGTGAGTCATGCAGCAAACCCTCTCAGATCACATTTCTGGGCACATGAAGGAGAAGAAGGTGCGTGGGAACAGTTAGCATGAATTTACACAGAGTATATTGTGCCTCTCCAACCTGATTGCCTGCTATTAATAAATAACTGTATTTGTGCATGGAGAAGAGTAAATGTCCTTTTCCTGAATTTTAGCAAGGTGTTTGGCACTCTGTCCCATAATATTCTTGCATGCACGTTAGAACATTAGAGTCTAGAAGAGCAGACAACTGGATGGGTTGTAGATGAGGGCTGCCATTGAGAGGGACCTAGAGAGGCAGGAGGAATGGGCTGTCAGCAACCTCATGGAATTCAACAACGACAAATGACAGGGCTTGCACCTGCGATAAACCAACACCCCACTGTGTCACAGGCTGGGCCCTGAGGGCCTGGGGAGCAGCTCTGTGGAAAAGGATATGAGGGTGCTGGGGGACAGGAGGCAAACCATGAGCCAGCAGCATTCCCTGGCAGCAAAGAAGGCGAGAAGCATCGTGGGCTGTATGAGCAGGAGCACAGCCAGGAGGTTGAGGGAAATGGTGATCACCTTCTAGTCAGTATTCACTAGACCACATCTAGAACCCTGCATCCAGGTTTGGATTCCCAGAACAAGACAGAGGTTGATAACTGGGAGTGAGTCTGGCTGAGGGCCCTAACAATAGTTGAGGAGCTGGAGCACTTGCTTTGTGAGGAAGCATTGGAACTTGTTGCCCAGATAGCACTAGACAGTCTCCTGCTTTGGAGGTTGCCAAGACCATGCTGGATGAAGCCTAGAGCAACCTGCTCTGACCCCAGAGCTGACTCTGCTGGGAGCAAGCAGATTGGTCTAGAGACCTCCTGAGGTCCCTTCCACCCTGAAGGAGTCCATGGTTCTTCCCACTCTCATTCTTCTCTTGTGGATGCCAGGGAAAGCATGCAGGTGCCCTGGTACAGTGGAAGCAGGCCAGCTTTCTTGTCCTTCTGCATTCAGAATTATTCAGATGCAGGGCTTCTTGGCAGGAATCCCCAAGACAGCCCTGAACAATCCTTTGTGTCACTTTAATTTTCTTTTATTTTTTCTTCCATGTCCTCTAAGTCTGCCACTTTTACCACCCTGATCCCATTCCATACAGCACACCCCACCCCTGCTCACCCTTAACTCATTGGCGCTGGTTTGGCTTGGTTGCTTGGTTAGTTGGTTGGTTGATTTTTTTTTTTTTTTTTTTTTTGATTTGGACAGCCGATACCTCATGAAGTGTCAAGGGCTGTGCCTAGGTGGGAATAACCCCATCCATGAGTAGAGGTTGAGGGACCTGGCCTTCTTTAGCCTGATGAAGTGGAGGCAAAGGGCAGTAGAGTAATAGACTGTGACTGCTTGAAGGGTGGTTTCAGAGATAACAGAGCTTTTCTTAGTATGGGAAAACAGCATGGGAAGGGGAAAGAGCCACAAAGTGCATCCTGAGAGGTTCACACTGGACTTCAGGTCAAAAGAATGTCACTCCTAGGGCAGTGCTGAGGTGCAACAGGTCACCCAGAGGGAGTCTGTGATCAGCCCCTGCCTTTGTGTTTCAAGGAAAAGCAAGTAAGGACAGGAAGATATCAGGAGAGGTGGGGAGATCGCAGGGTGAGAGCAAGGTGCGGAAGCAGCTTGGGTGTGTACAGTCTGCAGGGAAAGAGGCACAGGCGTGGGAAAGCATAGGACAGCCTGTGGTGCAGACAGTCGAGGGCACTGCCAGGGCTGAAAGCTCCCAACACAGCTAGGTCTTTGTCCTTTTGACTATGGCTGGTGTCTCTGTCACCAAGGCCCCCGAGAAGACGCTGTTTCCTTAAAGCAGTGTGGCCTTGCTGCCTCCTTGTCCCTTGGGAGCCCAGGAAGTGCCCTATCATGCTCCTGCACTTGGCATTGTGCACCCCACCTGCACATTGGCCCCAGGAAGAGCCCTGAGCAATGTGTGATGGAAAGCGTAACGTTACCGAGGGATTGGCTGTCAGGGCCTGGTCGCTCCGCTTGATAACACACATCAAGGTTCACTTGGCATCACAGCCACCCTCACATTGCCTTTGCCTGCCTGCAATCAGGGCCTCCAACTTTCGGCTCTAATCAGCCCCTGGGGAGACTTTGTTGGTAATGGCCCTCAGTGGGACTCATTATCTTTCCAAGAAACTTGGGATTTGCTTCTTGAGAGGTTGCTTCAGTCTCTTCTCTGCATCTGAGGTTCATTGTCTTAGCACCAAATACACCCGAAGGATCATTAAAATGCAAAAATACCCTAAGGAGCCGTGCCTCTTTCCATAGTTTTCTTCAGTTCATCAATTCTTGTGTGGTTAATTGGAAAGTTTGCAGGAGTATATTGGGATTAGGCAGATTTCAATGAGCACCTGAAAAAGAAAGATGTCTGCTTCTTAAGCTTTCTTGAGTCTTCTGTTTTCAGAATAAGTCATACCCACATTCTCCAATTCATACTGACCCACAGTGTCTCCTAATGAAGTCTGGACATGTAGGCAAAGCAGTATATTTGATAGGAGACCTGTATGGAGAACCTTCCTGCCCAGCTTCCCAGCCCTGCCATTTCCCTCATCAGCCACTGGGGACTTCACATCACTCTTGTGAAAATAGAACCTTTTGCCACTCAAGGCTGTAGCTGAATGTTACAGCTCATTTGCACCAATTCCCACCTGCTTTCCTTAGAGAACTAGCTGCAAGCAGATACAGAAGGGTTTGTCTTAATAGCAAACAAGCAAATTATAATTTGGAACCTTTTAATAAAAGATATAAGACATTCATCAACTGCATGTCAAGTCCAAGCTGCCTCCAGTGAGGTCTACTGCCCACAAGACATAACCTTCCTTGTAATGTTTTTCACACATAGATAGGAAAGGAGAGACAAGAAACACAACAAAGGAGGTGGCTAAAGAGACAAGGAGACTGCTGAAAGACGAGGCAAGCTTCAGACTCCCAGCAGCTCAGAGCAGCCACTGGAGAGTTGAGAGGTATCTGAATAGATAAAGAGCCAGGGAAAAGGAAAACTGTGAAACTATGGGAAGTGCATATGTGCAGAGAGTCTGAAGCAAAGATGCCTTTAGAAATGACCAAATAAATCAGGACATGTGGAAACATGTGAGAGATCACTGAGACTACATCCACAGCCTAATAGACAGAGCAGTGGAAACACAAGGTCAAGGGCAGATCGATATTTCTTCTCCTGCGATTAATACCCTTCCTGAAGGTTTCCACTCTTTCATCATGTTCATTGAAGTAGACTTAAATAATCACCAATGGGCCCTCTCTAAGCACTGAAGGAAGACTGATTCCAGCATTACAAATTGTCTCATCAGACAATGGTTATCTGCAAGAGGTGGAAATGTCTGACTCTGGAAGCCCCGATTCCCATCTCTTAACAATTGACAAGAAACCCTCATTGCCAAACTCTCACACAGTTTTTACCACTGCCAAATATTTTTTCTTCTTTCTTATTAATTGGCAGCACCATTTTCATGCACTACAGGAATTAGCCTGTCTATGCGAGTATATATATATATGTATGTATGTATGTATATACACACATTATTCATCAAAGTACATTTGCTACCAACACTTGGAATGGAGGAACTTTGTTCTGAGGAACTACTTTATTTTAACTGTCATGTTTCAGCTCTCTTCTTCTGCCTCTCCAGCCTTTCCTCTTCCTAGGACTCTTCTCTCTTTACAGAGCACTCCAGGGAACGGTTCACTGAATCACAGCACTTAGGGTGGACGAGAACTCTGGACATCACCTAGTCCCAGCCACCCTGGTCAATGCAGAGGGAACTAGATGAGGTTGCCCAGGGGCTCCCCCCACTTATGCATTGTCCACAAGGGTGCTGAGAGTGCACTCCATCCACTGTGCAGACCATTCATAAAGATGTTAAACAGTCCTGCCCCTCATGTTGATCACTGAGGGATGTCGCTAGTAACTGGCTGCCACTTGGAACTTGTACTGCTGATCACAGTGTTTCAGCCTGATGGCCCAGCCAATCATGCACCTGCCTTATGGTCCACTGATCCAGGGCAGAGCTCAACAATTTGCCTCTAAGGAGATTCTGGGGGACTGTGCAAAAGGCTTTGCTAAAGGGAAGGTTCACAGAATCCCTGCTTTCCCCTTGTGCACGCAGGCATTCATCTTATGGTAGAAGGCAATCAGGTTGGTCAGGCAGGGTTTCCAGTTCCCCTTGGTCAAGGCATGCTGCCTCTTCCAGGCCTTGTCCTTCCTATGCTTGGAGATGGTTTCCAGGAGGATTTGCTCCATCACCTTCCCAGGGACTGAGATGAAGAGGACCAGCCTGTCGTTCCCCAGACCCTCCCTATTGCCCTTCAGCAAAATGGGTGTGATGTCTGCCTTTTCCCAGTCATCAGGAACCTCCCTGATTACCCTGACATTTCATAGACAATCGGGAGCAGCATTGCAGTGACTGGGGCCACCTCTCCCTGCCCCCTGGGGTGCTTCCCGTCTGGTCCCATGGACTTGTGTGTGCCCACTGGGCAAAAGTCCTCCCCAGCTGCATCTTCCTCTACCATGGGTGAGGCTTTGCTAACACAGATGCTGCCAAAGGACTCGGGGGCCAGGGAGGCCTGGCAGTAGACAAGACCAGGAGAAGACAAGGTAAAAGAGGGAATGAGCTCCTCAGCCTTTCCCCTGTCTTTGCCACTACGTCCCCTGCCCCACTGAGCAAGGACACCACATTTCCCTTGAATGGCTGCCTTGTGCTGCCAACATCCTTGCAGAAGCCCTTCAGGTTACCCTCCCCATCCCTTCCTAGATCCAGCTCTAGCTCCAGCTCCAGCTCCAGCTCCAGCTGAGCTTTGGCTTGCCTAACTCCATCCCAAACAAAATGAAGTCCTCTCTGCTGCAGTCCAGGGTGGTGACTCTGTTATTCCTCTTACCTCTCCACCATCTCATGGTCACTGCAGTGACAGCCAACCTCCACATTCACATCCCCATCCAGCCTGAGCTTCACACAAGAAATCAAGGGGAGGGAGTCACCATCTACTTAGGGGCGCAAACTACAGAGGTACAGAAATCACACTGCAGAAAAGCTTGCTCTTCTCCCCTCACCCCTGAGGGGATCAAGGCAATGGCCTTTCAGGTGGTTCAAGGTGGATGCAAAGAATTTCCACAGTAATGTAGATATGCCTGAGGCAGTGCCTCCCAGGCTGCCCTTACAGTCAACAGGGAGGAGGAGGTGATCACCTGCCTTCCTTTAGATGGTCACATAAAGCACAAAGGACTCCTGTCCCAGAGACATTTGCTCTGTGCTTGAAATGGGGCCTGAGATCATAGGTGTTCAGGATAATTCAGGTTGAAGGGACCACAGGAGGCCTGTAGTGCAAGGTGCTGCTCAAAGCAGAGTCAGATAGAGGGTCAGAAACCAAAAAAATGCCCCTGCCAAAGGACTTCTGGGGGTGATGGAGCAGGAGAAGGCACTAGAGGGTTGACAGGGTGATCTCATGGACAAAAGGGTTTCCTTTCTCCCCTTTTCCAGAGAATGAAATCCTCAGCTCTCCAGAGAGAAGAAGCTGGGAAACAAACTTTGCCACTAACATGGAGGTAGAGGAGCTCCTGAGTGCCTTACAGACAGAGGCTGGTGCAAAGGCCACCACCCCAATGGCACTCGACCCCCAGGCATGCCTGCCTTGCTGCTGGGCACCCTGCAGCCCCAGGCAGGAGGTGTGTGGGGAACAGAGTGGGGTCTGCAGCCTGCATTCCTGGCCACCCAGCAGGTGTGGTGGGACCCTGCTCCTCTAGATGAGACTGGGCTCTCCTGCATTTCCCGTGTGAAGCCTGCATCCCTTCCAGCTGGGAATACAGCCCAGCAGAGAAGGCCAACATGGGAAACAGTATTTGTTCCAGGGTGTGAAGAGAGAGGGGAGGTCAGAGGGGGATCTGCTCATGCCCTGGGCAGTGATTCCCTCCCTGCAGCTAGTACAGCCCTGCTGATGCCCTGTAACCTGTGAGTCCAGGAGATGGGACTCTGATCTGCTCTGGCTCTAAAGATTTCTCAGCCCTTCAGACCCAGGATGCAAAGCACTGGTCTGGGGACACCTCAGCAGTCGAAGGGCCTGAATGCCTGGTGTGTTCCTGAGAACGTCTTTCTGAGGACAGGCTTGACCAGGAAGTCCAAATGCCAGCAAGGCCTCAACCCCACAACAGTGTCCCCTGCCCCTCACTCTGCCTTCCAGTCCCTTCCTCCTAGAGGATTTGGTTTGGGAGGGACCACCAGAGATCTCCAGGAGCATGATCTGCTCTGAGCTGGGCTAACTTGACAGTTAGATCAGGTTGGTAGGTGCTTTCTCCAGGAGAGTTTTTTTTAAGATTTCCTGCCCCCTGCCCCAGTGCTGCTCAACTACCATGGTTATTTCTTTGTTTTTTTGTTAAACTCTTTTGAAATTTCCCTTACTGCATCTTCTCCTTGTTGTCTCTTGTCCTTTCCTCCCCTTGGCCCCCACCCAGACCATCCTGTCTACTTTGACTGAGGACAATCACAGCCTCACCTCCAAGCACAGCCTTGCTGGGATCTCCTGGGACCACACAGGCAGGTCGTGGTGGCCAGCTCTAAGCAGAGCTATGTGCTGCAGATCCCTATGTGGTCTCAGATGAGAATGTATGGAGACATAACACGATCCAGGGCAGAGCCTGCGAGCCAATGCCACGGCACAAGTGGGGGCAGCTGGCATGAGAGGAGAAGACCTCCAGCAGCTCCTCTCCACACCTGGGCAGGGAGTGATGCACCCGGCAGTGCTCCTGAGAGAGGGTGGTGACACAGGACGGGCGGCACTGTGAGCTTCTTTGCTGGGCACCAACCATCTGTGCTGGGTCTGGGAGTCCTGGCGGTGCTGGTGGCAGTAGCCCTCAAGGAACCTTCAACCCTGCTAGCAGCAGCGAGTCCCCACCATGACCGTCAGGAGCTTCTGGAGTGTTGTGGCTCCCATCTGCGCCTCATCCCTCCAGTGGCCAAGCCCTGCTGCCCTGCACGTGGCCCCATGACCCCACTGTGTGGGCACCCCACAGGACAGGATGCATTTCAGGGTGGGGAAACATCCTGCAGGCATGGTCCCCATGACAGCCCTTGTTGCCGCGTCCCCCTCAGCCCTCCTGCCGGGCAGCCTTCCACCAGCCCCCACCCCCTGTCCAGCCATGTCCCTGTCCCCCCAGCATTAGCAGAAGGCCATGCTCTGTGGTCTGATGAGGTCTGGGCTCACAGAGAGGCCAGGAAGGGTGGCCATTCCCCCCATACAGGTGCTTAGCCCAGCAGGCAGACGGAGCTGGTCACAATCAAAGATCACCCCTCACCAGGACCACAGGGAATGGCCAGTGATGGAAATGGCTGGTCTGAGACGCTGGGTGTGTGAGGAGTTTCCTGGGACAGTTTCTCCTCTCTGTTCAGGCAGTAACAAGCTCGGCTGAATCTGTGTTCTGACAGACCCTGTTTGAGGTCCCCCATGGGAGGAGGATGGTCTACAGGCCCAGTAGACGGCCCCAGGATTTCTTCTGCATGCTCCCTGACAGCCCTGCAGAAGACCCAGCAGTGGGCAGATCCTCCCAGGGATCACAGCCGGATGCCCAGTCCTTCAGCTTGGCGTGGAGCCTTGTCTGGGGGTGACTTTTAGGGTAAGGACCACTACGCAGGGTGGGCAAGATTGTTTCAAGGAAATGTGCTGGGGACAGGGTGTGAGGGACAGCAGCTTTGGAGGAAGAGCCCAGCCTTCAGGCATCGCACCTGGAAGAACCTACTTTATTACAGAAATGCTATGATGGAGTCAGCTCTGACACAGTGTTAGACACAACTTTATATGGGCACCAGGTGAGACAGAGCAGTCTCAGTGAAGATGGAATGAATCCAAGCATTTCTGTAGCAACATGGTAGCAAACAATAACAACAACAGTAATAATAACAGTCATAATAAAAATAAAGTGAACAACAAAGCTCAGTCCTCGTACGGGACACAGGGGGAGTCACTTGTGGAGAGCAATGGCAATGTTACCAGTGCTGAAAAATGTCCATGAAATCACTTTCCTCAGGGCATCTTTGAGCTCCTTGTTCCTCATGCTGTAGATGAGGGGGTTCAGTGTTGGAGGCACCACCGCGTACAGAACAGTCACCACCAGATCCAGAGCTGGGGAGGAGAGTGAGAGGGCTTCAGGTAGGCAAACAAGACAGTGCTGACAAAGAGGGAGACCACGGCCAGGTGAGGGAGGCACATGGAAAATGCTTTGTGCCGGCCCTGCTCAGAGGGGATCCTCAGCACAGCAGTGAAGATCTGCACGTAGGACAGCACAATGAAAATGAAACACCCAAAGACTAAACAAAGACTAACCACCAGAAGCCCAACTTCTCTGAGGTAGGAGTCTGAGCAGGAGAGCTTGAGGATCTGGGGAACTTCACAGAAGAACTGGTCCACTGTGTTGCCTTGGCAGAGTGGTATGGAGAATGTGTTAGCAGTGTGCAGGACAGAACAGAGAAAACCACTGGCCCATGCAGCTGCTGCCATTTGAACACAAGCTCTGCTGCCCATGAGGGTCCCGTAATGCAAGGGTCTGCAGAGGGCAACATAGCGGTCATAGGCCATGACTGTGAGAACACAACACTCTCCTCCTAAAAAGGAGAACCAGGAAGACTTGAGCAGCACATCCTGAGTAGGAAATGGCCCTGGTGTCCCACAGAGAATTGGCCATGGATTTGGGGACAGTGGTGGAGATGGTGCCAAGGTCGAGGAGGGAGAGGCTGAGGAGGAAGAAGTACATGGGGGTGTGGAGGCGGTGGTCACAGGCTACAGCTGTGATGATGAGGCCATTGCCCAGGAGGGCAGCCAGGTAGATGCCCAGGAAGAGTGCGAAGTGCAAGAGCTGCAGCTCCCGTGTGTCTGCAAATGCTGGGAGGAGGAACTCAGTGTAGGAGCTGCTGTTGGACATTTTGTTATCTCTGAGCATGGGGGACTGTGCAAAGGAGAAAAGACACTGAGAATTTAGGAGAGAATTTTCAAGCAAAGAAACCCCCAAATATTGCAGTTCTCTCTTTGAGCTGGAGGTTGATCGTGGTCATATGTTGCCCTAAAAAGAAACCAGCCCCTGATGAGAGCAGACAAGTCCAGTTTCAAAGTGCACATCTCAAAACTTCTCACCCTTTCCCAGGGCACCTGAGGGAGCTCTCCACACTCCCCTTCTAGACAAGGACACACAGGGCTCTTTTCAGATGCCCACACACAGTCTCCCACCACCATCTCCATACTCTCAGCATCTCTGCAGCTTCCTCATGGGACTCTCAGATATCACAGTGACACCATGAGACAGCAGTGCCTTTCTAGAGGGCAGGTGGCAGCCTGGCAGTACACCACAGGGAAATGGTCAAAGGACTGTTAGGACTGGAGATGGGTTCTCCTTAAGGGAGAGTCAGCTCATTTCTCAGCCCCACTGACTGCATTTTCTGGAGCACCACAAATCAGAAGGGGGCTGGGGCAGCCTCATTCCCATTCAGACCCCTCTGTTCCACAACTTGCAGCATCAGTGTCTGAACTGCAGCTGAAAACCCCCAACCCCAGAAAGCCCGAGAACAAGAACAGGAGCAGCATGGACAGAAGGGGAAACAAGGAGAAAAACCATGATCCTTCTGCCAAGGGAAGCAAGGAGAGATACAGAGGCATTCTGGAAAGCCTTCACCTTACCTAGCTGGGCATGCCACCTTGCAGATGGTGACATCGCAGGGCAGTTGCTCTCAGTCCCTTTGTCGGACTGCATGAAATGGGTCCAGAGCAGGAGAGATGCCCCTCTCCTCTGCTGGAGGTCTGGCTGCAGAGGAGGTGGCTCAAGCCCTGGAGTTCCCTCTCATTCCCTGCCCATCTCTACTGCCTGGAGTTGTCCCTGCTGCCAGCTCTTTCTCTGTCCCATCTTTTCCCAGACAGTGCTCACAGATCCCATCCACCCGCTGTGTGCTCAGTTCTGCCCTAAGGAAACCTCCCGGATCAGGGCACCGTCTAGGGGCATCTCTGTGCATGCACGTTCTAAGGAGAAGGAGAAGGAGAACTCCTATGAGGCCAGAAAATGTGATTCTAATGCTGTCTGTAGGCTAAGGTGGGGATGAAGAGGTTTTCTGAGGTTTCTCACTGACCTATTAATCTCTGAGAGTGAAGGTTTAGGAGTCCCAGTTCTTTCACAAAACAGAAAACTCCTTCCTTCATTCTCCCTGCCAAAATTAGGAAACTGAAAGTGTAGACACCTGCAGGAAAGCTCCTTCCCTTTCAAGTAGCCCTTCTCTAGATCTCCTCTTGAAAAGACCCCTTGCACATCTCCTGTGCATGAGCGAGAGCTGTGAGCAGCCCGGACCCATGCAGCACCCTCTCAGCAGGAGAATGAATCTGCCCTGCCGGGGGTCACTCCTCTCACCCAGAGTTTCTCCCCATAGTGCTGTAGGGAGTTCTCTGGACAGGCTGAAGGCTGACCCTTGCTGACAGCAGAGTCACTGCCCTGGGCACACAGTACCCTGGGGTGCAGGGACACTGCTCTGAATCACAGCCCTGCACAGACCTGGGTGTGCTCCCTGGCTTCACACCCCTGCAGGCACCCCTGGCAGAATGGAGTTTCACGCCCGGTCACTGTGATGGTGTGGCAGGAAATCCCTGCTCTGAAACATTTCCCCCCTGCTCTGCAAAGGAGCAACCAGGAGAGCAATCCTTAAAAATCCAGTCGTGTGACTGGATGGGTTTCAAGACCTTTCCAGGAACCTCAGTAGCATTGCCCTGCAGCCAGAGACTTACCGTGTCAAGGGCTGTGAAGATTTCTCCCACAAGGAGCTCTCCTCTCTCCTCCCACTCCACACTGCCTTGCACTTCTCTCTGCCTTGTCACCTCTCATGGCGGCAGCAGCAGCAGGCAGTGCCCGGAGCCCTGCTGCTCTTTGCAGAGGAGCTGCTCCTGCACACAGCTGGCTCTGGGCAGTGCTGCCCACTTGCCATGACTTCCCTCCATCCCCAGAGCCTGGCCCCTCTCAGGAGCAGAGGCCCAGCTGAGCTCATGAATTTCTCTGTCCCTTGTGCTCCCTCCTCCTGGGAAATGTTCACTCCAATAAACTAAAATAATCACCAATGGGCCCTCACTAAGAACTGAAGGAAGATTGTTTCCAGCATTACAGATTGTTTCATCAGAGGATGGTAATCTGCAAGAGGTGGAAATGTCCCACTGAGGAAGCCCTGATTCCTATCCCTTCGCTAGGAAGGGCAGGTAGAAAGGAGCAAGAAGGGAGCTCATTGACACATGGTTCAGGTGCTGACTCAGATGAGTCAATCTGGGCATCTGAAGCCCATTTGGAAGCCCGTGGAATGCAGTGGGATTCAGCTAACTCCTGTGAACTCCACAAAAACACAGCAGGTGGGATTCCCCTTGCCCAAGCTGAAGTGTGCAAAACACAGATGTCTCCATGGAGCTCTTTCTCCAAGCTCTCCAAGCTCATTTTAATCACCTGAGATGGAGGGTGGGAGTCAGTTCCCCACACAGAAACACCTGGTGACATTGGAAGAGACAGAGGTGGTCCCAGGCATGTGCCAGTGTCTGCTTGCTCTCATGGAGCAAATGGGAGACACACATCCTTCTAGAGCATGAGGTGGGGGCCAGCTGGAGAATCCCCTTGGCCATCTCAAATGACACTAGATGCCCACTACTGTTAGAGCACCCCTCACTATGATGCTGAGACACATGGAGATGCCTACAGTGAAAACTGCTAATGTAATTCAGTGCACACACTTGATGTAATGACATAGAAATCGGCTGGCAGGGCCATGTCAGATGCCCGGGGTTTCTAGCATAACCGCCTGGGACCTATGGGAAAACCATGCCCCTTTGGAGTGGTTGCTGGGCAGACAACACAGCATATTCTCAGGTTTTCCTACCTGTGCCCAGACAACTGAATCCCACCACTGCCTTTAGGCAAAGTCCATCCCGACTGCATTCAAGTGTGCTGCATAAATGGGAGGCACATCACACCAAGGTCTCCGCTCTAGTCTCTGCACTCTCAAACCCTTCTTGCTCTTCTCTGCCCGAATCTCTTCTCACATCTGGACAACATGAACTGGGACTGGACTAATGATGACCTCAGGGTGGCTGGATCACAGGCCGCACAGGCCCAGGGACTTCTTCAGTGGCACCTTGTCCTGCCTGGAGATTGCTTCACCTCTGTCACAGGCCCCAAGGTGCTACAAATCAGCTCAGGCAGCCAAACCCTCTCCTGCCAGGACTGCATGGCCCAGCTGTGTTTCTCCCTGGCCTTGGGCACTACAGGCTTTGCTCTGAAGTGGGGCCATTGCACACACAGTGTCCTTGGCTCTTGTTAACAGGTTTCACCACAACCAGTCTGCTCTCTGTGCCACACCTGATGCTCTGCAACACTAATATATGCAAATGCATGCAGCCTGGGGTAGAGACAGGAGCAGATGGAGATGTACAAGGTTTCACAGGTGTGAAACATCATTGGAATAATTGAGATGTGGGGGGATCCCTCACAGGACTGGAGGCCTGTGCTGGTAAGGTACGATCTCTTCAGGAGAGACGGTCAGGGAAGAGGAGGGAGGATGCCTTTTGTGTGAAAGGGCAGCTTGGATGTGTGGAACTCTTCCTTGGGAGAGGCAAGGGTTTGGGTGAGTGCTTGTGGGTGAGCATCACAGTAGGGGTGACTTCATGGTGGGAGCTACAGACCACTTAATGAGGTGGATGCAGTCTCCTTTAAGCAACCTGAGCAAGTCTGTGGATCACAGGCCCTGGTTCTTGTTGGGGGGATGTTAATCCCCCTGGCCTGACTGGAAGGGCAAAGAGCAGAGTGCAAGCAGGGCAGGAGGTTTCTGGAGGACATCAAGGACAACTTCTTCACATAGCTGCCAGATGGGCTAATAAGGGTGATGCTTTCTTGTATCTGGAAATTTCAAAGAAGGAGGAACTGATCAGGGATGGGCAGTAGGAGAAAGGCAATAGTTGCATTCATCTTCAAAAAAGGCCACAAGGGCAACCTGGGGAGCTGCAGGCAGTTCAGCCTCACTTGGGTGAGGAGTGAGTCATGCAGTGAACCCACTCAGACCAGAGTTCTGGGCTCATGAAGGAGAAGAAGGTGCCTGGGAACAGTTAGCATGGATTTACCCAGGGTAAATTCTGCCTAACCAACCTGATTGACCTCTATGATTAAAAAAACCTCTATCTGTGGATGGAGAAGAGTAAATGTGTTTTTCCTGGGCTTTAGCAAGGTGTTTGACACTGTCTCCCACAATATTCTTGCATGCATGTTAGAAGGTTTCAGTCTAGAAGAGCAGACAAGCGGATGGGTTAAAAGCTGCTTGGATGATCAGAGGCTCAGAGGGCAGTGGTGAATGGGTAGTACTATTCCTGGAGGCCAGGGAGAAGTGGAGCACCACAGGGTCTCTCCAGGAACTTGTCTTGTTTATCATCTGTATTGGTTACACTGAGGATGCAACACTCCTCATGCTTGTAGATGACCCCTAACTGGAAGCGGGGGTGTGGGGGGGGGGCAGTAATATTCTTGAGGGCTGCTGTGGAAGGTCATGACAGGGTTAAGTTGGAGGAAAGTTGCACACCATGGGAAAATGGGAACAGGAGAAACTGTTGCTAGCTCGAACAAAGAAGGGTCTGAACAGGGGCAAGTATACCCAAGGACACCGGTGCAGCTGGGAATGATACGTCTTGAGAAAGTACAGATAAAGCAGCAAAAGCCAGTGGGAACCAAGGTTAAGAACAAGTCAGCGTTTCCCCAACAAAGCAGCAAACAAGACATGATCGCTGCGTGTGTGATCGGTGTAATGATTGGCTACCTGTGACATAATCTGCATGATGACTGGCTTAGCAAAGTGTATCTGTGAATTGCTGAAGTAGCTAACTTTTTAGTATAAATATGTGTCAGAATAAACAATAAATGTCTCAGGACGCAAACCCTCCTGAGTCCGTGCCATTCATCCGCCACAGTAGACCAACACCCTGCAGAGATACAGGCTGGGGCGTGCTCTGCAGAAAAAGGACCTGGGTGTCTTCGTGGGCAGGAAGCTGAACATCAGCCAGCAGTGTGCCCTGGCAGCAAAGCAGGCCACAGCATCTTGGGCTGCATGAACAGGAGCACAACCAGGAGATGGAAGGAAGTGATTATGCCCCTCTACTCAACACTCGTTAGAGCACATCTAGATACTGCGTCCAGTTGGGGCTGCCTGCAGAAGAACGCTGTTGATCACATGGAGTGAGTCCAGTGGCAGGCCCCCAAGGTGGTTGGGGACTGCAGCCCTTGCACTGTAAGGACAGGCTGAGGGAACAGGGCTTGTTCAGCGCAGAGAAGGGAAGGTTTTTGGGGAAGACTCATAGCAGCTTCCCAACTCAAGGTTGCCACTGAGAATGAACCAGGTTTTTACAGGAATTCATGGCAGGAGAAGGAGAGGCAATGGCTATAAGCTGAAACAAGTGCAGTTAAAATTGTATATGAGGAAGAAAAATCAGTGAGGATCCTGAAGCATTTGAAGTGGAGTCCAGAGGGGTTATGGACTTTCTCTTCTTGGAGTTTTGCAGGATAGCTGGACAAAGGCCTGAGGAACTTGGTGTGAATTCGATGTTGATCCTGATGTGAGCAGGGACTTGGACTAGAAACCTCCCAAGGTCCCTTCCAGCCTGAATGATTTGGTGATTTTGTCCTCTCTGGCGATAGCCACTGCAATTCTTGCAGGCAGGAGATCCTTTGCTGCATGTGGGTTAGCACCTGACATGGCCTCCCCAGAGCCACGCTCTCCTAGTGGTGTGAGGTTGCCTCTTGGACCTGAAAGGCTTTCAGTTCAAGGTTTCTTCATGAGCGACTGCTTGTCCAGAGTGAGTCCTCTTCACAGCCAACCACACCTGTACATTACAACATGATGCCAAATGAGTGTGACATATGCAGAAAGTCATGGCATGAGGGTGATTGCACTCTAACATCCATGAGGTCCTTTGCTGATCCAGCAATATCCAGAAGGACTGGAAGAGCCTTAAAGCTCCTAGTCACACCTAGGTAATGTTGACTTTGTCACTCTGGGAGGTGAGGGAGCTGTGTTTGTTCAGCCTGGAGAAGAGAAGGACTTGGGGACACCTAATAGCAGCCTCCCCATGCCTACCAGGATGTCACCAAGGAGATAGAGCCAGGTTCTTCACTGTTGTGCATGATGCGAGGGTGAAGGCCAATGGGCATTAGCTGAAACAAGAGAGGTTCAGGCTGGGTATAAGGAGAACCTTGCCCTGGGTCAGGCTGCCCTGAGAGACTGTGCCATCTCCATCCTCAGAGGTTTTCAAGTTTGAAATGAGTAAAGCCCTGAGCAACCTGATCGGACCTGATAGCTGACCCTGCTGTGGGAAGGAGATTGGGCCAGAGACATCCTGGGGTTCCTTCCAGATGGAATGATTCTGCATTTCCTTCCACCTCGAGTCTTCTCTTGATCTTGGGAAAACATTCAGCTTACTTGTGATTGTGGAAGCAGATCTCCCAAAAGTAAGACCAGATCAACTGCATGTTCCTTCTCCTGCTCCAGAGTAGTTCAAATTCAGGACTGCTTGGCAGGTACCCCCAAATAGTCTCTTTTTTTTTTTGCTTCACCTTTTCTTGCATTTTTCCCTCTTTTCCAACTTTCAAGTTGTTTTCTTTTACCAACCAGATACCTTCCCATGAAGTCAGCCAACCTCTGTTTAAAATTTCCCCCTTGACCCTGGATTTGCTTTCTTTGTACATTCACTTGGCTTTTCTGAGATGCTTGCCATGGTGATCCCTACCTTTGTCAGCAGTCCCTTTAAACGACTACCTCCTTTTATTCTACGTAGTGTCCTGCAGGTCCTCCTGCTGTTATCCTGTCAGAGGCACCGCAAGACAGGATGAGCCATCTGCACACACTCATTTACAGCTGACACAAGGGAGCTTTAGTCCAGAGGGGCCTTGAGAAACTTGGGGATTTGGCCAACAGAAACCTCATGCTGTTGTACAAGGAGAACTGGCAAGTCCTGCATTGGGGGACAGAACAGCCCATGCATCAGGACAGGCTGGCACCTGACCATCAGAGGAGTGACCCTGAGGAGAAGGGCCTGGATGTTACGAGGGATGCCGCATGAGCCAGTGGTGCATGCTCACTGCAGATGAGGCCAGCTTCATACAAGGCTGCTTCAGGAAGAGTGTGGCCACCCAGACAAGTGGAATTATTATGCCCCTTGACTCAGCCCTGATGTGGCCGCATCTGCAATAGTGTGTCCCAGTGTGGGCTACCCAGTGCTGGAGGAATGGGGAGCAACTGGAGAGGGTCCAGAGGATTCTTCCACGATAGGGTTAGTGTCCTGAAGCACAGTGCTGTATGGGGAGGCTGAGGGACCTGGGCTTCTTCAGCCTGGTGAAATGGAGGTGAAGGGCAGTACAGTAGTAGCCTCCGAGTGCTTGAAGAGATCTTGGATCTCTTCTTGGTAGTGGGAAACAGCATGAGGAGGGGAAACCAGACTAAAATGGGAACTCACAACTCAGGGCAATAAGGCAGCATACAAGAGGTGGAAGGAGGGATATGCAGCAAAGGAGAAATTCAAAAATATTGTCCAATAAAGTAGGGATGGTGTTAAGGAAGCCAAAGCTCTCAGAGGGTCGACACTGGCAGGGGACATCAAAGGCATGAAGAAAAGTTGCTACTGTTTCAGGAACGGTGAAGAATAAAAAGGAAAATGTTGGCTCTTTGCTGAAGGGGGCAGAGAATCTAGTAACAGCAGATGTAGGTAGGTCTGAGGAGCTCAGTGCCTTTTTGGCTTCCGACTTCTCCAGCAAGGTCGGCTGGGCTGTTGTGCCTCGAGTCAGGGCTCCAGACGAGAAAAGCAACCAACAGTGCACGAGGGCTGAGTGAGGGATGACTTGCAAGAACTCCACCCCTACAAGTCAGTGGGACTGGAACGGCTGCATCCAAGGACACTGAGAGAGCTGGCTGCTGTCATAGCAAGGCCGCCTTCTGTCATCCTTGAGAGGTCGTGGAGATGGGGTGAGGTCCCAATAACTGCAGAAAGGCAAACGTTACATCCACTCTCAAGAAAGGCCCAGACGGCAACCCAGGGAATGACAGGTCATGCAGCCTCAACTGGTTGAGGAGTGTGTCATGGAGTGAGTCCACTCATTTCTGGGCACATGAGGGAGAAGAAGGTGATAGGGAAGAGGCAGCATGGATTTGCCCAGGGTAAATTGTGCCTCATGTGCCTGATAGCCTTCTAGGACTGCATAGCTCTATTTGTGTTTGGAGAGCAGAAAATGTCTTTCAACTTGATTTGAGCAAGGTTTTTGACACTGTCTCCTATAATATCCTTGTGGAATACAATTCAGAAATTTATCACCTAGATGGGTGGACAACCAGATAGGTAAAGAACTTCTTGGATGATGAGGCTCAGAGGGCAGTGGTGGATGGGTAGTACTCCTCCTGCAGGCCAAGGAGAAGTGGAGCACCACAGGGTCTCTGCAGGAACTTGTCCTCTTTATCATCCGTATTGGTTACACGGAGGATGCAATACTCATCATGCCTCTAGATGACCCCTAACTGGAGGCAGGGGTGTGTGTGGGGGCACTCATATGCTTGAGGGCTGCCATTCAGAGGGAGCTAGACAGGCGGGAGGAAGGGGCTGTCAGGAACTTCATGGAATTCAACAAGGACGAAAGACAGGTCTTGCACCTGGGGTAAACCAACACCCCACTGTGTTACAGGCTGGGGCCTGAGGGCCTGGGGAGCAGCTCCGTGGAAAAGGACATGAGGGTGGTGGGGGACAGGTGGCAAAACATGAGCCAGCAGCATTCCCTGGCAGCAAAGAAGGCCAGAAGCATTGTGGGTTGTATGAGCAGGAGCACAGCATGGAGGTTGAGGGAAATGGTGATTGCCTTCTAGTCAGTATTCATTAGAGCACATGTAGAACCCTGCATCCAGGTTTGGGTTCCCAGAATAAGAAAGAGGTAGATAACTGGGAGTGAGTCTGGCTGAGGGCCCTCACAACAGTCAGGGAGCTGGAGCACTTGTTCTGTGAGGAAATGGGTCTGGTTCAAGTTGCAGAAGAGATGGATTTGGAGGGATCTCATAGCAGCCTTCCAATGGCTACAAGGAGGTCCTCAAGAAGATGGAGCCAGGCTCTTCACCAGGGTGCATGGTGGGAAGACAAGAGACAATGGGCATAGGTCGGAAGAAGAGACATTCGTGCAGGAGATAAGGAAAAGCTTTTCCACTACAAGGATGGTGAAGCATTGGAAGTGGTTGCCCAGAGAGGCTGTGCAGTCTCCTGCCTTGGAGGTTGCCAAGACCAGACTGGATGAAGCCCAGAGCAACCTGCTCTGACACCAGAGCTGACCCTGCTGTGAGCAAGGAGATTGGGCTAGAGACCTCCTCGGGTCCCTTCCGCCCTGATGGAGTTCATGATTCTTGCCACTCTCCATCTTCTCTTGTTGATGTCAGGGAAAGCACGCAGGTGCCCTGTGACAGTGGAAGCAGGCCAGCTTTCCTGTCCTCCTCCAGTCGGAATTATTCAGATGCAGGGCTTCTTGGCAGGAATGCCCCAAACAGCCCTGATCAATCCTTTCCTTCACTTTCAATTTCCTTTTTCTTCACCCCCACCCAAGTCTGTCTCTTTTATCATTCTGATCCCTTCCCAAACAGCCCACCCCACCCCTACTCACCCTTAACTCATTGGCACTGCTTTGGTTTGGTTGGTTGTTTGGTTGTTTGTATTTTGTTTTGACACAGAGGAGCTTTGGTCCCAAAGGATCTTGTGAAACTCGGGTGATTCGGACAACAGATACATCATGAAGATTTACAAGAGAAGCATCAAGTCCTTTGCCTAGGTGGGAATAAACCTGTCCATGAGGAGAGGTTGAGGGACCTGGTTTTCTTTATGCTGCTGAAGTGGAAGTAAGGGGCAGTAGAGTAGGAGCCTGTGACTGCTTTAAGGGTGGTTTCAGAGACGAGGGAGCTTTTCTTAGTGTGGGGAAACATCATGAGAATGGGAAAGAGCCACAAACTGCATCTTGAGACGTTCAGTCTGGACTTCAGGTCAAAAGAATGTCACTCATAAGGTAGTGCTATGGTACAACAGGTCACCCAGAGGGAGTCTGGGATCAGCCCACGGCTTTTTGTTTCAAGGAAAAGCAAGCAAGGAGAGGAAGACATCAGGAGAGTGAGAGCAAGGTGAGGAAGCAGCTTGGGTGTGTACAGTCTGCAGGGAAAGAGGCACTGGCGTGAGAAAGCATTGGACAGTCTGTGGTGGAGATGGCCGAGGGCACTGCCAGGTCTGTAAGATCCCAGCACAGCTAGGTCTTTGTCCTTTTGGCTATGGCTGGTGTCTCTGACACTGAGGCCCACGAGAAGATGCTGTTTCCATAAAGCACTGTGGCCTTGCTGCCTCCTTGTCCCTACGGAGCCCAGGAGGTGCGATATCATGGACCTGCACTCTGCATGTGCACCCCCACCCTCACACTGCCCCCAGGAAGAGCCCTGAGCAATTCAGGATGGAAAGTATCACCCTTCCCAGGGGCTGGCTGTCAGTGCCTGGTCACTGTGCTTGATAACACACATCAAGGTTGACTTGGCATCACAGCCACCCTCACATTGCCTTTGCCTACCTGCAATCAGGGCCTCCAACTTTCGGCTCTAATCAGCCCCTGGGGAGCCTTTGTTGGTAATGGCCCTCGGTGGGACCTGTTAACACTCCAAGAAACTTGGGATTTTCTTCTGACTTTAACTTCTTGAGAGGTTTCTTCAGTCTCTTCTCAGCATCAGAGGTTCATGGGCTCAGCAGTAAATACACCCGAGGGGCCATTAGAATGCAAAAAACCCTAAGGAGTCATGCCTCTTTCCATAATTTTCCTCAGCTCATCAATTCTTGTGCGGTTAATTGGAAAGATTGCAGCAGTGTACTGAAATTAGGCAGATTTCAATGAGCACCTGAAAAGAAAGATGTCTGCTTCTCAAGCTTTCTTGGTTTTTCAGTCCTCAGAATAAGTCATACCCACATTCTCCAATTCATACTGACCCACAGCATCTCCTAATGAAGTCTGGACATGTAGGCAAAGCAGTATATTTGATAGGAGACCTGTATGGAGAACCTTCCTCCCCAGCTCCCCAGCCCTGCCATTGCCCTCATCAGCCACTGGGGACTTCACATCACTCTTGTGAAAATCGAACCTTTTGCCTCTCAAGGCTGTAGCTGAATGGTACAGCTCATGTGCACCAATTCCCACCTGCTTGCCTTCGAGAACTAGCTGCAAACAGGCACAGAAGGATTTGTATTAACTGCGATCAAACAAAAATAAACTTGATCCATTGTCATAAGAAATAAAATACACTCCTCAACCGTATGCCAAGTCCAAGTTGCCTCCACTGAGGTGCACAGTCTACAAGGAATAACATTCCTTGAAATGTTCTTGACAAATAGATAGGAAAGGCTGGACAGACACACAGTGAAGGAGCTGGTTGAAGAGACAATTAGACTGCTGAAAGACGAGGCAAGCTTCAGATTCCCTCAAGCTCAAAGCAGCAGCTAGAGAGTTGAGAAGTATCTAAATTATAAAGAGCAAGGGGAGGAGGAAGACTGGAAAACTATGGAAAGTGCATATGCCAGCGGTTAAATCCACAGCATAACAGACAGAGCAATGGTAACGCAAGTTAGGGGGCAGATCAACATTTCTTCTCCTGAGATTCATGCCCTTCCTCAAAATTTCCATTACGTCATCATGGGAAAACACTGACATTTTATTAAAATTACTCAGTCATTTCAGCTGATGCAAGTGGGCTCATATATATATATTTTTTCCTGATGTTGAAAACAGTTCTTCACCTTTCCAGGCAGAGCTCAGCTGTCTAAGCATAAAAATGCAGTGGCACTTGGAGAGGTCCCAGTGTTTCTGAGGGACCTGTCTGGGCCTGGCAGCTCTCACAGGGGACCTGTGGGAGACCAGAGCCCCCCAGAGCTGCAGAGGGAGGCTGGGCAGAGGGAACCAGGGCACCTGCAATGGCACCAGCCGCCCATGACCCTGTGACTGCATCCCACCCCAGCTCTGAAAATCTCTTTCCTTTTCAGACAAAAAGATAATGCGGAATCTCCCCAGAACACCAGTGTACTAAAACACAACAAATCAAGAAAGACAATAAGAGCACAAAAAAATGAAAAGCTGGAAAATATAACACAGCATTTCTTTGCTTTCAATCTTTGTCTGAATTTCTTTCCTGTTTCATTTTTAATGTCATTTTCTAAACTTTTCTGTTATAATCAGGCCTGCACCACTAAACAGGATATTGTTGTGTCTCACACAGAGCCTGGTGCTCAGAAAACCACCCCCTGCCCATGGCTGACCATGCCACCCCTCACTCTTTGCACAGAGCACATCGCACTCTGAGGTGTCGGGCTCTCTCGACTGGTGAGGAAAGCAGGGTGACCAGCTTCATCTCTTTTTGGGTGGCCAAATTTGCACAAATCTCAACATACCTGTGTTACCATTCTGTTTTAAAGGAGTCCCTAAAACACCTAGCCCCACTCCCTTTTCATTCCCTCCACAGTCAATGAAGTGCAACTTCATTTTTGGGGACAACAGGGAGGAGGCTGATCTCACCCCATGCCAGACCCCATCAGTGCAGATGTCTCTGCCTAACCCAGCTGTCTGGGCTTCCCTTTCTAGTCAATGGAGGGAAATAGGTTCCCTCAACTGAGTTGTTTTCAGATACCTTTCCTAATGACAAGCTAAGGTCCCATACGAGCCACCTCCAAAATTTCCAGCACCACATGGCAACACAGCTACCCCAGGGCATCTCGGGCAGCAACGGCCTCTCTGTTTGGTCAAATGAATCAAGCCCCAAAGTGGATTCTAGTCAGAAGTTGAAATCTTCTCAGAAAATAACTCAGTGCAATAATTGACAAAAATCCTCATTTCCAAAACTTCACACATTTTTTACCATTGCCAAATATGTTTTTGTTCTTAATAATTGGCAGCACCGTGTTCATGCACTACAGTAACCATGGCTATGTAGCATGGCAGGGAGCAGGGTCCCAAATAAAGCCCTCCAGATGATCTGTGTTAAGGGCACCTTTGCTCTTTTCCGGCATACCATCTATGCTATCTTAAGCACCACAGACCGAGAAACCTTGCTGAGCACTTCTAAAAACAAAGAGCCTGCTTTGGTGCCTCTAGGAGGAAGGCTGCATCCTGTCCCATATTGTCCTACATCCTGTTTCTACAAAAAAAAGCGACCCACAGGAGAAATCAGTTTTGAGGCTCACCAAAGGATCTCAGCTTGTGGCCATGTTTTGTGCTGTTTCATCCCACATGACTTTGATCCTGTCTTTTAAAAATACCAAACACCAAACCAACCCCAAAGGCCTAGATTCCCACACAGGTCTGCCCAGTGCAGAGACCTCTCAGTGCAGGGGCGCAGATGTGTCCTCTCCAGGGCTCCCTTTTCCATATCTCACAGCCTTTGGCACCATCTGGGGATGTTCCTGAAGGATTTATCAGCAAGATTTGGAAAATAACTGGGGTGACGGGAGGTGTCTGCTTTCCAGAACAGGAGGGGAAATCTCTCAGCTCTCTCCCTGGCTGTGCCATCTCCAAGGGTAAGGGCTTCGGGAGATCCTTCCCAAGGTGTCACACAGAGACAGTTAAATGCAAAAACTACTGTGGATCCCAGGCTGTGGGGGTGTAAAGATGGGTCTGCCACAAGAGCCCTGCCTGAGGGTCCCGTCTGGCTCGGGGGACAGTGTGGCAGCCAGGACTCCTGGGTCCTGGGGATGGGGCTGCCCTGAGCCCCAAGGCTCCTGTGGGGCTGGCTCCATCCCCTTGTGGAGGGTAGGATGCAATCCATGGCCAGGCTTCTCTGGGAGTAGGTCCCCCCTTTGGGATCTGGCTCTGGCACGAAAGGGGTCCTGTGTCCTGCAACTGGGGTGTCCTGCAGCTCCCGTGGGGCTCTCAAGAGCCTGCTGGAAAGGCCCATATGGAAATGGATCCTTCATCTTGTAATAACCCCAAGGTGTCTGCTCCTTTGGGAGAACATCTGCTCCTTCCCCCTGAATCCTTTTATGCTTCCAACTTGGCAGAGCATGGTTTGGGCTCAGAGATGTTGTCCTCAGATGGCTTCAGACCCTGTCCTCCTGCAAACTGGGGTCAAACCTCTGCACCCAAAAGACAGCCTGTTTGGGGGAGCAGCCTGGAAACAGGTGGGGGTGCCATTGCCACCCCACAAGTCCCTGCTGACACCAAGCATTTTCCTCTGAGCCGTAGGAGGCAGTGCTGGGGGGAGTCCAGCAGGGCCATCTGCCCCAGCCCCCTCCCGGCCACACACCTCTGCTGCCCAGCACCGGCAGGCCCACAGCTGCTCTGCCCTGGCTGCCCCGTGCCCCTGGGGCTCCTCAGCCCTCCAGAGCGACCCCCAGGACCCAGCCCGGCCCCACAGAGAGCAGTCCCTGTCTGGCCGCGGCCCAGCCCTGCCAGGAGCAGTGCAAGGGCTGCCGAACCCCGGGGCTGCTGGGGCCCCAGCGGTGACGGGGACCTGCCCTGCCCTGCCCTGCACTGGGGGCAGCAGGACGCTGCCCACTGGCTCTGGCACCCCAGCCATGCCCAGGGCCCCCATGACAGCACCTGGGCCGGCACCAGCACAGGCCCCGGGGGGGGCTGCTCCCCCACACCTGGCACAGCCCCAGGCACAGGGCAGCCAGGAGCCCCACAGGGCCCCTGAGGCAGAGCCCAGCCCCAGCAGGGCAGTGGCCGGGCCCCAGGACCATGCACTGCCTGCCCACATGGGGCCGCGCTGCCCCCAGGCCATGCGACGCATCACGCTGCCCTGCGCTGCCACCCACAACATGGCACCTCACCGCGGGGGAGGGGGAGGAGCAGCCCGTGGGGTCACACAGGGCCACAGTGTTGCCATGGCATTGCCCCCAGTGTTGCCCTCCTATTGGTCGGCCAGGGGAGGAGGGTGGGGCAGGTTTTGACTGGTGGCTCTGTCAGCCAATCAGAGTGCGGCATGTGGAAAGCAGTGAAAGGGGAGCGGGAGCCAAGCTGCAGGGAGGAGTGGGCAAGAGTGGGTGTGAGCGGGGCTGGCGGGGCTGCGGGCACCTTCAGCTGCTGGCAGGTGCCCTCCTGCCAGGGCGGGAGCAGCAGTGCTGGCCCCAGGGCTGCTTTCCTGCAGGAGCTGCAGCAGGGGCTGGTGGGGTCGTGAGCACGGCACAGAGCGACCGGGAAGAGAGCGGGCAGCTGCCCTGCAGCCAGATGTACCGGCCTGCCCTGAGCAGCTGGGCCGGGGCAGCTGCTGGGGTTTGGGGGCAGGAAGCTTTGCCCCTGCTGGGGGTCGGAGACCCATTCGGAAGCATTTTCCTGAGCTGCTGCTGCCACCGCAGCCCCCAGGTGCTGCTCCGAGCTGCATTTGGGAGCTGCTGGGCAAAGTGTGAGCAGGCTGCTGGTGTCCTCGCAAGGGGCCCTTCCCAGTGGTCTCTTTGGTCTGAAAACGGCATTTCCGAGTGGCTCTGAGAGAGGCTGTCCCCGCATGTCACGCCGTGCCTTAGCTGTTGTTTTTGCTCCCTGCCTCTTGCTTCTCCCCGAGACCTGTGACCCTGGCAGCAGCCTGCAGGGTGTTTCCAGAGCAGCTCTGTAAGTGGGAGCTGTTTTGCTTGTCAAGGGCCTTGAAAGTGGATGAACGACCAGTGCTCCCACTTGCCGTTGTTATTTCCATGCTCCTAGGTCAGGGTGAAGAGTTGCTGACTTGTGGCTCTGCTGGTTTCACCAGCCGAGATGCCCTGGCCTGAGTCCTTCCACCTGTCTCCAATTGTCAGGGCATAAAACAGGAGAATGCTGGTTGTCCTGGACGCGTAGAGGATTTGCTGGGTTTGTTCAGCCTTGGGGAAGGAACCAGACTTGTGAGTTGCGGGAAGGCTTCTCCCTCTGCCTGGGCATGAGGCCCTGCTGTCTTAAGCGTGAGGTCACTTCTGAGTGATGAACTGATTGGATAGCAGCAGAGCTGTGGCTGGAAGGGTGCTTGTGAGGTCCTTTCTACCTGAGCAGTTGACAGGTCAGGAGAAGACCCATGGCTTGGTTGCTGGTGGTGAGGTCACTTCTGGGTTTGTTGCATGTGCTCAGAGGAGGGATTGAGCCCTGCAGAGCTCCACAGCAATACAGAAATGCAACTCATTAATCAAACAGAAGTCAATGTTCCACATCATCTGACGCACATTTTATTCCACTTGGTCATCATGAGTTAGTACTGCAACGTTTAATATGTGGATGATGTTCTGTGGTGAACATGGACATGGAGTTGGACTTTCTACTTGTTGCTAAGTAGAAGCCTGCAGTCTCCTCCCGGTCAGCTAGGGAGTCCAGCTAGACTTTTGAGGCTGCTAAATGAATCTAGTGCTGGTGTGAGCAGTGGTGTTAGTAATCTCTTCTTGCCAGGGTGTGTGTGCTTTAGAAATTGCCCCTGCCAAAACAGCGGGGAGCTTGTGAGATTTTCCTGCCAGGTCTGAATGCTGTCTCTGTCTTTGAGGTGTCCACCTGCTTTTGTGACACATTTGGAACTGTAACATGTTAGAGGTCTCTGATTTCTGTCCACGTATGCAGTCATTGGGGAATGGGTGCAAAGGCTGTTGGAGGAGACAGAAGGAATGTCACCCCCCCAAAAAGGTATCTGCCACATTTTCCAAGAGATTTCTTGTTCAGAGAAGTTGAGGCACAAGAGAAAGGCAAGAGCTGGCCTGATCAGTCCCTGTGAGAGCACTTGCTCTCTGCTTCCTGGAGGTGGGAAGTGAGCAGGCCCTGGGCTGTGAGTGGATGTGCAGAGGCAGTGCCTGTTGCAAGGCCTTGGAGGCCTAGAAGGGAATGGAAGGTCTGGAGAGTTGGGCTTTGTGTGTTGTGGGTTGCCCTGTGTGCTGCCATGTGTGGAGCTGTGGCCTGTGTGTCTCTGATGCAGAGGTGCGTGTTGGCTGCCAACCCTCTGTGAGGTGTAGGGGTAGCGGTGTGTTGCAGTGCGAGATGCCCTGTGGTGGAGCCAGGTGGTGGCCCCAGTGTTTTGCTGCTCAGCCTAGGAGGAGGTGGCTGGAGAGAGCAGTGCTCTGCTGCCAGAGCCCAGCCTGCCATCACGGTGTCCTTCTGGGAGACCTGGCTGAGGACTGTTAGTGACCGTGTTGCCTCCTTGGAGCATCGTGGTGCGAGGCAGGGCTGCTCGCAGTTTGGTGGTTTCTGTCAGCTGAGGTTCAGGCTTGCAGTTTCAGAAGGTCTTGATGCTTCCCTGAGTCTTTGGGATGTTACTGATTCCCCTGGAGAAAGTCATCTTCTCCCTCCTTGAAGGCTTTCTGTTGCAGCTGGACCCTCATTGCATCTTCCCATCCCAGACCCTAATCCATTCCGATCCCTCAGAGAGATGGGTAGTGGATCAAATCAGTCAGAGCCATTTCTCCACTTTGTGCCTACGCAGACCCTTGCAGACAGGGGAGATGCCACCTCACGAGAAGTCAGGCCTCTGAGGGTGATGGGTGGCACTGAGACACCTGTCCTTGGTGAGCGGTGGAGGCGGCATCTCCAAAGCCGCTGGTGTCTTTGGAAAGAGTCTCAGTCTAGCAGATTCCTTGAAGCTGCAATGGGGGAGACATGGAGATAGGGATCCAACGCCCTGCTCAAGGCAGGTGCCAGTAGATGAGGTGTCTTGGGTCCTTTTCCAGGGAAGTTTGGATCAGGCTCTCACCAATACAGCTCAACATGGAGGGGAGACATTTGTCCCTGCCTGTTGAGACTCAGTAAGGCCAGCAGACCTGACAGTGACACTCCGATTCTTTCTTTCTTTCTTTCTAGGTTGCTGCACTCCTGGACGTTCCCAGTGCAGTGCGAGAGCCCCTGAGGGTGGAGGCAGGATGCCAGGATGTGTCCCTGTGCCTGTCAACATCTTTGCCAGCATCGTGAGCCCTCTGTGAAAGCAGCTGCAAGTGAATGAGCTGAGGCTACGTATGGATGCAAAGGCTTCCATAAATGCGCCTGGCTTCCCTGGGTGACTTGGGATGTGGGTTCAGCTCCTGGTACCTCTGCTATTCTGCAAATTCCGTGTCCCACAACTGCTGTTCCTGCCAGCCTGCTCAGCAAATGCTATCGTGCCCCCTCCTTTTTCCTCAAAGGTTGCGGTGCCATATAGGATGAGTTCAAGACCCTTATACTAAATGCCCACATGTATTGAGGGCCTTTGTGTGAGTGCCCCAAAGCCTCCATAGCTTGACCTGAGGAAGTCTGACAGCTCTTGGGCCCCTGGCTCTACAAGGGGTGAAGATGTGCCCAGGGCCAGGTTGCCCGTGGCACCCAGCCCTCAGTGCTCTGTGAAGCCAGCTGTGGAGCGCGGACTGGTGCTGCAGAGGCTGCGCAGCCAAGACAGCTGGCATTTCAGCAGCCGTCCAGTGTGGGTCTGTCTCATTGCTTGGGCCTCATTTCAAAACCTCTGCACCCTTTTTCCCTTCCGCGGGGCTCCTTGACCAAGTAAGTAAAGGAAAGGAAGGGAGGTTCCTTTGGGCTCAGGAGGCCTTCTGGACTCTCTACTGTTTCTACACTGTATCTGTATCTTTTGTATTACTAAAGAAAATCCCCATCCCCCCATCCCTAGGTGGAGGTTGCTGAGGGGATGGAGGTGGAAAGCAGCAGCCTGCTCTGCCCAAAGAAAGCAGGATCCTTCCCTCTGAAAAGAGCAGCATCGCCCAAGGAGCCAGCTCTGTCCCCGATCTTGTGCTGGTCATTTGCACAGCCTTGTGAGCCTAGAGTGCCTTGGCCACCTTGTGGTGTCACCGCAAGAGCTTCGCTGTGTGTCTGGGTTGAGGAGCCAAGGGAAGGCAGCGAGCAGAGCAGTGGCTGTGGACTGTGCAAGTGGCGAGTGTCCTGCATCCATCTCTTCTTGGTGGCACCTGGTTGTATCAAGCAGAAGAGGCAGCTGTGTGGGACAGAGACAGTGTGTTTGTAGACTAGGGGGCAGAGCAGAGGTCTGGCATCAGGTTGATGGCTGGTGCAGTGCTGAGTTGATGTGACAGTGTCAGCAACCCTTTGCAGTGCAGCTGCTCCCTCAGCTGGTCTCTGTCCCTAGAAATGCACTAGAAATGGAAGTGGCGTCTTGCTGTCATTGTGTAGGTGCTGCAGTGCAAAGGCTCCCAGCTCGGACTTGATGGCACTAAAGGAAAAGCAAGACCAATTGTTCCCTTTTGTGATTTGTGTGCAGGGTGACAGAGTGGAGCTGTTGCATGACCTGGAGAGAGCCTTGCCAGGAGATGACAGCCGTTTGCAGAAGACTGTTCTGTATGGAGTGATAACAGCTTAATCAAGGGACATGCGAGTGGCCCAGGTGAGCTTCTCCTCTCCTCTCACTTCAGCCTCAGTACCTGACAGACCAGCTCAATGCAGATTGCTGATGTTTGTGTTTGTGAAGTCATTGGGGCTCAGTATCTCCTAGGCCACCAGCAGACACACTGCTTCTTTTTGTACAGGTGCAGGAGCACTTGGTAGAGCAGCAGTATGGAGATTAGTGTTGTTTGTGCTTCTGGGGATGGTGTGCCTCAGTCCGTGCTAGGCGATCAGCATGCACGTGGCTTCAATGCAGACTGTGAGGTCACTTTTGTTTCAGTATTGAGAGGCCAGTGGTGGGCACATGGCTGCTGTTTTCGCTTGTGAGGTCATTCTTGCCTTCCTATATAATAGGCCAGCAGATGGCACATGGCTTTGCTGAAGCCTGTGAAGTCACTACTTCCTCGGAATGGGATTGGCAAGCAGCAAGCAACGTCCTTTGATACACTGTTAGACCAGTTCTGCATCTATAAATGACACCAACAAGGAAACACTATATCACTGTTTGCGATTCTGAGGTCACTAGTGCCTCAGTGTTGATAGGCCAGTGCTAAGTGTGTGGGTGCTGTTTTCAAATGTGAGGTCACTTGTGGCTCAGTGCCTGCTAGGCCAGTGCTAGGTGCGTGGGTGCTGTTTGTGGTTGTGAGGTCAGTGGTGGCTCAGTGCCTGCTAGGCCAGTGCTAGGTGCGTGGGTGCTGTTTGTGGTTGTGAGGTCACTTGTGGCTCAGTGCCTGCTAGGCCAGTGCTAGGTGCGTGGCTGCTGTTTGTGGTTGTGAGGTCAGTGGTGGCTCAGTGCCTGCTAGGCCAGTGCTAGGTGCGTGGGTGCTGTTTGTGGTTGTGAGGTCAGTGGTGGCTCAGTGCCTGCTAGGCCAGTGCTAGGTGCGTGGGTGCTGTTTTCAATTGTGAGGTCAGTGGTGGCTCAGTGCCTGATAGACCAGTGCTAGGAGCGTGGGTGCTGTTTGTGGTTGTGAGGTCAGTGGTGGCTCAGTGCCTGCTAGGCCAGTGCTAGGTGCATGGCTGCTGTTTTCAATTGTGAGGTCACTTGTGGCTCAGTGCCTGCTAGGCCAGTGCTAGGTGCGTGGGTGCTGTTTGTGGTTGTGAGGTCATTTGTGGCTCAGTGTCTGATATTAAACTGTCTTTTCTCTTTTGTTCGTTCTTGGGCACTGGTAATGAGCAGAAGCTGTTAGATTCTCTTTTTTTATTTTTATTGGTAGCAATACGGTGCCTCCTGGTTGGAGCACAAGGAGGGACCGCAAGCAGTTTTTTGTTACACCTTTTAAGGTGTAGTAAGTTGTTAGATATTAAGTATTTCAGTTTACGTTTCTACCACATCTATCCACGACTCTTATTTCTACCCATCCCCTTGCCGTGTTATTTTATGATGTAGATCCATGGCAGCCTTTATGGTCCATCTTATAACTGTTCATTAGCTGATTTGCACCTCTTCTGGTGATACCTTTGAACGACTTTTGTACAGCTGCCTGGGTTAAACTGGCTTCTTTGCAGTTCTTCAGCTTTGAACGAAAACCAGGGCTAAGACAAGGTCAGATAAGACGTTCTGCTTGCAAGGCGCCGTGACTTTGCATGTTCTTCCTCTGCAAAAGCTTGAGTATAGTGGACATTTTCTTAACGTTCCCTCCTTTTATTTTTATGCATACCTGCCTTCAATGTTATGCTGGTCTAGACTTATGTCCCCTTACACACGAGACGCAAGTGGAACACATTACACCCATGCAGGAGACACAACAGAAAAGCACAGTTCCTAATGCCAGAATTAACATTCAAATTATTCAAGCACATCTGGTCCACACTCCCAGATCCGGTAGCCATGACCGCAACCACGACCAGTCTGCTGCTAGGGCATTAGACAGGGCCTGCTCTTTGGGTATTCGATGGAAGGTACGAACAGATTGTTGAATGACGTTTACAGCATATTCAATTTGTTTTGATATGTTTGCATAAAACAACAGGCGGGGTTTACCAGCACACACACTCCTCCCTGTGTGGCCACCAGGCAATCTAAAGCCCATCGATTTTGGACGGCAGATTGAGAGAGAGAGTTCACTTCAATTTGTAGATTTTTTGAGACATTGAGGCGTTTTGATAGGCATAAGGGACCAGGCGTCCAATGGTGCAGGTGCCAGCCCATCATGGTGGAAAACTCTTGTAGGCGTTGGTTCCACGTAAGCAGAATGACACGGATGTCACAATGGTTGGTTTCCCTACTAGGACGGTCTTGTTTCTCTGCCCTGTCCCCTATCAGGCATTGAGGCACAAGTGACCTCACAACCACAAACAGCAACCACAGGACCACAACTGAACTATCAGGCACTGTGAGATAAGTGACCTGATGTCACGCTATGAAGGTTTGATAGTAACGACTGAGACAGTAAAGTAATAAAAAACTACGTTTACTTCCTCATACAAACTCTTAGATTAGTAACATCCATTAAAATAATGCGATTACTAATTTAGACAGGATAGCCTGAAAAAGGATAGCCCAAAATCATCGATTATTGATTTAGAAAGGATAGCCCAAAATAATGCAATTACTGCTTTAGAAAGGATAACCCGAAACCGTCAGTTACTGTGCTAGTAATTGGAAGCACTGCTTATCCCTACTTGAAAGCTTTCTTGTTCACTCTCTTAGTGAGAGGACTCTCAACCTCGAGGAGTTACCTTAACCCAGCGTCCCAGGAAAAGGGGAGTGGGGGGATACTCATAGTCCAGCCGGAGAGGATGGTCAGGTCACATTCCCGTCCCTGCTCCAACTCTCTTAGCTGCCAAGTCTCTTTTTATATGGCTGGGGCTCTGGGCAAACACCGCTTTTGCTGACCTCTGTGAGTTTCACAATCAAAGGACTGTTTGTTTGTCTGCTTGGAAGGACCCTGCTAGCAAGGCAAGACCACAACACCTCTGTATCGCTTCTCCCCTCCCTGCGGGTCCATGCAGATTCCTTGGCCTTGTCAGGCGGCAGAGTTCTTTAGCCGTTAGCTCTTCTAGTCTGCAGCCTTGAGCATATCAGTTGGCAGACTTTTTCAGTCCTGTTAACTCTTAACTCACTTGACAGTCCTTGTTGAATTCCATGAGGTTCCTGGCAGCCCATTCCTCCTGCCTCTCTAGGTCCCTCTGAATGGCAGCCCTCATCTATAACCCATCCAGTTGTCTGCTCTTCTAGACTCCAACGTTCTAACGTGCATGCAAGAATATTGTGGGAGACAGTGTCAAAGACCTTGCTAAAGTCTAGGTAAAGGACATTTACTCTTCTCCATCCACAAATACAGTTATTTATTCATAGCAGGCAATCAGGTCGGTGAGGCAGAATTTACCCTTGGTAAATGCATGCTAACTGTTCCCAGGCACCTTCTTCTCCTTCATGTGCCCAGAACTGTGTTTTGAGAGGATTCGCTGCATGACTCACTGCTAACCAAAGTGTGGCTGAACTGCCTGCAACTCCCCAGGTTGCCCTTGTGGCCTTTTTGGAAGATGGATGTAACAATTGCCTTTCTGCAGTCATTGGGACTTCACCCCATCTCCACAACCTTTCAAAGATGATAGAGAGTGGCCTTGCAGGGACAGCACAAAGCTCTCACAGCATCCTTGACTGCAGTCCATCCAACCTCATTGACTTGTACCGTCTGAGTTCTCACAAGTAGTCCCTCACTAACCTCGTCCACTGGTGGCTGTTTTTCTCCTCTGGAGTCCTGACTCAAGGCACAACGGCCCCGGAGACCTTGCTTGTGGAAACCGAAGCTAGTAAGGGGTTGAGTTGCTCAGACCTATCTGCATCTGCTGCTACAAGATTCCCTGTCCCATTTAGCAGTGAGGCCACATTTTCCTTTCTATTCTTTGATTCTTACGGAAGCAGTAGCAGCTAATCTTCATGCCCATGACATCCCCTGCAAGTGTCAGTGCTAGGGTAGCTTTTTCTTCCCTGACACCAAGCCTATGACCCTGGACAATATTTCTAAATGCCTCCTTTGCCTCTCCCTTTTTGCCCCTTCTGTATGCTGCCCTATCACCCTGGAGCTAAGGTGCGAGGTCCCTGTTTAGCCAAGTGGGTCCCCTGAGATATCTGCTAGTTTTACTCAGTATCAGGATGGCCCATCCTTGTGCTTGGCAGGTGCTGTCCTTAAAGACCTACTGGCTTTCCTGAGCTCCTGGGCCCTTGACAGCTGCCTCCCGTGGGATCCCCCATCACTCCTTTGAACAGGCCAAAGTCTGCTCTTCTCAAGTGCAGGGTCTGTATTCTGCTACTGTCCTTCCTCACTCTCCTCAGGATCTGGGAATCCACATTTTCATGGTCACTGTAGGCAAGGCTGACACTATCCCATCCCTGATCAGTTCCTCCTCATTTACAGTTTCCAGATCCGGGAAAGCATCACCCTTACCCTATTTCTGCATCTCCACCTGCCAAGCCTATGCCCCAGGCTGCATGCACTTGTGTATATTTGGGTTGCAGAGCCTCAGCTGTGGCACAGAGTGCAGACTGGTCATGGTGAAAGATGTTACCAAGGGCCAAGGACACCGTGTGTGCAATGGCCCTACTCCAGAGCAGAGACACGCCGGCATAGATAGCAGGTGGCAATGTAATGGTGGAATGAGCTTCCCACAAAGAGAGCAAAGCCTGCAGTGCCCAAGGCCAGGCAGAAACAGTGCTGTGCTGGCAGAAATGTCAGGAGAGGCGTTTGCTGCCTGAACTGACATTGAGGCACCATGGGGCCTGTGACAGAGGTGAACCAATCTCCAGGAAGGACAAGTGCCACTGAAAAAAATCCCTGGGCCTGGATGTCCTGTGATCCAACCAACCTGTGGACACCACTAGCACAGTCCCTGTTCACATGATCTGGGGGTTCACATGATCTGGGTTCATGGAGAGAAGAGAAAGAAGTGTTTGAGAGTGCAGAGACTAGAGCAGAGACCTTGGTGTGATGTGCCTCCCATCTATGCCACACTGTTGGATGTAGATGGGATGGACTTTGCCTAAAGCTAAATGGTGGGATTCAGTTGTTTGGGCCCTGGTAGGAAACCTGAGTGGCCCTGGGGTGCTTTCCCAGCAACCACTGCAAAAGGACATGCCTTTCCTGTAGGTCCCATGATGTATTTTCTAGAGACCTGGGGTTGTGCTGGACCCTCCTGGCATCGGCCGTGGCCCTGCCTATGACCTATTTTTATGTCACTGAATCTAGTGTCTGCACTGAATTGCATTCAGTGTTTGCATTGTACAGATCTGCTTGTGTCTCAGCTTCATAGTGAGTGGAGCTCTAGCTGCAGTAGGCACTAGGGTCATTTCAGATAGCCAAGGCCATTCCCCACCTGGCCCCCACCTCAGGCTCTAGAAGGTTGGGGGTGTCATAGTTGCTCCGTCAGAAGAAGCAGTCACTGGCAGTTGCCTGGGACCACCTCTCTCTCTTCAACTGTCATCAGGTGTTTGTGTGTGACCAGCTGACTCCCACCCTCCATCTCCAGTGATTACAAGGGGAGCTTAGACAGGAGCTCCCATGCAGACCTCTATGTTGTGCTCAGTTCAGGTTTGGCAAAGGGAATCCCACATCCTGTGTGTTTGTGGAGTTCACAGGAGGGATCTAAATCCCACTCCAGCCCAGGGGTTTCTAACCTGGCTTAAGGTGCCCAGACAGACTCATCTGAATGAAAACCTGAACCATGAGTAAATGACCTCCCTTCTTGCCCCTGCCTAGGTGTCCTGCCTAGTGAAGGCATAGGAATAGGGGCTTCCAGAGGGGGATGTTTCCACCTTTTGCAGATAACCATCCTCTGATGAAACAATCCGTAATGCTGGAATTAGTCTTCCTTCAGTGTTTAGAGGGTGACCATCAGTGACTATTTTAGTTTATTGCAGTGAACATTTCCCAGGAGGAGGGAGCACAAGGAACAGAGAAATTCACGCCTTCAGCTGGGTATCTGCTCCTGAGTGGGCCAGGCTCTGGGGATGGAGGGAGTTCATGGTGACCTGACAGCACTGCCCAGAGACAGCTGTGTGCAGGAGCAGCTCCTCTGCAAAGAGCAGCAGGGCTCTGGGCACTGCCTGCTGCTGATGACGAGAGGAGAGAAGACAGCGAGAAGTGCAAGGCAGTGTGGAGTGGGAGGCCAGAGGAGAGCTCCTTGTGGGAGAAATCTTCAGAGCCCCTGACACGGTAAGTCTCTGGCTGCAGGGCAATGCTCCTGATGTTCCTGGAGGGCTCTTCTGAACCCATCCCATTGCATCACTGATAGGATTTTTAGCTTCTCTCTCCTGGCTTCTCCTTTGCAGAGGAGGGGGAGCTGCTTCAGAGCAGGGATTCTGTACCATATCATCCCAGGAACAGGGCATCCTACTACCTTTTCCCAAGGAAGCTGCAAGGGTGTGAAGCTGGGGTGTGCACACAGGACTGCCCAGGGCTGTAATTCCAAGCACTGTCCCTGCACCCCAGGTTGCTGCATTCCTGGCTAAGTGACTCTGCCGCCTGAGAGGGTCTGTACTCAACCTGCTCAGGAAACTCCCCATGGCACTGCTTGGAGAAGCTCTGGGTGGGAGGAGTGACCTCTGCCAGGGCAGGTACATTCTCCTGCTGAGAGGGTGCTGTGCGGGTCAGGGCTGATCATAACGCTAGCTCATGCACAGGAATCTTCAGAGGGGACTTTTCAAAAGGAAAGTGAAGGCAGGGATTTCCTGAAAGAGAAGCCACTTTCCTGACATGGTGCTTTACATTTCCTACCACCTGGCAAGGGGAAAATGGAAATGGAGCTGTGTTGTCCAAATGGACAACAGACTGACACTCATGAACAATTTCCAGGAGCAGCCAAAGTGTCTGCTAGGAACTTCTGAAAGTCCCTTCCTTAGACCCCTTAGTCTAGAGACAGCACCAGCTTCCCCTTTGCTGGCCTCATCAGGGTTTGTCTGACCTGCTCCTTAGCACCTGCAACCATGGGGATGGCCCTGGGCAGTGCCCTGCTACTGGGAGGTTTCTGCAGGGGAGACCTGAGCTCCCTGAGGGAGGTGTCAGCACTGCAGGGCCTGACCATGACTTGCTCAACTCCATCCACCCATAATGTTTCTGTTCGCACTTCCCTCTCATTGCCTGCCCATCTCCGCTGCCTGGAGCTGTCCCTGCTGGCAGCTCTTTCTCTGTCCCAGTGTCTTTTCCTGGTTGGTGCTCACAGACCCCCTCCCACTCTCTGTGTGCTCATTCCTGCCCTCCGCAAACCTCCCACAGGCAGGGCCCTGTCCAGGGGCATCTCTGTGCTTGCAGGTTCTAAGGAGCAGGTCAGGCAAACCCTCATGAGGCCAAGAAGGTGATGGTGGTGCTGTCTGTAGGCTGGGGTGAGGATGAAGGGACTTGCTGAGGTTTCTCCCAGGCGTTCTGGGGGTGTTCAGCTGCAGTTAAGACACCAGCCCTGTGTGTCCTGCATGGTGTTCCCTTGCTGGCAGTGAGAAGCCCCAATCCCCTTCCAACCTGTGAGGCTCCTGGCAATGCATTTCATGAGGTTGGGGAATGAGCTGACTCTCCTTTTAGGAGAGTCCATCTTTAGGACCCTTGACTGCTTCTTGGGGCTGTGCTGTCAAACTGCCCTCCAGAAAAGCACAGCTTCCCTGGAGCACTTCTGTAAGATCTGGGAGTCACTGGTCTGGTCATGTGAATGAGAAACCTCATCACACTCTTCATCATTCTCTCCACCTTGGGGCTGAGAGCGAAGAAATCTTCACCGTGACACTGAACTCCTCCGCTCCCAGCTCAGTCCAGTGTCCAGTTTCTTTCTTAGAGGAATTTGTGAGTGTGGTTGTCCTTCCCCTGAGTGAGGTGCAAGTGTGGGGCAGTGAGGGGCAAGACTCATGGACAGACTAGGTCCCGTGACCCTATTCAAAGTCAGAGCGAGTCCTTTGTTCCTCTTGGGATGCACAAGGGCTCATGCTGAGAGCAATTGAAATGCCAAAGATTTCTACCCCCTCAAAGAATGCTCCCAATGGGAGGAGTCATCTAAAATACAAACGTAAGTGTGTGTGTGTGTGTGTGTGTGTGTATGTATATCCTCAGACTCCTCCAGTGATCATTTTGCAGTGAAAAATTTTTTCAAACGTTTCCAAATGTTAAACAGCCCTTCCACATGCGCAGTGGACATAATCTGCTGCAGCATGTGTACATCAGAGCTAGTCACTTCCCATTCTCTCTGCAGTGCCTGCAGGAAGGGCGCACATTGTAAACTGGCATGAGGACAGGGTCTATCTCATTGGGACAGAGAAATCTAGAAAGGGTCAGGTCACCCCCTGCCTTCACTCGACTGTTTCTCTGCCTTGCTGGAGTGGCAGCTGGTGTGGCTGATTCAGATACAGGCATCTCTGTTCAAGAGGGCAAGGCTGGGGGAGATGAATCCTTCACAAGGTTCTTCTCTTTCAGACATAGCCGTATTCAGCTCTCATCATGGTAAACAGAGAAACTTCCCACTGGTACCTGGGCCAAGTCCCATGCTCCCACCTCCCAGCGCCCATCCCCAGGTATCCCACCACATAGCAGGGGCAGTTTGACACCTCCATTTACACCCCCCAGCAGAGCAGGACTGACTCCTCTGGAGCCCATGGGCAGAGGCCCCTGCTCCGCATGGCACCCTCAGTCAGTGTAAACAGAGCTGCAGAAAGGGAGCTGAGTGAAGGTAAAGGACAGAGGAAAGGTGGCGGTTTCTAAGAGAAGCAGAGTGGATTTGGTTCAGAGAAGCCTGCTCTAACTTGCCCCTGTCTTTTCCTCCTTGCACAGTCCACAAAGCCCCGAGGAAGCAAATGTCCAACAGCAGCTCCCTCACTGAGTTCCTCCTCCTGGCATTTGCGGACACGGGGGAGCTGCAGCTCTTGCAATTCTCGCTCTTCCTGGGCATCTACCTGGCTGCCCTCCTGGGCAACGGCCTCATCATCACAGCTGTAGCCTGTGACCACCGCCTCCACACCCCCATGTACTTCTTCCTCCTCAACCTCTCTGTTCTGGACCTTGGCACCATCTCCACCACAGTCCCCAAATCCATGGCCAATTCTCTGTGGGGCACCAAAGTCATTTCCTACTTGGGATGTGCTGCCCAGGTCTTTTTCTCCTTTTTTTTATTTGCAGCAGAGTATTATCTCCTCACTGTCATGGCCTATGACCGCTGTGTTGCCATCTGCAGACCCCTGCACTATGGGACCCTCATGGGCAACAAAGCTTGTGTCAAAATGGCAGCAGCTGCCTGGGGCAGTGGTTTTCTCAATGTTCTCCTGCACACTGGAAACACACTTTCAATGTCACTCTGCCAAGGCAATGTTGTGGACCAGTTCTTCTGTGAGATTCCCCCACTCCTCAAGCTCTCCTGCTCAGACTCCTACCTCAGGGAAGTTGGGCTTATTGTGCTTACCGTCTGTCTATCTTTGGGGTGTTTCATTTTCATTGTGCTGTCCTACGTGCAGATCTTCACTGCTGTGCTGAGGATCCCCTCTGAGCAGGGATGACACAAAGCCTTTTCCATGTGCCTCCCGCACCTGGCCGTGGTCTCCCTGTTTATCAGCACTATCATCTTTGCCTACCTGAAGCCCCCCTTCATCTCCTCCCCAGCTCTCGATCTGGTGCTGGCCATGCTGTACGCAGTGGTGCCTCCAGCAGTTAATCCTCTCATCTACAGCATGAGGAACAAGGAACTCAAGGAGGCACTGAAGAAATTGGTTCGGCTGGTACTGTTTCAGCAGCAATAAGCTGCCCATCTCTCCTCACAAGTGATTTCCAAGCGATTTCAGGCAACGTTTGTGGTCCAGACATTCTATCTGGGATAAGCATGTGTGTACACAAACGTCTGAATTCATCTCCAGAGGCACAACCCCCTTCTGTCTGACTCAGAGGCTTTGTGTAAATTTGCTGACCACTGTGTCAGAGCTGGCCTCCCTTGCAGCATCTCTGTAATAAAAGGAGATCTCCTCAGCACAGTGCCTGAAGTTTGGGCTCTTCTTCCCAAGCTGGAGCCAAGAATGTGCTCAGGGAATTGCACTCGAAAAGGCCCTGTGGCCATGCCTGGGTTTTCCATGGTGTAAGGGGGATGCGCTCATAGGGTGATGTGTTAGGGTGCCCAGTATGTGTCCAGTGCCCCTGGGGAGGGTGAGTGCTCAAGCGGTATCTCCTGGGGGCTGTCTCACATATTAGAGGGCTGGTGACAGATTCCTGTCCTGGAAGGGAGTATGGAGCCACCTGGAGAGCACAGGAGATCTCCAGGGTCAGCACGTGCCTGGGATGGGCAGTGAGTGGAGATTCCCAAAACCAAGTGGAGTCACCCAAAGGTAAAGGGCCAAATGAGGAATGCACCAAATCTCAGGAGAGGGAGTGGGCTGGGTCTAATGACACCTCTGAACACATCCTGAACAATGTGAAATGCCCTGTGATTGCTCCAAGCATCTTCCACAGCCACAGAGCCTGGGGAGGGGGGTGTCAGGTGCAGTGATGCTGGGCCAGCTGGGACTGCCCGGACCAGCACAGACAGGGTGGAGTCACCCCATGCCCCCACAGCACACTCACCCTGCAGAGCAGCACCGCCAGCCCAGATCCCTGTGGGGAGCACAGGGGAGGACTGCAGGAATGGCCAGGCAGGCCAGCACGGACACACTGACCTGGGGAAAGGCTCTCTGGAGAACAGGGATGTCTCTGGAGAAGAGCAAAGGGGCAATTGATTGCTTCTGTGGGGGGGAATAAATGAAAACCTGTTTCTGAGTGTGTCAGCTCAGGGCAGGCTGCTCTGTCACTGGAGCTGCCTGAGGAGCCCCAGGGCCAGGACTCTTGTGCTGTCCTGGGGAGAGGGGCTGCCCAGAGGGGCTGCAGGCAGCCAGGGTTAAGGATCTCCTGGTGATGAGAGCAGTGGAGACATGGAGTGAGTGGCCTCCATTTCCTTGGGCCATTGCTAGCTCCCAGCCCTGGTGCTGATGGGGAGGCTGACACCCCTCTCTGCCCCCCAGGACCTGCTGTGCCCTTCAGAGGTGCTGGGGCTGAGGAGTGAGTGCCCAGAGCTCTGCAGCCCCCTGTGGTGGGCACTGCTGCTGGTCGCCCCCAGCCTGGGCTGCTCTGCTGGGTGGTCTGGGGAGAGGGCAGGGGAGGTGGGGAGAGCTGGGGAGGGTCTGGTCTGGTCTGGAAAGGGCCCAGGAGAGGAAAAATGCCAGCAGGCAGCTACTGCATGTGAATGGCAGTGTGGGAGGACACGGCCGTGTGCTTGCAGGGCAATTGCAGGTCTCCTGGGAAAGGCACCAGGACATGGCGGGTGCAGGAGAGAAGATCCCAGGCTGTTCCCTGTGTTGCATGGACACACTGGGGAAGCTGCCCCAGGGCCGTCGTCCCACACCAGCCCCTCACATCACCCCTTTCCAGTGCTGGCTGCTCACCCCAGCTGTGGGGTTGTCCATGGCCACCTGTGTCTTCCTGCAGGTTTCTCTGTCCCGACGGAGGGGAAAAGGCCAGCCTTGCATGACCTCTCTTCTGCACCAGAGCCTGGCAGAACCAGGAGCATGGCTGTTTGCTGACCCCCACGTGGGGCCCAAGTCAGGCTGGACAGGGGCCCTCCAGGCTCCAGGGGAATTTTTAAGAGTCATTTAATAATCCACCAGCCCTTTCCACGTCCAAGGTCTCTGGTTGCACCTCCAGCTGAGTTCTGGCTTTCCTCACTCCATCCCTGCATGCACAATGTCTCCATGATCCCTCTGGGCAGCCAGTGCCCCTTCCACCCTCTGTGCACTTCCACCTCGGCACTCTGAGCACAGGCACTGCTGCCAGGGCAGAGGCGAAGGATCCCCCAGAGCTGTTCCTCAGGGATCTTCCCAGGGAAACACTGTGCCCAGCTGCAGACTCAGCCCCAGCCCCAGCATGGCAGAGGAGAGCTGCCCTCTCCTGACCCCCCTGCATGTGCCAACCCCACCTCAGCCCACTCCTGAAAGGTTCCAGCACAGCCCTCGAGGGAGCTGGAGGTGCCTCTCCTAACCGTGCATCGTAAAATCAGACCCAAGTGGCTGCCCTCACTTTTTCGTCCATCTAAGACTCTGCGTGCAGTGTTAGCTGAGTAGGGGTCCAAATGTGAAGCTCTCCTTACACCTTTACATTGGCTGTCAGGCAAGTGTTGCTGTGGATATATGGTCATCTTTTGCATCTAAAACCTTCTCTGGGTGCTGCTCAGGTCCCAGCATCCCTTTCTAAGGCTTTCTTGACTGTAGTGCAGAGACCGGTTTGAGGTAGAGATGGGGAGTCAGGTCAGCAGGATGGGCACAGGGACGGGTCCAGACATGAGAGGTGCAGGCCAGGAACAGGCATGTCCACAGCATAACTCAGGCAAGGCTCCAGCCTGTGATTCTTCATTGAGGGTGCAGGACTGACTCTCCAGTGCCCCTTCCCTGGGCTTCCTGGGTCCCCACTGCCTCTCTGGGGACTGCAGAGCCCTCATTTCCCCATGCCTACCTGGATTTAGTGCCCTACCTTCTGGTCACTCCACCACCGTGGACTGTCCCTCATTGTGTGAGGCTCCACTCACTGCCCACCCCAGGCACATGTTGTCCCTGGAGATCCCCTGAGCTCTCCTGGCAGCTCCAGATTCCCCTCCAGAAGGATGGGCATCTCTCATCTGCACCTGTGGGACCGCCTCGGGCAGAAAATTCAGAGACCATTCACCAGCTCCACTAGCACTGGTCACTGAGAGATGAACCCTGGATCCAGCCCTCAGTCCCTAACAGATCACATGGAGACTCTGAGCTTGTCCCCCACATCCCATGGAGTCCACAAGCAGAGCAGCAGGCTCTTTTGAGGTGCTCTTTCTTTGGGTGTATTTTTGACTCCACCTTCTGAAGAAAGGCCAGACTTCAGGCACATAATGGAGGGGATCCCCTTTTACTATCACAATATTATTGTGCAGACCAGGTCTGCCCTAAATGCACCCAATGCCTGGTCCTGCCTGAGCTCACAGGAATGCACAGGGAAGCACAAACCTACCACCAGCATGTTACAAGAGCACTGAGACCATACACACACATTGGAGCAAGGCAGGACAGTGTGGAAATGAGGAGAAAAGCCCTGAAAAGAGAAAGTCCTGCTGCTGTTGCTGGACGTGTCTCCAAGAAAGCTGCAGGCCCCACACAAAGGCTGCAGCAAGGAAATGCCTGCTGTGGCAGTGGGGTAATGGTCCTGAGGAGCAGAGGGTCTGTCCCCACAGGCTTTGTCCAGCATCTCCTCCCCTCCACTCCCACTTCGCTTTGGGTGTTGGAGCTCTGTAGAGGCAAGTGACCAGCCCATGGTGACAGCTGGCTGCCACCCTCACAGAAGAGGGGTGTGGGATCACACCCTGAATGTGGCCAGGGGAGCTGAGATCTCCTAATGGACACGGGACCCATGGTCTCACCCTGCCTGTGCTCATGTGAGCCTGACTCTGCGCCCCTGAGCTCCCTTGGTGTTGAAAGAGACAATGCCGAAAGGGACCCTGCAAAGGGAAACTCTTTGCATTGCACTCAGGACATCCATGGGAGCTCAGACTAGTGGGGCTCTGAGGTTCCCCATCTCTGCTGATGAAAGGGGAAGCCTGGCTTCCTGCTTCAACACGGCCTCTGGGTCAGATTCAAATGAGAGATTCCTGACGAGACGTGACACGAACTGGATTTTTTGTTGTTGTTTGTTTTTTTGACATGGATGCAAAAAAGAAAAGTAAGAAAGAAATAAACGCACAACACACAGCCTTGATTCCAGGTACCCTGAGAAATGGATGCACAATGGACAGTTATTGGTGCTGACATTGTACCCATTGGATCACTTTCCTCAGGGCATCCTTGAGCTCCTTGTTCCTCATGCTGTAGATGAGGGGGTTCACTGCTGGAGGCACCACTGAGTACAAAACAGCCAGCACCAGATCCAGAGCTGGGGAGGAGATGGAAGGGGGCTTCAGGTAGGCAAACAAGCCGGTACTGATAAACAGGGAGACCACAGCCAGGTGAGGGAGGCACATGGAAAAGGCTTTGTGTCGTCCCTGCTCAGAGGGGATCCTCAGCACAGCAGTGAAGATCTGCACGTAGGACAGCACAATGAAAATGAAACACCCAAAGGCTAAACAAAGACTAACCACAGGAAGCCCAACTTCCCTGAGGTAGGATTCCAAGCAGGAGAGCTTGAGGATCTGGGGAACTTCACAGAAAAACTGGTCCACTGTGTTTCCTTGGCAGAATGGTATTGAAAATGTGTTAGCAGTGTGCAGGACAGCGTAGAGAAAACCACTGCCCCAGGCAGCTACTGCCATTCTGACACAAGCTCCCGTGCCCATGAGGGTCCCATAGTGCAGGGGTTTACAAATGGCAATGTAGCGGTCATAGGCCATGACTGTGAGAAGACAATACTCTGCTGAAAATAAGAAAAAGAAGAAAAAGACCTGGGCAGCACATCCCAAGTAGGAAATGGCCCTGGTATCCCTCAGAGAATTGGCCATGGATTTAGGGACAGTGACAGAGATAGAGCCAAGGTCGAGGAAGGAGAGGTTGAGGAGGAAGAAGTACATGGGGGTGTGGAGGTGGTGGTCACAGGCTACAGCTGTGATGATGAGGCCGTTGCCCAGGAGGGCAGCCAGGTAGATGCCGAGGAAGAGTGCGAACTGCAAGAGCTGCAGCTCCTGTGTGTCCGCAAATGCCAGGAGGAGGAACTCATTGAGGGAGCTGCTGTTGGACATTTGCTCCTTTGCGACACAGGGGGACTGTGTGAGGAAGAAGAGACATTGACAAGTTAGAACAGGCTTCTCTGAGCAAAGCTTTCTCATAACACCCTCCCCCCCGCCCCACACACACACACCAAGCACACACACATTACCTCTCCGCATCTCAGTAGCACCGTCATTGATCTCTGTGGCTTGAGCCCTGATTTGTGCTGGCTGATTTTGCCATGCGGAGCAGGGGCCTCTGCCCATGGGCTCCAGAGGAGTCAGCCCTGACCTACAGCACTACGTAGATGGGAACAGGGGGGACTAAAATTTTAAATTACTGACAGTTCCAGTCAGATTTAACCCACTCATAATGTTGAAGGGATTTTCAGGCGAGGAAACGACTCCTGCCCTGGACCCCCCAGCCTTGAGAGCAGAGGGCTGTGCTGGCTTGGAGAGGAGAGGAGGCCTTGGAGTTGACCGTTTCCTCTAACACTGTGAGCATGACTCTGCTGCCTGGAGCCGTCCCTGTGGGGAACTGTTTCTCTGTCCCCATGTCTCTCCCCTCTCAGTGCTCACACACCCCATCCCACCTGCTGTGAGCTCAGCTCTGCCCTGCAGAAACCTCCTGGGGGCAGAACGCTGCCCAGGGGCTGCTCCATGTTTTTAGGTGCTATGGAGCAGGTGAGAGAAACCTTGGTGAGGCTGGAAAGGTGATGCTGGTTCTGTCCTTAGGCTGAGGGGTGCATGAAGGCATTTGCTGAGTCCCTCCCAGAGCTGCTCCTCTCTCAGTGTCACTGTCTCAGTCCCCTGTCTAAACCTGACAGATCCAATCCCATTTCGCCCTAGCCAGAGAGAATCAAAGTGAAAGCACAGACTCATGACAGCTCCTTCCCTTTCATGTATCTGCTGCCTTGACCTTCCTTTTGGAAAGTCTCCTCCAGAAATGTCCTGGGAGTGAGCTGGAGCTGTGGGCAGCCATGACCCGTTCAGCACCCTCACAGCAGGAGAGAATGAACCTGCCCTGCCAGGGTGTCTCTCCTCCCACCCAGAGCTTCTCCCCGCAGTGCTGCGGGGAGCTCCCCAGGCAGGCTGAGTGCTGACCCTCGCAGGCGGCAGAGTCACTGCCCCAGGCACACAGCACCCTGGGGGGCAGGAACACTGCTGTGAATTACAGCCCTGGACAGACCTGTGTGCACACACCGGCTACACACCCCTGCAGCTGTCCCCAAGAAAAAGGAGCAGGATACCCTGTCCCTTTAATAATGTGGAGGCAAATCCCTGTTCTGAAGCGTCTCTGCCTCCTCTGCAAAAGAAAAACCAGGAGAGACATCCTTAAAAAACAGATGTGGGATTTGATGGGATGGGTTGGGTTTAGAAGAGCCCTCCAGGAACCTCTATAGCATTGCTCCACAGCCAGAGACTTACCGTGTCAGGGGATGTGAAAATTTCTCCCACAAGGAGCTCTCCTCTCTCCTCCCACTCCACACTGCCTTGCACTTGTCCCTGTCTTCTCTCATCTTCTGGCAGCAATTGCAGACAGAGCCTGGAGCCCTGTTGCTCTTTGCAGAGGAGCTGCTCCTGCACACAGCTGTCTTTGGGCAGTGCTGCCCGGTTGCCAGGAGCTCCCTCCATCCTAGGAGCCTGGCCTCACTCAGGTACAGAGGCCCAGCTGAGCTCATGAATTTCTCTGTCCCTTGTGCTCCCTTCTCCTGAGAAATGTTCACTGAGGTAAACCAGAATAATCACTGATGGTTCCTCTCTAAATAATGCAGAGAGACCAGTCACAGCATTGTTGCTTGTTTCATCAGAGGATGGTTATCTACAAGAGCTGGAAATGTCCCACTTTGGAAATCCATATTCCCATGTTTCAACTAGGCAGGACACCTAGAAGGGGTCAGGAAGGCAGTTCATTTTCCCATTCTTCAGGTCTTGATGCAGATGAGTCAATCTGGGCATCTCATGCCTGTTTAGAAACCCCTGGGATGCAACGGGATTCAGCTAACTCCCGTGAACTCCACAGACACGCAGGAGGTGGGATTCCCCTTGCGAAAACTGAAGTGGGCACAACATAGATGTCTGCATGGGAGCTCCTTGCCTAAGCTCCGGTTATAATCACTTTAGATGGAGGGTGGGAGTCAGTTGCTCACATGCAAAAACCTGGTGACCTTGGAAGAGACAGAGGTGGTCCAAGGCATGTGCCAGTGTCTTCTTGCTCTGATGGAGCAACTGGGAAACCCATGTCCTTATGGAGCATCAGCTAGGGGCCAGGTGGAGAATTTCCCTTGGCCATCTGAAATGACCCTAGATGCCTTCTACAACTAGTGTTCCTCTCACTATGAAGCTGAGACATATGAAGATCCCAATGTTACAAACAGCTAATGTAATTCAGTGCAGACACGTGATTTAATGACATAGAAATAGGCCTGCAGGGCCATGTCAAGTGCCTGGGGTGTCCAGCAAAACCACATGTTTCTAGTAGTTCCAGCATGGGACCTCCAGGAAAGCCATGGCCCTTTGGAGTAGCGCTGGGCAAGTGCCCTAGGGCATCTTGGATTATCTACCTGTACCCAAACAACTGAATCCCACCACTGCCTTTAGGCAAAGTCCATCCCATCTACATCCAAGCATGCTGCATAAATGGGAGGCACATCACACCAAGGTCTCCACTCCAGCATCTGCACTCTCAGACCCTTCTTGCTCCCTGCCCTCTGAACCTCTTCTCAACCCTCCCCCTCCCCCTCCGCCCCCCAGATGATGTGAACAGGGACTGGGCTAATGATGTCCTCAGGGTGGCTGGATCACAGAACCAGGGACCTCTTCAGTGGCACCTTGTCCTGCCTGGAGATTGGTTCAAGCCTGTCACAGGCACCAAGGTGCTGCAGAGTCAGTTCAGGCAGCAAACCCCTCTCCTGCCACTCCTTTGTGGCCCAGCTCTGTTTCTCACTGGCCTTGGGCACTGCAGGCTTTGCTCTCTTAGTGGAAATCTCCTTTCACCATTACATTGCCACCTGCTGTCTAGGCCAGCATGTCACCACTTGCAATCAAAGCCTTTGTATTCCTGAGGTCCTTGCTAAAAGTTTTCCCTGTGACAAATCTTCATTCAGCACCACAGCTGAGGTGCTGAAGCCAAAATATATGCAAACATATGGAGCCTGTCCCAGGACTGCCCCATGGTTGGAATAACTGAGATGTGGTGGGATCAGTCGCATGATGGAGTCCTTCAAAGGCAGGGTGCAAGTTCTTCAGGAGAGACAGCCAGGGAAGATGAGGAGGGGGATGTCCTATGTGTGAAGGGGTAACTTGGATGTATGGAGCTCTTCCATGGGATGGGCAAAGGGAGGCAACTCTGAAGGGCAGAGGAGCTCAGGAAAGCCAGCAGGTCATTAAGCACCCGTCAAGCACAAGAATGCTCCTTATGAACAGTTTGTAGAATTAGCAGACACCTCTGGACCCCAGCTTGGCTAAACAGGGAGCTCCCACGTGAGCTCCAGGGCAATAAGGCAGCATACAGAAAGGGGAAGAAGGCAGAGGCTGCAAAGGAGGAATTTAGAGATATTGTCCAGCAAAGTAGGGATGGTGTTAAGGAAGCCATAGGTCCCCTGGGACAGAAACACTTTCAGGGGATGTGAAGGACAGGAAGAAGAGCTGCTGCTGCTTTAGTAACAGTAGAAGAATAAAAAAGGAAATGTGGTGTCACTGCTGACTGGGGCAGGGATTCTAGCAAAAGTGAATACAGATAAGTTTGGGGAAATCAAGTCCTCCCTGGCTTCAGTCTTCACCAGCAAGCTCTCCTGAGCTGTTGTGCCTAGAGTCAGGACTGCTAAGGAGAAAACCAGCCTGCAGTGCATAAGTCTCTAGAGCTCAACCCATACAAGTCTATGGGATTGGATGGCTGGCATCAGAGCTAGCTGCTGTGACATCAAGGCTGCTTGCTGTCATCTTTGAAAGGTTGTGGAGATCAGCGGAGGTCCCAATGAGCAGCAGAAGGAATATGTTGTGTCCACCTTCAAAGACAGCCACATGGACAACCTGGGGAGCTGCAGGCTGTTCAGCCTCACGTTGGTGAGGAGTGTGTCATGAGCCAGTCCTCTCAGATCACAGTTCTGGGCACATCATGAAGGTGCCTGGGAACAGTCAGCATGGATTTACCCAAAGTAAATTATTCCTGAACCATCTGATTTCCTTCTGTGATAAAAGACGAGTACCTGTGGAGGAGAGGAGAGTAGTGGATGTCCACTAGACATCCAGATGGGCAAAAAGTTGTTTGGATGATCAAGGTCAGAGGGCTTTCATGAATGGGTCATGCTTTACCAGGAAGCCAGGTAAAGGTGGGTTATGCAGGGATATACCCCACATCCTGTCCTGTTTGAAAGGCTCATCAGCAGGGCAGGACAACCCATGCATCAGGACAGGCAGAGACTTGACCGGCAGAGGAGGGACCCCAAGGTGAAGGTCCTGGACATCATGGGGGAGGCCATATGAGCGTGTGGTGCATGGTCACCACAAATGAGGCCAGCTGCATACAGGACTGCATTAGGAAGAGCCTGGCCACCCAGGCAAGGGCAGTTCTTAACTCCCTCCACTCAGCACTGGTGTGGCCATGTCTGGAACGTGTCCCAGTGTGGGGTACCCAGTGCTGGAGGAATGGGGAGCAACTGGAGAGGGTCCAGGGGAGGTCTGCCCAGATGGGGTTGGGGACCTGAAGCACATGGCCCATACGGAGAGGTTGAGGGACCTGGGCTTCTTTAGCCTGCTGAAGTGAAGGCTAAGGCCAATATGGTAGTCACCTCTGACTGCTTGAAGAGTGGTTTCAGAGATGAGGGAGCTTTTCTTGGAAGTGGGAAACAGCATGCAAAGGAGAAAGAGCCACAAACTGCATTTTGAAACATTCAGACTGAACTTCACGTTAAAAGGATGTCACTCGTAAGGTAGTGCTGTGGTGCAACTGGACACCCAGAGGGAGTCTGTGATCAGCCCCTGGCTTTGTTTTTCAAGGAGTCACCAACAAGGACTGAGGGATTTCAGTAAAGGTGGGGAGATCCTGCAGTGAGAGCATGGTGGGGAAGGAGGTTGGGTGTGTACAGGCTGCAGTGACACAGGTGCAGGTTTGTGACAGCTAAGGATAGCCTGTGTGGAGACGACGGAGGGCACTGTCAAGGCTAAAAGCCTCCAAAAGAACTGAGGATTTTTTTTCCTTTTGCTATGGCTGGTGCGTCTGCCACCGGGGCCTGCAAGAAGATGATGCTTCCTTACACCACTGGGCCTTGTTGCCTCCTCACCCCCGGGGATCCCAGGAGGTGTTGTAATGTTGTCCTGCACTCGGCATTTTGCACCCTCACCTCACACTGCCCCCAGGAAGAGGCCTGAGCAATGCGGGATGGAAAGCATCACCCTACCCAGGAGCTGGCTGTCAGGGCCTGGTCATTCTGCTTGATAACACACATCAAGGTTGACTTGGCATCACAGCCACCCTCACATTGCCTTTGCCTACCTGCAATCAGGGCTTCCAACTTTAGGCTCTAATCAATCCCTGGGGAGCCTTTCTTGGTAATGGCCCTCAGTGGGACCCATTAACGCTCCAAGAAACTTGGGGATTTTCTTCTGACTTTCTTGAGAGGTTTGTTCAGTCTCAGCACCTGAGGTTCATGGGCTCAGCACCAAATATATTTGAGGGGTCATTAATATGCAAAAAACCCTAAGGAGCCAGGCCTCTTTCCATAATTTTCTTCAATTCTTGTGTGGCTAATTGGGAGGTTTCAGGAGTGTATTTAAAAGAGGAAGATTTCAATGAGCACAAAAAAGAAAAAAAAAAAAGGATTTCTGCTTTTGAAGTTTTCCTTAGTTTTCAGCTTTCAAATTAGGGTGATATCCACATTCTCCAACTGATATGGATCCAGAGTGTCTCCTAATGATGTCGGGACATGTAGAAAAAGTAGCATCCTTGATGTCAGACATCCATGGAAAATATTCCTCCCACCTTCCCAGCCCTACCAGTTCTCTCATCAACCACTGGGGACTTCAGATCACTCTTGTGAAAATCAAACCTTTTGCCACTCAAGGCTGTAGCTGAATGTTACAGCTCGTGTGCACCAATTCCCACCTGCTTTCCTTCGAGAACTAGCTGCAAACAGGTGCAGAAGGATTTGTCTTAATTGCAGACAAACAAAAATAATCTTGATCCAGTGTCATAAGAAATAAAATACAATCCTCCACTGTGCACATGCCCAGAAACTCTGATGCAAAGATGACTTTAGAAATGATCAATTAAGCAGGATATATGGAAATATGCAAAAGGTTACTGAGATTAAACCCACAGCATAAGAGACAGAGCAGTGGTAATGCAAGTTAATGGGCAGATCGATATTTCTTCTCCCCAGATTCATACCCTTCCTGAAGATTTCCACTCTTTCATCATAGGAAAACATTGACATTAAAAATTAACCAATCTTTTGTGCTGATGAAAGTGTGCTCCTATTTTTGACATGTTGAAAACAGTTCTTCACCTTTCCAAGCAGAGCTCAGGTGTCCAACCACAAGCACCCAGGGGCACTTGGAGAGGCCCCGGTGTCTCTGAGGGACCTGCCTGGGCCTGGCAGCTCTCACAGGGGACCTGTGGGAGACTGGAGCCCCTTGCAGCTGCAGAGGGAGGCTGGGCAGTGGGGACCAGGGCACCTGCAAAGGCACCAGCTGTCCATGACCCTGTGACTGCATCCCACCCCAGCTCTGAAAATCTCTTTCCTTTTTTTTAAAAAAAAGAAAAAACACAGCATTCCCCTGAAAGACCACTATATTAAGAAAAAATAAATAAATGACTCAAGAAAGATAATAGGAACACAAAAAAATTAAAAGCTGGAAAGGATAAAAAAAATTCTTTGCTTTCAATCTATTTCTTAATTTCTTTCGTGTTTCATTTTTAATTCATTTTCTAAACATTTCTGTTATAATCAGCCTTACACCATTAAACAAAATATTTTTGTGTCTCACACAGAGCCCAGGGCTCAGAAAACCACCCCCTGCCCACAGCTGTCCATGCCACTCTTCACTCTTTGCGCAGAGCACATCGCACTCTGAGGTGTCAGGCTCTCTCAACTGGTGAGGAAAGCAGGGTGACCAGCTTCAAGGAAATGCTCTACTTCTGGATGGCCAAATTTACACAAATCTCAACATACCTATGTTACCATGATGTTTTAAAAGAGTCCCTAAAACATCTCGCCACACTCCCTTTTCATTGTGCACACAGGCATTCATCTGATGGTAGAAGGCAATTAGGTGGGTCAGGCATGCTTTCCATTTCCCCTTGGTGAACGCATGCTGCCTCTTCCAGGCCTTCTCCTTCCTATGCTTGGAGATGGTTTCCAGGAGGATTTGCTCCATCACCTTCCCAGGGACTGAGACGAAGAGGACCAGCCTGTTATTCCCCAGATCCTCCCTCTTGCCCTTCTGGAAAATGGGTACAATTTCTGCCTTTTCCCAGTCATCAGGAACTGCCCTGATTACCCTGACATTTCACAGACAATTGGGAGCAGCGTTGCAGTGACTCCAGCCACCTCTCCCTGCACCCTGGGGTGCTTCCCATCTGGTCCCATGCACTTCTGTGTGCCCACTGGGCAAAAGTCCTCCCCAGATGCATTGTCCTCTACCATGGGTGAGGCTTTGCTACCACAGATGCTGACAAAGGACTCGGGGGCCAGGGAGGCCTGGCAGTAGACAAGACCAGGAAAAGACCAGGTGAAAGAGGCAATGAGCTCCTCAGCCTTTCGCCTGTCTTTGTCACTATGTCCCCTGCCCCACTGAGCAGGGAGAACACATTTTCCCTGGCTGCCTGCCTTGTGCTGCCAGCATCCTTACAGAAGCCCTTCAGGTTACCATCCTCATCCCTTCCTAGCTCGAGCTCCAACTCCAGCTCCAGCTGAGCTTTCACTTGCCTAACTCCATCCCAAACAAGATGAAATCCTCTCTGCTGCAGTCCAGGGTGGTGACTCTGTTATTCCTCTTACCTCTCCACCATCTCACGGGCACTGCAGTGACAGACAACCTACACGTTCACATCCCCATCCAGGCTGAGCTTCAGGCAAGAAACCAAGGGGAGGATGGCACCATCTACTTAGAGGCACAAACTACAGAGGTACAGAAATCACACCGCAGAAAAGCCTGCATTTCTCCCCTCACCCCTGAGGGGATCCAGGCAATTGCCTTTCAGGTGGTTAAAGGTGGATGCAAAGAATTTCCGCTGTGATGTAGATATGCCTGAGGTAGTGCCTGCCAGGCTGCCCTTACAGTCAACAGGGAGGAGAAGCTGTTCACCTGCCTTCTTTTAGATGGTCACATAAAGCACAAAGGACTCCTGTCCCAGACATTTGCTCTGTCCTTGAAATGGGGCCTGGGATCAAAGGCTTTCAGGATAATTCAGGTTTTAGGGACCACAGGAGGCCTGCAGTGCAAGGTGCTGCTCAAAGCAGGGTCAGATAGAGGATCAGAAACCAAAAAAATGCTGCTGCCAAAGGATTTTGGGGGTGATACAGCAGGAGAAGGCAGTAGAGGGTTGACAGGGTGATCCCATGGACAAAAGGGTTTCCTTTTTCCCCTTCTCCCAAGAATAAAATCCTCAGCTCTCCAGAGGGAAGAACCTGCGACACGAACTTTGCCGCTAACATGGAGGCGGAGAATCTCCTGATCCCCTTACAGACAGTGGCTGGTCCAAAGGCCACCACCCCAATGGCACCAGACCCCCAGGCATGCCTGCCTTGTTGCTGGGCACCCTGCAGCCCCAGGCAGGAGGTGTGCAGGGAACAGAGTGGGGTGTGCAGCCTGCAGACCTGGCCACCCAGCAGGTGTGGTGGGACCCTGCTCCTCTAGATGAGACTGGGCTCTCCTGCATTTCCCCAGTGTGGAGCCTGTGTCCACTCCAGCTGGGAATACAGCCCGGCAGTGAGGGCCAACACGGGAAATACAATCTGTGTTCCAGGTTGTGAAGAGAGAGGGGAGGTCAGAGGGGGATCTGCTCATGCCCTGGGCAGTGATTCCCTCCGTGCAGCCAGTACAGCCCTGCTGATGCCCTCTAACCTGTGAGTCCAGGTGATGGGACTCCGATCTGCTCTGGCTCCAAAGATTTCTCAGCCCTTCAGACCCAGGATGCAAAGCACCGGTCTGGGGACACCTCAGCAGTCAAAGTGGCTGAATGCCTGGTGTGTTCCTGAGAACTTCTATGTAGTATCCCAGCACTGCTTTAACTCCTGTTGCCCATGAAGCAGAGACTCCTTCTGAGGATGAACTTGCTCACTGTGTCCCTCTGAGGACAGGCTTGACCAGGCAGTACAAATGCCAGCAAGGCCTCAACCCCACAACAGCGTCCCCTGCCCCTCACTCTGCCTTCCAGCCCCTTCCTCTTAGAGGATTTGGGTTGGGAGGGACCAGCAGAGATCTCCAGGACCACGATCTGCTCTGAGCTGGGCTAAATTTGTAGTTAGATCAGGTTGGTAGGTGCTTTCTCCAGGAGAGTTTTTAAAAATCTTCTGGCACCTGCCCCAGTGCTGCTCAAGTACCACGGATGTTTCTTTAATTTTCCTTCAGCTCATCTGAAATTTCCCTTACTGCATCTTCTCCTTGTTGTCTCTCGTCCTTTCCTCCTCTTGGCCCCCACACAGACCATCCCTCCGTCTTTGACTGAGGACAATCACAGCCTCACCTCCAAGCACAGCCTTGCTGGGATCTCCTGGGACCACACAGGCAGGTCGTGGTGGCCATCTCCAAGCACAGCTATGTGCTGCAGATCCCCACGTTGTCTCAGATGAGAACGTGTGGAGACATAACATGACACAGTGCAGAGCCAGTTGGCCAGTGCCATGGCAGACATGGGGGCAGCTGGCATGAGAAGAGAAGACCTCCAGCAGCTCCTCTCCACAGCTGAACAGGGAGTGATACAACTGGAGGTGCTCCTGAGAGAGGATGGTGACACAGGATGGTGGGCACAGTGCAGTGCTGGGCAACGACCATGTGTGCTGGGTCTGGGAGTCCTGGCAGGTGGTGCTGGTGCCTGCAGCCCTAGAGAAAACCCCGATCCTGCTAGCAGGATTGAGTCCCCTCCAAGACTCTTGGGAGTTTCTGGACTTTCGTGGCTCCCATCTGCGCCTCAGCCCTCCAGTGGCCCAGCCCTGCTGCCCTGCACGGGTCCCCACGACCCCACTCTGTAGGCACCACACAGGACAGGGTGTGTTCTGGGGTGGGGAAACATCCCTCCAGCATGGTCCCCATGACAGCCCTTGGTGCCCCGTCCCCCTGAGGCCTCCTGCCTGACAGCCTCCCACCAGTTCCCAGACCCTGCCCAGCCCTGGTCCTGTCCCCCTAGGCTTAGCAGAAGGCCATGCTCCAGGGTTTGCTGAGGTCTGGGCCCAGAGAGAACCCAGGCAGGGCTGGCCATTCCCCCCATACAGCTGCTGAGCCCAGCAGGCAGACAGAGCTGGTCACATTCAAAGATCACCCCTCACCAGGACCATGGGGAATGGCTGGTGCTGGAAATAGGTGGTATGAGACACTGCGTGTATGAGGAGTTTCATGGGGCAGTTTCTCCTCTCCGTTCATGCAGCGACGAGCTTGGCTGAATCTGTGTTCTGACAGACCCTGTTTGAGGTCCCCCATGGGAGGAGAATGGTCTACAGGCCCAGTAGACAGCCCCAGGACTTCCTCTGCATGCTCCCTGACAGCCCTGCAGAACCCAGCAGTGGGCAGATCCTCCCAGGGATCACAGCCGGATGCCCAGTCCTTCAGCTTGGCGTGGAGCCTTGTCTGGGGGAGACGTTTGGGGTAAGGACCAGCACGCAGGGTGGGAGAGATTGTCCCTAAGAAATGTGCTGGGGACAGTGCTGAGGGACAGCAGCTTTGGCGGCAGAGTGCAGCCTTCAGGCACCGCACCAGGAAGAACCTACTTCATTACAAAGATACTGTGAGGGAGTCAGCTCTGACCCAGTGTTGGACACAGCTTTATATGGGCACCAGGTGAGACAGAGCAGTCTCAGTGAAGGTGGAATGAATCCAAGCATTTGTGTAGCAACATGGTGACAAATATTAATAACAACAGTAATAATAGTCATAATACAAATAAAGTGAACAAAAAAAGCTTGGTCCTGGTACGGGACACAGGGGGAGTCATTTGTGGAGAGCAATGGCAATGTTACCACTGCTGAAAAATGTCCAAGAAATCACTTTCCTCAGGGCATCTTTGAGGTCCTTGTTCCTCATGCTGTAGATGAGGGGGTTCACTGTTGGAGGCACCACAGCGTACAGAACACTCACCACCAGATCCAGAGCTGGGGAGGAGATGGAGGGGGGCTTCAGGTAGGCAAACATGATAGTGCTGACAAACAGGGAGACAACAGCCAGGTGAGGGAGGCACGTGGAAAAGGCTTTGTGTCGTCCCTGCTCAGAGGGGATCCTCAGCACAGCAGTGAAGATCTGCACATAGGACAGCACAATGAAAATGAAACACCCAAATGTTAAACAGCCACTAACCACAAGAAGCCCAATTTCCCTTAGGTAGGCATCTGAGCAGGAGAGCTTGAGGATCTGGGGGATTTCACAGAAGAACTGGTCCACTGTGTTGCCTTGGCAGAGTGGTATTGAAAATGTGTTAGCAGTGTGCAGCACAGCATTGAAAAGACCACCGGCCCAGGCAGCTGCTGTCATTCTGACACAGGCTCTGTTGCCCATGATGGTCCCATAGTGCAGGGGTCGGCAGATGGCAACGTAGCGGTCATAGGCCATAACAGTGAGAAGTAAATACTCTCCTCCAAACAAGAAGAAAACCAGGAAGACCTGGGCAGTACATCCTGAATAGGAAATGGCCCTGGTGTCCCACAGGGAATTGGCCATAGATTTGGGGACAGTGTTGGAGATGGACCCAAGGTCGAGGAGGGAGAGGTTGAGGAGGAAGAAGTACATGGGGGTGTGGAGGCGGTGGTCACAGGCTACGGCTGTGATGATGAGGCCGTTGCCCAGGAGGGCAGCCAGGTAGATGCCCAGGAAGAGCGAGAAGTGCAAGAGCTGCAGCTCCTGTGTGTCCGCAAATGCCAGGAGGAGGAAGTCGTTGAGGGAGCTGCTGTTGGACATTTTGCTATCTCCAGTCATGGGGGACTGTCTGAAGAAGAAAAGACGTTGAGAAGTTAGCAAAGACTTTTCAAGCCAAAAACCCCCCAAATGCTGCAGTTCTCTCTTTGAGCTGGAGCATGATCACACTCATATGTTGCCCTAGAAAGAAACCAGCCCCTGCTGAGAGCAGACGAGTCCACTTTCAAAGTGCACATCTCCAAACTTCTCACCCTTTCTCCAGGCACCTGAGGGAGCTCTCCACACTCTCCTTCTAGCCAAGGACACACAGGTCTCTTTCCAGATGCCCACATACAGCCTCCCACCACCATCTCCATACTCGCAGCATCTCTGCACCTTCCTCATGGGGCTCTCAGATATCACAGCAATGCTATGAGACAGCAGTGCCTTTTTAGAGGGCAGCATGCAGCCTGGCAGGACACCACAGGGAAAGGGTCAAAGGACCGTTAGGACTGAAGATGGGCTGTCTTTAAGGGAGGATCAGCTCATTTCCCAGCCCCACGGACGGCATTTCCTGGAGCTCCACAGGTTAGAAGGGGGCTGGGGCAACCTCATTCCCATGCAGACCCCTCTGTTCTACAGGTTGCAGCATCAATGTCTGAACTGCAGCTGAAAATACCCAACCCCAGAAAGCCCAAGAACAAGACCAGGAGCATCATGGACAGGAGGGGAAACAAGGACCAACACCATGATCATGCTGCCAAGGGAGGCAAGGAGAGAGACAGAGAGGCATTCTGGAAAGCCTTCACCTTACCCAGCTGGACATGCCACCTCACAGACGGCGACATTGCAGGAGAGTCACTCTCAGCCCCTTTGTCAGGCAGCATGAAATGGGCCCATAACAGGAGAGATGCTCCACTCCTCTGCCGCAGTTCTGGCTGCAGAGGAGGTGGCTCATGCCCTGCACTTCCCTCTCATTCCCTGCCCATCTCTACTGCCTGAAGCTGTCCCTGCTGGCAGCTCTTTCTCTGTCACAACATCTTCTCCTGGTCAGTGCTTACAGACAACATCCCACCCGCTGTGTGCTCAGTTCTGCCCTACAGAAACCTCCCGCATCAGGGTACTGTCTAGGGGCATCTCTGTGCATGCATGTCCTAAGGAGCAGGTCACATAAACTCCTATGAGGCCACAAAGGTGATGTTGATGCTGTCTGTAGGCTAAGGTGGGGATGAAGCAGCTTCCTGAGGTTTCTCACTGACCTATTAATGTCTGAGGGTGAAGGTTTAGGAATCCCACTTCCTTGCCAAACCAGAAATCTTGTTCCTTTTTTCTCCCTGACAAAATTATGGAACTGAAAGCGCTGATACCAGAAGGAAAGCTCCTTCTCTTGCAAGCAGCCCTTCTCTTGATATTCCTCTTGAAAAAGGTTCCTCGGACATCTCCTGTGCATGAGTTAGACCTGTGAGCAGTCCTGACCCACGCAGCACCCTCTCAGGAGGAGAATGAACCTGCCCTGCCAGGGGTCTCTGCTACCACACAGAGTTTCATCCTGCAGTGTCAGGGGAGCTCCTCGGGCAGGCTGAGTGCTGTGCATCTCAGGCAGCAGAGTCTCTGTTCTGAGCGCACAGCACCCTGGGGCACAGGAACACTGCTCTGAATTATGGCACTGGGCAGACCTCTGTGCACACCCTGGCTTCACACCCTTGCAGGATCCCTGGGAGAAGGTAGCAGCATGCCCTGTGACAGTCTGGCAGGGAATCCCTGCTCTGAAGCACCTCTCCCTCTTCTGCAAAGGAAAAAAAAAAAAAAAAGAGAGAGAGACATCCTTAAAAAACAGGTGTGAGATGGGATGGGATGGGTTGTTTTTAGAAGAGCCCTCTAGGAACCTCAGTAGCATTGCCCTGCAGCCAGAGACTTACCGTGTCAGGGGCTGTGAAGATTTCTCCCACAAGCAGCTCTCCTCTCTCCTCCCACTCCACACTGCCTTGCACTTCTCTCTGCCTTGTCACCTCTCATGTCAGCAGCAGCAGGCAGTGCCCGGAGCCCTGCTGCTCTTTGCAGAGGAGCTGCTCCTGCAAACAGCTGGCTCTGGGCAGTGCTGCCTGGTTGCCATGAGCTCCCTCCATCCCAGGGGCCTGGCCCTGCTCAGGAGCAGAGGCCCAGCTGAGCTCATGAATTTCTCTGTCCCTTGTGCTCCCTCCTCCTGGGAAATGTTCACTCCAATAAACTAAAATAGTCAGTTATTTTCCTTTGCTAAAAAGTGGAGAGAGACTGATCCCAGCATTGCAATTTATCTTATGAGAGAAAGGTTATCTACAAAAAGTGGAAATGTCCCACTCAGAAAGCCCCTAGTCCCATCTCTTAGCTAGGCAGGACACTTAGACAGGGACAGGAATAGAATTTGTTTTCCCATTGTTCAGGAATTGGTTCAGATGAGTCAGTTTGGGCTTCTCAGGGTGCTTTTGAAGGCCCTGGGCTGGCATAGGATTCTGATCCTTCTCTTGAGCTCCAACAAAAAAACACAAAGCGGGTGGGATTCCCCTTGCCCAGGCAGAAGGGAGCACAGCAGGGATGTCTGCATGAAAGATCTTGGTCTATGCTCCCATTTTAATCACTGGAGATGGAGGGCGCAATCAGTTGCTCACACACAAACACCTGATGACTCTGGAAGAGACAGAGCTGGTCCAAGGCATGTGCCAGTGTCTACTTGCTCTGATGGAGCAAGTGTGACACCTACATCCTTCTAGAGCATGAGTTGGGGGCCAGGCAGGGAATTGCCTTGGCTACCTACAATGATACTAGATGCTCACTGCTACCAGAGCTCCACTCACTAGGAAGCTGAGACACATGCAGACCCAAATATTGCAAACAGTTGATGTCATCCAGTGCAGGCACTTGATTCAGTGACACAGAAATAGGCCTGCAGGGCCATGTCGGATGCCTGGGGGTGTCCAGCACAACCACATGTCTCTAGCAGATACACCATGGGACCTCTAGGAAAACCATGCCCCTTGGAGTGGTTGCTAGGGAAGTGCTCCAGGGCAACTCAGGTTTCCTACCAGTGTCCAGAGAACTGGATCCCACCACTGCCTTTAGGCCAAGTCCCTCCGATCTACAGCCAAGCATGCTTCATAAATGGGAGAGGCACATCCCACCAAGGTCTCTGCTCTAGTCTCTGCACCCTTAAAACCTTCTAGCTTTCCTCCCCCAAACCTCTTCTCACCCCCAGGTCATATGAACAGGGAATGGGCTAATGATGACCTCAGGGTGCCTGGATCACAGGCTGCACAGGCCTAGGGACTTCTTCAGTGGCACCTAGTCCTGCGTGGAGATCGCTTCATCTCTGTCACAGGCCACAAGGTGCTGCAGAGTCAGCTCAGGCAGCAAACCCCTCTCCTGCCATTTCTACACAGCCCAGCTCTGTTTCTCGCTGGCCTTGGGCACTGCAGCGTTTGCTCTCTCAGTGGGAACCTCGTTCCACCATTACATTGCCAGCTGCTATCTAGGCCAGCATGGCTCTGCTCTGAGGTGGGGCCATTGCACACATGGTGTCCTTGGACCTTGGTAGCATTTTTCGCCATTACAAATCTGTTCTCTGTGCCACAGCTGATGCTCTGCAACCCAAATATACACAAGTGCATGCAGCCTGAGAGGCACAGAGAGGAGCAGATGGAGATGCACAAGGTTTCACAGACCTGAAACATGGTTGGAATAACTGAGATGCAGTGGGATCACTACCATAACTGGAGGGCTGTGGCGGCAGGGTACAAGCTCTGCAGGCAAGACCGTTAGGGAAGATGAGCAGGGGGGATGCCCCTGGTGTGAAGGGACAGCTCAGATGGATGGAGCTCTTGCATGGGATGGACATGGTTTTGGGTAAGAGTGTGTGCATGAGCATCAGAGTAAAGATGACATTGTGATGGGGGTTACAGACCACCCGATGAGGGTGAGGAGGTGGATGCAGTCTCCTTTAAGCAACCTGAGGAAGTCAGTGGGTCACAGCGCCTGGTTCTTATGGGGGGACTTTAATCTCCCCGATATTCATTGGAAGGGCAAACAGCAGGGTGCAAGCAGTCCAGGAGATTTCTGGAGGGTGTCAGGGCCAGCTTCCAAGCACAGCTCCCTGATGGGCCTGTAAGGTGACACTCACCTGGACCTGGTACTCACACACAAGGAAGCACTGATGAGGGCTGTGATAATCTGTGGAAACCTTGTTTGCAGTGACTATGGAATAGTGGAGTCCCAGATCGTGAGGGCAATGAGGAATACAATCAGGCATTATGGTAAGATGGGTAGACACACAGGTGGGTAAAAAGCTGGTTGGATGATCGTGCTCAGAGGGTTTTTTTGAATGGGTCATGCTTTACCAGGAAGCCAGGTAAAGGTGGAGTGTGGAGGGGTCTATACTGGGACCTGTCCTGTCTAACCGGTTCATCAGAGACCTGGAGGATGAAACTCTCATCACATTTGTAGATGACACTTAGCCAGGAGGAAGAGTCATATGTTTGAGGGCTGCCATTCAGATGGACCTCAACACGCAGGAGGAATGGGCTGTCAGGAAATTCAACAAGGACAAATGCAGGTCCTGCCCCTGGCACAGACCAACACCCTGCAGTGATATGGGCTGGGGAGAGCTCTGCCAAAAAAGGAAATGGGAATCTTTGTGGGCAGTGAGCTGAACATGAGCCAGCAGCGTGCCCTGGCAGGAAAGCAGGCCACAGCATCTTGGGCTGCATGAACAGGACCACAGCCAGGAGATGGAGGGAAGTGATTATGCCCCTCTACTCAACACTAGTTAGAGCACATCTAGATAATGTGTCCAGTTGGGGCTGCCTGTAGAAGAATGCTGTTGATCACAGGGAGTGAGTTCAGTGGCAGGCCTCCAAGGTGGCTGGGGGCTGGAGCACTTGCCCTCTGAGGAGAGGCTGAGGGAATGGGTTTGCTCGGCGCAGAAAGGGGAAGGTTTTGGTGAGGATTCATAATAGTTTCCCAACTCAAGGTTGCCTCTGAAAATGAACCAGGTTTTTACAGGAATTCATGGCAGGAGAATGAGAGGCAAAGGGTATAAGCTGAAACAAGTGCACTTAAAATTGTGTATAGGGAAGAAAAATCAGTGAGGATCCTGAAGCATTTGAGGTGGGGTCCAGAGGGGTTAGGGACTCTCTCTTCTGGGAGGCTTGCGGGACATAGCTGGACAAAGGCCTGAGGAACTTGGTGTGAATTCAGTGTTGATTCCTAAGTGAGCAGGAGGTTGGATGACAGTCCCCCCAGGGTCCCTTCCAGCCTGAATGACTTGGTGATTTTGTCCTCTCTGGCGATAGCCACTACAATTCTTGCAGGCAGGAAATCCTTTGCTGCATGTGGGTTAGTACCTGACACGGCCTCCCCAGCGCCAGTCCCTCCTAGTGGTGTGAGGTTGCCTCTTGGACCTGAAAGGTTTTCAGTTCAAGGTTTCATTATGAGCGACTGCTTGTCCAGAGTGAGTCCTCTTCACAGCCTACAACACCTGAACATTACAACACGATGCCAAATGCGTATGGCAAATGCAGAAAGTCATGGTGTGAGGGTGATTGCACTCTAACATCCATGAGGTCCTTTGCTGATCCAAGAATATCCAGAAGGACTGAAAGAGCCTTTAAAGCTCCTAGGCACACCTAGGTAATGCTGACTTTGTCCCTCTGGGAGTTGAGGGAGCTGTGTTTGTTCAGCCTGGAGAAGAGAAGGACTTGGGGACACCTAATAACAGCCTCCCCATGCCCACCAGGATGTCATCAAGAAAATGGAGGCAGGCTTTTCACCCTTGTGCATGATGCAAGGGTGAAGGCCAATGGGCATTAGCTGAAAGAAGAGAGGTTCAGTTTGGGTGTAAGGAGAAACTTTTGACCCATCCAGAGAGTCAAGCACTGGGGCAGGTTGCCCAGAGAGACTGTGCCATCTCCATCCTCAGAGGTTTTCAAGTCCGAAATGAGTAAAGCCCTGAGCAACCTGATTGGACCTGATAGCTGACCCTGCTGTGGGAAGGAGGTTGGGTCAGAGACATCCTGGGGTCCCTTCTAGATGGAATGATTCTGCATTTCCTTCCACCTCGAGTCTTCTCTTGACCTTGGGAAAACATTCCGCTTGCCTGTGATCATGGAAGCAGATCTCAGAAAAGTATAATCGGATCAACTGCATGTTCCTTCTCCTGTTCCAGAGTAGTTCAAATTCAGGACTGCTTGGCAGGTACCCCCAAATAGCCTCTTTTTTTTTCTTCTTCACTTCTTATTGCATTTTTCCCTCTTTTCCATATTCCAAGTTGTTTTCTTTTACCAACCTGATACCTTCCCATGAAGTCAGCCAACCCCTCTTTACCCTTTCCCCATTGACCCTGGATTTGATTTCTTTGTACATTCACTTGGCTTTTCTGAGATGCTTGCCATGGTGATGCCTACCTTTGCCAGCAGTCCCTTTAAAGGACTACCTCCTTTTATTACCCGTAGTGTCCTGCAGTTCCTCCTGCTGTTATCCTGTCAGAGGCACCGCAAGACAGGATGAGCCATCTGCACACACTCATTTACAGCTGACAGAAGGGAACTTCAGTCAAGAGGGGCCTTGAGAAACTTGGGGATTTGGCCAACAGAAACCTCATGCTGTTGTATAAGGAGCACTGGTAGGTCCTGCATCTGGTGGCAGAACAGTCCATGCATCAGGAGAGGCTGGCACCTGATCGTCAGAGGAGTGACCCTGAGGAGAAGGGCCTGGACATTACGAGGGATGCCATATGAGCCAGTGGTGCACGCTCACTGCAGATGAGGCCAGCTTCATACGAGGCTGCTGCAGGAAGCGTGTGGCCACCCAGACAAGTGGAATTATTATGTCCCTCAACTCAGCCCTGATGTGGCCGCATCTGGAATAGTGTATCCCAGTGTGGACTGCCAGTGCGGGAGGAATGGGGAGCAACTGGAGAGGGTCCAGAGGAGTCTTCCAAGATGGGGTTAGTGTCCTGAAGCACATGGCCTGTATGGAGAGGCTGAGGGACCTGGGCTTCTTCAGCCTGGTGAAATGGAGGCAAAGGGCAGTACAGTAGTAGCCTCCAAGTGCTTGAAGAGATGATGGATCTTTTCTTGGTGGTGGGAAACAGCATGAGAAGGGGAACCAGGCTGAAACGGGAGCTCACAACTCATCTCCAGGGCAATATGACACCATACAAGAAGGGGAAGGAGGGATATGCAGCAAAGGAAGAATTCAAAAATATTGTCCACCGAAATAGGGACGGTGTTAGGGAAGCCAAAGCTCTCAGTAGGTACATACTGGCAGGGGACATCAAAGGCACGAAGAAGAGCTACTACTGCTTCAGGAATGGTAAAGAATAAAAGGAAAATGTTGGCTCTTTGGTGAAGGGGGCAGAGAATCTAGTAAGAGCAGATGTAGGGAGGTCTGAGGAGCTCAGTGCCTTTTTGGCTTCCGTCTTCTCCAGCAAGGTCTCCCGGGCTGTTGTGCCTCGAGTCAGGGCTCCAGACGAGAAAAGCAACCAACAGTGGATGAGGGCTGAGTGAGGGATGACTTGCAAGAACTCCACCCCTACAAGTCAGTGGGACTGGAACGGCTGCATCCAAGGACACTGAGAGAGCTGGCTGCTGTCATAGCAAGGCCGCCCTCTGTCATCCTTGAGAGGTCATGGAGATGGGGTGAGGTCCCAATAACTGCAGAAAGGCAAACGTTACATCCACTCTCAAGAAAGGCCCAGAGGGCAACCCAGGGAATGACAGGTCATGCAGCCTCAACTGGTTGAGGAGTGTGTCATGGAGTGAGTCCACTCATTTCTGGGCACATGAGGGAGAAGAAGGTGATAGGGAAGAGGCAGCGTGGATTTGCTCAGGGTAAATTGTGCCTCACCAACCTGATTGCCTTCTAGGATTGCATAGCTCTATTTGTGGTTGGAGAGCAGAAAATGCTTTTCAATGTGATTTGAACAAGGTGTTTGACATTGTCTCCCACAATATCCTTGTGGAATACAATTTAGAATTTTACCACCTAGATGGGTGCACAACCAGATGATTTGATTAGTGACATGGAAGAGGCAATACTCATTATGCTTGTTGAGAACAAAAAAACTGCAGGGGGCCCCAGCCATATGCTTGAGGGCTGCCTTTCAGAGGGCCCTAGACAGGCAGGAGGAATGGGCTGTCAATACATGGAATCCAGGGTATGAGCCACCTCCTCTACATCCAGACCACTTGCATGCATGTTAGAACATTTCAGTCTAGAAAAGTAGACAACTGGATAGGTAAAAAGCTGCTTGGATGACCAGAGGCTGAGAGGGCAGTGGTGAATGGGTAGTACTCTTCCTGGAGGCCAGGGAGAAGTGGAGCACCACAGGGTCTCTCCACGAACTTGTCCTCTTTATCATCTGTATTGGTTACACGGAGGATGCAACACTCATCATGCCTGTAGATGAGGGCTGCCATTCGGAGGAACCTAGGCAGGCAGGAGGAACGGACTGTCAGGAACCTCATGGAATTCAATAAGGACAAATGACATGTCTTGCACTTGGGATAAACCAACACCCCACAGTGTTACAGGCTGGGGCCTGAGGGCCTGGGCAGCAGCTCTGTGGAAAAGGACGTGAGGGTGCTGGGGGACAGGAGGCAAACCATGAGCCAGCAGCATTCCCTGGCAGCAAAGAAGACCAGAAGCATTGTGGGCTGTATGAGCAGGAGCACAGGCAGGAGGTGGAGGGAAATGGTGATCACCTTCTAAGTCAGTATTCATTGGAGCACATCTAGAACCCTGCATCCAGTTTTGGGTTCCCAGAACAAGAAAGAGGTTGATAACTGGGAGCGAGTCTGGCCCAGGACCCTCACAACAGTCAGGGAGCTGGAGCACTTGCTTTGTGAGGAAGCACTGGAACTTGATGCCCAGACAGCGCTGTGCAGTCTCCTCCTTTGGAGGTTGCCAAGACCAGGCTGGATGAAGCCCAGAGCAAGCTGGCCTGACCCCAGAGATGACCCTGCTGGGAGCAAGCAGATTGGGCTGGAGACCCCCTGAGGTCCCTTCCACTCTGAAGGAGTCCATCATTCTTCCCACTCTCAATCTTTTCTTGTGGATGTCAGGGAAAGCACGCATGTGCCCTGGTACAGTGGAAGCAAGCAACTTTCCTGTCCTCCTCCAGGCAGAATTATTCAGATGCAGGGCTTCTTGGCAGGCATCCCCAAGACAGCCCTGACCAATCCTTGGCTTCACTTCTAATTTCCTTGGTTTTTTTCTTCCCCCCCCCCCTCCTAAGTCTGTCTCTTTTACCATACTGATCCTGTCCCATTCTGCTCATCCTCACCTGCTCACCCTTAGCTCATTGGCACTGGATTGTTCTGTTGTTGTTGTTGTTTTGTTTTTTTTTGTTTTTGTTTTGCTTTTTGTTTTGACACAGAGGAGCTTCAGTCCCGAAGGAACTTGAAAAATTCGGGTCATTTGGACAACAGATACCTCATGAAGGTTTACAAGTGAAGAGTCAAGTCCTGCGCCTAGGTGGGAATAAACCCGTCCATGAGGAGAAGTTGAGGGACCTGGGCTTCTTTAGTCTGCTGAAGTGGAGGCAAAGGGCAGTAGAGTAGGAGCCGATGACTGCTTGAAGGGTGTTTTCAGAGATGATGGAGCTTTTCTTGGCAGTGGGAAAGAGCATGAGAAGGGGAAAGAGCTACAAACTGCATCTTGAGAGGTTCAGACTGGACTTCAGGTCAAAAGAATGTCACTCGCAGGGTAGTGCTGAGGTGCAACACGTCACCCAGAGGGAGTCTGTGATCAGCCCCTGGCTTTGTGGTTCAAGGAAAAGCAAGTGAGGACAGGAAGACATGAGGAGAGGTAGGGAGATCGCGGGGTGAAAGCAAGGAGGGGAAGCAGCTTGGGTGTGTACATTCTGCAGGGAAACAGGCAGAGGTGTGGGAAAGCATAGGACAGCCTGTGGTGGAGGTGGCCGAGGGCACTGCCAAGGCTGAAAGCTCCCAACACAGCTAGGTCTTTGTCCTTTTGACTATGGCTGGTGTCTCTGACACCGAGGTCCACAAGAAGATGCCATTCCTTAAAGCACTGTGGCCTTGCTACCTCCTTGTCCCTTGGGAGCCCAGGACATGCCATATCATGGTCCTTAACTTGGCATTGTGCACCCTCACCCTCACACTGGCCCCAGGAAGAGCCCTGACCAATTCGTAATGGAAAGCATCACCCTACCCAGGGGCTGGCTGTCAGTTCCTGGTCACTCTGCTTGATAATACACATCAAGGTTGACCTGGCATCACAGCCACCCTCACATTGCCTTTGCCTACCTGCAATCAGGGCCTCCAACTTTCAGCTCTAATCAGCCCCTGCGGAGACTTTGTTGGTAATGGCCCTCGGTGGGACCCATTAATGCTCCAAGAAACTTAGAATTTTTTTTGAATTTAACTTCTTGAGAAGTTTCTTCAGCCTCCTCTCAGCATCTGAAGTTCATGAGCTCAGCCCCAAATACACCAAGGGGTCATTAAAATAATAATAAAAAAACCCTAAGGAGCCATGCCTCTTTCCATAACTTTCTTCAGTTTGTCAATTCTTGTGGGGTTAATTGGAATGTTTGGAGGAGTGTATTGAAATTAGGCAGATTTCAATGAGCACCTGAACAGAAAAATGTCTGCTTCTTAAGCTTTCTTGATTCTTCAGTCCTCAGAATAAGTCATACCCTCATTCCCCAATTCATACTGACCCACAGTGTCTCCTAATGAAGTCGGGACATGTTGGACAAGCAGAATTTTTGATAGGAAACATGTATGGAGAACCTTCCTCCCCAACTCCCCAGCCCTGCCATTTCCTTCAGTAGCCACTGGGGACTACACATCACTCTTGTGAAAATCGAACCTTTTGCCACTCAAGGCTGTAGCTGAATGTTACAGCTCATGTGCACCAGTTCCCACCTGCTTTCCTTCGAGAACTAGCTGCAAACAGTCACATTATGATTTTTCTTAATAGCAAACAAACAAAATTAAAATTTGGAACAGTTTAATAAAAGATACAAGACACTCCTCAACTGTATGTCAAGTACAAGCTGCCTCCAGTGAGGTCCACTGCCCACAAGACATAACCTTCCTTGAAATATTTTTGACAGATACATTGGAAGGGATAGACCAAAACACAACAAAGGAGCTGGCTAAAGAGACGAGGAGACTGCTGAAAGACGAGGCAAGCTTCAGACTCCCAGCAGCTCAGAGCAGCACCTGGAGAGTTGAGAGGTACCTGAAAGGATAAAGAGCAAGGGGAGAAGGAAAACTGGGAAACTATGGAAAATGCATATGTCCAGAGAGTCTGATGCAAAGATACCTTCAGAAATGACCAGTTTAATCAGGACATATGGAAATATGTGAGAGATCACTGAGATTTTATCCACAGCCTAATAGACAGAGCAGTGGAAACACAAGGTCAAGGGCAGATCGATATTTCTTCTCTCCAGATTTACACCCTTCCTGAAGATTTCCACTCTTTCATCATGTTCATTGAAGTAGACTAAAATAATCACCAATGGGCCCTCTCTAAGCGCTGAAGGAAGACTGATTCCAGAACTACAAACTGTGGCATCAGAGGGTGGTTATGTGCAAGAGGTGGAAATGTCCGACTCTGGAAGCCCTGATTCCCATCTCTTAACTGGGCAGGACTCAGAACGGGGCAAGAAGGGAGCACATTGACATCTCGCCACACTTCCTTTTCATTCCCTGCACAGTCAACAAAGTGTGACTTCATTTTTGGGGACAACAAGGATGAGGCTGATCTCATCCCAGGCCAGACCCCATCAGTGCAGATGTCTCTGTCTCATACAGTTCTCTACACTTCCCTTTCTCCTCCAAAGAGGGAACTTAGTTGTCTGAGCTGATTTGCTTTGAGATACATTTCCTAATGACAAGCTAAGGTCCCGCAGGAGCCGCCTCCAAAATTTCCAGCACCACATGGCAACACAGCTACCCCAGGGCATCTCAGGCAGCAATAGCCTCTCTATGTGGTCAAATGAATCAAGCCCAAAAAAGGAGATCCTAGTCATAAGTTGAGATCTTCTCAAAAGATAACTCACTGCAACAACTGACAAGAAATGCTCGTTTCCAAAACTTCACACAGTTTTTACCATTGCCAGATATTTTTTTCTTTCTTATTAATTGGCAGCACCATGTTCATGCGCTACAGGAATTAGCCTGTCTATGCGAGTGTACATGCATATATACACACATTATTCATCAAAATACATTTGCTACCAACACTTGGAATGGAAAAACTTTGTTCTGAGGAACTACTTTATTTAAACTGTCATGTTTCAGCTCTCTTCTTCTGCCTCTCTGTTCTTTCTTCTTCCTCGGCCTCTTCCCTCTTTACAGAGCACTCCAGGGAACGGTTCACTGAATCACGGCACTTAGGGTGGATGAGACCTCTGGACGTCATCTAGTCCCAGTCCCCCTGGTCAATGCAGAGGGAACTAGATGAGGTTGCCCAGGGGCTCCCCCCACTTATGCATTGTCCACAAGGGTCCTGAGAGTGCGATCCATCCATTGTGCAGGCCATTCATAAAGGTGTTAAACAGTCCTGCCCCACATGATGATCACTGAGAGATGCTGCTAGTAACCAGCTGCCACATGGAACTTGTACCACTGATGACAGCGTTTCAGCCTGATGATCCATCCAATCTTCCACCTGCCTTCTGGTCCATTGATCCAGGGCAGAGCTCAACAATTTGCCTATAAGGAGACTCTGGGGGACTGTGCCAAAGGCTTTGCTAAAGTGAAGGTTCACAAAATCCCCTGCAAAATCCCCCTTGTGCACGCACGCATTCACCTTATGGCAGAAGGCAATCAGGTTGGTCAGGCATGCTTTCCATTTCCCCTTGGTCATCCCATGCTGCCTCTTCCAGGCCTTCCCCTTCATATGCTTGGAGATGGTTTCCAGGAGGATTTGCTCCATCACCTCCCCAGGGACTGAGATGAAGATGACCAGCCTGTCCTTTCCAAAATCCTCCCTCTTGCCCTTCTGGAAAATGGGTGTGATGTCTGCCTTTTCCCAGTCATCAGGAACCTCCCTGATTACCCTGATGTTTCCTAGACAATTGGGAGCAGCATTGCAGTGACTCCAGCCACCCCTCCCTGCACCCTGGGGTGTTTCCCTTCTGATCCCATGGACTTGTGTGTGTCCACTGGGCAAAAGTCCTCCCCAGCTGCATCTTCCTCTACCATGGGTGAGGCTTTGCTAACAGAGATGCTGCCAAAGGACTTGGGGGCCAGGGAGGCCTGGAGGTAGACAAGACCAGGAAAAGACAAGGTAAAAGAGGCAATGAGCTCCTTAGCCTTTCCCCTGTCTTTGTCACTATGTCCCCTGTCCCACTGAGCAGGGACACTACATTTTCCTTGTGTCACTGCCTTGTGCTGCCAACGTCCTTACAGAAGCCCTTCAGGTTATCCTCCCCATCCCTTCTTAGCTCTAGCTCCAGCTCCAGCTCCAACTGAGCTTTGCCTTGCCTAACTCCGTCCCAAACAAAATAATATCCTCTCTGCTGCAGTCCAGGGTGTTGACTCTCTTATTCCTCTTACCTCTCTACCATCTCACAGGCACTGCAGTGACAGACAACCTCCACATTCACATCCCCATCCAGTCTGAGCTTCAGGCAAGAAACCAAGGGGAGGATGGCACCATCTACTTAGAGGCACAAACTACAGAGGTACAGAAATCACACCGCAGAAAAGCTTGCTCTTCTCCCCTCACCCCTGAGGGGATCCAGGCAATGGCCTTTCAGGTGGTTAAAGGTGGATGCAAAGAATTTCCAGAGTAATGTAGATATGCCTGAGGCAGTGCCTCCCAGGCTGCCCTTACAGGCAACAGGGAGGAGGAGGTACTCACCTGCCTTCTTTTAGATGGTCACATAAAGCACAAAGGACTCCTCTCCCAGAGACATTTGCTCTGTGCTTGAAATGGGGCCTGAGATCATAGGCGTTCAGGATAATTCAACTTGAAGGGACACAGGAGGCCTGTAGTGCAATGTGCTGCTCAAAGCAGGGTCAGATAGAGGGTCAGAAACCAAAGAATGCTCCTGCCAAAGGACTTCTGGGGGTGATAGAGCAGGGGAAGGCAGTAGAGGGTTGATGGGGTGATACAAGTCCCAGGCACAAAAGGGTTTCCCTTTCTCCTTCTCCCGAGAATTAAATCCTCAGCTCTCCACAGAGAAGAAACTGGGACACGAACTTTGCCACTGACATGGAGGCAGAGAAGCTCCTGAGTCCCTTACAGACAGAGGCTGGTGCAAAGGCTACCACTCCAATGGCACCAGACCCCCAGGCATGCCTGCCTTCTTGCTGGGCACCCTGCAGCCCCAGCCAGGAGGTGTGTGGGGAACAGAGTGGGGTCTGCAGCCTGCAGCCCTGGCCACCCAGCAGGTGTGGTGGGACCCTGCTCCTCTAGATGACGCTGGGCTCTCCTGCATTTCCCCAGTGTGAAGGCTGCGTCCCCTCCAGTTGGGAATGCAGCCTGGCAGGGAGGGCCAACATGGGAAACACAATCTCTGTTGCGGGGTGTGAAGAGAGAGGGGAGGGCAGAGGGGGATCTGCTCATGCCCTGGGCAGTGGTTCCCTCCCTGCAGCCAGTACAGCCCTGCTGATGCCCTGTAACCTGTGAGCCCAGTGGATGGGACTGCGATCTGCTCTGGCTCTAAAGATTTCTCAGCCCTTCAGACCCAGGATTAAAGCACCAGTCTGGGGACACCTCAGCAGTTGAAGGACCTGAATGCCTGGTGTGTTCCTGAGAACTTCTCTGTTGTATCCCTGCACTGGTTGGACTCCCGTTGTCCCTGGAGCAGAGACTCCTTCTGAGGATGAACTCGCTCACTGTGTCCCTCTGAGGACAGGCTTGACCAGGCAGTCCAAATGCCAGCAAGGCCTCAACCCCACAACAGTGTCCCCTGCCTCTGACTCTGTCTTCCAGCCCCTTCCTCCTAGAGGATTTGTGTTTGGAGGGACCACCAGAGATCTCCAGGACCATGATCTGCTCTGAGCGGGGCTAACTTGACAGTTAGATCAGGTTGGTAGGTGCTTTCTCCAGGAGAGTTTTTTTTAAGATTTCCTGTCCCTTGCTCCAGTGCTGCTCAACTACCATGGTTATTTCTTTATTTTTCCTTCAACTCTTTTGAAATTTCCTGTACTGCATCTTTTCCTTGTTGTCTCTTGTCCTTTCCTCCCCTTGGTCCCCAGCCAGACCATCCCATCTACTTTGACTGAGGACAATCACAGCCTCACCTCCAAGCACAGCCTTGCTGGGATCTCCTGGGACCACGCAGGCAGGCTGTGGTCCAAGCAGACCTGTGTGCTGCAGATCCCTACGTGGTCTCAGACAAGAACGTATGGAGACATAACATGACCCAGGGCAGAGCCTGTGGGCTGAAGACAGGGCAGAGCCAAGGGCAGCAGGCATGAGAAGAGAAGACCTCCAGCAGCTCCTCTCCACACCTAGGCAGGGAGTGATGCACCCAGCGGTGCTCCTGAGAGAACACAGTGACCCAGGATTGGGTGCACTGTGAGCTGCAGTGCATGGCACTGGCCATCTGTGCTGGGTCTGGGAGTCCTGACAGGTGGTGCTGGTGCCTGTAGCCCTTAAGAAAATTCCCAGTCCTGCTAGCAGCAGTGAGTGACCTCCATGCATGTCAGGAGCTTCTGGAATGCGGTGGCTCCCATCTGTGCCTCATCCCTCCACTGACTGAGCCCTGCTGCCTTGCATGCAGTCCCACGGCCCCCACTGTGCAGGCACTGCACAGTACAGGGTGTGTTCTGGGGTGGGGAAACATCCCTCCAGCATGGTCCCCATGACAGCCCTTGGTGCCCTGGCCACTACGGCTCTCCTGCCTGGCAGCCTTCCACCAGTCCCCAGACCCTGCACAGGCCTGTCCCTGTCCCCCTGGGGTTAGCAGAAGGCCATGCTCTGGGGTCTGATGAAGTCTGAGCCCTCAGAGAGGCCAGGCAGGGCAGCCATTCCCCTAAGACAGGTGCTGAGGTCAGGAGGCAGACAAAGCTGGTCACATTCAAAGATCACACCGCACCAGGACCATGGGGAATGGCCGGTGCTGGAAATGGCTGGTACGAGAGTCTGGGAGTATGAGGAATTTCCTGGGGCAGTTTCTCCTCTCTGTTCATGCAACAACAAGCTGGGCTGCATCTTTGCACTGAGACACCCTGCTTGAGGCTCCCATGGGAGGAGGATGGTCTACAGGCCCAGGAGATGGCCCCAGGACCTCCTCTGCATGCTCCCTGACAGCCCTGCAGAGGACCCAGCAGAGGGCTCATCCTCCCAGGGATCACAGCTGGACATCCAGTCCTCCAGCTGGGCATGCAGCCTTCTCTGGGGGTGACTTTTGGGGTGAGAACCAGCATGCAGGGTGGGGGAGATTGTCTAAAGGAAATGTGCTGGGGACACGGTGTGAGGGACAGCAGCTTTGGAGGAAGAGCCCAGCCTTCAGGCACTGCACCTGCAAGAACCTACTTTATTACAGAGATACTGTGAGGGAGTCAGAGCTGACCCAGTGTTAGACATAGCTTTATAGGGGCACCAGGTGGTCTCAGAGCAGTCTCAGAAATGTGGAATGAACCCAACCATTTGTGTAGCAACATGGTGACAGATAATAATAACAACAGCAATAATTGTAATAATACAAAAATGGTGAACAAACAAAGCTCAGTCCTGGTACGGGACACAGGGGGAGTCATTTGTGGAGAGCAATGGCAATGTCACCACTGCTGAAAAATGTCCATGAAATCACTTTCCTCAGGGCATCTTTGAGCTCCTTGTTCCTCATACTGTAGATGAGGGGGTTCACTGCTGGAGGCACCACCGAGTACAGAACAGCCAGCACCAGATCCAGAGCTGGGGAGGAGAGGGAGGGGGGCTTCAGGTAGGCAAACATGATAGTGCTGACAAACAGGGAGACCACGGCCAGGTGTGGGAGGCACATGGAAAAGGCTTTGTGCCTGCCCTGCTCAGAGGGGATCCTCAGCACAACAGTGAAGATCTGCACGTAGGACAGCACAATGAAAACAAAGCACCCAACGAATAAACAGCCACTAACCACAAGAACCCCAACTTCCCTGAGGTAGAAGTCTGAGCAGGAGAGCTTGAGGATCTGGGGGATTTCACAGAAGAACTGATCCACTGTGTTGCCTTGGCAGAGTGGTATGGAAAATGTGTTAGCAGTGTGCAGCACAGAATAGAGAAAAGCACTGGCCCAGACAGCTGCTGCCATTCTGACACAAGCTCTGGTGCCCATGAGGGTCCCATAGTGCAGGGGTCTGCAGATGGCAACGTAGCGGTCATAGGCCATAACAGTGAGAAGAAAATACTCTCCTCCTAACAAGAAGAAAAGCAGGAAGACTTGAGCAGCACATCCTGAGTAGGAAATGGCCCTGGTGTCCCACAGGGAACTGGCCATGGATTTGGGGACAATGGTGGTGATGGAGCCAAGGTCAAGGAGGGAGAGGTTGAGGAGGAAGAAGTACATGGGGTTGTGGAGGCGGTGGTCACAGGCTACGGCTGTGATGATGAGGCTGTTGCCCAGGAGGGCAGCCAGGTAGATGCCCAGGAAGAGCGAGAAGTGCAAGAGCTGCAGCTCCCTTGTGTCTGCAAATGCCAGGAGGAGGAACTCATTGAAGGAGCTGCTGTTGGACATTTTGCTATCTCCAGGCATGGGGGACTGTGCAAAGAAGAAAAGACATTGAGAAGTTAGGAGAGACTTTTCAAGCCAAGAAACCCCCAAATGTTGCAGGTCTCATACAACCCCCCACATTGCCTCTCTCTCTACTGAGAGGATCTTTGTGCAGCTCCCATGCTTGAGCTCTGCTTTGCACTGTCTGAGTGTGCTGTGAGGAGCAGGGACCTCTACCCATGGGCTCCAGAGCAATCAGTCCTGCTGTCAAGCAGTGGGTACAGGGGAACAAGGGTGACCTGCTCTGACAGACACAATTTCCATCAGGTGAAATCCACTCATCGTGCAGAAGGGCTTTTCAGCATCTTCACTCTGAATTCTAAAGAATGAGGTTTGAGGAACAGAGTTTCAGGGGTTTTTTTATTTTCTTTCAGGTGGTCTTGTCACCCCTGGGGAGTGTTCCTCAAAGGTAGAAATCCTTGGCATTTCCACTGAATCCTGATAAAAACAGATTCACTGTCCCTTGCTGCAGAGTGAGGACAGCTAGTCTGTCTGTTAGTCTCATTCCCACCTGTCCTGTGCTCGCAACCTCTTGGAGCAGGAGGATGATCACACTCATATGTTGCCCTAGAAAGAAAGCAGCCCCTGCTGACAGCACACGAGTCCAGTTTCAAAGTGCACAGCTCCAAACTTCTCACCCTTTCTCCGGGCACCTGAGGGAGCTCTCCACACTCCCCTTCTAGCCAAGGACACACAGGGCTCTTTTCAGATGCCCACATACAGCGTCCCACCACCAGCTCCATACTCTCAGCATCTCTGCACCTTCCTCATGGGGCTCTCAGATATCACAGAGGTGCTATGAGACAGCTCTGCCTTTCTAGAGGGCAGCACGCAGGCTGCCAGGACACAACAGGGAAACGGTCAAAGGACTCAGGACTGGAGATGACTCTCCTTAAGGGAGAGTCAGCTCATTTCCCAGCTCACCAGACTGCATTTCCTGGAGCACCACAAGTCAGAAGGGGGCTGGGGCCACCTCATTCCCATGCAGACACTTCTTCTGCACAACTTGCAGCATCAAATTCTGAACTGCAGCTGAAAACACCCAACCCCAGAAAAGCCCAAAATAAGAACAGGAGCAGCATGGCCAGGAGGGGTAACAAGGAGCAGCACCATGATCGTGCTGCCAAGGGAGGCAAGAAGGGAGAGACAGAGAGGCATTTTGGAAAGCCTTCACCTTATCCAGCTGGGCATGCCACCTCGCAGATGGTGACGTCGCAGCGCAGTCGCTCTCAGCCCCTTTGTCAGGCAGCCTGAAATGGGCCCATAACAGGAGAGATGCCCCTCTCCTCTGTCGGAAGTCTGGCTGCAGAGGGGGTGGCTCATGCCCTGGAGTTCCCTCTCATTCCCTGCCCATCCCTGCTGCCTGGAGCTATCCCTGCTGCCAGCTCTTCTTCTGTCACAACATCTTTTCCCTGTCAGTGCTCACAGATACCATCCCACCCTCTGTGTGCTCAGCTCTGCCTTACAGAAACCTCCCGGATCTTGGCACTGTCTAGGGGCATCTCTGTGCATGCACGTCCTAAGGAGCAGGTCACATAAACTCCTATGAGGCCACAAAGGTGATGTTGATGCTCTCTGTAGGCTAAAGTGGGGATGAAGTGGCTTCCTGAGGTTTCTCACAGACCTGTTAATCTCTGAGAGTGAAGGTTTAGGAGTCCCACCTCCTTGACAAAACCAAAAACTTGTTCCTTCATTCTCCCTGCCAAAATTAGGAAACTGAAAGTGCAGATACCTGAAGGAAAGCTCCTTCCCTTTCAAGAAGCCCTTTTCCTGATCTCTTGAAAACACACCTTGCACATTTCCTATGCATGAGCGAGAGCTGTGAGCAGCCCTGACCCACACAGCAACCTCTCAGCAGGAGAATGAACCTGCCCTGCTAGGGGCTGGTCCTCTCTCCCAGAGTTTCTTCCCATAGTGATGGGGGGGCGGGGGTCCCCAGGCAGGCTGATGGCTCACCATCGCATGCAGCAGAGTCACTACCCCAGGCACACAGCACCCTGGGGTGCAGGGACACTGCTCTGAATCACAGACCTGCACAGACCTGTGTGTGCTCCCTGGCTTCACACCCCTGCAGCCACCCCTGGCAGAATGGAGCTGCACGCCCTGTCCCTGTGATGGTGTGGCAGGGAATCCCTGCTCTGAAGCATCTATGCACTGGATGTGCTGGGAGAGCAATCCTTAAAAAGCCTATCAGTTATGAGATGGGAGGGGTTCAGAAGACCCCTGCAGGAACCTCAGTAACATTGCCCTGCAGCCAGAGACTTACCGTGTCAGGGGCTGCGAAGATTTCTCCCACAAGCAGCTCTCCTCTCTCCTCCCACTCCACACTGCCTTGCACTTCTCTCTGTCATGTCACCTCTCATGTCAGCAGCAGCAGCAGGCAGTGCCCTGAGCCCTGCTGCTCTTTGCAGAGGAGCTGCTCCTGCACACAGCTGTCTCTGGGCAGTGCCGCCCGGTTGCCATAAGCTCCCTCCATCCCTGGAGCCTGGCCCCGCTCAGGAGCAGAGGCCCAGCTGAGCTCATGAATTTCTCTGTCCCTTGTGCTCTCTCCTCCTGGGAAATGTTTACTCCAATAAACTAAAATAATCACCTATGCTCCCTCTCTAAGCACTGAAGGAAGACTCATTCCAGCATTACAGATTTTTTCATCAGAGCATGGTATCTGCAAGAGGTGGAAATGTCCCACTCTAGAAGCCCCTATTCCCACCTCTTAACTAGGCAGGACATGTAGAAAGGAGCAAGAAGGGAGCTGATTGACACCTGGTTCAGGTGCTGACTCAGATGAGTCAATCTGGGCATCTTGTCCTGGTTTGGAAGCCCCCAGGTTGGAGGGGGATTCAGCAAACTCCTGTGAACTCCACAAACACACAACAGGTGGGATTCCCCTTGTCCAAGCTGAAGTGTGCACAACAAATGTCTGCACATGAGCTGCTTGTCTAAACTCCGGGTATAATCACTGGAGATGGAGGGTGGAAGTCAGTTGCTCACACACAAACACCTGGTGACATTGAAAGAGACAGAGGTTGTCCAAGGTCTCTGCTCTAGTCTCTGCACTCTCAAACCCTTCTTGCTCTTCTCTGCCTGAACCTCTTCTCACCCCCCAAGAGGATATGAACCAGGACTGGGCTAATGATGACTTTAATGTGCCAAATCACGGGCTGCCCATGCCCAGGAACTTCTTCAGTGGCACCTTGTCCTGCCTGCAGATTGCTTCACCTCTGTCACAGGGCACCAAGGTGCTGCAGAGTCAGCTCAGGCAGCAAACCCCTCTCCTGCCATTCCTGCACAGCCCAGCTCTGTTTCTCCCTGGCCTTGGGCACTGTAGGGTTTGCTTTCTCACTGAGAACCTCCTTTCACCATTACATTGTCACCTGCTATCTAGGCCAGCAGGGCTCTGCTCTGAAGTGAGGCCACTGCACACACAGTGTCTTTGGCTCTTGGTAACAGGTTTCACCACAACCAGTCTGCTCTCTGTGCCACAGCTGATGCTCTGCAACACTAATATATGCAAATGCATGCAGCCTGGGGTAGAGAGAGGAGCAGATGGAGATGTACAAGCTTTTGCAGGTGTGAAACATCATTGGAACGACTGAGATGTGATGGGATCACTCACATGACTGGAGGGCAATGCTTGTAGGGTAAAATCTCTTCAGGAGGGCCTGTCAGGGAAGAGGAGGAGGAAGGATGCCTTTTATGGGAAGGGGCAGCTTGGATGTGTGGAGCTCTTCCATCGGAGAGGCAAAGGGTTTGGGTGGGTGCTTGTGGGTGAGCATCAGAGTCAGGATGACATCATGGTGGGAGCTACAGACCACCTAATGAGGGTAGGGAGGTGGATGCAGTCTCCTTTAAGAGCAGCAACCTGAGCAAGTCTGTGGATCACAGGCCCTGGTTCTTCTTGGGGGGAGTTTAATCCCCTGACATGAACTGGAAGGGCAAAGAGCAGAGTGCAAGCAGGCCAGGAGGTTTCTGGAGGGCATCAAGGACAACTTCTTCGCACAGCTGCCAGATGGGACAATAAGGGTGATGCTTTCTTGTATCCGGAAATTTCAAAGAAGGAGGAACTGATCAGGGATGGGATGGTAGGAGAAAGGCAATAGTTATATCCATCTTCAAACATGGCCACAAGGGCAACCTGGGGAGCTGCAGGCAGTTCAGCCTCCCTTTGGTGAGGAATGAGTCATGGAACGAACCCTCTCAGATCACAGTTTCGGGCACAGAAGGAGAAGAAGGTGTCTGGGAACAGTTAGCATGGATTTACCCATGGTAAATTGTGCCTAACCAACCTGATTGACTTCTATGATTAAAAAAAAATCTATTTGTGGATGCAGAAGAGTAAATGTGTTTTTCCTGGGCTTTAGCAAGGTGTTTGACACTGTCTCCCACAATATTCTTGCATGCATGTTGGAACGTTATATTCTAGAAGAGTAGACAACCATATGGGAAAAAGCTGCTTGGATGATCAGAAGCTCAGAGGGCAGTGGTGAATGGGTAGGACTCTTCCTGGAGGCCAGGGAGAAGTGGAGCACCACAGGGTCTCTCCAGGAACTTGTCCTGTTTATCAACTTAATTGGTTACACTGAGGATGCAACACTCCTCATGCCTGTAGATGATCCCTAACTGGAGGTGGGGGTGTGGGGGGGGCACTCATATGCTTGAGGGCTGCCATTCAGAGGGACCTAGAGAGGCAGGAGGAATGGGCTGCCAGGAACCTCATGAAATTCAAGTCAGTATTCATTAGACCACATCTAGAACCCTGCATCCAGGTTTGGATTTCCAGGAAAAGAAAGCGGTTGAGAAGTGGGAACGAGATTGGCTGAGGGCCCTCACAGTAGTCAAGGTACTGGAGCACTTGTTCTGTGAGGAAATGGGTCTGGTTCAGCTTGGAGAAGAGATGGCTTTGGAGGGATCTCATAGCAGCCTTCCAATGGCTACGAGGAGGTCCTCAAGAAGATGGAGCCAGGCTCTTCACCAGGGTGCATGGTGGGAGGACAAGAGACAATGGGCATAAGTTGGAAGAAGAGACGTTAGTGCAGGAGATAAGGAGAAGCTTTTCCACTATGCGGATGCTCAGGCTTTGGAAATGCTTGCCCAGAGAGGCTGTGCAGTGTCCTGCCTTGGAGGTTTCCAAGACCACACTGGATGAAGCCCAGAGCAACCTGCTCTGACCCCAGAGCTGACCCTGCTGTGAGCAAGGAGATTGGGCTAGAGACCTCCTGAGGTCCCTTCCGCCCTGAAGGAGTGCATGATTCTACCCACTCTCAATCTTCTCCTGTGGATCTCAGGGAAAGCACACAGGTGCCCTGTGACAGTGGAAGCAGGCCAGCCTTCTTGTCCTCCTCCAGTCAGAATCATTCAGATGCAGGGCTTCTTGGCAGGAATCCCCAAGAGAGCCCTGATCAATCCTTGGCTTCACTTTGAATTGCCTTGTTTTTTTTCCCATGTCTTCTAACTCTGTCCCTTTTATCACCCTGATCCAGTACCATACTGCCCACCCCACCCCTGCTCATCCTGAACTCATTGGCGCTGGTGTGGTTTGTTTCGTTCGTTAGTTGGTTGCTTTTCTTTTCTTTTTTTTTCTTTTTTTTTTTTTGATTTGGACAACAGATGCCTCATGAAGATTTCCAAGAGAAGTGTCAAGTACTGTGCCTAAGTGGAAATAAACACATTCATGAGGAGAGGTTGAGGGACCTGGTTTTCCTTAGCCTGCTGAAGTGGAGGCAAAGGACAGTAAATAGACTGTGACTGCTTGAAGGGTGGTTTCAGAGATGATGGAGCTTTTCTTAGTATAGGGAAACAACATGCGAAGGGGAAAGAGCCACAAACTGCATCTTGAGAGGTTCAGACTGGATTTCAGGTCAAAAGAATGTCACTCGTAGGGTAGTGCTGTGGTGCAACAGGTCACCCAGAGGGAGTCTGTGATCAGCCCCTGCCTTTGTGTTTCAAGGAAAAGCAAGGGAGGACAGGAAGACATCAGGAGTGTGAGAGCAAGGTGGGGAAACATTGATGCTCCCAATCAGCTAGGTCTTTGTCCTTTTGGCTATGGCTGGTGTCTCTGTCACTGAGGCCCCCGAGAAGACACTGTTTCCTTAAAGCACTGTGGCCTTGCTGCCTCCTTGTCCCTTGGGAGCCCAGCAGGTGCCATATCATGGTCCTGCACTTAGCCTTGTGCACCCTACCCACACACTGCCCACAAGAAGAGCCCTGAGCAATGAGTGATGGAAAGCATCACGCTAACCCAGGGGCTGGCTGTCAGTGCCTGGTCACTGTGCTTGACAACACACATCAAGGTGGACTTGGCATCACAGCCACCCTCACATTGCCTTTGCCTACCTGCAATCAGGGCCTCCAACTTTCATCTCTAATCAGCCCCTGGGGAGCCTTTGTTGGTAATGGCCCTCAGTGGACTCATTATCTTTCCAAGAAACCTGGGATTTGCTTCTTGAGAGGTTTCTTCAGTCTCTTCTCAGCATCTGAGGTTCATGGGCTCAGCACCAAATACAGCCGAGGGGTCATTAAAATGCAAAAAAAACCCTAAGGAGCCATGCCTCTTTCCATAATTTTCTTCAGCTCTTCAATTCTTGTGTGGCAAATTGGAAAGTTTGCAGGACTGTATTGAAATTAGGCAGATTTCAATGAGCACCTGAAAAGAAAGATGTCTGCTTCTTAAGCTTTCTTGATTCTTCACTTTTCAGAATAAGTCATACCCACATTCTCCAATTCATACTGACCCACAGTGTCTCCTAATGAGGTCTGCACATGTAGGCAAAGCAGTATTTTTGATAGGAGACCTGTATGGAGAACCTTCCTCCCCAGCTCCCCAGCCCTGCCATTGCCTTCATCAGCCACTGCGGACTTCACATCACTCTTGTGAAAATCGAACCTTTTGCCACTCAAGTCTGTAGCTGAATGTTACAGCTCATGTGCACCAGTTCCCACCTGCTTTCCTTAGAGAACTAGCTGCAAGCAGACACAGAAGGTTTTTTTTTTCTTAATTGCAAACAAACAAATTATTATTTGGAAAAGTTTAATAAAAGATACAAAAAGAACACTCGTCAGCTGTATGTCAAGTCCAAGCTGCCTCCAGTGAGATCCACTGCCCACAAGGCATAACCTTCCTTGAAATCTTTTCCACAGATAGATTGGAAAGGATAGACAAGAAACACAACACAGGAGCTGGCTAAAGAGACAACAACGAGACTGCTGAAAGACGAGGCAAGCTTCAGACTCCCAGCAGCTCAGAGCAGCAACTGGAGAGTTGAGAGGTACCTGAATGATAAAGAGCAAGGAGAGGAGGAAAACTGGGAAACTATGGAAAGTGCATATTTCCAGATCATCTGATGCAAAGATACCTTTAGAAATGAAAAATTTTATCAGGACATGTGGAAATATGTGAGAGATTATTGAGATTACATCCACAGCATGACAGAGCAGTGGAAACACAAGGTCAAGGGCAGATCAATATTTCTTCTCCCGAGATCCATACCCTTCCTGAAGATTTTCACTATTTCATCATAGGAAAACATTGACATTAAAATGAGCCAATCATTTAAGCTGAGGAAAGTGTGTTCCTATTTTTGAAATTTTGTTCTTCCCTTTTCCAGGCAGAGCTCAGGGGTCCAACCACGAGTACCCAGGGACACTTGGAGAGGCCCCAGTGTCTCTGAGGGACCTGCCTCGGCCTGGCAGCTCTCACAGGGGACTGGTGGGAGACCGGAGCCCCTCGGAGCTGCAGAGGGAGGCTGGGTAGAGGGGACCAGGGCACCTGCAATGGCAACAGCCATCCATGACCCTGCGACTGCATCCAACCCCAGCTCTGAAAATAACTTTCCCTTTCAAAAAAAGAAAGAAAAGAATCTTCCCAAAAGACCAGTGTTTCAAAAAAGAACCAAACAAAGAAGATAAGTAGGAAAAGAAGAAAATAAGGAAACAATGATAATAAGAAAAGTAAGAACACAAAGAAGTTTGTAATGCTGAAAAGTCTAACAAATCTTTTTTTTTAACTTTAGATAATTTATTTAATTTCTTTCTTGTTTCTTTTTTATTGTCATTTTCTAAAGATTTCTTCTATAATAAGGCCTACACTACTAAAAATGATAGTTTTGTGTCTCACACAAGTCCAGTGCCCTCAAACCACTCCCTGCCCAGGATCTTCCTTACTGCTCCTCAATCTTTGCACGCAGCAAGTTGCACTCTAAGGTGTTGAGCTCTCACAACTGATAATCAGCTTCAGTGAAAATGCTCTATTTATCAATGCCCTAATTTGCACAAATCTCAACGTACCTGTGTTACAGTGATGCCTTAAAGGAGTCCCTAAACATCTAGCCACAACCCCTTTTCATTCCCTGCATGGTCATGAAGTGCGACTCCATTTTAGCCAACAACAGGCATGGGAATTAGCTCCCTTCCACCAGACCCCTTCAGTGCAGTTGTCTCTGCCTAACCCAGGTGTCTGGACTTCCCTTTCTAGTCAATGGAAAGGAAAAAGTTGCCCCACTGAGAGGTCTTGAAATGCTTCTCCTGGGAACCAGCTAATGCTCCAAAAAGGCTCCCATAGTTCCTGGGTCACATTTCCCAGCGCCACATGGCAACACAGCTACACAGGGCATCTCAGGCAGCAGTGGCCTCTATATGTGTGTATAAAGGCCTGAATGTAAAGTTTTCGTCAATGGCTGAAATCTATACAAAAAATAGCTCTATGCAAGAAATGAAAAAAGTCTTCATTTTCAGAACTTCAAACATTCTTTATCAATTCGAATGAATATTTTCTTTTTTTTTCTATTGGCAGCACCATATGCATGCACTACAGAAATTACTCTATGGGAGTTTACATGTTTATATAGATGTATATGTTATTCTTCATGATACATTTCCTGGCAACACTCTGAATGGAGAAACTTGGTTCTGAGAAACGCCTGTATTCCAATGGACACATCTCCTCTCCCTTCTTCTGCCTCTCTGCCCTCTCTTCCTTTGCCTAGTCTGTCTTTACAGAGGCCTCATGGCCCCTCTGCCCTCCGGGGAAGTCTCCTGTGGGATCTTGCAAAACAGATCCCGAATGAGCTGAAACACTACCAGAATGTCACCCACACTGGTGTGTCCTCTTATCCTTACTACAAGGTCTCAACTGCCTCATCACCTGCTCCAACACAAAGCCCTGTGCACTCCAGCCACTCCTTTGCCCAGAGCACTCCTGCACCTCCTCACCATCCCAGCCTGCCTTCCCCAGGAGCCCAGTTTCACCCTCCACGTGAGCTGTCCCACCACGTGTGTGTAATTCCACGGGGATAGGAGAGAAGGAGGTGCCAGCAAAGGGGACATGGCTGGGATGTTGAATGTGGGGCTCAGAAGAGAGGACGACTCAGAAGAGGGGCAGGGGAGGAAAAGATAGAAGTGACACATGTGCAGTGTTGATGGTGAGGTCACCTCTTGTACAGAAACCTCATGGGCTGGGTTCTGGTAGGAGCCATTCTGAGGACAAGAAGACAATCACACCACCACTCATCCCACCAGAGATGCGATATGGGCAGGAGGATGGGGAGAGGCAGGCAAAGGGGACATGGCTGCAGTGCTGATTGTGAGGTCACTTCCACTGCAGCTGCCTGATTGGCCCTCAGCAGATGTGCTGGCCAGCAGGCTTTGGGACGTCACCCAGCGCCTCAGAGAGTCCACCCAGCAGAAATGACTGCCCTCGGGAGGGGAGAGGGTGATGCAGGTGACAGGGACCCATCTGATTGCTGACTGCGAGGGCAAATCTGCTGCAGACACCCCACCAGCCCATGGCCCCCAGGCAGGCAGGCACGGCTCATGGCCACCCTGCTCAGGACTAGCCCTCTGCGGCAGACCTGCCACCAAGCTGCACACAGCTCCTCACCTAGGTCTCCTCCAACCCCAGCGTGTTGCCCCTGTGGCCCAGAGACACCATGGACATTATCTGGAGGCTTCCTTTGCCAGCTCAACCTTCCCAAAGTAACATATGATGTGTTAGTACCAGCCACAGGGTTTTTTTTTTTATTCTGTGATACCAAGAAGGAGTCATTCTGCAGGCTCCAATGCACACTTTGATGATGGGTGGGGGAGCTGAACTGTGCAACGCCTGCTGGGACAGCCCTGCACCACCCTACAAGGAACTGACCCTCACTTCCTTTTATCCACACCTCACTGACAACAGGGGACCTTTGTCCAAATTAGCCTCAGATCCACACTTGCGATTGCATCTCAGAGGGGCTTCACTTGCAAAGAAGAGTCCACGAGTGAGCTAATGCCCAGGCTGTGCCTGAGCTGATCAGGCAGGAGCTTCAGAACCTGCAGGCCTCAACCAGCTCAGGGACACAGTGCAAAAGGTGCTCAGCTGAGTTGGACACCTGACCTGTCAGGTCAGAAATGACTGCCTTAGAGAAGAGAGGAGCATGTGGAAAGGTGAGGGACATCATTCTGAGGGGGCTGGCATAAAACAACTTCAGCTTTGCAAGCTGCTTCTCAGCTATGACCCGTGAAGTATTTCCTGTTGACTTGCAGGCAAGTGCTTGAGCATCACTACTCACTGTAGTCACTGTGCATCTGGGAGAAGTGTTTTTAAAGGCCAACTATTTTCTGAAGATATATTTTGTCTTTGGAAGTTTCCCTTATTTTGCCCATTTCAAAAGCTAATGACTGTGGCACTGCCGCTTGAAAGGGCGCCTCTGATTGCTCCACCTTGGCAAGACCATTTCCTTGTTAACTGTGTGGATGAAAAAAGTCCCCCGTGATCTAAACTGCTCTCTGAGGCCTCCTGCTGGATGTCAGACCCTGGATGTCTTGTGTCAGAGCCCAGGGCAGGGTGCAGGGTGCAGCAGGGAGCCCCAAAACAGCAAGGCCCTCAGCCGGAAGAGCTCAAGACTCTCCTAGAATTCACTGGATTGGAGGGGGGTTAAATGTATGGTTAAGTAAGGGATAAAATTGGGGGATACTACTGGGTTATAAGCAAAGAGTTTCTAGGGTCCTGCCACATGAGAAGAAAAGAGTGTCTGCACCAATTATGGATACGTGTAGGATCCCCCTGTAGCCTTTGCTAATAGGAGAAGGAGGCAACTGCTATGCCTCTAGCCTAAAAAAATCTTGTGTTTGGACAGATCCCAGAAGTGTTAACGTCAAGAATCTCCAACAAGGAACCCTTTCTGAAAGATGACCTCCTATACTCCAAATACTCTAAGCTGCATATTTCTATGTATTTCACAGTCTATGTGGGATATCTGGCTGCAGATCCTGGTAAGAGGTGAGGGAATGCAAGGCCTCAAGCTCAGTGCACAGAAGGCAGCAGGCTGCCAGCATCCCTGGCTCACGCCACCAGGGCAGCCTGGGCCCTGCCAGCCAAGGCACCTCCTCACCTTGCAGCACTCCCCAGCTTCCCAGCCTGGCAGGGCTCCCCATGCACAGCACTGCTCTCTCTAGACACCTCCTCCTGTGTGCAGCAGCAATTCACTGGGGCCACTGCCCATCCCCACCGCATGCCACCCCCCCAACTGTACAATGCCGCACACCCTACCCCTACTCCCTATTGAGATCTCCTTTGGGGCTTCAATGGAGATGGACCAATCTCTTTGGCACCACTCCCCCTCTCTCGTGCCTTGCTCCAGGGGCTCACAGATGACCACACGGTGGCACACGGACACTCTGACCAGCATGCACAGGGCCAGGGCACCACTCCCACACAAACAGGCTTCCAATGAGGAAAAGGGCATAAGGCTTCCGCTGCTCTCAAGCATTTGCATCCCCCTGTCTCAGCAACGGCTGCCATTTCTCTGCCAGGCAAAGCCTTGAGACAAGCCAGCAGGCTTCCGCAGTGCGCGTGACACATGAAGAAGCCAGGAAAGGCTTTGCCTTCAGGGTCCCACATGGCATGGCACAGGGAGAGTCTGAGAGCACCAGCAAAGTGACCCACTGAAGGAGCTTGGGGTGTGGCAGAGCAAAACTTGTTAGTCCTCAGTTTTGGTACATGGAGCTCTCCTCTAAACCAGCACCAGGGGGCAGGCTGCAGGAAGGACCACTTCTCTCTCTTTCCTTAGCAAGCAATTGACCTCCAGCGCTCCACTCATTGGCACCTGGATTTTTTCAGGGCTGCAGGGAGACGATCCCATCGAGGCCTCAGGGGGCACGAGTCAGAGAAAAAGAGTGTTCACAATGCAAAAGCTCTAGGAATCTCCCTTCAAAAAAGGAGTGGAACCTCTAAAAGAGCTCAGGTAGAAAAGGACAAGGGTCACATGCTTCAAGCACACAGGGTCCACAATGCCTGTTGAGAAGCCAGGAGCCTCCTTGGAGGATGGGTGTGCTCACCACCACTCCCTTGGCTCCAGCTACTCGCCACAGTGCATCTAGAGCTAAGTGGGGCTCCTCACATGCTCCCAAGGATCAGACAAAAAAAATGCGCTTTGCCTGTGTCAGCAGTGGCAGCACCTAACGACACCACACCTAGCACACTGATGTCTGCACGTGAGCTGCTCTCGTTTCCCTCCTGCAGCACAGAAAGGTCACACTACAGCAGGACGGTGGAGGAACTTGCAGAGACTGCAACTGGGAGGAAGAAAGACCTGGGCTGCACATCCTTTGCAGAGCACTCTTGCCTGGGCTTGCCTACTCAAAAGGACTCCTTGTCTAGGGAGATTTGGCACAGGAAGGCATTAGACTCCCTTAAAAGTCATCTCCCAAGAACACACCTGCTATCTCCAAAGACCATCTCACCACAAGGCCTTCACTCACCCAAAGAGCTGCCAGCACGCTAACACCCAGCCAGCAATGAGCAACTCCCACAGCCTCCTACTCCTGAAGCAAACACTGCTGCAGAGGAAAGCTCTCACTAGGAAAAGCAAATGAGGTGAAAGCAGGGAAAAAGCAGGCTAGGTTTTCATCTAGGAGCAAGCAGAAACACTCCTTTGCCTTTAATCAGCATCCTGGCTGTAGATCCTGGCAAAAGCTGAGGAAACTCAAGGCCTGAACCTCAGCGCACAGAAGGCAGCAGGCTGCCAGAATACCTGGCTCATGCCACCAGGGCAGCCTGGGCCCTGCCAGCCAAGGCACCTCCTCACCTCGCAACGCTCCCCAGCTCCCCAGCCTGGCAGGGCTCCCCATGCACAGCACTGCTCTCTCCAGACAGGTCTTTCTGCACGCAGCACCAAGACATTGGGGCCATCATCTGTCCCAGGAAGCAGACCCACAGTGCTCTCCCAGGGGCTCAGCAGGCCAGCTCTTGCCTCTCGCTTTTGCCTCACATGCCCTCAAGGCACTCACCCAAACAGCCTCCCCACTGAGAGGCCCTTTGGGGCTTCAATGGAGATGGACCAGTCTCTTTGGCACCACTCCCCCCCCCCTCTGCATTTGCTCCGGAGGCTCACAAATGACCACATGGCAGCGCACACACGCACTGAGCAGCATGCACAGGGCCAGGGCACCAGTCCCACACAAGCAGGCTTCCAATGAGGAAAAGGGCATAAGGCTTCTGCTGCTCTCAAGCATTTGCATTCCCCTGTCTCAGCAAGGGCTGCCATTTCTCTCCCAGGCAAAGCCTTGAGACAAGCCAGAAGGCTTCAGCAATGTCCACGTGACACATGGAAAATCCAGCCAAGGCTCTGCCTCCAGGGTCCCACATGGCATGGCACGGCACAGAGAGAATCCGAGAGCACCAGCAAAGTCATCCACTGAAGGAGCTTGGGGTGTGGCAGAGCAAAACTTGTTAGTCCTCAGTTTTGGCACAAGGAGCTCTCCTCTAAACCAGCACCAGGGGGCAGGCTGCAGGAAGGACCACTTCTCTCTCTTTCCTCAGCAAGCAATAGACCCCCAATGCTCCACTCATTGGCACCTGGATTTTTCAGGGCTGCAGGGAGACAATCCCATCAAGGCCTCAGGGGGCACGAGTCAGAGAAAAAGAGTGGTCACAATGCAAAAGCTCTAGGAATCTCCCCTCAGTGTGGCGGCACTCCCTGCGCACAGCACTGCTTTCTACAGACAGCTCTTCCCATGTGCAGCACCAAGACACTGGGGCCATCGCCTGTCCCCACCTCAGCCAGCTCCACCACGGTGACACACCGCACCCCTGTCCTGCACCTCACAGAGAGTTGCCAGCCAAGACATGGCTGTGCATCAGGGACACACAGGGCACATCACCACACATGGCAGCAGCCAGGGCACCCCAGAGGGCCCCAGATAACACACAGACCCTTTCTCCAGTCTTTCCAATTGCCTCTAGTCCTCCAGGGCCTTGCAACAGGGACTTCCTCTCAACAGCCAGGCACAGTCTGGATCCTCTTCAGTTCCCACCTCGAGGAATCAGAGGACAAAGATGCCGTTCCGACCTTGATGGAAAATCTCACAACCCCTGACGTTTAGATGAGGCAGAATTTCTATAGCACACAAACACTGCAAATCAGAGATTACTAACACCACTGCTCACCCCAGTGCTAGATTCATTTAGCAGCCTAAATATTCGAGCTGGACTCCCTGGCCACCCGTAGCAGGTTTTAAGAACTGCAAAGTCAAACTCCATGTCTACGTTTACCAGAGAACATCGTCCTCATTTGAAATGTAGCACTACGAACTCATGATGATGGAGTACAATAACATTTGTGTCAGAGGGTGTGGAACATTATCATCTACTTCTGCTTGATTTATGAGTTGCATTTCTGTATTGCTGTAGAACTCTGCAGGCCTCATTCCCTCCTCTGGGCACACTCAGTAAAACCTGAAGTGACCTCACAACCAACATCCAAGCCTTGCTCCTGCTACTGGCCCATCAGGTCCTTGGGCAGAAGTGACCTCATCCTCACCAGCCGAGCCACGTGCCTCCTGCTGGCCTGTCAGCTGCTGACACAGAACCAATTTGACACTGGTGATTTCCTGGCACAGCTCTCGCACACAGCCGTGACCTCCCTGCCCACACCCCGGCCACGCGGCTGCTGCCCCCTGCAGCTGCCCCTGCCCTGCCCCAAGGCTGAGGCAGCTCCTGAGCGGCCTCCCTGCCTCACCCTGGGGCCTCACAGCCATCAGTGCAGCCCCGCCCTCCTGCCCTGGCCGGCCAATAGGAGGGCAGCACTGGGGGCAATGCCATGGCAATGCTGTGGCCCTGCGTGACCCCTGCAGGCAGCCCCCTCCCCTCCCCCCCGGTGGGGCACCATGTTGTGGGCAGCAGTGCAGGGCAGTGCGGGGTGTCGCAGGGCCTGGGGGCAGCACGGCCCTGTGTGCCTGGGGGGACCTGCTGCTGCCCCTTCAACTACTCAGCTGGAAGTGACCTCACAAGCACCATTCCAGCCACAGGTCTCCTGCTATCCAATCAGTTAATTACTAAAAAATGACCTCATCAGCACTGCCCCCCCACGGCTCAGAGAAAAATTTCTGGGATCAGCAGGGACTTGTGGGGTGGCGATGGCACCCCCACCTCTTTCCAAGCTGCTCTCCCAAACAGGCTGTCCCTTGGGTGCAGAGGTCTGACCCTCATTTGCAGGAGGACAGGGGTTGTGGTCTTGTGAGGACAAGATCTCTGAGCCTAAAGCATGCTCTAAGTGGGAAGTATAAATGGATCCACAGGGAAGGAAGAGAGGTTCTCCCAAACAAGGAGACACCTTGGGGTTATTACAAGGCGAAGGATTCATTTCCAACATGGGCATTTCCAGCAGGCTCTTGAGAGCCCCACGGGAGCTGCAGGACACCCCAGCCTCCAGGACACAGGACCCCTTTCGTGCCAGAGCCAGATCCCAAAGGGGGACCCACTCCCAGGGAAGCTTGGATCTTGATTTCCCCCTGCCATGAGGGGATGGAGCTGGCCCCACAGGAACCTTGGGACTCAGGGCAGCTGCAGCTGCAGGACCCAGGAGTCCTGTCTGCCACATTGTCTATCCCTTGAGCCAGGCAGGACCCTCAGGCAGGACTCTTGTGGCAGCCCCCAGCCCTGTTCAGTCACCCCCACAGCCAAGGAACCACAGCCATTGTTGCAGTTAACAGTCACTGTGCAACATCTCAGGAAGAAGCTCCCAAAGCCCTTACCCTTGGTGGAGAGCCACAGCAGCATTGGGAACAAGGATTTGTGGTGAAGGCTGATGGTCTTGGTCCATCAGTCCTCCATCTCGCTTTCCCTCTTGCCCTCAGCTCACCTGTCCATCTGGGGAAAAATGACGCTCTTCCTGTCTCATTACCCTAAAACTCCTCTCCAGCATGTCCCTGCTCCTCTGCCTGTTGGTGAGGGGCCCCAGCATCGTCCCGCTGCCTCCTGTCCCCACTTCATGCCGTGGAGCAGCTCTGAAGGGCAGAGGTGGGGAGCATGTGAGCAGTGCCCAGCAGTGCCTGGGCATCGCAGGGAAGCACCAAAGAGACCTCCCTGTGGTGCGGCACATCTCACTGTGACCTCAGCTTGTGTCATCTGGGGGCTCAGCAGGTCACCGCCATGGAGATGCAGCACCCAGGAAGAAAGCAGAGAGATTTCCCCTCGTGTCCTGGAAAGCAGTCCTTCTCCATGTCTCAGTTTGTCAGGGCATAAAATAGGAGTCACACATCACCACCATGTGCCAGTGGTGGGGTGGCCTGTGGTGGGGACAGGCGGTGGCCCCAGGGTCTTGGTGCTCAGAATGGGAGGAGATGTCTGGAGAGAGCAGTGCTGTGCATGGGGAGCCCTGCCAGGCTGGGGAGCTGGGGAGCGCTGCGAGGTGAGGAGGTGCCTTGGCTCACAGGGCTCAGGCTGCCCTGGTGGCGTGAGCCAGGGTTGCTGGCAGCCTGCTGCCTTGTGTGCGCGGAGGTTCAGGCCTTGAGTTTCCTCAGCTCTTGCCAGGATCTGCACCTAGATATCCCACATAGACTGTGAAATACATAGAAATATGCAGCTTAGAGTATTTGGAGTATAGGAGGTCATCTTTCAGAAAGGGTTCCTTGTTGGATATTCTTGAAGTTAACACTTCTGGGATCTGTCCAACCACAAGATTTTTTTTAGGCATAGCAGGCAAGTTTTTTAGGCTAGAGGCATAGCAGTTGCCTCCCTCTCCTATTAGCAAAGGCTAAGAGGGGAAACGACCCGTATTCATAATTTGTGCAGACACTCTTTTCTTCTCATGTGGCAGGACCCTAGAAAGTCTTTGCTTATAATGCAGTAGTATCCCCCAATTAGCCCTTACTTAACCATCCAATTAACCCCCCTCCAATCCAGTGAATTCTGGAGAGGGTCTTGAGCTCTTCCTGCTGAAGGCCTCGCTGTTTCGGGACTCTCCCCTGCACCCTGCACACTGCGCACTGTCCTGGGCTCTGACACAAGACATCCAGGGGCTGACATCCAGCAGGAGGCCTCAGAGAGCACTTTGGATCATGTGGGACTTTTCCCACGCACACAGTTAACAAGGAAATGGTCTTGCCAAGGTGGAGCACTCAAAGGCGCCCTTTCAAGCAGCAGTGCCACAGTTAGCACTGGGCAAAATAAGGGAAAATTCCAAAGACAAAGTATTTCTTCAGAAAAGAATTGGCCTTTAAAACACTTCTCCCAGATGTGCAGTGACTACAGTGAGTAGTGATGCTCCAGCACTTGCCTGCAAGTCAGCAGGAAATACTTCACAGGTCATAGCTGAGAATCATCTTGCAAAGCTGAAGTTGTTTTGTGCAGATAACTTGCAAGCCCCCTCAGAATGATGTCCCTCACCTTTCCACATTCTCCTCTCTTCTCTAAGGCAGTCATTTCTGACCTGACAGGTCAGGTGTCCAACTCAGCTGAGCACCTTTTGCACTGTGTCCCTGATCTGGTTGAGGCCTGCAGGTTCTGGAGCTCCTGCCTGATCAGCTCAGGCACAGCCGGGGCATCAGCTCACTTGTGGACTCTTCTTTGCAAGTGAAGCCCCTCTGAGATGAAATCGCAAGTGTGGATCTGAGGCTAATTTGGAGAAAGGTCCCCTCTTGGCAGTGAGGTGTGGAGAAGAGCAAGTGAGGGTCAGTTCCTTGTAGGGTGGTGCAGGGCTGTCCCAGGAGGCCTTGCACAGTTCAGCTCCCCCACCCATCATCCAGCTGTACATTGGAGCCTGCAGAATGACTCCTTCTTGGTATCACACTATAAAAAAACCTCTCTGGTTGGTAGTAACCCATCATGCACTACTTTGGAAGGCTGAGCTGCCAAAGGAAACCTCCAGATAACGTCCATGGTGTCTCTGGGCCACAGGGTCAGCACGCTGGGCTCGGAGGAGACCTAGGTGAGGAGCTGTGCACTGCTTGGTGGCAGGTCTGCCCCAGAGGGCTAGACCTGAGCATGGTGGCCATGAGCCCTGCCTGCCTGACTGCCGGCCATGGTCTGGTGGGGTGTCTGCAGCAGAGGTGTCCTCCCAGTCAGCACCCAGATGGGTCCCTGTCACCTGTGTCACCCCATCCCCTCCCTAGGGCAGTCATTTCTGTTAGGTGGACTCTCTGAGGTGCTGGGTGACATCCCAAAACCTGCTGGCCAGCACATCTGCTGAGGGCCAATCAGGCAGCTGCAGCAGAAGTGACCTCACAATCAGCACTGCAGCCATGTCCCCTTTGCCTGCCTCTCCCCATCCTCCTGCCCATATATCATCTCTGGTGGTGAGATGAGTGGTGGTGTGGTTCTGTTCTTGTCCTCAGAATGGATCCTACCAGAACCCAGCCCATGAGGTTCCTGTACCAGAGGTGACCTCACCATCAACACTGCACATGTGTCACTACTATCTGTTTCTCCCTGTCCCTCTTCTAAGTCGTCATCTCTTCTGCGCCCCACATGCAACATCCCAGTCATGTCCCCTTTACTGGCAATTCCCTCTCCCCTGTCCCTGTGGAATTACGCACACGTGGTGGGACAGCTCACGTGTCAGGGTGAAACTGGGCTCCTGGGGAAGGCAGGCTGGTGTGGCGAGGAGGTGCGGGTGTGCTCTGTGCAGAAGGGTGGCTGGAGTGCACAGGGCTTTGCCTTGGAGCAGATGATGAGCCAGTTGAGACCTTGTAGAAAGGACAAGAGGACACACCAGTCTGGGTGACATTCTGGTAATGTTTGCTAACGGCCGCCTGAGGAGGGAAGGGGAGCAGCTGAAACCTTGTGTAGGCAGCTGGGGGAAGCCTCATGGTCACAGATCCTGGTTCTCACAGGGTAGTTTAAGCACCTTGAAATCTGCTGGCCGGGCAGTCGGCCCAGGCACAAGCAGCCCAGGAGATTCCTGGAGAGTGCTGAAAACAATTTCTTGGCACAGGCAATCAATGAGCCAACAACAGCTGGACTCTGTCAGTCACAAGCCTATAACGTATACATCTACATAAACATGTAAACTCACATAGAGTAATTTCTGTACTGCATGCATATGGTGCTACCAATCAAAAAGAAAGCAAATATTCATTAGAATTGATAAAGAAGGTTTGAAGTTCTGAAAACAAAGATTTTTTTCAGTTCTTGCATAGAGCTATTTTTTGCATAGATTTCAGCCAATGATGAGAACTTTACATACAGGCCCTTACACACACATACAGAGGCCATTGCTGCCTGAGATGCCCTGTGTAGCTGTGTTCCCATGTGGTGCTGGGAAATGTGAGCCAGGAACTTTGAGAACGTTTCTGGAGCATTAGCTGGTCACCAGGAAAAGCATCTCAAGACCTCTCAGTGGGACAACTTTTTTCTTTCCATTGACTAGAAAGGGAAGTCCAGACAGCTGGGTTAGCCAGAGTCATCTGCACTGCAGGGGTCTGGTGGAAGGGAGCTAATTCCCATCCCTGTTGTCACCTAAAATGGAGTCGCACTTCATGACCGTGCAGGGAATGAAAAGGGTTTGTGGCTAGATGTGTAGGGACTCCCTTAAGGCATCACTGTAACACAGGTACATTGAGATTTATGCAAATTAGGGCATTGATAAATAGAGCATTTTCACTGAAGCTGATCAGACTGCTTTCCTCTATCAGTTGTGACAGCTCGACATCTCATGTTGCAACTCGATGTGTGCAAAGACTGAGGAGTGGCAAGGAAGATCCTGGGCAGGGAGTGGTTTGAGGGCAGTGGACTTGTGCGAGACACAGAACTATCATTTTTAATAGTGTAGGCCTTATTATAGAAGAAATCTTTAGAAAATGACAATGAAAAAGAAACAAGAAAGAAATTAGATAATTATATAAATTAAAAAAAAAAGATTTGTTAGACTTTTCAGCATTACAAACTTCTTTGTGTTCTTATTTTTCTTATTATCATTGTGTTCTTATTTTCTTCTTTTTCTACTTATCTTTTTTGTTTGATTCTTTTTTGATACACTGGTCTTTTGGGGAGATTCTTTTCTTTCTTTTTTTGAAAGGGAAAGTGATTTTCAGAGCTGGGGTGGGATGCAGTCACAGGGTCATGAATGGCTGTTGCCATTGCAGGTGCCCTGATCCCCTCTACCCAACCTCCCTCTGCATCTGCAAGGGGCTCCGGTCTCCCACCAGTCCCCTGTGAGAGCTGCCAGGCCCAGGCAGGTCCCTCAGAGACACTGGGGCCTCTCCAAGTGCCCCTGGGTGCTTGTGGTTGGACAACTGAGCACTGCCTGGAAAGGTGAAGAACTGTCTCAACGTTTCAAAAATAGGAGCACACTTTCATCAGCTCAAATGACTGGCTAATTTTAATGTCAGTGTTTTTCTGTGTTGAAATAGTGAAAATCTTCAGGAAGGGTATGAATCTTGGGAGAAGAAATATTAATGTGCCCTTGACCTTGTGTTTCCACTGCTCTGTCTATTAGGATGCGGATGTAATCTCAGTCATCTCTCACATATTTCCACATGTCCTGATTAAATTGGTCATTTCTAAAGGCATCTTTGCATCAGACTCTCTGGGCATATGCACTTCCCATAGTTTCCCAGTTTTCCTTTTCCCCTTGCTCTTTATCCTTTCAGATACCTCTCTGGGAGGTCTTCTGGGAGTCTGAAGTTTGCCTTGTCTTTCAGCAGTCTCCTTGTCTCTTTAGCCAGCTCCTTTGTTGTGTTTCTTGTTTATCCCTTCCTACCTATCTGTGGAAAGCATTTCAAGGAAGGTTATGCCTTGTGGGCTGTGGACCTCACTGGAGGCAGTGTGGACTTACCATAAAGTTGAGGCGTGCTTTTTTGTATCTTTTATTAAACTGTTCCAAATTATGATTTGTTTGTTTGCTCTTAAGAAAAACCCTTCTGTGTCTGCTTGCAGCTAGTTCTCGAAGGAAAGCAGGTGGGAACTGGTGCACATGAGCTGTAACATTCAGCTACAGCCTTGAGAGGAAAAAGGTTCAGTTTTCACAAGAGTGATGTGAAGTCCCCAGTGGCTGATGAGGGCAATGGCAGGGCTGGGGAGCTGGGGAGGAAGGTTCTCCATACAGGTCTCCTATCAAAAATACTGCTTTGCCTACATGCCCTGACTTCATTAGGAGACACTGTGGGTCAGTATGAATTGGGGAATGTGGGTATGACTTATTCTGAGAACTGAAGAATGAAGAAAGCTTAAGAAGCAGACACCTTTCCTTTTCAGGTGCTCATTGAAATCTTTCTCTTGTAAATACACTGCTGCAAACTTTCCAATTAGCAAAAAAAGAATTGAAGTGCTGAAGAAAATTATGGCAAGATGCATGGCTGCTTAGGGTTTTTTTTTGCATTTTAATGACCCCTCGGCTGTATTTGGTGCTGAGCCCATGAACCTCAGATGCTGAGAAGAGGCTGAAGCAAGCTCTCAAGAAGCAAATCAAAAGTTTCTTGGAAAGATAATGAGTCCCACTGAGGGCCATAATCAAGAAAGGCTCCCCAGGGGCTGATTAGAGGAGAAAGTTGGAGGCCCTGATTGCAGGTAGGCAAAGGCAATGTGAGGGTGGCTGTGATGCCAAGTCAACCTTGATGTGTGTTGTCAAGCAGAGCGACCAGGCCCTGACAGCCAGCCCCTGGGTAGGGTGATGCTTTCCATCACACATTGCTCAGGGCTCTTCCTGGGGGCAGTTTGAGGGCGGGGGTGCACAACACTAAGTGCAGGACCATGATATGGCACCTCCTGGGCTGCCAAGGGACAAGGAGGCAGCAAGGCCACAGTGCTTTAAGGAAACAGTGTCTTCTCGGGGGCCTCAGTGACAGAGACACCAGCCATAGCCAAAAGGACAAAGACCTAGCTGTGCTGGGAGCTTTCAGCCTTGGCAGTGCCCTCGGCCATCTCCACCACAGGCTGTCCTATGCTTTCCCATGCCTGTGCCTCTTTCCCTGCAGACTGTACACACCCAAGCTGCTTCCCCACCTTGCTCTCACCCCACGATCTCCCTGCCTCTCCTGATGTCTTCCTGTCCTCCCTTGCTTTTCCTTGAAACACAAAGGCAGGGGCTGATCACAGACTCCCTCTGGGTGACCTGTTGCAACTCAGCACTACCCTAGGAGTGACATTCTTTTGACCTGAAGTCCATTCTGAACGTCTCAAGATGCAGTTTTTGGCTCTTTCCCCTTCTCATGCTGTTTCCCGATACTAAGAAAAGCTCCATCATCTCTGAAACCACCCTTCAAGCAGTCACAGGCTCCTACTCTACTGCCCTTTACCTCCACTTCAGCAGGCTAAAGAAGACAAGGCCCCTTAACCTCTCCTCATGGATGGGTTTATTTCCACCTAGGCACAGGACTTGACACTTCTCCTGGAAATCTTCATGAGGTATCTGTTGTTCAAAAAAAAAAACCCAACAAAAAACCCCCAAACAGCTAACGAACGAAACAAACCACACGAGTGCCAATGAGTTCAGGATGAGCAGGGGTGGGGTGGGTTGTATAGGAGAGGATCAGGGTGGTAAAAGAGACAGACTTAGAAGACATGGAAGAAAAAACCCAAGCATATTAAAAGTGAAGCCCAGGACTGATCATGTCTGTCTTGGGGATTCCTGCCAAGAAGCCCTGCATCTGAAGAATTCTGAGTGGAGGAGGACAAGAAAGCCGGCCTGCTTCCACTGTCACAGGGCACCTGCGTGCTTTCCCTGACATCAGCAAACGAAGATGAAGAGTGGGAAGAACCATGGACTCCTTCAGGGTGGAAGGGACCTCAGGATGTCTCGAGCCCAATCTGCTTGCTCATGGCAGGATCAGCTCTGGGGTCAGAGCAGGTTGCTCTGGCCTTCATCCAGTCTGGTCTTGGCAGCCTGCAAGACACGAGACTGCACAGCCTCTCTGGGCAACCACTTCCAATGCTTCACCATCCTCGTAGTGGAAAAGATTCTCCTTATCTCTTGCAGGAACGTCTTTTCTTCCAACTTATAACCATTGCCTCTTGTCCTCCCACCATGCACCCTGGTGAAGAGCCTGGCTCCATCTTCTTGAGGATCTCCTCGTGGCCATTGGGAGGGTGCTATGAGATTCCCTCCAAAGACATCTCTTCTCCAAGTTGAACCAGACCCATCTCCTCACAGAACAAGTGCTCCAGCTCCCTGACTACTGTGAGGGCCCTCGGCCAAACTCTCTCCCAGTTATCAACCCCTTTCTTCTTCTGGGAACCCAAACCTGGATACAGGGTTCTAGATGGTGTCTAATGAATACTGACTAGAAGGCGATCACCATTTCCCTCCACCTCCTGCCTGTGCTCCTGCTCATACAGCCCACGATGCTTCTGGCCTTCTTTGCTGCCAAGGAACGCTGCTGCCTCATGTTCTGCCTCCTGTCCCCCAGCACCCTCACGTCCTTTTCCACAGAGCTGTTCCCCAGGCACTCAGGCCCCAGCCTGTGACACAGTGGGGTGTTGGTTTATCGCAGGTGCAAGACCTGTCATTTGTCCTTGTTGAATTCCATGAGGTTCCTGTCAGCCCATTCCTCCTGCCTGTCTAGGTCCCTCTGAATGGCAGCTCTCAAGCATAGGACTGCCCCCCCCACACCCCCACCTCCAGTTAGGGGTCATCTACAGGCATGATGAGTGTTGCATCCTCAGTGTAACCAATACAGATGATAAACAGGACAAGTTCCTGGAGAGACCCTGTGGTGCTCCACTTCTCCCTGGCCTCCAGGAAGAGTACTACCCATTCACCACTGCCCTCTGAGCCTCTGATCATCCAAGCAGCTTTTTACCCATCCAGTTGTCTACTCTTCTAGACTCTAATGTTCTAACGTGCATGCAAGAATATTGTGGGAGACAATGTCAAACACCTTGCTAAAGTCCAGGAAAAACATATTTACTCTTCTGCATCCACAAATAGAGGTTTTTTTAATCATAGAGGTCAATCAGGTTGTTTAGGCAGAATTTACCCTGGGTAAATCCATGCTAACTGTTCCCAGGCACCTTCTTCTTCTTCATGTGCTCAGAACTGTGATCTGAGAGGGTTCAATCCATGACTCACTCTTCACCAAAGTGTGGCTGAACTGCCTGCAGCTCCCCAGGTTGCCCTTGTGGTCTTCTTGGAAGATGGGTGTAATAATTGCCTTTCTCCTACTATCCCATCCCTGATCAGTTCCTCATTTGAAATTTCCAGATACAAGAAAGCATCATCCTTATCAGCCCATCTGGCAGCTGTGCGAAGAAGTTGTCCCTGAACAGCCTCCTGGCCTCCTTTGTGGCCTCGTGGCCTGCTTGCACTCTGCTGTTTGCCCTTCCAGTTCATGTCAGGGGGATTAAAGTCCCCCCAACATGAACCAGGGCCTGTGATCCACAGACTTGCTCACGTTGCTTAAAGGAGACTGCATCCACCTCCCTACACTCACTAGTGGTCTGTAGCTCCCACCATGATGACACCCCTACTGTGATGCTTCCCCACAAGCACTCACCCAAACCCTTGCCTCTCCCATGGAAGTGCACCGCACATCCGAGCTGCCCCTTCACACAAAAGACATCCTTCCTCCTCCTCTTCTCTGACAGTCTCTCCTGAAGACATTGTACCCAAAAGCCTTGCCCTCCAGTCATGTGGGTGATCACACCACACCTCAGTCATTCCAATGATGTTTCACAACTGTGAAAGCTTGTACATCTCCATCTGCTCCTGTCTCTACCCCAGGCTGCATGCATTTGCATATATTTGGGGTGCAGAGCATCAGCTGTGGCACAGAGAGCAGACTGGTCATGGTGAAACCTGTTACCATGAGCCAAAGACAGTGTGTGCAATGGCCCCATCTCAGAGCAGAGCCATGGTGGCCTAGACAGCAGGTGGCAATGTAATGGTGAAAGGAGGTTCCCACTAAGAGAGCAAAGCCTGCAATGCCCAAGGCCAGGGAGAAACAGAGCTGGGCTGTGCAGAAATGGCAGGAGAGGGGTTGGCTGCCTGAGCTGATTTGTAGCACCTTGGGGCCTGTGACAGAGGTGAACCAATCTGCAGGAAGGACAAGGTGCCACTGAAGAAATCCCTGGGCCTGGGCAGCCAGTGATCCAGGCACCCTGAGGTCCTCATTAGCCCAGTTCCTGTTCATATCATCTTGGGGGGGTGAGAAGAGGTTCAGGCAGAGAGGAGCAAGAAGGGTTTGAGAGTGCAGAGACTAGAGCAGAGACCTTGGTGTGATGTGCCTCCCATTTATGCAGCACGCTTGAATGCAGACGGGATGGACTTTCCCTAAAGGCAGTGGTGGGATCCAATTGTCTGGGCACAGGTAGGAAAGCCTGAGATAACCTGGGTTGTCTGCCCAGCAACCACTCCAAAGGGGCATGGTTTTCCCATAGGTCCCAGGTGGTTTTGCTAGAAGCTGCAGGCATGTGACATGGCCCTGACAACCTCTTTCTATGTCATTAAATCTCATGTCTGCACTGAGTTACATTAGCACTTTGCACTGTAGGCATCTCCATGTGTCTCAGCATCACAGTGAGGGGTGCTCTAACAGTAGTGGGCATCTAGCGTCATCTGAGATGGCCAAGAAAATTCCCCACCTGGCCCCCACCTCAGGCTCTAGAAGGATGTGTGTCTCTCAGTTGCTCCATCAGAACAAGCAGACACTGGCACATGCCTTGGATAACCTCTGTCTCTTTCAATGTCACCAGGTGTTTGTGTGTGAGCAACTGACTCCCACCCTCCATCTCCAGTGATTATAACCGGAGCTTAGACAAGGAGTTTGTGTGCAGACATCTGTTATGCTCACTTCAGCTTGGGAAGGGGAATCCCACCTGCTGTGTGTTTGTGGAGTTCACAGGATTTTGGTGAATCCCACTGCATTCCAGGGGCTTCTAAATGGGCTTGAGATGCCCAGACTGACTCATCTGAGTCAGCACCTGAACCAGGTGTCAATCAGCTCCCTTCTTGCTCCTTTCTACATGTCCTGCGTAGTTAAGAGATGGGAATCGGGGCTTCCAGAATGGGACGTTTCCACCTCTTGCAGATAACCCTCCTCTGATGAAACAATCTGTAATGCTGGAATGAGTCTTCCTTCAGTGCTTAGAGAGGGATCATCAGTGATTATTTTAGTTTATTGGAGTGAACATTTCCCAGGAGGAGGGAGCACAAGGGACAGAGAAATTCATGAGCTCAGCTGGGCCTCTGCTCCTGAGTGGGGCCAGGCTCTGGGGATGGAGGGAGATCATGGCAACCACCTGGCAGCACTGCTGAGAGACAGCTGTGTGCAGGAGCAGCTCCTCTGCAAAGAGCAGCAGGGCTCCAGGCACTGCCTGCTGCTGCTGACATGAGAGGTGACAAGGCAGAGAGAAGTGCAAGGCAGCGTGGAGTGGGAGGACAGAGGAGAGCTGCTTGTGGGAGAAATCTTCACAGCCCTTGACACGGTAAGTCTCTGGCTGCAGGGCAATGCTACTGAGGTTCCTGGAAAGGCCTTGAAACCCATCAAGTCCTATGATTGGATTTTTAAGGATCAGTCTCCCAGCTTCTCCTTTGCAGACGAGGGGGAGATGCTTCAGAGCAGGGATTCCTTGCCACACTGTCACAGGGACAGGGCATGCTGCTGCCTTCTCCCAGGGACAGTGCAGGTGTTTGAAGCTGGGGTGCGCACACATCTCTGCGCACGGCTGTAATTCAGAGCAGTGTTCCTGACCCCAGGGTGCTGTGTGCCCGGGATAGTGACTCTGCTGCCTGTGAGGATCAGCACTCAGCCAGCCCGGGGAGCTCCCTGCAATACTGCAGGATGAAGCTCTGGGAGAGAGGAGCAACCCCTGGCAGGGCAGGATGGTTCTCCTGCTGAGAGGGTGCTGCATGGGTCAGGGCTGCTCACAGCTCTAGCTCATGCGCAGGATATGTCCAAGGAGCCTTTTCAAGAGGAATATGAAGAGAAAGGCTTCTTGAAAGGGAAGGAGCTTTCCTTTTGGTATCTCTGCTTTCAGTTCCCTAATTTTGTCAGGGAGAAAAAAGGAACAAGTTTTCTGGTTTGGCAAGAAAGTGGGACTCCTAAACCTTCACTCTCAGACATTAATAGATCAGTGAGAAACCTCAGGAAGTCACTTCATGCCCACCTTAGCCTACAGACAGCATCAACATCACCTTTGTGGCCTCATAGGAGTTTATGTGACCTGCTCCTTAGGACGTGCATGCACAGAGATGCCCCTAGACAGTGCTCTGATGCGGGAGGCTTCTGTAGGGCAGAACTGAGCACACAGTGCGTGGGATGGTGTCTGTGAGCACTGACTGGGAGAAGATGTTGTGACAGAGAAAGAGCTGGCAGCAGGGACAGCTCCATGCAGCAGAGATGGGCAGGGAATGAGAGGGAACTGCAGGGCATGAGCCACCTCCTCTGCAGCCAGACCTGTGGCAGAGGAGAGGGGCATCTCTCCTGCTAAGGGCCCATTTCGTGCTACCCAAGAAAGTTGCTGAGAGTGACTACCCTGCAATATCGCCATCTGCGAGGTGGCATGCCCAGCTGGGTAAGGTGAAGGCTTTCCAGAATGCCTCTCTGTCTCTATCCTTGCTTCCCTTGGCAGAAGGATCATGGTGTTGCTCCTTCTTTCCCCTCTGTCCATGCTGCTCCTGTTCTTGTTTTGGGGTTTTCTGGGGTTGGGTGTTTTAGCTGCAGTTCAGACATTGATGCTGCAAGTTTTGGAACAGAGGGGTCTGCATGGGAATGAGGTTGCCCCAGCCCCTTTCTAACCTGTGGAGCTCCAGGAAATGCAGTCCGTGGGGCTGGGAATTGAGCTGACTCTCCCTTAGGGAGAGCCCATCTCCAGTCCTAACAGTCCTTTGACCGTTTCCCTGTGGTGTCCTGGCAGACTGCGTGCTGCCCTCTAGAAAGGCACTGCTGTCTCATAGCACCTCTGTGATATCTGAGAGCCCCATGAGGAAGGTGCAGAGATGCTGCGAGTATAGAGATGGTGGTGGGAGACTGTATGTGGGCATCTGAAAAGAGCCCTGTGTGTCCTTGGCTAGAAGGGGAGTGTGGAGAGCTCCCTCAGGTGCCTGGAGAAAGGGTGAGAAGTTTGGAGATGTGCCCTTTGAAACTGGACTCGTGTGCTCTCAGCAGGGGCTGGTTTCTTTCTAGGGCAACATATGAGTGTGATCATCCTCCAGCTGAAAGAGAGAACTGCAACATTTGGGGGTTTCTTTGCTTGAAAGGTCTGTGCTAACTTCTCAATGTCTTTTTTTCTTCGGACAGACCCCCATGCCCAGAGATAGAAAAATGTCCAACAGCAGCTCCCTCAACGAGTTCCTCCTCTTGGCATTTGCGGACACACGGGAGCTGCAGCTCTTGCACTTCTCGCTCTTCCTGGGCATCTACCTGGCTGCCCTCCTGGGCAACGGCCTCATCATCACAGCTGTAGCCTACAACCACCACCTCCACACCCCCATGTACTTCTTCCTCCTCAACCTCTCCCTCCTCGACCTTGGCACCATCTCTGTCACTGTCCCCAAATCCATGGCCAATTCCCTGTGGGACACCAGGGCCATTTCCTACTCAGGATGTGCTGCTCAAGTCTTCCTGCTTTTCTTCTTGTTAGCAGGAGAGTATTCTGTTCTCACTGTCATGGCCTATGACCGCTATGTTGCCATCTGCAGACCCCTGCACTATGGGACCCTCATGGGCAGCAGAGCTTGTGTCAAAATGGCAGCAGCTGCTTGGGGCACTAGTTTTCTCTATTCTGTGCTGCACACTGCTAACACATTTTCAATACCACTCTGCCAAGGCAACACAGTGGACCAGTTCTTCTGTGAAGTTCCCCAGATCCTCAAGCTCTCCTGCTCAGACACCTACCTCAGGGAAGTTGGGCTTCTTGTGTTTAGTGGCTGTTTAGTCGTTGGGTGTTTCCTTTTCATTGTGCTGTCCTATGTGCAGATCTTCACTGCTGTGCTGAGGATCCCCTCTGAGCAGGGCCGACACAAAGCCTTTTCCACGTGCCTCCCTCACCTGGCCGTGGTTTCCCTGTTTGTCAGCACTGATGTGTTTGCCTACCTGAAGCCCCCTTCCATCTCCTCCCCAGCTCTGGATCTGGTGGTGACTATTCTCTATGCAGTGGTGCCTCCAACAGTGAACCCCCTCATCTACAGCATGAGGAACAAGGAGCTCAAAGATGCCCTGAGGAAAGTGATTTCATGGACATTTTTCAGCACTGGTAACATTGCCATTGCTCTCCACAAGTGACTCCCCCTGTGTCCTGTACGAGGACTGAGCTTTGTTTGTTCACTTTTTTTTTTATTATTATTACTACTATTTCTGTTGTTGTTATTATTTGTCACCATGTTGCTACACCAATGATTGGATTCATTCCACCTTCACTGAGACTGCTCTGTCTCACCTGGTGCCCATATAAAGTTGTGTCTAACACTGGGTCAGAGCTGACTTCCTCACAGTATCTCTGTAATAAAGTAGGTTCTTGCAGGTGCAGTGCCTGAAGGCTGGGCTCTTCCTTCAAAGCTGCTGTCCCTCACACCCTGTCCCCAGCACGTTTCCTTGAGACAGTCTCTCCCAGACTGTGTGCTGGTCCTTACCTGAAAAGTCACCCCCAGACAAGGCTCTATGCCCAACTGAAGGACTGGGCAGCCAGCTGTGATCCCTGGGGGGATGAGCCCTCTGCTGGGTCCTCTGCAGGGCTGGCAGGGAGCATGCAGAGGAGGTCCTGGGGCCATCTCCTGGGCCTGTAGACCATCCTCCTCCCATGGGGGCCCTCAAGCAGGCTGCCTCAGTGCAAAGATGCAGCCCAGCTTGTTGCTGCATGAACAGAGAGGAGAAACTGCCCCAGGGAACTCCTCCCACACCCAACATCTCATACCAGCTATTTCCAGCACTGGCCATTCCCTGTGGTCCTGGTGAGGGGTGATCTGTGAGTGTGACCAGCCCCGTCTCCCTGCTGGCCTCAGCACCTGTGTGGGGGAGAATGTCCATCCCTGCCTGGCCTCTCCGCAGGCTCAGACACCAGCAGATGGCAGAGCATGGCCTTCTGCTAACCCCGGGGGGACAGGGACATGGCTGCACAGGGTCTGGGGACTGGTGGGAGGCTGCCAGGCAGGTGGGCTGAGGGGGACGGGACACCAAGGGCTGTCATGGGGACCATGCTGGGGGGATGTTTCCCCACCCCAGAACGCACCCTGTCCTGTGTGGTGCCTGCACAGTGGGGCTGTGGGGCCACATGCAGGGCAGCAGGGCTGGGCCAGTGGAGGGATGAGGTGCAGATGGGAGCCACGACACTCCAGAAGCTCCTGAAAGTCTTGGAGAGGACTCGCTGCTGCAAGCAGGGTTGGGGGGTTTCTCAAGGGCTACAGCCACCAGCACCACCTGCCAGGACTCCCAGACCCAGCACAGATGGTCAGTGCCCAGCACTGCACTGTGCCCCCCGTCCTGTTTCACCGTCCTCTCTCAGGAGCGCTGTCTGGTGCATCACTGCCTGCCTCGGTGTGGAGAGGAGCTGCTGGAGGTCTTCTCTTCTCATGCCTGTTGCCCTTGGCCCTGCCCTGGCATCGGCCCACAGGTTCTGCCCTGGATCATGTTATGTCTCCATATGCTCTCTTCTGAGACCGTGTAGAGACCTGCAGTGCATAGCTCTGCTTGGAGGTGGCCACCATGGTCTGGCTGTGTGGTCCCAGCAAATCCCAGGAAGGATGTGCTTGGAGGTGACGTTGTGATTCTCCTCAGGCAAAGTAGATGGGGTGGCCTGGCTGGGGGCACAGGGGAGGAAAGGGCAAGAGACAACAAGGAGAAGACGCAGTATGGGAAATTCCAAATGATTTGAAGGAAAAAATAAAGACATAACCATGGTAGTTGAGTAGCACTGGGGCAGGGGACAGGAGATTTTCAAAACTCTCCTGGAGAAGCACCTGCCAAACTGATCTAACTGTCAAGTTAGCCCGGCTCAGAGCACATCATGGACCTGGAGATCTCTGGTGGTGCCTCCCAACCCAAATCCTCTAGGAGAAAGGGGCTGGAAAGTAGAGTGAGGGGCAGGGGACACTGTTGTGGGGTTGAGGCCTTGCTGGTGTTTCTACTGCCTGGTCAAGCCTGTCCTCAGAGTTACACAGTGAGTGAGTTCATCCTCAGAAGGAGTCTCTGCTCCATGGGCAACAGGAGTCAAACCAGTGCCAGGAGACTGTAGAGAAGTTCTCAGGAACACACCAGGCATTCAGGCCCTTCGACTGCTGAGGTGTCCCCAGACCGGTGCTTTGCATCCTGGGTCTGAAGGGCTGAAAAAATCTTTAGAGCCAGAGCAGATCGGAGTCCCATCTTGTGGACTCACAGGTCACAGGGCATCAGCAGGGCTGTACTGGGTGCAGGGAGGGAATCACTGCCCAGGGCGTGAGCAGATCCCCCTCTGCCCTCCCCTCTCTCTTCACACCCTGGAACAGAGATTGTGTTTCCCATGTTGGTCCTCCCTGCCGGGCTGTATTCCCAGCTGGAGGGGACACAGGCTTCACACTGGGGAGATGCAGGAGAGCCCAGTCTCATCTAGAGGAGCAGGGTCCCACCACACCTGCTGGGTGGCCAGGCCTGCAGCATGCAGACCCCACTCTGTTCCCCACACACCTCCTGCCTGGGGCTGCAGGGTGCCCAGCAACAAGGCAGGCATGCCTGGGGCTCTGGTGCCATTGGGGTGGTGGCCTTTGGACCAGCCTCTGTCTGTAAGGGACTCAGGAGATTCTCTGCTTCCATGTTAGTGGCAAAGTTCGTGTCCCAGCTTCTTCTCCCTGGAGAGCTGAGGATTTCATTCTCAGGAGAAGGAGGAAAAGGAAAGCCTCTTGTCCATGGGATCACCCCGTCAACCCTCTACTGTCTTCTCCTTCTCTATCACCCCCAGAAGTCCTTTGGCAGGGGCATTGTTTGGTTTCTGACCCTCTATTGGTCCCTGCTTTGAGCAGCACGTTGCACTACAGGCCTCCTGTGGTCCCTTCAACCTGAATTATCCTGAACGCCTATGATCTCAGGCCCCATTTCAAGCACAGAGCAAATGTCTCTGGGACAGGAGTCCTTTGTGCTTTATGTGACTATCTAAAAGAAGGCAGGTGAACACCTCCTCCTCCCCGTTGACTGTAAGGGCAGCCTGGGAGGCACTGCCTCAGGCATAGCTACATTACAATGGAAGTTCTTTGCATCCACCTTTAACCACCTGAAAGGCCATTGCCTGGAACCCCTCAGCGGTGAGGGGAGAAAAACAGGCTTTTCTGCAGTGTGATTTCTGTACCTCTGTAGTTTTTACCTCTAAGTAGATGGTGCCATCCTCCCCTTGGTTTCTTGCCAGAGGCTCAGGCTGGATGGGGATGTGAATGTGGAGGTTATCTGTCACTGCAGTGACCGTGAGACAGTAGAGAGGTAAGAGGAATAACAGAATGGCCACCCTGGACTGCAGCAGAGAGGAATTCATCTTGTTTAGGATGGAGTTAGGCAAGCGTAAGCTCACCTGGAGCTGGAGTTGGAGCTAAAGCTGGAGGTAGGAAGGGATGGGGAGGATAACCTGAAGGGCTTCTACAAGGATGTTGGCAGCACAAAGCATCCATCCAATGGAAAATGTGTTCTCCCTGCTCAGTGGGGCAGGGGATTTAGTGACAAAGAGAGGGGAAAGGCTGAGGAGCTCATTGCCTCTTTTCCCTGGTCTTTTCCTGGTTTTGTCTACTGCCAGGCCTCCCTGGCCCCCGAGTCCTTTGGCAGCACCTGTGTTAGCAAAGCCTCACCCATGGTAGTGGAAAATGCAGCTGGGGAGGACTTTTGCCCAGTGGGCACATAGAAGTCCATGGGATCAGACGGGAAGCACCCCAGGGTGGAGGGAGAGGTGGCTGGAGTCACTGCAACACCACTCTCAATTGTCTGAGAAATGTCAGGGTAATCAGGAAGGTTCCTGATGACTGGGAAAAGGCAGGCATCTCAGCCATTTTCCAGAAGGGCAAGAGGGAGGGTCTGGGGAATGTCAGGCTTGTCATGTTCATCTCAGTCCCTGGGAAGGTGATGGAGCAAATCCTCCTGGAAACCATCTCCAAGCATAGGAAGGAGAAGGCCTAGAAGAGGCAGCATGGATTGACCAAGGGGAACTGCAAAGCATGCCTGACCAACCTGATTGCCTTCTACCATCAGATGAATGCCTGTGTGCACAATGAAAAGGCAGTGTGGTGAGATGTTTTAGGGACTCCTTTAAAACACCACGGGAACACGTGTGTTGAGATTTCTGCAAATTTGGCCATCCAGAAGCAGAGCGTTTCCTTGAAGCTGGTCACCCTGCTTTCCTCACCAGTCGAGAGAGCTTGACACCTCAGAGTGTGACATGCTCTGCGCAAAGAGTGAGGAGTGGCATGGACAGCCATGGGCAGGGGGTGGTTTTCTGAGCCCTGGGCTCTGTGTGAGACACAAAAATATCTTGTTTAGTGGTGCAGGCCAGATTATAACAGAAATGTTTAGGAAATGAATTAAAAATGAAACATGAAAGAAATTAAGAAATAGATTGAAAGCAAAGAAATGTTTTTTACACTTTCCAACTTTTTTCTTTCTGTTCTTATTATCTTTCTTGATTTATTTTCTTTTTCTTAATATAGGGGTCTTTTAGGGGAATGTGTTATTTTTCTTTTTTTTTAAAAAAGGAAAGAGATTTTCAGAGCTGGGGTGGGATGCAGTCACAGGGTCATGAACAGCTGGTGCCATTGCAGGTGCCCTGGTCCCCTCTGCACAGCCTCCCTCTACAGCTCCGAGGGGCTCCGGTCTCCCGCAGGTCCCCTGTGAGAGCTGCCAGGCCCAGGCAGGTCCCTCAGAGGCACCGGGGCCTCTCCAAGTGCCCCTGGGTGCTTGTGGTTGGACACCTGAGCTCTGCCTGGAAAGGTGAAGAACTGTTTTCAACATGTCAAAAATAGGAGCACACTTTCATCAGCACAAAAGATTGGCTAATTTTTAATGTCAATGTTTTCCTATGATGAAAGAGTGGAAATCTTCAGGAAGGGTGTTAGTCTTGGGAGAAGAAATATCGATCTGCCCATTAACTTGCATTACCACTGCTCTGTCTCTTATGCTGTGGGTTTAATCTCAGTAACCTTTTACATATTTCCATATATCCTGCTTAATTGATCATTTCTAAAGTCATCTTTGCATCAGAGTTTCTGGGCATGTGCACAGTTGAGGATTGTATTTTATTTCTTATGACACTGGATCAAGATTATTTTTGTTTGTCTGCAATTAAGACAAATCCTTCTGCGCCTGTTTGCAGCTAGTTCTCGAAGGAAAGCAGGTGGGAATTGGTGCACATGAGCTGTACCATTCAGCTACAGCCTTGAGTGGCAAAAGGTTTGATTTTCACAAGAGTGATCTGAAGTCCCCAGTGGTTGATGAGAGAACTGGTAGGGCTGGGAAGGTGGGAGGAATATTTTCCATGGATGTCTGACATCAAGGATGCTACTTTTTCTACATGTCCCGACATCATTAGGAGACACTCTGGATCCATATCAGTTGGAGAATGTGGATATCACCCTAATTTGAAAGCTGAAAACTAAGGAAAACTTCAAAAGCAGAAATCCTTTTTTTTTCTTTTTTGTGCTCATTGAAATCTTCCTCTTTTAAATACACTCCTGAAACCTCCCAATTAGCCACACAAGAATTGAAGAAAATTATGGAAAGAGGCATGGCTCCTTAGGGGTTTTTGCATTTTAATGACCCCTCGGCTGTATTTGGTACCGAGCCCATGAACCTCAGGTGCTGAGACTGAACAAACCTCTCAAGAAAGTCAGAAGAAAATCCCCAAATTTCTTGGAAAGATAATGGGTCCCACTGAGGGCCATTACCAACAAAGGCTCCCCAGGGGCTGATTAGAGCAGAAAGTTGGAGGCCCTGATTGCAGGTAGGCAAAGGCAATGTGAGGGTGGCTGTGATGCCAAGTCAACCTTGATGCGTGTTATCAAGCAAACCAGCCAGGCACTGACACCCCACTCCTGGATAGGGTGATGCTTTCCATCAAGTATTGCTCAGGCCTCTTCCTGGGGCCAGTGTGAGGTGAGGGTGCAAAACGCCAAGTGCAGGACAACATTACAGCACCTCCTGGGGTCCCCAGTGGTGAGAAGGCAACAAGGCCACAGTGCTCTAAGGAAACATCATCTTCTTGCAGGCCTCGGTGGCAGACGCACCAGCCGTAGCGAAAGGGAAAAAGACCTCAGTTCTTTTGGAGGCTTTCAGCCTTCACAGCGCCCTTGGTCATCTCCAACATAGGCTGTCCCAAGCTGTCACAAAGCTGTGCCTCTTTCCCTGCAGCCTGTAGACACCCAACCTGCTTCCCCACCTTGCTCTCACTGCACGATCTCCTCACCTTTACTGAAATCCCTCTGTCCTTGTTGGCAGCTCCTTGAAACACAAAGCTAGGGACTGATCACGCAGTCCTTCTGGGTGTCCAGTTGCATCACAGCTCTACCCTATGAGTGACGTTCTTGCTACCTGAAGTCCAATCTGAACCTCTCAAGATGCACTTAGTGGCTCTTTCTCCTTCGCATGCTCTTTCCCACTTCCAAGAAAAGCTCCCTCATCTCTGAAACCACCCTGTCACAAGCAGTCACAGGTGACTACTGTATTGGTCTTAGAAACTTCAGCAGGCTAAAGAAGTCCAGGTCCCTCAGCCTCTCTGCATGGGCCATGTGCTTCAGGCCCCCAACCTCATCTGGGCAGACCTCCTCTGGACCCTCTCCAGTTGCTCCCCATTCCTGCAGCACTGGGCAGCCCACACTGGGAGATGCTATTCCAGATGTTGCCACACCAGTCCTGAGTGGAGGGGGATAAGAACTGCCCTTGCCTGGGTGGCCATGCTCTTCCTAATGCAGTCCTATATGTAGCTGGCCTGATTTGCAGTGAGCACATACCACTGGCTCATATGCCATTCCCCATAACTTCCAGGGCCTTCTCTTCAAGGTCATTCCTCTGTCGGTCAGGTCTCTGCCTGTCCTGATGCACAGGCTGTTCTGCCCCACTGATGAGCCTTTCAAACACAACAGGATGTGCATACCCCTGCATACCCCACCTTTACCTGGCTTTCTGGTAGAGCATGATCCATTCATGAAAGCCCTCTGAGCTCGATCATCCAACCAGCTTTTTGCCCATCTGGATGTCTAGTGGACATCCACTACTCTCCTCTCCTCCACAAGTACAGCTCCATGACACACTCCTCATCAACGTGAGGCTGAATGGCCTGCAGCTCCCCAGGTTGCCCATGTGGCTGTTTTTGAAGATGGACACAACATATTCCTTCTGCTGCTCATTGGGACCTCCCCTGATCTCCACAACCTTTCAAAGATGACAGCAAGCAGCCCTGCTGTCACAGCAGCCAGCTCTGATGCCAGCCATCCAATCCCATAGACTTGTAGAGGTTGAGTTCTAGAGGCTTGGGCACTGTAGGCTGGTTTTCTCCTCAGCAGTCCTGACTCTAGGCACAACAGCTCAGGAGACCTTCTTGGTGAAGACTGAAGCCAGGGAGGACTTGATTTCCCCAAACTTATCTGCATCCACTTTTGCTAGAATCCCTGCCACAGTCAGCAGTGAGCCCACATTTCCTTCTTTATTCTTTTACTGTCACTGAAGCAGCAGCAGATCTTCCTCCTGTCCTCAACCACCCCCGCAAGTGTCTCTATCACAGAGGAGCTTTGGCTTCCTTAACACCATCCCGACTTTGCTGGACAATATTTCCAAATTCCTCCTTTGCTGCCTCGGCCTTCTTCCCCTTTCCGTATGCTGCCTTATTGCCCTGGAGCTCATGTGGGAGCTCCCTGTTTAGCCAAGCTGGGGTCCAGAGATGGCTACTAATTTTACAAACTGTTTGTATGGGACATTCTTGTGCTTGATGGGTGCTTAATGACCTGCCAGTTTTCCTGAGCTCCTCTACTCCTCAGAGCTCCCTCTCTTTGTTAATCCCATGGAAGAACTCTATACCTTCAAGCTAGCCATTCACACACAGGACATCCCCCTCCTCATCTTCCCTGCTGATGTCTCCTGTAAAACTTGCACCCTGCCATTGAAGGACTCCATCATGTGAGTGATCCCACCACATCTCAGGTGTTCCAACTATGGGGCAGTCCCGTGACAGGCTGCATATGTTTGCATATATTTTGGCTTCAGCACCTCAGCTGTGGTGCCGACTGAAGATTTGTCACAGGGAAAACTTTTAGCAAGGACTTGATGTATGCAAAGGCTTTGATTGCAAGTGGTGACATGCTGGCCTAGATAGCAGGTGGCAATGTAATGGTGAAAGGAGGTTTCTACTAAGAGAGGAAAGCCTGCAAGGCCAAGGCCAGGGAGAAACAGACCTGGGCTGTGCAGGAATGGCAGGAGAGGGGTTTGCTGCCTGAGCTGACTCTGCAGCACCTTGGGGCCTCTGACAGAGGTGAACTGATCTCCAGGCAGGACAACGTGCCACTGAAGAAGTCCCTGGGTGTGGGCAGCCTGTGATCCAGCCACCCTAAGGATATCATTAGCCCAGTTCCTGTTCATATCACCTGGGGGTGAGAAGAGGTTCAGAGGGCGGAGAGCAAGAAGGGTTTGAGAGTGCAGATACTGGAGTGGAGACCTTGGTGTGATGTGCCTCCCATTTGTGCAGCATGCTTGGATGTAGACGGGATGGACTTTGCCTAAAGGCAGTGGTGGGATTCATTTGTTTGGGCACACACAGGAAACCCAAGATGCCCTGGGGCACTTGCCCAGTGCCACTCCAAAGGGCCATGGCTTTCCTGGACGTCCCATGCTGTATCTGCTAGACACACGTGGTTTTGCTGGACACCCCAGGCACCTGACATGGCCCTGCCAGCCTATTTCTATGTCATTAAATCAAGTGTTCGCACTGAATTGCATTAGCTGTGTGTAACATTGGGATCTTCCTATGTATCAGCTTTATAGTGAGTGGAGCTCTAGTAGTAGTAGGCATCTAGTGTCATTTGAGATGGCCAAGGAAATTCTCCACCTGGCCCCTAGCTGATGCTCCATAAGTATGTGGGTCTCCCAGTTGCTCCATCAGAGCAAGAAGACACTGGCACATGTCCTGGACCACATCTGTCTCTTCCAATATCACCATGTGTGTGTTTGTGATCAGCTGACTCCCACCCTCCATCTCCAGTGATTATAACCGGAGCTTATGCAAGGAGCTTGCGTGCAGAGATCTATTTTGTGCTCACTTCAGTTTTGGCAAGGGGAATCCCACCTCCTGCGTGTCTGTGGAGTTCACGGGAGTTAGCTGAATCCCACTGTGTCCCACGGGCTTCTAAATGGGCATGAGGTACCCAGATAGACTCATCTGAACCAGCATCTAAACCATGGGTAAATGAATTCCCTGCCTGACCCCTTCTAGGTGTCCTGCCTAGTTAAGACATGGGAATATGGATTTCCAAAGTGGGACATTTCCACCTCTCGTAGATAACCATCCTCTGATGAAACAAGGGACAGTGTTGTAACTGGTCTCTCTGCATTTTTTAGAGAGGTAGCAAAGGTGATTATTTTGGTTTACCTCGGTGAACATTTCCCAGGAGGAGGGAGCACAAGGGACAGGGAAAGTCATGAGCTCAGCTGGGCCTCTGCTCCTGAGTGGGGCCAGGATCCAGGGATGGAGGGAGCTTATGGCAATCAGGAAGCACTGCCCAGAGACAGCTGTGTGCAGGAGCAGCTCCTCTGCCAGGAACAGCAGGGCTCCGGGCACTGCCTGCTGCTGCTGCTAACATGAAAGGTGACAAGGCAGAGAGAAGTGCAAGGCAGTGTGGAGAGGGAGGCCAGAGGAGAGATGCTTGTGGGAGAAATCTTCACAGCCCCTGACACGGTAAGTCTCTGGCTGCAGGGCAATGCTACTGATGTTCCTGCAGGGGTCTTCTGAACCCCTCCCATCCCATCACTGATAGGCTTTTTAGGGATCACTCTCCCGGCTCCTCCAGCGCATAGGCAGAGGAGGAGATGCTTCAGAGCAGGGATTCCCTGCCACACTGTCACAGGGACAGGGCATCCTGCTACCTTCTCCCAGGGATGCTGCAGGTGTGTAAAGCCGGGGTTTGCACACAGGTCTGCACAGGGCTGTAATTCAGAGCAGTGTCCCTGTGCCACAGGGTGCTATGTGCCTGGGGCAGTGACTCTACCATCTGCGAGGGTCTGCACTCAGCCTGCCTGAGGAGATCCCTACAGCGATGCGGGGAGAAGCTCTGGGTTGGAGGAGAGACCCCTGGCAGGGCATGTTGAGGATCCTTTCAAGAGGATGCTGCGTAGATCAGGGTTGCCCGCAGCTCCAGCTCACTCCCAGGACATATCTGGAGGAGAATTTCCAAAAGGAAGTTCAAGGCAGGGGACACATGAAAGGGAAGGAGCTGTCGTGAGCCTGTGCTTTCAGTCTGATTCTCTTTGGGTGCGGTGAAATGGGATTGCATCTGTCAGCTTTAGACAGGGGACGGAGGCACCACAACAGTGACACTGAGAGAGGAGCAGTTCTGGGAGGGACTCAGCAAATGCCTTCATCCACCCCTCAGCCTAAGGACAGAACCAGCATCACCTTTCCAGCCTCAGCAAGGTTTCTCTCCCCTGCTCTGTAGCACCTGCAAACACGGAGGTGCCCTGGGTAGTGTCCTGCCCCCGGGAGGTTTCTGCAGGACAGAGCTGAGCTCACAGCGGGTGGGATGGGGTGTGTGAGCACTGAGAGGGGAGAGACGTGGGGACAGAGAAACAGTTCCCCACAGGGACGGCTCCAGGCAGCAGAGTCATGGTCAGAGTGTGAGAGGAAACTGTCAACTCCAAGGCCTCCTCTCCTCCCCCAGCCAGCACAGCCCTCTGCTCTCAAGGCTGGGGTGTCCAGGGCAGGAGTCGTTTGCTCGGCAGCCGGACATGCAGGGGAGGAGACACTCCTGAGCGTCCCTCTGTCCCTCCCTGGCCCTGCCTCCCTCACCACAAATATCATGCTATTGCTCCATGTTTCCCACCTGCCTGTGCTGCCCTTGTCCTTTGCCTTGGATTCTCTGGGCAGGGGGGATTCTAATGCAGTTCAGACACCAAGACCCTGTGGGTGCTGCCCTGCAGACGTGTCCTTGACAGTGAGGTGCCCAAGTGCCCCTCTCACCTGTGGGGCTTTGGGCAATGCAGTGTGGGGGGCTGGGAACGAGCCAACTCTCTTGCCAGGACACCCCATCCTCAGGACATTCCGCCATTTCCCTGGGGTGTCTGGCTGGGCTGCAAGCTGCCCTCCACAAGGACACAGCTCTCCCATTGCAGCTGCATGTTATCTAGGTGCTCCAGGCAGATGCCACCTAGATACTGAGGCCACTCTGGGACATGCTGGTGGGAAGCTAGATGTGGGCAGCTGGAAGGAGTCCGATGTGCTGCTGGCTAGAAGGGGAGGGCTGAGACCTGCCTCACATCCCCTCAGAAAGAGTGCTGATGGGCACTTTGCAAGTGCATTCCTCTGCTCTCCTCGGTGTTGTTTCTTTTTGGGGTAACACGAGTGCAAGTGTCCTCCACCTCCAAGGTGGGAGCACAGGGCACCTGGGAGGAAGGCAGATGGACAGGCCAGCTCTGCTCCCTCTGCACTCAAGCCAGAGTGAATCCTTTTGCCTCTGAGGAGTCACAGCTGGTCACTCTGAGTGCAGTAGCAATGCTGAGGATTTCTACCTCCAGGAATTCTCCTCAGGTGTGACAGGGTCAGCTAAAACAAACAAAAGAAACCTTAAAACTCTTAATGACCCCACATTATTTAGAAGTGGGAGTGAAGATGCTGAAAATCCCTTCAGCATTATGAATGGATTAAATCTGACTGGAACTGTCAGAAGTTTAAAAGTTTAGTCACCCCTGTTCTCATGTACACAGCGCTGTAGGTCAGGGCTGACTCTTCTGGAGCCCACGGGCAGAGTCCTCTGCTCCTCACAGCAAACCCACCTGGCATAATACAGAGCTCAAGTGACAGAGCTCGATGACAGTGCTGCTTAGTTGGGTAGAGGTAATGAGTGAGTGTTTGAGAGGGTTTTATGAGAAAGCTTTGCTCACAGAAGTCTGTCCTAACATTTCAATGTCTCTTCTTCCCCACACAGTCCCCCGTTCCTGGAAGGAGCCAATGTCCAACAGCAGCTCCCTCAATGAGTTCCTCCTCCTGGCATTTGCGGACACGCGGGAGCTGCAGCTCTTGCACTTCTCGCTCTTCCTGGGCATCTACCTGGCTGCCCTCCTGGGCAACGGCCTCATCATCACAGCTATAGCCTGTGACCACCGCCTCCACACCCCCATGTACTTCTTCCTCCTCAACCTCTCTGTTCTGGACCTTGGCACCATCTCCACCACAGTCCCCAAATCCATGGCCAATTCCCTGTGGGACACCAGGGCCATTTCCTACTCAGGATGTGCTGCCCAGGTCTTTTTCTTCTTTTCCTTAATTTCAGCAGAGTATTCTCTCCTTACTGTCATGGCTTATGACCGCTATGTTGCCATCTGTAGACCCCTGCACTACGGGACCCTCATGGGCAGCAGAGCTTGTGTCAAAATGGCAGCAGCTGCCTGGGCCAGTGGTTTTCTCAATGCTCTGCTGCACACTGCGAACACATTTTCAATACCACTCTGCCAAGGCAACACTGTAGAGCAGTTCTTCTGTGAAGTTCCCCAGATCCTCAAGCTCTCCTGCTCGGACTCCTACCTCAGGGAAGTTGGGCTTCTTGTGGTTAGTGCCTGTTTATTCTCTGGGTGTTTCATTTTCATTGTGCTGTCCTACGTGCAGATCTTCACTGCTGTGCTGAGGATCCCCTCTGAGCAGGGACGACACAAAGCCTTTTCCACATGCATCCCTCACCTGGCTGTGGTCTCCCTGTTTATTAGCACTGGCCTGTTTGCCTACCTGAAGCCCCCCTCCATCTCCTCCCCAGCTCTGAATCTGGTGGTGACTGTTCTGTACTCAGTGGTGCCTCCAGCAGTGAACCCCCTCATCTACAGCATGAGGAACAAGGAGCTCAAAGATGCCCTGAGGATACTGATCCAATGGGTCCATGATCAGCACTAATAACTGTCCCATGTGTGTGCACTCATCATTCACAGGGCATCTGGCATCAAGACTCTGTGTTATTCATTTCTCTTTTTTCTTACTTTTCTCTGGTACATTCTTGTAAAAAGAAGAAAAAAAAAGTTTTGGTTTGTGCCACTTCTCAGTAATCTCTCATTTGAATCTGATGCAGAGACCATGTTGAAGCAGGAAGCCAGGCTTCCCCCTTCATCAGCAGACATGGGGGAATCTCAAAGCTCACTAATCTGAGCTCCCTGAGATGCCCCCATGGAAATGCGGAGAGTTTCCCTTTGCAGGGTCTCTTTCGGCACTGACACCAAGGGATCTCAGGGGCACAGAGTCAGGCTCCAATGAGTACAGGCGGGGTGAGACCATGGGTCCCGTGTCCATTAGGACAGCTCAGCACCCCTGGCCACAGTCAGGGTGTGATCTCAAACCCCTCTCCTTTGAGGGTGGCAGGCAAGTGTCACCGTGGGCTGGTCCTTTCCCTCTCCAGTGCTCCAACACTACAAGTGGAGCGGGAGTGGAGGGGAGGAGAGTCAGGCAGCAGCTTGTGGGGACAGACCCCGTGCTTGACAGTATCATCCACCCATTGCCACAGCAAGCATTTCCTCACTGCAGCCTTCCCATGGGGGCTGCAGCTTTCCTGGAGACACATTCCCACGCAGCAGTAGGACTTTCTCTTTTTAGAGTTGTTCCTCCTGTTCATTTCCATGCTGGTGTTCTGCACTCTATTCTGTGGATATGGCCCAGGAGTTCTCATAACCTGGTGGTGGTAGGGTTGTGTTTCCATGTGCATGTGTCCTGGAAGTACAGGCAGGACGAGGCACTGGGCACCCTTATGCCACACCTGCCCTCCAGAATAACATTTCAATAATAAAGAAGGATCTCCCTTGTGACATGCCTGAAGTCTGGCCTTTCTTCAGAAGCTGGAGTGAAAAATACTCCAAAGGGATTGCACCACAAAAGGGCCTGCTGCTCTGCTTGTGAACTCCTTGGGATCCAGGGGATGAGCTCAGGGTCCCTGGGTCTGCTAGGGACTGAGGGCTGGATTCTGGGATCATCTGTTGGTGACCAGTGAAGATGGGGAATGGTCTCTGAATTGCCTGCCCTGGGCTGTCCCACAGGTGACAGTGCTGATGAGAGATGCCCAACCTTCTGGAGGGAAATCTGAGCCCCAGGAGAGCTCAGGGGATCTCCAGGGACAGCATGTGCCTGGGGGTGGGCAGTGAGTGGAGCCTCTTTAAATGAGTGACAGTCCACGGTGGTGGAGAGACAGTCCATGATGGAGTAACCAGAAGGTAAAGCACTAAATCCAGGTATGCATGGGGAAACGAGGTCTCTGCAATCCCCGGAGAGGCAGTGAGGACCCAAGAGGCCCAGGGAAGGGGCACGGGAGAGTGATTCCTGCATCCTCAGTGAAACACCACAGGCTGGAGCTAGTGAATGCCCAAACACATCTCCTGCCATTGCAAACACCCTGGGATCACCCTGAGCACTGTCCATGAGCAGAGACGTGTCAGCAGTATTAGTGGTGGTGATCCTTGTCCTGCTGGATCTGCTTCCCTCCCTGACCAGCATGGCCAGAGCCGAGTCAGGAGTCACCCCATGGCCTCATGGCCACACAGCAACTTGCTCTGCAGAGCAGCACCGCCAGCCCAGGGCGCTGCAGGGAGGACAGGGCAGCGGTGCAGGAGCGGCCAGGCCAGCATGGACACACTGACCTGGGGAAAGGCTCTCTGGGGAGCAGGGATGTCCCAGGACAGAAGCAGGGCAGCGTTCAGAGATAGGAAATGAGAACGAGAAGCAGGTTTCCCTGTGCACCAGCTGGGGGCAGGCAGCTCTGTCCTCGAGGCAGCAGGAGCTGCTGGAGGGACTGCAGGACAAGGGCTCTCGTGCTGTGCTGGGCAGCAGGGTGGGCATGGAGGGGCTGCAGGCAGACAGGGAGGGGGATGTGCTGGGCACAAGAGCAGGGCAGACAGAGTGACTGTCCCCATTGCGGGGCCTCTCACCCCTGCTGGGGGCCTTGGGTCATGCCTGAGTTACACTGTGGACATGGCTGTGCCTGGCCCTGCACCTCTCGGGTCCTGACCTGTCCCTGTCCCCATCCTGCTGAGCTGACTCCCCATCTCTACCTTGGAATAAAGTCAAGAAAGCCTTGGCAAGGGAAGCTGGCATCCAAGGAGATCCCAAAGAAGGTTGTAGGTACAAAAGGTGACCCTATATCCATAGCAGCAACTCTTGCCTGACAGGCAATTTAAAGGTGTCAGGAGAGCTTCGGATTTGGACCCTCTACCCAGGGAACACTGCATGCAGAGTCTTAGCTGCATGAAGAAGTGAAAGTGGTCACTTGGGGTCTGATTTGATGATGCCCAGTTATGACAACAGGTCTTTCTATGTCACAGCTCGACTGTTTATGAACCATTTGTGATTGGGTTCTTGCTACAAAGAGGATGTTGTTGGGAACAACAGGAGCGGGGCTGCTCCATACGGGAAGTGGAGCCGGAAGCTGAAGGTGCCGGCAAGGCAGGCAGGGCAGGGACGCACTGACAAGATGTGCTCTCCCACGGTGCCCAGATAAGAAGAGCAGAGCAAGTTTGGGGATGGTAACTGGGGTCAGGTACAGTCCAGCAATGGCCAGACAAGAATGGAGGGCTCCAGCTAGCCCTGGTTTGTGTGGGAGCTTGGACGGAGACCTCCAGAGGTCCCTTCCCACCAAAACTCCTCTGAGATTCCATGAATTCTTGCTCCTCAGCCTCTGCTGTGGCACGGCTGGCAGGGGGATGAGAGCACCTGGGGCAGGGCAGAATGACCCCGGCTGGGAGAGCATCGGGGGAAGATCCAGAGGTCCCTGGCTCAGCCCTGGCCTTTGGAAAACTCCCTTGTGCACCCCAAGAGGCTCCATCTGCCTCTTCCACCCTGCCCTGTGCTCCCCTCCCATCAGACAAAGCAGTGGCCATCATTAGCTGGGAGCTCTCTTCCCCACGGGGAGGAGAAGGTGGTCCTTTACCAGCCCCACACTGCCTTTTCCACCCCCGGCCTTTTCAGCTGTGTGTGGCTGGCTCTGCCCACTTGCCTTCACCACAGTCATGGCTGCCCTGAAGCCCATGAAAATTCCGGTGCTCCTATCCTCGAGCTGGCATCCACCCTGCACCAGAAGCCTGGTTGGCAACAAAGGCATCGCCCGTCCAGTATCCCGGCCTTGCAGATGAGGGCAGGGTTCTTTGCTCCAATTTCTTGGCTCCTCCCCCTGCTCCCAGCACTGCTGCTGCTGTGTCCATGTCAAACCCTCCTGCCATCAGACTGCCCCGGGCCGGAGGCAGCTCCAGCTCCCTTCAGGGCTGCACTGGAGCCATTCAGGAGAGGGCTGAGGTGGGGCTGGCACTGCCACAGTTGGTCGGGAGAGGGCAGCTCCCACAGAATCACAGAATCACAGAATCGCTGAGGCTGGAAGGGACCTCTGGAGACCGTCTACGTCCAACCCCCTGCTCAAGCAGGGTCACCTACAGCATGTTGCACAGGATCTGGTCCAGGCGGGTTTTGAACATCTCCAGAGAAGGAGACTCCACAACCTCTCTGGGCAACCTGTTCCAGTGCTCTGTCACCCTCACAGTGAAGAAGTTTTTCCTCATATTCAGATGGAACTTCCTGAGTTTCAGGTTGTGCCAGTTGCCTCTCGTCCTATCTCTGGGCACGACCGAAAAGAGTCTGGTTCCATCCTCTTGACACCCTCCCTTCAGATACTTATACGCATTGATTAGATACCCTCTCAGTCTTCTCTTCTCCAGGCTAAACAGGCCCAGCTCTCTCAGTCTTTCCTCATAAGAGAGATGCTCCAGTCCCCTAATCATCTTTGTAGCCCTTCGCTGGACTTGCTCCAGTAGTGCCACATCCCTCTTGTACTGGGGAGCCCAGAACTGGACACAGTAGTCCAGCTGTGGCCTCACCAGGGCTGAGTAGAGGGGGAGAATCACCTCCCTCCACCTGCTGGCAACACTCTTCCTCATGCACCCCAGGATACCATTGGCCTTCTTGGCCACAAGGGCACATTGCTGCCTCATGCTTAACTTGGTGTCCACCAGCACTCCCAGGTCCTTCTCCGCAGAGCTGCTTTCCAGCAGGTCAGCCCTGAACCTGTCCTGGTGCATGGGGTTATTCCTCCCCAGGTGCAGGACCCTGCACTTGCCTTTGTTGAACTTCATGAGGTTCCTCTCTGCCCACCTCTCCAGCCTGTCCACGTCTCCCTGAATGGCAGCACAGCCCTCTGGGGTACCCACCACTCCTCCCAGTTTTATATCATCGGCAAACTTGCTGAGGGTGCACTCTGTGCCTTCATCCAGGTCATTGATGAAGAAGGTGAACAAGACTGGACCCAGACCTGACCCCTGGGGGACACCGCTAGCCACAGGCCTCCAACTAGACTCTGCGCCACTGATCACAACCCTCTGAGCTCTGCCATTCAGCCAGTTCTCAATCCACCTCACTGTCTGCTCATCTAGCCCACACTTCCTGAGCTTGCCTATGAGACCAAGCACAGTCCCCAGGGTGCAGGATCCAGAGGTAGTGTGAGGGACTGAAGAACCTCCTATCAACCCATCTGTGTGGGCAGGGATGGGTCTGGGGTTGTGGCTCACCAGTGAACCTCATGGCTGCCTCCTGCAAGGATGCCTCAGGGTTCTCCAAGTACGGTAGGCTCTGGTGCAGGTACCGCTCTGCTCTGCTCCTCTCCCTACCTCTTTGTTCATCTCTGCCCCAGGCCAGGCAAGCACCACAGAGAGTCAAGCATGAGACAGAGCAGCCGAGGGCAGAGAGGGGGCTGGTTTGATCTAGTCCCACAGTGCAGGACACCAAGGCCAGCACAGGGAACGGCCAGAGAACAACAGGGCAAAAGGTTTCCTGACAGGCAGCAGGGCCTGTGGCAGGAGGCACAAATTGACATGCCAATGGGCACATGTGCAGAGGGACACACAGCACCCATAGCCACGCATACAGACCCCTGGACACGCCAGAAGAACCCCTGGCTCTCCCACCAGCCTTCCATCATCAAAGCTGGCAGAAGCTTCTCTGCCAGCTGCAGAGCAATGGGGCTGGAGCCCTTCTGGTGTAGGGGGCTAAGGATGTTTCTCAGCAACATCAGGCTTCCCACACGCATGTCCCTGCCAGCATCCTGCAGCCACTCCATGATATCTGGGAGCAGGCTCTGCATTCTCCTTGCCTGTGTGAAACACACAACTTCCTTTTAGTGAAGCAAGGCCAGACCCTCCTGCCAAAAGTGCTCTGGGTGCCGACTTCCCATCAGGGCTCAGTGTCCGGGGCCAGGGCTCTGCACACACCCACGGCACAGAGGCTGCAGTGCAGGGCAGAGATCTCCCAGGTTGCCCTCAGCATGCTATGACCTCTATTTGGAGGAAGGCTGCTGCCTCGAGGCTCAGGAGCAGCCGTCTACGTTAGCCTGACCCTGTGCTCTGGCTCATCGTCCTTCTTGTAGCGTGACTTTGGCCGCAGCGCTCCCATGACTGAGGCCATTTGGAGCTGGCTTGCTTGGTGCTGGGCCTGGATCTCTGCCTAGCACAACCAAGACGTGCCAGCAGTGGGAGCTCTTCCTGGTGGGCTCTGGTGCCTTTGTGCTTGTGCAGCCCAGCCAAGTGCCTGGCATGAAAGACTCAGGGCAGATGAACACCTCCTGTCAAGCCCCAGGCTGCCAGCATGCCTTCACCCAGCTGCCCCCCTGCTCACCATCTCGGGACTCTGCGACAGCCTCATGAGGCCTCTGAATGCCAGCCCACACATCTTCAGGCTCTGACTTTGGACATAGCTCTGGAGGAGCGGCAGGACGGCATCATCCATATGGGCAAGGTCAGGGCAATCCAGCAGCTGAAATGCACACAGCAGTGAAAGGCTTGCTGAGCTGGCAGGACTGCCTGCACCGGGCAGCCCTGGATCCCATCCACCTTTCAGGAAAAGGGCACCAGGCCCTGACAAAGCTCAGCGCACAGGCAGCAGGGATGGTGGAGACACCCCCAGACCCTGCTCCCAGCCCTGGGCCTCACGGCACACTGCACACACCGCTCGCCTCCTCCTCCTGTCCTCTGAACCTTCTGCAGCCTCTGGTTCCCATCCCTTGGAGGAGCAATTGAACACAGAGCTGCCACAAAGGAGGCACGAAATCCAAGTGTTTGCAAGTGGCAGCCCAGCAGAAATGAGCCAATGTCAGGGTGACTAAGAGGAGTGCCCCAGCTCCATTGCCCCAGCTCCATTGACCAACACCACCCCACAGCCATGTGCACAAGCCAGCACAGCATTTAGAGGCACCTCCAGAGAGTCACCGCTTGCCCTGAGGCCCACCTCAATGAAGAAAGCCATGGTGGGCATCTGACAAAACTAGTCCTCCCTTCTCAGCAGCCTTGCCAGCTGCTGCAAGATCCAGCGACACAGGTGTCTCGGAGCCCCCCTCACCAGTCTGGCAGCAGGAAGAAGGCAGTGCTGGTCCTCAGCTGAGCAGGCAAACCTCCTCTGGGATTGCTCTGCCCCCTCTAGCCATTTCCCCCCAGCACAGGGCAAGGCAGGCCAAGGCAGTGCTTGGCACACAGCACTTGGCACGCAGCTTCAGCAGCTGGTGGCATTTGCTCATGGAGGGCTGCTCTTTCCGTACCACACTTTGGCATTGGAAAGCCAGGGTCAGTCATCATCAGGTTCCTTTTGGTGGGAGACCAGAGAAACAACCTTCCCACCCGGAAGTCATGGCCTTCCCACACATCCCCTTTCCTGACCCCTTTGGATTCCTGTCCCCCTGGGCCCTTCCCATGTTCTTCTGTGCATCTTGCACCTTTCCTGGGGCTCTGTCCTTGGTGGCAATGCAGGCAGACGGTCCCCAATGCTCTCTGTGATGGGAGTCCAGGCCCCACAGGAGGGCACTCCAGCTCTCCGGGAGGGAACACTCCTGCGAGAGACCCTCTCCCACAACTCCTAACACCAACTGCTCCCCCAGCAGCTCTCAAAGATGAGCAGCAACGGGGCAGGGAGCTCCCATGGCTATTTTGCTGTGTGATCCCTTGCCACAAGCGTTGAGGCTGCAGCCTCTTTCTTGGAGAACTGCGGTCCCCCTTCACCCACAAGGAAGGACATTGTGCAGGGCACCCTGAATTCAGGGAAGAGGTGCTGGGGGAGAGCAGGGTGGAAAGGGCTGTACCTGGCCCTGCATGGTTAGAATTGGAAGAAGATGCCTGTCCATTGCCTACAAAAATTGTTGTAAAACTTAAAAAAACTTTACCTATGCTTTACAAAAGCAAAACAGCTAGTCTCATGTGAACTCAAAAAGAAATTTCTCTGAGATGACTATTAAAATTAAGATTTTTTTTTTTAGGGTAGAAGCAATCCTTCTTTTTCAAACCCTTGAGCTTTGTGTTCTTTGAATTTCATACTTGACCCTATTTAAGCCTAGAAGCCTCTTTTCATACCTACAGGTGTTTATTTTGACAAAGACACCTATGTGCATTCTAGTCTGGTAGCCTAGAACATCTTCTGAGAAATTGAACTCTACTTGCCTCTTGTATTGTGACCAACCAACCAATTCCTGCCATGGAAGAAGGTTCAGGGAAGAACATAGGTTGTAATGGACCACAGCTGCCGCAAAGCAAGCAGAATTTATCTCAGCACAAAGGGAACCAGAGGGTGGCCTTTGTTTTAGGCCACCCTCCAGACTCATGTAAACACCTGAAGACTGGAAATAAATCCTTGCAGGAGCAGAAGTAATTATCAGCAGAGGGAATGTGCACCCCAGCTGAGTTGCAACTGGACTAGCAAGTGTTGCTGGTTTGAACCACTGGTTTGCTTCTTTCCCTTTTCCCAGAGAAATGCCATCTGATAATGGATCACATTTTAAGCATAAAGAACTGCAAACTTGGCGTGCTTCAGACAGAGGACAGTAGACTTTTCACCTATGGTATCAACCTCCAAGTAATGGGGTAGTAGAAAGATGGAGTGGACAACAGAAAGAACAGCTGCACAAGAGTGACTCTTCTCTCATAGAATACTTCTAAATGGGGATCCCATTTGTGGGAAGTTGCAAGGCAGCTAACTAAGTGACAAACTCCTATGGGAAGCCCCATAGATAAGGGGTTTGTGTCAGTAGCTGCATGAATTCCTGTTAAAACAGAAATAAAACCCCATCAAAGTCCTGGAGGTGAGGCTGTGGTTAAACATCAGCTCAGGGATCAGTCTGGGTGACTCTGCTCTTTTCCCATGGAAAAGGAGCATGGGATGCTGTAGACACTGAAGGCAGTAAGTTAACCATTAGTGAGATCTGGGTTATGTGCAAGACCTGGGTGTCTTCTCTTGCAGGGAGATGTGGTGTTACCTGCTAACCGCGGGAACACTGATAAATGGAAAACACACCTGAAACATGTCTCTAACAGGTTCTGCCTTTTCACGTTGCCCATGGGACAACTCAGGTATTGAAGATCAGTCACAACCCATCTTCAAAACTATAGTTACAAGAGAAACACCATCTGTAATAGCACGAGGTTAAGGACTGATTGTAGGCAATCATGTTATACTAACCCTAAGATCTAAAGTTAGTCTAAATGTTGCTCTATGTAATGACACACTGGATGGGAAGCTGCACATGGTTCTGACAACAGAGTGAGGTGGGTACTCCAGACATGGAAGGCAACAAAAGCCATTGTGATGCGACCTATGGTTTTGACCAAATCACCACACAGACTTCTGGTTAACTTCTCATATGACTGAACAAACGATGCCTTTTTTTTCACCATTTAATCCATCAGTATCACTTGGAGTAACCTTACATCAACTCAACAGCTTTCTCAAGCAGAACACCAAGGTTACTCAACATAGGTTGGAAACTGGAAACGGGAAAACGGTTACAGGAAAGGGAAGGAACAATAATGTATGATACAATGAACAGATTCGGTTAGTGAAAGTGTCCAGGAAAAGAGCGGCCTGCCCTGAGTTGACACACGTAGAAACAGGTTTTCATTTCTTCCTCCCTGCAAGCACCCAATTGTTCCTTTGCTCTTCTCCAGAGACATCCCTGTTCTCCAGAGAGCCTCTCCCCAGGTCAGTGTGTCCATGCTGGCCTGCCCAGCCAACCTGCACCCCTCCACTGTGCTCCCTGGGCTGCCGGTGGTGCTCCGCAGGGCCAGCAGGCTGTGGGGCCCTGGGGTGACTCCACACTGGCTGGGCTGGTCAATGTAGAGCCAGCTGGCCCAGCATCACTGCACCTGACGACCCCCTCCCCAGGCATCTGTGGCTGTGGAAGATGCTCAGAGCAATCACAAGGCATTTCCAATGGCTCAGGATGGGGTCAGGTGTGCCATTAGGTCCAGCCATGGTTTTCATTGTAGGTGACATGAACTGCTCTTGAGGCTGCCTTCCCTGTGCCTGATGAGTCCCCACTGCCTCTCCTGAGGTTGCAGAGCCCTGATTTGGTGCATTCCTTGGTTTGGCCCTTGACTTTGGGTGACTCCACTTGGTTTTGTGAGACTCCACTCACTGCCCATCCCAGGCACAAAGTGCCCCTGGAGATCCCCTCTGCTCACCTGGTGGCTCCATATTGCCTTCCAGAAGGATGGGCATCTGTCACCAGCCCTCTAATATTTGAGACTGTCCCCAGCAGATACCTCTTGAGCACTCACCCTCTCCAGGGACCCTGCGCACCCTGAAGTGAGGGCTGAATTTGGCCCTCATTCCCTAACACATCACCCTATGAGCACATCCTCCTTAGCCCACGGAAAACCCAGGCACGGAAAAAATGGGCTTTTGGGGTACAATTCTCTGAGCGCATTTTTGGCTCCAGCTTTGGAAGAAGAGCCCAGTCTTCAGGCAGTGTACTGATGAAATCCCCTTTTATTACAGAGATGCTGCAAGGGAGGCCAGCTCTGACACAGTGCTCGGCAGATTTACACAAAGCCTCTGAGTCAGACAGACAGGGTTTGTGCCTCTGGAGAGGTGGGATGAATTCAAACTTTTCTGTAAAAACATGACTATCACAGACAGAACTCCCAAAGCACAAGAGTTGCCTGAGATGAACTGGAAATGGCTTGTGAGGAGAGATGGGAAGCTTATTGCTGCCAAACTAGTACCAGTTGAATCAAATTGTTCAGTCCATCCTTGAGCTCCTTGTTCCTCATGCTGTAGATGAGGGGGTTCACTGTTGGAGGCAGCACCGAGTACAGAACAGTCACCACCAGATCCAGAGCTGGTGATGAGAGGGAGGGGGGCTTCAGGTAGGCAAACATGATAGTGCTGACAAACAAGGAGACCACAGACAGGTGAGGGAGGCATGTGGAAAAGGCTTTGTGTCGGCCCTGCTCAGAAGGGATCCTCAGCACAGCAGTGAAGATCTGCACGTAGGACAGCACAATGAAAACAAAACACCCAGAGACTAAAGAAGCACTAAGCACAATAAGCCCAACTTCCCTGAAGTAGGAGTCTGAGCAGGAGAGCTTGAGGATCTGGGGGATTTCACAAAAGAACTGGTCCACTCTGTTGCCTTGGCAGAGTGGTATGGAAAATGTGTTAGCAGTGTGCAGGACAGCACAGATGAAACCACTGCCCCATGCAGCTGCTGCCATTTTGACACAAGCTCTGCTGCTCATGAGGGTCCCATAGTGCAGGGGTTTGCAGATGGCAACAAAGCGATCATAGGCCATGACAGTGAGGAGAGAATACTCTGCTGAAATGAGGAAAAAGAAGAAAAATAGCTGGGCAGCACATCCCAAGTAGGAAATGGCCCTGGTGTCCCACAGGGAATTGGCCATGGATTTGGGGACAGTGGTGGAGATGGTGCCAAGGTCGAGGAGGGAGAGGTTGAGGAGGAAGAAGTACATGGGGGTGTGGAGGCGGTGGTCGCAGGCTATGGCTGTGATGATGAGGCCATTGCCCAGGAGGGCAGCCAGGTAGATGCCCAGGAAGAGCGAGAAGTGCAAGAGCTGCAGCTCCCGTGTGTCCGCAAATGCCAGGAGGAAGAACTCGTTGAGGGAGCTGCCATTGGACATTTGTTCCTTTAGGGCACAGGGGGACTGTCTGAGGAGGAAGACACATTGACAAGTTAGAACAGGCTTCTCAGAGGAAAGATAAATCATAAACCCCCCCGCACACACACACACACACACACACACACACACACACACACATTACCTCTCCCCATCTCATCAGCACCATCATTGATCTCCGTGGCTTGAGCTCTGGTTTGTGCTGGTTTAGTTTGATATGAGGAGCAGGGGCCTCTGCCCATGGGCTCCAGAGGAGTCAGCCCTGACTGACAGCACTGCGTACATGGGAACAGTGGTGACTAAACTGTTACACTCCCAGTTCCGGTCCGATTTCATCCACTCATAGTGTTGAAGGCATTTTCAGCATCTTCACTCCCCCTTCTAAATAATGTGGGGTCATGAAGAGTTTTAGGACTTCTTTTGTTTCCTTTAGCTGACCCTGTCACACCTGAGGAGGATACCTGCAGGTAGAAATCCTCAGCATTGCTGCTGCACTCAGAGTGAGCAGTTGTGATTCTGGAGAGGCAAAAGGATTCACTCTGGCTTGAGTGCAGAGGGAGCAGAGCTGGCCTGTCCATCTGCCTTCTTCCCACCTGCCCTGTGCTCCCACCTCGGAGGTGGAGGACAGTTGCACTCGTGTTACCCAAAAAGAAACGACACCACGGAGAGCAGAGGAATGCACTTGCAAAGTGCCCATCAGCACTCTTTCTGAGGGGATGTGAGGGAGGTCTCAGCCCTCCCCTTCTAGCCAGCAACGCATCGGACTCCTTCCAGCTGCCCACATCCAGACTCCCAGCCGCATGTCAGTGGCCTCAGTATCTAGGTGTCTTCTGCCTGGGGCACCTAGATAACACACACCTGCAATGGGAGAGCTGTGTCCTTGTGGAGGGCAGCTTGCAGCCCAGCCAGACACCCCAGGGAAATGGCGGAATCTCCTAAGGATGGGGTGTCCTGATGACAGAGTTGGCTCATTCCCAGCCCCCCACACTGCATTGCCCAGAGCCCCACAGGTGAGATGGGCACTTGGGCACCTCACTGTCAAGGACACATCTGAAGGGCAGGACCTGCAGGGTCTCAGTGTCTGAACTGCATCAGAAACCCCCCTGCCCAGAGAGTCCAAGGGCAAGGACAAGGACAGCATGTGCAGGTGGGAAACATGGAGCAATACCATGATATTTGTGCCAGGGAGGAAGGGCCAGGGAGGGGCAGAGGGGCACTCATGAGTGTCTCCTCTCCTGCATGTCCGGCTGCCGAGGAAACGACTCCTGCCCTGGACCCCCCAGCCTTGAGAGCAGAGGGCTGTGCTGGCTGGGGGAGATGAGACGTTGGAGTTGATAGTTTCCTCTTACACTTTGAGCATGTCTCTGCTGCCTGGAGCCATCCCTGTAGGGAGCTGTTTCTCTGTCCCCATGTCTCTCCCCTCTCAGTGCTCACACACCCCATCCCACCCACTGTGAGCTCAGCTCTGCCCTGCAGAAACCTCCTGGGGGGCAGGACACTGCCCAGGGCACCTCCGTGTTTGCCGGTGCTACGGAGCAGTGGAGACAAACCTTGGTGAGTCTGGAAAGGTGATGCTGGTTCTGTCCTTAGGCTGAGGGCTGGATGAAGGCATTTGCTGAGTCCTTCCCAGAACTGCTCCTCTCTCAGTGTCACTGTCTCAGTCCCCTGTCTAAACCTGACAGATCTATTCCCATTTTACCCCACCCTAACAGAAAATAACTGAAAGCACAGACTCATGACAGCTCCTTCCCTTTCATGTATCCCCTGCCTTGACCTTCCATTTGGAAAGTCTCCTCCAGAAATGTCCTGGGAGTGAGCTGGAGCTGTGGGCAGCCCTGACTCATGCAGCATCCTCTTGACAGGAGGCTCAAGCTGCCCTGCCAGGGGTCTCTCCTCCCACCCAGAGCTTCTCCCCATATTGCCGTGGGGAGCTCCCCAGGCAGGCTGAGTGCTGACCCTTGTGGGCAGCAAAGTCACTGCTCCAGGCACACAGCACCCTGCGGCACAGGGACACTGCTCTGAATTACATTCCTGGACAGACCTCTGAGCACACACAGGCTACACCCCCCTGCAGCGTCCCTGGGAGAAGGTAGCAGCATGCTGTGTCCCTGTGGCACTGTGACTGGGAATCCCTGCTCTGAAGCATTTCCTCCTCCTCTGTAAAAGTTTAACTGATAAAACTATCCTTAAAAATCCAATCGTGTGACCGGATGGGTTTCAAGACCTTGCCAGGAATGTCAGTAGCATTGCCCTGAAGCCAGGGACTTACTGTGTCAGGGGCTGTGAAGATTTCTCCCACAAGGAACTCTCCTCTCTCCTTACGTTGCACACTGCCTTTCACTTCTCCCTGTCTTGTCTCATCTTCTGGCAGAAATTGCAGGCAGTGCCTGGAGCCCTGCTGCTCTTTGCAGAGGAGCTGCTCCTGACAGCGCTGTGTCTCAGCAGTGCTGCCTGGTTGCCATGAGCTCCCTCTGTCCCAGGAGTCCGGCCCCACTCAGGAGCAGAGGCCCAGCTGAAGGCATGATTTTTTTCTGTCCCTTCTGCTCCCTCCTCCTGGGAAATGTTCACTGAGGTAGACTAAAATAATCATTGATGGTCCCTCTCCAAACACTGAAGGAAGACTGATTCCAGCATTACAATTTGTCTCATCAGAGGATGGTTATCTATGAAAAGTGGAAATGTCCCACTGAGGAAGCCCCTATTCCCATCTCTTAGTTAGGCAGCACACCTAGATGGGGACAAGAACAGAGCTGATTTTCCCATTGTTCAGGTATTGATTCACATGAGTCAGTCTGGGTTTCTCAGGCTGGTTTAGAAGGCCCTGGGCTGACATAGGATTCAGAGCCTTCCCGTGAGCTCCGTAAAAAACACAAAGGGGATGGGAGTCCCCTTGCCCAGGCAGAAGGGAGCACAACATGGATGTCTGCATATGAGATCTTGGTCCATGCTCCTATTGCAATCAATGGAGATGGAGGGTGGGAGTCAGTTGCTCACACAGAAACACCTGGTGACATTGGAAGAGACAGAGGTGGTCAAAAACATGTGCCAGTGTCTGCTTCCTCTGATGGAGCAAGTGTGACACCCACATCCTTCTAGAGCATGAGGTGGGGGCCAGGAGGGGAACTGCCTTGGCTACCTGAAATGATATTAGATGCCCACTGCTACCAGAGCTCGACTCACTGGGAAGCTGAGACACATGCAGATCCCAACATTGCAAACAGTTGATGTCGTACAGTGCTGACACTTGATTCCATGACATAGAAACAGGCCTGCAGGGCCATGTCAGATGCCTGGGGGTGTCCAGCCCATCCGCATGTCTCTAGCAGATACACCATGGGGTCTAAAGGAAAACTATGCCCCTTTGGAGTGGCTGCTGGGCAAGTGCCCCAGGGCAACTCAGGTTTCCTACCTGTGCCCAAACAACTGGATCCCACCACTGCCTTTAGGGAAAGTCCATCCTGACTGCATTCAAGTGTGCTGCATAAATGGGAGGCACATGACACCAAGGTCTCTGCTCTAGTCTCTGCACTCTCAAACCCTTCTTGCTTTTCTCTGCCTGAACCTCTTCTCACCAGCAGATGTTATGAACAGGGATTGGGCTGATGATGACCTCAGGGTGCCTGGATCACAGGCCGCAGAGGCCCAGGGACTTCTTCAGTGGCACCTTGTCCTGCCTGGAGATCACTTCACCTCTGTCACAGGCCCCAAGGGGCTACAAATCAGTTCAGGCAGCCAACCCCTCTCCTGCCATTCCTGCACAGCCCAGCTCTGTTTCTGCCTGGCCTTGGGCACTGCAGCCTTTGCTCTCTTAGTGTGAACCTCCTTGCACCATTACATTGCCACCTGCTATCTAGGCCAGCATGGCTCTGCTCTGAAGTGGGGCTATTGCACACATGGTGTCCTTGGCCCTTGGTAACGTGTTTCACCATGACCAGTCTGTTCTCTGTGGCACAGCTGAGGTTCTGCAACCCAAATATACACAAGTGCATGCAGCCTGAGAGGCACAGAGAGGAGCAGATGGAGATGCACAAGCTGTCACAGGACTGAACCATGTTTGCAATAACTGAGAAGCGGTGGGACCACTACCATGACTGGAGGGCTGTGATGGCAGGGTACAAGCTCTGCAGGCAAGACCGTTAGGGAAGATGAGCAGGGGGGATGCCCCTGGTGTGAAGGGACAGCTCAGATGGATGGAGCTCTTGCATGGGATGGACAAGGGTTTGGGTGAGAGCTTGTGCATGAGCATCAGAGTAAAGGTGATGTTGTGATGGGAGTTACAGACCACCCAATGAGGGTGAGGAGGTGGATGCAGTCTCCTTTAAGCAACCTGAGGAAGTCAGTGGGTCACAGGCCTGGTTCTTATGGGGGGGCTTTAATCTCGCTGACATTCACTGGAAGGGCAAACAGCAGGGTGCAAGCAGTCCGGGAGATCTCTGGAGGCTGTCAGCGACAGCTTCCAAGCACAGCTCCCTGATGGGCCAGGAAGGGTGACGCTCACCTGGATCTGGTACTCGCACATAAGGAAGCACAGATCAGGGCTGTGATAATCTGTGGAAACCTTGGCTGCAGTGACTATGGAAAAGTGGAGTCCCAGATCATGAGGGCAGTGAGGAAGGACAATAGTAGTGTACAGACTCCAGCCATGAAAGGAGGAAACTCCTCTCCAGGGGACTGGTGGTGGATCCCATTGGAGGCAGCTCTGGGGGGCAATGGAGCTTGGGAAAGCCAGCAGGTCTTTATGGACAGCAGCCACCAAGCACAAGGATGGTCCACAGTGATACCCATTAGAACTAGGGGACATCTTGGGAGATCGGCTTGGTTAAACAGGACACTCTAGTCCACCAAAGTAGGCATGGTGAAACCAAAGCTCCCCGAGGGTAGACACTTGCAGGGGACATGAAGGCGTGAGGAAGAGCTGCTACTGCTCTGCTAACAGAGAAAGAATAATCAAAGAACACCTGGTCTCACTGCTGAATGGGGCAGGGGCTCTAGTAATAGCAGATGCAGATGGGTCTGAGAAGCTCAGTGCCTTCTTTGTTTCAGTCTTCACCAGCAAGGTCTCCTGAGCTGTTGTGCCTCGAGTCAGGGCTCCAGAAGAGAAAAACAGCCAGCAGGGGATGAGGGTTGAGTGAGGGATTGCTTGTAAGTACTCAGCCCATGCAAGGCTCTGGGATGCGAGGGGCTGCACATGAGGACAATGAGAGGGCTGGCCAATGTCATAACAAGGCCAGTCCCTATAACCTTTTGAAAGGTTGTGTAGATCAAGGGAGGTCCCAATGACCAGAAAAAGAAATGTGTTGTGCCCATCTTCAGGAAAGGCCACAAGGACAACCTGGGGAGCTGCAGGCCCTTCAGCCTCACTTTGGTGAAGAGTGTGTCATGGAGCAAATCCTCTTGGATCACATTTCTGGGCACAGGAAGAATGTGCCTGGGAACAGTTAGCATGGTTTCACTGAAGGTAGATCATTCCTGCACAACCTGATTGCTTTCTGTGACAAAAAACCTGTGATTGTGCAGGAGCAGAAAGATCTGGATGTCATTTACCATGATTTTAGCAAGGTGTTGGACACTGTCTCCATGAATATTCTAGAATACAATAAGGCATTAAAATATGATGGGTGGACACCCGGGTTGGATGATTGAGCTCAGAGGACTTTTTGAATGGGTCATGCTTTACCAGGAAGCCAGGTAAAGGTGGAGTATGCAGGGGTCTCTACTGGGACCTGTTTTGTCTGACAGGTTCATCAGTGACCTGGAGGATGCAACTCTCATCACGTTTGTAGATGACACCTCATCAGGAGGAAGAGTCATATGTTTGAGGGCTGCCATTCAGAGCAACCTCAGCAGGCAGGAGGAATGGGCTGTGAGGAACTTTGTGAAATTCAACAAGGAGAAATGCAGGTCCTGCACCTGGGGTAGACCAACACCCTGCAGTGATACAGGCTAGAGAGTGCCCGGTTGGGCAGCAGCTCTGCAGAAAAAGGACCTGGCGGTCTTTGTGGGCAGCGAGCTGAACATCAGCCAGCAGCGTGCCCTGGCAGCAAAGCAGGCCACAGCATCTTGGGCTGCATGAACAGGAGCACAGCCAGGAGATGGAGGGAAGTGATTATGCCCCTCTACTCAATACTCGTCAGAGCATATCTAGATACTGTGTCCAATTCGGGCTCCCTGTAGACAAACACTGTTGATCACATGGAATGAGTCCAGTGGCAGGCCCCCAAGGTGGTTGGGGACTGCAGCACTTGCCTTGAGAGGACAGGCTGAGGGAATGGGTTAGCTCAGTGCAGAGAAGGGAAGGTTTTGGGGGGGACTCATAGCAGGTTCCCAACTCAAGGCTGCCACTGAGAATGAACCAGGTTTTTACAGGAATTTGTGGCAGGAGAATGAGAGGCAAAGGTTATAAGCTGAAACAAGTGCAGTCAAAATTGTGTATAGGGAAGAAAAATCAATGAGGATCCTGAAGCATTTGAAGTGGGGTCCAGAGGGATTATGGACTCTTTCTTCTTGGAGGCTTGCAGGATGCAGCTGGACAAAGCCCTCAAGAACTTGGTGTGAATTCGATGTTGATCCTGATGTGAGCAGGGAGTTGGACTAGAGAGCTCCCAAGGTCCCTTCCAGCCTTCCAGCCTTAATGATTTGGTGATTTTGTTCTCTCTGGCAATAGCCACTGCAATTCTTGCAGGCAGCAAATCCTTTGCTGCATGTGGTTTAGCACCTGACATGGCCTCCCCAGAGCCAGCCCCTCCTAGTGGTGTGAGGTTGCCTCTTGGGCCTGAAAGGTTTCCAGTTCAAGGTTTCATTATGAGTGACTGCTTGTCCAGAGTGAGTCCTCTTCACAGCCTACAACACCTGTACATTACAACATGATGCCAAATGAGTGTGACATATGCAGAAAGTCATGGCATGAGGGTGATTGCACTCTAACATCCATGAGGTCCTTTGCTGATCCAACAATATCCAGAAGGACTGAAAGAGCCTTAAACCTCCTAGGCACACCTAGGTAATGTTGACTTTGTCCCTCTGGGAGGTGAGGGAGCTGTGTTTGTTCAGCCTGGAGAAGAGAAAGCTTTGGGGAGACCTAATAACAGCCTCGCCATAGCTACCAGGACGTCATCAAGGAGATGGAGCCAGACTCTTCACTGTTGTGCATGATGTGAGGGTGAAGGCCAATGGGCATTAGCTGAAAGAAGAGAGGTTCATGCTGGGTGTTTTTGGAGAAACTTTTGACCCATCCAGAGAGTCAAGCACTGCGGCAGGTTGCCCTGAGAGGCTGTGCCATCTCCATCCTCAGAGGTTTTCAAGTCTGAAATGAGTAAAGCCCTGAGCAACCTGATCGCACTTGTCAGCTGACCCTGCTGTGGGAAGGAGGTTGGGCCAGAGACATCCTGGGGTCCCTTCCAAATGGAATGATTCTGCATTTCCTTCCACCCCAAGTCTTCTCTTGATCTTGGGAAAACATTCAGCTTGCTTGTGATCATGGAAGCAGATCTCACAAAAGTATAATTGGATCAACTGCATGTTCCTTCTCCTGCTCCAGAGTAGTTCAAATTCAGAGTTGCTTGGCAGCTACCCCCAAATAGTCTCTTTTTTTTTTCTTCTTCACTTTTTATTGCATTTTTCCCTCTTTTCCATATTCCAAGTTCTTCTCTTTTACCAACCTGATACCCTCCCATGAAGTCAGCCAACCCCTGTTTACCCTTTCCCCCTTGACCCTGGATTTGCTTTCTTTGTACATTCACTTGGCTTTTCTGAGATGCTTGCCATGGTGATGCCTACCTTTGCCAGCAGTCCCTTTAAATGACTACCTCCTTTTATTATGTGCAGTGTCCTGCAGTTCCTCCTGCTGTTATCCTGTCAGAGGCACCGCAAGACAGGATGAGCCATCTGCACACACTCATTTACAGTTGACACAAGGGAGCTTCAGTCCAGAGTGGCCTTGAGAAACTTGGGGATTTGGCCAACAGAAACCTCATGCTGTTGTATAAGGAGCAGTGGCAGGTCCTGCATCAGGGGACAGACCAGCCCATGCATCAGGAGAGGCTGTCACCTGACCGTCAGAGGAGTGACCCTGAGGAGAGGGCCTGGACGTTACGAGGGATGCCATATGAGCCAGTGGTGCACGCTCACTGCAAATGAGGCCAGCTTCATACGAGGCTGCTTCAGGAAGAGTGTGTCCACCCAGACAAGTGGAATTATTATCCCCCTCAACTCAGCCCTGGTGTGGCTGCATCTGGAATAGTGTGTCCCAGTGTGGTCTGCCCAGTGCTGGAGGAATGGGGAGCAACTGGAGAGGGTCCAGAGGAGTCTTCCAGGATGGGGTTTGTGTTCTGAAGCACATGGCGTGTATGGTGAGGCTGAGGGACCTGGGCTTCTTCAGCCTGGTGAAATGGAGGTGAAGGGCAATAGAGTAGTAGCCTCCGAGTGCTTGAAGAGATCTTGGATCTCTTCTTGGTAGTGGGAAACAGCATGAGAAGGGGAAACCAGGCTGAAATGGGAAATTCACAACTCTGCTCCAGGGCAATGTCACACCAAAGAAGAAGCAGAAGGAGGGATATGCAGCAAAGGAGGAATTCAAAAATATTGTCCAGTAAAGTAGGGATGGTGTTAGGGAAGCCAAAGCTCTCAGAGGGTGCACACTGGCAGGGGACATCAAAGGCATGAAGAAGAGCTGCTACTGCTTCAGGAACAGTAAAGAATAAAAGGAAAATGTTGGCTCTTTGGTGAAGGGGGCAGAGAATCTAGTAAGAGCAGATGTAGGTAGGTCTGCGGTGCTCAGTGCCTTTTTGGCTTCCATCTTCACCAACAAGGTCGGCCGGGCTGTTGTGCCTAGATTCAGGGCTCCAGGCAAGAAAAGCAACCAGCAGGGGATGAGGGCTGAGTGAGGGATGACTTGCAAGAACTCCACCCCTACAAGCCAGTGGGAATGGAACAGCTGCAACGAAGGACACTGAGAGAGCTGGCCGCTATCATAGCAAGGCCGCCCTCTGTCATCTTTGAAAGGTCATGGAGATGGGGTGTGGTCCCCCCACAATAACTGCAGAAAGGCAAACGTTACATCCACCCTCAAGAAAGGCCCAGAGGGCAACCCAGGGAACGACAGACCGTTCAGCCTCAATTGGTTGAGGAGAGTGTCATGGAGTGAGTCCACTCATTTCTGGGCACATGAGGGAGAAGAAGGTGATAGGGAAGAGGCAGCATGGATGTTCCCAGAGTAAATTGTGCCTCACCACCTCATTGCCTTCTAGGATTAAATAGCTCTATTTGTGTTTGGAGAGCAGAAAATGCCTTTCAACTTGATTTGAGCAAGGGGTTTGACACTGTCTCCCACAATAGCCTTGTGGAATACAATTTAGAAATTTACCGCCTAGATGGGTGGACAACCAGATGATTGATTAGTGACATGGAAGAGGTAATACTCACTATGCTTGCTGAGGACAAAAAAACTGCAGGGGGGGCCCCAGCCATATGCTTGAGGGCTGCCATTCAGAGAGACCTAGGCAGGCAGGAGGAATGGGCTGTCAATACCTGGAGTCCAGGGCATGAGCCACCTCCTCTACAGCCAGACCTCTGACAGAGGAGAGAGGGGCATGTCTCCTGCCACAGGCCCATTTCATGCTGCCTGACAAGGGGGCTGAGGGTGATTGCCCTGCCATGTCATTGTCTGTGAGGCAGCATGCCCAACTGGGTAAGGTGAAGGCTTTCCCAAGCCCTCTCTCTCTCTCTCCTTGCCTCCTTCGGCAGCAGGATCATGGTGTTGCTGTTTGTTTCCCCTCCTATCCATGCTGCTGCTCTTCTTGCTCTTGGGACAACTTCTTTGCATTGCTGCCAGATGGGATGAGAAGCGTGATGCTTTCTTGTATCTGAAAATTTCAAACAAGGAGGAACTGATCAGGGATGGGATAGTAAGCGTCACCCTTCTCTACTGTGACCATGAAAATGTGCATTTCCCAGATCGTGAGGAGAGTGAGGAAGGACAGTAGCAGAATACAGACCCTGCACTTGAGAGGAGCAGACTTTCGCCTCTTCGAGGGACTGGTGGCAGAACCCATGGGAGGCAGCTGTCAAGGGCCAGGAGCTCAGGAAAGCCAGCAGGTCTTTAAGGACAGCACCTGCCAAGCACAAGGATGGTCCATCCCTATTCTCAGTAAAACTATTAGATTTCTCAGGGGACCAACGTGGCTAAACAGGGACCTCGCACCTTAGCTCCAGGGTGATAGGGCAGCATAGAGAAGGGGGAAGAAGGGAGAGGCAAAGGAGGCATTTAGAAATATTGTCCAGGATCATAGGCTTGGTGTTAGGGAAGAAAAAGCTCCCCTAGCACTGACACTTGCAGGGGATGACAAGGGCATGAAGATGAGCTGCTACTGCTTCCGTAAGAATCAAAGAATAAAAAAAGAAAATGTGGCCTCACTGCTAAATGGGACAGGGAATCTTTTAGCAGCAGATGCAGATAGGTCTGAGCAAATCAACCCCTTGTTAGCTTCCGTTTCCACAAGCAATGTCTCCTGGGCCGTTGTGCCTTGAGTCAGGACTCCAGAGGAGAAAAACAGCCAACAGTGGACAAGGCTAGTGAGGGATTACTTGTGAGAACTCACACAATACAAGTCATTGAGGTTGGATGGGCTGCAGTCAAGGATACTGTGAGAGTTGAGTACTGTCCCTTGAAGGCCACTCGCTATCATCTTTGAAAGGTTGTGGAGATGGGGTGAAGTCCCAATGACTGCAGAAAGGCAATTGTTACATCCATCTTCCAAAAAGGCCACAAGGGCAACCTGGGGAGTTGCAGGCAGTTCAGCCGTGCTTTGGTGAGGAGTGAGTCATACAGCGAACCCTCTCAGATCACATTTCTGGGCACATGAAGGAGAAGAAGGTGCCTGGGAACAGTTAGCATGCATTTACCCAGAGTATATTGTGGCTCTCCAACCTGATTGCCTGCTATGAATAAGTAACTTTATTTGTGGATGGAGAAGAGTAAATGTCCTTTAAATAGAGTTCAGCAAGGTTTTTGAGAGTCTCCCACAATATTCTTGCATGCACGTTAGAACGTTACAGTCTAGAAGAGCAGACAACTGGATGGGTTGTAGATGAGGGCTGCCATTCAGAGGGACCTAGAGAGGCAGGAGGAATGGGCTGTCAGAAACCTCATGGAATTCAATAAGGACAAATGCCACATCTTGCACCTGCGATAAACCAACACCCCACAGTGTCACAGGCTGGGGCCTGAGGGCCTGGGGAACAGCTCTGTGGAAAAGGACGTGAGGGTGCTGGGGGACAGGAGGCAAAACATGAGGCATCAGCATTCCCTGGCAGCAAAGAAGACCAGAAGCATCGTGGGCTGTATGAGCAGGAGCACAGCCAGGAGGTGGAGGGAAATGGTGATCGCCTTCTAGTCAGTATTCATTAGAGCACATCTAGAACACTGCATCCAGGTTTGGGTTCCCAGAACAAGAAAGAGGTTGATAACTGGGAGCGAGTTTGGCCAAGGGCCCTCACAACAGTCAGGGAGCTGCAGCACCTGCTTTGTGAGGAAGCATAGGAACTTGTTGCCCTGACAGCACTGTGCAGTCCCTCCTTTAGAGGTTTCCAAGACCAGGCTGGATGAAGCCTAGAGCAACCTGCTCTGACACCAGAGATGACCCTGCTGTGAGCAAGCAGATTGGTCTAGAGACCTCCTGAGGTCCCTTCCACCCTGAAGGAGTCCATGATTCTTCCCACTCTCCATCTTCCCCTGTGGATGTCAGGGAAAGCGTGCAGGTGCCCTGTGACAGTGGAAGCAGGCCATCTTTCTTGTCCTCCTCCACTCAGAATTCTTCAGATGCAGGGCTTCTTGGCAGGAATCCCCAAGACAGCCCTGATCAATCCTTTGCTTCATTTGGAATTTCCTTGTTTTTTTCTTCCACCCCTCCTAAGTCTGTCTCTTTTACTACCCTGATCCTGTCCCATAAAGCCCACCCCACCCTGCCTTACCCTTAACTCATTGGCGCTGGCTTGTTTTGGTTGGTTGGTTAGTTGGTTGGTTGGTTTATTTATTTTTTTGTGTGTGTGTGATTCGGACAACAGATACATCACAGAGATTTACGAGAGAAGTGTCAAATCCTGTGCCTCAGTGGGAATAACTCCATCCATGAGGAGAGGTTGAGAGACCTGTGCTTCCTTATCCTCCTGAAGTGGTGGCAAAGGGCAGTAGAGTAGGAGCCTGTGACTGCTTGAAGGGTGGTTTCAGAGATGATGGAGCTTTTCTTGGCAGTGAGAAACAGCATGTGAAGGGGAAAGAGCCACAAACTGCATCTTGAGAGTTTCCCACTGGACTTCAGGTCAAAAGAATGTCACTCGTGGGTAGTGCTGAGGTGCAACAGGTCACCCAGAGGGAGTCTGGGATCAGCCCCTGGCTTTGTACTTCAAGAAAAAACAAGTGAGGGAGGACAGGAAGACATCAGGAGAGGCAGGGTGATCGCGGGGTGAGAGCAAGGTGGGGAAGCAGCTTGGGTGTGTACAGTCTGCAGGGAAAGAGGCACAGGCATGGGAAAGCATAGGACAGCCTGTGGTGGAGGTGGCTGAGGGCACTGCCAAGGCTGAAAGCTCCCAACACAGCTAGGTGTTTGTCCTTTTGACCATGGCTGGTGTCTCTGTCACCAAGGCCCCCGAGAAGACGCTGTTTCCTTAAAGCACTGTGGCCTTCCTGCGTCCTTGTCCCTTGGGAGCCCAGCAGGTGCCATATCATGGTCCTGCACTTAGCGTTGTGCACCCACACCCTCAAACTGCCCCCAGGAAGAGCCCTGACCAATGCGTGATGGAAAGCATCACCCTACCCAGGTGCTGGCTGTCAGGGCCTGGTCACTCTGCTTGATAACACACATCAAGGTTGACTTGGCATCACAGCCACCCTCACATTGCCTTTGCCTACCTGCAATCAGGGCCTCCAACTTTCAGGTCTAATCAGCCCCTGGGGAGCCTTTGTTGGTAATGGACCCCAATGGGACCTGATAATGCTCCAAGAAACTTCAGATTTTCTTCTGACTTTAACTTCTTGAGAGGTTGCTTCAGCCTCTTCTCAATATCTAAGCTTCATGGGCTCAGCCCCAAATATACCCAAGGGGTCATTAAAATGCAAATAAAAAACCCTAATACCTCTTTCCATAACTTTCTTCAGTTTGTCAATTCTTGTGTCACTAATTGGAAAGTTTGCAGCAGTGTATTGAAAGTAGGAAGATTTCAATGAGCACCTGAAAAGAAAGATGTCTGCTTCTTAAGCTTTCTTGATTCTTCAGTTTTCAGAATAAGTCATACCCTCATTCCCCAATTCATACTGACCCACAGTGTCTCCTAACGAAGTCTGGACATGTAGGAAAAGCAGAATTTTTGATAGGAGATGTGTACGGACACCCTTCCTCCCCAGCTCCCCAGCCCTGCCATTTCCCTCAGCAGCCACTGGGGACTTCACATCACTCTTGTGAAAATCGAACCTTTTGCCACTCAAGTTTGTAGCTGAATGTTACAGCTCATTTGCACTAATTCCCACCTGCTTTCCTTCAAGAACTAGCTGTAGACAGACACAGAAGGGTTTGTCTTAAAAGCAAACAAACAAAAAAGAAATTTGGAACAGTTTAATAAAAGAAGACACTCGTCCACTGTATGTCAAGTCCAAGCTGCCTCCAGTGAGGTCCACTGCCCACAAGACATAATCTTTCTTGAAATATTTTTGACAGATAGATTGGAAGGGATAGACCAAAACACAACAAAGGAGCTGGCTTAAGAGACAAAGAGACTCCTGAAAGACGAGGCAAGCTTCAGACTCCCAGCAGCTCAGAGCAGCAACTGGAGAGTTGAGAGGTACTTGAAAGCATAAAGATTAAGGGGAAGAGGAGAACTGGGAAACTACGGAAAGTGCATGTGCCCATGGAGTCTGATGCAAAGATGCCTTTAGAAATGACCAATTTAATCAGGACATGTGGAAATATGTGAGAGATCACTGAGACTACATGCACAGCCTAATATGCAGAGCAGGGGAAACACAATGTCAAGGACAGATCGATATCTCTCCTCTCCAGATTAACACCCTTCCTGAAGATTTCCACCATTTCATCATGTTCATTGAAGTATACTAAAATAATCACCAATGGGCCCTCTCTAAGCACTGAAGGAAGACTGATTCCAGCATTACCAACTGTCTCATCGGAGGATGGTTATGTGTAGGTGGTGGAAATGTCTGGATCTGGAGCCCCGATTCCCATCTCTTAACTAGGCAGGACACAGAGAACGGGGCAAGAAGGGAGCTCATTGACATCTCGCCACACTCCCTTTTCATTCCCTGCATGGTCAATGAAGTGTGACTTCATTTTTGGGGACAACAAGGAGGAGACTGATCTCACCCCAGGTCAGACCCCATCAGTGCAGATGTCTCTGTCAAATCCAATTCTCTGGACTTCCCTTTCTCTTCCAAAGAGGGAACTAAGTTGTCTCAACTGAGTTGTTTTGAGATACATTTCCTAATGACAAGCTCATGTCCCACAGGAGCCGCCTCCAAAATTTCCAGCAACACATGGCAACACAGCTACCCCAGGGCATCTCAGGCAGCAATAGCCTCTCTATGTGGTCAAATGAATCAAGCCCCCAAAGTGGATTCTAGTCAGAAGTTGAAATCTTCTCAGAAAATAACTCAATACAATAATTGATAAAAATCCTCGTTTCCAAAGCTTCACACAGTTATTACCATTGCCATATATTTTTTTTTCTTTCTTCTTAATCGGCAGCACCATGTTCATGCACTACAGGAATTAGCCTGTCTATGCAAGTGTATATACACACTCACACACACACACACACACACACACACACACATTATTCATCAAAATACATTTGCTACCAACACTCGGAATGGAGAAACTTTGTTCGGAGGAACTGCTTTATTTAAATCAACATGTTTCAGCTCCCTTCTTCTGCCTCTATGTCCTTCCTTCTTCCTCGGCCTCTTCTCTCTTTACAGAGCTCTCCAGGGAAAGATTCACTGAATCCCAGCACTTAGGGTGGACGAGACCTCTGGACATCACCTAGTCCCAACTCCCCTGGTCAATGCAGAGGGAACTAGATGAGGTTGCCCAGGGCCTCCCCCCACTTATGCATTGGCCACAAGGGTCCTGAGAATACACTCCATCAATTGTGCAGGCCATTCATAAAGGTGTTAAACAGTCCTGCCCCACATGTCGATCACTGAGGGATGCTGCTAGTATCCAGCTGCCACTTGGAACTTGTACCACTGATCACAGCGTTTCAGCCTGATGGTCCATCCAATCTTCCATCTGCCTTATGATCCATTGATCCAGGGCAGAGCTCAACAATTTGCCCATAAGGAGACTCTGGGGGATTGTGTCCAAGGCTTTGTTAAACTGAAGGTTCACAAAATCCCCTGCTTTCCCCTTGTGCACACAGGCACTCATCTTACGACAGAAGGCAATCAGGTTGGTCAGGCATGCTTCCATTTCCCCTTGGTCAACGCATGCTTCCTCTTCAGTCCTTCTCCTTCCTATGCTTGGAGATGGTTTCCAGGAGGATTTGCTCCATCACCTTCCCAGGCACTGAGATGAAGAGGACCAGCCTGTCATTCCCCAGATCCTCCCTCTTGCTCTCCTGCAAAATGGGTGCAATGTCTGCCTTTTCCCAGTCATCAGAAACCTCCCTGATTGCCCTGACATTTCATAGACAACTGGGAGCAGCGTTGCAGTGACTCCAGGGACCTCTCCCTGCACCCTGGGGTGCTTCCCATCTGGTCCTATGGACTTGTGTGTGCCCACTGGGTAAAAGTTCTCCCCAGCTGCATCGTCCTCTACGAGGGGTGAGGCTTTGCTAACACAGATGCTGCCAAAGGACTCGTGGGCCAGGGAGGCCTGGCAGTAGACAAGACCAGGAAAAGACAAGGGGAAAGAGGCAATGAGCTCCTCAGCCTTTCCCCTCTCTTTGTCACTACGTCCCCTGCCCCACTGAGCAGGGACACCACATCTTCCATTGGATGGCTGCCTTGTGATGCAAATGTCCTTACAGAAGCCCTTCAGGTTACCCTCCCCATCCCTTCCCAGCTCCAGCTCCAGCCCAGCTCCAGCTGTGCTTTGGCTTGCCTAACTCCATCCCAAACAAGATGAAATCCTCTCTGCTGCAGTCCTGGGTGGTGACTCTGTTATTCCTCTTACTTCCCCACCGTCTCACGGTCACTGCTGTGACAGACAACCTCCACGTTCACATCCCCATCCAGCCTGAGCCTCTGGCAAGAAACCAAGGGGAGGGTGGCACCATCTACTCAGAGGCACAAACTACAGAGGTAGAGAAATCACACCGCAGAAAAGCCTGCATTTCTCCCCTCACCCCTGAGGGGATCCAGGCAATGGCCTTTCAGGCGGTTCAAGGTGGATGCAAAGAATTTCCATTGTAATGTAGATATGCCTGAGGCAGTGCCTGCCAGGCTGCCCTTACAGGCAACAGGGAGGAGGAGGTGTTCACCTGCCTTCTTTTAGGTGGTCACAATAAGCACAAAGGACTCCTGTCCCAGAGACATTTGCTCTGTGCTTGAACTGGGTCCTGAGATCATAGGTGTTCAGGATAATTCTGGTTGAAGGGACCACAGGAGGCCTGTAGTGCAACGTGCTGCTCAAAGCAGGGTCAGATAGAAAGGTCAGAAACCAAAGAATGCCCCTGCCAAAGAACTTCTGGGGGTGATAGAGAAGAAGAAGACAGTAGAGGGTTGACGGGGAGATCACGTGGATAAAATGGTTTCCTATTTCCCCTTCTCCCGAGAATGAAATTCCCAGCTCTCCAGAGGGAAGAAGCTGGGAGAAGAACTTTGCCACTAACATGGAGGTGGAGAAGCTCCTGAGTCCCTTAAAGGCAGTGGCTGGTCCAAAGGCCACCACCCCAATGGCACTCGACCCCCAGGCATGCCTGCCTTGCTGCTGGGCACCCTGCAGCCCCAGGCAGGAGGTCTGCAGGAAACAGAGTGGGGTCTGCATGCTGCAGGCCTGGCCACCCAGCAGGTGTGGTGGGACCCTGCTCCTCTAGATGAGACTGGGCTCTCCTGCATTTCCCCAGTGGGAAGACTGCATCCCCTCCAGCTGGGAATGCAGCCTGGCAGGGAGGACCAACATGGGAAACACAATCTCTATTCCAGGGTGTGAAGAGAGAGGGGAGGGCAGAGGGGGATCTGCTCATGCCCTGGGCACTGATTCCCTCCCTGCAGCCAGTACAGCCCTGCTGATGCCCTGTAACCTGTGAGCCCAGGAGATGGGACTGCAATCTGCTCTGGCTCTAAAGATTTTCTCAGCCCTTAAGACCCAGGATGCAAAGCACCGGTCTGGGGACACCTCAGCAGTCAAAGGGCCTGAATTCGTGGTGTGTTCCTGAGAACTTTTCTGTAGCACCCTGGCACTGCTTTGACTCCTGTTTTCCCTGGAGCAGAGACTCCTTCTGAGGATGAACTCGCTCACTGTGTCCCTCTGAGGACAGGCTTGACCAGGCAGTACAAATGCCAGCAAGGCCTCAACCCCACAACAGTGTCCCCTGCCCCCCACTCTGCCTTCCAGCCACTTTCTCCTAGAGGGTTTGGGTTGGGAGGGACCACCAGAGATCTCCAGGATCACGGTCTGCTCTGAGCTGGACTAACTTGACAGTTAGATCAGGCTGGTAGGTGCTTTCTCCAGGAGAGTTTTCAAAGCTTTCCTCTCCCCTGTCCCAGTGCTGCTCAACTACCATGGTTATTTCTTTATTTTTTCCCTCAACTCATTTGAAATTTCCCTTACTGCATCTTCTCCTTGTTCTCTGTTGTCCTTTCCTCCCCTTGGCCCCCAGCCAGGTCATGCCATCAACTTTGACTTAGGACAATCACAGCCTCACCTCCAAGCACAGCCTTGCTGGGATCTCCTGGGACTGTGCAGGCAGGCCATGGTGGCCAGCTCCAAGCAGAGCTATGCACTGCAGGTCCCTACATTTTCTCAGATGAGAGCTAATGGAGACATAATATGACCCAGGGTAGAGGCTGTGGGCCGATGTCAAGGCTGAGCCAGTGGAAGCAGGCTTGAGAAGAGAAGACCTCCAGCAGCTCCTCTCCACACCTGGGCAGGGAGTGATGCACCCAGCAGTGCTCCTGAGAGAGGATGGTGACACAGGACAAGGGGCACAGTGCAGTGTTGGGCACTGACCATCTGTGCTAGGTCTGGGAGTCCTGGCAAGTGATGCTGGTGCCTGTAGCCCTCGAGAACCCTCGATCCTACTAGCAGCAGTGAGTCCCCTCCATGACTGTCAGGAGCTTCTGGAGTGCCATGGCACCCATCTGCACCTCATGCCTCCACTGGCCCAGCCCTGCTAACCTCCATGTGACCCCAAGGCCTCACTGTGCAGGAACTGCCCAGGACATGGTGCATTCTGGGGTGGGGAAACATCCCCACACCATGGTGGGGGCCTGCAGTGCCCCGTTGCCCATGGCCCTCCTGCCTGGCAGCCTCCCACCAGCCCCCAGAACCTGCCCAGCCCTGTCCCTGTCCCCCTGGGGTTAGCAGGAGGCCATTGTCTGGGGTCTGCTGGGGTCTGGGCCCAGGGAGAGAGGCCAGAGAGGGCTGACCATTTCCCCCCATACAGGTGCTGAGCCCAGCAGGGAGACATAGCAGGTCACATTCAAAGATCACACCTCACCAGGACCATGGGGAATGGCCAGTGCTGGAAATAGATGGTATGAGAGACTGGGTCTGGGAGGAGTTTCCTGGGACAGTTTCTCCTCTCTGTTCATGCAGCAAAAAGATGGGATGGATCTTTGCACTGAGGCACCCTGCTTGAGGGCCCCCATGGGAGGAAGATGGTCTACAGGCCCAGTAGATGGCCTCAGGACCTCCTCTGAATGCTCCCTGCCAGCCCTGCAGAGGACCCAGCAGAGGGCTCGTCCTCCCAGGGCTCACAGCTGGACATCCAGTCCTCCAGCTGGGCATGGAGCCATGTCTGTGAGTGGCTGAACTGAACTGGCTGAATGGTAGAGCTCAGAGAGTTGTGATCAGTGGTGCAGAGTCTAATTGGAGGCTTGTAGCTAGCGGTGTCCCCCAGGGGTCAGTACTGGGTCCAGTCTTGTTCAACTTCTTCATCAATGACCTGGATGAAGGCACAGAGTGCACCCTCAGCAAGTTTGCTGATGATACAAAACTGGGAGGAGTGGCGGATACACCAGAGGGCTGTGCTGCCATTCAGAGAGACCTGGAGAGGCTGGAGAGGTGGGCAGAGAGGAACCTCATGAAGTTCAACAAAGGGAAGTGCAGGGTCCTGCACCTAGGGAGGAATAACCCCATGCAGCAGTACAGGTTGGGGGTTGACCTGCTGGAAAGCAGCTCTGCAGAGAAGGACCTGGGAGTGCTGGTGGACACCAAGTTAAGCATGAGGCAGCACTGTGCCCTTGTGGCCAAGAAGGCCAATGGTATCCTGGGGTGCATCAGGAAGAGTGTTGCCAGCAGGTCGAGGGAGGTGATCCTCCCTCTCTACTCAGCCCTGGTGAGGCCACATCTGGAGTGCTTCGTCCAGTTCTGGGCTCCCCAGTACAAGAGGGATGTGGCACTACTGGAGCAAGTCCAGCGAAGGGCTACAAAGATGATTAGAGGACTGGAACATCTCTCTTATGAGGAAAGGCTGAGAGAGCTGGGCCTGTTCAGCCTGGAGAAGAGAAGGCTGAGAGGAGATCTTATCAACGTGTACAAGTATCTGAAGGGAGGGTGTCAAGAGGATGGGACCAGACTCTTTTCAGTGGTGCTGAGCGACAGGACGCGAGGCAACGGGCACAAACTGGAACACAGACACTTCCATCTGAACATGAGGAAATACTTCTTCACTGTGAGGGTGACAGAGCACTGGAACAGGTTGCCCAGAGAGGTGGTGGAGTCTCCTTCTCTGGAGATATTCCAAACGCGCCTGGATGCAATCCTGTGCAATGTGCTCTAGGTGACCCTGCTTGAGCAGGGGGGTTGGACTAGATGATCTCCAGAGGTCCCTTCCAACCTCAGCGATTCTGTGATTCTGTGATTCTGTGCTGCCTGAGCTGACTCTGCAGCACCTTGTGGCCTGTGACAGAGGTGAACCAATCTCCAGGCAGGACAAGGTGACACTGAAGAAGTCCCTGGACCTGGGCAGCCTGTGATCCAGGCACCCTGAGGTCATCATTAGCCCAGTCCTGGTTCATATCCTCTTGGGGGATGAGAAGAGTTTCAGGGGGAGGAAAGCTAGAAGGTTTTAAGGGTGCAGAGACTAGAGCAGAGACCTTGGTGTGATGTACCTCTCCCATTTTTGAAGCAGTCTTGGCTGCAGATCAACAGGACTTGGCCTAAAGGCAGTGGTGGGATCCAGTTGTTTGGGCACTGGTAGGAACCCCAAGTTGCCCTGGGTCACTTGCCCAGCAACCACCCCAAAGGGCCATGGTTTTCCTAGAGGTCCCATAGTGTATCTCTAGAGACATGTGGATGTGCTGGACACCCCAGGCATCCGACATGGCCCTGCAGGCCTATTTCTGTGTCACTGAATCAAGTGCCTGCACTGGATGACATCAACTGTTTGCAATGTTGGGATCTGCATGTGTCTCAGCTTCCTAGTGAGTGGAGCTCTGGTAGCAGTGGGCATCTAATATCATTTTAGGTGGCCAAGGAAATTCCCTACCTGACCCTAACTCATGCTCTAGAAGGATGTAGGTGTCACACTTGCTCCATCAGAGCAAGCAGACACTGGCACATGCCTTGGACCACCTCTCTCTCTTCCAATGTCATCAGGTGTTTGTGTGTGAGCAACTGACTTCTACCCTTCATCTCCATTGATTATAATGGGAGCATAGACCAAGATCTTGCTTGCAGACATCCATGCTGTTCTCACTTCTGCCTGGGCAAGGGGACTCCCACCCCCTTTGTGTTTTTTATGGAGCTGATGAGAAGGATCTGAATCCCACACCAGCCCAGGGACTTCTAAAGCATCCTGAGAGGCCCAAACCGAGTCATCTGAATCAACACCTGAACCATGTGTCAATGAACTCCCTTCTTGTCCCCACCTAGGTGTCCTGCCTACTTAACGGATGGGAATAGGAGCTTCCAGAGTGGCATATTTCCACCATAGATAGCCATCCTCTGATGAAATAAATTGCAATGCTGGAATCAGTCTCTCTCCACTCTTTAGCAAAGGGCAATAGCTGATTATTTTAGTCTACCTCAGTGAAAATTTCCCAGGAGGATGGAGCAGAAGACCTGCATGGTCATGCATAGACCAAGATCTTGCAGGCAGACATCCATGCTGTGCTCACTTCTGCTTGGGACAGGGGAAACCAACCTCCTGTGCGTTTTTTGTGGAGCTCACGGGAGAATCTGAATCCTATGCCATTCCAGGGCCTTCTGAAGCAGCCTGAGAAGCCCAAACTGACACATCTCAATTATTCCCTAAAGTCTGGGAAAAGGAACTCTATTCTTCTGCCCATCTAGGTTTGCTGCCTAGCTAAGAGATGGGAATAGGGGCTTCCTGAGTGGGACATTTCCACTTTTCACAGATAAACAACCTCTGATGAGACAAATTGCAATGCTGGAATCAGTCTTCCTTCAGTGCTTAGAGAGGGACCATCAGTGATTATTTTAGTCTACCTCAGTGAACGTTTCCCAGGAGGAGGGAGCACAAGGGACAGAGAAAGTCATGTCTTCAGCTGGGCCTCTGCTCCTGAGTGGGGCCAGGATCCAGAGATGGAGGGAGCTCATGGCAACCAGGAAGCACTGCCCAGAGACAGCTGTGTGCAGGAGCAGCTCCTCTGCAAAGAGCAGCAAGGCTCCAGGCACTGCCTGCTGCTGCTGACATGAGAGGTGACATGACAGAGAGAAGTGCAAGGCAGTGTGGAGTGGGAGGCCAGAGGAGAGCTCCTTGTGGGAGAAGTCTTCACAGCCCTTGACACGGTAAGTCTCTGTCTGCAGGGCAATGCTACTGACGTTCCTGGAAAGGTCTTGAAATCATTCCAGTCTTCATGACTGGATTTTTAAGGATTGTTCTCCCGGCTTCTCCTTTGCAGAGGAAGAGAAGATGCTTCAGAGCAGAGATTCCCTGCCACACAGTCAGAGGGACAGGGCATCCTGCTACCTTCTCCCAGGGATGCTGCAGGGGTGTGAAGCCGGGGTGTGCACACAGGTCTGCCTACAGCTGTCATCTGGAGCAGTGTCCCTGCGCTGCAGGGTGCTCTGTGTCTGGGGCAGTGACTCTTCTGTGTGTGAGGGTCAGCACTCAGCCTGCCCAGGTTGCTCCCCACAGCACTGCTGGGAGAAGCTCTGCGTGAGATGAGTGATCCCTGGCAGGGCAGGTTGAGCATCCTCTCCAGAGGATGCTGCATGGGTCAGGGCTGCTTACAGCTCCAGGTCACTCCCAGGATATTTCTGGAAAAGACTTTCCAAAAGGAAGGTCAAGGCAGGGGACACATGAAAGGGAAGGAGCTGTCATGAGTCTGTGCTTTCAGTTATTTTCTGTTAGGGTGGGGTAAAATGGGATTGGATCTGTCAGCTTTAGACAGGGGACTGAGGCTCCAGAACAGTGACACTGCAAGAGGAGCAGTTCTGGGAAGGACTCAACAAATGCCTTCATGCACCCCTCAGCCTAAGGACAGAACCAGCATCACCTTTCCAGACTCACCAAGGTTTCTCTCCCCTGCTCCATAGCACCTGCAAACACAGAGGTGCCCTGGGCAGTGTCCTGCTCCCCCAGGAGGTTTCTGCAGGGCAGAGCTGAGCTCACAGTGGGTGGGATGGGGTGTGTGAGCACTGAGAGGGGAGAGACGTGGGGACAGAGAAACAGTTCCCCACAGGGACGGCTCCAGGCAGCAGAGTCATGTTCAGAGTGTGAGAGGAAACTGTCAACTCCGATGCCTCCTCTCTTCTCCCAGCCAGCACAGCCCTCTGCTCTCAGGGCTGTGGGGTGCAGGGCAGGAGTAGTTTCCTCGGCAGCCAGACCTCCAGGAGAGGAGACACTCATGAGTGCCCCTCTGTCCCTCCCTGGCCCTGCCTCCCTCACCACAAATATCATGGTATTGCTCCATGTTTCCCACCTGCACATGCTGCCCTTGTGCTTCCCCTTGGACCCTCTGGGCAGGGGGCTTTCTGATGCAGTTCAGACACTGACCTTGTGGGTCCTGCCATGCAGACATGTACTTGACAGTGAGGTGCTCTTCTAACCTGTGGGTCTCTGGGCAATGCAGTGTGGGGGTCTGGGAATGAGCCAACTCTCTCATCAGGACACCCCATCCTTAGGACATTCCGCCATTTCCCTGGGGTGTCTGGCTGGGCTGCAAGCTGCCCTCCACAAGGACACAGCTCTCCCATTGCAGCTGCGTGTTATCTAGGTGACCCAGGCAGAAGCCACATACATACTGAGGCCACCGACATGCTGCTGGGAGGGTGGATGTGGGCAGCTGGAAGGAGCCCGACGTGTTGCTGGCTAGAAGGGGAGGGCTGAGACCTCCCTCACATCCTCTCAGAAAGAGTGCTGATGGGCACTTTGCAAGTGCATTCCTCTGCTCTCCGCGGTGTTGTTTCTTTTTTGGGTAACACGAGTGCAACTGTCCTCCACCTCCGAGGTGTGAGCACAGGGCACCTGGGAGGAAGGCAGATGGACAGGCCAGCTCTGCTCCCTCTGCACTCAAGCCAGAGTGAATCCTTTTGCCTCTGAGGAGTCACAGCTGCTCACTCTGAGTGCAGCAACAATGCTGAGTATTTTTACCTGCAGGAATCCTCCTCAGGTGTGACAGGGTCAGCTAAAGGAAACAAAAGAAGCCTTAAAACTCTTAATGAACCCACATTATTTAGAAGTGGGAGTAAAGATCCCTTCAGCATTATGAATAGATGAAATCTGGCTGGAACTGGTAATACAACAGCTGGTCACCACTTTTCCCATGTCCGCAGTGTTGTCAGTCAGGGCTGACTCCTCTGGAGCCCATGGGCAGAAGACCCTGCTCCTCCTGTCAAACTCAGCCAGCACAATCCAGAGCTCAAGCCATGGAGCTCAATGATGGTGCTGCTGAGATGGGGAGAGGTATATGTGTGTGTTTGGGGGAGGTTATGAGAAAGCTTTGCTCAGAGATGTCTGCCCTAACTTGTCAATATCTCTTCTTCCTTAGACAGACACCTTGTGCCTCAAAGGAGCAAATGTCTAACGGCAGCTCCCTCAATGAGTTCCTCCTTCTGGCATTTGTGGACACGCGGGAGCTGCAGCTCTTGCACTTCTCACTCTTCCTGGGCATCTACCTGGCTGCCCTCCTGGGCAACGGCCTCATCATCACAGCCATAGCCTTCGACCACCACCTCCACACCCCCATGTACTTCTTCCTCCTCAACCTCTCCCTCCTTGACCTTGGCACCATCTCCACTACTGTCCCCAAATCCATGGCCAATTCCCTGATGGACACCAGGGCCATTTCCTATTCAGGGTGTGCTGCCCAGGTCTTTTTCTTCTTTTTCTTATTTTCAGCAGAGTATTGTCTTCTCACAGTCATGGCCTATGACCGCTACATTGCCATCTGCAAACCTCTGCACTACGGGACCCTCATGGGCACCAGAGCCTGTGTCAAAATGGCAGCAGCTGCCTGGGCCAGTGCTTTTCTCAATGCTCTCCTGCACACTGCGAACACATTTTCAGTACCACTCTGCCAAGGCAACACAGTGGACCAGTTCTTCTGTGAAGTTCCACAGATCCTCAAGCTCTCCTGCTCAGACTCCTACCTCAGGGAAGTTGGGCTTCTGGTGGTTAGTCTTTGTTTAACTTTGGGGTGTTTTATTTTCATTGTGCTGTCCTACGTGCAGATCTTCACTGCTGTGCTGAGGATTCCCTCTGAGCAGGGCCGGCACAAAGCCTTTTCCACATGCCTCCCGCACCTGGCCGTGGTCTGCCTGTTCATCAGCACTGCATTTTTTGCCTACCTGAAGCCCCCCTCTATCTCCTCCCCAGCTCTGGATCTGGTGGTGTCTGTTCTGTATGCAGTGGTGCCTCCAGCAACGAACCCACTCATCTACAGCATGAGGAACAAGGAGCTCAAAGATGCGCTGAAGAAACTCGTTCAATGGGTACATTGTCAGCACCAATAACTGTCCATTGTGCATCCACTCCTCAGGGTATCTGACATCTAGGCTGTGTTTTGCATTTCATTCTTTCTTTCTTATTTTTCTCTTTTTTCTTTAAAAAATATTTCAGGTTCACGTTACATCTACTCAGGAATCTTTCATTTTTATCTGACCCAGAGGCCATGTTGAAGCAGGAAGCCAACCGATGAAGCTTCCGCCTTCATCAGCAGAGATGGGGAAACCTCAGAGCCCCACTAGTCTGAGCTACCTCGGATGCCCCCAGTGCAATGTGGAGAGTTTCCCTGTGCAGTGTCTCTTTCGGCACTGACACCAAGGGAGCTCAGGGGCACAGAGTCAGGCTCAGATGAGCACAGGCAGGGTGAGACCATGGGTCCCGTGTCCATTAGGAGAGCTCAGCTCCCCTGGCCACAGTCAAGGTGTGATCCCACACCCCTCTTCTGTGAGGGTGGCAGCCAGCTGTCACCATGGGCTGGTCACTTGCCTCTACAGAGCTCCAACACCCAAAGTGAAGTGGGAGTGGAGTGGAGGAGATGCTGGACAAAGCCTGTGGGGACAGACCCTCTGCTCCTCAGGACCATTACCCCACTGCCACAGCAGGCATTTCCTTGCTGCAGCCTTTGTGTGGGGCCTGCAGCTTTCTTGGAGACACGTCCAGCAACAGCAGCAGGACTTTCTCTTTTCAGGGCTTTTCTCCTCATTTCCACACTGTCCTGCCTTGCTCCGATGTGTGTGTATGGTCTCAGTGCTCTTGTAACATGCTAATAGTAGGTTTGTGCTTCCCTGTGCATTCCTGTGAGCTCAGGCAGGACCAGGTATTGGGTACATTTAGGCCAGACCTGGCCTGCACAATAACACTGAGATAATAAAAGGGGATCCCCTCCATTATGTGCCTGAAGTCTGGCCTTTCTTCAGAAGATGGAGTCAAAAATACACCCAAAGAAAGAGCACCTCAAAAGAGCCTGCTGCTCTGCTTGTGGACTCCATGGGATGTGGGGGACAAGCTCAGAGTCTCCATGTGATCTGTTAGGGACTGAGGGCTGGATCCAGGGTTCATCTCTCAGTGACCAGTGCTAGTGGAGCTGGTGAATGGTCTCTGAATTTTCTGCCCGAGGCTGTCCCACAGGTGCTGATGAGAGATGCCCATCCTTCTGGAGGGGAATCTGGAGCTGCCAGGAGACCTCAGGGGATCTCCAGGGACAACATGTGCCTGGTGTGGGCAGTGAGTGGAGCCTCACAAAGTGAGGGACAGTCCACGGTGGTGGAGTGACCAGAAGGTAGAGCACTAAATCCAGGTACACATGGGGAAATGAGGGCTCTGCAATCCCCAGAGAGGCAGTGGGGACCCAGGAAGCCCAGGGAAGGGGCACTGGAGAGTCATTCCTGCACCCTCAATGAAGAATCACAGGCTGGAGCCTTGCCTGAGTTATGCTGTGGACATGCCTGTTCCTGGCCTGCACCTCTCATGTCTGGACCCGTCCCTGTGCCCATCCTGCTGACCTGACTCCCCATCTCTACCTCAAACCGGTCTCTGCACTACAGACAGGAAAGCCTTAGAAAGGGATGCTGGGACCTGAGCAGCACCCAGAGAAGGTTTTAGATGCAAAAGATGACCATATATCCACAGCAACACTTGCCTGACAGCCAATGTAAAGGTGTAAGGAGAGCTTCACATTTGGACCCCTACTCAGCTAACAGTGCACGCAGAGTCTTAGGTGGACGAAAAAGTGAGGGCAGCCACTTGGGTCTGATTTTACGATGCACGGTTAGGAGAGGCACCTCCAGCTCCCTCGAGGGCTGTGCTGGAACCTTTCAGGAGTGGGCTGAGGTGGGGTTGGCACATGCAGGGGGGTCAGGAGAGGGCAGCTCTCCTCTGCCATGCTGGGGCTGGGGCTGAGTCTGCAGCTGGGCACAGTGTTTCCCTGGGAAGATCCCTGAGGAATGGCTCTGGGGGATCCTTCGCCTCTGCCCTGGCAGCAGTGCCCGTGCTCAGAGTGCCGAGGTGGAAGTGCACAGAGGGTAGAAGGGGCACTGGCTGCCCAGAGGGATCATGGAGACATTGTGCATGCAGGGATGGAGTGAGGAAAGCCAGAACTCAGTTGGAGGTGCAACCAGAGACCTTGGACATGGAAAGGGCTGGTGGATTATTAAATGACTCTTAAAAATTCCCCTGGAGCCTGGAGGGCCCCTGTCCAGCCTGACTTGGGCCCCACGTGGGGGTCAGCAAACAGCCATGCTCCTGGTTCTGCCAGGCTCTGGTGCAGAAGAGAGGTCATGCAAGGCTGGCCTTTTCCCCTCCGTCGGGACAGAGAAACCTGCAGGAGGACACAGGTGGCCATGGACAACCCCACAGCTGGGGTGAGCAGCCAGCACTGGAAAGGGGTGATGTGAGGGGCTGGTGTGGGACGATGGCCCTGGGGCAGCTTCCCCAGTGTGTCCATGCAGCACAGGGAACAACCTGGGCTCTTCTCTCCTGCACCCGCCATGTCCTGGTGCCTTTCCCAGGAGACCTGCATTTGCCCCACAAGCACACGGCCGTGTCCTCCCACACTGCCATTCACATGCGGTAGCTGCCTGCTGGCATTTTTCCTCTCCTGGGCACTTCCCAGCCCAGCCCAGACCCTCCCCAGCTCTCCCCACCTCCCCTGCCCTCTCCCCAGCCCAACCACCAGAGAAGCCCAGGCTGGGGGCGACCAGCAGCAGTGCCTGTTACAGGGGGCTGCAGAGCTCTGGGCACTCACTCCACAGCCACAGCCCCTCTGAAGGGCACAGCAGGTCCTGGGGGGCAGAGAGGGGTGTCAGCCTCCCCATCAGCACCAGGGCTGGGAGCTAGCAATGGCACAAGGAAATGGAGGCCACTCACTCCATGTCTCCACTGCTGTCCTGACCAGGAGATCCTTAACCATAGCTACCTACAGCCCCTCTGGGCAGCCCCTCTCCCCAGGACAGCACAAGAGTCCTGGCCCTGGGGCTCCTCAGGCAGCTCCAGTGACAGAGCAGCCTGCCCCAAGCTGGCACACTCAGAAACAGGTTTTCATTTATTCTTCCCCACAAACACACAATGGCACCATTGTTCTTCTCCAGAGACATCCCTGCTCCCCAGAGAGCCTTTCCCCAGGTCAGTGTGTCCATGCTGGCCTGCCTGGCCATTCCTGCAGTCCTCCCCTGTGCTCCCCACAGGGATCTGGGCTGGTGGTGCTGCTCTGCAGTGTGAGTGTGCTGTGGGGGCATGGGGTGACTCCACCCTGGCTGTGCTGGTCCGGGCAGGCCCAGCTGGCCCAGCATCACTGCACCTGACACCCCCCTCCCCAGGCTCTGTGGCTGTGGAGGATGCTTGGAGCAATCACAGGGCATTTCACATTGTTCAGGATGTGTTCAGAGGTGTCATTAGACCCAGCCCACTCCCTCTCCTGAGATTTGGTACATTCCTCAGTTTGGCCCTTTACCTTTGGGTGACTCCACTTGGTTTTGGGAATCTCCACTCACTGCCCATCCCAGGCACGTGCTGACCCTGGAGATCTCCTGTGCTCTCCAGGTGGCTCCATACTTCCTTCCAGGATAGGAATCTGTCACCAGCCCTCTAATATGTGAGACAGCCCCCAGGAGATACCGCTTGAGCACTCACCCTCCCCAGGGGCACTGGACACATACTGGGCACCCTAACACATCACCCTATGAGCGCATCCCCCTTAGCCCATGGAAAACCCAGGCATGGCCACAGGGCCTTTTCGAGTGCAATTCCCTGAGCACATTCTTGGCTCCAGCTTGGGAAGAAGAGCCCAAACTTCAGGCACTGTGCTGAGGAGATCTCCTTTTATTACAGAGATGCTGCAAGGGAGGCCAGCTCTGACACAGTGTTCAGCAAATTTACACAAAGCCTCTGAGTCAGACAGAAGGGGGTTGTGCCTCTGGAGATGAATTCAGACGTTTGTGTACAAACATGCTTATCCCAGATAGAATGTCCGGACCACAAACGTTGCCTGAAATCGCTTGGAAATCACTTGTGATGAGAGATGGGCAGCTTATTGCTGCTGAAACAGTACCAGCCGAACCAATTTCTTCAGTGCCTCCTTGAGTTCCTTGTTCCTCATGCTGTAGATGAGAGGATTCACTGCTGGAGGCACCACTGCGTACAGCATGGCCAGCACCAGATCCAGAGCTGGGGAGGAGATGGAGGGGGGCTTCAGGTAGGCAAAAAATGCAGTGCTGATAAACAGGGAGACCACAGCCAGGTGAGGGAGGCACATGGAAAAGGCTTTGTGTCGTCCCTGCTCAGAGGGGATCCTCAGCACAACTGTGAAGATCTGCACGTAGGACAGCACAATGAAAATGAAACACCCCAAAGATAGACAGACGGTAAGCACAATAAGCCCAACTACCCTGAGGTAGGAGTCTGAGCAGGAGAGCTTGAGGATCTGGGGAATCTCACAGAAGAACTGGTCCACAACATTGCCTTGGCAGAGTGACATTGAAAGTGTGTTTCCAGTGTGCAGGAGAGCATTGAGAAAAGCACTGGCCCAGGCAGCTGCTGCCATTTTGACACAAGCTTTGTTGCCCATGAGGGTCCCATAGTGCAGGGGTCTGCAGATGGCAACATAGCGGTCATAGGCCATGACAGTGAGGAGATAATACTCTGCTGCAAATAAAAAAAAGGAGAAAAAGACCTGGGCAGCACATCCTGAGTAGGAAATGGCCCTGGTGTCCCTCAGAGAATTGGCTGTGGATTTGGGGACAGTGACGGAGATGTTGCCAAGGTCAAGGAGGGAGAGGCTGAAGAGGAAGAAGTGCATGGGGGTGTGGAGGCGGTGGTCACAGGCTACAGCTGTGATGATGAGGCTGTTTCCCAGGAGGGCAGCCAGGTAGATGCCCAGGAAGAGCGAGAAGTGCAAGAGCTGCAGCTCCCGTGTGTCTGCAAATGCCAGGAGGAGGAACTCGGTGAGGGAGCTGCTGTTGGACATTTGCTTCCTCAGGACTTTGTGGACTGTCCAAGGAGGAAAAGACAGTGGCAAGTTAGAGCAGGCTTCTCTGAGCCAAACCCACTCTTTTTCTCATAGAAACCCCCACCTTTTCTCTGTCCTTTAACTTCACTCAGCTCCCTTTCTGCAGCTCTGTTTACAGTGGCTGAGGGTGCCATGCGGAGCAGGGGCCTCTGCCCATGGGCTCCAGAGGAGTCAGTCCTGTTCTGCTGGGGGGGGGTGTAAATGGAGGTGTCAAACTGACCCTGCTATGTGGTGGGATACCTGGGGATGGGCGCTGGGAGCTGGGAGCAGGGGACTTGGCCCAGGTACTAGTGGGAAGTTTCTCTGTTTACCATGATGAGAGCTGAATACGGCTATGTCTGAAGGAGAAGACCCTTGTGAAGGATTCATCTCCCCCAGCCTTGCCCTCTTCAACAGAGGTGTCTGTATCTGAATCAGTCACACCAGCTGCCACTCCAGCAAGGCAGAGAAAGAGTCAAGTGAAGGCAGGGGGTGACCTGACCCTTTCTAGATGTCTCTGTCCCAATGAGATAGACCCTGCCGTCATGCCAGTTTACCATCTGCACCCTTTCTGTAGGCACTGCAGAGAGAATGGGAAGTGACTAGCTCTGATGCACACGTGCTGCAGCAGATTATGTCCACCGTGTATGTGGAAGGGCTGTTCAACATTTGGAAACCCATTTTTCTCTGCAGAATGATCAGTGGAGGAGTCTGATGATACACACACGCACACACACACACACACACACACACACACACACACCTATCTGTATTTTCGATGCCTCCTTCTCATCGTGGAACCATTCTTGGATGGAGTAGAAATCTTTGGCATTTCAATTGCTCTCAGCATGAGCCCTTGTGCATCCCAAGAGCGAAAAAGGACTCACTGTGCCTTTGAATAGGGTCACACCTTGAATAGGGTGAATGCAGCCTTGGGCACAGGCATGAGCAGATGGAGATGCACAAGGCAGATAAGGCTGATGTTTTCCTGCATCTGGAAATTGCAAATACAGAGGAAGTGATCAGGGATAGGCTAGTGTCAGCCTTGCCTACAGTGACCATGAGAAAGTGGAGTCCCAGATCCTGAAGGGAGTAGGGAAGGACAGGAGCGGAACACAGACCCTGGACTTCAGAGGAGCAGACTTTGACCTGTTCAAGGGACTGCTGGGGTACCCCACGGGAGACAACTCTGAAGGGCCCAGGAGCTCAGGAAAGCCAGCAGGTCTTTAAGGACAGCACCTGCCAAGCACAAGGATACTCCATCCAGATACTCAATAAAACTAGCAGATATCTCAGGGGACCAAATTAGCTAAAGAGGGACCTCGCACCTTAGCTCCAGGGTGATAGGGCAGCATACAGAGGGGCAAAAAGGGAGAGGCAAAGGAGGCATTTAGAAATAGTGTCCAGGGTCATAGGCTTGGTGTTAGGGAAGAAAAAGCTCCCTAGCACTGACACTTGCAGGGGATGTCAAGGGCATGAAGATGAGCTGCTACTGCTTCAAGTAAGAATCAAAGAATAGAAAGGAAAATGTGGCCTCACTGCTAAATGGGACAGGGAATCTTGTAGAAGCAGATGCAGATAGGTCTGAGCAACTCAACCCCTTGTTAGCTTCCGTTTCCACAAGCAAGGTCTCCTGGAGTGTTGTGCCTTGAGTCAGGACTCCAGAGGAGAAAAAGAGCCAACAGTGGACGAGGTTTGTGGGGGATTACTTGTGAGAACTCAGACAATACAAGTCAATGAGGTTGGATGGGCTGCAGCCGAGGATGCGGTGAGAGCTGACTGCTGTCCCTGCAAGGCCACTCTCTATCATCTTGAAAGGTTGTGGAGATGGGATGAAGTCCCGATGACTGCAGAAAGGCAATTGTTACATCCATCTTCCAAGAAGGCCACAAGGGCAACCTGGGGAGCTGCAGGCAGTTCAGCCACACTTTGGTGAGGAGTGAGTCATGCAGCAAACCCTCTCAGATCACAGTTCTGAAGGAGAAGAAGGAGAAGGAGAAGCAGGTGCCTGGGAACAGTTAGCATGCATTTATCCAGGGTAAACTGTGCCTTGCCAACCTGATTGCCTCTATGAATAAATAACTGTGTTTGTGGATGGAGAAGAGTAAATGTCCTTTACCTAGACTTTAGCAAGGTGTTTGACACTGTCTCCCACAATATTCTTGCATGCATGTTAGAACATTTCAGTCTAGAAGAGTAGACAACCGGACGGGTAAAAAGCTCCTTGGAGGACCAGAGGCTGAGAGGGCAGTGGTGAATGGGTAGTACTCTTCCTGGAGGCCAGGGAAAAGTGGAGCACCAGAGGGTCTCTCCAGGAACTTGTCCTGTTTATCATCTGTATTAGTTACACTGAGGAAGCAACACTCATCAAGCCTGTAGATGACCCCTAACTGGAGGTGGGGGTGTGGGGGGGGCAGTCCTATATTTGAGGACTGCCATTCAGAGGGACCTAGGCAGGCAGGAGGAATGGGCTGTCAGGAACCTCATGGAATTCAAGAAGGACAAATGACAGGGCTTGCACCTGTGATAAACCAATACCCCACAGTGTTACAGGCTGGGGCCTGAGGGCCTGGGGAGCAGCTCTGTGGAAAAGCACCTGAGGGTGTTTTGGGGACAGGAGGCAAAACATGAGCCACCAGTGTTCCCTGGCAGCAAAGTAGGCCAGAAGCATCGTGGGCTGTATGAGCAAGAGCACAGCCAGGAGGCGGAGGGAAATGGTGATGGCCTTCTAGTCAGTATTCATTAGAGCACATCTAGAACACTGCATCCAGGTTTGGGTTCCCAGAACAAGACAGAGGTTGATAACTGGGAGCAAGTTTGGCCAAGGGCCCTCACAACAGTCAGGGAGCTGGAGCACTTGCTTTGTGAGGAAGCATTGGAACTTTTTGCCCAGAGAGCGCTGTGCAGTCTCCTCCTTTGAAGGTCTGCAAGACCAGATTGGATGAAGCCCAGAGCAACCTGGTCTGATCCCAGAGATGACCCTGCTGGGAGCAAGGAATTTGGACTGGAGACCCCCTGGGGTCCCTTCCACCCTGAAGGAGCCAATGGTTCTTCCCACTCTCAATCTTCTCTTGTGGATGTCAGGGAAAGCATGCAGGTGCCCTGTGACAGGGGAAGCAAGCCATCTTTCTTCTCCTCCTCCAGTCAGAATTGTTCAGATGCAGGGCTTCTTGGCAGGAATCCCCAAGAGAGCTCTGATCAATCCTTTGCCTCACTTTGAATTTCCTTTTACTTTTCTTCCCCCCCACCCATGTCTGTCTCTTTTACCATTCTGATCCTGTCCCATACAGCCCATCCCACCCCTGCTCACCCTTAACTCTTTGGTGCTGGTTGGTTGGTTTGTTTATTTGTTTATTTTCTTTTTTTTTTTTTTTTTTTATTTTTGACATAGAGTAGCTTCAGTCCTGAAGGAACTTGAGAAATTTGGGCGATTTGGACAACAAATACCTCATGTAGATTTACAAGAGAAGCGTCAAGTCCTGTGCCTAGGTGGGAATAACTTCATCCATGAGGAGAGGTTGAGGGACCTGGGTTTCTTTAGCCTGCTGAAGTGGAGGCGAAGGGCAGTAGAGTAGTAGTCTGATTGCATGAAGGGTGGTTTCAGAGATGATGGAGCTTTTCTTGGTAGTGGGAAAAAGCATGAGAAGGGCAAAGAGCAACAAACTGCATCTTGAGAGGTTCAGACTGGAATTCAGGTCAAAAGAATGTCACACCTAGGGTAGTGCTGAGGTGCAACAGGTCACCCAGAGGGAGTCTGGGATCAGCCCCTGGCTTTCTGTTTCAAGAAAAAGCAAGTGAGGACAGGAAGACATCAGGAGAGGTGGGGAGATCATGGGGTGAGAGCAAGGTGGGGAAGCAGCTTGGGTGTGTACAGTCTGCAGGGAAAGAGGCACAGGCATGGGAAAGCATAGGACAGCCTGTGGTGGAGTTGGCCAAGGGCACTGCCAGGGCTGAAAGCTCCCAACACAGCTAGGTTTTTTTCCTTCTGTCTATGGCTGGTGTTTCTGCCACTGAGGCCCCCGAGAAGATGCCATTCCTTAAAGCACTGTGGCCTTGCTGCCTCCTTGTCCCTTGGGATCCCTTGAGGTGCCATATCATGGTCCTGAACTTGGCACTGAGCACCCCCACGCGTACACTGTCCCCAGAAAGAGCCCTGAGCAATGCATGAGGGAAAGCATCACCCTACCCAGGGGCTGGCTGTCAGTTCCTGCTCACTCTGCTTGATAACACACATCAAGGTTGACTTGGCATCACAGCCACCCTCACATTGCCTTCGCCTACCTGCAATCAGGGCCTCCAACTTTCGGCTCTAATCAGCCCCTGGGGAGCCTTTGTTGGTAATGGCCCTCAGTGGGACCTGTTAACACTCCAAGAAACATGGGATTTTCATTTGTCTAACTTCTTGAGAGGTTGCTTCAGTCTCTTCTCTGCATCTGAGGTTCATTGTCTTAGCACCAAATACACCTGAAGGGTCATTAAAATGCAAAAAACCCCTAAGGGACCGTGCCTCTTTCCATAATTTTCTTCAGCTCTTCAGTTCTTGTGTGGTTAATTGGAAAGTTTGCAGGAGTGTATTTAGAAGAGAAAGATTTCAATGAGCACCTGAAAAAGAAAGATGTCTGCTTCTTAAGCTTTCTTCATTCTTCACTTTTCAGAATAAGTCATACCCACATTCCCCAATTCATACTGACCCACAGTGTCTCCTAATGAAGTTAGGGCATGTAGGCAAAGCAGTGTTTTTGATAGGAGACATGTATGGAGAACCTTCCTCGCCAGCTCCCCAGCCCTGCCATTGCCCTCATCAGCCACTGGGGACTTCACATCACTCTTGTGAAAATCGAACCTTTTTCCACTCAAGGCTGCAGTTGAATGGTACAGCTCATGTGCACCAATTCCCACCTGCTTTCCTTAGAGAACTAGCAGCAGACAGACAGAAAGATTTTTCTTAATAGGAAAAAAAAAACATAACTAAAATTTGGAATAGTTTAATAAAAGATACAAGACACTCCTCAACTGTATGTCAAGTCCAAGCTGCCTCCAGTGAGGTCAACTGCCCACAAGGCATAACCTTCCTTGAAATGTTTTCAATAGATAGATAGGAAAGGATAGAGAAGAAACACAACAAAGGAGCTGGCTAAAAAGACAAGGAGACTGCTGAAAGATGAGGCAAGCTTCAGACTCCCAGCAGCTCAGAGCAGCCACTGGAGACTTGAGAGGTACCTGAAAGGATAAAGAGCAAGGGGAAATGGAAAATTGGGAAACTACGGAAAATGCCTATGTCCAGAGAGTCTGATGCAAAGATGCCTTTAGAAATGACCAGTTTAATCAGGACATGTGGAAATATGTGAGAGAGGACTGAGATTTTATCCACAGCCCAATAGACAGAGTATTGGAAACACAAGGTCAAGGGCAGATCAAGATTTCTTCTCCCGCCATTAACACCCTTCCTGAAGATTTCCACTCTTTCATCATGTTCATTGAAGTAGACTAAAATAATCACCAATGGGCCTTCTCTAAGCACTGAAGGGAGACTGATTCCAGCATTACAACTTGTCTCATAAGGGGATGGTTATCTGCAAGAGGTGGAAATGTCCGGCTCTGGCAGCCCCAATTCCTATCTCTTAACTAGGCAGGACACATAGAACGCGGCAAGAAGGGAGCTCATTGACAGCAAGGAGGAGGCTGATCTCACCCCAGGACAGACCCCCTCAGTGCAGATGTCTCTGTCACATACAGTTCTCTGCACTTCCCTTTCTCGTCCAAAGAGGGAACTAAGTTGTCTCAGCTGACTTGTTTTGAGATACGTTTCCTAATGACTAGCTAAGGTCCTGCAGGAGCTGCCTCCAAAATTTCCACATGGCACCACAGCTACCCCAGGGCATCTCAGGCAGCCACAGCCTCTCTCTGTGGTCAAATGAATCAAACCCCCAAAGGAGATCCTAGTCATAAGTTGAAATCTTCTCAAAAAATAACTCACTGCAACAATTGACAAGAAATCCTCGTTTCCAAAACTTCACACAGTTTTTACCATTGCCATATATTTTTTTCTGTCTTATTAATTGGCAGCACCATGTTCATGCACTACAGGAATAAGCCTGTCTATGAGTGTGTATATATATATGTATATGTATATATATATATATATATATATATATATATATACACGTGTGTGTGTGTGTGTGTGTGTGTGTGTGTGTGTGCATGTATATGTATGTATGTATGTGTATATATATATGTATATACACACATTATTCATCAAAATACATTTGCTACCAACACTCAGAATGGAGAAACTTTGCTCAGAGGAACTGCTTTATTTAAACTGTCATGTTTCAGCTCTCTTCTTCTGCCTCGCTGTCCTTCCTTCTTCGTCAGCCTCTTCTCTCTTTACAAAGCCCTCCAGGGAAAGATTCACTGAATCACAGCACTTAGGGTGGACGAGACCTCTGGATGTCACCTAGTCCCAGCCGCACTGGTCAATGCAGAGGGAACTAGATGACGTTGCCCAGGGGCTCCCCCCCACCTATGCATTCTCCACAAGGGTGCTGAGACTGCGCTCCATCCACTGTGCAGGCCATTCATAAAGGTGTTAAACAGTCCTGCCCCACATGTTGATCACTGAGGGATGCCACTAGTACTTGGCTGCCACTTGGAACTTGTACCACTGATCACAGCGTTTCAACCTGATGGTCCAGCCAATCTTCCACCTGCCTTATGGTCCATTGATCCAGGCCAGAGCTCAACAATTTGCCTATAAGGAGACTGTGGGGGACTGTGTCCAAGGCTTTGCTAAAGTGAAGGTTCACAAAATCCCCTGCTTTCCCCTTGTGCATGCAGGTATTCATCTGATGGTAGAATGCAACCAGGTTGGTCAGGCATGGTTTCCATTTCCCCTTGGTCAACGCATGCTGCCTCTTCCAGTTCTACTCCTTCATATGCTTGGAGATGGTTTCCAGGAGGATTTGCTCCATCACCTTCCCAGGCACTGAGATGAAGAGGACCAGCCTGTCGTTGCCCATACCCTCCCTCTTGCCCTTCTGGAAAATGGCTGAGATGTCTGCCTTTTCCCAGGCATCAGGAACCTCCCTGATTACCTTGACGTTTCATAGACAATTGGGAGCAGCGTTGCAGTGACTCCAGCCCCCTCTCCCTGCACCCTGGGGTGCTTCCCGTCTGGTCCCGTGCACTTGTGTGTGCCCACTGGGCAAAAGTCCTCCCCAGATGCATGGTCCTCCCCCATGGGTGAGGCTTTGCTAACACAGATGCTGCCAAAGGACTCGGGGGCCAGGGAGGCCTGGCAGTAGACAAGACCAGGAAAAGACAAGGTAAAAGAGGCAATGAGCTCCTCAGCCTTTCGCCTGCCTTTGTCACTATGTCCCCTGCCCCACTGAGCAGGGAGAACACATTTTCCCTGGCTGCCTGCCTTGTGCTGCCAACGTCCTTACAGAACCCCTTCAGGTTACCCTCCCCATCCCTTTCTAGATCCAGATCCAGCTCCAGCTGAGCTTTGCCTTGCCTAACTCCATCCCAAACAAGATGAAATCCTCTCTGCTGCAGTCCAGGGTGGTGACTCTGTTATTCCTCTTACTTCTCCACCATCTCATGGTCACTGCAGTGACAGACAACTTCCACATTCACATCCCCATTCAGCCTGAGCTTCAGGCAAGAAACCAAGGGGAGGATGGCACCATCTACTTAGAGGCGCAAACTACAGAGGTAGAGAAATCACACCGCAGAAAAGCCTTCATTTCTTCCCTCACCACTGAGGGGATCCAGGCAATGGCCTTTCAGGTGGTTAAAAGTGAATGCCAGGAATTTCAGGAGTAACGTAGATATGCCTGAGGCAGTGCCTCCCAGGCTGCCCTTACAGTCAACAGGGAGGAGGAGGTGCTCACCTGCCTTCTTTTAGATGCTCACATAAAGCACAAAGGACTCCTGTCCCAGAAACATTTGCTCTGTGCTTGAAATGGGGCCTGAGATCATAGGCGTTCAGGATAATTCAGGTTGAAGGGACACAGGAGGCCTGTAGTGCAACGTGCTGCTCAAAGCAGGGTCAGATAGAGGGTCAGAAACCAAAAAATGCTCCTGCCAAAGGACTTCTGGGGGTGATAGAGAAGGAGAAGACAGTAGAGGGTTGATGGGGTGATACCATGGACAAAAGGGTTTCCTTTCTCCCCTTCTCCCGATAATTAAATCCTCAGCTCTCCACAGAGAAGAAGCTGGGACACGAACTTTGCCACTAACATGGAGGCAGAGAATCTCCTGAGTCCCTTACAGACAGAGGCTGGTCCAAAGGCCACCACCCCAATGGCACCAGACCCCCAGGCATGCCTGCCTTGCTGCTGGGCACCCTGCAGTCCCAGGCAGGAGGTGTGCGGAGAAGAGAGTGGGGTCTACATGCTGCAGGCCTGGCCACCCAGCAGGTGTGGTGGGACCCTGCTCCTTTAGATGAGACTGGGCTCTCCTGCATTTCCCCAGTGTGAAACCTGCCTCCCTTCCAGCTGGGAATACAGCCCGGCAGAGAGGATCAACACGGGAAAGACGATCTCTGTTCTGGGGTGTGAAGAGAGAGGGGAGGGCAGAGGGGGATCTGCTCATTCCCAGGGCAGTGATTCCCTCCCTGCAGCCAGTACAGCCCTGCTGATGCCCTCTAACCTGTGAGTCCACGAGATGGGACTCTGATCTGCTCTGGATCTAAAGATTTCTCAGCCCTTCAGACCCAGGATGCAAAGCACTGGTCTGGGGACACCTCAGCAGTCGAAGGGGCTGAATGCCTGGCGTGTTCCTGAGAACTTCTCTGGAGTCTCCCAGCACTGCTTTGACTCCTGTTGCCCATGGAGCAGAGACTCCTTCTGAGGATGAACTTGCTCACTGTGTGGCTCTAAGGACAGGCTTGACCAGGCAGTACAAATGCCAGCAAGGCCTCAACCCCACAACAGTGTCCCCTGCCCCTCACTCTGCCTTCCAGCCCCTTTCTCCTAGAAGATTTCGGTTGAAGGGACCGCCAGAGATCTGCAGGACCACGGTCTGCTCTGAGTGGGGCTATCTTGACAGTTAGATCAGGTTGGTAGGTGCTTTCTCCAGGAGAGTTTTTAAAGATTTGCTGTCCCCTGCCCCAGTGCTACTCAACTACCATGGTTATTTCTTTATTTTTTCATTAAACTCTTTTGGAATTTCCCTTACCACATCTTCTCCTTGTTGTCTCTTGTCCTTTCCTCCACTTGGCCCCCAGCGAGACCATCCCACCAACTTTGACTCAGGATGATCACAGCCTCACCTCCAAGCACAGCCTTGCTGGGGTCTGCTGGGAGCACGCAGGCGGGCTGTGTCGGCCAGCTCCAAGCAGACCTATGCACTGCAGGTCCCTACATGTCTCAGATGAGAACGTATGGAGACCTAACACGACCCAGGACAGAGCCTGTGATCTGACACCAGGGCAGAGCTGGGAACAGTAGGCATGTGAAGAGGAGACCACCAACAGCTCCTCTCCACACCTGGGCAGGCAGTGATGCACCCAGCAGTGCTCCTGAGAGAGGATGGTGACACAGGATGGGGGGTACTGCGAGCTGCATTGCTGGGCACTGACCATCTGTGCTGGATCTGGGAGTCCTGGCAGGTGGTGCTGGTAGCTCTAGCCATTGAGAAACCACCAACCCTGCTAGCAGCAGCGAGTCGCCTCCATGACAGCTGGGACCTTCTGGAGTGTTGTGGTTCCCATCTGTGCCTCATCCCTCCACTGACCCAGCCCTGCTGCCCTGCACGTGTCCCCACGGCCCCACTCTGCAGGCACTGCACAGGACAGGGTGCATTCTAGAGTGGGGAAATATCCCACCATCATGGTCCCCATGACAGCCGTTGGTGCCCCATCCCCCTCGGCCCTCCTGCCTGGCAGCCTTCCACCAGTCCCCAGTCCCTGCCCAGCCCTGATCCTGTCCCCTCAGGGTTAGCAGAAGGCCATGCTCCAGGGTCTGATGAGGTCTGAGCCCACAGAGAGGCCAGGCAGGGCTGGCCATTTCCCCCATACAGGTGCTGAGCCCAGCAGGCAGACAGCTGATCACATACAAAGATCGCCCCTCACCAGGACCATGGTGAATGGACAGTGCTGGAAATAGTGGGTATGAGAGGCTGGGTCTGGGAGGAGTTTCTTGGGGCGGTTTCTCCTCTCTGTTCATGCAGCAACAAGCTGGGATGGATCTTTCCCTGAATCACCCTGCTTGAGGGCCTCCATGGGAGGAGGATGGTCTACAGGGCTAGTAAATGGCCCCAGGACCTCTTCTGCATGCTCCCTGCCAGCTCTGCAGAGGAACCAGCAGAGGGCTCGTCCTCCCAGGGCTCACAGCTGGACATCCAGTCCCCCACCTGGACATGGAGCCTTGTCTGGGGGTGACTTTTGGGGTGAGGACCAGCATGCAGGGTGGGCGAGATTGTTTCAAGAAAATGTGCTGGGGACATGACATAAGGGACAGCAGCTTTGGAGGAAGAGCCCAGCCTTCAGGCACTGCACCTGCAAGAACTGACTTTATTACAGAGATACTGTGAGGGAGTCAGCTCTGACCCACTGTTAGACAAAACCTTATATGGGCACCAGGTGAGACAGAGCAGTCTCAGTGAAGGTGGAATGAACCCAACCATTGGTGTAGCAACATGGTGACAAATAATAATAACAACAGTAATAATAGTCATAATAAAAATAAAGTGAACAAAAAAAGCTCAGTCTTGGTACAGGACACAGTGGGAGTCATTTGTGGAGAGCAATGGCAATGTTACCACTGCTGAAAAATGTCCATGAAATCACTTTCCTCAAGGCATCTTTGAGCTCCTTGTTCCTCATGCTGTAGATGAGAGGGTTCAGAGTTGGAGGCACCACCGAGTACAGAACAGCGAGTGCCAGATCCAGAGCAGGTGAGGAAACAGAGGGGGGCTTCAGTACAGCATACATTAAAGTGTTCAGAAAGAGGGAGACCACAGCCAGGTGAGGGAGACACATGGAAAAGGCTTTGTGTCGGCCCTGCTCAGAGGGGATCCTCAGCACAACTGTGAAGATCTGCACGTAGGACAGCACAATGAAAATGAAACACCCCAGAGATAAAAAGCTAGTAACCACAATAAGCCCGGCTTCCCTGAGGTAGGAGTCTGAGCAGGAGAGCTTGAGGATCTGGGGAATCTCACAGAAGAACTGGTCCACAACATTGCCTTGGCACAATGGTATCGAAAACGTATTAGCAGTGTGCAGGAGAGCATTGAGAAATACACTGGCTCAGGCAGCTGCTGCCATTCTGACACAAGCACTGTGGCTCATGAGGGTCCCATAGTGCAGGGGTCTGCAGATGGCAACAAAGCGGTCATAGGCCATGACAGTGAGGAGATAAAACTCTGCTGCAAATAAAAAAAAGGAGAAAAAGACCTGGGCAGCACATCCTGAGTAGGAAATGGCCCTTGTGTCCCACAGAGAATTGGCCATGGATTTGGGGACTGTGGTGGAGATGGTGCCAAGGTCCAGAACAGAGAGGTTGAGGAGGAAGAAGTACATGGGGGTGTGGAGGTGGTGGTCACAGGCTACAGCTGTGATGATGAGGCCGTTGCCCAGGAGGGCAGCCAGGTAGATGCCCAGGAAGAGTGAGAAGTGCAAGAGCTGCAGCTCCCGCGTGTCCGCAAATGCCAGGAGGAGGAGCTCGGTGAGGGAGCTGCTGTTGGACATTTGCTTCCTCGGGACTTTGTGGACTGTCCAAGGAGGAAAAAACAGGGGCACGATAGACCAGGCTTCTCTGAGCCAAACCCACTCTTTTTCTCATAGAAACCCCCACCTTTCCTCCGTCCTTTACCTTCGCTCAGCTCCCTTTCTGCAGCTCTGTTTACAGTGGCTGAGGGTGCCATGTGGAGCAGAGGCCTCTGCCCATGGGCTCCAGAGGAGTCAGTCCTGCTCTGCCGGGAGGGTGTAAATGAAGGTGTTAAAATGACCCTGCTATGTGGTGGGATACCTGGGGATGGGAGGTGGGAGCAGGGGACTTGGTCCAGGTACCAGTGGGAAGTTTCTCTGTTTCCCATGATGAGAGCTGAATACAGCTGTGTCTGAAAGAGAAGATCCTTGTGAAGGATTCATCTCCCCCAGCCTTGCCTCTTCAACAGAGGTGTCTGTATCTGAATCAGCCGCACCAGCTGCCACTCCAGCAAGGCAGGGAAACAGTCGAGTGAAGGCAGGGGGTAACTTGACCCTTTCTAGATGTCTCTGTCCCAATGAGATAGACCCTGCCCTCATGCCAGTTTGCCACCTGCGCCCTTTCTGTAGGCACTGCAGAGAGAATGGGAAGTGACTAGCTCTGATGCACACATGCTGCAGCAGATTATGTACACACACACACACACACACACACACACACACACGTATGTTTGTATTTTAGATGCCTCCATCTCCCAGTGGGAGCATTCTTTGAGGTGGTAGAAAACTGGCATTTCAGCTGCTCTAAGCATGTGCCCTTGTGCACCCCAAGAGCAAAAAACTCTCTGTGACTTTGTATAAGGTCATGGGACCTTGTCTGTCCATGAGTCTTGCCCCTCACTGTCCTGCACTTGCACCTCACTCAGATGAAGGACAACCACACACACAAGTTCCTCTAAGAAAGAAACGGGACTGAGCTGGGAGTGAAGGAGTTCAGTTTCACAGTGACGATTTCCAAATTCTACGCTCTCAGCCCCGAGATGGAGAGAGTGATGAAGAGTGTGATGACAAGGTTTCTCACTCACATGACCAGACCAGGGACTCTCAGATCTTACAGAAATGCTCCAGGGAAGCTGTGCTTTTCTGGAGGGCAGCTTGCAGCTTGGCAGCACAGCCCCGAGAAGCAGTCAAGGGTCCTAAAGATGGACTCTCCTAAAAGGAGAGTCAGCTCATTCCCCAACCTGATGAAATGCATTGCCAGGAGCCTCACAGGTTGGAAGGGGATTGGGGCTTCTCACTGCCTGGAAGGGAACACCATGCAGGACACACAGGGCCGGTGTCTTAACTGCAGCTGAACACCCCCAGAAGTTCTGAGAGAAACCTCAGCAAGTCCCTTCATCCCCTCCTCAGCCTACAGACAGCACCACCATCACCTTCTTGGCCTCATGAGGGTTTGTGTGACCTGCTCCTTAGAACCTGCAAGCACAGAGATGCCCCTGGACATGGCCCTGCATGTGGGAGCTTTGTGGAGGGCAGAAATGAGCACACAGAGTGTGGGAGGGGGTCTGTGAGCACCAAGCAGGAAAAGACACTGGGACCGAGAAAGAGCTGCCAGCAGGGACAGCTCCAGGAAGCAGAGATGGGCAGGCAATGAGAGGGAAGTGCAATCAGAAACATTATGGGTGGATGGAGTTGAGCAAGTCATGGTCAGGCCCTGCAGTGCCAACACCTCCCTCAGGGAGTTCAGGTGTCCCCTGCAGAAACCCCCCAGTAGCAGGGCACTGCCCAGGGGCATCCCCATGGTTGCAGGTGCTAAGGAGCAGGTCACATAAACCCTGAGGAGGCCAGCAAAGGGGAAGCTGGTGCTGTCTATAGACTAAGGGGTGGGGGAAGGGACTTTCAGAAGTTCCTAGCAGACACGTTGGCTGCTCCTGGAAACTGTTCATGAGTCTCGGTCTGCTGTCCAAGCCTGACAGCTCCATTTCCATTTTCCCCTTGCCAGGTGGTAGGAAATGTAAAGCACCATGTCAGGAAATGGGCTTCTCTTTCAGGAAATCCCAGCCTTCACTTTCCTTTTGAAAAATTCCCCTCTGAAGAGTCCTGTGCATGAGCTAGAGCTGTGAACAGCCCTGACTCACACAGCACCCTCTCAGCAGGAGAATGAACCTGCCCTGACAGAGGTCGCTCCTCCCACCCAGAGCTTCTCCTGGCAATGCCGTGGGGAGCTCCCCGGGCAGACTGAGTGCTGACCCTCGCAGGCAGCAGAGTCACTTAGCCAGGAAGGCAGCAACCTGGGGCACAGGGACACTACCCTGAGTTACAGTACTGGGCAGACCTGTGTGCACACCTCGGCTTCACACCCCTGCAGGATCCCTGGGAGAAGGTAGAAGGATGCCCTGAAACTGAGATGGTATGGTACAGAGTCCCTGCTCTGAAGCACCTCCCCCTCCTCTGCACTGGAGAAGCCAGCAGAGAGAAGCTAAGAATCCTATCAGTGATGGGATGGCATGGGTTCAGAAGATCCCTCCACGAACCTCAGTAGCATTGCCCTGCAGCCAGAGACTTACCATGTCAGGGGCTGTGAAGATTTCTCCCACAAGGAGCTCTCCTCTGGCCTCCCACTCCACACTGCCTTGCACTTCTCTCTGCCTTGTCTCCTCTCATGTCAGCAGCACCAAGCAGTGCCGGAGCCCTGCTGCTCTTTGTGGAGGAACTGCTCCTGCACAAAGCTGTCTCTTGGCAGTGCTGCCCCGTTGCCACGAGCTCCATCCATCCCCGGAGCCTGGCCCTGCTCAGGAGCAGAGGCCCAGCTGAAATCATGACTTTCTCTGTCCCTTGTGCTCCCTCCTCCTGGGAAATGTTCACTGAAGTAGACTAAAATAATCACTGATGGTCCCTCTCTAAGCACTGAAGGAAGACTGATTCCAGCATTGCAATTTGTCTCATCAGAGGATGGTTATCTATGAAAGGTGGAAACGTCCCATTCCGGAAGCCCCTTTTCCTATGTCTTCACTAGGTAGGACACCTTGAAGTGTACAAGAAGGGAGTCCATTTACCCATGGTTCAGGTGTTGGTTCAGATGAGTCAGTCTGCGCACCTTATGCCAGGTTAGAAACCCCTGAGCTGGAGTGGGATTCAGATCCCTCCTGTGAACTCCACAAACACACAGGAGGTGGGATTCCCTTTGCCAAACCTGAACTGAGCACAACAGAGGTGTCTGCATAGGAACTCCTTGTCTAAGCTCCCATTGTGATCACTGGAGACAGAGCGTGAGAGTCATCTGGTTGCACACAAACACCTGTTGACAGTTGAAGAGAGAGAGGTGGTCCAAGGCATGTGCCAGTGTCTGCTTGTTCTGACGGAGCAACTATGACACCCACATCCTTCTAGAGCCTGAGGTGGGGGCCAGGTGGGGAATTCCCTTGGCCATCTGAAATGACCCTAGATGCCTACTGCAGCTAGAGCTCCACTCACTATGAAGCTGAGACACAAGCAGAACTGCACAATGCAAATAGCAAATGCAATTCAGTGCAGACACTATTCACTGACATAAAGATAGGCCATAGGCAGGGTAGCACAACCCCAGGTCTCTAGCAAATACAGCATGGGACCTACAGGAAAGCCATGTCCTTTTCCAGTGGTTGCTGGGAAAGTACCCCAGGGCAACTCCGGTTTCCTACCAGGGCCCAAACAACTGAATCCCTCCATTGCCTTTAGGCAAAATCCATCCCGTCTGCATGCAACAGTGTTGCATAGATGGGAGACACATCACACCAAGGTCTCTGCTCTAGTCTCTGCACTCTCAAACACTTCCAGCTATTTTCTCCATGAAAAACTTCTCATCTCTGGATCGTGTGAACAGGGACTGTGCTAGTGATGTCCACAGGTTGGTTGGATCCCAGGACATCAAGGCCCAGGGACTTTTTTCAGTGGCACTTGTCCTTCCTGGAAATTGGTTCACCTCTGTCACAGGTCACAAGGTGCTACAAAGTCAGTTCAGGCAGCCAACCCCTCTCCTGCCATTTCTGCACAGCCCAACTCTGTTTCTGCCTGGCCTTGAGCACTGAAGCCTTTGCTCTCTTAGGGGGAACCTCATTCCACCATTACATTGCCACCTGCTATCTATGCCACCATGGCTCTGCTCCAAGGTGGGGCCATTGCACACACGGTGTCCTTGGCTCATGGTAACAGGTTTCACCACAACCAGTCTGCTCTGAGTGCCAAAGCTGAGGTTCTGCAACTCAAATACACAGAAGTGAATGCAGCCTGGGGTACAGGCGTGAGCAGACGGAGATGCACAAGGCAGATAAAGGTGATGCTTTCCTGGATCTGGAAATTGCAAATAAGGAGGAAGTGATCGGGGATAGGATAGTGTCAGCCTTGCCTACAGTGACCATGAGGAAGTGGAGTCCCAGATCCTGGGGAGAGTGAGAAAGGACAGTAGCAGAGTACAGACACTGGAACTCAGAGGAGCAGACTTTGGCCTGTTCAAGGGACTGCTGGGGGGGAACCCATGGAAGGCAGCTCTCAAGGGCCCAGGAGCTCAGGAAAGCCAGCAGGTCTTTAAGGACAGCACCTGCCAAGCACAAGGATGGGCCATCCCTATTCTCAGTAAAACCAGCAGATATCTCAGGGGACCAGCTTGGCTAAACAGGGACCTCGCACCTTAGCTCCAGGGTGATAGGGCAGCATACAGAAGGGCAAGGAGGGAGAGGCAAAGGAGGCATTTAGAAATATTGTCCAGGGTCATGGGCTTGGTGTTAGGGAAGAAAAAGCTCCCCTAGCACTGACACTTGCAGGGGATGTCAAGGGCATGAAGATGAGTTGCTACTGCTTCCGTAAGAATCAAAGAATAGAAAGGAAAATGTGGCCTCACTGCTAAATGGGACAGGGAATCTTGCAGCAGCAGATGCAGATAGGCCTGAGCAACTCAACCCCTTGTTAGCTTCTGTTTCCACAAGCAATGTCTCCTGGAGTGTTGTGCCTTGAGTCAGGACTCCAGAGGAGAAAAACAGACAACAGTGGATGAGGTTAGTGAGGGATTACTTGTGAGAACTCAAACGGTACAAGTCAGTGAGGTTGGATGGGCTGCAGTCAAGGATGCTGTGAGAGTTGAGTTCTGTCCCTGCAAGGCCACTTGCTATCATCTTTGAAAGGTTGTGGAGATGGGGTGAAGTCCCAATGACTGCAGAAAGGCAATTGTTACATCCATCTTCCAAAAAGGCCACAAGGGCAAGCTGGGGAGTTGCAGGCAGTTCAGCCACACTTTGGTTAGCAGTGAATCATGCAGTGAATCCTCTCAAAACACAGTTCTGGGCACATGAAGGAGAAGAAGGTGCCTGGGAAGAGTTAGCATGCATTTACCAAGGGTAAATTCTGCCTCACCCACCTGATTGCCTTCTGTGAATAAATAACTGTATTTGTGGATGGAGAAGAGTAAATGTCCTTTACCTAGACTTTAGCAGGGTGTTTGACACTGTCTCCCACAATATTCTTGCATGCACGTTAGAACGTTGGAGTCTAGAAGAGCAGACAACTGGATGGGTTGTAGATGAGGGCTGCCATTGAGAGGGACCTAGAGAGGCAGGAGGAATGGGCTGTCAGGAACCTCATGGAATTCAACAGGGACTGTCAAGTGAGTTAAGAGTTAACAGGACTGAAAAAGTCTGCCAACTGATATGCTCAAGGCTGCAGACTAGAAGATCTAACGGCTAAAGACCTCCGCCGCCTGACAAGGCCAAGGAATCTGCATGGACCCGCAGGGAGGGGAGAAGCGATACGGAGGGGTTGTGGTCTTGCCTCACTAGCAGGGTCCTCCCAAGCAGACAGTCCTGTGATTATGAAACTCGCAGAGGTCAGCAAAAGCAGTGTTTGCCCAGCGCCCCAGCCATATAAAAAGAGACTTGGCAGCTAAGAGAGTTTGAGCAGGGACGGGAATGTGACCTGACCATCCTCTCCGGCTGGACTATGAGTATCCCCCCCTCTCCCCTTTTCCTGGGACACTGGGTTAAGGTAACTCCTCGAGGTTGAGAGTCCTCTCACTAAGAGCGTGAACAAGAAAGCTTTGAAGTAGGGATAAGCAGTGCTTCCAGTTACTAGCGCAGTAACTGACGGTTTCGGGTTATCCTTTCTAAAGCAGTAATTGCATTATTTCGGGCTGTCCTTTCTAAATCAATAATCGATGATTTCAGGCTATCCTTTTTCAGGCTATCCTTTCTAAATTGGTAATCGCATTATTTTAATGGATGTTACTAATCTAAGAGCTTGCGTGAGGAAGTAAACGTAGTTTTTTATTACTTTACTGTCTCAGTCGTTACTATCAAACCTTCGTAGCGTGACATCAGGTCACTTATACCTCAGTGCTTGATAGTTCAGTTGTGGTCCTGTGGCTGCTGTTTGTGGTTGTGAGGTCACTTCGGCCTCAGGGCCTGATAGGGGACAGGGCAGAGAAACAAGTCCATCCTAGTAGGGAAACCAACCATTGTGACATCCGTGTCATTCTGCTTACGTGAAACCAATGCCCACAAGAGTTTTCCACCAGGATGGGCTGGCACTTGCACCATTGGACGCCTGGTCCCTTATGCCTATCAAAACGCCTCAATGTCTCAAAAAGTCTACAAATTGAAGTGAACTCTCTCTCTCAATTGGCCGTCCAAAATCGATGGGCTTTAGATTGCCTGTTGGCCGCACAGGGAGGAGTGTGTGTGCTGGTAAACACTGCCTGTTGTTTTTAGGCAAACATATCAAAACAAATTGAATATGCTGTAAACGTCATTCAACAATATGTTCGTACCTTCCATCGAATACCCAAAGAGCAGGCCCTGCCTAATGCCCTAGCAGCAGACTGGTCGTGGCTGTGGTCATGGCTACCGCATCTGGGAGTGTGGACCAGATGTGTTTGAATAATTTTAATGATAATTCTGGCATTAAGAACTGTGCTTTTCTGTTGTGTCTCCTGCATGCATCTAATATGTTCCACTTGCGTCTCGTGTGTAAGGGGACATGAGTCTAGACCAGCATAACATTGAAGGCAGGTATGCATAAAAATAAAAGGAGGGAACGTTAAGAAAATGTCCACTATACTCGAGCTTTTGCAGAGGAAGAACATGCAAAGTCACGGTGCCCTGCAAGCAGAAAATCTTATCTGACCTTGTCTTAGCCCTGGTTTTCGTTCGAAGCTGAAGAACTGCAAAGAAGCCAGTTTAACCCAGGCAGCTGTACAAAAGTTATTCAAAGGTACCACCAGAAGAGGTGCAAATCAGCTAAAGAACAGTTATAAGATGGACCATAAAGGCTGCCGTGGATCTACATCATACAATAACACGGCAAGGGGATTGGTAGAAATAAGAGTCGTGGATAGATGTGGTAGTTATGTAAACTGCAGTACTGAATATGTAACAACTTACTATTCCTTAAAAGGTGTAACAAAAAACTGCTTGGGGTCCCTCCTTGTGCTCCAACCAGGAGGCACCGTATTCCTACCAAGAAAATTAAAAAAAAAAATAGAGAGAATCTAACTGCTTCTGTTCATTACCAGTGGCCGAGAATGAAAAAAAGAGAAAAGAAAGTTTAATATCAGACACTGAGGCACAAGTGACCTCAAAATTGAAAAGAGCAGGCACATGACCAGCACTGGCCTAGCAGGCACTGAGCCACAAGTGACCTAACAACCATAAACAACACCAACCCACCAAGCACTGGCCTATCAGGCACTGAGCAACAAGGGACCCCACAACCACAAACAGAACCCACGCAACTAGCACTGGCCTAGCAGGCACTGAGCCACCACTGACCTCACAAACACAAACAGCACCCACGCACCTAGCACTGGCCTAGCAGGCACTGAGCCACCACTGACCTCACAACCACCAACAGCAGCCACGCACCTAGCACTGGCCTAGCAGGCACTGAGCCACCACTGACCTCACAACCACAAACAGCAGCCACGCACCTAGCACTGGCCTAGCAGGCACTGAGCCACCACTGACCTCACAACCACAAACAGCAGCCACGCACCTAGCACTGGCCTAGCAGGCACTGAGCCACCACTGACCTCACAACCACAAACAGCAGCCACGCACCTAGCACTGGCCTAGCAGGCACTGAGCCACCACTGACCTCACAACCACAAACAGCAGCCACGCACCTAGCACTGGCCTAGCAGGCACTGAGCCACCACTGACCTCACAACCACAAACAGCAGCCACGCACCTAGCAATGGCCTAGCAGGCACTGAGCCACCACTGACCTCACAACCACAAACAGCAGCCACGCACCTAGCACTGGCCTAGCAGGCACTGAGCCACAAGTGACCTCACAACCGAAAACAGCAGCCACGCACCTAGCACTGGCCTAGCAGGCACTGAGCCACCACTGACCTCACAACCACAAACAGCACCCACGCACCTAGCACTCGCCTAGCAGGCACTGAGCCACCACTGACCTCACAAATGAAAAAAGCACCCACGCACCCATCACTGGCCTAGCGGCACTGAGCCACCACTGACCTCACAATTGAAAACAGCACCCACGCACCTAGCACTGGCCTAGCAGGCACTGAGCCACCACTGACATCACAACCACAAACAGCAGCCACGCACCTAGCACTGGCCTAGCAGGCACTGAGCCACCACTGACATCACAATTGAAAACAGCACCCACGCACCTAGCACTGGCCTAGCAGGCACTGAGCCACCACTGACCTCACAATCACAAACAGCACCCACGCACCTAGCACTGGCCTAGCAGGCACTGAGCCACCACTGACCTCACAACCACAAACAGCAGCCACGCACCTAGCACTGGCCTAGCAGGCACTGAGCCACCACTGACCTCACAACCACAAACAGCACCCGCGCACCTAGCACTGGCCTAGCAGGCACTGAGCCACCACTGACCTCACAACCACCAACAGCAGCCACGCACCTAGCACTGGCCTATCAGGCAGTGAGCCACCACTGACCTCACAATTGAAAACAGCAGCCACGCACCTAGCACTGGCCTAGCAGGCACTGAGCCACCACTGACCTCACAACCACAAACAGCACCCACGCACCTAGCACTGGCCTAGCAGGCACTGAGCCACCACTGACCTCACAACCACAAACAGCAGCCACGCACCTAGCACTGGCCTAGCAGGCACTGAGCCACCACTGACCTCACAAACACAAACAGCAGCCACGCACCTAGCACTGGCCTAGCAGGCACTGAGCCACCACTGACCTCACAACCACAAACAGCACCCACGCACCTAGCACTGGCCTAGCAGGCACTGAGGCACCACTGACCTCACAATTGAAAACAGCAGCCGCGCACCTAGCACTGGCCTAGCAGGCACTGAGCCACCACTGACCTCACAACCACAAACAGCACCCACGCACCTAGCACTGGCCTAGCAGGCACTGAGCCACCACTGAACTCACAAATGAAAAAAGCACCCACGCACCCATCACTGGCCTAGCGGCACTGAGCCACCACTGACCTCACAACCACAAACAGCAGCCACGCACCTAGCACTGGCCTAGCAGGCACTGAGCCACCACTGACATCACAACCACAAACAGCAGCCACGCACCTAGCACTGGCCTAGCAGGCACTGAGCCACCACTGACCTCACAACCACAAACAGCAGCCACGCACCTAGCAATGGCCTAGCAGGCACTGAGCCACCACTGACCTCACAACCACAAAGAACACCCACGCACCTAGCACTGGCCTAGCAGGCACTGAGCCACCACTGACCTCACAATTGAAAACAGCAGCCACGCACCTAGCACTGGCCTAGCAGGCACTGAGCCACCACTGACCTCACAACCACAAAGAACACCCACGCACCTAGCAATGGCCTAGCAGGCACTGAGCCACCACTGACCTCACAACCACAAACAGCACCCACACACCTAGCACTGGCCTAGCAGGCACTGAGCCACCACTGACCTCACAGCCACAAACAGCACCCACACACCTAGCACTGGCCTAGCAGGCACTGAGCCACCACTGACCTCACAACCACAAACAGCACCCACGCACCTAGCACTGGCCTAGCAGGCACTGAGCCACCACTGACCTCACAACCACAAAGAACACCCACGCACCTAGCAATGGCCTAGCAGGCACTGAGCCACCACTGACCTCACAACCACAAACAGCACCCACGCACCTAGCACTGGCCTAGCAGGCACTGAGCCACCACTGACCTCACAGCCACAAACAGCACCCACACACCTAGCACTGGCCTAGCAGGCACTGAGCCACCACTGACCTCACAACCACAAACAGCACCCACACACCTAGCACTGGCCTAGCAGGCACTGAGCCACCACTGACCTCACAGCCACAAACAGCACCCACACACCTAGCACTGGCCTAGCAGGCACTGAGCCACCACTGACCTCACAACCACAAACAGCAGCCACGCACCTAGCACTGGCCTAGCAGGCACTGAGCCACCACTGACATCACAACCACAAACAGCAGCCACGCACCTAGCACTGGCCTAGCAGGCACTGAGCCACCTCTGACCTCACAACCTTCAACAGCAGCCACGCACCTAGCACTGGCCTAGCAGGCACTGAGCCACCACTGACCTCACAACCACAAACAGCAGCCACGCACCTAGCAATGGCCTAGCAGGCACTGAGCCACCACTGACCTCACAACCACAAACAGCACCCACACACCTAGCACTGGCCTAGCAGGCATTGAGCCACCACTGACCTCACAGCCACAAACAGCACCCACACACCTAGCACTGGCCTAGCAGGCACTGAGCCACCACTGACCTCACAATTGAAAACAGCAGCCACGCACCTAGCACTGGCCTAGCAGGCACTGAGCCACCACTGACCTCACAACCACAAAGAACACCCACGCACCTAGCAATGGCCTAGCAGGCACTGAGCCACCACTGACCTCACAGCCACAAACAGCACCCACACACCTAGCACTGGCCTAGCAGGCACTGAGCCACCACTGACCTCACAACCACAAACAGCACCCACGCACCTAGCACTGGCCCATCAGGCACTGAGCCACCACTGACCTCACAACCACAAACAGCAGCCACGCACCTAGCACTGGCCTAGCAGGCACTGAGCCACCACTGACCTCACAATTGAAAACAGCAGCCACGCACCTAGCACTGGCCTAGCAGGCACTGAGCCACCACCGACCTCACAACCACAAACAGCACCCACGCACCTAGCACTGGCCTAGCAGGCACTGAGCCACCACTGACCTCACAATTGAAAACAGCAGCCACGCACCTAGCACTGGCCTAGCAGGCACTGAGCCACCACTGACCTCACAACCACAAACAGCACCCGCGCGCCTAGCACTGGCCTAGCAGGCACTGAGCCACCACTGACCTCACAACCACAAACAGCACCCACGCACCTAGCACTGGCCTAGCAGGCAGTGAGCCACCACTGACCTCACAATTGAAAACAGCAGCCACGCACCTAGCACTGGCCTAGCAGGCACTGAGCCACCACTGACCTCACAACCACAAAGAACACCCACGCACCTAGCAATGGCCTAGCAGGCACTGAGCCACCACTGACCTCACAACCACAAACAGCAGCCACGCACCTAGCACTGGCCTAGCAGGCACTGAGCCACCACTGACCTCACAGCCACAAACAGCACCCACACACCTAGCACTGGCCTAGCAGGCACTGAGCCACCACTGACCTCACAATTGAAAACAGCAGCCACGCACCTAGCACTGGCCCATCAGGCACTGAGCCACCACTGACCTCACAACCACAAACAGCAGCCACGCACCTAGCACTGGCCTAGCAGGCACTGAGCCACCACTGACCTCACAATTGAAAACAGCAGCCACGCACCTAGCACTGGCCTAGCAGGCACTGAGCCACCACCGACCTCACAACCACAAACAGCACCCACGCACCTAGCACTGGCCTAGCAGGCACTGAGCCACCACTGACCTCACAATTGAAAACAGCAGCCACGCACCTAGCACTGGCCTAGCAGGCACTGAGCCACCACTGACCTCACAACCACAAACAGCACCCGCGCGCCTAGCACTGGCCTAGCAGGCACTGAGCCACCACTGACCTCACAACCACAAACAGCACCCACGCACCTAGCACTGGCCTAGCAGGCAGTGAGCCACCACTGACCTCACAATTGAAAACAGCACCCACGCACCTAGCACTGGCCTAGCAGGCACTGAGCCACCACTGACCTCACAACCACAAACAGCAGCCACGCACCTAGCACTGGCCTAGCAGGCACTGAGCCACCACTGACCTCACAACCACAAACAGCACCCACGCACCTAGCACTGGCCTAGCAGGCACTGAGCCACAAGCGACCTCACAATTGAAAACAGCAGCCACACACCTAGCACTGGCCTAGCAGGCACTGAGCCACCACTGACCTCACAACCACAAACAGCAGCCACGCACCTAGCACTGGCCTAGCAGGCACTGAGCCACCACTGACCTCACAACCACAAACAGCAGCCACGCACCTAGCACTGGCCTAGCAGACACTGAGCCACAAGTGACCTCGCAACCACAAACAGCACCCATGCACCTAGCACTGGCCTAGCAGGCACTGAGCCACCACTGACCTCACAACCACAACCAGCACCCACGCACCTAGCACTGGCCTAGCAGGCACTGAGCCACCACTGACCTCACAATTGAAAACAGCAGCCACGCACCTAGCACTGGCCTAGCAGGCACTGAGCCACCACTGACCTCACAACCACAAACAGCAGCCACGCACCTAGCACTGGCCTAGCAGGCACTGAGCCACCACTGACCTCACAATTGAAAACAGCAGCCGCGCACCTAGCACTGGCCTAGCAGGCACTGAGCCACCACTGACCTCACAACCACAAACAGCAGCCACGTACCTAGCACTGGCCTAGCAGGCACTGAGCCACCACTGACCTCACAACCACAAACAGCAGCCACGCACCTAGCACTGGCCTAGCAGGCACTGAGCCACCACTGACCTCACAACCACATACAGCACCCACGCACCTAGCACTGGCCTAGCAGGCACTGAGCCACCACTGACCTCACAACCACAAACAGCAGCCGCGCACCTAGCACTGGCCTAGCAGGCACTGAGCCACCACTGACCTCACAACCACAAACAGCACCCACGCACCTAGCACTGGCCTAGCAGGCACTGAGCCACCACTGACCTCACAACCACAAACAGCACCCACGCACCTAGCACTGGCCTAGCAGGCACTGAGCCACCACTGACCTCACAATTGAAAACAGCAGCCACGCACCTAGCACTGGCCTAGCAGGCACTGAGCCACCACTGACCTCACAACCACAAACAGCAGCCATGCACCTAGCACTGGCCTAGCAGGCACTGAAGCACAAGTGACCACACAACTAAAAACAGCAGCCACGCACCTAGCACTGGCCTAGCAGGCACTGAGCCACCACTGACATCACAACCACAAACAGCAGCCACGCACCTAGCACTGGCCTAGCAGGCACTGAGCCACCACTGACATCACAACCACAAACAGCACCCACGCACCTAGCACTGGCCTAGCAGGCACTGAGCCACCACTGACCTCACAATTGAAAACAGCACCCACGCACCTAGCACTGGCCTAGCAGGCACTGAGCCACCACTGACCTCACAACCACAAACAGCAGCCACGCACCTAGCAATGGCCTAGCAGGCACTGAGCCACCACTGACCTCACAACCACAAACAGCAGCCACGCACCTAGCACTGGCCTAGCAGGCACTGAGCCACCACTGACCTCACAATTGAAAACAGCAGCCACGCACCTAGCACTGGCCTAGCAGGCACTGAGCCACCACTGACCTCACAGTTGAAAACAGCAGCCACGCACCTAGCACTGGCCTAGCAGGCACTGAGCCACCACTGACCTCACAACCACAAACAGCAGCCACGCACCTAGCACTGGCCTAGCAGGCACTGAGCCACCACTGACCTCACAAACACAAACAGCAGCCACGCACCTAGCACTGGCCTAGCAGGCACTGAGCCACCACTGACCTCACAAACACAAACAGCAGCCACGCACCTAGCACTGGCCTAGCAGGCACTGAGGCACCACTGACCTCACAATTGAAAAGAGCAGCCGCGCACCTAGCACTGGCCTAGCAGGCACTGAGCCACCACTGACCTCACAACCACAAACAGCAGCCACGCACCTAGCACTGGCCTAGCAGGCACTGAGCCACCACTGACATCACAACCACAAACAGCAGCCACACACCTAGCACTGGCCTAGCAGGCACTGAGCCACCACTGACCTCACAACCACAAACAGCAGCCACGCACCTAGCACTGGCCTAGCAGGCACTGAGCCACCACTGACCTCACAACCACAAACAGCAGCCACGCACCTAGCAATGGCCTAGCAGGCACTGAGCCACCACTGACCTCACAACCACAAAAAACACCCACGCACCTAGCACTGGCCTAGCAGGCACTGAGCCACCACTGACCTCACAATTGAAAACAGCAGCCACGCACCTAGCACTGGCCTAGCAGGCACTGAGCCACCACTGACCTCACAACCACAAAGAACACCCACGCACCTAGCAATGGCCTAGCAGGCACTGAGCCACCACTGACCTCACAACCACAAACAGCACCCACACACCTAGCACTGGCCTAGCAGGCACTGAGCCACCACTGACCTCACAGCCACAAACAGCACCCACACACCTAGCACTGGCCTAGCAGGCACTGAGCCACCACTGACCTCACAATTGAAAACAGCAGCCACGCACCTAGCACTGGCCTAGCAGGCACTGAGCCACCACTGACCTCACAACCACAAAGAACACCCACGCACCTAGCAATGGCCTAGCAGGCACTGAGCCACCACTGACCTCACAACCACAAACAGCACCCACGCACCTAGCACTGGCCTAGCAGGCACTGAGCCACCACTGACCTCACAACCACAACCAGCACCCACACACCTAGCACTGGCCTAGCAGGCACTGAGCCACCACTGACCTCACAACCACAAAGAACACCCACGCACCTAGCAATGGCCTAGCAGGCACTGAGCCACCACTGACCTCACAACCACAAACAGCAGCCACGCACCTAGCACTGGCCTAGCAGGCACTGAGGCACCACTGACCTCACAATTGAAAACAGCAGCCACGCACCTAGCACTGGCCTAGCAGGCACTGAGCCACCACTGACCTCACAACCACAACCAGCACCCACGCACCTAGCACTGGCCTAGCAGGCACTGAGCCACCACTGACCTCACAATTGAAAACAGCAGCCACGCACCTAGCACTGGCCTAGCAGGCACTGAGCCACCACTGACCTCACAACCACAAACAGCACCCGCGCGCCTAGCACTGGCCTAGCAGGCACTGAGCCACCACTGACCTCACAACCACAAACAGCACCCACGCACCTAGCACTGGCCTAGCAGGCAGTGAGCCACCACTGACCTCACAATTGAAAACAGCACCCACGCACCTAGCACTGGCCAGCAGGCACTGAGCCACCACTGACCTCACAACCACAAACAGCAGCCACGCACCTAGCACTGGCCTAGCAGACACTGAGCCACAAGTGACCTCGCAACCACAAACAGCACCCATGCACCTAGCACTGGCCTAGCAGGCACTGAGCCACCACTGACCTCACAACCACAACCAGCACCCACGCACCTAGCACTGGCCTAGCAGGCACTGAGCCACCACTGACCTCACAATTGAAAACAGCACCCACGCACCTAGCACTGGCCTAGCAGGCACTGAGCCACCACTGACCTCACAACCACAAACAGCAGCCACGCACCTAGCACTGGCCTAGCAGGCACTGAGCCACCACTGACCTCACAACCACATACAGCACCCACGCACCTAGCACTGGCCTAGCAGGCACTGAGCCACCACTGACCTCACAACCACAAACAGCAGCCGCGCACCTAGCACTGGCCTAGCAGGCACTGAAGCACAAGTGACCACACAACTAAAAACAGCAGCCACGCACCTAGCACTGGCCTAGCAGGCACTGAGCCACCACTGACATCACAACCACAAACAGCAGCCACGCACCTAGCACTGGCCTAGCAGGCACTGAGCCACCACTGACATCACAACCACAAACAGCACCCACGCACCTAGCACTGGCCTAGCAGGCACTGAGCCACCACTGACCTCACAATTGAAAACAGCACCCACGCACCTAGCACTGGCCTAGCAGGCACTGAGCCACCACTGACCTCACAACCACAAACAGCAGCCACGCACCTAGCAATGGCCTAGCAGGCACTGAGCCACCACTGACCTCACAACCACAAACAGCAGCCACGCACCTAGCACTGGCCTAGCAGGCACTGAGCCACCACTGACCTCACAATTGAAAACAGCAGCCACGCACCTAGCACTGGCCTAGCAGGCACTGAGCCACCACTGACCTCACAGTTGAAAACAGCAGCCACGCACCTAGCACTGGCCTAGCAGGCACTGAGCCACCACTGACCTCACAACCACAAACAGCAGCCACGCACCTAGCACTGGCCTAGCAGGCACTGAGCCACCACTGACCTCACAAACACAAACAGCAGCCACGCACCTAGCACTGGCCTAGCAAGCACTGAGCCACCACTGACCTCACAAACACAAACAGCAGCCACGCACCTAGCACTGGCCTAGCAGGCACTGAGGCACCACTGACCTCACAATTGAAAAGAGCAGCCGCGCACCTAGCACTGGCCTAGCAGGCACTGAGCCACCACTGACCTCACAACCACAAACAGCAGCCACGCACCTAGCACTGGCCTAGCAGGCACTGAGCCACCACTGACATCACAACCACAAACAGCAGCCACACACCTAGCACTGGCCTAGCAGGCACTGAGCCACCACTGACCTCACAACCACAAACAGCAGCCACGCACCTAGCACTGGCCTAGCAGGCACTGAGCCACCACTGACCTCACAACCACAAACAGCAGCCACGCACCTAGCAATGGCCTAGCAGGCACTGAGCCACCACTGACCTCACAACCACAAAAAACACCCACGCACCTAGCACTGGCCTAGCAGGCACTGAGCCACCACTGACCTCACAATTGAAAACAGCAGCCACGCACCTAGCACTGGCCTAGCAGGCACTGAGCCACCACTGACCTCACAACCACAAAGAACACCCACGCACCTAGCAATGGCCTAGCAGGCACTGAGCCACCACTGACCTCACAACCACAAACAGCACCCACACACCTAGCACTGGCCTAGCAGGCACTGAGCCACCACTGACCTCACAGCCACAAACAGCACCCACACACCTAGCACTGGCCTAGCAGGCACTGAGCCACCACTGACCTCACAATTGAAAACAGCAGCCACGCACCTAGCACTGGCCTAGCAGGCACTGAGCCACCACTGACCTCACAACCACAAAGAACACCCACGCACCTAGCAATGGCCTAGCAGGCACTGAGCCACCACTGACCTCACAACCACAAACAGCACCCACGCACCTAGCACTGGCCTAGCAGGCACTGAGCCACCACTGACCTCACAACCACAACCAGCACCCACACACCTAGCACTGGCCTAGCAGGCACTGAGCCACCACTGACCTCACAACCACAAAGAACACCCACGCACCTAGCAATGGCCTAGCAGGCACTGAGCCACCACTGACCTCACAACCACAAACAGCAGCCACGCACCTAGCACTGGCCTAGCAGGCACTGAGGCACCACTGACCTCACAATTGAAAACAGCAGCCACGCACCTAGCACTGGCCTAGCAGGCACTGAGCCACCACTGACCTCACAACCACAAACAGCAGCCACGCACCTAGCACTGGCCTAGCAGGCACTGAGCCACCACTGACCTCACAATTGAAAACAGCAGCCACGCACCTAGCACTGGCCTAGCAGGCACTGAGCCACCACTGACCTCACAACCACAAACAGCACCCACGCACCTAGCACTGGCCTAGCAGGCACTGAGCCACCACTGACCTCACAACCACAAACAGCAGCCACGCACCTAGCACTGGCCTAGCAGGCACTGAGCCACCACTGACCTCACAATTGAAAACAGCACCCACGCACCTAGCACTGGCCAGCAGGCACTGAGCCACCACTGACCTCACAACCACAAACAGCAGCCACGCACCTAGCACTGGCCTAGCAGACACTGAGCCACAAGTGACCTCGCAACCACAAACAGCACCCATGCACCTAGCACTGGCCTAGCAGGCACTGAGCCACCACTGACCTCACAACCACAACCAGCACCCACGCACCTAGCACTGGCCTAGCAGGCACTGAGCCACCACTGACCTCACAATTGAAAACAGCACCCACGCACCTAGCACTGGCCTAGCAGGCACTGAGCCACCACTGACCTCACAATTGAAAACAGCACCCACGCACCTAGCACTGGCCTAGCAGGCACTGAGCCACCACTGACCTCACAACCACAAACAGCAGCCACGCACCTAGCACTGGCCTAGCAGGCACTGAGCCACCACTGACCTCACAACCACATACAGCACCCACGCACCTAGCACTGGCCTAGCAGGCACTGAGCCACCACTGACCTCACAACCACAAACAGCAGCCGCGCACCTAGCACTGGCCTAGCAGGCACTGAAGCACAAGTGACCACACAACTAAAAACAGCAGCCACGCACCTAGCACTGGCCTAGCAGGCACTGAGCCACCACTGACATCACAACCACAAACAGCACCCACGCACCTAGCACTGGCCTAGCAGGCACTGAGCCACCACTGACCTCACAATTGAAAACAGCACCCACGCACCTAGCACTGGCCTAGCAGGCACTGAGCCACCACTGACCTCACAACCACAAACAGCAGCCACGCACCTAGCAATGGCCTAGCAGGCACTGAGCCACCACTGACCTCACAACCACAAACAGCAGCCACGCACCTAGCACTGGCCTAGCAGGCACTGAGCCACCACTGACCTCACAATTGAAAACAGCAGCCACGCACCTAGCACTGGCCTAGCAGGCACTGAGCCACCACTGACCTCACAGTTGAAAACAGCAGCCACGCACCTAGCACTGGCCTAGCAGGCACTGAGCCACCACTGACCTCACAACCACAAACAGCAGCCACGCACCTAGCACTGGCCTAGCAGGCACTGAGCCACCACTGACCTCACAAACACAAACAGCAGCCACGCACCTAGCACTGGCCTAGCAGGCACTGAGCCACCACTGACCTCACAACCACAAACAGCAGCCACGCACCTAGCACTGGCCTAGCAGGCACTGAGGCACCACTGACCTCACAATTGAAAAGAGCAGCCGCGCACCTAGCACTGGCCTAGCAGGCACTGAGCCACCACTGACCTCACAACCACAAACAGCAGCCACGCACCTAGCACTGGCCTAGCAGGCACTGAGCCACCACTGACATCACAACCACAAACAGCAGCCACACACCTAGCACTGGCCTAGCAGGCACTGAGCCACCACTGACCTCACAACCACAAACAGCAGCCACGCACCTAGCACTGGCCTAGCAGGCACTGAGCCACCACTGACCTCACAACCACAAACAGCAGCCACGCACCTAGCAATGGCCTAGCAGGCACTGAGCCACCACTGACCTCACAACCACAAAAAACACCCACGCACCTAGCACTGGCCTAGCAGGCACTGAGCCACCACTGACCTCACAATTGAAAACAGCAGCCACGCACCTAGCACTGGCCTAGCAGGCACTGAGCCACCACTGACCTCACAACCACAAAGAACACCCACGCACCTAGCAATGGCCTAGCAGGCACTGAGCCACCACTGACCTCACAACCACAAACAGCACCCACACACCTAGCACTGGCCTAGCAGGCACTGAGCCACCACTGACCTCACAGCCACAAACAGCACCCACACACCTAGCACTGGCCTAGCAGGCACTGAGCCACCACTGACCTCACAATTGAAAACAGCAGCCACGCACCTAGCACTGGCCTAGCAGGCACTGAGCCACCACTGACCTCACAACCACAAAGAACACCCACGCACCTAGCAATGGCCTAGCAGGCACTGAGCCACCACTGACCTCACAACCACAAACAGCACCCACGCACCTAGCACTGGCCTAGCAGGCACTGAGCCACCACTGACCTCACAACCACAACCAGCACCCACACACCTAGCACTGGCCTAGCAGGCACTGAGCCACCACTGACCTCACAACCACAAAGAACACCCACGCACCTAGCAATGGCCTAGCAGGCACTGAGCCACCACTGACCTCACAACCACAAACAGCAGCCACGCACCTAGCACTGGCCTAGCAGGCACTGAGGCACCACTGACCTCACAATTGAAAACAGCAGCCACGCACCTAGCACTGGCCTAGCAGGCACTGAGCCACAAGTGACCTCACAACCACAAACAGCAGCCACGCACCTAGCACTGGCCTAGCAGGCACTGAGCCACCACTGACCTCACAATTGAAAACAGCAGCCACGCACCTAGCACTGGCCTAGCAGGCACTGAGCCACCACTGACCTCACAGTTGAAAACAGCACCCACGCACCTAGCACTGGCCTAGCAGGCACTGAGCCACCACTGACCTCACAACCACAAACAGCAGCCACGCACCTAGCACTGGCCTAGCAGGCACTGAGCCACCACTGACCTCACAATTGAAAACAGCACCCACGCACCTAGCACTGGCCAGCAGGCACTGAGCCACCACTGACCTCACAACCACAAACAGCAGCCACGCACCTAGCACTGGCCTAGCAGACACTGAGCCACAAGTGACCTCGCAACCACAAACAGCACCCATGCACCTAGCACTGGCCTAGCAGGCACTGAGCCACCACTGACCTCACAACCACAACCAGCACCCACGCACCTAGCACTGGCCTAGCAGGCACTGAGCCACCACTGACCTCACAATTGAAAACAGCACCCACGCACCTAGCACTGGCCTAGCAGGCACTGAGCCACCACTGACCTCACAACCACAAACAGCAGCCACGCACCTAGCACTGGCCTAGCAGGCACTGAGCCACCACTGACCTCACAACCACATACAGCACCCACGCACCTAGCACTGGCCTAGCAGGCACTGAGCCACCACTGACTTCACAACCACAAACAGCAGCCGCGCACCTAGCACTGGCCTAGCAGGCACTGAGCCACCACTGACCTCACAACCACAAACACCACCCACGCACCTAGCACTGGCCTAGCAGGCACTGAGCCACCACTGACCTCACAACCACAAACAGCACCCACGCACCTAGCACTGGCCTAGCAGGCACTGAAGCACAAGTGACCACACAACTAAAAACAGCAGCCACGCACCTAGCACTGGCCTAGCAGGCACTGAGCCACCACTGACATCACAACCACAAACAGCAGCCACGCACCTAGCACTGGCCTAGCAGGCACTGAGCCACCACTGACCTCACAATTGAAAACAGCACCCACGCACCTAGCACTGGCCTAGCAGGCACTGAGCCACCACTGACCTCACAACCACAAACAGCAGCCATGCACCTAGCAATGGCCTAGCAGGCACTGAGCCACCACTGACCTCACAACCACAAACAGCAGCCACGCACCTAGCACTGGCCTAGCAGGCACTGAGCCACCACTGACCTCACAATTGAAAACAGCAGCCACGCACCTAGCACTGGCCTAGCAGGCACTGAGCCACCACTGACCTCACAGTTGAAAACAGCACCCACGCACCTAGCACTGGCCTAGCAGGCACTGAGCCACCACTGACCTCACAACCACAAACAGCAGCCACGCACCTAGCACTGGCCTAGCAGGCACTGAGCCACCACTGACCTCACTACACAAACAGCAGCCATGCACCTAGCACTGGCCTAGCAGGCACTGAGCCACCACTAACCTCACAACCACAAACAGCAGCCACGCACCTAGCACTGGCCTAGCAGGCACTGAGCCACCACTGACCTCACAACCACACACAGCACCCACGCACCTAGCACTGGCCTAGCAGGCACTGAGCCACCACTGACCTCACAAAAACATACAGCAGCAACGCACCTAGCACTGGCCTAGCAGGCACTGAGCCACAAGTGACCTCACAACCACAAACAGCACCCACGCACCTAGCACTGGCCTAGCAGGCACTGAGACACCACTGACCTCACAACCACAACCAGCACCCATGCACCTAGCACTGGCCTAGCAGGCACTGAGCCACCACTGACCTCACAACCACAAACAGCAGCCACGCACCTAGCACTGGCCTAGCAGGCACTGAGCCACCACTGACCTCACAACCACAAACAGCAGCCACGCACCTAGCACTGGCCTAGCAGGCACTGAGCCACCACTGACCTCACAACCACAAACAGCACCCACGCACCTAGCACTGGCCTAGCAGGCATTGAGCCACAAGTTACATCGCAACCACAAACAGCAGCCACGCACCTAGCACTGGCCTAGCAGGCACTGAGCCACCACTGACCTCACTACACAAACAGCAGCCATGCACCTAGCACTGGCCTAGCAGGCACTGAGCCACCACTAACCTCACAACCACAAACAGCAGCCACGCACCTAGCACTGGCCTAGCAGGCACTGAGCCACCACTGACCTCACAAACACATACAGCAGCCACGCACCTAGCACTGGCCTAGCAGGCACTGAGCCACCACTGACCTCACAACCACAAACAGCACCCACGCACCTAGCACTGGCCTAGCAGGCACTGAGCCACAAGCGACCTCACAATTGAAAACAGCAGCCACACACCTAGCACTGGCCTAGCAGGCACTGAGCCACCACTGACCTCACAACCACAAACAGCAGCCACGCACCTAGCACTGGCCTAGCAGGCACTGAGCCACCACTGACCTCACAACCACAAACAGCAGCCACGCACCTAGCACTGGCCTAGCAGACACTGAGCCACCACTGACCTCACAATTGAAAACAGCAGCCACGCACCTAGCACTGGCCTAGCAGGCACTGAGCCACCACTGACCTCACAATTGAAAACAGCAGCCACGCACCTAGCACTGGCCTAGCAGGCACTGAGCCACCACTGACCTCACAACCACAAACAGCAGCCACGCACCTAGCACTGGCCTAGCAGGCACTGAGCCACCACTGACCTCACAATTGAAAACAGCAGCCACGCACCTAGCACTGGCCTAGCAGGCACTGAGCCACCACTGACCTCACAACCACAAACAGCAGCCACGTACCTAGCACTGGCCTAGCAGGCACTGAGCCACCACTGACCTCACAACCACAAACAGCAGCCACGCACCTAGCACTGGCCTAGCAGGCACTGAGCCACCACTGACCTCACAACCACAAACAGCACCAATGCACCTAGCACTGGCCTAGCAGGCACTGAGACACCACTGACCTCACAACCACAAACAGCAGCCACGCACCTAGCACTGGCCTAGCAGGCACTGAGCCACCACTGACCTCACAACCACAAACAGCAGCCACGCACCTAGCACTGGCCTAGCAGGCACTGAAGCACAAGTGACCACACAACTAAAAACAGCAGCCACGCACCTAGCACTGGCCTAGCAGGCACTGAGCCACCACTGACATCACAACCACAAACAGCAGCCACGCACCTAGCACTGGCCTAGCAGGCACTGAGCCACCACTGACCTCACAATTGAAAACAGCACCCACGCACCTAGCACTGGCCTAGCAGGCACTGAGCCACCACTGACCTCACAACCACAAAGAACACCCACGCACCTAGCACTGGCCTAGCAGGCACTGAGCCACCACTGACCTCACTACACAAACAGCACCCACGCACCTAGCACTGGCCTAGCAGGCACTGAGCCACCACTGACCTCACAACCACAAACAGCAGCCGCGCACCTAGCACTGGCCTAGCAGGCACTGAGCCACCACTGACCTCACAACCACAAACAGCAGCCACGCACCTAGCACTGGCCTAGCAGGCACTGAGCCACCACTGACCTCACAACCACAAACAGCAGGCACGCACCTAGCACTGGCCTAGCAGGCACTGAAGCACAAGTGACCACACAACTAAAAACAGCAGCCACGCACCTAGCACTGGCCTAGCAGGCACTGAGCCACCACTGACATCACAACCACAAACAGCAGCCACGCACCTAGCACTGGCCTAGCAGGCACTGAGCCACCACTGACATCACAACCACAAACAGCACCCACGCACCTAGCACTGGCCTAGCAGGCACTGAGCCACCACTGACCTCACAATTGAAAACAGCACCCACGCACCTAGCACTGGCCTAGCAGGCACTGAGCCACCACTGACCTCACAACCACAAACAGCAGCCACGCACCTAGCAATGGCCTAGCAGGCACTGAGCCACCACTGACCTCACAATTGAAAACAGCACCCACGCACCTAGCACTGGCCTAGCAGGCACTGAGCCACCACTGACCTCACAACCACAAACAGCAGCCATGCACCTAGCAATGGCCTAGCAGGCACTGAGCCACCACTGACCTCACAACCACAAACAGCAGCCACGCACCTAGCACTGGCCTAGCAGGCACTGAGGCACCACTGACCTCACAATTGAAAAGAGCAGCCGCGCACCTAGCACTGGCCTAGCAGGCACTGAGCCACCACTGACCTCACAACCACAAACAGCAGCCACGCACCTAGCACTGGCCTAGCAGGCACTGAGCCACCACTGACCTCACAACCACAAAGAGCAGCCACGCACCTAGCACTGGCCTAGCAGGCACTGAGCCACCACTGACCTCACAACCTTCAACAGCAGCCACGCACCTAGCACTGGCCTAGCAGGCACTGAGCCACCACTGACCTCACAACCACAAACAGCAGCCACGCACCTAGCACTGGCCTAGCAGGCACTGAGCCACCACTGACCTCACAACCACAAAGAACACCCACGCACCTAGCACTGGCCTAGCAGGCACTGAGCCACCACTGACCTCACAATTGAAAACAGCAGCCACGCACCTAGCACTGGCCTAGCAGGCACTGAGCCACCACTGACCTCACAACCACAAAGAACACCCACGCACCTAGCAACGGCCTAGCAGGCACTGAGCCACCACTGACCTCACAACCACAAACAGCACCCACACACCTAGCACTGGCCTAGCAGGCACTGAGCCACCACTGACCTCACAGCCACAAACAGCACCCACACACCTAGCACTGGCCTAGCAGGCACTGAGCCACCACTGACCTCACAATTGAAAACAGCAGCCACGCACCTAGCACTGGCCTAGCAGGCACTGAGCCACCACTGACCTCACAACCACAAAGAACACCCACGCACCTAGCAATGGCCTAGCAGGCACTGAGCCACCACTGACCTCACAACCACAAACAGCACCCACGCACCTAGCACTGGCCTAGCAGGCACTGAGCCACCACTGACCTCACAGCCACAAACAGCACCCACACACCTAGCACTGGCCTAGCAGGCACTGAGCCACCACTGACCTCACAGCCACAAACAGCACCCACACACCTAGCACTGGCCTAGCAGGCACTGAGCCACCACTGACCTCACTACACAAACAGCACCCACACACCTAGCACTGGCCTAGCAGGCACTGAGACACCACTGACCTCACAACCACAACCAGCACCCACACACCTAGCACTGGCCTAGCAGGCACTGAGCCACCACTGACCTCACAACCACAAAGAACACCCACGCACCTAGCAATGGCCTAGCAGGCACTGAGCCACCACTGACCTCACAACCACAAACAGCACCCACGCACCTAGCACTGGCCTAGCAGGCACTGAGCCACCACTGACCTCACAACCACAAACAGCACCCATGCACCTAGCACTGGCCTAGCAGGCACTGAGACACCACTGACCTCACAACCACAAACAGCACCCACGCACCTAGCACTGGCCTAGCAGGCACTGAGCCACCACTGACCTCACAACCACAAACAGCACCCATGCACCTAGCACTGGCCTAGCAGGCACTGAGCCACCACTGATCTCACAAACACAAACAGCACCCACGCACCTAGCACTGGCCTAGCAGGCACTGAGCCACAAGCGACCTCACAATTGAAAACAGCAGCCACACACCTAGCACTGGCCTAGCAAGCACTGAGCCACCACTGACCTCACAACCACAAACAGCAGCCACGCACCTAGCACTGGCCTAGCAGGCACTGAGCCACCACTGACCTCACAACCACAAACAGCAGCCACGCACCTAGCACTGGCCTAGCAGACACTGAGCCACAAGTGACATCGCAACCACAAACAGCACCCATGCACCTAGCACTGGCCTAGCAGGCACTGAGCCACCACTGACCTCACAACCACAACCAGCACCCACGCACCTAGCACTGGCCTAGCAGGCACTGAGCCACCACTGACCTCACAATTGAAAACAGCACCCACGCACCTAGCACTGGCCTAGCAGGCACTGAGCCACCACTGACCTCACAAACACAAACAGCAGCCACGCACCTAGCACTGGCCTAGCAGGCACTGAGCCACCACTGACCTCACAATTGAAAACAGCAGCCACGCACCTAGCACTGGCCTAGCAGGCACTGAGCCACCACTGACCTCACAACCACAAACAGCAGCCACGTACCTAGCACTGGCCTAGCAGGCACTGAGCCACCACTGACCTCACAACCACAAACAGCAGCCACGCACCTAGCACTGGCCTAGCAGGCACTGAGCCACCACTGACCTCACAACCACATACAGCACCCACGCACCTAGCACTGGCCTAGCAGGCACTGAGCCACCACTGACCTCACAACCACAAACAGCAGCCGCGCACCTAGCACTGGCCTAGCAGGCACTGAGCCACCACTGACCTCACAACCACAAACAGCACCCACGCACCTAGCACTGGCCTAGCAGGCACTGAGCCACCACTGACCTCACAACCACAAACAGCAGCCACGCACCTAGCACTGGCCTAGCAGGCACTGAAGCACAAGTGACCACACAACTAAAAACAGCAGCCACGCACCTAGCACTGGCCTAGCAGGCACTGAGCCACCACTGACATCACAACCACAAACAGCAGCCACGCACCTAGCACTGGCCTAGCAGGCACTGAGCCACCACTGACATCACAACCACAAACAGCACCCACGCACCTAGCACTGGCCTAGCAGGCACTGAGCCACCACTGACCTCACAATTGAAAACAGCACCCACGCACCTAGCACTGGCCTAGCAGGCACTGAGCCACCACTGACCTCACAACCACAAACAGCAGCCATGCACCTAGCAATGGCCTAGCAGGCACTGAGCCACCACTGACCTCACAACCACAAACAGCAGCCACGCACCTAGCACTGGCCTAGCAGGCACTGAGCCACCACTGACCTCACAATTGAAAACAGCAGCCACGCACCTAGCACTGGCCTAGCAGGCACTGAGCCACCACTGACCTCACAGTTGAAAACAGCACCCACGCACCTAGCACTGGCCTAGCAGGCACTGAGCCACCACTGACCTCACAACCACAACCAGCACCCACACACCTAGCACTGGCCTAGCAGGCACTGAGCCACCACTGACCTCACAACCACAAAGAACACCCACGCACCTAGCACTGGCCTAGCAGGCACTGAGCCACCACTGACCTCACAATTGAAAACAGCAGCCACGCACCTAGCACTGGCCTAGCAGGCACTGAGGCACCACTGACCTCACAATTGAAAACAGCAGCCACGCACCTAGCACTGGCCTAGCAGGCACTGAGCCACCACTGACCTCACAACCACAAACAGCAGCCACGCACCTAGCACTGGCCTAGCAGGCACTGAGCCACCACTGACCTCACAATTGAAAACAGCAGCCACGCACCTAGCACTGGCCTAGCAGGCACTGAGCCACCACCGACCTCACAACCACAAACAGCACCCACGCACCTAGCACTGGCCTAGCAGGCACTGAGCCACCACTGACCTCACAATTGAAAACAGCAGCCACGCACCTAGCACTGGCCTAGCAGGCACTGAGCCACCACTGACCTCACAATTGAAAACAGCACCCACGCACCTAGCACTGGCCAGCAGGCACTGAGCCACCACTGACCTCACAACCACAAACAGCAGCCACGCACCTAGCACTGGCCTAGCAGACACTGAGCCACAAGTGACCTCGCAACCACAAACAGCACCCATGCACCTAGCACTGGCCTAGCAGGCACTGAGCCACCACTGACCTCACAACCACAACCAGCACCCACGCACCTAGCACTGGCCTAGCAGGCACTGAGCCACCACTGACCTCACAATTGAAAACAGCAGCCACGCACCTAGCACTGGCCTAGCAGGCACTGAGCCACCACTGACCTCACAACCACAAACAGCAGCCACGTACCTAGCACTGGCCTAGCAGGCACTGAGCCACCACTGACCTCACAACCACAACCAGCACCCACGCACCTAGCACTGGCCTAGCAGGCACTGAGCCACCACTGACCTCACAATTGAAAACAGCAGCCACGCACCTAGCACTGGCCTAGCAGGCACTGAGCCACCACTGACCTCACAACCACAAACAGCACCAATGCACCTAGCACTGGCCTAGCAGGCACTGAGCCACCACTGACCTCACAACCACATACAGCACCCACGCACCTAGCACTGGCCTAGCAGGCACTGAGCCACCACTGACCTCACAACCACAAACAGCAGCCGCGCACCTAGCACTGGCCTAGCAGGCACTGAGCCACCACTGACCTCACAACCACAAACAGCAGCCACGCACCTAGCACTGGCCTAGCAGGCACTGAGACACCACTGACCTCACAACCACAAACAGCAGCCACGCACCTAGCACTGGCCTAGCAGGCACTGAAGCACAAGTGACCACACAACTAAAAACAGCAGCCACGCACCTAGCACTGGCCTAGCAGGCACTGAGCCACCACTGACATCACAACCACAAACAGCAGCCACGCACCTAGCACTGGCCTAGCAGGCACTGAGCCACCACTGACCTCACAATTGAAAACAGCACCCACGCACCTAGCACTGGCCTAGCAGGCACTGAGCCACCACTGACCTCACAACCACAAACAGCAGCCATGCACCTAGCAATGGCCTAGCAGGCACTGAGCCACCACTGACCTCACAACCACAAACAGCAGCCACGCACCTAGCACTGGCCTAGCAGGCACTGAGCCACCACTGACCTCACAATTGAAAACAGCAGCCACGCACCTAGCACTGGCCTAGCAGGCACTGAGCCACCACTGACCTCACAGTTGAAAACAGCACCCACGCACCTAGCACTGGCCTAGCAGGCACTGAGCCACCACTGACCTCACAACCACAAACAGCAGCCACGCACCTAGCACTGGCCTAGCAGGCACTGAGCCACCACTGACCTCACTACACAAACAGCACCCACGCACCTAGCACTGGCCTAGCAGGCACTGAGCCACCACTAACCTCACAACCACAAACAGCAGCCACGCACCTAGCACTGGCCTAGCAGGCACTGAGCCACCACTGACCTCACAACCACACACAGCACCCACGCACCTAGCACTGGCCTAGCAGGCACTGAGCCACCACTGACCTCACAAAAACATACAGCAGCAACGCACCTAGCACTGGCCTAGCAGGCACTGAGCCACAAGTGACCTCACAACCACAAACAGCACCCACGCACCTAGCACTGGCCTAGCAGGCACTGAGACACCACTGACCTCACAACCACAACCAGCACCCATGAACCTAGCACTGGCCTAGCAGGCACTGAGCCACCACTGACCTCACAACCACAAACAGCAGCCACGCACCTAGCACTGGCCTAGCAGGCACTGAGCCACCACTGACCTCACAACCACAAACAGCAGCCACGCACCTAGCACTGGCCTAGCAGGCACTGAGCCACCACTGACCTCACAACCACAAACAGCACCCACGCACCTAGCACTGGCCTAGCAGGCACTGAGCCACAAGTTACATCGCAACCACAAACAGCACCCACGCACCTAGCACTGGCCTAGCAGGCACTGAGCCACCACTGACCTCACTACACAAACAGCAGCCATGCACCTAGCACTGGCCTAGCAGGCACTGAGCCACCACTAACCTCACAACCACAAACAGCAGCCACGCACCTAGCACTGGCCTAGCAGGCACTGAGCCACCACTGACCTCACAAACACATACAGCAGCCACGCACCTAGCACTGGCCTAGCAGGCACTGAGCCACCACTGACCTCACAACCACAAACAGCACCCACGCACCTAGCACTGGCCTAGCAGGCACTGAGCCACAAGCGACCTCACAATTGAAAACAGCAGCCACACACCTAGCACTGGCCTAGCAGGCACTGAGCCACCACTGACCTCACAACCACAAACAGCAGCCACGCACCTAGCACTGGCCTAGCAGGCACTGAGCCACCACTGACCTCACAACCACAAACAGCAGCCACGCACCTAGCACTGGCCTAGCAGACACTGAGCCACCACTGACCTCACAATTGAAAACAGCAGCCACGCACCTAGCACTGGCCTAGCAGGCACTGAGCCACCACTGACCTCACAATTGAAAACAGCAGCCACGCACCTAGCACTGGCCTAGCAGGCACTGAGCCACCACTGACCTCACAACCACAAACAGCAGCCACGCACCTAGCACTGGCCTAGCAGGCACTGAGCCACCACTGACCTCACAATTGAAAACAGCAGCCACGCACCTAGCACTGGCCTAGCAGGCACTGAGCCACCACTGACCTCACAACCACAAACAGCAGCCACGTACCTAGCACTGGCCTAGCAGGCACTGAGCCACCACTGACCTCACAACCACAAACAGCAGCCACGCACCTAGCACTGGCCTAGCAGGCACTGAGCCACCACTGACCTCACAACCACAAACAGCACCAATGCACCTAGCACTGGCCTAGCAGGCACTGAGACACCACTGACCTCACAACCACAAACAGAAGCCACGCACCTAGCACTGGCCTAGCAGGCACTGAGCCACCACTGACCTCACAACCACAAACAGCAGCCACGCACCTAGCACTGGCCTAGCAGGCACTGAAGCACAAGTGACCACACAACTAAAAACAGCAGCCACGCACCTAGCACTGGCCTAGCAGGCACTGAGCCACCACTGACATCACAACCACAAACAGCAGCCACGCACCAAGCACTGGCCTAGCAGGCACTGAGCCACCACTGACCTCACAATTGAAAACAGCACCCACGCACCTAGCACTGGCCTAGCAGGCACTGAGCCACCACTGACCTCACAACCACAAAGAACACCCACGCACCTAGCACTGGCCTAGCAGGCACTGAGCCACCACTGACCTCACTACACAAACAGCACCCACGCACCTAGCACTGGCCTAGCAGGCACTGAGCCACCACTGACCTCACAACCACAAACAGCAGCCGCGCACCTAGCACTGGCCTAGCAGGCACTGAGCCACCACTGACCTCACAACCACAAACAGCACCCACGCACCTAGCACTGGCCTAGCAGGCACTGAGCCACCACTGACCTCACAACCACAAACAGCAGGCACGCACCTAGCACTGGCCTAGCAGGCACTGAAGCACAAGTGACCACACAACTAAAAACAGCAGCCACGCACCTAGCACTGGCCTAGCAGGCACTGAGCCACCACTGACATCACAACCACAAACAGCAGCCACGCACCTAGCACTGGCCTAGCAGGCACTGAGCCACCACTGACATCACAACCACAAACAGCACCCACGCACCTAGCACTGGCCTAGCAGGCACTGAGCCACCACTGACCTCACAATTGAAAACAGCACCCACGCACCTAGCACTGGCCTAGCAGGCACTGAGCCACCACTGACCTCACAACCACAAACAGCAGCCACGCACCTAGCAATGGCCTAGCAGGCACTGAGCCACCACTGACCTCACAATTGAAAACAGCAGCCACGCACCTAGCACTGGCCTAGCAGGCACTGAGCCACCACTGACCTCACAGTTGAAAACAGCAGCCACGCACCTAGCACTGGCCTAGCAGGCACTGAGCCACCACTGACCTCACAACCACAAACAGCAGCCACGCACCTAGCACTGGCCTAGCAGGCACTGAGGCACCACTGACCTCACAATTGAAAAGAGCAGCCGCGCACCTAGCACTGGCCTAGCAGGCACTGAGCCACCACTGACCTCACAACCACAAACAGCAGCCACGCACCTAGCACTGGCCTAGCAGGCACTGAGCCACCACTGACCTCACAACCACAAAGAGCAGCCACGCACCTAGCACTGGCCTAGCAGGCACTGAGCCACCACTGACCTCACAACCTTCAACAGCAGCCACGCACCTAGCACTGGCCTAGCAGGCACTGAGCCACCACTGACCTCACAACCACAAACAGCAGCCACGCACCTAGCAATGGCCTAGCAGGCACTGAGCCACCACTGACCTCACAACCACAAAGAACACCCACGCACCTAGCACTGGCCTAGCAGGCACTGAGCCACCACTGACCTCACAATTGAAAACAGCAGCCACGCACCTAGCACTGGCCTAGCAGGCACTGAGCCACCACTGACCTCACAACCACAAAGAACACCCACGCACCTAGCAATGGCATAGCAGGCACTGAGCCACCACTGACCTCACAACCACAAACAGCACCCACGCACCTAGCACTGGCCTAGCAGGCACTGAGCCACCACTGACCTCACAGCCACAAACAGCACCCACACACCTAGCACTGGCCTAGCAGGCACTGAGCCACCACTGACCTCACAGCCACAAACAGCACCCACACACCTAGCACTGGCCTAGCAGGCACTGAGCCACCACTGACCTCACTACACAAACAGCACCCACACACCTAGCACTGGCCTAGCAGGCACTGAGCCACCACTGACCTCACAATTGAAAACAGCAGCCACGCACCTAGCACTGGCCCATCAGGCACTGAGCCACCACTGACCTCACAAACACATACAGCACCCACGCACCTAGCACTGGCCTAGCAGGCACTGAGCCACCACTGATCTCACAATTGAAAACAGCACCCACGCACCTAGCACTGGCCTAGCAGGCACTGAGCCACCACTGACCTCACAATTGAAAACAGCAGCCACGCACCTAGCACTGGCCTAGCAGGCACTGAGCCACCACTGACCTCACAGCCACAAACAGCAGCCACGCACCTAGCACTGGCCTAGCAGGCACTGAGCCACCACTGACCTCACAACCACAAACAGCAGCCACACACCTAGCACTGGCCTAGCAGGCACTGAGCCACCACTGATCTCACAAACACAAACAGCACCCGCGCACCTAGCACTGGCCTAGCAGGCACTGAGCCACCACTGACCTCACAACCACAAACAGCTCCCACGCACCTAGCACTGGCCTAGCAGGCACTGAGCCACCACTGACCTCACAACCACACACAGCAGCCACGCACCTAGCACTGGCCTAGCAGGCACTGAGCCACCACTGACCTCACAACCACATACAGCACCCACGCACCTAGCACTGGCCTAGCAGGCACTGAGCCACCACTGACCTCACAACCACAAACAGCACCCACGCACCTAGCACTGGCCTAGCAGGCACTGAGCCACCACTGACCTCACAACCACAAACAGCACCCACGCACCTAGCACTGGCCTAGCAGGCACTGAGCCACCACTGACCTCACAACCACAAACAGCACCCACGCACCTAGCACTGGCCTAGCAGGCACTGAGCCACCACTGACCTCACAACCACAAACAGCACCCACGCACCTAGCACTGGCCTAGCAGGCACTGAGCCACCACTGACCTCACAAAAACATACAGCAGCCACGCACCTAGCACTGGCCTAGCAGGCACTGAGCCACCACTGACCTCACAACCACATACAGCACCCACGCACCTAGCACTGGCCTAGCAGGCACTGAGCCACCACTGACCTCACAACCACAAACAGCACCCACGCACCTAGCACTGGCCTAGCAGGCACTGAGCCACCACTGACCTCACAACCACAAACAGCACCCACGCACCTAGCACTGGCCTAGCAGGCACTGAGCCACCACTGACCTCACAAAAACATACAGCAGCCACGCACCTAGCACTGGCCTAGCAGGCACTGAGCCACCACTGACCTCACAACCACAAACACCAGCCACGCACCTAGCACTGGCCTAGCAGGCACTGAGACACCACTGACCTCACAACCACAAACAGCACCCACGCACCTAGCACTGGCCTAGCAGGCACTGAGCCACCACTGACCTCACAACCACAAACAGCAGCCACGCACCTAGCACTGGCCTAGCAGGCACTGAGCCACCACTGACCTCACATCTGAAAACAGCACCCACGCACCTAGCACTGGCCTAGCAGGCACTGAGCCATAAGTGACCTCACAAACACAAACAGCAGCCACGCACCTAGCACTGGCCTAGCAGGCACTGAGCCACCACTGACCTCACAACCACAAACAGCACCCACGCACCTAGCACTGGCCTAGCAGGCACTGAGCCACCACTGACCTCACAACCACAAACAGCAGCCACGCACCTAGCACTGGCCTAGCAGGCACTGAGCCACCACTGACCTCACAACCACAAACAGCAGCCACGCACCTAGCACTGGCCTAGCAGGCACTGAGCCACCACTGACCTCACAACCACAAACAGCACCCACGCACCTAGCACTGGCCTAGCAGGCACTGAGCCACAAGTTACATCGCAACCACAAACAGCACCCACGCACCTAGCACTGGCCTAGCAGGCACTGAGCCACCACTGACCTCACTACACAAACAGCAGCCATGCACCTAGCACTGGCCTAGCAGGCACTGAGCCACCACTGACCTCACAACCACAAACAGCAGCCACGCACCTAGCACTGGCCTAGCAGGCACTGAGCCACCACTGACCTCACAAACACATACAGCAGCCACGCACCTAGCACTGGCCTAGCAGGCACTGAGCCACCACTGACCTCACAACCACAAACAGCAGCCACACACCTAGCACTGGCCTAGCAGGCACTGAGCCACCACTGACCTCACAACCACAAACAGCAGCCACGCACCTAGCACTGGCCTAGCAGGCACTGAGCCACAAGTGACCTCGCAACCACAAACAGCACCCACGCACCTAGCACTGGCCTAGCAGGCACTGAGCCACCACTGACCTCACAACCACAAACAGCACCCACGCACCTAGCACTGGCCTAGCAGGCACTGAGCCACCACTGACCTCACAATTGAAAACAGCAGCCACGCACCTAGCACTGGCCTAGCAGGCACTGAGCCACCACTGACCTCACTACCACAAACAGCAGCCACGCACCTAGCACTGGCCTAGCAGGCACTGAGCCACCACTGATCTCACAAACACAAACAGCACCCGCGCACCTAGCACTGGCCTAGCAGGCACTGAGCCACCACTGACCTCACAACCACAAACAGCTCCCACGCACCTAGCACTGGCCCATCAGGCACTGAGCCACCACTGACCTCACAACCAGAAACAGCAGCCACGCACCTAGCACTGGCCTAGCAGGCACTGAGCCACCACTGACCTCACAACCAGAAACAGCACCCACGCACCTAGCACTGGCCTAGCAGGCACTGAGCCACCACTGACCTCACAATTGAAAACAGCAGCCACGCACCTAGCACTGGCCTAGCAGGCACTGAGCCACCACTGACCTCACCACCACAAACAGCACCCGCGCACCTAGCACTGGCCTAGCAGGCACTGAGCCACCACTGACCTCACAACCACAAACAGCACCCGCGCACCTAGCACTGGCCTAGCAGGCACTGAGCCACCACTGACCTCACAACCACAAACAGCAGCCACGCACCTAGCACTGGCCTAGCAGGCACTGAGCCACCACTGACCTCACAACCACAAACAGCACCCACGCACCTAGCACTGGCCTAGCAGGCACTGAGCCACCACTGACCTCACAACCACAAACAGCACCCACGCACCTAGCACTGGCCTAGCAGGCACTGAGCCACAAGTTACATCGCAACCACAAACAGCAGCCACGCACCTAGCACTGGCCTAGCAGGCACTGAGCCACCACTAACCTCACTACACAAACAGCAGCCATGCACCTAGCACTGGCCTAGCAGGCACTGAGCCACCACTAACCTCACAACCACAAACAGCAGCCACGCACCTAGCACTGGCCTAGCAGGCACTGAGCCACCACTGACCTCACAAACACATACAGCAGCCACGCACCTAGCACTGGCCTAGCAGGCACTGAGCCACCACTGACCTCACAACCACAAACAGCACCCACGCACCTAGCACTGGCCTAGCAGGCACTGAGCCACCACTGACCTCACAACCACAAACAGCACCCACGCACCTAGCACTGGCCTAGCAGGCACTGAGCCACCACTGACCTCACTACACAAACAGCAGCCATGCACCTAGCACTGGCCTAGCAGGCACTGAGCCACCACTAACCTCACAACCACAAACAGCAGCCACGCACCTAGCACTGGCCTAGCAGGCACTGAGCCACCACTGACCTCACAAACACATACAGCAGCCACGCACCTAGCACTGGCCTAGCAGGCACTGAGCCACCACTGACCTCACAACCACAAACAGCAGCCATGCACCTAGCACTGGCCTAGCAGGCACTGAGCCACCACTGACCTCACAACCACAAACAGCAGCCACGCATCTAGCACTGGCCTAGCAGGCACTGAGACACCACTGACCTCACAACCACAACCAGCACCCACGCACCTAGCACTGGCCTAGCAGGCACTGAGCCACCACTGACCTCACAACCACAAACAGCAGCCACGCACCTAGCACTGGCCTAGCAGGCACTGAGACACCACTGACCTCACAACCACAACCAGCAGCCACGCACCTAGCACTGGCCTAGCAGGCACTGAGCCACCACTGACCTCACAACCACAAACAGCACCCACGCACCTAGCACTGGCCTAGCAGGCACTGAGCCACCACTGACCTCACAACCACAAACAGCAGCCACGCACCTAGCACTGGCCTAGCAGGCACTGAGCCACCACTGACCTCACAACCACAAACAGCACCCACGCACCTAGCACTGGCCTAGCAGGCACTGAGCCACCACTGACCTCACAAACACAAACAGCAGCCACGCACCTAGCACTGGCCTAGCAGGCACTGAGCCACCACTGACCTCACAACCACAAACAGCACCCATGCACCTAGCACTGGCCTAGCAGGCACTGAGCCACCACTGACCTCACAACCACAAACAGCACCCGCGCACCTAGCACTGGCCTAGCAGGCACTGAGCCACCACTGACCTCACAACCACAAACAGCAGCCACGCACCTAGCACTGGCCTAGCAGGCACTGAGCCGCCACTGACCTCACAACCACAAACAGCACCCACGCACCTAGCACTGGCCTAGCAGGCACTGAGCCACCACTGACCTCACAACCACAAACAGCAGCCACACACCTAGCACTGGCCTAGCAGGCACTGAGCCACAAGTGACCTCACAACCACAAACAGCACCCGCGCACCTAGCACTGGCCTAGCAGGCACTGAGCCACCACTGACCTCACAACCACAAACAGCTACCATGCACCTAGCACTGGCCCATCAGGCACTGAGCCACCACTGACCTCACAACCACCAACAGCAGCCACGCACCTAGCACTGGCCCAGCAGGCACTGAGCCACCACTGACCTCAACAACCACATACAGCACCCACGCACCTAGCACTGGCCTAGCAGGCACTGAGCCACCACTGACCTCACAACCACAAACAGCAGCCACGCACCTAGCACTGGCCTAGCAGGCACTGAGCCACCACTGATCTCACAATTGAAAACAGCACCCATGCACCTAGCACTGGCCTAGCAGGCACTGAGCCACCACTGACCTCACAATTGAAAACAGCAGCCACGCACCTAGCACTGGCCTAGCAGGCACTGAGCCACCACTGACCTCACAACCACAAACAGCAGCCACGCACCTAGCACTGGCCTAGCAGGCACTGAGCCACCACTGATCTCACAATTGAAAACAGCACCCATGCACCTAGCACTGGCCTAGCAGGCACTGAGCCACCACTGACCTCACAACCACAAACAGCAGCCACGCACCTAGCACTGGCCTAGCAGGCACTGAGCCACCACTGACCTCACAACCACAAACAGCACCCGCGCACCTAGCACTGGCCTAGCAGGCACTGAGCCACCACTGACCTCACAACCACCAACAGCAGCCACGCACCTAGCACTGGCCTAGCAGGCACTGAGCCACCACTGACCTCACAATTGAAAACAGCAGCCACGCACCTAGCACTGGCCTAGCAGGCACTGAGCCACCACTGACCTCACAACCACAAACAGCACCCACGCACCTAGCACTGGCCTAGCAGGCACTGAGCCACCACTGACCTCACAACCACAAACAGCAGCCACGCACCTAGCACTGGCCTAGCAGGCACTGAGCCACAAGTTACATCGCAACCACAAACAGCACCCACGCACCTAGCACTGGCCTAGCAGGCACTGAGCCACCACTGACCTCACTACACAAACAGCAGCCATGCACCTAGCACTGGCCTAGCAGGCACTGAGCCACCACTAACCTCACAATTGAAAACAGCAGCCACGCACCTAGCACTGGCCTAGCAGGCACTGAGCCACCACTGACCTCACAAACACATACAGCAGCCACGCACCTAGCACTGGCCTAGCAGGCACTGAGCCACCACTGACCTCACAACCACAAACAGCACCCACGCACCTAGCACTGGCCTAGCAGGCACTGAGCCACCACTGACCTCACAACCACAAACAGCAGCCACGCACCTAGCACTGGCCTAGCAGGCACTGAGCCACCACTGACCTCACAATTGAAAACAGCAGCCACGCACCTAGCACTGGCCTAGCAGGCACTGAGCCACCACTGACCTCACATCTGAAAACAGCAGCCACGCACCTAGCACTGGCCTAGCAGGCACTGAGACACCACTGACCTCACAACCACAAACAGCACCCACGCACCTAGCACTCGCCTAGCAGGCACTGAGCCACCACTGACCTCACAACCACAAACAGCACCCACGCACCTAGCACTGGCCTAGCAGGCACTGAGCCACCACTGACCTCACAACCACAAACAACACCCACGCACCTAGCACTGGCCTAGCAGGCACTGAGCCACCACTGACCTCACAACCACAAACAGCACCCACGCACCTAGCACTGGCCTAGCAGGCACTGAGCCACCACTGACCTCACATCTGGAAACAGCAGCCACGCACCTAGCACTGGCCTAGCAGGCACTGAGCCACCACTGACCTCACAACCACAAACAGCACCCACGCACCTAGCACTGGCCTAGCAGGCACTGAGCCACCACTGACCTCACAACCACAAACAGCAGCCACGCACCTAGCACTGGCCTAGCAGGCACTGAGCCACCACTGACCTCACATCTGGAAACAGCACCCACGCACCTAGCACTGGCCTAGCAGGCACTGAGCCACCACTGACCTCACAACCCCATACAGCAGCCACGCACCTAGCACTGGCCTAGCAGGCACTGAGTCACCACTGACCTCACATCTGGAAACAGCACCCATGCACCTAGCACTGGCCTAGCAGGCACTGAGCCACCACTGACCTCACAACCACAAACAGCACCCACGCACCTAGCACTGGCCTAGCAGGCACTGAGCCACCACTGACCTCACAACCACAAACAGCAGCCACGCACCTAGCACTGGCCTAGCAGGCACTGAGCCACCACTGACCTCACAACCACAAACAGCAGCCGCGCACCTAGCACTGGCCTAGCAGGCACTGAGCCACCACTGACCTCACAGCCACAAACAGCACCCACGCACCTAGCACTGGCCTAGCAGGCACTGAGCCACAAGTGACCTCACAACCACAAACAGCAGCCACGCACCTAGCACTGGCCTAGCAGGCAGTGAGCCTCCACTGACCTCACAACTGAAAACAGCAGTCACGCACCTAGCACTGGCCTAGCAGGCACTGAGCCACAACTGACCTCACAATTGAAAACAGCAGCCACGCACCTAGCACTGGCCTAGCAGGCACTGAGCCACCACTGACCTCACCACCACAAACAGCACCCGCGCACCTAGCACTGGCCTAGCAGGCACTGAGCCACCACTGACCTCACCACCACAAACAGCACCCGCGCACCTAGCACTGGCCTAGCAGGCACTGAGCCACCACTGACCTCACAACCACAAACAGCACCCGCGCACCTAGCACTGGCCTAGCAGGCACTGAGCCACCACTGACCTCACAACCACAAACAGCAGCCACGCACCTAGCACTGGCCTAGCAGGCACTGAGCCACCACTGACCTCACAACCACAAACAGCACCCACGCACCTAGCACTGGCCTAGCAGGCACTGAGCCACCACTGACCTCACAACCACAAACAGCACCCACGCACCTAGCACTGGCCTAGCAGGCACTGAGCCACAAGTTACATCGCAACCACAAACAGCAGCCACGCACCTAGCACTGGCCTAGCAGGCACTGAGCCACCACTGACCTCACTACACAAACAGCAGCCATGCACCTAGCACTGGCCTAGCAGGCACTGAGCCACCACTGACCTCACAACCACAAACAGCAGCCACGCACCTAGCACTGGCCTAGCAGGCACTGAGCCACCACTGACCTCACAAACACATACAGCAGCCACGCACCTAGCACTGGCCTAGCAGGCACTGAGCCACCACTGACCTCACAAAAACATACAGCAGCCACGCACCTAGCACTGGCCTAGCAGGCACTGAGCCACCACTGACCTCACAACCACAAAGAGCAGCCACGCACCTAGCACTGGCCTAGCAGGCACTGAGACACCACTGACCTCACAACCACAACCAGCACCCACGCACCTAGCACTGGCCTAGCAGGCACTGAGCCACCACTGACCTCACAACCACAAACAGCAGCCACGCACCTAGCACTGGCCTAGCAGGCACTGAGCCACCACTGACCTCACAATTGAAAACAGCACCCACGCACCTAGCACTGGCCTAGCAGGCACTGAGCCACCACTGACCTCACAAACACAAACAGCAGCCACGCACCTAGCACTGGCCTAGCAGGCACTGAGCCACCACTGACCTCACAACCACCAACAGCAGCCACGCACCTAGCACTGGCCTAGCAGGCACTGAGCCACCACTGACCTCACAACCACAAACAGCAGCCACGCACCTAGCACTGGCCTAGCAGGCACTGAGCCACCACTGACCTCACAACCACAAACAGCACCCACGCACCTAGCACTGGCCTAGCAGGCACTGAGCCACCACTGACCTCACAACCACAAACAGCACCCACGCACCTAGCACTGGCCTAGCAGGCACTGAGCCACCACTGACCTCACTACACAAAGAGCAGCCATGCACCTAGCACTGGCCTAGCAGGCACTGAGCCACCACTAACCTCACAACCACAAACAGCAGCCACGCACCTAGCACTGGCCTAGCAGGCACTGAGCCACCACTGACCTCACAAACACATACAGCAGCCACGCACCTAGCACTGGCCTAGCAGGCACTGAGCCACCACTGACCTCACAACCACAAACAGCACCCACGCACCTAGCACTGGCCTAGCAGGCACTGAGCCACCACTGACCTCACAACCACAAACAGCACCCACGCACCTAGCACTGGCCTAGCAGGCACTGAGCCACCACTGACCTCACTACACAAACAGCAGCCATGCACCTAGCACTGGCCTAGCAGGCACTGAGCCACCACTAACCTCACAACCACAAACAGCAGCCACGCACCTAGCACTGGCCTAGCAGGCACTGAGCCACCACTGACCTCACAAACACATACAGCAGCCACGCACCTAGCACTGGCCTAGCAGGCACTGAGCCACCACTGACCTCACAACCACAAACAGCAGCCATGCACCTAGCACTGGCCTAGCAGGCACTGAGCCACCACTGACCTCACAACCACAAACAGCAGCCACGCATCTAGCACTGGCCTAGCAGGCACTGAGACACCACTGACCTCACAACCACAACCAGCACCCACGCACCTAGCACTGGCCTAGCAGGCACTGAGCCACCACTGACCTCACAACCACAAACAGCAGCCACGCACCTAGCACTGGCCTAGCAGGCACTGAGACACCACTGACCTCACAACCACAACCAGCAGCCACGCACCTAGCACTGGCCTAGCAGGCACTGAGCCACCACTGACCTCACAACCACAAACAGCACCCACGCACCTAGCACTGGCCTAGCAGGCACTGAGCCACCACTGACCTCACAACCACAAACAGCAGCCACGCACCTAGCACTGGCCTAGCAGGCACTGAGCCACCACTGACCTCACAACCACAAACAGCACCCACGCACCTAGCACTGGCCTAGCAGGCACTGAGCCACCACTGACCTCACAAACACAAACAGCAGCCACGCACCTAGCACTGGCCTAGCAGGCACTGAGCCACCACTGACCTCACAACCACAAACAGCACCCATGCACCTAGCACTGGCCTAGCAGGCACTGAGCCACCACTGACCTCACAACCACAAACAGCACCCGCGCACCTAGCACTGGCCTAGCAGGCACTGAGCCACCACTGACCTCACAACCACAAACAGCAGCCACGCACCTAGCACTGGCCTAGCAGGCACTGAGCCGCCACTGACCTCACAACCACAAACAGCACCCACGCACCTAGCACTGGCCTAGCAGGCACTGAGCCACCACTGACCTCACAACCACAAACAGCAGCCACACACCTAGCACTGGCCTAGCAGGCACTGAGCCACAAGTGACCTCACAACCACAAACAGCACCCGCGCACCTAGCACTGGCCTAGCAGGCACTGAGCCACCACTGACCTCACAACCACAAACAGCTACCATGCACCTAGCACTGGCCCATCAGGCACTGAGCCACCACTGACCTCACAACCACCAACAGCAGCCACGCACCTAGCACTGGCCCAGCAGGCACTGAGCCACCACTGACCTCAACAACCACATACAGCACCCACGCACCTAGCACTGGCCTAGCAGGCACTGAGCCACCACTGACCTCACAACCACAAACAGCAGCCACGCACCTAGCACTGGCCTAGCAGGCACTGAGCCACCACTGATCTCACAATTGAAAACAGCACCCATGCACCTAGCACTGGCCTAGCAGGCACTGAGCCACCACTGACCTCACAATTGAAAACAGCAGCCACGCACCTAGCACTGGCCTAGCAGGCACTGAGCCACCACTGACCTCACAACCACAAACAGCAGCCACGCACCTAGCACTGGCCTAGCAGGCACTGAGCCACCACTGATCTCACAATTGAAAACAGCACCCATGCACCTAGCACTGGCCTAGCAGGCACTGAGCCACCACTGACCTCACAACCACAAACAGCAGCCACGCACCTAGCACTGGCCTAGCAGGCACTGAGCCACCACTGACCTCACAACCACAAACAGCACCCGCGCACCTAGCACTGGCCTAGCAGGCACTGAGCCACCACTGACCTCACAACCACCAACAGCAGCCACGCACCTAGCACTGGCCTAGCAGGCACTGAGCCACCACTGACCTCACAATTGAAAACAGCAGCCACGCACCTAGCACTGGCCTAGCAGGCACTGAGCCACCACTGACCTCACAACCACAAACAGCACCCACGCACCTAGCACTGGCCTAGCAGGCACTGAGCCACCACTGACCTCACAACCACAAACAGCACCCACGCACCTAGCACTGGCCTAGCAGGCACTGAGCCACAAGTTACATCGCAACCACAAACAGCACCCACGCACCTAGCACTGGCCTAGCAGGCACTGAGCCACCACTGACCTCACTACACAAACAGCAGCCATGCACCTAGCACTGGCCTAGCAGGCACTGAGCCACCACTAACCTCACAATTGAAAACAGCAGCCACGCACCTAGCACTGGCCTAGCAGGCACTGAGCCACCACTGACCTCACTACACAAACAGCAGCCATGCACCTAGCACTGGCCTAGCAGGCACTGAGCCACCACTAACCTCACAACCACAAACAGCAGCCACGCACCTAGCACTGGCCTAGCAGGCACTGAGCCACCACTGACCTCACAAACACATACAGCAGCCACGCACCTAGCACTGGCCTAGCAGGCACTGAGCCACCACTGACCTCACAACCACAAACAGCAGCCATGCACCTAGCACTGGCCTAGCAGGCACTGAGCCACCACTGACCTCACAACCACAAACAGCAGCCACGCATCTAGCACTGGCCTAGCAGGCACTGAGACACCACTGACCTCACAACCACAACCAGCACCCACGCACCTAGCACTGGCCTAGCAGGCACTGAGCCACCACTGACCTCACAACCACAAACAGCAGCCACGCACCTAGCACTGGCCTAGCAGGCACTGAGACACCACTGACCTCACAACCACAACCAGCAGCCACGCACCTAGCACTGGCCTAGCAGGCACTGAGCCACCACTGACCTCACAACCACAAACAGCACCCACGCACCTAGCACTGGCCTAGCAGGCACTGAGCCACCACTGACCTCACAAACACAAACAGCAGCCACGCACCTAGCACTGGCCTAGCAGGCACTGAGCCACCACTGACCTCACAACCACAAACAGCACCCACGCACCTAGCACTGGCCTAGCAGGCACTGAGCCACCACTGACCTCACAAACACAAACAGCAGCCACGCACCTAGCACTGGCCTAGCAGGCACTGAGCCACCACTGACCTCACAACCACAAACAGCACCCATGCACCTAGCACTGGCCTAGCAGGCACTGAGCCACCACTGACCTCACAACCACAAACAGCACCCGCGCACCTAGCACTGGCCTAGCAGGCACTGAGCCACCACTGACCTCACAACCACAAACAGCACCCACGCACCTAGCACTGGCCTAGCAGGCACTGAGGCACAAGTGACCTCACATCTGAAAACAGCACCCACGCACCTAGCACTGGCCTAGCAGGCACTGAGCCACCACTGACCTCACAACCACAAACAGCAGCCACACACCTAGCACTGGCCTAGCAGGCACTGAGCCACAAGTGACCTCACAACCACAAACAGCACCCGCGCACCTAGCACTGGCCTAGCAGGCACTGAGCCACCACTGACCTCACAACCACAAACAGCTACCATGCACCTAGCACTGGCCCATCAGGCACTGAGCCACCACTGACCTCACAACCACACACAGCAGCCACGCACCTAGCACTGGCCTAGCAGGCACTGAGCCACCACTGACCTCACAACCACCAACAGCAGCCACGCACCTAGCACTGGCCCAGCAAGCACTGAGCCACCACTGACCTCACAACCACAAACAGCAGCCACGCACCTAGCACTGGCCTAGCAGGCACTGAGCCACCACTGACCTCACTACACAAACAGCACCCACGCACCTAGCACTGGCCTAGCAGGCACTGAGCCACCACTAACCTCACAACCACAAACAGCAGCCACGCACCTAGCACTGGCCTAGCAGGCACTGAGCCACCACTGACCTCACAACCACACACAGCACCCACGCACCTAGCACTGGCCTAGCAGGCACTGAGCCACCACTGACCTCACAAAAACATACAGCAGCAACGCACCTAGCACTGGCCTAGCAGGCACTGAGCCACAAGTGACCTCACAACCACAAACAGCACCCACGCACCTAGCACTGGCCTAGCAGGCACTGAGACACCACTGACCTCACAACCACAACCAGCACCCATGAACCTAGCACTGGCCTAGCAGGCACTGAGCCACCACTGACCTCACAACCACAAACAGCAGCCACGCACCTAGCACTGGCCTAGCAGGCACTGAGCCACCACTGACCTCACAACCACAAACAGCAGCCACGCACCTAGCACTGGCCTAGCAGGCACTGAGCCACCACTGACCTCACAACCACAAACAGCACCCACGCACCTAGCACTGGCCTAGCAGGCACTGAGCCACAAGTTACATCGCAACCACAAACAGCACCCACGCACCTAGCACTGGCCTAGCAGGCACTGAGCCACCACTGACCTCACTACACAAACAGCAGCCATGCACCTAGCACTGGCCTAGCAGGCACTGAGCCACCACTAACCTCACAACCACAAACAGCAGCCACGCACCTAGCACTGGCCTAGCAGGCACTGAGCCACCACTGACCTCACAAACACATACAGCAGCCACGCACCTAGCACTGGCCTAGCAGGCACTGAGCCACCACTGACCTCACAACCACAAACAGCACCCACGCACCTAGCACTGGCCTAGCAGGCACTGAGCCACAAGCGACCTCACAATTGAAAACAGCAGCCACACACCTAGCACTGGCCTAGCAGGCACTGAGCCACCACTGACCTCACAACCACAAACAGCAGCCACGCACCTAGCACTGGCCTAGCAGGCACTGAGCCACCACTGACCTCACAACCACAAACAGCAGCCACGCACCTAGCACTGGCCTAGCAGACACTGAGCCACCACTGACCTCACAATTGAAAACAGCAGCCACGCACCTAGCACTGGCCTAGCAGGCACTGAGCCACCACTGACCTCACAATTGAAAACAGCAGCCACGCACCTAGCACTGGCCTAGCAGGCACTGAGCCACCACTGACCTCACAACCACAAACAGCAGCCACGCACCTAGCACTGGCCTAGCAGGCACTGAGCCACCACTGACCTCACAATTGAAAACAGCAGCCACGCACCTAGCACTGGCCTAGCAGGCACTGAGCCACCACTGACCTCACAACCACAAACAGCAGCCACGTACCTAGCACTGGCCTAGCAGGCACTGAGCCACCACTGACCTCACAACCACAAACAGCAGCCACGCACCTAGCACTGGCCTAGCAGGCACTGAGCCACCACTGACCTCACAACCACAAACAGCACCAATGCACCTAGCACTGGCCTAGCAGGCACTGAGACACCACTGACCTCACAACCACAAACAGAAGCCACGCACCTAGCACTGGCCTAGCAGGCACTGAGCCACCACTGACCTCACAACCACAAACAGCAGCCACGCACCTAGCACTGGCCTAGCAGGCACTGAAGCACAAGTGACCACACAACTAAAAACAGCAGCCACGCACCTAGCACTGGCCTAGCAGGCACTGAGCCACCACTGACATCACAACCACAAACAGCAGCCACGCACCAAGCACTGGCCTAGCAGGCACTGAGCCACCACTGACCTCACAATTGAAAACAGCACCCACGCACCTAGCACTGGCCTAGCAGGCACTGAGCCACCACTGACCTCACAACCACAAAGAACACCCACGCACCTAGCACTGGCCTAGCAGGCACTGAGCCACCACTGACCTCACTACACAAACAGCACCCACGCACCTAGCACTGGCCTAGCAGGCACTGAGCCACCACTGACCTCACAACCACAAACAGCAGCCGCGCACCTAGCACTGGCCTAGCAGGCACTGAGCCACCACTGACCTCACAACCACAAACAGCACCCACGCACCTAGCACTGGCCTAGCAGGCACTGAGCCACCACTGACCTCACAACCACAAACAGCAGGCACGCACCTAGCACTGGCCTAGCAGGCACTGAAGCACAAGTGACCACACAACTAAAAACAGCAGCCACGCACCTAGCACTGGCCTAGCAGGCACTGAGCCACCACTGACATCACAACCACAAACAGCAGCCACGCACCTAGCACTGGCCTAGCAGGCACTGAGCCACCACTGACATCACAACCACAAACAGCACCCACGCACCTAGCACTGGCCTAGCAGGCACTGAGCCACCACTGACCTCACAATTGAAAACAGCACCCACGCACCTAGCACTGGCCTAGCAGGCACTGAGCCACCACTGACCTCACAACCACAAACAGCAGCCACGCACCTAGCAATGGCCTAGCAGGCACTGAGCCACCACTGACCTCACAATTGAAAACAGCAGCCACGCACCTAGCACTGGCCTAGCAGGCACTGAGCCACCACTGACCTCACAGTTGAAAACAGCAGCCACGCACCTAGCACTGGCCTAGCAGGCACTGAGCCACCACTGACCTCACAACCACAAACAGCAGCCACGCACCTAGCACTGGCCTAGCAGGCACTGAGGCACCACTGACCTCACAATTGAAAAGAGCAGCCGCGCACCTAGCACTGGCCTAGCAGGCACTGAGCCACCACTGACCTCACAACCACAAACAGCAGCCACGCACCTAGCACTGGCCTAGCAGGCACTGAGCCACCACTGACCTCACAACCACAAAGAGCAGCCACGCACCTAGCACTGGCCTAGCAGGCACTGAGCCACCACTGACCTCACAACCTTCAACAGCAGCCACGCACCTAGCACTGGCCTAGCAGGCACTGAGCCACCACTGACCTCACAACCACAAACAGCAGCCACGCACCTAGCAATGGCCTAGCAGGCACTGAGCCACCACTGACCTCACAACCACAAAGAACACCCACGCACCTAGCACTGGCCTAGCAGGCACTGAGCCACCACTGACCTCACAATTGAAAACAGCAGCCACGCACCTAGCACTGGCCTAGCAGGCACTGAGCCACCACTGACCTCACAACCACAAAGAACACCCACGCACCTAGCAACGGCCTAGCAGGCACTGAGCCACCACTGACCTCACAACCACAAACAGCACCCACACACCTAGCACTGGCCTAGCAGGCACTGAGCCACCACTGACCTCACAGCCACAAACAGCACCCACACACCTAGCACTGGCCTAGCAGGCACTGAGCCACCACTGACCTCACAATTGAAAACAGCAGCCACGCACCTAGCACTGGCCTAGCAGGCACTGAGCCACCACTGACCTCACAACCACAAAGAACACCCACGCACCTAGCAATGGCATAGCAGGCACTGAGCCACCACTGACCTCACAACCACAAACAGCACCCACGCACCTAGCACTGGCCTAGCAGGCACTGAGCCACCACTGACCTCACAGCCACAAACAGCACCCACACACCTAGCACTGGCCTAGCAGGCACTGAGCCACCACTGACCTCACAGCCACAAACAGCACCCACACACCTAGCACTGGCCTAGCAGGCACTGAGCCACCACTGACCTCACTACACAAACAGCACCCACACACCTAGCACTGGCCTAGCAGGCACTGAGCCACCACTGACCTCACAATTGAAAACAGCAGCCACGCACCTAGCACTGGCCCATCAGGCACTGAGCCACCACTGACCTCACAAACACATACAGCACCCACGCACCTAGCACTGGCCTAGCAGGCACTGAGCCACCACTGATCTCACAATTGAAAACAGCACCCACGCACCTAGCACTGGCCTAGCAGGCACTGAGCCACCACTGACCTCACAATTGAAAACAGCAGCCACGCACCTAGCACTGGCCTAGCAGGCACTGAGCCACCACTGACCTCACAGCCACAAACAGCAGCCACGCACCTAGCACTGGCCTAGCAGGCACTGAGCCACCACTGACCTCACAACCACAAACAGCAGCCACACACCTAGCACTGGCCTAGCAGGCACTGAGCCACCACTGATCTCACAAACACAAACAGCACCCGCGCACCTAGCACTGGCCTAGCAGGCACTGAGCCACCACTGACCTCACAACCACAAACAGCTCCCACGCACCTAGCACTGGCCTAGCAGGCACTGAGCCACCACTGACCTCACAACCACACACAGCAGCCACGCACCTAGCACTGGCCTAGCAGGCACTGAGCCACCACTGACCTCACAACCACATACAGCACCCACGCACCTAGCACTGGCCTAGCAGGCACTGAGCCACCACTGACCTCACAACCACAAACAGCACCCACGCACCTAGCACTGGCCTAGCAGGCACTGAGCCACCACTGACCTCACAACCACAAACAGCACCCACGCACCTAGCACTGGCCTAGCAGGCACTGAGCCACCACTGACCTCACAACCACAAACAGCACCCACGCACCTAGCACTGGCCTAGCAGGCACTGAGCCACCACTGACCTCACAACCACAAACAGCACCCACGCACCTAGCACTGGCCTAGCAGGCACTGAGCCACCACTGACCTCACAAAAACATACAGCAGCCACGCACCTAGCACTGGCCTAGCAGGCACTGAGCCACCACTGACCTCACAACCACATACAGCACCCACGCACCTAGCACTGGCCTAGCAGGCACTGAGCCACCACTGACCTCACAACCACAAACAGCACCCACGCACCTAGCACTGGCCTAGCAGGCACTGAGCCACCACTGACCTCACAACCACAAACAGCACCCACGCACCTAGCACTGGCCTAGCAGGCACTGAGCCACCACTGACCTCACAAAAACATACAGCAGCCACGCACCTAGCACTGGCCTAGCAGGCACTGAGCCACCACTGACCTCACAACCACAAACACCAGCCACGCACCTAGCACTGGCCTAGCAGGCACTGAGACACCACTGACCTCACAACCACAAACAGCACCCACGCACCTAGCACTGGCCTAGCAGGCACTGAGCCACCACTGACCTCACAACCACAAACAGCAGCCACGCACCTAGCACTGGCCTAGCAGGCACTGAGCCACCACTGACCTCACATCTGAAAACAGCACCCACGCACCTAGCACTGGCCTAGCAGGCACTGAGCCATAAGTGACCTCACAAACACAAACAGCAGCCACGCACCTAGCACTGGCCTAGCAGGCACTGAGCCACCACTGACCTCACAACCACAAACAGCACCCACGCACCTAGCACTGGCCTAGCAGGCACTGAGCCACCACTGACCTCACAACCACAAACAGCAGCCACGCACCTAGCACTGGCCTAGCAGGCACTGAGCCACCACTGACCTCACAACCACAAACAGCAGCCACGCACCTAGCACTGGCCTAGCAGGCACTGAGCCACCACTGACCTCACAACCACAAACAGCACCCACGCACCTAGCACTGGCCTAGCAGGCACTGAGCCACAAGTTACATCGCAACCACAAACAGCACCCACGCACCTAGCACTGGCCTAGCAGGCACTGAGCCACCACTGACCTCACTACACAAACAGCAGCCATGCACCTAGCACTGGCCTAGCAGGCACTGAGCCACCACTGACCTCACAACCACAAACAGCAGCCACGCACCTAGCACTGGCCTAGCAGGCACTGAGCCACCACTGACCTCACAAACACATACAGCAGCCACGCACCTAGCACTGGCCTAGCAGGCACTGAGCCACCACTGACCTCACAACCACAAACAGCAGCCACACACCTAGCACTGGCCTAGCAGGCACTGAGCCACCACTGACCTCACAACCACAAACAGCAGCCACGCACCTAGCACTGGCCTAGCAGGCACTGAGCCACAAGTGACCTCGCAACCACAAACAGCACCCACGCACCTAGCACTGGCCTAGCAGGCACTGAGCCACCACTGACCTCACAACCACAAACAGCACCCACGCACCTAGCACTGGCCTAGCAGGCACTGAGCCACCACTGACCTCACAATTGAAAACAGCAGCCACGCACCTAGCACTGGCCTAGCAGGCACTGAGCCACCACTGACCTCACTACCACAAACAGCAGCCACGCACCTAGCACTGGCCTAGCAGGCACTGAGCCACCACTGACCTCACAACCACAAACAGCAGCCACACACCTAGCACTGGCCTAGCAGGCACTGAGCCACCACTGATCTCACAAACACAAACAGCACCCGCGCACCTAGCACTGGCCTAGCAGGCACTGAGCCACCACTGACCTCACAACCACAAACAGCTCCCACGCACCTAGCACTGGCCCATCAGGCACTGAGCCACCACTGACCTCACAACCAGAAACAGCAGCCACGCACCTAGCACTGGCCTAGCAGGCACTGAGCCACCACTGACCTCACAACCAGAAACAGCACCCACGCACCTAGCACTGGCCTAGCAGGCACTGAGCCACCACTGACCTCACAATTGAAAACAGCAGCCACGCACCTAGCACTGGCCTAGCAGGCACTGAGCCACCACTGACCTCACCACCACAAACAGCACCCGCGCACCTAGCACTGGCCTAGCAGGCACTGAGCCACCACTGACCTCACAACCACAAACAGCACCCGCGCACCTAGCACTGGCCTAGCAGGCACTGAGCCACCACTGACCTCACAACCACAAACAGCAGCCACGCACCTAGCACTGGCCTAGCAGGCACTGAGCCACCACTGACCTCACAACCACAAACAGCACCCACGCACCTAGCACTGGCCTAGCAGGCACTGAGCCACCACTGACCTCACAACCACAAACAGCACCCACGCACCTAGCACTGGCCTAGCAGGCACTGAGCCACAAGTTACATCGCAACCACAAACAGCAGCCACGCACCTAGCACTGGCCTAGCAGGCACTGAGCCACCACTAACCTCACTACACAAACAGCAGCCATGCACCTAGCACTGGCCTAGCAGGCACTGAGCCACCACTAACCTCACAACCACAAACAGCAGCCACGCACCTAGCACTGGCCTAGCAGGCACTGAGCCACCACTGACCTCACAAACACATACAGCAGCCACGCACCTAGCACTGGCCTAGCAGGCACTGAGCCACCACTGACCTCACAACCACAAACAGCACCCACGCACCTAGCACTGGCCTAGCAGGCACTGAGCCACCACTGACCTCACAACCACAAACAGCACCCACGCACCTAGCACTGGCCTAGCAGGCACTGAGCCACCACTGACCTCACTACACAAACAGCAGCCATGCACCTAGCACTGGCCTAGCAGGCACTGAGCCACCACTAACCTCACAACCACAAACAGCAGCCACGCACCTAGCACTGGCCTAGCAGGCACTGAGCCACCACTGACCTCACAAACACATACAGCAGCCACGCACCTAGCACTGGCCTAGCAGGCACTGAGCCACCACTGACCTCACAACCACAAACAGCAGCCATGCACCTAGCACTGGCCTAGCAGGCACTGAGCCACCACTGACCTCACAACCACAAACAGCAGCCACGCATCTAGCACTGGCCTAGCAGGCACTGAGACACCACTGACCTCACAACCACAACCAGCACCCACGCACCTAGCACTGGCCTAGCAGGCACTGAGCCACCACTGACCTCACAACCACAAACAGCAGCCACGCACCTAGCACTGGCCTAGCAGGCACTGAGACACCACTGACCTCACAACCACAACCAGCAGCCACGCACCTAGCACTGGCCTAGCAGGCACTGAGCCACCACTGACCTCACAACCACAAACAGCACCCACGCACCTAGCACTGGCCTAGCAGGCACTGAGCCACCACTGACCTCACAACCACAAACAGCAGCCACGCACCTAGCACTGGCCTAGCAGGCACTGAGCCACCACTGACCTCACAACCACAAACAGCAGCCACGCACCTAGCACTGGCCTAGCAGGCACTGAGCCACCACTGACCTCACAAACACAAACAGCAGCCACGCACCTAGCACTGGCCTAGCAGGCACTGAGCCACCACTGACCTCACAACCACAAACAGCACCCATGCACCTAGCACTGGCCTAGCAGGCACTGAGCCACCACTGACCTCACAACCACAAACAGCACCCGCGCACCTAGCACTGGCCTAGCAGGCACTGAGCCACCACTGACCTCACAACCACAAACAGCAGCCACGCACCTAGCACTGGCCTAGCAGGCACTGAGCCGCCACTGACCTCACAACCACAAACAGCACCCACGCACCTAGCACTGGCCTAGCAGGCACTGAGCCACCACTGACCTCACAACCACAAACAGCAGCCACACACCTAGCACTGGCCTAGCAGGCACTGAGCCACAAGTGACCTCACAACCACAAACAGCACCCGCGCACCTAGCACTGGCCTAGCAGGCACTGAGCCACCACTGACCTCACAACCACAAACAGCTACCATGCACCTAGCACTGGCCCATCAGGCACTGAGCCACCACTGACCTCACAACCACCAACAGCAGCCACGCACCTAGCACTGGCCCAGCAGGCACTGAGCCACCACTGACCTCAACAACCACATACAGCACCCACGCACCTAGCACTGGCCTAGCAGGCACTGAGCCACCACTGACCTCACAACCACAAACAGCAGCCACGCACCTAGCACTGGCCTAGCAGGCACTGAGCCACCACTGATCTCACAATTGAAAACAGCACCCATGCACCTAGCACTGGCCTAGCAGGCACTGAGCCACCACTGACCTCACAATTGAAAACAGCAGCCACGCACCTAGCACTGGCCTAGCAGGCACTGAGCCACCACTGACCTCACAACCACAAACAGCAGCCACGCACCTAGCACTGGCCTAGCAGGCACTGAGCCACCACTGATCTCACAATTGAAAACAGCACCCATGCACCTAGCACTGGCCTAGCAGGCACTGAGCCACCACTGACCTCACAACCACAAACAGCAGCCACGCACCTAGCACTGGCCTAGCAGGCACTGAGCCACCACTGACCTCACAACCACAAACAGCACCCGCGCACCTAGCACTGGCCTAGCAGGCACTGAGCCACCACTGACCTCACAACCACCAACAGCAGCCACGCACCTAGCACTGGCCTAGCAGGCACTGAGCCACCACTGACCTCACAATTGAAAACAGCAGCCACGCACCTAGCACTGGCCTAGCAGGCACTGAGCCACCACTGACCTCACAACCACAAACAGCACCCACGCACCTAGCACTGGCCTAGCAGGCACTGAGCCACCACTGACCTCACAACCACAAACAGCAGCCACGCACCTAGCACTGGCCTAGCAGGCACTGAGCCACAAGTTACATCGCAACCACAAACAGCACCCACGCACCTAGCACTGGCCTAGCAGGCACTGAGCCACCACTGACCTCACTACACAAACAGCAGCCATGCACCTAGCACTGGCCTAGCAGGCACTGAGCCACCACTAACCTCACAATTGAAAACAGCAGCCACGCACCTAGCACTGGCCTAGCAGGCACTGAGCCACCACTGACCTCACAAACACATACAGCAGCCACGCACCTAGCACTGGCCTAGCAGGCACTGAGCCACCACTGACCTCACAACCACAAACAGCACCCACGCACCTAGCACTGGCCTAGCAGGCACTGAGCCACCACTGACCTCACAACCACAAACAGCAGCCACGCACCTAGCACTGGCCTAGCAGGCACTGAGCCACCACTGACCTCACAATTGAAAACAGCAGCCACGCACCTAGCACTGGCCTAGCAGGCACTGAGCCACCACTGACCTCACATCTGAAAACAGCAGCCACGCACCTAGCACTGGCCTAGCAGGCACTGAGACACCACTGACCTCACAACCACAAACAGCACCCACGCACCTAGCACTCGCCTAGCAGGCACTGAGCCACCACTGACCTCACAACCACAAACAGCACCCACGCACCTAGCACTGGCCTAGCAGGCACTGAGCCACCACTGACCTCACAACCACAAACAACACCCACGCACCTAGCACTGGCCTAGCAGGCACTGAGCCACCACTGACCTCACAACCACAAACAGCACCCACGCACCTAGCACTGGCCTAGCAGGCACTGAGCCACCACTGACCTCACATCTGGAAACAGCAGCCACGCACCTAGCACTGGCCTAGCAGGCACTGAGCCACCACTGACCTCACAACCACAAACAGCACCCACGCACCTAGCACTGGCCTAGCAGGCACTGAGCCACCACTGACCTCACAACCACAAACAGCAGCCACGCACCTAGCACTGGCCTAGCAGGCACTGAGCCACCACTGACCTCACATCTGGAAACAGCACCCACGCACCTAGCACTGGCCTAGCAGGCACTGAGCCACCACTGACCTCACAACCCCATACAGCAGCCACGCACCTAGCACTGGCCTAGCAGGCACTGAGTCACCACTGACCTCACATCTGGAAACAGCACCCATGCACCTAGCACTGGCCTAGCAGGCACTGAGCCACCACTGACCTCACAACCACAAACAGCACCCACGCACCTAGCACTGGCCTAGCAGGCACTGAGCCACCACTGACCTCACAACCACAAACAGCAGCCACGCACCTAGCACTGGCCTAGCAGGCACTGAGCCACCACTGACCTCACAACCACAAACAGCAGCCGCGCACCTAGCACTGGCCTAGCAGGCACTGAGCCACCACTGACCTCACAGCCACAAACAGCACCCACGCACCTAGCACTGGCCTAGCAGGCACTGAGCCACAAGTGACCTCACAACCACAAACAGCAGCCACGCACCTAGCACTGGCCTAGCAGGCAGTGAGCCTCCACTGACCTCACAACTGAAAACAGCAGTCACGCACCTAGCACTGGCCTAGCAGGCACTGAGCCACAACTGACCTCACAATTGAAAACAGCAGCCACGCACCTAGCACTGGCCTAGCAGGCACTGAGCCACCACTGACCTCACCACCACAAACAGCACCCGCGCACCTAGCACTGGCCTAGCAGGCACTGAGCCACCACTGACCTCACCACCACAAACAGCACCCGCGCACCTAGCACTGGCCTAGCAGGCACTGAGCCACCACTGACCTCACAACCACAAACAGCACCCGCGCACCTAGCACTGGCCTAGCAGGCACTGAGCCACCACTGACCTCACAACCACAAACAGCAGCCACGCACCTAGCACTGGCCTAGCAGGCACTGAGCCACCACTGACCTCACAACCACAAACAGCACCCACGCACCTAGCACTGGCCTAGCAGGCACTGAGCCACCACTGACCTCACAACCACAAACAGCACCCACGCACCTAGCACTGGCCTAGCAGGCACTGAGCCACAAGTTACATCGCAACCACAAACAGCAGCCACGCACCTAGCACTGGCCTAGCAGGCACTGAGCCACCACTGACCTCACTACACAAACAGCAGCCATGCACCTAGCACTGGCCTAGCAGGCACTGAGCCACCACTGACCTCACAACCACAAACAGCAGCCACGCACCTAGCACTGGCCTAGCAGGCACTGAGCCACCACTGACCTCACAAACACATACAGCAGCCACGCACCTAGCACTGGCCTAGCAGGCACTGAGCCACCACTGACCTCACAAAAACATACAGCAGCCACGCACCTAGCACTGGCCTAGCAGGCACTGAGCCACCACTGACCTCACAACCACAAAGAGCAGCCACGCACCTAGCACTGGCCTAGCAGGCACTGAGACACCACTGACCTCACAACCACAACCAGCACCCACGCACCTAGCACTGGCCTAGCAGGCACTGAGCCACCACTGACCTCACAACCACAAACAGCAGCCACGCACCTAGCACTGGCCTAGCAGGCACTGAGCCACCACTGACCTCACAATTGAAAACAGCACCCACGCACCTAGCACTGGCCTAGCAGGCACTGAGCCACCACTGACCTCACAAACACAAACAGCAGCCACGCACCTAGCACTGGCCTAGCAGGCACTGAGCCACCACTGACCTCACAACCACCAACAGCAGCCACGCACCTAGCACTGGCCTAGCAGGCACTGAGCCACCACTGACCTCACAACCACAAACAGCAGCCACGCACCTAGCACTGGCCTAGCAGGCACTGAGCCACCACTGACCTCACAACCACAAACAGCACCCACGCACCTAGCACTGGCCTAGCAGGCACTGAGCCACCACTGACCTCACAACCACAAACAGCACCCACGCACCTAGCACTGGCCTAGCAGGCACTGAGCCACCACTGACCTCACTACACAAACAGCAGCCATGCACCTAGCACTGGCCTAGCAGGCACTGAGCCACCACTAACCTCACAACCACAAACAGCAGCCACGCACCTAGCACTGGCCTAGCAGGCACTGAGCCACCACTGACCTCACAAACACATACAGCAGCCACGCACCTAGCACTGGCCTAGCAGGCACTGAGCCACCACTGACCTCACAACCACAAACAGCACCCACGCACCTAGCACTGGCCTAGCAGGCACTGAGCCACCACTGACCTCACAACCACAAACAGCACCCACGCACCTAGCACTGGCCTAGCAGGCACTGAGCCACCACTGACCTCACTACACAAACAGCAGCCATGCACCTAGCACTGGCCTAGCAGGCACTGAGCCACCACTAACCTCACAACCACAAACAGCAGCCACGCACCTAGCACTGGCCTAGCAGGCACTGAGCCACCACTGACCTCACAAACACATACAGCAGCCACGCACCTAGCACTGGCCTAGCAGGCACTGAGCCACCACTGACCTCACAACCACAAACAGCAGCCATGCACCTAGCACTGGCCTAGCAGGCACTGAGCCACCACTGACCTCACAACCACAAACAGCAGCCACGCATCTAGCACTGGCCTAGCAGGCACTGAGACACCACTGACCTCACAACCACAACCAGCACCCACGCACCTAGCACTGGCCTAGCAGGCACTGAGCCACCACTGACCTCACAACCACAAACAGCAGCCACGCACCTAGCACTGGCCTAGCAGGCACTGAGACACCACTGACCTCACAACCACAACCAGCAGCCACGCACCTAGCACTGGCCTAGCAGGCACTGAGCCACCACTGACCTCACAACCACAAACAGCACCCACGCACCTAGCACTGGCCTAGCAGGCACTGAGCCACCACTGACCTCACAACCACAAACAGCAGCCACGCACCTAGCACTGGCCTAGCAGGCACTGAGCCACCACTGACCTCACAACCACAAACAGCACCCACGCACCTAGCACTGGCCTAGCAGGCACTGAGCCACCACTGACCTCACAAACACAAACAGCAGCCACGCACCTAGCACTGGCCTAGCAGGCACTGAGCCACCACTGACCTCACAACCACAAACAGCACCCATGCACCTAGCACTGGCCTAGCAGGCACTGAGCCACCACTGACCTCACAACCACAAACAGCACCCGCGCACCTAGCACTGGCCTAGCAGGCACTGAGCCACCACTGACCTCACAACCACAAACAGCAGCCACGCACCTAGCACTGGCCTAGCAGGCACTGAGCCGCCACTGACCTCACAACCACAAACAGCACCCACGCACCTAGCACTGGCCTAGCAGGCACTGAGCCACCACTGACCTCACAACCACAAACAGCAGCCACACACCTAGCACTGGCCTAGCAGGCACTGAGCCACAAGTGACCTCACAACCACAAACAGCACCCGCGCACCTAGCACTGGCCTAGCAGGCACTGAGCCACCACTGACCTCACAACCACAAACAGCTACCATGCACCTAGCACTGGCCCATCAGGCACTGAGCCACCACTGACCTCACAACCACCAACAGCAGCCACGCACCTAGCACTGGCCCAGCAGGCACTGAGCCACCACTGACCTCAACAACCACATACAGCACCCACGCACCTAGCACTGGCCTAGCAGGCACTGAGCCACCACTGACCTCACAACCACAAACAGCAGCCACGCACCTAGCACTGGCCTAGCAGGCACTGAGCCACCACTGATCTCACAATTGAAAACAGCACCCATGCACCTAGCACTGGCCTAGCAGGCACTGAGCCACCACTGACCTCACAATTGAAAACAGCAGCCACGCACCTAGCACTGGCCTAGCAGGCACTGAGCCACCACTGACCTCACAACCACAAACAGCAGCCACGCACCTAGCACTGGCCTAGCAGGCACTGAGCCACCACTGATCTCACAATTGAAAACAGCACCCATGCACCTAGCACTGGCCTAGCAGGCACTGAGCCACCACTGACCTCACAACCACAAACAGCAGCCACGCACCTAGCACTGGCCTAGCAGGCACTGAGCCACCACTGACCTCACAACCACAAACAGCACCCGCGCACCTAGCACTGGCCTAGCAGGCACTGAGCCACCACTGACCTCACAACCACCAACAGCAGCCACGCACCTAGCACTGGCCTAGCAGGCACTGAGCCACCACTGACCTCACAATTGAAAACAGCAGCCACGCACCTAGCACTGGCCTAGCAGGCACTGAGCCACCACTGACCTCACAACCACAAACAGCACCCACGCACCTAGCACTGGCCTAGCAGGCACTGAGCCACCACTGACCTCACAACCACAAACAGCACCCACGCACCTAGCACTGGCCTAGCAGGCACTGAGCCACAAGTTACATCGCAACCACAAACAGCACCCACGCACCTAGCACTGGCCTAGCAGGCACTGAGCCACCACTGACCTCACTACACAAACAGCAGCCATGCACCTAGCACTGGCCTAGCAGGCACTGAGCCACCACTAACCTCACAATTGAAAACAGCAGCCACGCACCTAGCACTGGCCTAGCAGGCACTGAGCCACCACTGACCTCACTACACAAACAGCAGCCATGCACCTAGCACTGGCCTAGCAGGCACTGAGCCACCACTAACCTCACAACCACAAACAGCAGCCACGCACCTAGCACTGGCCTAGCAGGCACTGAGCCACCACTGACCTCACAAACACATACAGCAGCCACGCACCTAGCACTGGCCTAGCAGGCACTGAGCCACCACTGACCTCACAACCACAAACAGCAGCCATGCACCTAGCACTGGCCTAGCAGGCACTGAGCCACCACTGACCTCACAACCACAAACAGCAGCCACGCATCTAGCACTGGCCTAGCAGGCACTGAGACACCACTGACCTCACAACCACAACCAGCACCCACGCACCTAGCACTGGCCTAGCAGGCACTGAGCCACCACTGACCTCACAACCACAAACAGCAGCCACGCACCTAGCACTGGCCTAGCAGGCACTGAGACACCACTGACCTCACAACCACAACCAGCAGCCACGCACCTAGCACTGGCCTAGCAGGCACTGAGCCACCACTGACCTCACAACCACAAACAGCACCCACGCACCTAGCACTGGCCTAGCAGGCACTGAGCCACCACTGACCTCACAAACACAAACAGCAGCCACGCACCTAGCACTGGCCTAGCAGGCACTGAGCCACCACTGACCTCACAACCACAAACAGCACCCACGCACCTAGCACTGGCCTAGCAGGCACTGAGCCACCACTGACCTCACAAACACAAACAGCAGCCACGCACCTAGCACTGGCCTAGCAGGCACTGAGCCACCACTGACCTCACAACCACAAACAGCACCCATGCACCTAGCACTGGCCTAGCAGGCACTGAGCCACCACTGACCTCACAACCACAAACAGCACCCGCGCACCTAGCACTGGCCTAGCAGGCACTGAGCCACCACTGACCTCACAACCACAAACAGCACCCACGCACCTAGCACTGGCCTAGCAGGCACTGAGGCACAAGTGACCTCACATCTGAAAACAGCACCCACGCACCTAGCACTGGCCTAGCAGGCACTGAGCCACCACTGACCTCACAACCACAAACAGCAGCCACACACCTAGCACTGGCCTAGCAGGCACTGAGCCACAAGTGACCTCACAACCACAAACAGCACCCGCGCACCTAGCACTGGCCTAGCAGGCACTGAGCCACCACTGACCTCACAACCACAAACAGCTACCATGCACCTAGCACTGGCCCATCAGGCACTGAGCCACCACTGACCTCACAACCACACACAGCAGCCACGCACCTAGCACTGGCCTAGCAGGCACTGAGCCACCACTGACCTCACAACCACCAACAGCAGCCACGCACCTAGCACTGGCCCAGCAAGCACTGAGCCACCACTGACCTCAACAACCACATACAGCACCCACGCACCTAGCACTGGCCTAGCAGGCACTGAGCCACCACTGACCTCACAACCACAAACAGCAGCCACGCACCTAGCACTGGCCTAGCAGGCACTGAGCCACCACTGATCTCACAATTGAAAACAGCACCCATGCACCTAGCACTGGCCTAGCAGGCACTGAGCCACCACTGACCTCACAATTGAAAACAGCAGCCACGCACCTAGCACTGGCCTAGCAGGCACTGAGCCACCACTGACCTCACAACCACAAACAGCAGCCACGCACCTAGCACTGGCCTAGCAGGCACTGAGCCACCACTGATCTCACAATTGAAAACAGCACCCATGCACCTAGCACTGGCCTAGCAGGCACTGAGCCACCACTGACCTCACAACCACAAACAGCACCCACGCACCTAGCACTGGCCTAGCAGGCACTGAGCCACCACTGACCTCACAACCACAAACAGCACCCGCGCACCTAGCACTGGCCTAGCAGGCACTGAGCCACCACTGACCTCACAACCACCAACAGCAGCCACGCACCTAGCACTGGCCTAGCAGGCACTGAGCCACCACTGACCTCACAATTGAAAACAGCAGCCACGCACCTAGCACTGGCCTAGCAGGCACTGAGCCACCACTGACCTCACAACCACAAACAGCACCCACGCACCTAGCACTGGCCTAGCAGGCACTGAGCCACCACTGACCTCACAACCACAAACAGCAGCCACGCACCTAGCACTGGCCTAGCAGGCACTGAGGCACAAGTTACATCGCAACCACAAACAGCACCCACGCACCTAGCACTGGCCTAGCAGGCACTGAGCCACCACTGACCTCACTACACAAACAGCAGCCATGCACCTAGCACTGGCCTAGCAGGCACTGAGCCACCACTAACCTCACAATTGAAAACAGCAGCCACGCACCTAGCACTGGCCTAGCAGGCACTGAGCCACCACTGACCTCACAAACACATACAGCAGCCACGCACCTAGCACTGGCCTAGCAGGCACTGAGCCACCACTGACCTCACAACCACAAACAGCACCCACGCACCTAGCACTGGCCTAGCAGGCACTGAGCCACCACTGACCTCACAACCACAAACAGCAGCCACGCACCTAGCACTGGCCTAGCAGGCACTGAGCCACCACTGACCTCACAATTGAAAACAGCAGCCACGCACCTAGCACTGGCCTAGCAGGCACTGAGCCACCACTGACCTCACATCTGAAAACAGCAGCCACGCACCTAGCACTGGCCTAGCAGGCACTGAGCCACAAGTGACCTCACAACCACAAACAGCACCCACGCACCTAGCACTCGCCTAGCAGGCACTGAGCCACCACTGACCTCACAACCACAAACAGCACCCACGCACCTAGCACTGGCCTAGCAGGCACTGAGCCACCACTGACCTCACAACCACAAACAGCAGCCACGCACCTAGCACTGGCCTAGCAGGCACTGAGCCACCACTGACCTCACATCTGGAAACAGCACCCACGCACCTAGCACTGGCCTAGCAGGCACTGAGCCACCACTGACCTCACAACCCCATACAGCAGCCACGCACCTAGCACTGGCCTAGCAGGCACTGAGTCACCACTGACCTCACATCTGGAAACAGCACCCACGCACCTAGCACTGGCCTAGCAGGCACTGAGCCACCACTGACCTCACAACCACAAACAGCAGCCGCGCACCTAGCACTGGCCTAGCAGGCACTGAGCCACCACTGACCTCACAACCACAAACAGCACCCACGCACCTAGCACTGGCCTAGCAGGCACTGAGCCACCACTGACCTCACAACCACAAACAGCAGCCGCGCACCTAGCACTGGCCTAGCAGGCACTGAGCCACCACTGACCTCACAGCCACAAACAGCACCCACGCACCTAGCACTGGCCTAGCAGGCACTGAGCCACAAGTGACCTCACAACCACAAACAGCAGCCACGCACCTAGCACTGGCCTAGCAGGCAGTGAGCCTCCACTGACCTCACAACTGAAAACAGCAGTCACGCACCTAGCACTGGCCTAGCAGGCACTGAGCCACCACTGACCTCACAATCGAAAACAGCAGCCACGCACCTAGCACTGGCCTAGCAGGCACTGAGCCACAACTGACCTCACAATTGAAAACAGCAGCCACGCACCTAGCACTGGCCTAGCAGGCACTGAGCCACAAGTGACCTCACAACCACAAACAGCAGCCACGCACCTAGCACTGGCCTAGCAGGCACTGAGCCACCACTGACCTCACAATTGAAAACAGCAGCCACGCACCTAGCACTGGCCTAGCAGGCACTGAGCCACCACTGACCTCACAACCACAAACAGCAGCCACGCACCTAGCACTGGCCTAGCAGGCACTGAGACACCACTGACCTCACAACCACAACCAGCACCCACGCACCTAGCACTGGCCTAGCAGGCACTGAGCCACCACTGACCTCACAACCACAAACAGCTCCCACGCACCTAGCACTGGCCTAGCAGGCACTGAGCCACCACTGACCTCACAACCACAAACAGCAGCCACGCACCTAGCACTGGCCTAGCAGGCACTGAGCCACCACTGACCTCACAACCACAAACAGCACCCACGCACCTAGCACTGGCCTAGCAGGCACTGAGCCACCACTGACCTCACAACTGGAAAGAGCAGCCACGCACCTAGCACTGGCCTAGCAGGCACTGAGCCACCACTGACCTCACAATTGAAAACAGCAGCCACGGACCTAGCACTGGCCTAGCAGGCACTGAGCCACCACTGACCTCACAACCACAAACAGCAGCCACGCACCTAGCACTGGCCTAGCAGGCACTGAGCCACCACTGACCTCACAATTGAAAACAGCAGCCACGCACCTAGCACTGGCCTAGCAGGCACTGAGCCACCACTGACCTCACAACCACAAACAGCACCCACGCACCTAGCACTGGCCTAGCAGGCACTGAGCCACCACTGACCTCACAATCGAAAACAGCAGCCACGCACCTAGCACTGGCCTAGCAGGCACTGAGCCACCACTGACCTCACAATTGAATACAGCAGCCACGCACCTAGCACTGGCCTAGCAGGCACTGAGCCAACACTGACCTCACAAACACAAACAGCAGCCACGCACCTAGCACTGGCCTAGCAGGCACTGAGCCACCACTGACCTCACAACCACAAACAGCAGCCACGCACCTAGCACTGGCCTAGCAGGCACTGAGCCACCACTGACCTCACTACCACAAACAGCACCCACGCACCTAGCACTGGCCTAGCAGGCACTGAGCCACCACTGACCTCACAATTGAAAACAGCAGCCACGCACCTAGCACTGGCCTAGCAGGCACTGAGCCACCACTGACCTCACAAACACATACAGCAGCCACGCACCTAGCACTGGCCTAGCAGGCACTGAGCCACCACTGACCTCACAACCACAAACAGCACCCACGCACCTAGCACTGGCCTAGCAGGCACTGAGCCACCACTGACCTCACATCCACAAACAGCAGCCACGCACCTAGCACTGGCCTAGCAGGCACTGAGCCACCACTGACCTCACAACTGAAAAAAGCAGCCACGCACCTAGCACTGGCCTAGCAGGCACTGAGCCACCACTGACCTCACAACCACAAACAGCACCCACGCACCTAGCACTGGCCTAGCAGGCACTGAGCCACCACTGACCTCACAACCACAAACAGCAGCCACGCACCTAGCACTGGCCTAGCAGGCACTGAGCCACCACTGACCTCACAACCACAAACAGCAGCCACGCACCTAGCACTGGCCTAGCAGGCACTGAGCCACCACTGACCTCACAACCACAAACAGCACCCACGCACCTAGCACTGGCCTAGCAGGCACTGAGCCACCACTGACCTCACATCTGAAAACAGCAGCCACGCACCTAGCACTGGCCTAGCAGGCACTGAGCCACCACTGACCTCACATCTGGAAACAGCACCCACGCACCTAGCACTGGCCTAGCAGGCACTGAGCCACCACTGACCTCACAATTGAAAACAGCAGCCACGCACCTAGCACTGGCCTAGCAGGCACTGAGCCACCACTGACCTCACAAACACATACAGCAGCCACGCACCTAGCACTGGCCTAGCAGGCACTGAGCCACCACTGACCTCACAACCACAAACAGCACCCACGCACCTAGCACTGGCCTAGCAGGCACTGAGCCACCACTGACCTCACAACCACAAACAGCAGCCACGCACCTAGCACTGGCCTAGCAGGCACTGAGCCACCACTGACCTCACAACTGAAAAAAGCAGCCACGCACCTAGCACTGGCCTAGCAGGCACTGAGCCACCACTGACCTCACAACCACAAACAGCACCCACGCACCTAGCACTGGCCTAGCAGGCACTGAGCCACCACTGACCTCACAACTGAAAAAAGCAGCCACGCACCTAGCACTGGCCTAGCAGGCACTGAGCCACCACTGACCTCACAACCACAAACAGCAGCCACGCACCTAGCACTGGCCTAGCAGGCACTGAGCCACCACTGACCTCACAACCACAAACAGCAGCCAGGCACCTAGCACTGGCCTAGCAGGCACTGAGGCACAAGTGACCTCACATCTGAAAACAGCACCCACGCACCTAGCACTGGCCTAGCAGGCACTGAGCCACAAGTGACCTCACAACCACAAACAGCACCCACGCACCTAGCACTGGCCTAGCAGGCACTGAGCAACCACTGACCTCACAACCACAAACAGCACCCACGCACCTAGCACTGGCCTAGCAGGCACTGAGCCACCACTGACCTCACAACCACAAACAGCAGCCACGTACCTAGCACTGGCCTAGCAGGCACTGAGGCACAAGTGACCTCACATCTGAAAACAGCACCCACGCACCTAGCACTGGCCTAGCAGGCACTGAGCCACAAGTGACCTCACAACCACAAACAGCAGCCACGCACCTAGCACTGGCCTAGCAGGCACTGAGCCACCACTGACCTCACAACCACAAAGAGCAGCCACGCACCTAGCACTGGCCTAGCAGGCACTGAGCCACCACTGACCTCACATCTGAAAACAGCAGCCACGCACCTAGCACTGGCCTAGCAGGCACTGAGCCACCACTGACCTCACAACCACAAACAGCACCCACGCACCTAGCACTGGCCTAGCAGGCACTGAGCCAACACTGACCTCACAAACACAAACAGCAGCCACGCACCTAGCACTGGCCTAGCAGGCACTGAGCCACCACTGACCTCACAACCACAAACAGCAGCCACGCACCTAGCACTGGGCTAGCAGGCACTGAGCCACCACTGACCTCACAACCACAAACAGCAGCCACGTACCTAGCACTGGCCTAGCAGGCACTGAGCCAACACTGACCTCACAAACACAAACAGCAGCCACGCACCTAGCACTGGCCTAGCAGGCACTGAGCCACCACTGACCTCACATCTGGAAACAGCACCCACGCACCTAGCACTGGCCAAGCAGGCACTGAGGCACAAGTGACCTCACAACTGAAAACAGCAGCCACGCACCTAGCACTGGCCTAGCAGGCACTGAGCCACCACTGACCTCACAACCACAAACAGCAGCCACGCACCTAGCACTGGCCTAGCAGGCACTGAGCCACCACTGACCTCACAACCACAAACAGCACCCACGCACCTAGCACTGGCCTAGCAGGCACTGAGCCACCACTGACCTCACAACTGAAAAAAGCAGCCACGCACCTAGCACTGGCCTAGCAGGCACTGAGCCACCACTGACCTCACATCTGAAAACAGCACCCACGCACCTAGCACTGGCCTAGCAGGCACTGAGCCACCACTGACCTCACAACCACAAACAGCACCCACGCACCTAGCACTGGCCTAGCAGGCACTGAGGCACCACTGACCTCACAACCACAAACAGCAGCCACGCACCTAGCACTGGCCTAGCAGGCACTGAGCCACCACTGACCTCACAACCACAAACAGCAGCCACGCACCTAGCACTGGCCTAGCAGGCACTGAGCCACCACTGACCTCACAACCACAAACAGCACCCACGCACCTAGCACTGGCCTAGCAGGCACTGAGCCACCACTGACCTCACAATTGAAAACAGCAGCCACGCACCTAGCACTGGCCTAGCAGGCACTGAGCCACCACTGACCTCACAACCACAAACAGCAGCCACGCACCTAGCACTGGCCTAGCAGGCACTGAGCCACAAGTGACCTCACATCTGAAAACAGCACCCACGCACCTAGCACTGGCCTAGCAGGCACTGAGCCACAAGTGACCTCACAACCACAAACAGCAGCCACGCACCTAGCACTGGCCTAGCAGGCACTGAGCCACCACTGACCTCACAACCACAAAGAACACCCACGCACCTAGCACTGGCCTAGCAGGCACTGAGGCACAAGTGACCTCACATCTGAAAACAGCAGCCACGCACCTAGCACTGGCCTAGCAGGCACTGAGCCACCACTGACCTCACAATTGAAAACAGCAGCCACGCACCTAGCACTGGCCTAGCAGGCACTGAGCCACCACTGACCTCACAACCACAAACAGCACCCACGCACCTAGCACTGGCCTAGCAGGCACTGAGCCACCACTGACCTCACAGCCACAAACAGCACCCACACACCTAGCACTGGCCTAGCAGGCACTGAGGCACCACTGACATCACAACCACAAACAGCACCCACGCACCTAGCACTGGCCTAGCAGACACTGAGCCACAAGTGACCTCGCAACCACAAACAGCACCCACGCACCTAGCACTGGCCTAGCAGGCACTGAGCCACCACTGACCTCACAAACACAAACAGCAGCCACGCACCTAGCACTGGCCTAGCAGGCACTGAGCAACCACTGACCTCACAACTGAAAAAAGCAGCCACGCACCTAGCACTGGCCTAGCAGGCACTGAGCCACCACTGACCTCACATCTGAAAACAGCAGCCACGCACCTAGCACTGGCCTAGCAGGCACTGAGCCACCACTGACCTCACATCTGGAAACAGCACCCACGCACCTAGCACTGGCCTAGCAGGCACTGAGCCACCACTGACCTCACAATTGAAAACAGCAGCCACGCACCTAGCACTGGCCTAGCAGGCACTGAGCCACCACTGACCTCACAAACACATACAGCAGCCACGCACCTAGCACTGGCCTAGCAGGCACTGAGCCACCACTGACCTCACAACCACAAACAGCACCCACGCACCTAGCACTGGCCTAGCAGGCACTGAGCCACCACTGACCTCACAACCACAAACAGCAGCCACGCACCTAGCACTGGCCTAGCAGGCACTGAGCCACCACTGACCTCACAACTGAAAAAAGCAGCCACGCACCTAGCACTGGCCTAGCAGGCACTGAGCCACCACTGACCTCACAACCACAAACAGCAGCCACGCACCTAGCACTGGCCTAGCAGGCACTGAGCCACCACTGACCTCACAACTGAAAAAAGCAGCCACGCACCTAGCACTGGCCTAGCAGGCACTGAGCCACAAGTGACCTCACAACCACAAACAGCACCCACGCACCTAGCACTGGCCTAGCAGGCACTGAGCCACCACTGACCTCACAACCACAACCAGCAGCCACGCACCTAGCACTGGCCTAGCAGGCACTGAGCAACCACTGACCTCACAACTGGAAAGAGCAGCCACGCACCTAGCACTGGCCTAGCAGGCACTGAGCCACCACTGACCTCACAACCACAAACAGCACCCACGCACCTAGCACTGGCCTAGCAGGCACTGAGCCACAAGTGACCTCACAACCACAAACAGCAGCCACGCACCTAGCACTGGCCTAGCAGGCACTGAGCCACCACTGACCTCACAACCACAAACAGCAGCCACGCACCTAGCACTGGCCTAGCAGGCACTGAGGCACAAGTGACCTCACATCTGAAAACAGCACCCACGCACCTAGCACTGGCCTAGCAGGCACTGAGCCACAAGTGACCTCACAACCACAAACAGCACCCACGCACCTAGCACTGGCCTAGCAGGCACTGAGCCACCACTGACCTCACAACCACAAACAGCACCCACGCACCTAGCACTGGCCTAGCAGGCACTGAGCCACCACTGACCTCACAACCACAAACAGCAGCCACGTACCTAGCACTGGCCTAGCAGGCACTGAGGCACAAGTGACCTCACATCTGAAAACAGCACCCACGCACCTAGCACTGGCCTAGCAGGCACTGAGCCACAAGTGACCTCACAACCACAAACAGCAGCCATGCACCTAGCACTGGCCTAGCAGGCACTGAGCCACCACTGACCTCACAACCACAAAGAGCAGCCACGCACCTAGCACTGGCCTAGCAGGCACTGAGCCACCACTGACCTCACATCTGAAAACAGCAGCCACGCACCTAGCACTGGCCTAGCAGGCACTGAGCCACCACTGACCTCACAACCACAAACAGCACCCACGCACCTAGCACTGGCCTAGCAGGCACTGAGCCAACACTGACCTCACAAACACAAACAGCAGCCACGCACCTAGCACTGGCCTAGCAGGCACTGAGCCACCACTGACCTCACAACCACAAACAGCAGCCACGCACCTAGCACTGGGCTAGCAGGCACTGAGCCACCACTGACCTCACAACCACAAACAGCAGCCACGTACCTAGCACTGGCCTAGCAGGCACTGAGCCAACACTGACCTCACAAACACAAACAGCAGCCACGCACCTAGCACTGGCCTAGCAGGCACTGAGCCACCACTGACCTCACATCTGGAAACAGCACCCACGCACCTAGCACTGGCCAAGCAGGCACTGAGGCACAAGTGACCTCACAACTGAAAACAGCAGCCACGCACCTAGCACTGGCCTAGCAGGCACTGAGCCACCACTGACCTCACAACCACAAACAGCAGCCACGCACCTAGCACTGGCCTAGCAGGCACTGAGCCACCACTGACCTCACAACCACAAACAGCAGCCACGCACCTAGCACTGGCCTAGCAGGCACTGAGCCACAAGTGACCTCACAACTGAAAAAAGCAGCCAGGCACCTAGCACTGGCCTAGCAGGCACTGAGCCACCACTGACCTCACATCTGAAAACAGCAGCCACTCACCTAGCACTGGCCTAGCAGGCACTGAGCCACCACTGACCTCACAACCACAAACAGCACCCACGCACCTAGCACTGGCCTAGCAGGCACTGAGCCACCACTGACCTCACAACCACAAACAGCACCCACGCACCTAGCACTGGCCTAGCAGGCACTGAGGCACCACTGACCTCACAATTGAAAACAGCAGCCACGCACCTAGCACTGGCCTAGCAGGCACTGAGCCACCACTGACCTCACAACCACAAACAGCAGCCACGCACCTAGCACTGGCCTAGCAGGCACTGAGCCACCACTGACCTCACAACCACAAACAGCACCCACGCACCTAGCACTGGCCTAGCAGGCACTGAGCCACCACTGACCTCACAATTGAAAACAGCAGCCACGCACCTAGCACTGGCCTAGCAGGCACTGAGCCACCACTGACCTCACAACCACAAACAGCAGCCACGCACCTAGCACTGGCCTAGCAGGCACTGAGCCACAAGTGACCTCACATCTGAAAACAGCACCCACGCACCTAGCACTGGCCTAGCAGGCACTGAGCCACAAGTGACCTCACAACCACAAACAGCAGCCACGCACCTAGCACTGGCCTAGCAGGCACTGAGCCACCACTGACCTCACAACCACAAAGAACACCCACGCACCTAGCACTGGCCTAGCAGGCACTGAGGCACAAGTGACCTCACATCTGAAAACAGCAGCCACGCACCTAGCACTGGCCTAGCAGGCACTGAGCCACCACTGACCTCACAATTGAAAACAGCAGCCACGCACCTAGCACTGGCCTAGCAGGCACTGAGCCACCACTGACCTCACAACCACAAACAGCACCCACGCACCTAGCACTGGCCTAGCAGGCACTGAGCCACCACTGACCTCACAGCCACAAACAGCACCCACACACCTAGCACTGGCCTAGCAGGCACTGAGGCACCACTGACATCACAACCACAAACAGCACCCACGCACCTAGCACTGGCCTAGCACACACTGAGCCACAAGTGACCTCGCAACCACAAACAGCACCCACGCACCTAGCACTGGCCTAGCAGGCACTGAGCCACCACTGACCTCACAAACACAAACAGCAGCCACGCACCTAGCACTGGCCTAGCAGGCACTGAGCAACCACTGACCTCACAACTGGAAAGAGCAGCCACGCACCTAGCACTGGCCTAGCAGGCACTGAGCCACCACTGACCTCACAACCACAAACAGCACCCACGCACCTAGCACTGGCCTAGCAGGCACTGAGCCACCACTGACCTCACAACCACCAACAGCAGCCACGCACCTAGCACTGGCCTAGCAGGCACTGAGCCACCACTGACCTCACAACCACAAACAGCAGCCACGCACCTAGCACTGGCCTAGCAGGCACTGAGCCACCACTGACCTCACAATTGAAAACAGCAGCCACGCACCTAGCACTGGCCTAGCAGGCACTGAGCCACCACTGACCTCACAACCACAAACAGCAGCCACGCACCTAGCACTGGCCTAGCAGGCACTGAGGCACAAGTGACCTCACATCTGAAAACAGCACCCACGCACCTAGCACTGGCCTAGCAGGCACTGAGCCACAAGTGACCTCACAACCACAAACAGCACCCACGCACCTAGCACTGGCCTAGCAGGCACTGAGCCACCACTGACCTCACAACCACAAACAGCACCCACGCACCTAGCACTGGCCTAGCAGGCACTGAGCCACCACTGACCTCACAACCACAAACAGCAGCCACGTACCTAGCACTGGCCTAGCAGGCACTGAGGCACAAGTGACCTCACATCTGAAAACAGCACCCACGCACCTAGCACTGGCCTAGCAGGCACTGAGCCACCACTGACCTCACAAACACAAACAGCAGCCACGCACCTAGCACTGGCCTAGCAGGCACTGAGCCACCACTGACCTCACAACCACAAACAGCACCCACGCACCTAGCACTGGCCTAGCAGACACTGAGCCACAAGTGACCTCGCAACCACAAACAGCACCCATGCACCTAGCACTGGCCTAGCAGGCACTGAGCCACCACTGACCTCACAACCACAAACAGCACCCACGCACCTAGCACTGGCCTAGCAGGCACTGAGCCACAAGTGACCTCACAACCACAAACAGCACCCACGCACCTAGCACTGGCCTAGCAGGCACTGAGCCACCACTGACCTCACAACCACAACCAGCAGCCACGCACCTAGCACTGGCCTAGCAGGCACTGAGCCACCACTGACCTCACAACCACAAACAGCAGCCACGTACCTAGCACTGGCCTAGCAGGCACTGAGCCACCACTGACCTCACATCTGAAAACAGCACCCACGCACCTAGCACTGGCCTAGCAGGCACTGAGCCACCACTGACCTCACAACCACAAACAGCAGCCACGCACCTAGCACTGGCCTAGCAGGCACTGAGCCACCACTGACCTCACAACCACAAACAGCACCCACGCACCTAGCACTGGCCTAGCAGGCACTGAGGCACAAGTGACCTCACAACTGAAAAAAGCAGCCACGCACCTAGCACTGGCCTAGCAGGCACTGAGCCACCACTGACCTCACATCTGAAAACAGCAGCCACGCACCTAGCACTGGCCTAGCAGGCACTGAGCCACCACTGACCTCACAACCACAAACAGCACCCACGCACCTAGCACTGGCCTAGCAGGCACTGAGCCACCACTGACCTCACAACCGCAAACAGCACCCACGCACCTAGCACTGGCCTAGCAGGCACTCAGCCACCACTGACCTCACAACCACAAACAGCAGCCACGCACCTAGCACTGGCCTAGCAGGCACTGAGCCAACACTGACCTCACAAACACAAACAGCACCCACGCACCTAGCACTGGCCTAGCAGGCACTGAGCCACAAGTGACCTCACAACCACAAACAGCAGCCACGCACCTAGCACTGGCCTAGCAGGCACTGAGCCACCACTGACCTCACAACCACAAACAGCAGCCACGCACCTAGCACTGGCCTAGCAGGCACTGAGGCACAAGTGACCTCACATCTGAAAACAGCACCCACGCACCTAGCACTGGCCTAGCAGGCACTGAGCCACAAGTGACCTCACAACCACAAACAGCACCCACGCACCTAGCACTGGCCTAGCAGGCACTGAGCCACCACTGACCTCACAACCACAAACAGCACCCACGCACCTAGCACTGGCCTAGCAGGCACTGAGCCACCACTGACCTCACAACCACAAACAGCAGCCACGTACCTAGCACTGGCCTAGCAGGCACTGAGGCACAAGTGACCTCACATCTGAAAACAGCACCCACGCACCTAGCACTGGCCTAGCAGGCACTGAGCCACAAGTGACCTCACAACCACAAACAGCAGCCATGCACCTAGCACTGGCCTAGCAGGCACTGAGCCACCACTGACCTCACAACCACAAAGAGCAGCCACGCACCTAGCACTGGCCTAGCAGGCACTGAGCCACCACTGACCTCACATCTGAAAACAGCAGCCACGCACCTAGCACTGGCCTAGCAGGCACTGAGCCACCACTGACCTCACAACCACAAACAGCACCCACGCACCTAGCACTGGCCTAGCAGGCACTGAGCCAACACTGACCTCACAAACACAAACAGCAGCCACGCACCTAGCACTGGCCTAGCAGGCACTGAGCCACCACTGACCTCACAACCACAAACAGCAGCCACGCACCTAGCACTGGCCTAGCAGGCACTGAGCCACCACTGACCTCACAACCACAAACAGCAGCCACGTACCTAGCACTGGCCTAGCAGGCACTGAGCCAACACTGACCTCACAAACACAAACAGCACCCACGCACCTAGCACTGGCCTAGCAGGCACTGAGGCACCACTGACCTCACAATTGAAAACAGCAGCCACGCACCTAGCACTGGCCTAGCAGGCACTGAGCCACCACTGACCTCACAACCACAAACAGCAGCCACGCACCTAGCACTGGCCTAGCAGGCACTGAGCCACCACTGACCTCACAACCACAAACAGCACCCACACACCTAGCACTGGCCTAGCAGGCACTGAGCCACCACTGACCTCACAACCACAAACAGCAGCCACGCACCTAGCACTGGCCTAGCAGGCACTGAGCCACCACTGACCTCACAACCACAAATAGCACCCACGCACCTAGCACTGGCCTAGCAGGCACTGAGCCACCACTGACCTCACAGCCACAAACAGCACCCACACACCTAGCACTGGCCTAGCAGGCACTGAGGCACAAGTGACCTCACAACCACAAACAGCACCCACGCACCTAGCACTGGCCTAGCAGACACTGAGCCACAAGTGACCTCGCAACCACAAACAGCACCCACGCACCTAGCACTGGCCTAGCAGGCACTGAGCCACCACTGACCTCACAAACACAAACAGCAGCCACGCAACTAGCACTGGCCTAGCAGGCACTGAGCCACCACTGACCTCACATCTGGAAACAGCACCCACGCACCTAGCACTGGCCAAGCAGGCACTGAGGCACAAGTGACCTCACAACTGAAAACAGCAGCCACGCACCTAGCACTGGCCTAGCAGGCACTGAGCCACCACTGACCTCACAACCACAAACAGCAGCCACGCACCTAGCACTGGCCTAGCAGGCACTGAGCCACCACTGACCTCACAACCACAAACAGCAGCCACGCACCTAGCACTGGCCTAGCAGGCACTGAGCCACAAGTGACCTCACAACTGAAAAAAGCAGCCAGGCACCTAGCACTGGCCTAGCAGGCACTGAGCCACCACTGACCTCACATCTGAAAACAGCAGCCACGCACCTAGCACTGGCCTAGCAGGCACTGAGCCACCACTGACCTCACAACCACAAACAGCACCCACGCACCTAGCACTGGCCTAGCAGGCACTGAGCCACCACTGACCTCACAACCACAAACAGCACCCACGCACCTAGCACTGGCCTAGCAGGCACTGAGGCACCACTGACCTCACAATTGAAAACAGCAGCCACGCACCTAGCACTGGCCTAGCAGGCACTGAGCCACCACTGACCTCACAACCACAAACAGCAGCCACGCACCTAGCACTGGCCTAGCAGGCACTGAGCCACCACTGACCTCACAACCACAAACAGCACCCACGCACCTAGCACTGGCCTAGCAGGCACTGAGCCACCACTGACCTCACAATTGAAAACAGCAGCCACGCACCTAGCACTGGCCTAGCAGGCACTGAGCCACCACTGACCTCACAACCACAAACAGCAGCCACGCACCTAGCACTGGCCTAGCAGGCACTGAGCCACAAGTGACCTCACATCTGAAAACAGCACCCACGCACCTAGCACTGGCCTAGCAGGCACTGAGCCACAAGTGACCTCACAACCACAAACAGCAGCCACGCACCTAGCACTGGCCTAGCAGGCACTGAGCCACCACTGACCTCACAACCACAAAGAACACCCACGCACCTAGCACTGGCCTAGCAGGCACTGAGGCACAAGTGACCTCACATCTGAAAACAGCAGCCACGCACCTAGCACTGGCCTAGCAGGCACTGAGCCACCACTGACCTCACAATTGAAAACAGCAGCCACGCACCTAGCACTGGCCTAGCAGGCACTGAGCCACCACTGACCTCACAACCACAAACAGCACCCACGCACCTAGCACTGGCCTAGCAGGCACTGAGCCACCACTGACCTCACAGCCACAAACAGCACCCACACACCTAGCACTGGCCTAGCAGGCACTGAGGCACCACTGACATCACAACCACAAACAGCACCCACGCACCTAGCACTGGCCTAGCAGACACTGAGCCACAAGTGACCTCGCAACCACAAACAGCACCCACGCACCTAGCACTGGCCTAGCAGGCACTGAGCCACCACTGACCTCACAAACACAAACAGCAGCCACGCACCTAGCACTGGCCTAGCAGGCACTGAGCAACCACTGACCTCACAACTGGAAAGAGCAGCCACGCACCTAGCACTGGCCTAGCAGGCACTGAGCCACCACTGACCTCACAACCACAAACAGCACCCACGCACCTAGCACTGGCCTAGCAGGCACTGAGCCACCACTGACCTCACAACCACAAACAGCAGCCACGCACCTAGCACTGGCCTAGCAGGCACTGAGCCACCACTGACCTCACAACCACAAACAGCAGCCACGCACCTAGCACTGGCCTAGCAGGCACTGAGCCACCACTGACCTCACAATTGAAAACAGCAGCCACGCACCTAGCACTGGCCTAGCAGGCACTGAGCCACCACTGACCTCACAACCACAAACAGCAGCCACGCACCTAGCACTGGCCTAGCAGGCACTGAGGCACAAGTGACCTCACATCTGAAAACAGCAGCCACGCACCTAGCACTGGCCTAGCAGGCACTGAGCCACAAGTGACCTCACAACCACAAACAGCACCCACGCACCTAGCACTGGCCTAGCAGGCACTGAGCCACCACTGACCTCACAACCACAAACAGCACCCACGCACCTAGCACTGGCCTAGCAGGCACTGAGCCACCACTGACCTCACAACCACAAACAGCAGCCACGTACCTAGCACTGGCCTAGCAGGCACTGAGCCACAAGTGACCTCACATCTGAAAACAGCACCCACGCACCTAGCACTGGCCTAGCAGGCACTGAGACACCACTGACCTCACAACCACAACCAGCACCCACGCACCTAGCACTGGCCTAGCAGGCACTGAGCCACCACTGACCTCACAACCACAAAGAGCAGCCACGCACCTAGCACTGGCCTAGCAGGCACTGAGCCACCACTGACCTCACAACCACAAACAGCACCCACGCACCTAGCACTGGCCTAGCAGACACTGAGCCACAAGTGACCTCGCAACCACAAACAGCACCCATGCACCTAGCACTGGCCTAGCAGGCACTGAGCCACCACTGACCTCACAACCACAAACAGCACCCACGCACCTAGCACTGGCCTAGCAGGCACTGAGCCACAAGTGACCTCACAACCACAAACAGCACCCACGCACCTAGCACTGGCCTAGCAGGCACTGAGCCACCACTGACCTCACAACCACAACCAGCAGCCACGCACCTAGCACTGGCCTAGCAGGCACTGAGCCACCACTGACCTCACAACCACAAACAGCAGCCACGCACCTAGCACTGGCCTAGCAGGCACTGAGCCACCACTGACCTCACAACCACAAACAGCAGCCACGTACCTAGCACTGGCCTAGCAGGCACTGAGCCAACACTGACCTCACAAACACAAACAGCACCCACGCACCCAGCACTGGCCTAGCAGGCACTGAGCCACCACTGACCTCACAATTGAAAACAGCAGCCACGCACCTAGCACTGGCCTAGCAGGCACTGAGCCACCACTGACCTCACAACCACAAACAGCAGCCACGCACCTAGCACTGGCCTAGCAGGCACTGAGCCACCACTGACCTCACAACCACAAACAGCACCCACACACCTAGCACTGGCCTAGCAGGCACTGAGCCACCACTGACCTCACAACCACAAACAGCAGCCACGCACCTAGCACTGGCCTAGCAGGCACTGAGCCACCACTGACCTCACAACCACAAATAGCACCCACGCACCTAGCACTGGCCTAGCAGGCACTGAGCCACCACTGACCTCACAGCCACAAACAGCACCCACACACCTAGCACTGGCCTAGCAGGCACTGAGGCACAAGTGACCTCACAACCACAAACAGCACCCACGCACCTAGCACTGGCCTAGCAGACACTGAGCCACAAGTGACCTCGCAACCACAAACAGCACCCACGCACCTAGCACTGGCCTAGCAGGCACTGAGCCACCACTGACCTCACAAACACAAACAGCAGCCACGCACCTAGCACTGGCCTAGCAGGCACTGAGCAACCACTGACCTCACAACTGGAAAGAGCAGCCACGCACCTAGCACTGGCCTAGCAGGCACTGAGCCACCACTGACCTCACAACCACAAACAGCAGCCACGCACCTAGCACTGGCCTAGCAGGCACTGAGCCACCACTGACCTCACATCTGAAAACAGCACCCACGCACCTAGCACTGGCCTAGCAGGCACTGAGCCACCACTGACCTCACAACCACAAACAGCAGCCACGCACCTAGCACTGGCCTAGCAGGCACTGAGCCACCACTGACCTCACAACCACAAACAGCAGCCACGTACCTAGCACTGGCCTAGCAGGCACTGAGCCACCACTGACCTCACAACCACAAACAGCAGCCACGCACCTAGCACTGGCCTAGCAGGCACTGAGCCACAAGTGACCTCACAACCACAAACAGCAGCCACGCACCTAGCACTGGCCTAGCAGGCACTGAGCCACCACTGACCTCACAACCACAAAGAACACCCACGCACCTAGCACTGGCCTAGCAGGCACTGAGGCACAAGTGACCTCACATCTGAAAACAGCAGCCACGCACCTAGCACTGGCCTAGCAGGCACTGAGCCACCACTGACCTCACAATTGAAAACAGCAGCCACGCACCTAGCACTGGCCTAGCAGGCACTGAGCCACCACTGACCTCACAACCACAAACAGCACCCACGCACCTAGCACTGGCCTAGCAGGCACTGAGCCACCACTGACCTCACAACCACAAACAGCAGCCACGCACCTAGCACTGGCCTAGCAGGCCCTGAGGCACAAGTGACCTCACATCTGAAAACAGCACCCACGCACCTAGCACTGGCCTAGCAGGCACTGAGCCACAAGTGACCTCACAACCACAAACAGCACCCACGCACCTAGCACTGGCCTAGCAGGCACTGAGCCACCACTGACCTCACAACCACAAACAGCACCCACGCACCTAGCACTGGCCTAGCAGGCACTGAGCCACCACTGACCTCACAACCACAAACAGCAGCCACGTACCTAGCACTGGCCTAGCAGGCACTGAGGCACAAGTGACCTCACATCTGAAAACAGCACCCACGCACCTAGCACTGGCCTAGCAGGCACTGAGCCACAAGTGACCTCACAACCACAAACAGCACCCACGCACCTAGCACTGGCCTAGCAGGCACTGAGCCACCACTGACCTCACAACCACAAAGAACACCCACGCACCTAGCACTGGCCTAGCAGGCACTGAGGCACAAGTGACCTCACATCTGAAAACAGCAGCCACGCACCTAGCACTGGCCTAGCAGGCACTGAGCCACAAGTGACCTCACAACCACAAACAGCAGCCACGCACCTAGCACTGGCCTAGCAGGCACTGAGCCACCACTGACCTCACAACCACAAAGAGCAGCCACACACCTAGCACTGGCCTAGCAGGCACTGAGCCACAAGTGACCTCACAACCACAAACAGCAGCCACGCACCTAGCACTGGCCTAGCAAGCACTGAGCCACCACTGACCTCACAACCACAAACAGCAGCCACGCACCTAGCACTGGCCTAGCAGGCACTGAGCCACCACTGACCTCACAACCACAAACAGCAGCCACGCACCTAGCACTGGCCTAGCAGACACTGAGCCACAAGTGACCTCGCAACCACAAACAGCACCCATGCACCTAGCACTGGCCTAGCAGGCACTGAGCCACCACTGACCTCACAAACACAAACAGCACCCACGCACCTAGCACTGGCCTAGCAGGCACTGAGCCACAAGTGACCTCACAACCACAAACAGCACCCACGCACCTAGCACTGGCCTAGCAGGCACTGAGCCACCACTGACCTCACAACCACAAACAGCAGCCACGCACCTAGCACTGGCCTAGCAGGCACTGAGCCACCACTGACCTCACAACCACAAACAGCAGCCACGTACCTAGCACTGGCCTAGCAGGCACTGAGGCACAAGTGACCTCACAACTGAAAACAGCAGCCACGCACCTAGCACTGGCCTAGCAGGCACTGAGCCACCACTGACCTCACAACCACAAACAGCAGCCACGCACCTAGCACTGGCCTAGCAGGCACTGAGCCACCACTGACCTCACAACCACAAACAGCACCCACGCACCTAGCACTGGCCTAGCAGGCACTGAGCCACAAGTGACCTCACAACTGAAAAAAGCAGCCACGCACCTAGCACTGGCCTAGCAGGCACTGAGCCACCACTGACCTCACATCTGAAAACAGCAGCCACGCACCTAGCACTGGCCTAGCAGGCACTGAGGCACAAGTGACCTCACAACTGAAAACAGCACCCACGCACCTAGCACTGGCCTAGCAGGCACTGAGCCACCACTGACCTCACAACCACAAACAGCAGCCACGCACCTAGCACTGGCCTAGCAGGCACTGAGCCACCACTGACCTCACAACCACAAACAGCACCCACGCACCTAGCACTGGCCTAGCAGGCACTGAGCCACAAGTGACCTCACAACTGAAAAAAGCAGCCACGCACCTAGCACTGGCCTAGCAGGCACTGAGCCACCACTGACCTCACATCTGAAAACAGCAGCCACGCACCTAGCACTGGCCTAGCAGGAACTGAGCCACCACTGACCTCACAACCACAAACAGCACCCACGCACCTAGCACTGGCCTAGCAGGCACTGAGCCACCACTGACCTCACAACCACAAACAGCACCCACGCACCTAGCACTGGCCTAGCAGGCACTGAGCCACCACTGACCTCACAACCACAAACAGCAGCCACGCACCTAGCACTGGCCTAGCAGGCACTGAGCCACCACTGACCTCACAACCACAAACAGCAGCCACGCACCTAGCACTGGCCTAGCAGGCACTGAGCCACCACTGACCTCACAACCACAAACAGCACCCACGTACCTAGCACTGGCCTAGCAGGCACTGAGCCAACACTGACCTCACAAACACAAACAGCACCCACGCACCTAGCACTGGCCTAGCAGGCACTGAGGCACCACTGACCTCACAATTGAAAACAGCAGCCACGCACCTAGCACTGGCCTAGCAGGCACTGAGCCACCACTGACCTCACAACCACAAACAGCAGCCACGCACCTAGCACTGGCCTAGCAGGCACTGAGCCACCACTGACCTCACAACCACAAACAGCAGCCACGTACCTAGCACCGGCCTAGCAGGCACTGAGCCAACACTGACCTCACAAACACAAACAGCACCCACGCACCTAGCACTGGCCTAGCAGGCACTGAGCCACCACTGACCTCACAACCACAAACAGCAGCCACGTACCTAGCACTGGCCTAGCAGGCACTGAGCCAACACTGACCTCACAAACACAAACAGCAGCCACGCACCTAGCACTGGCCTAGCAGGCACTGAGCCACCACTGACCTCACAACCACAAACAGCACCCACGCACCTAGCACTGGCCTAGCAGGCACTGAGGCACAAGTGACCTCACAACTGAAAACAGCAGCCACGCACCTAGCACTGGCCTAGCAGGCACTGAGCCACCACTGACCTCACAACCACAAACAGCAGCCACGCACCTAGCACTGGCCTAGCAGGCACTGAGCCACCACTGACCTCACAACCACAAACAGCACCCACGCACCTAGCACTGGCCTAGCAGGCACTGAGCCACCACTGACCTCACAATTGAAAACAGCAGCCACGCACCTAGCACTGGCCTAGCAGGCACTGAGCCACCACTGACCTCACAACCACAAACAGCAGCCACGCACCTAGCACTGGCCTAGCAGGCACTGAGCCACCACTGACCTCACAACCACAAACAGCAGCCACGTACCTAGCACTGGCCTAGCAGGCACTGAGCCACCACTGACCTCACAACCACAAACAGCAGCCACGCACCTAGCACTGGCCTAGCAGGCACTGAGCCACCACTGACCTCACAACCACAAACAGCAGCCACGCACCTAGCACTGGCCTAGCAGGCACTGAGCCAACACTGACCTCACATCTGGAAACAGCACCCACGCACCTAGCACTGGCCTAGCAGGCACTGAGCCACCACTGACCTCACATCTGGAAACAGCACCCACGCACCTAGCACTGGCCTAGCAGGCACTGAGGCACAAGTGACCTCACAACTGAAAACAGCACCCACGCACCTAGCACTGGCCTAGCAGGCACTGAGCCACCACTGACCTCACAACCACAAACAGCAGCCACGCACCTAGCACTGGCCTAGCAGGCACTGAGCCACCACTGACCTCACAACCACAAACAGCACCCACGCACCTAGCACTGGCCTAGCAGGCACTGAGCCACAAGTGACCTCACAACTGAAAAAAGCAGCCACGCACCTAGCACTGGCCTAGCAGGCACTGAGCCACCACTGACCTCACATCTGAAAACAGCAGCCACGCACCTAGCACTGGCCTAGCAGGAACTGAGCCACCACTGACCTCACAACCACAAACAGCACCCACGCACCTAGCACTGGCCTAGCAGGCACTGAGCCACCACTGACCTCACAACCACAAACAACACCCACGCACCTAGCACTGGCCTAGCAGGCACTGAGCCACCACTGACCTCACAACCACATACAGCAGCCACGCACCTAGCACTGGCCTAGCAGGCACTGAGCCACCACTGACCTCACAACCACAAACAGCAGCCACGCACCTAGCACTGGCCTAGCAGGCACTGAGCCACCACTGACCTCACAACCACAAACAGCACCCACGCACCTAGCACTGGCCTAGCAGGCACTGAGCCACCACTGACCTCACAACCACAAACAGCACCCACGCACCTAGCACTGGCCTAGCAGGCACTGAGCCACCACTGACCTCACAACCACAAACAGCAGCCACGCACCTAGCACTGGCCTAGCAGGCACTGAGCCACCACTGACCTCACAACCACAAACAGCACCCACGTACCTAGCACTGGCCTAGCAGGCACTGAGCCAACACTGACCTCACAAACACAAACAGCACCCACGCACCTAGCACTGGCCTAGCAGGCACTGAGCCACCACTGACCTCACAATTGAAAACAGCAGCCACGCACCTAGCACTGGCCTAGCAGGCACTGAGCCACCACTGACCTCACAACCACAAACAGCACCCACGCACCTAGCACTGGCCTAGCAGGCACTGAGCCACCACTGATCTCACAATTGAAAACAGCACCCACGCACCTAGCACTGGCCTAGCAGGCACTGAGCCACAAGTGACCTCACAACCACAAACAGCAGCCACGCACCTAGCACTGGCCTAGCAGGCACTGTGCCACCACTGACCTCACAACCACAAACAGCACCCACGCACCTAGCACTGGCCTAGCAGGCACTGAGCCACCACTGACCTCACAATTGAAAACAGCAGCCACGGACCTAGCACTGGCCTAGCAGGCACTGAGCCACCACTGACCTCACAACCACAAACAGCAGCCACGCGCCTAGCACTGGCCTAGCAGGCACTGAGCCACCACTGACCTCACAATTGAAAACAGCAGCCACGCACCTAGCACTGGCCTAGCAGGCACTGAGCCACCACTGACCTCACAACCACAAACAGCAGCCACGCACCTAGCACTGGCCTAGCAGGCACTGAGCCACCACTGACCTCACAACCACAAACAGCACCCACGCACCTAGCACTGGCCTAGCAGGCACTGAGCCACCACTGACCTCACAATTGAAAACAGCAGCCACGCACCTAGCACTGGCCTAGCAGGCACTGAGCCACCACTGACCTCACAACCACAAACAGCAGCCACGCACCTAGCACTGGCCTAGCAGGCACTGAGCCACCACTGACCTCACAACCACAAACAGCAGCCACGTACCTAGCACTGGCCTAGCAGGCACTGAGCCACCACTGACCTCACAACCACAAACAGCAGCCACGCACCTAGCACTGGCCTAGCAGGCACTGAGCCACCACTGACCTCACAACCACAAACAGCAGCCACGCACCTAGCACTGGCCTAGCAGGCACTGAGCCAACACTGACCTCACATCTGGAAACAGCACCCACGCACCTAGCACTGGCCTAGCAGGCACTGAGCCACCACTGACCTCACATCTGGAAACAGCACCCACGCACCTAGCACTGGCCTAGCAGGCACTGAGGCACAAGTGACCTCACAACTGAAAACAGCAGCCACGCACCTAGCACTGGCCTAGCAGGCACTGAGGCACAAGGGACCTCACAACCACAAACAGCACCCACGCACCTAGCACTGGCCTAGCAGGCACTGAGCCACCACTGACCTCACAAACACAAACAGCAGCCACGCACCTAGCACTGGCCTAGCAGGCACTGAGCCACCACTGACCTCACAACCACAAACAGCAGCCACGCACCTAGCACTGGCCTAGCAGGCACTGAGGCACAAGTGACCTCACAACCACAAACAGCAGCCACGCACCTAGCACTGGCCTAGCAGGCACTGAGCCACCACTGACCTCACAACCACAAACAGCAGCCACGCACCTAGCACTGGCCTAGCAGGCACTGAGCCACCACTGACCTCACAACCACAAACAGCACCCACGCACCTAGCACTGGCCTAGCAGGCACTGAGCCACAAGTGACCTCACAACTGAAAAAAGCAGCCACGCACCTAGCACTGGCCTAGCAGGCACTGAGCCACCACTGACCTCACATCTGAAAACAGCAGCCACGCACCTAGCACTGGCCTAGCAGGCACTGAGCCACCACTGACCTCACAACCACAAACAGCACCCACGCACCTAGCACTGGCCTAGCAGGCACTGAGCCACCACTGACCTCACAACCACAAACAGCAGCCACGCACCTAGCACTGGCCTAGCAGGCACTGAGCCACCACTGACCTCACAACCACAAACAGCAGCCACGCACCTAGCACTGGCCTAGCAGGCACTGAGCCACCACTGACCTCACATCTGGAAACAGCACCCACGCACCTAGCACTGGCCTAGCAGGCACTGAGGCACAAGTGACCTCACAACTGAAAACAGCACCCACGCACCTAGCACTGGCCTAGCAGGCACTGAGCCACCACTGACCTCACAACCACAAACAGCAGCCACGCACCTAGCACTGGCCTAGCAGGCACTGAGCCACCACTGACCTCACAACCACAAACAGCACCCACGCACCTAGCACTGGCCTAGCAGGCACTGAGCCACAAGTGACCTCACAACTGAAAAAAGCAGCCACGCACCTAGCACTGGCCTAGCAGGCACTGAGCCACCACTGACCTCACATCTGAAAACAGCAGCCACGCACCTAGCACTGGCCTAGCAGGAACTGAGCCACCACTGACCTCACAACCACAAACAGCACCCACGCACCTAGCACTGGCCTAGCAGGCACTGAGCCACCACTGACCTCACTACCACAAACAGCACCCACGCACCTAGCACTGGCCTAGCAGGCACTGAGCCACCACTGACCTCACAACCACAAACAGCAGCCACGCACCTAGCACTGGCCTAGCAGGCACTGAGCCACCACTGACCTCACAACCACAAACAGCACCCACGCACCTAGCACTGGCCTAGCAGGCACTGAGGCACCACTGACCTCACAATTGAAAACAGCAGCCACGCACCTAGCACTGGCCTAGCAGGCACTGAGCCACCACTGACCTCACAACCACAAACAGCAGCCACGCACCTAGCACTGGCCTAGCAGGCACTGAGCCACCACTGACCTCACAACCACAAACAGCAGCCACATACCTAGCACTGGCCTAGCAGGCACTGAGCCACCACTGACCTCACAACCACAAACAGCAGCCACGCACCTAGCACTGGCCTAGCAGGCACTGAGCCACCACTGACCTCACAACCACAAACAGCAGCCACGCACCTAGCACTGGCCTAGCAGGCACTGAGCCACCACTGACCTCACAACCACAAACAGCAGCCACGCACCTAGCACTGGCCTAGCAGACACTGAGCCACAAGTGACCTCGCAACCACAAACAGCACCCATGCACCTAGCACTGGCCTAGCAGGCACTGAGCCACCACTGACCTCACAAACACAAACAGCACCCACGCACCTAGCACTGGCCTAGCAGGCACTGAGCCACAAGTGACCTCACAACCACAAACAGCACCCACGCACCTAGCACTGGCCTAGCAGGCACTGAGCCACCACTGACCTCACAACCACAAACAGCAGCCACGCACCTAGCACTGGCCTAGCAGGCACTGAGCCACCACTGACCTCACAACCACAAACAGCAGCCACGTACCTAGCACTGGCCTAGCAGGCACTGAGGCACAAGTGACCTCACAACTGAAAACAGCAGCCACGCACCTAGCACTGGCCTAGCAGGCACTGAGCCACCACTGACCTCACAACCACAAACAGCAGCCACGCACCTAGCACTGGCCTAGCAGGCACTGAGCCACCACTGACCTCACAACCACAAACAGCACCCACGCACCTAGCACTGGCCTAGCAGGCACTGAGCCACAAGTGACCTCACAACTGAAAAAAGCAGCCACGCACCTAGCACTGGCCTAGCAGGCACTGAGCCACCACTGACCTCACATCTGAAAACAGCAGCCACGCACCTAGCACTGGCCTAGCAGGCACTGAGCCACCACTGACCTCACAACCACAAACAGCACCCACGCACCTAGCACTGGCCTAGCAGGCACTGAGCCAACACTGACCTCACAAACACAAACAGCAGCCACGCACCTAGCACTGGCCTAGCAGGCACTGAGCCACCACTGACCTCACAACCACAAACAGCAGCCACGCACCTAGCACTGGCCTAGCAGGCACTGAGCCACCACTGACCTCACAACCACAAACAGCACCCACGTACCTAGCACTGGCCTAGCAGGCACTGAGCCAATACTGACCTCACAAACACAAACAGCAGCCACGCACCTAGCACTGGCCTAGCAGGCACTGAGCCACCACTGACCTCACATCTGGAAACAGCACCCACGCACCTAGCACTGGCCTAGCAGGCACTGAGGCACAAGTGACCTCACAACTGAAAACAGCACCCACGCACCTAGCACTGGCCTAGCAGGCACTGAGCCACCACTGACCTCACAACCACAAACAGCAGCCACGCACCTAGCACTGGCCTAGCAGGCACTGAGCCACCACTGACCTCACAACCACAAACAGCACCCACGCACCTAGCACTGGCCTAGCAGGCACTGAGCCACAAGTGACCTCACAACTGAAAAAAGCAGCCACGCACCTAGCACTGGCCTAGCAGGCACTGAGCCACCACTGACCTCACATCTGAAAACAGCAGCCACGCACCTAGCACTGGCCTAGCAGGAACTGAGCCACCACTGACCTCACAACCACAAACAGCACCCACGCACCTAGCACTGGCCTAGCAGGCACTGAGCCACCACTGACCTCACAACCACAAACAGCACCCACGCACCTAGCACTGGCCTAGCAGGCACTGAGCCACCACTGACCTCACAATTGAAAACAGCAGCCACGCACCTAGCACTGGCCTAGCAGGCACTGAGCCACCACTGACCTCACAACCACAAACAGCAGCCACGCACCTAGCACTGGCCTAGCAGGCACTGAGCCACCACTGACCTCACAACCACAAACAGCACCCACGCACCTAGCACTGGCCTAGCAGGCACTGAGCCACCACTGACCTCACAACCACAAACAGCACCCACGCACCTAGCACTGGCCTAGCAGGCACTGAGCCACCACTGACCTCACAACCACAAACAGCAGCCACGCACCTAGCACTGGCCTAGCAGGCACTGAGCCACCACTGACCTCACAACCACAAACAGCACCCACGTACCTAGCACTGGCCTAGCAGGCACTGAGCCAACACTGACCTCACAAACACAAACAGCACCCACGCACCTAGCACTGGCCTAGCAGGCACTGAGGCACCACTGACCTCACAATTGAAAACAGCAGCCACGCACCTAGCACTGGCCTAGCAGGCACTGAGCCACCACTGACCTCACAACCACAAACAGCAGCCACGCACCTAGCACTGGCCTAGCAGGCACTGAGCCACCACTGACCTCACAACCACAAACAGCAGCCACGTACCTAGCACCGGCCTAGCAGGCACTGAGCCAACACTGACCTCACAAACACAAACAGCACCCACGCACCTAGCACTGGCCTAGCAGGCACTGAGCCACCACTGACCTCACAACCACAAACAGCAGCCACGTACCTAGCACTGGCCTAGCAGGCACTGAGCCAACACTGACCTCACAAACACAAACAGCAGCCACGCACCTAGCACTGGCCTAGCAGGCACTGAGCCACCACTGACCTCACATCTGGAAACAGCACCCACGCACCTAGCACTGGCCTAGCAGGCACTGAGGCACAAGTGACCTCACAACTGAAAACAGCAGCCACGCACCTAGCACTGGCCTAGCAGGCACTGAGCCACCACTGACCTCACAACCACAAACAGCAGCCACGCACCTAGCACTGGCCTAGCAGGCACTGAGCCACCACTGACCTCACAACCACAAACAGCACCCACGCACCTAGCACTGGCCTAGCAGGCACTGAGCCACCACTGACCTCACAATTGAAAACAGCAGCCACGCACCTAGCACTGGCCTAGCAGGCACTGAGCCACCACTGACCTCACAACCACAAACAGCAGCCACGCACCTAGCACTGGCCTAGCAGGCACTGAGCCACCACTGACCTCACAACCACAAACAGCAGCCACGTACCTAGCACTGGCCTAGCAGGCACTGAGCCACCACTGACCTCACAACCACAAACAGCAGCCACGCACCTAGCACTGGCCTAGCAGGCACTGAGCCACCACTGACCTCACAACCACAAACAGCAGCCACGCACCTAGCACTGGCCTAGCAGGCACTGAGCCAACACTGACCTCACATCTGGAAACAGCACCCACGCACCTAGCACTGGCCTAGCAGGCACTGAGCCACCACTGACCTCACATCTGGAAACAGCACCCACGCACCTAGCACTGGCCTAGCAGGCACTGAGGCACAAGTGACCTCACAACTGAAAACAGCAGCCACGCACCTAGCACTGGCCTAGCAGGCACTGAGCCACCACTGACCTCACAACCACAAACAGCACCCACGCACCTAGCACTGGCCTAGCAGGCACTGAGCCACCACTGACCTCACAACCACAAACAGCACCCACGCACCTAGCACTGGCCTAGCAGGCACTGAGCCACCACTGACCTCACAAACACAAACAGCAGCCACGCACCTAGCACTGGCCTAGCAGGCACTGAGCCACCACTGACCTCACAACCACAAACAGCAGCCACGCACCTAGCACTGGCCTAGCAGGCACTGAGGCACAAGTGACCTCACAACCACAAACAGCAGCCACGCACCTAGCACTGGCCTAGCAGGCACTGAGCCACCACTGACCTCACAACCACAAACAGCAGCCACGCACCTAGCACTGGCCTAGCAGGCACTGAGCCACCACTGACCTCACAACCACAAACAGCACCCACGCACCTAGCACTGGCCTAGCAGGCACTGAGCCACAAGTGACCTCACAACTGAAAAAAGCAGCCACGCACCTAGCACTGGCCTAGCAGGCACTGAGCCACCACTGACCTCACATCTGAAAACAGCAGCCACGCACCTAGCACTGGCCTAGCAGGCACTGAGCCACCACTGACCTCACAACCACAAACAGCACCCACGCACCTAGCACTGGCCTAGCAGGCACTGAGCCACCACTGACCTCACAACCACCAACAGCAGCCACGCACCTAGCACTGGCCTAGCAGGCACTGAGCCACCACTGACCTCACAACCACAAACAGCAGCCACGCACCTAGCACTGGCCTAGCAGGCACTGAGCCACCACTGACCTCACAACCACAAACAGCACCCACGTACCTAGCACTGGCCTAGTAGGCACTGAGCCAACACTGACCTCACAAACACAAACAGCAGCCACGCACCTAGCACTGGCCTAGCAGGCACTGAGCCACCACTGACCTCACATCTGGAAACAGCACCCACGCACCTAGCACTGGCCTAGCAGGCACTGAGGCACAAGTGACCTCACAACTGAAAACAGCACCCACGCACCTAGCACTGGCCTAGCAGGCACTGAGCCACCACTGACCTCACAACCACAAACAGCAGCCACGCACCTAGCACTGGCCTAGCAGGCACTGAGCCACCACTGACCTCACAACCACAAACAGCACCCACGCACCTAGCACTGGCCTAGCAGGCACTGAGCCACAAGTGACCTCACAACTGAAAAAAGCAGCCACGCACCTAGCACTGGCCTAGCAGGCACTGAGCCACCACTGACCTCACATCTGAAAACAGCAGCCACGCACCTAGCACTGGCCTAGCAGGCACTGAGCCACCACTGACCTCACAACCACAAACAGCACCCACGCACCTAGCACTGGCCTAGCAGGCACTGAGCCACCACTGACCTCACAATTGAAAACAGCAGCCACGCACCTAGCACTGGCCTAGCAGGCACTGAGCCACCACTGACCTCACAACCACAAACAGCAGCCACGCACCTAGCACTGGCCTAGCAGGCACTGAGCCACCACTGACCTCACAACCACAAACAGCACCCACGCACCTAGCACTGGCCTAGCAGGCACTGAGGCACCACTGACCTCACAATTGAAAACAGCAGCCACGCACCTAGCACTGGCCTAGCAGGCACTGAGCCACCACTGACCTCACAACCACAAACAGCAGCCACGCACCTAGCACTGGCCTAGCAGGCACTGAGCCACCACTGACCTCACAACCACAAACAGCAGCCACGTACCTAGCACTGGCCTAGCAGGCACTGAGCCACCACTGACCTCACAACCACAAACAGCAGCCACGCACCTAGCACTGGCCTAGCAGGCACTGAGCCACCACTGACCTCACAACCACAAACAGCAGCCACGCACCTAGCACTGGCCTAGCAGGCACTGAGCCACCACTGACCTCACAACCACAAACAGCAGCCACGTACCTAGCACCGGCCTAGCAGGCACTGAGCCAACACTGACCTCACAAACACAAACAGCAGCCACGCACCTAGCACTGGCCTAGCAGGCACTGAGCCACCACTGACCTCACAACCACAAACAGCAGCCACGTACCTAGCACTGGCCTAGCAGGCACTGAGCCAACACTGACCTCACAAACACAAACAGCAGCCACGCACCTAGCACTGGCCTAGCAGGCACTGAGCCACCACTGACCTCACATCTGGAAACAGCACCCACGCACCTAGCACTGGCCTAGCAGGCACTGAGGCACAAGTGACCTCACAACTGAAAACAGCAGCCACGCACCTAGCACTGGCCTAGCAGGCACTGAGCCACCACTGACCTCACAATTGAAAACAGCACCCACGCACCTAGCACTGGCCTAGCAGGCACTGAGCCACCACTGACCTCACAACCACAAACAGCACCCACGCACCTAGCACTGGCCTAGCAGGCACTGAGCCACCACTGACCTCACATCTGGAAACAGCACCCACGCACCTAGCACTGGCCTAGCAGGCACTGAGGCACAAGTGACCTCACAACTGAAAACAGCAGCCACGCACCTAGCACTGGCCTAGCAGGCACTGAGACACCACTGACCTCACAACCACAAACAGCACCCACGCACCTAGCACTGGCCTAGCAGGCACTGAGCCACCACTGACCTCACAACCACAAACAGCACCCACGCACCTAGCACTGGCCTAGCAGGCACTGAGCCACCACTGACCTCACAACCACAACCAGCAGCCACGCACCTAGCACTGGCCTAGCAGGCACTGAGCCACCACTGACCTCACAACCACAAACAGCAGCCACGTACCTAGCACTGGCCTAGCAGGCACTGAGGCACAAGTGACCTCACAACTGAAAACAGCAGCCACGCACCTAGCACTGGCCTAGCAGGCACTGAGCCACCACTGACCTCACAACCACAAACAGCAGCCACGCACCTAGCACTGGCCTAGCAGGCACTGAGCCACCACTGACCTCACAATTGAAAACAGCAGCCACGGACCTAGCACTGGCCTAGCAGGCACTGAGCCACAAGTGACCTCACAACTGAAAAAAGCAGCCACGCACCTAGCACTGGCCTAGCAGGCACTGAGCCACCACTGACCTCACATCTGAAAACAGCAGCCACGCACCTAGCACTGGCCTAGCAGGCACTGAGCCACCACTGACCTCACAAACACAAACAGCACCCACGCACCTAGCACTGGCCTAGCAGGCACTGAGCCACCACTGACCTCACAACCACCAACAGCAGCCACGCACCTAGCACTGGCCTAGCAGGCACTGAGCCACCACTGACCTCACAACCACAAACAGCAGCCACGCACCTAGCACTGGCCTAGCAGGCACTGAGCCACCACTGACCTCACAACCACAAACAGCACCCACGTACCTAGCACTGGCCTAGCAGGCACTGAGCCAACACTGACCTCACAAACACAAACAGCAGCCACGCACCTAGCACTGGCCTAGCAGGCACTGAGCCACCACTGACCTCACAACCACAAACAGCACCCACGTACCTAGCACTGGCCTAGCAGGCACTGAGCCACCACTGACCTCACAACCACAAACAGCACCCACGCACCTAGCACTGGCCTAGCAGGCACTGAGGCACAAGTGACCTCACAACTGAAAACAGCACCCACGCACCTAGCACTGGCCTAGCAGGCACTGAGCCACCACTGACCTCACAACCACAAACAGCAGCCACGCACCTAGCACTGGCCTAGCAGGCACTGAGCCACCACTGACCTCACAACCACAAACAGCAGCCACGCACCTAGCACTGGCCTAGCAGGCACTGAGCCACAAGTGACCTCACAACTGAAAAAAGCAGCCACGCACCTAGCACTGGCCTAGCAGGCACTGAGCCACCACTGACCTCACATCTGAAAACAGCAGCCACGCACCTAGCACTGGCCTAGCAGGAACTGAGCCACCACTGACCTCACAACCACAAACAGCACCCACGCACCTAGCACTGGCCTAGCAGGCACTGAGCCACCACTGACCTCACAACCACAAACAGCACCCACGCACCTAGCACTGGCCTAGCAGGCACTGAGCCACCACTGACCTCACAATTGAAAACAGCAGCCACGCACCTAGCACTGGCCTAGCAGGCACTGAGCCACCACTGACCTCACAACCACAAACAGCAGCCACGCACCTAGCACTGGCCTAGCAGGCACTGAGCCACCACTGACCTCACAACCACAAACAGCACCCACGCACCTAGCACTGGCCTAGCAGGCACTGAGCCTCCACTGACCTCACAATTGAAAACAGCAGCCACGCACCTAGCACTGGCCTAGCAGGCACTGAGCCACCACTGACCTCACAACCACAAACAGCAGCCACGCACCTAGCACTGGCCTAGCAGGCACTGAGCCACCACTGACCTCACAACCACAAACAGCAGCCACGTACCTAGCACTGGCCTAGCAGGCACTGAGCCACCACTGACCTCACAATTGAAAACAGCAGCCACGCACCTAGCACTGGCCTAGCAGGCACTGAGCCACCACTGACCTCACAACCACAAACAGCAGCCACGCACCTAGCACTGGCCTAGCAGGCACTGAGCCACCACTGACCTCACAACCACAAACAGCAGCCACGTACCTAGCACCGGCCTAGCAGGCACTGAGCCAACACTGACCTCACAAACACAAACAGCAGCCACGCACCTAGCACTGGCCTAGCAGGCACTGAGCCACCACTGACCTCACAACCACAAACAGCAGCCACGTACCTAGCACTGGCCTAGCAGGCACTGAGCCAACACTGACCTCACAAACACAAACAGCAGCCACGCACCTAGCACTGGCCTAGCAGGCACTGAGCCACCACTGACCTCACATCTGGAAACAGCACCCACGCACCTAGCACTGGCCTAGCAGGCACTGAGGCACAAGTGACCTCACAACTGAAAACAGCAGCCACGCACCTAGCACTGGCCTAGCAGGCACTGAGCCACCACTGACCTCACAACCACAAACAGCAGCCACGCACCTAGCACTGGCCAAGCAGGCACTGAGCCACCACTGACCTCACAACCACAAACAGCACCCACGCACCTAGCACTGGCCTAGCAGGCACTGAGCCACCACTGACCTCACAATTGAAAACAGCAGCCACGCACCTAGCACTGGCCTAGCAGGCACTGAGCCACCACTGACCTCACAACCACAAACAGCACCCACGCACCTAGCACTGGCCTAGCAGGCACTGAGCCACCACTGACCTCACAACCACAAACAGCAGCCACGCACCTAGCACTGGCCTAGCAGGCACTGAGCCACAAGTGACCTCAAAAACACAAACAGCAGCCACGCACCTAGCACTGGCCTAGCAGGCACTGAGCCACCACTGACCTCACAACCACAAACAGCACCCACGCACCTAGCACTGGCCTAGCAGGCACTGAGCCACCACTGACCTCACAATTGAAAACAGCAGCCACGCACCTAGCACTGGCCTAGCAGGCACTGAGCCACCACTGACCTCACAACCACAAACAGCACCCACGCACCTAGCACTGGCCTAGCAGGCACTGAGCCACCACTGACCTCACAACCACAAACAGCACCCACGCACCTAGCACTGGCCTAGCAGGCACTGAGCCACCACTGACCTCACAAACACAAACAGCAGCCACGCACCTAGCACTGGCCTAGCAGGCACTGAGCCACCACTGACCTCACAACCACAAACAGCACCCACGCACCTAGCACTGGCCTAGCAGGCACTGAGCCAACACTGACCTCACAAACACAAACAGCAGCCACGCACCTAGCACTGGCCTAGCAGGCACTGAGCCACCACTGACCTCACAACCACAAACAGCAGCCACGCACCTAGCACTGGCCTAGCAGGCACTGAGCCACCACTGATCTCACAATTGAAAACAGCACCCACGCACCTAGCACTGGCCTAGCAGGCACTGAGCCACAAGTGACCTCACAACCACAAACAGCAGCCACGCACCTAGCACTGGCCTAGCAGGCACTGAGCCACCACTGACCTCACAACCACAAACAGCACCCACGCACCTAGCACTGGCCTAGCAGGCACTGAGCCACCACTGACCTCACAATTGAAAACAGCAGCCACGGACCTAGCACTGGCCTAGCAGGCACTGAGCCACCACTGACCTCACAACCACAAACAGCAGCCACGCGCCTAGCACTGGCCTAGCAGGCACTGAGCCACCACTGACCTCACAATTGAAAACAGCAGCCACGCACCTAGCACTGGCCTAGCAGGCACTGAGCCACAAGTGACCTTACAATTGAAAACAGCAGCCACGCACCTAGCACTGGCCTAGCAGGCACTGAGCCACCACTGACCTCACAACCACAAACAGCAGCCACGCACCTAGCACTGGCCTAGCAGGCACTGAGCCACCACTGACCTCACAACCACAAACAGCAGCCACGCACCTAGCACTGGCCTAGCAGGCACTGAGCCACCACTGACCTCACAACCACAAACAGCAGCCACGTACCTAGCACCGGCCTAGCAGGCACTGAGCCAACACTGACCTCACAACCACAAACAGCAGCCACGCACCTAGCACTGGCCTAGCAGGCACTGAGCCACCACTGACCTCACAACCACAAACAGCAGCCACGTACCTAGCACTGGCCTAGCAGGCACTGAGCCAACACTGACCTCACAAACACAAACAGCAGCCACGCACCTAGCACTGGCCTAGCAGGCACTGAGCCACCACTGACCTCACATCTGGAAACAGCACCCACGCACCTAGCACTGGCCTAGCAGGCACTGAGGCACAAGTGACCTCACAACTGAAAACAGCAGCCACGCACCTAGCACTGGCCTAGCAGGCACTGAGCCACCACTGACCTCACAATTGAAAACAGCAGCCACGCACCTAGCACTGGCCTAGCAGGCACTGAGCCACCACTGACCTCACAACCACAAACAGCACCCACGCACCTAGCACTGGCCTAGCAGGCACTGAGCCACCACTGACCTCACAACCACAAACAGCACCCACGCACCTAGCACTGGCCTAGCAGGCACTGAGCCACCACTGACCTCACAAACACAAACAGCAGCCACGCACCTAGCACTGGCCTAGCAGGCACTGAGCCACCACTGACCTCACAACCACAAACAGCACCCACGCACCTAGCACTGGCCTAGCAGGCACTGAGCCACCACTGACCTCACAACCACAAACAGCAGCCACGCACCTAGCACTGGCCTAGCAGGCACTGAGCCACCACTGACCTCACAATTGAAAACAGCAGCCACGCACCTAGCACTGGCCTAGCAGGCACTGAGCCACCACTGACCTCACAACCACAAACAGCAGCCACGCACCTAGCACTGGCCTAGCAGGCACTGAGCCACCACTGACCTCACAACCACAAACAGCAGCCACGTACCTAGCACTGGCCTAGCAGGCACTGAGACAGCACTGACCTCACAACCACAAACAGCAGCCACGCACCTAGCACTGGCCTAGCAGGCACTTAGCCACCACTGACCTCACAACCACAAACAGCAGCCACGCACCTAGCACTGGCCTAGCAGGCACTGAGCCAACACTGACCTCACAAACACAAACAGCACCCACGCACCTAGCACTGGCCTAGCAGGCACTGAGCCACCACTGACCTCACATCTGGAAACAGCACCCACGCACCTAGCACTGGCCTAGCAGGCACTGAGGCACAAGTGACCTCACAACTGAAAACAGCAGCCACGCACCTAGCACTGGCCTAGCAGGCACTGAGCCACCACTGACCTCACAACCACAAACAGCAGCCACGCACCTAGCACTGGCCTAGCAGGCACTGAGCCACCACTGACCTCACAACCACAAACAGCACCCACGCACCTAGCACTGGCCTAGCAGGCACTGAGCCACCACTGACCTCACAACCACAAACAGCACCCACGCACCTAGCACTGGCCTAGCAGGCACTGAGCCACCACTGACCTCACAAACACAAACAGCACCCACGCACCTAGCACTGGCCTAGCAGGCACTGAGCCACCACTGACCTCACAACCACAAACAGCAGCCACGTACCTAGCACTGGCCTAGCAGGCACTGAGCCAACACTGACCTCACAACCACAAACAGCAGCCACGCACCTAGCACTGGCCTAGCAGGCACTGAGCCACCACTGACCTCACAACCACAAACAGCAGCCACGCACCTAGCACTGGCCTAGCAGGCACTGAGCCACCACTGACCTCACAACCACAAACAGCACCCACGCACCTAGCACTGGCCTAGCAGGCACTGAGCCACAAGTGACCTCAAAAACACAAACAGAAGCCACGCACCTAGCACTGGCCTAGCAGGCACTGAGCCACCACTGACCTCACAACCACAAACAGCACCCACGCACCTAGCACTGGCCTAGCAGGCACTGAGCCACCACTGACCTCACAATTGAAAACAGCAGCCACGCACCTAGCACTGGCCTAGCAGGCACTGAGCCACCACTGACCTCACAACCACAAACAGCACCCACGCACCTAGCACTGGCCTAGCAGGCACTGAGGCACCACTGACCTCACAATTGAAAACAGCAGCCACGCACCTAGCACTGGCCTAGCAGGCACTGAGCCACCACTGACCTCACAACCACAAACAGCACCCACGCACCTAGCACTGGCCTAGCAGGCACTGAGCCACCACTGACCTCACAACCACAAACAGCACCCACGCACCTAGCACTGGCCTAGCAGGCACTGAGCCAACACTGACCTCACAAACACAAACAGCAGCCACGCACCTAGCACTGGCCTAGCAGGCACTGAGCCACCACTGACCTCACAACCACAAACAGCAGCCACGCACCTAGCACTGGCCTAGCAGGCACTGAGCCACCACTGATCTCACAATTGAAAACAGCACCCACGCACCTAGCACTGGCCTAGCAGGCACTGAGCCACCACTGACCTCACAACCACAAACAGCAGCCACGTACCTAGCACTGGCCTAGCAGGCACTGAGCCACCACTGACCTCACAATTGAAAACAGCACCCACGCACCTAGCACTGGCCTAGCAGGCACTGAGCCACCACTGACCTCACAACCACAAACAGCAGCCACGCGCCTAGCACTGGCCTAGCAGGCACTGAGCCACCACTGACCTCACAACCACAAACAGCACCCACGCACCTAGCACTGGCCTAGCAGGCACTGAGCCACCACTGACCTCACAACCACAAACAGCAGCCACGCACCTAGCACTGGCCTAGCAGGCACTGAGCCACCACTGACCTCACAACCACAACCAGCACCCACGCACCTAGCACTGGCCTAGCAGGCACTGAGGCACAAGGGACCTCACAACCACAAACAGCAGCCACGCACCTAGCACTGGCCTAGCAGGCACTGAGCCACCACTGACCTCACAACCACAAACAGCAGCCACGCACCTAGCACTGGCCTAGCAGGCACTGAGCCACCACTGACCTCACAACCACAAACAGCAGCCACGCACCTAGCACTGGCCTAGCAGACACTGAGCCACAAGTGACCTCGCAACCACAAACAGCACCCATGCACCTAGCACTGGCCTAGCAGGCACTGAGCCACCACTGACCTCACAACCACAAACAGCACCCACGCACCTAGCACTGGCCTAGCAGGCACTGGGCCACAAGTGACCTCACAACCACAAACAGCACCCAGGCACCTAGCACTGGCCTAGCAGGCACTGAGCCACCACTGACCTCACAATTGAAAACAGCAGCCACGCACCTAGCACTGGCCTAGCAGGCACTGAGCCACCACTGACCTCACAAACACAAACAGCAGCCACGCACCTAGCACTGGCCTAGCAGGCACTGAGCCACCACTGACCTCACAACCACAAACAGCACCCACGCACCTAGCACTGGCCTAGCAGGCACTGAGCCACCACTGACCTCACAACCACAAACAGCAGCCACGCACCTAGCACTGGCCTAGCAGGCACTGAGCCACCACTGACCTCACAACCACAAACAGCAGCCACGCACCTAGCACTGGCCTAGCAGGCATTGAGCCACAAGTGACCTCACACCTGAAAAAAGCAGCCACGCACCTAGCACTGGCCTAGCAGGCACTGAGCCACAAGTGACCTCACAACCACAAACAGCAGCCACGCACCTAGCACTGGCCTAGCAGGCACTGAGCCACCACTGACCTCACAACCACAAACAGCACCCACGCACCTAGCACTGGCCTAGCAGGCACTGAGCCACCACTGACCTCACACCTGAAAAAAGCAGCCACGCACCTAGCACTGGCCTAGCAGGCACTGAGCCACAAGTGACCTCACAACCACAAACAGCAGCCACGCACCTAGCACTGGCCTAGCAGGCACTGAGCCACCACTGACCTCACAACCACAAACAGCACCCACACACCTAGCACTGGCCTAGCAGGCACTGAGCCACCACTGACCTCACAACCACAAACAGCAGCCACGCACCTAGCACTGGCCTAGCAGGCACTGAGCCACCACTGACCTCACAACCACAAACAGCAGACACGTACCTAGCACTGGCCTAGCAGGCACTGAGCCAACACTGACCTCACAAACACAAACAGCAGCCACGCACCTAGCACTGGCCTAGCAGGCACTGAGCCACCACTGACCTCACATCTGGAAACAGCACCCACGCACCTAGCACTGGCCTAGCAGGCACTGAGGCACAAGTGACCTCACACCTGAAAACAGCAGCCACGCACCTAGCAATGGCCTAGCAGGCACTGAGCCACCACTGACCTCACAACCACAAACAGCAGCCACGCACCTAGCACTGGCCTAGCAGGCACTGAGCCACCACTGACCTCACAACCACAAACAGCACCCACGCACCTAGCACTGGCCTAGCAGGCACTGAGGCACCACTGACCTCACAATTGAAAACAGCAGCCACGCACCTAGCACTGGCCTAGCAGGCACTGAGCCACCACTGACCTCACAACCACAAACAGCACCCACGCACCTAGCACTGGCCTAGCAGGCACTGAGGCACCACTGACCTCACAATTGAAAACAGCAGCCACGCACCTAGCACTGGCCTAGCAGGCACTGAGCCACCACTGACCTCACAGCCACAAACAGCACCCACGCACCTAGCACTGGCCTAGCAGGCACTGAGCCACCACTGACCTCACAACCACAAACAGCACCCACGCACCTAGCACTGGCCTAGCAGGCACTGAGCCACCACTGACCTCACAACCACAAACAGCACCCACGCACCTAGCACTGGCCTAGCAGGCACTGAGCCACCACTGACCTCACAACCACAAACAGCACCCGCGCACCTAGCACTGGCCTAGCAGGCACTGAGCCACCACTGACCTCACAACCACAAACAGCAGCCACGCACCTAGCACTGGCCTAGCAGGCACTGAGCCACCACTGACCTCACAATTGAAAACAGCAGCCACGCACCTAGCACTGGCCTAGCAGGCACTGAGCCACCACTGACCTCACAACCACAAACAGCAGCCACGCACCTAGCACTGGCCTAGCAGGCACTGAGCCACCACTGACCTCACAACCACAACCAGCACCCACGCACCTAGCACTGGCCTAGCAGGCACTGAGCCACCACTGACCTCACAACCACAAACAGCACCCACGCACCTAGCACTGGCCTAGCAGGCACTGAGCCACCACTGACCTCACAGCCACAAACACCACCCACACACCTAGCACTGGCCTAGCAGGCACTGAGCCACCACTGACCTCACAACCACAAACAGCAGCCACGCACCTAGCACTGGCCTAGCAGGCACTGAGCCACCACTGACCTCACAACCACAAACAGCAGCCACGCACCTAGCACTGGCCTAGCAGGCACTGAGCCACCACTGACCTCACAACCACAAACAGCAGCCACGCACCTAGCACTGGCCTAGCAGGCACTGAGCCACCACTGACCTCACATCTGGAAACAGCAGCCACGCACCTAGCACTGGCCTAGCAGGCCCTGAGGCACAAGTGACCTCACAACCACAAACAGCAGCCACGCACCTAGCACTGGCCTAGCAGGCACTGAGCCACAAGTGACCACGCAACCACAAACAGCACCCACGCACCTAGCACTGGCCTAGCAGGCACTGAGGCACAAGTGACCTCACAACCACAAACAGCAGCCACGCACCTAGCACTGGCCTAGAAGGCACTGAGCCACCACTGACCTCACAACCACAAACAGCACCCACGCACCTAGCACTGGCCTAGCAGGCACTGAGCCACCACTGACCTCACAACCACAAACAGCAGCCACGCACCTAGCACTGGCCTAGCAGGCACTGAGCCACCACTGACCTCACAACCACAAACAGCAGCCACGCACCTAGCACTGGCCTAGCAGGCACTGAGCCACCACTGACCTCACAATTGAAAACAGCAGCCACGCACCTAGCACTGGCCTAGCAGGCACTGAGCCACCACTGACCTCACAACCACAAACAGCAGCCACGCACCTAGCACTGGCCTAGCAGGCACTGAGCCACCACTGACCTCACAACCACAATCTGCAGCCACGCACCTAGCACTGGCCTAGCAGGCACTGAGCCACCACTGACCTCACAACCACAAACAGCAGCCACGCACCTAGCACTGGCCTAGCAGGCACTGAGCCACCACTGACCTCACAACCACAAACAGCACCCACGCACCTAGCACTGGCCTAGCAGGCACTGAGCCAACACTGACCTCACAAACACAAACAGCAGCCACGCACCTAGCACTGGCCTAGCAGGCACTGAGCCACCACTGACCTCACAACCACAAACAGCAGCCACGCACCTAGCACTGGCCTAGCAGGCACTGAGCCACCACTGATCTCACAATTGAAAACAGCACCCACGCACCTAGCACTGGCCTAGCAGGCACTGAGCCACAAGTGACCTCACAACCACAAACAGCAGCCACGCACCTAGCACTGGCCTAGCAGGCACTGAGCCACCACTGACCTCACAACCACAAACAGCACCCACGCACCTAGCATTGGCCTAGCAGGCACTGAGCCACCACTGACCTCACAATTGAAAACAGCAGCCACGGACCTAGCACTGGCCTAGCAGGCACTGAGCCACCACTGACCTCACAACCACATACAGCACCCACGCACCTAGCACTGGCCTAGCAGGCACTGAGCCACCACTGACCTCACAACCACAAACAGCACCCACGCACCTAGCACTGGCCTAGCAGGCACTGAGCCACCACTGACCTCACAACCACAAACAGCAGCCACGCACCTAGCACTGGCCTAGCAGGCACTGAGCCACAAGTGACCTCGCAACCACAAACAGCACCCACGCACCTAGCACTGGCCTAGCAGGCACTGAGCCACCACTGACCTCACAACCACAAACAGCACCCACGCACCTAGCACTGGCCTAGCAGGCACTGAGGCACAAGGGACCTCACAACCACAAACAGCAGCCACGCACCTAGCACTGGCCTAGCAGGCACTGAGCCACCACTGACCTCACAACCACAAACAGCAGCCACGCACCTAGCACTGGCCTAGCAGGCACTGAGCCACCACTGACCTCACAACCACAAACAGCAGCCACGCACCTAGCACTGGCCTAGCAGACACTGAGCCACAAGTGACCTCGCAACCACAAACAGCACTCATGCACCTAGCACTGGCCTAGCAGGCACTGAGCCACCACTGACCTCACAACCACAAACAGCACCCACGCACCTAGCACTGGCCTAGCAGGCACTGGGCCACAAGTGACCTCACAACCACAAACAGCACCCAGGCACCTAGCACTGGCCTAGCAGGCACTGAGCCACCACTGACCTCACAATTGAAAACAGCAGCCACGCACCTAGCACTGGCCTAGCAGGCACTGAGGCACAAGTGACCTCACAACTGAAAACAGCAGCCACGCACCTAGCACTGGCCTAGCAGGCACTGAGCCACCACTGACCTCACAACCACAAACAGCAGCCACGCACCTAGCACTGGCCTAGCAGGCACTGAGCCACCACTGACCTCACAAACACAAACAGCAGCCACGCACCTAGCACTGGCCTAGCAGGCATTGAGCCACAAGTGACCTCACAACTGAAAAAAGCAGCCACGCACCTAGCACTGGCCTAGCAGGCACTGAGCCACCACTGACCTCACATCTGAAAACAGCAGCCACGCACCTAGCACTGGCCTAGCAGGCACTGAGCCACCACTGACCTCACAACCACAAACAGCACCCACGCACCTAGCACTGGCCTAGCAGGCACTGAGCCACCACTGACCTCACAATTGAAAACAGCAGCCACGCACCTAGCACTGGCCTAGCAGGCACTGAGCCACCACTGACCTCACAACCACAAACAGCAGCCACGCACCTAGCACTGGCCTAGCAGGCACTGAGCCACCACTGACCTCACAACCACAAACAGCAGACACGTACCTAGCACTGGCCTAGCAGGCACTGAGCCAACACTGACCTCACAAACACAAACAGCAGCCACGCACCTAGCACTGGCCTAGCAGGCACTGAGCCACCACTGACCTCACATCTGGAAACAGCACCCACGCACCTAGCACTGGCCTAGCAGGCACTGAGGCACAAGTGACCTCACAACTGAAAACAGCAGCCACGCACCTAGCACTGGCCTAGCAGGCACTGAGCCACCACTGACCTCACAACCACAAACAGCAGCCACGCACCTAGCACTGGCCTAGCAGGCACTGAGCCACCACTGACCTCACAACCACAAACAGCACCCACGCACCTAGCACTGGCCTAGCAGGCACTGAGGCACCACTGACCTCACAACCACAAACAGCAGCCACGCATCTAGCACTGGCCTAGCAGGCACTGAGCCACCACTGACCTCACAACCACAAACAGCACCCACGCACCTAGCACTGGCCTAGCAGGCACTGAGGCACCACTGACCTCACAATTGAAAACAGCAGCCACGCATCTAGCACTGGCCTAGCAGGCACTGAGCCACCACTGACCTCACAACCACAAACAGCACCCACGCACCTAGCACTGGCCTAGCAGGCACTGAGCCACCACTGACCTCACAACCACAAACAGCACCCACGCACCTAGCACTGGCCTAGCAGGCACTGAGCCACCACTGACCTCACAACCACAAACAGCACCCACGCACCTAGCACTGGCCTAGCAGGCACTGAGCCACCACTGACCTCACAACCACAAACAGCACCCGCGCACCTAGCACTGGCCTAGCAGGCACTGAGCCACCACTGACCTCACAACCACAAACAGCAGCCACGCACCTAGCACTGGCCTAGCAGGCACTGCGCCACCACTGACCTCACATCTGGAAACAGCAGCCACGCACCTAGCACTGGCCTAGCAGGCACTGAGCCACCACTGACCTCACAACCACAAACAGCACCCACGCACCTAGCATTGGCCTAGCAGGCACTGAGCCACCACTGACCTCACAATTGAAAACAGCAGCCACGGACCTAGCACTGGCCTAGCAGGCACTGAGCCACCACTGACCTCACAACCACATACAGCACCCACGCACCTAGCACTGGCCTAGCAGGCACTGAGCCACCACTGACCTCACAACCACAAACAGCACCCACGCACCTAGCACTGGCCTAGCAGGCACTGAGCCACCACTGACCTCACAACCACAAACAGCAGCCACGCACCTAGCACTGGCCTAGCAGGCACTGAGCCACAAGTGACCTCGCAACCACAAACAGCACCCACGCACCTAGCACTGGCCTAGCAGGCACTGAGCCACCACTGACCTCACAACCACAAACAGCACCCACGCACCTAGCACTGGCCTAGCAGGCACTGAGGCACAAGGGACCTCACAACCACAAACAGCAGCCACGCACCTAGCACTGGCCTAGCAGGCACTGAGCCACCACTGACCTCACAACCACAAACAGCAGCCACGCACCTAGCACTGGCCTAGCAGGCACTGAGCCACCACTGACCTCACAACCACAAACAGCAGCCACGCACCTAGCACTGGCCTAGCAGACACTGAGCCACAAGTGACCTCGCAACCACAAACAGCACTCATGCACCTAGCACTGGCCTAGCAGGCACTGAGCCACCACTGACCTCACAACCACAAACAGCACCCACGCACCTAGCACTGGCCTAGCAGGCACTGGGCCACAAGTGACCTCACAACCACAAACAGCACCCAGGCACCTAGCACTGGCCTAGCAGGCACTGAGCCACCACTGACCTCACAATTGAAAACAGCAGCCACGCACCTAGCACTGGCCTAGCAGGCACTGAGGCACAAGTGACCTCACAACTGAAAACAGCAGCCACGCACCTAGCACTGGCCTAGCAGGCACTGAGCCACCACTGACCTCACAACCACAAACAGCAGCCACGCACCTAGCACTGGCCTAGCAGGCATTGAGCCACAAGTGACCTCACAACTGAAAAAAGCAGCCACGCACCTAGCACTGGCCTAGCAGGCACTGAGCCACCACTGACCTCACATCTGAAAACAGCAGCCACGCACCTAGCACTGGCCTAGCAGGCACTGAGCCACCACTGACCTCACAACCACAAACAGCACCCACGCACCTAGCACTGGCCTAGCAGGCACTGAGCCACCACTGACCTCACAATTGAAAACAGCAGCCACGCACCTAGCACTGGCCTAGCAGGCACTGAGCCACCACTGACCTCACAACCACAAACAGCAGCCACGCACCTAGCACTGGCCTAGCAGGCACTGAGCCACCACTGACCTCACAACCACAAACAGCAGACACGTACCTAGCACTGGCCTAGCAGGCACTGAGCCAACACTGACCTCACAAACACAAACAGCAGCCACGCACCTAGCACTGGCCTAGCAGGCACTGAGCCACCACTGACCTCACATCTGGAAACAGCACCCACGCACCTAGCACTGGCCTAGCAGGCACTGAGGCACAAGTGACCTCACAACTGAAAACAGCAGCCACGCACCTAGCACTGGCCTAGCAGGCACTGAGCCACCACTGACCTCACAACCACAAACAGCAGCCACGCACCTAGCACTGGCCTAGCAGGCACTGAGCCACCACTGACCTCACAACCACAAACAGCACCCACGCACCTAGCACTGGCCTAGCAGGCACTGAGGCACCACTGACCTCACAACCACAAACAGCAGCCACGCATCTAGCACTGGCCTAGCAGGCACTGAGCCACCACTGACCTCACAACCACAAACAGCACCCACGCACCTAGCACTGGCCTAGCAGGCACTGAGGCACCACTGACCTCACAATTGAAAACAGCAGCCACGCATCTAGCACTGGCCTAGCAGGCACTGAGCCACCACTGACCTCACAACCACAAACAGCACCCACGCACCTAGCACTGGCCTAGCAGGCACTGAGCCACCACTGACCTCACAACCACAAACAGCACCCACGCACCTAGCACTGGCCTAGCAGGCACTGAGCCACCACTGACCTCACAACCACAAACAGCACCCACGCACCTAGCACTGGCCTAGCAGGCACTGAGCCACCACTGACCTCACAACCACAAACAGCACCCGCGCACCTAGCACTGGCCTAGCAGGCACTGAGCCACCACTGACCTCACAACCACAAACAGCAGCCACGCACCTAGCACTGGCCTAGCAGGCACTGCGCCACCACTGACCTCACATCTGGAAACAGCAGCCACGCACCTAGCACTGGCCTAGCAGGCACTGAGCCACCACTGACCTCACAACCACAAACAGCACCCACGCACCTAGCACTGGCCTAGCAGGCACTGAGCCACCACTGACCTCACAACCACAAACAGCAGCCACGCACCTAGCACTGGCCTAGCAGGCACTGAGCCACCACTGACCTCACAACCACAAACAGCAGCCACGCACCTAGCACTGGCCTAGCAGGCACTGAGCCACCACTGACCTCACAACCACAAACAGCAGCCACGCACCTAGCACTGGCCTAGCAGGCACTGAGCCACCACTGACCTCACAACCACAAACAGCAGCCACGCACCTAGCACTGGCCTAGCAGGCACTGAGCCACCACTGACCTCACAATTGAAAACAGCAGCCACGCACCTAGCACTGGCCTAGCAGGCACTGAGGCACCACTGACCTCACAACCACAAACAGCAGCCACGCACCTAGCACTGGCCTAGCAGGCACTGAGCCACCACTGACCTCACAACCACAAACAGCAGCCACGCACCTAGCACTGGCCTAGCAGGCACTGAGCCACCACTGACCTCACAACCACAAACAGCAGCCACGTACCTAGCACTGGCCTAGCAGGCACTGAGGCACAAGTGACCTCACAACTGAAAACAGCAGCCACGCACCTAGCACTGGCCTAGCAGGCACTGAGCCACAAGTGACCTCACAACCACAAACAGCACCCACGCACCTAGCACTGGCCTAGCAGGCACTGAGGCACCACTGACCTCACAACTGAAAAAAGCAGCCACGCACCTAGCACTGGCCTAGCAGGCACTGAGCCACCACTGACCTCACAACCACAAACAGCAGCCACGCACCTAGCACTGGCCTAGCAGGCACTGAGCCACCACTGACCTCACAACCACAAACAGCAGCCACGTACCTAGCACTGGCCTAGCAGGCACTGAGGCACAAGTGACCTCACAACTGAAAACAGCAGCCACGCACCTAGCACTGGCCTAGCAGGCACTGAGCCACAAGTGACCTCACAACCACAAACAGCACCCACGCACCTAGCACTGGCCTAGCAGGCACTGAGCCACCACTGACCTCACAACTGAAAAAAGCAGCCACGCACCTAGCACTGGCCTAGCAGGCACTGAGCCACCACTGACCTCACAACCACAAACAGCACCCACGCACCTAGCACTGGCCTAGCAGGCACTGAGCCACCACTGACCTCACAACCACAAACAGCAGCCACGCACCTAGCACTGGCCTAGCAGGCACTGAGCCACCACTGACCTCACAACCACAAACAGCACCCACGCACCTAGCACTGGCCTAGCAGGCACTGAGCCACAAGTGACCTCACAACTGAAAAAAGCAGCCACGCACCTAGCACTGGCCTAGCAGGCACTGAGCCACCACTGACCTCACAACCACAAACAGCACCCACGCACCTAGCACTGGCCTAGCAGGCACTGAGCCACCACTGACCTCACAACCACAAACAGCTCCCACGCACCTAGCACTGGCCTAGCAGGCACTGAGCCACCACTGACCTCACAATTGAAAACAGCACCCACGCACCTAGCACTGGCCTAGCAGGCACTGAGCCACAAGTGACCTCACAACCACAAACAGCAGCCACGCACCTAGCACTGGCCTAGCAGGCACTGAGCCACCACTGACCTCACAATTGAAAACAGCAGCCACGCACCTAGCACTGGCCTAGCAGGCACTGAGCCACCACTGACCTCACAACCACAAAGAGCAGCCACGCGCCTAGCACTGGCCTAGCAGGCACTGAGCCACCACTGACCTCACAACCACATACAGCACCCACGCACCTAGCACTGGCCTAGCAGGCACTGAGCCACCACTGACCTCACAACCACAAACAGCACCCACGCACCTAGCACTGGCCTAGCAGGCACTGAGCCACCACTGACCTCACATCTGAAAACAGCACCCACGCACCTAGCACTGGCCTAGCAGGCACTGAGCCACCACTGACCTCACAACCTTCAACAGCACCCACGCACCTAGCACTGGCCTAGCAGGCACTGAGCCACCACTGACCTCACAACCACACACAGCACCCACGCACCTAGCACTGGCCTAGCAGGCACTGAGCCACCACTGACCTCACAACCACAAAGAGCAGCCACGCGCCTAGCACTGGCCTAGCAGGCACTGAGCCACCACTGACCTCACAACCACATACAGCACCCACGCACCTAGCACTGGCCTAGCAGGCACTGAGCCACCACTGACCTCACAACCACAAACAGCAGCCACGCACCTAGCACTGGCCTAGCAGGCACTGAGCCACCACTGACCTCACAGCCACAAACAGCACCCACACACCTAGCACTGGCCTAGCAGGCACTGAGCCACCACTGACCTCACTACCACAAACAGCAGCCACGCACCTAGCATTGGCCTAGCAGGCACTGAGCCACCACTGACCTCACAACCACAAACAGCACCCACGCACCTAGCACTGGCCTAGCAGGCACTGAGCCACCACTGACCTCACAACCACAAACAGCAGCCACGCACCTAGCACTGGCCTAGCAGGCACTGAGCCACCACTGACCTCACAACCACAAACAGCAGCCACGCACCTAGCACTGGCCTAGCAGGCACTGAGCCACCACTGACCTCACAACCACCAACAGCAGCCACGCACCTAGCACTGGCCTAGCAGGCACTGAGCCACCACTGACCTCACAACCACAAACAGCAGCCACGCACCTAGCACTGGCCTAGCAGGCACTGAAGCACAAGTGACCTCACAACTAAAAACAGCAGCCACGCACCTAGCACTGGCCTAGCAGGCACTGAGCCACCACTGACCTCACAACCACAAACAGCAGCCACGCACCTAGCACTGGCCTAGCAGGCACTGAGCCACAAGTGACCTCACAAACACAAACAGCAGCCACGCACCTAGCACTGGCCTAGCAGGCACTGAGCCACCACTGACCTCACAACCACAAACAGCAGCACGCACCTAGCACTGGCCTAGCAGGCACTGAGCCACCACTGACCTCACAACCACAAACAGCACCCACGCACCTAGCACTGGCCTGGCAGGCACTGAGCCACCACTGACCTCACAACCACAAACAGCACCCACGCACCTAGCACTGGCCTAGCAGGCACTGAGCCACCACTGACCTCACAACCACATACAGCACCCACGCACCTAGCACTGGCCTAGCAGGCACTGAGCCACCACTGACCTCACAACCACAAACAGCAGCCACGCACCTAGCACTGGCCTAGCAGGCACTGAGCCACCACTGACCTCACAACCACAAACAGCACCCGCGCACCTAGCACTGGCCTAGCAGGCACTGAGCCACCACTGACCTCACAACCACAAACAGCAGCCACGCACCTAGCACTGGCCTAGCAGGCACTGAGCCACCACTGACCTCACAACCACAAACAGCAGCCACGCACCTAGCACTGGCCTAGCAGGCACTGAGGCACAAGTGACCTCACAACTGAAAACAGCAGCCACGCACCTAGCACTGGCCTAGCAGGCACTGAGCCACCACTGACCTCACAACCACAAACAGCAGCCACGCACCTAGCACTGGCCTAGCAGGCACTGAGCCACCACTGACCTCACAACCACAAACAGCAGCCACGCACCTAGCACTGGCCTAGCAGGCACTGAGCCACCACTGACCTCACAACCACAAACAGCACCCACGCACCTAGCACTGGCCTAGCAGGCACTGAGCCACCACTGACCTCACAAAAACATACAGCAGCCACGCACCTAGCACTGGCCTAGCAGGCACTGAGCCACCACTGACCTCACAACCACAAACAGCAGCCACGCACCTAGCACTGGCCTAGCAGGCACTGAGACACCACTGACCTCACAACCACAAACAGCAGCCACGCACCTAGCACTGGCCTAGCAGGCACTGAGCCACAAGTGACCTCACAACCACAAACAGCAGCCACGCACCTAGCACTGGCCTAGCAGACACTGAGCCGCAAGTGACCTCGCAACCACAAACAGCACCCACGCACCTAGCACTGGCCTAGCAGGCACTGAGCCACCACCGACCTCACAACCACAAACAGCACCCACGCACCTAGCACTGGCCTAGCAGGCACTGAGCCACCACTGACCTCACAACCACAAACAGCAGCCACGCGCCTAGCACTGGCCTAGCAGGCACTGAGCCACCACTGACCTCACAACCACAAACAGCAGCCACGCGCCTAGCACTGGCCTAGCAGGCACTGAGCCACCACTGACCTCACAACCACAAACAGCAGCCACGCGCCTAGCACTGGCCTAGCAGGCACTGAGCCACCACTGACCTCACAACCACAAACAGCAGCCACGCACCTAGCACTGGCCTAGCAGGCACTGAGGCACCACTGACCTCACAATTGAAAACAGCAGCCACGCACCTAGCACTGGCCTAGCAGGCACTGAGCCACCACTGACCTCACAACCACAAACAGCAGCCACGCACCTAGCACTGGCCTAGCAGGCACTGAGCCACAAGTGACCTCACAACCACAAACAGCAGCCACGCATCTAGCACTGGCCTAGCAGGCACTGAGCCACCACTGACCTCACAACCACAAACAGCAGCCACGCACCTAGCACTGGCCTAGCAGGCACTGAGCCACCACTGACCTCACAACCACCAACAGCAGCCACGCACCCAGCACTGGCCTAGCAGGCACTGAGCCACCACTGACCTCACAACCACAAACAGCAGCCACGCACCTAGCACTGGCCTAGCAGGCACTGAGTCACCACTGACCTCACAACCACAAACAGCACCCATGCACCTAGCACTGGCCTAGCAGGCACTGAGCCACCACTGACCTCACAACCACAAACAGCAGCCACGCACCTAGCACTGGCCTAGCAGGCACTGAGCCACCACTGACCTCACAACCACAAACAGCAGCCACGCACCTAGCACTGGCCTAGCAGGCACTGAGCCACCACTGACCTCACAACCACAAACAGCAGCCACGCACCTAGCACTGGCCTAGCAGGCACTGAGCCACCACTGACCTCACAACCTTCAACAGCAGCCACGCACCTAGCACTGGCCTAGCAGGCACAGAGGCACAAGTGACCTCACAACCACAAACAGCAGCCACGCACCTAGCACTGGCCTAGCAGGCACTCTGCCACAACTGACCTCACAACCACAAACAGCAGCCACGCACCTAGCACTGGCCTAGCAGGCACTGAGCCACCACTGACCTCACAACCACAAACAGCAGCCACGCACCTAGCACTGGCCTAGCAGGCACTGAGCCACCACTGACCTCACAACCACAAACAGCACCCACGCACCTAGCACTGGCCTAGCAGGCACTGAGCCACCACTGACCTCACAACCACAAAGAGCAGCCACGCACCTAGCACTGGCCTAGCAGGCACTGAGCCACCACTGACCTCACAACCACAAACAGCAGCCACGCACCTAGCACTGGCCTAGCAGGCACTGAGCCACCACTGACCTCACAACCACAAACAGCAGCCACGCACCTAGCACTGGCCTAGCAGGCACGGAGCCACCACTGACCTCACAAACACAAACAGCAGCCACGCACCTAGCACTGGCCTAGCAGGCACTGAGCCACCACTGACCTCACAACCACAAACAGCAGCCACGCACCTAGCACTGGCCTAGCAGGCACTGAGCCACCACTGACCTCACAACCACAAACAGCACCCACGCACCTAGCACTGGCCTAGCAGGCACTGAGCCACCACTGACCTCACAACCACACACAGCAGCCACGCACCTAGCACTGGCCTAGCAGGCACTGAGCCACCACTGACCTCACAACCACCAACAGCAGCCACGCACCTAGCACTGGCCTAGCAGGCACTGAGCCACCACTGACCTCACAACCACAAACAGCACCCACGCACCTAGCACTGGCCTAGCAGGCACTGAGCCACCACTGACCTCACAACCACAAACAGCACCCACGCACCTAGCACTGGCCTAGCAGGCACTGAGCCACCACTGACCTCACAACCCCCAACAGCAGCCACGCACCTAGCACTGGCCTAGCAGGCACTGAGCCACCACTGACCTCACAAACACAAACAGCAGCCACGCACCTAGCACTGGCCTAGCAGGCACTGAGCCACCACTGACCTCACAACCACAAACAGCACCCACGCACCTAGCACTGGCCTAGCAGGCACTGAGCCACCACTGACCTCACAACCCCCAACAGCAGCCACGCACCTAGCACTGGCCTAGCAGGCACTGAGCCACCACTGACCTCACAACCACCAACAGCAGCCATGCACCTAGCACTGGCCTAGCAGGCACTGAGGCACAAGTGACCTCAGAATCGCTGACAGTGATATAGTGTTTCCTTGTTGGCTGTCGTTTATAGATGCAGAACTGGCCTAACAGTGTGCTTCAGAGGACGTTGCTTGCTGCTTGCCTATCCCATTCCGAGGAAGTAGTGACTTCACAGGCTTCAGCAAAGCCACGTGCCATCTGCTGGCCTATTATATAGGAAGGCAAGAATGACCTCACAAGCGAAAACCGCAGCCATGTGCCCACCACTGGCCTCTCAATACTGAAACAAAAGGGACCTCAGAGTCTGCATTGAAGCCACGTGCATGCTGCTGGCCCAGCATGGACTGAGGCACACCATCCCCAGAAGCACAAACAACACTCATCTCCACACTGCTGCTCTACCAAGTGCTCCTGCACCTGTACAAAAAGAAGCAGTGTGTCTGCTGGTGGCCTAGGAGATACTGAGCCCGAATGACTTCACAAACACAAACATCAGCAATATGCATCGAGCTGGTCTGTCAGGTGCTGAGGCTGAAGTGAGAGGAAAGGAGAAGCTCACCTGGGCCACTTGCATGTCCCTTGATTACACTGTTAGCACTCCACACAGAACAGTCTTCTGCAAACGGCTCTCATCTCCTGGCAAGACTCTCTCCAGGTCATGCCACAGCTCCACTCTGGCACCCTGCACACAAATCACAAAAGGGAACGATTGGTCTTGCTTTTCCTTTAGTGCCATCAAGTCCAAGCTGGGAGCCTTTGCACTGCAGCACCTGCACAATGACAGCAGGATGCCACTTCCATTTCTGGTGCATTTCTAGGGACAGAGACCAGCTGAGGGAGCAGCTGCACTGCAAAGGGTTGCTGACACTGTCACATCAACTCAGCACTGCACCAGGCATCATCCTGACGCCAGACCTCTGCTCTGCCACCTAGTCTACAAACACACTGCCTCTGCCCCACAGAGCTGCCTCTTCTGCTTGATACAACCAGGTGCCAGCAAGAAGAGATGGATGCAGGACACTCGCCACTTGCACACTCCCCAGCCACTGCTCTGCTCGCTGCCTTCCCTTGGCTCCTCAACCCAGACACACAGCGAAGCTCTTGCGGTGACACCACAAGGTGGCCAAGGCACTCTGGGCTCACAAGGCCTGTGCAAATGAGCAGCACAAGATCAGGCAGGCACAGAGCTGCCTCCTTGGGCAATGCTGCTCTTTTCAGAGGGAAGGATCCTGCTTTCTTTGGGCACAGCAGGCTGCTGCTTTCCACCTCTATCCCTTCACGAACCTCCACCTAGAGATGGCAGAGATGGAGATTTTCTTTAGAAAAACAAAAGTTACAGATATAGTGCAGAAACAGCTGAGAGTCCGGAAGACCTCCTGAGCCAAAGTAACCTCGTTCCTTCCCTTTACTTACTTGGACAAGGAGCCCCAGGGAAGGGAAAAAGGGTGCAGAGGCTTTGACATGAGGCCCAAGCAATGAGACTGCCCCAGCCTGCAGGTCTGCTGAAATGCCAGCTGTCCTGGCTGCGCAGGCTCTGCAGCAGCAGTCCAGGCTCCACAGCTGCCTTCACAGAGCACTGAGGGCTGGGTGCCACGGGCAACCTGGCCCTGGGCACATCTTCACCCCTCGTAGAGCCAGGGGCCCAAGAGCTGTCAGACTTCCTCAGGTCAAGCTATGGAGGCTTTGCGGCCCTCACACAAAGGCACCCAAGAGACGCGGGTATTTATTATAAGGGTCTTGCACTCGTTCTACATGGCACCGCAATCATTTAGGAAAAGGAGGGGGCACTACAGCATTTGCTGAGCAGGCCAGCACTAACAGCATTTGTGGGAGGCGGAATTTGTGGGAGAGGAGAGGTACCAGGAGGTGAACCCACACCCAAAGTCTCCCAAAAAAGCCAGGCGCATTTATGGAAGCCTTCGCATCCATACATAGCCTCAGCTCATCCACTTTCAGCTGCTTTCACAGAGGGCTCACGATGTTGGCAAAGATGTTGACAGGCACAGGGACACACCCTGGCATCCTGCCTCCACCCTCAGGGGCTCTCGCACTGCACTGGGAACCTCCAGGAGTGGAGCAACCTAGAAAGAAAGAAAGAATTGGAGTGTTACTGTCAGTTCTGCTGGCCTTACAGAGTCTCAGCAGGCAGGGACAAATGTCTCCCCTCCATGCTGAGCTGTATTGGTGAGAGCCTGATCAAAACTTCCCTGGAAAAGGACCCAAGACACCTCATCTACTGGCACCTGCCTTGAGCAGGGCGTTGGAGCCCTACCTCCACATCTCCCCCATTGCAGCCTCAAGGAATCTGCTCTTCTGAGACTCTTGCCAAAGGGATCAGCGGCTTTGGAGATGCCACCTCCACCGCTCACCAAGGACAGGTGTCTCAGTGCCACCCATCGCCCTCAGAGGCCTGACTTCTCGTGAGGTGGCATCTCCCCTGTCTGCAAGGGTCTGCGTAGGCACAAAGTGGAGAAATGGCTCTGACTGCTTTCATTAACTACCCGTCTCTCTGAGGGATCGGAATGGATTAGGGTCTGGGATGGGAAGATGCAATGTGGGTCCAGCTGCAACACAAAGCCTTTAAGGAGGGAGAAGATGACTTTCTCCAGGGGAGTCAGTAACATTCCAAAGACTCCGGGAAGCATCAAGACCTTCCGAAACTGCAAGCCTGAACCTCAGCTGACAGAAACCACCAAACTGCGAGCAGCCCTGCCTCGCACCAGGATGCTCCAAGGAAGCAACACGGTCACCAACAGTCCTCACCCAGGTCTCCCAGAAGGACACCGTGATGGCAGGCTGGGCTCTGGGAGCAGAGCACTGCTCTCTCCAGCCACCTCCAACCATGCTGAGCAGCAAAACACTGGGGCCACCACCTGGCTCCACCACAAGGCACCCCGCACTCTGACACGCTGCTATCCCTGCACCTCACAGAGGGTTGGAAGCCAACACGCGCCTCTGCATCAGCAACACACAGGCCACAGCTCCACACATGGCAGCACACAGGGCACCCCCAAGCGCCCCACAACACACAAAGCCCAACTCTCCAGTCCTTCCGTTCCCTTCTAGGCCTCCAAGGCCTTGCAACAGGCACTGCCTCTGCACATCCACTCACAGCCCGGGGCCTGCTCACTTCCCACCTCCAGGACACACAGAGCAAGTGCTCTCACAGCAGCTGATCAGGCCAGCCCTTGCCTCTCTCTTGTGCCTCAACTCCTCTGAACTAGAAATCTCTTTGAAAATGTGGCTGATACATTTTTTTTTTTGGGGGGGGGGGTGACACTCCTTCTGTCTCCTCCAACAGCCTTTGCGCCCATTCTCCAATGATTGCATATGTGGACAGAAAATCAGAGACCTCTAATCTGTTACAGTTCCAAATGTGTCACAAAAGCAGGTGCACACCTCAAAGACAGAGACAGCATTCAGACTTGGCAGCAAAATCTCACAAGCTCCCTGCTGGTTTGGCAGGGGCAAGTTCTAAAGCACACACACCCTAGCAAGAAGAGATTACTAACACCACTGCTCACACCACCACTAGATGAATTTAGCAGCCTCAAAAGTCTAGCTCGACTCCCTAGCTGACCAGGAGGAGGTTGCAAGCTTCTACTTAGCAACAAGTGGAAAGTCCAACTCCATGTCCACGTTCACCACAGAACATCATCCGCACATTAAACGTAGCAGTACTAACTCATGATGACGGAGTGGAATAAAATGTGTGCCAGATGATGTGGAACATCTACTTCTGCTTGATTAATGAGTTGCATTTCTGTATTGCTGTGGAGCTCTGCAGGGCTCAATCCCTCCTCTGAGCACACGCAACAAACCCAGAAGTGACCTCACCACCATGCTCAGAGTGCAGCAAAACACCCATTACAGACCAGTTACTAACCCAAACTAAGATTAGGTTTTGCCTAGGGAGTCTCTACACGTAGACCATAAAACTTAGGATTTGGAAAAAGGCCTGCAAGCAACTATTGGCAACATTTTTGAAAAAGATGATTTCAAGGGAGGAGCAATTATGAGGCTGAAGACAGCAGGGCCTCATGTCCAGGCAGAGGGAGAAGCCTTCCCGCAACTCACAAGTCTGGTTCCTTCCCCAATGCTGAACAGACCAAGCAAATCCTCCACACATCCAGGACAATCAGCATTCTCCTGTTTTATGCCCTGACAACTGGAGACACGCGGAAGGACTCAGGCCAGGGCATCTCAGCTGGTGAAACCAGCAGAGCCACAATTCAGCAACTCTCCACCCTGACCTAGGAGCATGGAAATAACAACGGCAAGTGCAAGCACTGGCCGTTCATCCACTTTCAAGGCCCCTGACAAGCAAAACAGCTCCCACTTACAGAGCTGCTCTGGAAACACCCTTCAGGCTGCTGCCAGGGTCACAGGTCTCGGGGCAAAGCAAGAGACCTGGAGCAAAAACAATGGCTGAGGCATGGCGTGACATGCGGGGACAGCCTCTCTCAGAGCCACTTGGAAATGCCGTTTTCACAACAAAAGAGACCATTGGGAAGGGCCCCTCGTGAGGACACCAGCAGCCTGCTCACACTTTGCCCAGCAGCTCCCAAACGCAGCTCGGAGCAGCACCTGGGGGCTGCGGTGGCAGCAGCAGCTCAGGGAAACACTTTAACATGGGTCTCCGACCACCGGCAGGGGCAAAGCTTCCTGCCCCCAAACCCCAGCAGCCGCCCCGGCCCAGCTGCTCGGGGCAGGCCGCCACATCTGGCTGCAGGGCAGCTCCCTGCTCTGTCCCCGGTCGCTCTGTGCCGTGCTCATGGCCCCCCCAGCCCCTGCTGCAGCTCCTGCAGGAAAGCAGCCCCGGGGCCAGCACTACTGCCCCCGCCCCAGCGGGAGGGCACCCGCCAGCAGCTGAAGGCGCCCGCAGCCCCGCCAGCCCTGCTCACACCCGCTCCCTCCCTCCGGCTTGGCTCCTGCTCCATTTTCACGGCTCGTTTTCCACATGCTGCACCTCGATTGGCTGACAGAGCTGTCAGTCAAACCCTGCCCCGCCTTCCTCCCCTTGCTGGCCAATTGGAGGGCAGCACTGGGGGCGATGCCATGGCAACATGGCAGCCCTGTGTGACCCCATGGGCGGCTCCTCCCCCTCCCCCGCGGTGAGGCGCCATGTTGTGGGCGGCAGTGCAGGGCAGCGCGATGCGTTGCAGGGCCTGGGGGCAGCGTGGCCCCATGTGGCTGGGCAGTGTGGGGCCCTGGGGCACGGCCATTGCCCTGCCGGGGCTGGGTTCTGCCTCAGGGGCCCTGCGGGGCTCCTGGCTGCCCTGCGCCTGGGGCTGTGCCAGGTGCGGGGGAGCAGCCCCCCCCCCCCCCAGGGCCTGTGCTGGTCCCGACCCTGGTGCTGTCGTGGGGGCCCTGGGCATGGCTGGGGTGCCAGAGCCAGTGGGCAGTGTCCTGCTGCCCCCAGTGCAGGGCAGGACAGATCCCTGTCACCCCTGGGGCTCCGGCAGCCCCGGGGTTCGGCAGCCCTCGCACTGCTCCTGGCAAGGCTGGGCCACGGCCAGGCAGGGACTGCTCTCTGTGGGGCTGGGCTGGGTCCTGGGGGTCGCTCTGGAGGGCTGAGGAGTTCTGAGGGCACGGGGCAGCCAGGGGCAGAGCAGCTGTGGGCCTGCCAGTGCTGGGCAGCAGAGGTGTGTGGCCGGGAGGGGGCTGGGGCAGATGGCCCTGCTGGACTCCCCCCAGCGCTGCCCCCCACGGCTGAGAGGAAAATGCTTTGTGTCAGCAGGGACTTGTGGGGTGGCAATGGCACCCCCACCTGGTTCCAGGCTGCTCCCCCAAACAGGCTGTCTTTTGGGTGCAGAGTTTTGACCCCCATTTGCAGAGCAACAGGGGCTGTGGTATCGTGAGGACAACATCTCTGAGCCCAAAACATGCTCTGCCAAGTTGGAAACATAAAAAGATCCAGGGGGAAGGAGCAGAGGTTCTCCCAAACAAGTAGATGCCTTGGGGTTGTTACACGGTGAAGGATCCATTTCCAACATGGGCCCTTCCAGCAGTCTCTTGAGAGGCCCACAGGAGCTACAGGACACCCCAGCCTCCAGGACACAGGACCTCTTTCCTGTCAGAGCCAGACCCCAAAGGGGGATCCACTCCCAGGGAAACCTCGACCTGGATTTCCCCCTGCCATGAGGGGATGGAGCTGGCCCCAGAAGAGCCATGGGGTTCAGGGCAACTGCAGCTCCAGGACCCAGAATTCCTGGCTGGCACATTGTCCCCTGAACCAGGCAGGACCCTCAGGCAGGGCTCTTGTGGCAGCCCCCAGCACTGTCCAGTCACCCCCACAGCCCAGGACCCACAGCCATTTTTGGAATTAGCACTCTGTGTGCAACACCTCGGGAAGGAGCTCCCGAAGCCCTTACCCTTGGTGGAGAGCCACAGGAGCTTTGGGAACAAGGAACTGTGGTCCAGGGTGATGGTCTCAGTCCAGCAGTCCTCCATCTCGCTTGTCCCTTTGTGCTCAACTTGCCTGTCCGACCGGGGAAAAAGGACGTTCTTCCCATCTCGTCACCCAAAACTCCTCTCCAATGTGTCCCTGCTCCTCTGCCTGTCGGTGAGGGGCCCCAACATGGCCCTGCTGCCTCCTGTCGCCACTCCATGCCGTAGAGCAGCTCTGAAGGGCAGCAGTGGGAAGCACGTAAGCAGTGTCCAGCAGTGCCCAGGCCTCGCAGGGAAGTGAGGACTCTGCCATGGCACCGGGGAGACCTCCCTGTGATGCGGCACATCCCACTGTGACCTCAGCTGGTGTCATCTTGGGGCTCAGTAGGTCAGCGCCATGGAGATGGCACAGACCAGGAGAGAGCAGAGAGATTTCCCCTCATGTCCTGGAAAGTGGCCATCTCCCTTCAGTTCCCAGTTATGTTCCAAAGCTGCTGATAAATCCTTCTGGAACGTCTCCAGACAGTGCCAAAGACTGTGAAATATCTCAAATGGGGCACTGGAGAGGTCACTTCTGCACCCCTGCACAGACAGGTCTCTGCACTGGGCACAACTGTGTAGTAACCTGGAGTCTGGGAGTTGGTTTGGGGTTTGGGATTTTTCAAAGACAGAATCAAAGTCATGTGGGATAAAACAGCACAACGTATGGCCATATGCTGAGATGCTTTGGTGAGCCTCAAAACTGGTAATTACTGTGGGTTGCTCTTTTTGTAGAAGTAGGATGTAGGACAGTTTGGGACAGGATGCAGCCTTCCTCCTTGAGGCACCAAAGCAGGCTCTTTGCTTTTAAAAGTCTCCAGAAAGGTTTCTTGGTCTGCGGTGCTTGAGATAGAGATGATGCACCAGAAAAGAGCAAACATGCCCTTAACACACATCATCTGGAGGGCTTTTTCTGCGACCCTGGTCCCTACTAGGCTCCAAAGCCATGGGCAGGGCCAGGTAGCAAATTTGGGGAAGTTTTCCCATTTCCTGTGAATTTTGCCCAGCTTCCCTTTGGGTTGAGCCTGGGGAAAGCTGTTTTTCCTCTCTGGGGTTCAGTGGATCCTTGGGCTTCTCAGCATGACCTCGAGGCAGCGCTTCTCCCCTGGGTACAGTCCCTGACACTCTGGACCTGCCCTGGGACCCTAGCTCTCTTGGGGCTGTACAGCTCTGGCACCCGGATCCTCCCACCACAGGCACCCCGGCTTTCCTGAGGGGGTTGTACAGCCCTGGCTCCCTGCGTGTCCCATCGTTTTGACCCTGGGCTTCTCAGGACATGCCCACACACTGCAGGGCTACTGTCCAGGCTCCGGTGCAGAGCCTGGAAGGCAGTGCAATGCCTCCGGACCTGCATTTGGGCTCATTCAGAAATTTGTGAGGTGACCAGCTCCCAGCACTGCAGCTGCTGAAGCTTGAGAATGTCCCTACAACCAGCCTTCCTGCTCTTCCTTGTCTCTGCACAGTCCTGGGACAACTCTTGCAGAAGGGAGGCTCCATCCTCCTTGAATACTTTCAGAGACGGGGCTTTCCAATCACTGCGAAAGGAAGGACTTGTCTACCTCTTTGGGTTGCTCATTTGGCCTGTGGCACCCCCTCTATGGTGCTGTGAGCCCCAGCTCTGTACCCTGGGGTCTGCCCTTTCTCTCTCCCGTCTCCTGTGTGTCTGCCCAAAGTCTTCTCTATGCACCAAGGGCATGGCTTCAAATGAGAGAAGTGTTGCTTCAGAGAGCTCACTTGAAGCTGTGACACACTGTGGAGCTGAAGGCCTGACGGAGGCTAGTCTGGGACATGGCTGTGCCCACCACCCCCTCCTCCTCTGGGCCTGAGCACCCAGGAAGGTCCCAGGAAGGGTTTGGTGTGGGTGGGATGGGTTTCCCTCAACATGTCCCGAGTCTGGCATGGGTGTCTCTGAGTGCCCAGGAGAATCCCTCCTGCAAATTGAGGTCAGACCTCTGCACCCAAAAGACAGCGTGTTTGGGGGAGCAGCTTAGAAACAGGTGGGGGTGCCATTGCCACCCCAAAAGTCCCTGCTGACCCCAGAAATTTTTCTCTGAGCCGTGGGGGGCAGTGATGATGAGGTCACTTCTGAGTGATTACCTCATTGGATAGCAGCAGAGCGGTGGCTGGAAAGGTGCTTGTGAGGTCACTTCCAGCTGAACAGTTGATGGGGCAGCAGCAGGTCCACAGCTGGGACATGTGCTTTGGAGCTCAATTCTGCCTGAGCAGCTGATAGGTCAGCATTTCGCTCCTGGCTGGGGAAGTTATAGTGAGGTAACTTCTGTATCAGGGGGTTGTGGGCCAGTGACAGGCACGTGGCTGTGAAGGTGACTCTGAGGTCTTCTCCTTCTGAGTCCCTGATAGGTCAGCAGCAGGCAGATAGGTGTGGACATTGATTGGGAGGTCTCTTTTGCCAGAGTACCTGATAGGCCAGCAGTAGGAAATGGCTGGGGAAATTATCTTGAGGAAACTTGTGACTCTGAAGCCCATAGTCCAGCAGCAGGCACGTGCTGGGGGTATATGCTTGTGAGGTCGCTTTATCTGAGCAGCTGCTAGGGCAGGAGAAGGCACATGGCCTGGATGTTGGTGGTGAGGTCACTTCTGGTTTTACTGAGTGTGCCCGGAGGAGGGATTGATGCCTGCAAAGTTCTACAGCAATATAGAAATGCAACAAATAAATCAAGCATAAGTAGATGATAATATTCCACATTATCTGATACAAATGTTATTGCACTCCGTCATCATGAGTTCATAGTGCTAGGTTTCAAATGAGGATGGTGTTCTCTGGTAAACGTAGACATGGAGTTTGACTTTGCAGTTCTTACAACCTGCTATGGGTGGCCAGGGAGTCCAGCCTGAATTTTTATGTTGCTAAATGAATCTAGCACTGGTGTGAGTAGTGAGGTTAGTAATCTCAGATTTCCAGTGTCTGTGTGCTGTAGAAATTATGCCCCGTCAAAACCCCAGGGGTTGTGAGATTTTCCTTCACGGTCTGAACAGCATCTCTATGCTTTGATTCCTCGACGTGGGAACTGAAGAGGACCTGGGCTGTGAGTGGCTGTTCAGAGGAAGCTCCTCCTGCAAGGCCTTGGAGGACTAGAAGCAACAGGATAGTCTGGAGAGTTGGTGTTTGTGTGATTTGGTGCCCTTGGGGGTGCCCTGGCTGCTGCCATGTCTGGTACTGTGCCCTGTGTGTCCCTGAGACACAGGCACATGTTGGTTGGCAACCCCCTGTGGGGCATGGGGCAGTGGGTGCAGTGTGTCACAGTGGTGGGGGGGTGGCCTGTGTTGGGGACGGGTGTGGCCCCAGTGTCTGTGTGCTGCACGTGGGAGGAGATGTCTGGAGAGAGCAGTGCTGTGCGTGGGAGTGCCGCCAGGATGGAGAGATTGGGAGCACTGCGAGGTGAGGAGGTGCCTTGGCTCGCAGGGCCCAGGCTGCCCTGGTGGCGTGAGCCAGGGATGCTGGCAGCCTGCTGCCACCTGTGCGCTGAGGTTCAGGCCTTGCGTTTCCTCAGCTCTTGCCAGGATGTGCAGGCAGGATCCAGACTAAAGGCCAGGGAGTGTTTCTGCTTGCTCTGAGATGAAAACCTAGCCTGCTTTTTCCCTGCTTTCATCTCATTTGCTTTTCCTAATGAGAGCTTTCATCTGCAGCAGTGTTTGCTGAGGGAGGAGGAGGCTGTGGGCGTTGCTCATTGCCAGCTAGGCGTTAGCTTGCCGGCAGCTCTTTGGAGGACTGAAGGCCTTGTGGAGAGGTCTTTGGAGATGGGCAGGTATGTTCTTGGGAGATGAATTGAAAGGGTCTGATGCCTTCCGTTGCATTGGCCTTTGAAACCACTTCTCCCAGATATGCCTACTACAGTGAGTAGTGATGCTCAAGCACTTGCCCGCAAATCAGCAGGAAATACTTCATGGATCATAGCTGAGAAGCAGCTTGCAACGCTAGAGTTGTTTTATGCAAATAACTTGCAAGCCCCCTCAGAATGATGTCTCTCACCTTTCCACATGCTCCTCTCTTCTCTAAGGCTGTCATTTCTGACCTGACAGGTCAGGTGTCCAACTCAGCTGAGCACCTTTTGCACTGTGTCCCTGATCTGGTTGAGGCCTGCAGGTTCTGGAGCTCCTGCCTGATCAGCTCAGGCACAGCCTGGGCATTAGCTCACTCGTGGACTCTTCTTTGCAAGTGAACCCCTCTGAGATGAAATCGCAAGTGTGGATCTGAGGCTGATTTGGACAAAGGTCCCCTGTTGTCAGTGAGGTGTGGATAAAACAAAGTGAGGGTCAGTTCCTTGTAGGGTGGTGCAGGGCTGTCCCAGCAGGCCTTGCACAGTCCAACTCACCCACCCATCCTCCAACTGTACATTGGAGCCTGCAGAATGACTCCTTCTTGGTATCACACTATAAAAAATAAAACATTTCTGGCTGGTACTAATACATCATGTGCCATTTTAGAAATGTTGATCTGGCAAAGGAAGCCTCCAGATAATGTCCATGGTGTCTCTGGTCCACAGGGGCAGCACGCTGGGCTCACAGGAGACCTAGGTGAGGAGCTGTGTGCTGCTTGGTGGCAGGTTTGCCCCAGAGGGCTAGTCCTGAGCAGGGTGGTCATGAGCCATGCCTGCATGCCTGCCGGCTGTGGACTGGTGTGGTGGCTGCAGCAGAGGTGCCCTCACAGTCAGCACCCAGATGGGTCCCTGTCACCTGTGTCACCCCTTCCCCTCTCCAGGGCAATCATTTCTGCTGGGTGGACTCTCTGAGGCACTGGGTGACATCCCAAAGCCTGCTGGCCAGCACATCTGCTGAGGGCCAATCAGGCAGCTGCAGTGGAGGTGACCTGATAATCAACTTTGCAGCCATGTCTCCTCTACCTGCCTCTCCCCATCCTCCCTGCCCATATATCATCTCTGGTAGTGGGATGAGAGGTGGTGTGATTCTCTGTCCTCAGAATGCCTCTACCAGAACCCAGCCCATGAGGTTCCTGTACAAGAGGTGACCTCACCATCAACACTGCACATTTCTACTGATTTTCTCACACTTCTATGATTTTCTCCCCTGCCCCTCTTCTGAGTCATCCTCTCTTCTGAGCCTCACATTCCACTTCCCAGTCATGTCCCCTTTGCTGGCACCTCCCTCTCCCCTATCCCCACGGAATTACACACACATGATGGTACAACTCACATGGCAGGCTGAAAATGGACTCCTGGGGAAGGCAGGCTGGGATGGTGAGGAGGTGCAGGTGTGCCCTCTGCAAGGGGGTGGCTGGAATGTACAGGGCTTTGCCTTGGAGCGGGTGAAGAACCGGTTGAGACCGTGTAGTAAGGACAAGAGGACACACCAGTGTGGGTGACATTCTGGTAGTGTTTGCTAACGGCCGCCTGAGGAGGGAAGGGGAGCAGCTGAAACCTTGTGTAGGCAGCTGGGGGAAGCCTCATGGTCACAGATCCTGGTTCTCACAGTGTAGTTTAACCACCTTGAAATCTGCTGGCAGGGCAGTCGGCCCAGGCACAAGCAGTCCAGGAGATTCCTGGAGAGTGCTGAAAACAATTTATTGGCCCAGACAATCAATGAGCCACCAACGGCTGGACGCTGTCAGTCACAAGCATATAACGTATACATATATATATAAACATGTGAACTCACATAGAGTAATTTCTGTAGTGCATGCATATGGTGCTACCAATCAAAAAGAAAGCAAATATTCATTAGAATTGATAAAGAATATTTGAAATTCTGAAAATGAAGATTTTTTTTTTCAGTTCTTGCAAGGAGCTATTTTTTGCATAGATTTCACCCAGTGATGAGAACTTTACATTCAGGCCCTTACAGACACATATAGAAGCCATTCCTGCCTGAGATGCCCTGTGCAGCTGTGTTGCCATGTGGCGCCAGGAAATGTGACCCAGGAACTATAGGAGACTTTTTGGAGCATTAGCTGGTCACCAGGAGAAGCGTCTCAAGACCTCTCAGTGGGACAACGTTTTTCTTTCCATTGACTAGAAAGGGAAGTCCAGACGACTGGGTTAGCCAGAGACATCTGCACAGAAGGGGTCTGGCATCGGGTGAAATAATTCCCATCCCTGTTGTTGCCTCAAATGGAGTTGCACTTCATGACCATGCAGGGAATGAAAAGGGTTTGTGGCTAGATGTGTAGGGACTCTTTTAAGATGTCAGTGTAACAGAGGTACGTTGAGATTTGTGCAATTTCGGCCATCGAAAAATAGAGCATTTTCACTGAAGCTGATCAGGCTGCTTTCCTCTATCGGTTGTGGGAGCTAAACACCTCATGGTGCGACTTGCTGTGTGCAAAGAGCAAGGAATGTAAAGGAAGATCGTGGACAGGGAGTGGATTGAGGGCAGTGGACTTGTGCAAGACACAGAACTCTCATTTTTAATACTGTAGGCCTTATTATAGAAGAAATCTTTAGAAACTGTCAATAAAAAAGAAACAAGAAAGAAATTAGATAATTATCTAAAATAAAAAAAAAGAGATTTGTTACACTTTTCAGCATTACAAACTTCTTTGTGTTCTTAATTTTCTTATTATCATTGTGTTCTTATTTTCTTCTTTTTCTACTTATCTTTTTTGTCTGGTTCTTTTTTGAAACATTGGTCTTTTGGGGAGATTCTCTTCTTTCTTTTTTTGAAAGGGAAAGTGATTTTCAGAGCTGGGGTTGGATGCAGTCACAGGGTCATGGATGGCTGTTGCCATTGCAGGTGCCCTGCTCCCCTCTGCCCAGCCTCCCTCTGCAGCTCCGAGGGGCTCCAGTCTCCCACCAGTCCCCTGTGAGAGCTGCCAGGCCCAGGCAGGTCCCTCAGAAACACTGGGGCCTCTCCAAGTGCCACTGGGTGCTCATGGTTGGACAACTGAGCTCTGCCTGGAAAGGTGAAGAACTGTCTCAACGTTTCAAAAACAGGAGCACACTTTCCTCAGCTCAAATGATTGGCTAATTTTAATGTCAATGTTTTCCTATGTTGAAATAGTGAAAATCTTCAGGAAGGGTATGAATCTTGGGAGAAGAAATATTAATGTGCCCTTGACCTAGTGTTTCCACTGCTCTGTCTATTAGTCTGTGAATGTAATCTCACTGATCTCTCACGTATTTCCACATGTCCTGATTAAATTGGTCATTTCTAAAGGCATCTTTGCATCAGACTCTCTGGGCATATGCACTTTCCATAGTTTCCCAGTTTTCCTTTTCCCCTTGCTCTTTATCCTTTCATATACCTCTCTGGGAGGTCTTCTGGGAATCTGAAGCTTGCCTCATCTTTCTGCAGTCTCCTTGTCTCTTTAGCCAGCTCCTTTGTTGTGTTTCCTGTTTATCCCTTCCTATCTATCTGTGGAAAGCATTTCAAGGAAGGTTATGCCTTGTGCACAGTGGACCTCACTGGAGGCAGCGTGGACTTACCATAAAGTTGAGGAGTGCTTTTTTGTACCTTTTATTAAACTGTTCCAAATTATGATTTGTTTGTTTGCTCTTAAGAAAAACCCTTCTGTGTCTGCTTGCAGCTAGTTCTCTAAGGAAAGCAGGTGGGAATTGGTGCACATGAGCTGTACCATTCAGCTACAGCCTTGAGTAGCAAGAGGTTCGATTTTCACAAGAGTGATGTGAAGTCCCCAGTGACTAATGAGGGAAATGGCAGGGCTGGGGAGCTGGGGAGGAAGGTTCTCCATACATGTCTCCTACGAAAAATACTGCTTTGCCTCCATGCCCTGACTTCATTAGGAGACACTGTGGGTCAGTATGAATTGGGGAATGTGGGTATGACTTTTGCTGCAAACTGAAGAATCAAGAAAGCTTAAGAAGCAGACATCTTTCTTTTTCAGGTGCTCATTGAAATCTTCCTTTTGTAAATACACTCCTGCAAACTTTCCAATTAGCAAAACAATAATTGAAGTGCTGAAGAAAATTATGGAAAGAGGCATGGCTCCTTAGGGTTTTTTTTGCATTTTAATGACCCCTTGGCTGTATTTGGTACTGAGCCCATGAACCTCAGATGCTTAGAAGAGGTTGAAGAAACTTCTCAAGAAGGAAATCCCAATTTTCTTGGAAAGATAATGAGTCCCACTGAGGGCCATAATCAAGAAAGTCTCCCCAGGGGCTGATTAGAGCCGAAAGTTGGAGGCACTCGTTGCAGGTAGGCAAAGGCAATGTGAGCGTGGCTCTGATGCCAAGTCAACCTCGATGTGTGTTATCAAGCAGAGTGACCAGGCAGTGACAGCCAGTCCCTGGGTAGGGTGATGCTTTCCATCATGCATTGCTCAGGGCTCTTCTTGTGGGCAGTGTGTGGGTAGGGTGCACAAGGCTAAGTGCAGGAACATGATACGGCACCTCCTGGACTCCCAAGGGACAAGGAGGCAGCAAGGCCACAGTGCTTTAAGGAATGGTGTCTTCTTGTGGGCCTCGGTGGCAGAGACACCAGCCATAGCCAAAAGGACAAAGACCTAGCTGTGTTGGGAGCTTTCAGCCTTGGCAGTGCCCTCAGCCATCTCCACCACAGGCTGTGCTATGTTTTCCCACACCTGTGCCTCTTTCCCTGCAGCCTGTACACACCCAAGCTGTTTCCCCACCTTGCTCTCACTCTCCTGATGTCTTCCTGTCCTCCCTTGCTTTTCCTTGAAACACAAAGGCAGGGGCTGATCCCAGACTCCCTCTGGGTGACCTGTTGCACCTCAGCACTGCCCTAGGAGTGACATTCTTTTGACCTGAAGTCCAGTCTGAACCTCTCAAGATGCAGTCTGTGGCTCTTTCCCCTTCGCATGCTGTTTCCCTATACTAAGAAAAGCTCTATCATCTCTGAAACCACCCTTCAAGCAGTCACAGGCTCCTCCTATACTGCCCTTTGCCTCCACTTCAGCAGGCTAAAGAAGCCCAGGTCGCTCAATCTCTCCTCATGAATGTGTTTTTTTCCACTTAGGCACAGGACTTGACACTTCTCTTGTAAATCTTCATGAGGTATCTGTTGTCCAAATCAAAAAAAAAAAAAAAAAACAAAAAAAAACAAAAAACAAAAAACCCCCTAACAAACAAAACAAACCACACCAGCGCCAATGAGTTCAGGATGAGCAGGGGTGGGGTGGGCTGTATGGGACAGGATCAGGGTGGTAAAAGGGACAGAGTTAGAAGACATGGGAAAAAAAAAAACGAGGCAATTCAAAGTGAAGCCAAGGATTGATCATGTCTGTCTTGGGGATTCCTGCCAAGAAGCCCTGCATCTGAATAATTCTGAGTGGAGGAGGACAAGAAGGCTGGCCTGCTTCCACTGTCACAGACAACCTGCGTGCTTTCCCTGACATCCACAAGAGAAGATCGAGAGTGGGAAGAATGATGGACTCCTTCAGGGTGGAAGGGACCTCACAAAGGTCTCCAGTCCAAATTCCTTGCTCCCAGCAGGGTCAGCCCTGGGGTCAGACCCAGTTGCTCTGGGCTTCATCCAGTCTGGTGTTGGCAGCATCCAAAGGAGGAGACTGTGCAGCGCTGTCTGGGCAACAAGTTCCAATGCTTCCTCACGAAGCAAGTGCTCCAGCTCCCCGACTATTGTTAGGGCCCTCAGCCGGACTCGCTCCCAGTTATCCACCTCTGTCTTGTTCTGGGAACCCAAACCTGGATGCAGGGTTCTAGATGGTGTCTAATGAATACTGACTAGAAGACCATCACCATTTCCCTCCACCTCCTGCCTGTGCTCCTGCTCATGCAGCCCACGATGCTTCTGGCCTTCTTTGCTGCCAGGGAACACTGCTGGCTCGTGTTTTGCCTCCTGTCCCCCAGCACCCTTACGTCCTTTTCCACAGAGTGCTCCCCAGGCCCTCAGGCCCCAGCCTGTGACACTGTGGGGTGTTGGTTTATTGCAGGTGCAAGACGTGGCATTTGTCCTTGTTGAATTCCATGAGGTTGCTGACAGCCCATTCCTCCTGCCTCTCTAGGTCCCTCGCAACGGCAGTCATCAAGCATATGACTGTCCCCCACACACCCCCACCTCCACTTAGCGGTCATCTACAGGCATGATGAATGTTGCTTCCTCAGTGTAACTAATGCAGATGATAAACAGGACAAGTTCCTGGAGAGACCCTGTGGTGCTCCACTTCCCCCCACCCTCCGGGAAGAGCACTACCCATTCACCACTGCCCTCAGAGCCTCTGGTCATCCAAGCAGCTTTTTACCCATCCTCTTGTCTGCTCTTCTAGACTGTAACGTTTTAACATGCATGCAAGAATATTGTGGGAGACAGTGTCAAACACCTTGCTGAAGTCTAGGTAAAGGACATTTACCACACATCTGAGCTGCCCCTTCCCACAAAAGGCATCCTCCCTCCTCATCTTCTCTGACAGTCTCTCCTGAAGACATTGTACCCTACAAGCATCACCCTCCAGTCATGTGAGTGATCCCACCACATCTCAGTCATTCCAGTGATGTTTCACACCTGTGAAAGCTTGTACATCTCCATCTGCTCCTGCCTCTACCCCAGGCTGCATGCATTTGCATATATTAGGGCTGAAAAGCATCAGCTGTGGCACAGAGAACAGACTGGTTGTGGTGAAACCTGTTACCAAGAGCCAAAGACACTGTGTGTGCAATGGCCCCACTTCAGAGCAGAGCCATGCTGGCCTAGATAGCAGGTGGCAATGTAATGGTGAAAGGAGGTTCCCAATGAGAGGGCAAAGCCTGCAGTGCCCAAGGCCAGGGAGAAACAGAGCTGGGCCACACAGGAATGGCAGGAAAGGGCTTGTAGCAGCTTGGGGCCTATGACAGAGGTGAATCAATCTCCAGGCAGGAGAAGGTGCCACTGAAGAAGTCCCTGGCACTGGGCAGCCTGTGATCCAGGCACCCTGAGGACATCATTAGCTCAGTCTTGTTCATATCATCTTGGGGGGTGAGAAGAGGTTCAGTCAGAGAAGAGCAAGAAGGATTTGAGAGTGCAGAGACTAGGGCGGAGACCTTGGTGTGATGTGCCTCCCATTTATGCAGCACGCTTGAATGCAGTCGGGGTGGACTTTGCCTAAAGGCAGTGGTGGGATTCAGTTGTCTGGGCACAGGTAGGAAAGCCTGAGATAACCTGGGTTGTTTGCCAGCAACCAGTCCAAAGGGGCATGGTTTTCCCATAGGTCCCATCCATGCGGTTGTGCTAAAAAACCCAGGCATCTGGCATGGCCCCGCCAGCCTATTTCTATGTCATTACATCAAGTGTCTGCACTGAATTACATTAGCAGTTTGCACTGTAGGCATCTCCATGTGTCTCAGCACCATAGTGAGGGGTGCTCTAACAGTAGTGGGCATCTAGTGTCATTTGAGATGGCCAAGGAAATTCTCTACCTGGCCCCCACCTCATGCTCTAGAAGGATGTGGGTCTCCCAGTTGCTCCATGAGAGCAAGCAGACACGGGCACATGCCTGGGACCACCTCTGTCTCTTCCAATCTCATCAGAAATTTGTGTGTGAGCAACTAACTCCCACCCTCCATCGCCAGTGATTATAACCAGAGTTTAGACAAAGAGCTCCCATGCAGACATCTATGTTATGCTCACTTCAGCTTGGGAAGGGGAATCCCACCTGCTGTGTTTTTGTGGAGTTCATGGGAGTTTGCTGAATCCCACTCCAGTCAAGGGACTTCCAAACCAGAATGAGGTGCCCACATTGACTCATCTGATGTAACACCTGAACCAAGTGTCAATCAGCTCCATTCTTGCTCCTTTCTACATGTCCTGCCTAGTTAAGAGATGGGAATCAGGGCTTCCAGAGTGGGACATTTCCACCTCTTGCAAATAACCATCCTCTGATGAAACAATCTGTAATGATGGAATGAGTCTTCCTTTAGTGCTTAGAGAGGGACCATCAGTGATTATTTTAGTTTATTGGAGTGAACATTTCCCAGGAGGAGAGAGCACAAGGGACAGAAATTCATGAGCTCAGCTGGGCCTTTGTTCCAGCATGGGGACAGGCTCCAGGAATGGAGGGAGTTTATGGCAAGCGGGCAGCACTGCCCAGAGACAGCTGTGTGCAGGAGCAGCTCCTCTGCAAAGAGCAGCAGGGCTCTGGGCACTGCCTGCTGCTGCTGACATGAGAGGAGACAAGACAGTGAGAAGTGCAAGACAGTGTGGAGTGGGAGGAGAGAGGAGAGCACATTGTGGGAGAAATCTTCACAGCCCCTGGCACGGTAAGTCTCTGGCTGCAGGGCAATGCTACTGAGGTTCCTGGAGGGGTCTTCTGAACCTGTCCCATCCCATAACTGATAGGCTTTTTAAGGATCACTCTCCCAGCTCCTCCAGTGCATAGGCAGATGAGGAGATGCCTCAGAGCAGGGGTTCCTTGACACAACATCACAGGGACAGGGCGTGCAGCTCCATTCTGCCAGGGGTGCCTGCAGGGTGTGAAGCCATGGAGCACACACAGGTCTGCGGAGGGCTGTGATTCAGAGCAGTGTCTGTGCACCCCAGGGTGCTGTGTGCCTGGGGCAGTGACTGTGCTGCCAGCGATGGTCAGCCCTCAGCCTGCCTGGGGAGCTCCCCACATCACTACGGGGAGAAACTCTGGGAGAGAGGAGCGACCCCCGGCAGGGCAGGTTCATTCTCCTGCTGAGAGGGTGCTGCGTGGGTCAGGGCTGCTCACAGCTCTAGCTGAAGCGCAGGATATGTGCAAGGGGGTTTTTCAGGAGGAGATCAAGAGAAGGGCTTCTTGAAAGGGAAGGAGCTTTCCTTCAGGTGTCTGCACTTTCAGGTTCCTACATTTGGCAGGGAGAATGAAGGAACAAGCTTTCTATTTTGTGAAGGAAGTGGGACTCCTAAACCTTCATTCTCAGACATTAATAGGTCAGTGAGAAACCTCAGAAAGTTGCTTCATCCCCACCTTAGTCTAAAGACAGCATCAACATCACCATCACGTTGTGGCCTCATAGGAGTTTTGTGACCTGCTCCTTAGGATGTGCATGCACAGAGATGCCCCTAGACAGTGCCCTGATCCAGGAGGTTTCTGCAGGGCAGAACTGAGCACACAGCATGTGGGATGGTGTCTGTGAGCACTGACCGGGAGAAGATGTTGGGACAGAGAAAGAGCTGCCAGCAGGGACAGCTCCAGGCAGCAGGAATGGGTGGGGAATGAGAGGGAACTGCAGGGCATGAGCCACCTCCTCTGCAGCCAGACCTCCGACAGAGGAGAGGGGCATCTCTCCTGCTCTGGGCTCATTTCATGCTGCCTGACAAAGGAGCTGAGAGCGACTCTCCTGCAATGTTGCCGTCTGCGAGGTGGCATGTCCAGCTGGGTAAGGTGAAGGCTTTCCAGAATGCCTCTCTGTCTCTCTCCTTGCCTCGCTTGGCAGCAGGATCATGGTGTTGCTCCTTGTTTCCCCTCCTGGGCATGCTGCTCCAGTTCTTGCTCTTGGGCTTTCACGGGTTGGGGGTTTTCAGCTGCAGTTCAGACACCGATGCTGCAAGTTGTGGAACAGAGGGGTCTGCATGGGAATGAGGTTGCCCCAGCCCCATTTTAACCTGTGGAGCTCCAGGAAATGCGATCTGTGGGGCTGGGAAATGAGCTGAATCTTCGTTAAGGCGTACACATCTTCACTCCTGATGGTCCGTTGACCGTTTCCCTGTGGTATCCTGCCCTCTGGAAAGGCACTGCTGCCTCATAGCAGCTCTGTGATATCTGAGCGCCCCATGAGGAAGGTGCAGAGATGCTGAGAGTATGGAGATGGTGGTGGGAAGCTGTATGCGGGCATCTGAAAAGAGCCCTGTGTGTCCTTGGCTAGAAGGGTCGTGTGGAGAGCTCCGTCAGGTGTCCGGAGAAAGGGTGAGAAATTTGGAGCTGTGCACTTTGAAAGTGGACTTGTGTGCTCTCAGCAGGGACTGGTTTCTTTCTAGGACAAAATATGAGTGTGATCATCCTCCAGCTCAAACAGAACTGCAACATCTGGGGGTTTCTTGGCTTGAAAAGTCTCTGCTAACTTCTCAATGTCTTTTCTCCTTTGCACAGACCCCTATGCCCAGAGATAGCAAAATGTCCAACAGCAGCTCCTTCAACGAGTTCCTCCTCCTGGCATTTGCGGACACACGGGAGCTGCAGCTGTTGCACTTCTCACTCTTCCTGGGCATCTACCTGGCTGCCCTCCTGGGTAACGGCCTCCTCATCACAGCCGTAGCCTGTGACCACCGCCTCCATACCCCCATGTACTTCTTCCTCCTCAACCTCTCCCTCCTCGACCTTGGCATTGTCTCCACAACTGTCCCCAAATCCATGGCCAATTCCGTGTGGGACACCAGGGCCATTTCCTTCTCAGGATGTGCTGCACAAGTATTTTTATTTGTCTTCTTGTTAGGAGGAGAATATTCTGTTCTCACAGTCATGGCCTATGATCGCTACGTTGCCATCTGCAAACCCCTGCACTATGGGAGCATCATGGGCAGCACAGCTTGTGCCAAAATGGCAGCAGCTGCCTGGGCCAGTAGTTTTGTCAATGCTGTTCTGCACACTGCTAACACATTTTCCATACCACTCTGCCAAGGCAACACAGTGGACCAGTTCTTCTGTGAAATCCCCCAGATCCTCAAGCTCTCCTGCTCAGACTCCTACCTCAGGGAAATTGGCCTCATTGTGTTTAGTCTTTGTTTAGTTTTTTTGTGCTTTGTTCTCATTGTGCTGTCCTATGTCCAGATCTTCACTGTTGTGCTGAGGATTCCCTCTGAGCAGGGCCGGCGCAAAGCCTTTTCCACGTGCATCCCACACCTGGCTGTGGTCTCCCTGTGTGTCAGCACTGTCATGTTTGCCTACCTGAAGCCCCCCTCCATCTCCTCCCCAGCTCTGGATATGGTGGTGACTGTTCTGTATGCAGTGGTGCCTCCAACAATGAACCCTCTCATCTACAGCATGAGGAACAAGGAGCTCAAAGATGCCCTGAGGAAAGTGATTTCATGGATATTTTTCAGCAGTGGTGGCATTGCCATTGCTCTCCACAAATGACTCCCCCTGTGTCCCGTACCAGGACTGAGCTTTGTTTGTTCACTTAGTTTGTATCATTACTACTATTACTGTTGTTATTATTATTTATCACCATGTTGCTACAGAAATGCTTGGATTCATTCCACCTTCACTGAGACTGTGCTGTCTCACCTGGTGCCCATATAAAGTTGTGTCTAACACTGGGTCAGAGCTGACTCCTTCACAGTGTCTTTGTAATGAAGTAGGTTCTTCCAGGTGCAGTGCCTGAAGGCTGTCCTCTTTCTCCAAAGCTGCTCTCCCTTTTGCCATGTCCCCAGCACATTTCCTTGAGACAATCTTGCCCAACCTGCATGCTGATCCTTACCCCAAAAGTCATCCTGCCAGACAAGGCTCCATGCCCAGCTGGAGGACTGGATGTCCAGCTGTGATCCCTGGGAGGATGAGCCCTCTGCTGGGTGCTCTGCAGGGCTGGCAGGGAGCATGCAGAAGTCCTGGGGCCATTTACTGGGCCTGTAGACCATCCTCCTCCCATGGCGGGACTCAAACAGGGTCTGTCAGAACAAAGATGCAGCCCAGCTTGTTGCTGCATGAGCAGAGAGGAGAAACTGCCCCAGGAATCTCCTCACACACCCAGCCTCTTGTAAGAGCTATTTCCATCACTGGCCATTCCCCATGGTCCTGGTGAGGGGTGATCTTTGAATGTGACCAGCTCCGTCTGGCTGCTGGCCTCAGTATGTGTGTGGAGGCAATGTCCAGCCCTGCCTGGCCTCTCTGTGGGCTCAGACCTCAGCAGACCATAGAGCACGGCATTCTGCTAACGCTGGGGCGAACAGGTACAGAGCTGGGCAGGGGTTGGGGACTGCTGGGAGGCTGCCAGGCAGGAGGGCCGAGGGGGACAGGGCATCAAGGGCTGTCATGGGGACCATGCTGGGGGAATATTTCCCCACCCCAGAACGCACCCTGTCCTGTGCCGTGCCTTCACAGTGGGACCGTGGGGCCACGTGCAGGGCATCAGGGCTGGGCCAGTGGAGGGATGAGGTGCAAATGGGTGCCACGACACTCCAGAAGCTCTCGATGGTTATGGAAGGGACTCGCTGCTGCTAGCAGGATCAGGGGTTTCTCAAGGGCTACAGGCACCAGCACCACCTGCCAGGACTCCCAGACCCAGCACAGATGGTCAGTGCCCAGCACTGCAGCTCGCAGTATCCCCCATCCTGTGTCACTGTCCTCTCGCAGGAGCACTGCCAGGTGCATCATTCCCTGCCCAGGTGTGAGAGGAGCTGCTGGAGGTCTTCTCTTCTCATGCCTGCTGATCCCAGCTCTGCCCTGGCACTGGCCCACAGCCTCTGCCCTGGGTCATATTATGTCTCCATACGTTCTCGTCTGAGACCATGTAGAGATCTGCAGCACATAGCTCTGCTTGCAGCTGGCCACCATGGCCGACCTGCATAGTCCCAGGAGATCCCAACAAGGCTGTGCTTGGAGGTGAGGCTGTGATTGTCCTCATTCAAAGTTGGTAGGGTGGTCTGGGTGGGGGCCAAGGGGAGGAAAGGACAAGAGACAACAAGGAGAAGATGCAGTAAGGGAAATTTCAAAGGAGTTGAAGGATAAATAAAGAAACAACCATGGTAGTTGAGTAGCACTGGGGCAGGGGACAAGAAATCTTTGAAAACTCTCCTGGAGAAAGCACCTACCAACCTGATCTAAGTGTCAAGTTAGCCCAGCTCAGAGGAGATCTTGGTCCTGGAGATCTCTGGTGGTCCCTCCCAACCCAAATCCTCTAGGAGGAAGGGGCTGGACAACCTTTTTCCCTTGGTAGACTGGAAAGGGAAGTCTGGAGAACTGGATTAGCCAAAGATGTCTGCACTGACGGGGAGTGGCCTGGGGTGAGATCAGACTCCTCCTTGTTGTCCCCCAAAATGAAGTCACTTCGTTGACCGTGGAGGGAATGAAAAGGATGTGTAGTGAGATATTTTAGGGACTCCTTTAAAAGATCATGGTAACACAACTATGTTGAGATTTGTGCAAATTCGGCCATCCAAAAGTAGAGGCCTTGGTGGCAGATGCACCAGCCATAGGGAAATGGAAAAAGACCTCCGTTCTTTTAGAGGCTTTCAGCCTGGGCAGTGCCCTCAGTCGTCTACAACGCAGGCTGTCCTAAGCTGTCCCAAGCTGTCCCAAACCTACACCTCTTTCCCTGCAGCCTGTAGACACCCAACCTGCTTCCCCACCTTGCTCTCACTGCACGATCTCCCCACCTTTACTGAAATCCCTCCGTCCTTGTTGGTGGCTCCTTGAAACACAGAGCCCGGGACTGATCACGGAGCTCCTCTGGGTGTCCAGTTGCACCACAGCACTACCTACGAGTGACGTTCCTTTTACCTGAAGTGCAGTCTGAACCTCTCAAGATGCAGTCTGTGGTTCTTTCCCCTTCTCATGCTTTTTCCCACTACCAAGAAAAGTTGCCTCATCTCTGAAACCACCCTGTCACAAGCAGTCACAGGTGACTATTGTATGGGCTTTAGCCTCCACTTCAGCAGGCTAAAGAAGCCCAGGTCCCTCAACCTCTCCATTCTGGCCATGTGCTTCAGGCCCCCAAACCCATCTGGGCAGACCTCCTCTGCACCCTCTCCAGTTCTTCCCCATTCCTACAACACTGGGCGTACCACACTGGGACACGCTATTGCAGACATTGCCGCGCCAGCACTGAGTCAAGGGGGATAAGAACTGCCCTTGCCTGGGTGGCCAGGCTCTTGTTAACACAGCCCTGTATGCAGCTGGCCTCATTTGTGGTGAGCACGCACCATGCACTCATATGGCACTCCCGTGAGGTCCAGGGCCTTCTCCTTCTGCTTGGGGTCCCTCCTCTGCCTGTCAGGTTTCTGCCTGTCCTGATGCACGGGCTGTTCTGCCCCACTGATGAGCCTTTCAAACAGGACAGGATGTGAGGTATACCCCTGCATACCCCACCTTTACCTGGCTTCCTGGTAGAACATGACCCATTCATGAAAACACTCTGAGCTCAATCATCCAACCAGTTTTTTGCCCACCTGAATGTCTACTGGACATCCACTACTCTCCTCTCCTCCACAAGTACAGCTCCATAACACACTCCTCATCAACGTGAGGCTGAATGGCCTGCAGCTCCCCAGGTTGTCGTTGTGGCTGCTTTTGAAGATGGGCACGACATATTCCTTCTGCTGTTCATTGGGACCTCCCCTGATCTCCACAACCTTTCAAATATGATAGAGAGCAGCCTTGCTGTCATAGCAGCCAGCCCTCTCAATGTCCATGGATGCCAGCCATCCAGTCCCATAGACTTGTAGGGGTTGAGTTCTTGCAAGTCATTCCTCACTCAAGACTTAGGCACTGCAGGTTGCTTTTCTCCTCGGGAGTCCTGACTCTAGGCACAACAGCTCAGAAGACCTTGCTGGTGAAGACTGAAGCCAGGAAGGACTTGAGTTCCTCACACATATCTACATCTGCTTCTACTAGAATCTCTGCCCCATTCAGCCATGAGCCCACATTTCCTTGTTTAGTCTTTTACTGTCACTGAAGCAGCAGCAGCTCTTCTTCCTGTCCTTCACATCCTCTGCAAGTGCCTCTGTCACAAAGGAGCTTTGGCTTCCTTAACACCATCCGTACTTTGCTGGACAATATTTCTAAATTCCTCCTTTGCAGCATTTCCCTTCTTCCCCTTTCCGTATGCTGCCTTATTGCCCTGGAGATCACGTGGGAGCTCCCTGTTTAGCCAAGCTGGGGTCCAGGGATGTCTACTCTGAGAGTGACTGCCCTGCAATGCCACTGCCTGCGAGGCGGCATGCCTAGCTGGTAAGGTGAAGGCTTTCCTGAGTTCCTGTCTGTCTCTCTCTTCTTGCCTCCCTTGGCAGCAGGATCATGGTGCTGCTCCTTCTTTCCCCACCTGTCCATATTGCTCCTCATCTTGTTCTTGTGCTCTCTGGTTTTGGGGGGGGAGGGCGGGGGGGGGGTGTTCAGCTGCAGTTCAGACATTGATGCTGCAAGTTGTGCAGCAGAGGGGTTTGCATGGGAATGAGGTTGCCCCAGCCCCCTTCTGACTTGTGGAGCTCCAGAAAATGCAGTCCGTGGGGCTGGGAAATGAGCTGACTCTCCCTTAAGGAGAATCCATCTCCAGTCCTAACAGTCCTTTGACCGTTTCCATATAGTGTCCTGGCAGCCTGCGTTCTGCCCTCTAGAAAGGCACTGCTGTCTCATAGCACCTCTGTGATATCTGAGCGCCCCATGAGGAAGGTGCAGAGATGCTGAGAGTATGGAGATGGTGGTGGGAGGCTGTATGTGGGCATCTGAAAAGAGCCCTGTGTGTGCTTGGCTAGAAGGGGAGTGTGGAGAGCTCCCTCAGGTGCCTGGAGAAAGGGTGAGAAGTTAGGAGATGTGCACTTTGAAACTGGAGTCGTGTGCTCTCAGCAGGGGCTGGTTTCTATCTAGGGCAAGATATGAGTGTGATCATCCTCCAGCTCCAAGAGAGAACTGCAACATTTGGGGGTTTATTTTCTTGAAAAGTCTCTCCTAACTTCTCAATGTCTCTTCTTTGCACAGTCCCTGATGCCTGGACATAGCAAAATGTCCAACAGCAGCTCCCTCAACGAGTTCCTCCTCCTGGCATTTGTGGACACACGGGAGCTGCAGCTCTTGCACTTCTCGCTCTTCCTGGGCATCTACCTGGCTGCCCTCCTGGGCAACGGCCTCATCATCACAGCTGTAGCCTGCGACCACCGCCTCCACACCCCCATGTACTTCTTCCTCCTCAACCTCTCTGTTCTGGACCTTGGCTCCATCTCCACCATTGTCCCCAAATCCATGGCCAATTTTCTGAGGGACACCAGGGCCATTTCGTACTCGGGATGTGCTGCTCAAATCTTCCTGCTTTTCTTCTTGTTGGGAGGAGAGTATTGTCTTCTCACAGTCATGGCCTATGACCGCTTTGTTGCCATCTGCAGACCCCTGCACTATGGGACCCTCATGGGCACCAGAGCCTGTGTGAGAATGGCAGCAGCTGCCTGGGGCGGTAGTTTTCTCAATGCGGTGCTACACACTGGTAACACATTTTGCATACCACTTTGCAAAGGCAACACAGTGGACCAGTTCTTCTGTGAAGTCCCCCAGATCCTCAAGCTCTCCTGCTCAGACTCCTACCTCAGGGAAATTGGCCTCATTGTGTTTAGTCTTTGTTTAGTTTTTTTGTGCTTTGTTTTCATTGTGCTGTCCTATGTGCAGATCTTTACTGCCGTGCTGAGGATCCCCTCTGAGCAGGGCCGGCACAAAGCCTTTTCCACATGCCTGCCTCACCTGGCCATGGTCTCCCTGTTTGTCAGCACTATCATCTTTGCCTATATGAAGCCCCCCTCCTTCTCCTCCCCAGCTCTGGATCTGGTGGTGACTGTTCTGTACTCAGTGGTGCCTCCAACAATGAACCCGCTCATCTACAGCATGAGGAACAAGGAGCTGAAAGATGCCCTGAGGAAAGTGATTTCATGGACATTTTTCAGCAGTGGTAACATTGCCATTGCTCTCCACAAATGACTCCCCTATATCCCATACCAGGACTGAGCTTTGTTTGTTCACTTTATTTTTATTATGACTATTATATACTGTTGTTATTATTATTTGTCAGCATGTTGCTACAGAAATGTTTGGATTCATTCCTCCTTTCCTGAGACTGCTCTGTCTCACCTGGTGCCCATATAAAGTTGTGTCCAACAGTGGGTCAGAGCTGACTCCCTCACAGTATCTCTGTAATAAAGTAGGTTCTACCCAGTGCAGTGCCTGAAACCTGGGCTCTTCCTCCAAAGCTGCTGTCCCTCACGCCCTGTCCCCACCACATTTATTTAATACAATCCTGTCCTCCCTGCGTGCTGGTCCTTACACCAAAAGTCACCCCCAGACAAGGCTCCATGCCCAGCTGGAGGACCGGATATCCAGCTGTGATCCCTGGGAGGACGTGCCCTCTGCTGGGTCTTCTGCAGGGCTGTCAGGGAGCATGCAGAGGAGGTCCTGGGGCCATCTCCCGTGCCAGTAGACCATCCTCCTCCCATGGGGGCCTCAGGCAGGGTGCCTCAATGCAAGGATCCAGCACAGCTTGTTGCTGCATGAATGGAGAGGAGAAATTGCCCCAGGAAACTCCTCACACACCCAGGCTCTCGTACCAGTTATTTCCAGCACTGGCCATTCCCCGTGGTCCTCGTGAGGGGTGATCTTTGAATGTGACCAGTTCCATCTACCTACTGGCCTCAGCAGGTGTATAGAGGGAATGTCTAGCCCTGCCTGGCCTCTCCCTTTGGGCTCAGACCTCATCAGACCCTGGAGCATGGCCTTCTGATAACCTCAGGGGTACAGGGACACGGCTGGGCAGGGGGTGGGGGATTCTGGCAGGCAGGAGGGCCGAGGGGGATGAGGCACCAAGGGCTGTCATGGGGACCATGCTGGGGGGATGTTTCCTCACCCCAGAACATGCCCTGTCCTGTGTGATGCCTACACAGTGGTGCCGTGCGGCCAGATGCAGGGCAGCAGGGCTGGGCCAGTGGAGGGATGAGGAGCTGATGGGAGCCACGACACTCCAGAAGCTCCCAACTTTCATGGAGGGGAATCACTGCTGCTAGCAGGATTGGGCATTTCTCAAGGGCTACAGGCACCAGCACCACCTGCCAGGACTCCCAGAGCCAGCACAGACGGTCAGTGTCCAGCACTGTAGCTTGCACTGTCCCCCTTCCTGTGTCACTGTCTTCTCTCAGGAGCACAGCTGGGTGCATCACTGCCTGCCCAGGTGTGGAGAGGAGCTGTTGGAGGTCTTCTTTTCTCATGTCAGTTGCCCCAGCTCTGGCCTGTCATTGGCCCACAAGCTCTGCCATGGGTCATGTTATGTCTCCATCTGTTCTCATCTGAGACCATGGAGGGAACTGTAGCACATAGCTCTGCTTGGAGATGGCCACCACAGCCCGCCTGCACGGTCCCAGGAGATCCCAGCAAGGCTGTGCTTGGAGGGGAGACTGTGATTCTCCTCAGTCAAAGTAGATGGCATGGTCTGGGTGGGGGCCAAGGGGAGGAAAGGACAAGAGACAACAAGGAGAAGATGCAGTAAGGAAAATTTCAAATGAGTTGAAGGAAAAAATAAAGAAATAACCATGGTAGCTGAGTAGCACTGGGGCAGGAGGCAGGAAATCTTAAAAAAAACTCTCCTGGAGAAAGCACCTACCAACCTGATCTAACTGTCAAGTTAGCCCAGCTCAGAGCAGATCATGCTCCTGGAGATCTCTGGTGGTCTCTTCCAACCCAAATCCTCTAGGAGGAAGGGGCTGGAAGGCAGAGTGAGGGGCAGAGGACACTGTTGTGGGGTTGAGGCCTTGCTGGCACTTGTACTGCCTGGTCAAGCCTGTCCTCAGAGTTACACAGTGAGCGAGTTCATCCTCAAAAGGAGTCTCTGCTCCATGGGCAACAGGAGTCAAACCAGTGCTCTGAGACTACAGAGAAGTTCTCAGGAACATGCCAGGCATTCAGCCCCTTCGACTGCTGAGGTGTCCCCAGACCGGTGCTTTGCATCTTGGGTCTGAAGGGCTGAGAAATCTTTAGAGCCAGAGCAGATCGGAGTCACCCATCCTGGGCCCACAGGTTACAGGGCATCAGCAGGGCTGTACTGGCTGCACGGAGGGAATCACTGCCCAGGGCATGAGCAGATCCCCTCTGCCCTCCCCTCTCTCTTCACACCCCACAACAGAGACTGTGTTTCCCATGTTGGCCCTCTCTGCCGGGCTGTATTCCCAGCTGGAGGGGACACAGGCTTCACACTGGGGAAATGCAGGAGAGCCCAGTCTCATCTCATCTAGAGAAGCAGGGTCCCACCACACCTGCTGGGTGGCCAGGCCTGCAGGCTGCACACCCCACTCTGTTCCCCGCACACCTCCTGCCTGGGGCTGCAGGGTGCCCAGCAGCAAGGCAGGCATGCCTGGGGGTGTGGTGCCATTGGGGTGGTGGCCTTTGGACCAGCCTCTGTCTGTAAGGAACTCAGGAGATTCTCTGCCTCCATGTTAGTGGCAAAGTTTGTTTCCCATCTTCTTCTCTCCTGAGAGCTGAGGATTTTATTCTCGGGAGAAGGGGAAAAAAGAAAGCCTTTTGTCCATGGGAATTATACCACCCCGTCAACCCTCTACTGCTTTGTCCTGCTGTATCATCCCAGAAGTTCTTTGGCAGGAGCATTTTTTGGTTTGGTACCCCCATGTGCTTCTTCCTCCTCAACCTTTCCCTCCTTGACCTTGGCACCATCTCCACCACTGTCCCCAAATCCATGGCCAATTCCCTGTGGGACACCAGGGCCATTTCCTACTCAGGATCTGCTGCCCAGGTCTTTTTCTTGGTCTTCTTTATGTTGGCAGAGTATTGTCTTCTCACTGTCATGGCCTATGACCGCTACATTGCCATCTGCAAACCCCTGCAGTACGGGAAACTCATGGGCAGCAGAGCCTGTGTCAAAATGGCAGCAGCTGCTTGGGGCAGTGTTTTTCTCAATGCTCTCCTGCACACTGCTCAAACATTTTCAATACCACTCTGCCAAGGCAACACAGTGGACCAGTTCTTCTGTGAAATCCCACAGATCCTCAAGCTCTCCTGCTCAGAGAAGCTGGGCTTCTTGTGGTTAGTGCCTCTTTAACTTTGGGTTGTTTCATTTTCCTTGTGCTGTCCTGCGTGCATATCTTTACTGTTGTTCTCAGGATCCCCTCTGAGCAGGGCTGGTGCAAAGCCTTTTCCACGTGCCTCCCTCACCTGGCCGTGATCTCCCTGTTCATCAGCACCACATTTTCTGCCTACCTGAAGCCCCCCTCCCTCTCCTCCCCAGCTCTGGATCTGGTGCTGGCTGTTCTGTACACAGTGGTACCTCCAGCAGTGAACCCTCTCATCTACAGCATGAGGAACAAGGAGGTCAAGGACTCATTGAAGAAACTGTTTCAGCTGTTACTATTTCAGCAGCAATGAGCTGCCCATCTCTCCTCACAAGTGATTTCCAGTTTATCTCAGGCAACTCTTGTGCTTTCGGACCCTGGGGAGGGGGGGTGTCAGGTGCAATGATGCTGGGCCAGCTGGGTCTGCCTGGACCAGCACAGCCAGGGTGGAGTCACCCCAGGGCCCCACAGCCTGCTCACCCTGCAGAGCAGCACTGCCAGCCTGGGGTCCTGTGGGGAGCACAGGGGAGGGCTGCAGGAATGGCCAGCAAGGCCAGCACAGACACAGTGACCTGGGGAAAGGCTCTCTGGGGAGCAGGGACATCCCTGCAGAAAAGCAAAGGTGCAATTGTTTGCTTCTGTGGGGGGGAATAAATGAAAACCTGTTTCTGTGTGTGTCAGCTCAGGGCAGGCTGCTCTGTCAATGTAGCTGCCTGAGGAGCCTCAAGGCCAGGACTCTTGTGCTGTCCTGGGGAGAGGGGCTGCCCAGAGGGGCTGCAGGCAGCTACGGTTAAGGATCTCCTGGTGATGAGAGAAGTGGAGACATGGAGTGAGTGGCCTCCATTTCCTTGTGCCATTGCTGGGCCCCAGCCCGGGGACTGATGGGGAGGCTGACAGTCCTCTCTCCCCCCCAGGGAGAGACCTGGACCAATAGTATTCAGCTGGACAAAATAGGCTCCTTCCATTTCTGGGGAAGCCAACCAGAAAAAGCAACCACCTTAAACAGCAATATATACATGCACCGGCTTTCCCACTCTTGGGAAAAGCAACTTCATTTATCTCAGGGCAAATACCAGACTACTCCAAAACAACATATTTCTACACGGTCAAAACACCACTTACCTTGTGGGACAGTCATGCAAAATTTTAAACAGATGAACCAAAAATAGTTAAAAGCAAGCACACTCAGTTTTTACCAGGGTCTCCTCAGTAATTTCACCAAGGTCCACAGAACAATTTTAACAAGGCCCATTCTGGTTCTGTCTGCCAGTCAGGTGCTGTATAGCGCTTTTATAGGTGCTGCAGCCTCACGCAGCAGTCTCTTCCTGACAGATCAGGAGAAAAGCAGGAAATATAGGATTTCCTGAAGAAATATGAAAGACATTGAACATCTGGGACTTTGGCAAGGTCTGGGCAAATTTCATTTATCAGCCCACCACTGTGGAGTCCTACAGAGTAACAAAACAGAGGGCTGGACCACATGCTATTGCAGGAACCAAACTTCTATGGGATTGTACATTCAAAAACACCTCTGCAAAGGGGGTTTTCACCTAATCCAGGCCACAGTGACATTTACCTGCCACAGATGTTATACAGCATTTTCAATTTATAAGGATTCTCCAGCTGCAGGTTTGGGGATTTTTCACCACCACTTCTGGGTTTGAAACCCATCATCCAACCTTACTACTGAGTCATGATTTGGACTTCATTTCACCCCACATGTGCTAAACCAGAATGACTTCAGTTCAGAGTGGGCTGAACTGCTTTTCCAAAGGACCACCACTATGGTAAATGGCCAATCAGAAAAGCAAACCCCCTGGGAGGTGCCATCCGCATGATCCTGGAACATGCAACACATGGGTCAGATGGATGAAGCTGCACACTGTTTGGTTAAACATATCAAAGCTTTGCCAATCTTTGGTCAGCAGGGGCAGTATTCCAGCCCAGTTCCTCAGCCTGAGGGGAAGGAGCAAGCTCTGGGGAGATTGCTGTCATCCACTGAACCCAACGATGAGTTGTGCAAGAGCATCTTCCAAGAGCAACCTCACTTGAAAGCCTACAAAGTATAGAAGCAACCCACAACCATGGTTGATAGGTAAAACTTTCAGCAGAAGGGCCACTACCTTTTAAGATACATTATAAAACACAGCAAAAGAAACAGTTAATCTGTCTAAAATAGCAAGATACATTCACATGTCTTCTGACTTCCTTCCTTTGCTAAAACCACAGGAACACTGCTCACTACAGCCTGGACACAGAGAGAAAGTGTTTATCTTGCACCATGGGCTATTTTCTTTCCTCTTTCGCTCTGTGCGAATGGCTCTTTTCTGTCTCACAACATCGTCCTCTCATTCACAGCGTGAAGCCAGCCGCCACTTCCCAAACGCAGCGCGAGAGTCTGTCCTGACACTTTTTTGCATTTGTAAACTTCTGTTTTGAACAACAGCTCAGCACAAAACTTAACTTGTATAACCTAGGCTCTCGGCTTGGCCCCTTTTCAAACCTGCTCGGCATTCCCAGAGCCATACAGAGAGATCCACACAGCCTCCAAACTAATTGATTTTTAATGAGAGGAAGTTGTTTTTCCACTGGAAGAATGTTGTGCTAGAGAAATATTTTGAAACTTCTCTAACCTTTCCTGCCAGACTTTCTGCAGAGCACAAGCAAGGAAGTCGCCATCTGTGCGCTCGACTGATGAACGCAGCAGAGCTTTGCTTTGCTTGTGACCCCAGCTAGACCTAGAGTTTAAATAATTAGAACTTTCAAAACAAAAAAGTTTCAAGTTTTATTTGGTTTCAGCCCTGACAGTGGTTCAGATAAGCAGAATATGAATCCCTGCAACTTAGTGCTCTTGCTGATCCATGTTGAAAAAAAGACTAAGCCCTCCTAAGCCTTCCACCCCACTCCAGGTTAACTTGGTTATTTTAGTTTCCAGCAAAAGGAACAAACATAATATCCAGGCAACTCCACAGCTACAGGAAACCCTGGGGAATATCATCTTAGCAAACTGAGGTGTTCAGGACAGTTACCTACAGGACAGTAGCAGCTTCATCTCATTGTGGTTGGAATTCAGAGTCCAGAAATTAACAGCTTTCTAGGAATACATAACTTCATGTCGGCTGCTAACCCACATGCACAAAAAGATTTGCTGCCTGCAAGAATTGCAGTGCCGATCACCAGAGATGACAGAATCACAGAACCATTCAGGCTAGAAGGGACCTTGGGAGGACGCTAGTCCAACCTCCTGCTCGCTTAGGGATCCACACTGAATTCACACCAAGTTCCTCAGGCCTTTGTCCAGCTGCATCCTGAAAGCCTCCAAGAAGAGTCCACAATCCCTCTGGACCCCACTTCAAATGCTTCAGGATCCTCATCAATTTTTCTCCCTTCTATACAATTTTAACAGCACTTGTGTCAGCTTTTAACTCTTTCCTCTCATTCTCCTGCCATGAATTCCTTTAAAAACCTGGTTCATTATCAGTGACAAACTTCACTTGGGAAGCTGCTATGAGTTCCCCCAGAAACCTTCCCTTCTCTGCGCTGAACAAGCCCTGTTCCCTCAGCCTCTCCTCACAGGGCAAGTGCTCCAGTCCCCAACCACCTTGGGGACCTGCCACTGAGCTCACTCCATGTGATCAACAGTGTTCTTCTACAGGCAGCCCCAACTGGACATAGTCTCTGGATGGGCTCTAATGAGTGGTGAGTAGAGGGAGATAATCACTTCCCTCCATCTCCTGGCTGTGCTCCTGTTCATGCCGCCCAGGACACTGTGGCCTCCTTTGTTGCTAGGGCAAGCTGCTGGCTGATGTTCAGCTCCCTGCCCACAAAGACTCCCCAGCCCATATTATTGCAGGGTGTTGGTCTACCCCAGGTGCAGGACCTGCATTTGTCCTTGTTGAATTTCACGAAGTTCCTGACAGATTGTTCCTCCTGCCTGCTGAGGTCCCTCTGAATGGCAGCCCTTAAACATATGACTGTTCCTCCTGATGAGGTGTCATCTACAAACATGATGAGAGTTGCATCCTCCAGGTCACTGATGAACCTGTCAGACAAGACAGGTCTGAGTATAGACCCCTGCATACTCCACCTTTACCTGGCTTCCTGGTAAAGCATGACCCATTCAAAAAACCCTCGGAGCTCAATCATCCAACCCGGGTGTCCACCCATCATATTGTAATGCCTTATTGTATTCAAGAATATTCATGGAGACAGTGTCCAACACCTTCCTAAAATCATCGTAAAAAAACATCCAGTACTTTCTGCTCCTCCACAATCACAGGTCTTTTGTCACAGAAAGCAATCAGGTTGTGGAGGAATGTTTTACCTTGGGTAAATCCATGCTGACTGTTACCAGACACATTCTTCCTGTGCCCAGAAATGTGATGTGAGAGCATTTGCTGCATGACACACTCCTCACCAAAGTGAGGCTGAAGGGCCTGCAGCTCCCCGGGTTGTCCTTGTGGCCTTTCTTGAAGATGGGCACAACACAATCCTTTTTTCTGGTCTTTGGGACCTCCCTTGATCTACACAACCTTTCAAAAGTTGATAGAGACTGGCCTTGTTATGACGTTGGCCAGCCCTCTCTGTGTCCTTGTATGCAGCCTGAATGTAGATGAATGTTACAGCTCACGTGCACCAATTCCCACCTGCTTTCCTTTGAGAACTAGCTGCAAGCAGACACAGAAGGTTTTGTCTTAAGAGCACACAAACAAAAATAAAATTTGGAACAGTTGAATAAAAGATACAAGACACTCCTCAACTGTATGTCAAGTCCAAGCTGCCTCCAGTGAGGTCCACTGCCCACAAGGCATAACCTTCCTTGAAATGTTTTCCACAGATAGATAGGAAAGGATAGAGAGAAACACAGCAAAGGAGCTGGCTAAAGAGACAAGGAGACTGCTGAAAGATGAGGCAAGCTTCAGACTCCCAGCAGCTCAGAGCAGCAACTGGAGAGTTCACAGCTACCTGAAAGGATAAAGATTAAGGGGAAAAGGAAAACTGGGAAACTATGGAAAGTGCATGTGCCCAGAGAGTCTGATGCAAAGATGCCTTTAGAAATGACCAATTTAATCAGGACATGTGGAAATATGTGAGAGAGCACTGAGATGACATCCACAGCCTCATAGACAGAGCAGTGGAAACACAAGGTCAAGGGCACATCCATATTTCTTCTCCCGCCATTAATACCCTTCCTGAAGATTTCCACTCTTTCATCATGTTCATTGAAGTAGACTAAAATAATCACCAATGGGCCCTCTCTCAGCACTGAAGGAAGACTGATTCCACCATTACAACTTGTCTTATGAGAGGGTGGTTATGTGCAAGAAGTGGAAATGTCTGACTCTGAAAGCCCCGATTCCCATCTCTTAACTAGGCAGGACACACAGAACAGGGCAAGAAGGGAGCTCATTGATAGCAAGGAGGAGGCTGATCTCACCCCAGGCCAAACCCCATCAGTGCAGATGTCTCTGTCAAATCCAGGTCTCTGGATTTCCCTTTCTCATCCAAAGAGGGAACTAAGTTGCCTCGACAGAGCTGTTTTGAGATACGTTTCCTAAGGACAAGCTAAGGTCCCGCAGGAGCCACCGCCAAAATTTCCAGCACCACATGGCAACACAGCTACCCCAGGGCATCTCAGGCAGCCAGAGCCTCTCTCTGTGGTCAAATGAATCAAGCCCAAAAGAGTAGATCCTAGTCATAAGTTGAGATATGCTCCAAAAATAACTCAATGCAACAATTGACAAGAAATCCTCTTTTCCAAAATTTCACACAGTTTTTAACATTACCATATATTTTTTTCTTTCTTCTTAATTGGCAGCACAATGCTCATGCACTACAGGAATGAGCCTGTCTATGCGAGTGAAAAAATATATATACATACACACACACATTATTCATCAAAATACATTTGCTACCAGCTCTCTTAATGGAGAAACTTTGTTCGGAGGAATGACTTTATTTAAATCAACATGTTTCAGCTCTCTTCTTCTGCCTCTATGTCCTTCCTTCTTCCTTGGCCTCTTCCCTCTTTACAGAGCTCTCCAGGGAACAGCGCACTGAATCACAGCACTCAGGGTGGACGACACCTCTGGACGTCACCTATTCCCAGTCCCCCTGGTCAATGCAGAGGGAACTAGATGAGGTTGCCCAGGGGCTCCCCCCACTTATGCATTGGCCACAAGGGTGCTGAGAGTGCGCTCCATCCACTGTGCAGGCCATTCATAAAGGTGTTAAACAGTCCTGCCCCACATGTTGATCACTGAGGGATGCCACTAGTAACCGGCTGCCACTTGGAACTTGTACCACTGATAACAGCGTTTCAGCCTGATGGTCCATCCAATCTTCCACCTGCCTTCTGGTCCATTGATCCAGGGCAGAGCTCAACAATTTGCCTATAAGGAGACTGTGGGGGACTGTGTCCAAGGCTTTGCTAAAGTGAAGGTTCACAAGATCCCCTGCTTTCCCCTTGTGCATGCAGGTATTCATCTGATGGTAGAAGGCAATCAGGTTGGTCAGGCATGGTTTCCATTTCCCCTTGGTCATCCCATGCTGCCTCTTCCAGTCCTTGTCCTTCCTATGCTTGGAGATGGTTTCCAGGAGGATTTGCTCCATCACCTTCCCAGGCACTGAGATGCAGAGGACCAGCCTGTCGTTGCCCATACCCTCCCTCTTGCCCTTCTGGAAAATGGGTGTGATGTCTGCCTTTTCCCAGTCATCAGGAACCTCCCTGATTGCCCTGACGTTTCATAGACAATTGGGAGCAGCGTTGCAGTGACTCCAGCCCCCTCTCCCTGCACCCTGGGGTGCTTCCCGTCTGGTCCCATGCACTTGTGTGTGCCCACTCGGCAAAAGGCCTCCCCAGATGCATTGTCCTCCCCCATGGGTGAGGCTTTGCTAACACAGATGCTGCCAAAGGACTCGGGGCCAGGGAGGCCTGGCAGTAGACAAGACCAGGAAAAGACAAGGTAAAAGAGGCAATGAGCTCCTCAGCCTTTCCCCTCTCTTTGTCACTACTTCCCCTGCCCCACTGAGCAGGGAGAACACATTTTCCCTGGCTGCCTGCCTTGTGCTGCCAACGTCCTTACAGAAGCCCTTCAGGTTACCCTCCCCATCCCTTCCTAGATCCAGATCTGGCTCCAGCTGAGCTTTCACTTGCCTAACTCCTTCCCAAACAAGATGAAATCCTCTCTGCTGCAGTCGAGGGTGGTGACTCTCTTATTCCTCTTACCTCTCCACCATCTCACAGGCACTGCAGTGACAGACAACCTCCACATTCACATCCCCATCCAGCCTGAGCTTCAGGCAAGAAACCAAGGGGAGGATGGCACCATCTACTTAGAGACACAAACTACAGAGGTACAGAAATCACACTGCAGAAAAGCCTGCATTTCTCCCCTCACCACTGAGGGGTTCCAGGCAATGGCCTTTCAGGTGGTTAAAAGTGAATGCCAGGAATTTCAGGAGTAACGTAGATATGCCTGAGGCAGTGCCTCCCAGGCTGCCCTTACAGTCAACAGGGAGGAGGAGGTGTTCACCTGCCTTCTTTTAGATGGTCACATAAAGCACAAAGGACTCCTGTCCCAGAGACATTTGCTCTGTGCTTGAAACGGGGCTTGAGATCATAGGCGTTCAGGATAATTCAGGTTGAAGGGACCACAGGAGGCCTGTAGTGCAACGTGCTGCTCAAAGCAGGGTCAGGTAGAGGGTCAGAAACCAAAAAATGCCTCTGCCAAAGGACTTCTGGGGATGATAGAGAAGGAGAAGTCAGTAGAGGGTTGATGGGGTGGTACAAGTCCCATGGACAAAAGCATTTCCTTCTTCCCCTTTTCCAGAGAATGAAATCCTCAGCTCTCCACAGAGAAGAAGCTGGGAAACAAACTTTGCCACTGACATGGAGGTGGAGAAGCTCTTGAGTCCTTTACAGACTGTGGCTGGTCCAGAGACCACCACCCCAATGGCACCAGACCCCCAGGCATGCCTGCCTTGCTGCTGGGCACCCTCCAGCCCCAGGCAGGAGGTGTGCGGGGAAGAGAGTAGGGCCTGCAGGCCTGGCCACCCAGTAGGTGTGGTGGGACCCCGCTCCTCTAGATGATACTGGGCTCTCCTGCATTTCCCCAGTGGGAAGCCTGCTTCCTCTCCAGCTGGCAATACAGCCCAGCAGGGAGGGCCAACACGGGAAACACAATCTCTGTTCCGGGGTGTGAAGAGAGAGGGGGGGGCAGAGGGGGATCTGCTCATGCCCTGGGCAGTGATTCCCTCCCTGCAGCCAGTACAGTCCTGCTGATGTCCTGTAACCTGTGAGTCCAGGAGATGGGACTGCAATCTGCTCTGGCTCTAAAGATTTCTCCTCTCTTCAGACCCTGGATGCAAAGCACTGATCTAGGGACACCTCAGCAGTCAAATGGCCTGAATGCCTGGTGTGTTCCTGAGAACTTTTCTGCAGTCTCAGAGCACTGGTTTGACTCCTGTTGCCCATGGAGCAGAGACTCCTTCTGAGGATGAACTCGCTCACTGTGTCACTCTGAGGACAGGCTTGACCAGGCAGTCCAAATGCCAGCAAGGCCTCAACCCCACAACAGTGTCCCCTGACCCTCACTCTGCCTTCCAGCCCCTTCCTCCTAGAGCATTTGGTTTGGGAGGGACTGCCAGAGGTCTCCAGGACCGCGATCTGCTCTGAGCTGGGCTAACTTGACAGTTAGATCAGCTTGCTAGGTGCTTTCTCCAGGAGAGTTTTTTAAGATTTCCTGTCCCCTGCCCTGGTGCTGCTCAACTACCATGGATATTTCTTTATTTTTCCTTCAACTCCTTTGAAATTTCCCTTACTGCATCTTCTCTTTGTTGTCTCTTCTCCTTTCCTCCCCTTGGCCCCAACCCAGACAATCCCACCGAGTTTGACTGAGGACAAACACAGCCTCACCTCCAAGCACAGCCTTACTGCGATCTCCTGGGACCACATAGGCAGGCCAAGGTGGCCAGTTCCAAGCAGAGCTATGTGCTGCAGCTCCTTACGTGGTCTCAGAGGAGAGCTAATGGAGACATAACATGGCGAAGGGCAGAGCCTGTGGGTCACCACCAGGGCAGAGCTGAGATCAGTAGGCGTGAGAAGAGAAGACCTCCAGAAGCTCCTCTCCACACCTGGGCAGGGAGTGATGCACCTGGCAGTGCTCCTGAGAGAGGATGGTGACACAGGACGGGGGCACTGCATGCTGCAGTGCTGGGCACCAACCATCTGTGCTGGGTCTGGGAGTCCTGGCAGGTGGTGCTGGTGGCTGTAGCCTGCGAGAAACCCCCAGTGCTGCTAGCATCAGTGAGTCCTGCATAAGGGACAGCAGCTTTGAATGAAGAGCCCAGCCTTCAGGCACTGCACTTGGAAGAACCTACATTATTACAAAGATACTGTGAGGGAGTCAGCTCTGACCCAGTGTTAGACACAACTTTATATGGGCACCAGGTGAGACAGAGCAGTCTCAGTGAAGGTGGAATGAATCCAAGCATTTGTGTAGCAACATGGTGACAAATTATAAGAACAGTAATACTAGTAATAATAAAAACAAACAAACAAATGAAGCTCAGTTCTGGTAGAGGACACAGTGGGAGTCATTTGTGGAGAGCAATGGCAATGTCGGCATTGCTGAAAAATGTCCATGAAATCACTTTCCTCAGGGCATCCTTAAGCTCCTTGTTCCTCATGCTGTAGATGAGGGGGTTCACTGTTGGAGGCACCACTGCGTACAGAACAGCCACCACCAGATCCAGAGCTGGGGAAGAGATGGAAGGGGGCTTCAGGTAAATAAATGCATCAGTGCTGACAAAGAGGGAGACCACGGTCAGGTGAGGGATGCACATGGAAAAGGCTTTGTGCCAGCCCTGCTCAGAGGGGATCCTCAGCACAGCAGTGAAGATCTGCACATAAGACAGCACAATGAAAATGAAACACCCAAGCATTAAACAGACACTAAGCACAAGAAGCCCAATTTCCCCAAGGTAGGAGTCTGAGCAGGAGAGCTTGAGGATCTGGGGAACTTCACAGAAGAACTGGTCCACTGTGTTGCCTTGGCAGAGTGGTATGGAAAAGGTGTTAGCAGTGTGCAAGAGAGAATTGAGAAAACCACTGGCCCAGGCAGCTGCTGCCATCTTGACACAAGCTCTGCTGCCTATGATGGTCCCATAGTGCAAGGGTTTGCAGATGGCAATGTAGCGGTCATAGGACATGACTGTGAGAAGACAATATTCAGCTGACATGAAAAAGGCAAATGAAAACATCTGGGCAGCACATCCTAAATAGGAAATGGCCCTGGTGTCCCTCAGAGAATTGGCCATGGATTTGGGGACAATGGTGGAGATGGTGCCAAGGTCCAGAACAGACAGATTGAGGAGGAAGAAGTACATGGGGGTGTGGAGGCGGTGGTCGCAGGTTATTGCTGTGATGATGAGGCCGTTGCCCAGGAGGGCAGCCAGGTAGATGCCCAGGAAGAGCGAGAAGCGCAAGAGCTGAAGCTCCCGCGTGTCTGCAAATGCCAGGAGGAGGAACTCGTTGAGGGAGCTGCTGTTGGACATTTTGCTATCTCTGGGCATGGGGGACTGTACAAAGAAGAAAAATATTGAGAAGTTAGCAGAGACTTTTCAAGCAAAGAAATTCCCAAATGTTGCAGTTCTCTCTTTCAGCTGGAGGATGATCACACTCATATGTAGCCTTAAAGCTAAACCAGCCCCTGCTGAGAGCAGACAAGTCCAGTTTCAAAGTGCACATCTCCAAACTTCTCACCCTTTCTCTGGGCATCTGAGGGAGCTCTCCACACTCCCCTTCTAGCCAAGGACACACAGGGCTCTTTGCAGATGCCCACATACAGCCTCCCACCACCATCTCCATACTCTCAGCATCTCTGCACCTTCCTCATGGGGCTCTCAGATATCACAGAGGTGCTATGAGACAGCAGTGTCTTTCCAGGGGGCAGCATGCAGCCTGGCAGGACACCACAGGGAAACGGTCAAAGGACTCTTAGGACTGGAAATGGGTTCTCTCTAAGGGAGAGTCAGCTCATTTCCCAGACCCACGGACTGCATTTCCTGGAGCTCCACAAGTCAGAAGGGGGCTGGGGCAACCTCATTCCCACGCAGACCCCTCTGTTCCACAACTTGCAGCATCAGTGTCTGAACTGCAGCTGAAAACCACCAACCCCAGAGAGCTCGAGAACAAGAACAGGAGCAGCATGGCCAGGAGGGGAAACAAGGAGCAGCACCATGATCCTGCTGCCAAGGGACGCAAGAAGAGAGAGACAGATGGGAACTCAGGAAAGCCTTCACCTTACCAGCTAGGCATGCCGCCTTGCAGGCAGGGACATCGCAGGGAAGTCACTCTCAGTCCCTTTGTCAGGCACCTCTCCTCTGCCGGAGGGCTGGCTGCAGAGAAGACAGCTCATGCCCTGGACCCCATGGCTGTCAGGGCAGAGGCTCTGCTGGCGGGGAGAGGAGACACAGGGAGCTTGCTCAGAGGAAGGTGTCTGCATCAGAGGCACTGACCATGACTTGCCCAAATCCATCCTCCCATGATGATTCTGTTGGCTCTTCCCTCTCACTCCCTGCCCATCTCTGCTGCCTGAAGCTGTCCCTGCTGCCTGCAGCTTTCTCTCTCCCAACATCTTTTCCCTGTCAGTGCTCACAGACCCTGTCCCACCCTTTCTGTGCGCAGTTTTGCCCTACAGAAACCTCCCGCGACCGGGCACTGTCCAGGGCATCTCTGTGCTCACAGGTCCTAAGCAGCAGGTCACATTAGCCCTGATAAGTCCATAAAGGTGCTGCTGGTGCTGCTGTAGGTGGAGGTGGGGTTGAAAGGGTTTGCTGAGCTTTCTCACAGACCTACTGATCTCTGAGAGGGAAGGTTAGTGAGTCCCAGTTCCTTGCCAAACCAGAAAACTCTTTCCTTTTTTCTCCCTGCCAACATTAGGAAACTGGAAGCCCTAGAGGGAAGCTCCTTGCCTTTGAAGAAACCTCTTTTGCACCTTCCTCTGCAGTGCAGCAACACTGCTCTGAATCACAGCCCTGGGCAGACCTGTGTGCATATCCCAGCTTCACAGCCCTGCAGCTGTCCTTTTGAGAAAGTAGCAGCATGACCTGTCCCTGTGACGGTGTGGCAGGGAATGCCTGCTCTCAAACACCTCCCCCTCCTCTGCAAAGGATAGTGATACTAGAAAAACCCATCAGTCATGGGATGAAATAGGTGTAGAAGATGCTTCCAGGAACCTCAGTAGCATTGCCCTGCAGCCAGAGACTTACTTTCCTCCCACAATAAGCTCTCCTCTGTCCTCCAACTCCATACTGCTTTTCACTTCTCTCTGCCTTGTCTCCTCTCATGTCAGCAGCAGCAGGCAGTGCACTCAGCCCTGCTGTTCTTTGCAGAGGAGCTGCTCCCGCACACAGCTGTCTCTGGGCAGTGCTGCCTGGTTGCCATGAGCTCCCTCCATCCCTGGAGCCTGGCCCCACTCAGGTACAGAGGCACAGCTGAAGACGTGACTTTCTCTGTCCCTTGTGCTCTCTCCTCCTGGGAAATGTTCACTGAAACTAACTGAAATAATCACTGATGGTCCCTCTCTAAACCATACAGAGTGACCAGTTACAGCATTGTCCCTTGTTTCATCAGAGGATGGTTTCATCAGAGGATGGTTATCCACGAGAGATGGAAACATCGCACCCTGGAAATCCATATTCCCATGTCTTAACTAGGCAGGACACCTAGAAGCGGACAAGAAGGGAGGTCGTTCACCCATGGTTCAGGTTTTCATTCAGATGAGTCAGTCTGGGCATCACACGCCCTGGGCTGGCGTAGGATTTAGATCCCTCCTGTGAACTCCACAGACACACAGGAGGTGGGATTCCCTTTGCAAAAAAAATGAACTGTGAACAACACAGATGTCTGCATGGGAGCTCCTTGTCTAAGCTCCCATTATAAACCCTGAAGATGGAGGGTGGGAGTCAGTTGCTCACACACAAACACCTGGAGACATTGGAAGAGACAGAGATGGACCAAGGCATGTGCCAGTGTCTGCTTGCTCTGATGGAGCAGCTATGACACCCCCATCCTTCTAGAGCATGAGGTGGGGGCCAGGTGGAGAATTGCCTTGGCCATCTCAAATGACACTAGATGCCTCCTACTACTAGTGTTCCACTCACTATAAAGCTGAGACATAGGAAGATCCCAATGTTACAAACAGCTAATGCAATTCAGTGCAGATACTTGATTTAATGGCACAGAAATAGGCCTGCAGGGCCATGTCGGATGCCTGGGGTGTCCAGAACATCCACATGTCTCTAGCAGTTCCAGCACGGGACCTACAGGAAGCCATGCCTTTTAGGAGTGCTTGCTGTGCAAGTGCCCCAGGGCACCTTGGGTTTCCTACCTGTGCCCAAACAAATGAATCCCACCACTGCCTTTAGGCACAGTCTGCACTGTCTACATCCAAGCATGGTGCACAAATGGAAGGCACATCATACCAAGGGCTCCTCTCTAGACTCTGCACTCTCAAACCACAGAGTCACAGAATCACAGAATGCTTGAGGTTGGAAGGGACCTCTGGAGATCATCTAGTTCAACCCCCCTGCTCAAGCAGGGTCACCTAGACCATGTTGCACAGGATTGCATCCAGGCAGGTTTTGAATATCTCCAGAGAAGGAGACTCCACAACCTCTCTGGGCAACCTGTTCCAGTGCTCTGTCACCCTCACAGTGAAAAAGTTCTTCCTCATGTTCAGATGGAAGTGTCTGTGTTTCAGTTTGTGCCCGTTGCCTTGTGTCCTGTCACTGGGCACCACTGAAAAGAGTCTGGTCCCATCCTCTCAACACCCTCCCTTCAGATACTTGTACACGTTGATAAGATCTCCTCTCAGCCTTCTCTTCTCCAGGCTAAACAGGCCCGGCTCTCTCAGCCTTTCCTCATAAGAGAGATGTTCCAGTCCCCTAATCATCTTTGTAGCCCTTCGCTGGACTTGCTCCAGTAGTGCCACATCCCTCTTGTACTGGGGAGCCCAGAACTGGACGCAGTACTCTAGATGTGGCCTCAGCAGGGCTGAGTAGAGGGGGAGAATCCCCTCCCTCGACCTGCTGGCAACACTCTTCCTGATGCACCCCAGGATACCATTGGCCTTCTTGGCCACAAGGGCACAGTGCTGCCTCATGCTTAACTTGGTGTCCAGCAGCACTCCCAGGTCCTTCTCCGCAGAGCTGCTTTCCAGCAGGTCAACCCCCAACCTGTACTGCTGCATGGGGTTATTCCTCCCCAGGTGCAGGACCCTGCACTTGCCTTCTTGAACTTCATAAGGTTCCTCTCCGCCCACCTCTCCAGCCTGTCCAGGTCTCTCTGAATGGCAGCACAGCCCTCTGGTGTATTGGCCACTCCTCCCAGTTTTGTATCATTGGCAAACTTGCTGAGGGTGCACTCTGTGCCTTCATCCAGGTCATTGATGACTAAGTTGAACAAGACTGGACCCAGTCCTGACCCCTGGGGGACACTGCTAGCTACAGGCCTCCAACTAGACTCTGTGCCACTGATCACAACTCTCTGAGCTCTGCCATTCAGCCACTTCTCCAGCCACCTCACTGTCTGCTCATCTCTCCCAGACTTCCTGAGCTTGCCTATGAGGCCAAGCACAGTCCCCAGGGTGCAAGATCCAGAGATGGTGTGAGGCACTGAAGAACCTCCTGTCAGCCCATCTGTGTGGGCAGGGATGGGTCTGGGGTTGTGGCTCACCAATGAACCTCACGGCTGCCTCCTGCAAGGATGCCTCAGGATTCTCCAAGTACAGCAGGCTCTGGTGCAGGTACCGCTCTGCTCTGCTGCTGTCCCTCAGCAGCTGGAGACAGCACAAGGCTGGGCGGTTGTAACCGAGTCTCCCCAGAAGGCCAGGCCTGTCCCTCCTCGCAGGACCAGCCTCCTCGTCCTTCCTGTTCATGACTCCCAGCTAGAAGCTGCGTGGTACCGAGGTTCAGAGGGAGCAGAGGACAGAGTGTAGGTTTCCCGAGAGGCCTGCAGAGCAGCAGAGACCAGGAGATGCCACCACAGCTGGGGCAGGAAACCCTGTGTCCCCCTCATCTTGGCAAGGCCCCAAGCCTTTCCCAGCCCGGAATGGGAAGATGCAGCTTGGGTCTGTCCCTTGCTGAAGGCAGAGGCAGCTCTGCCTTGTCCTTGGGGACTCAGGAAGTTGGGCCTCACAGTGACATGCATTCAAAGGGACACTTGTCAACAGCCCTTGCCCTGATGCTCCGGCCCACCCAAGGGATGTCACCATTGCTTCCCAAAATCACTGGTCCAAACCTGGGCCACTCCTTGCATCTGGTCACTCATGTGGAGGAAGAGTGGGACCAGGCTCCTCTGCACTTGCTGCTTCATGCCCCGTTTGTTCTTCCCCACCACAATCTCCATCAGGTCTTTGCAGAGGAGGATGGAGAGCTCTCGCACTGGGCTGTCTTCCTGTGGGCAGGGAGGAGAGGAGGGGAGGCCTCAGCAATGACTCCAGGAAGTGGGCATGAGAAGAGGGTTTGCCATTGTGAGGCCTCACCCTCTCCAGGCACAACTGTCCCCCACCCCAGCCAGAGGTCAGAACTGGGGACAAACCTCTGTGGAGGCAGCCTGGAGAATGAGGGTTGTCGGCAGCAGCAGGGCAAGCTTCCCTGGGCTCTGTCTCCCTGTGCCTCTGGAGGGGACTTCCTGGATTTCCCTAAGACTCCATCAGGGCCTCCTCGCAGGAGAGGATGACAGAAGGGGACAGCCCTGGGACACGGCCTCTCCCTCACTCCCTTGCCTGCTCCTACCTCTTTGTTCATCTCTGCCCCAGGCCAGGCAAGCACCACATGGAGTCAAGCATGAGACAGAGCAGCCGAGGGCAGAGAGGGGGCTGGTTTGATCTAGTCCCACAGCCCAGGACACCAAGGCCAGCACAGGGAATGGCCTGAGATTAACAGGGCAAAAGGTTTCCTGATGGGCAGCAGGGCCTGTGGCAGGAGGCACAAATTGACATACCAACGGGCACATGTGCAGAGGGACACACAGCACCCATAGCCACACATACAGACCCCTGGACACGCCAGGAGAGCCCCTGACTCTCCCACCAGCCGTCCATCATCAAAGCTGGCAGAAGCTTCTCAGCCAGCTGCAGAGCAATGGGGCTGGAGCCCTTCTGGTGCAGGGGGCTGAGGATGTTTCTCAGCAACATCAGGCTTCCCACACACATGTCCCTGCCAGCATCCTGCAGCCACTCCAGGATGTCTGGGAGCAGGCTCCGCATTCTCCTTGCCTGTGTGAAACACACAACTTCCTTTCAGTGAAGCAAGGCCAGACCACCCTGCCAAAAGCGCTCTGGGTGCCGACTTCCGATCAGGGCTCAGTGTCCAGGGCCAGGGCTCTGCACACACCCACGGCACAGAGACTGCAGGGCAGGGCAGAGATCTCCCAGGGGGCCCTCAGCATGCTATGGCCTCTATTTGGAGGAAGGCTGCTGCCTCGAGGCTCAGGAGCAGCCAGCTACATTAGCCTGACCCTGTGCTCTGGCTCATTGTCCCTCTTGTAGCGTGACTTTGGCTGCAGCGCTCCCATGACTGAGGCCATTTGGAGCTGGCTTGCTTGGTGCTGGGCCTGGATCTCTGCCTAGCACAGCCGAGATGTGCCAGCAGTGGGAGCTCTTCCTGGTGGGCTCTGGTGCCTTTCTGCTTGTGCAGCCCAGCCAAGTGCCTGACATGAAAGACTCAGGGCAGATGAACACCTCCTGGCAAGCCCCAGGCTGCCAGCATGCCTTCACCCAGCTGCCCCCTGCTCACCATCTCGGGTCTCTGCGACAGGCTCATGAGGCCTCTGAATGCCAGCCCACACATCTTCAGGCTCTGACTTTGGACATAGCTCTGGAGGAGCAGCAGGATGGCATCATCCACATGGGCAAGGTCAGGGCAATCCAGCAGCTGAAATGCACACAGCAGTGAAAGGCTTGCTGAGCTGGCAGGACTGCGTGCACTGGGCAGCCCTGGATCCCATCCAGCTTTCAGGGCAAGGGCACCAGGCCCTGACAAAGCTCAGCGCACAGGCAGCAGGGATTGTGGAGACACCCCCAGGCCCTGCTCCCAGCCCTGGGCCTCATAGCACCCTGCACACACCACTCGCCTCCTCATCCCATCCTCTGAACCCTCTGCAGCCTCTGGTTCCCATCCCTTGGAGGAGCAATTGAACACAGAGCTGCCACAAAGGAGGCACGAAATCCAAGTGTTTGCAAGTGGCAGCCCAGCAGAAATGAGCCAATGTCAGGGCGACTAAGAGGAGCGCCCCAGCTCCATTGCCCCAGCTCCATTGACCAACATCACCCCACAGCCTTGTGCACGAGCCAGCACAGCATTTAGAGGCACCTCCAGAGAGGCACCACTTGCCCTGAGGCCCACCTCAATGAAGAAAGCCTTGGTGGGCATCTGACAAAACTAGTCCTCCCTTCTCAGCAGCCTTGCCAGCTGGTGCAAGATCCAGCGACACAGGTGTCTCGGAGCCCCCCTCACCAGCCTGGCAGCAGGAAGAAGGCACTGTTGGTTCTCAGCTGAGCAGGCAAACCTCCTCTGGGATTGCTCTGCCCCCTCTAGCCATTTCCCCCCAGCACAGGGCAAGGCAGGCCAAGGCAGTGCTTGGCACACAGCACTTGGCACACAGCTTCAGCAACCAGTGGCATTTGTTCATGGAGGGCTGCTCTTTCCCTACCAAAACATTGCCATTGGAAAGCCAGGGTCAGTCATCATCAGGTTCCTTTTGGTGGGAGACCAGACAAACACCCTTCCTACCCAGAAATCATGGCCTTCCCACACATCCCATTTCCTGACCCCTTTGGATTCCTCTCCCCCAGGCCCTTCCCGTGTTCTTCTGTGCATCTTGCACCTTTTCTGGGGCTCTGTCCTTGGTGACGCTGCAGGCAGACGGTCCCCAATGCTCTCTGTGATGGGAGTCCAGGCCCCACAGGAGGGCACTCCAGCTCTCTGGGAGGGACAACTCCTGCGAGGGACCCCCTCCCAGAACTCCTAACACCAACTGCCCCCCCCCCCCCCCAGCAGCTCTCAAAGATGAGCAGCAACGGGGCAGGGAGCTCCCATGGCCATTTTGCTGTGCGAGCCCTTGCCACAGGTGCTGAGGCTGCAGCCTCTTTCCTGGAGAAGTGGGGTCCCCCTTCACCCACAAGGAAGGACATTGTGCAGGGCACCCTGAATTCAGGGAAGAGGTGCTGGGGGAGAGCAGGGTGGAAAGGGCTGTACCTGGCCCTGCATGGTTAGAATTGGAAGAAGATGCCTGTCCATTGCCTACAAAAATTGTTGTAAAATTTAAAAAAACTTTACCCATGCTTTACAAAAGCAAAACAGCTAGTCGCATGTGAACTCAAAAAGAAATTTCTCTGAGATGACTATTAAAATTAAGAATTTTTTTTTTTTTAGGGTATAAGCAATCCTTCTTTTTCAAACCTTGAGCTTTGTGTTCTTTGAATTTCATACTTGACCCTATTTAAGCATAGAAGCCTCTTTTCGTACCTACAGGTGTTTATTTTGACAAAGGCACCTATGTGCATTCTAGTCTGGTAGCCTAGAACATCTTCTGAGAAATTGAACTCTACTTGCATCTTGTATTGTGACCAACCAACCAATTCCTGCCATGGAAGAAGGTTCAGGGAAGAACGTAGGCTGTGATGGACCACAGCTGCCGCAAAGCAAGCGGAATTTATCTCAGCACAAAGAGAACCAGAGGGTGGCCTTTGTTTTAGGCCACCCTCCAGACTCATGCAAACACCTGAAGGCTGGAAATAAATCCTTGCCAGAGCAGAAATAATTATCGGTGGAGGGAATGTGCACCCCACCTGAGCTGCAACTGAACTAGCAAGCCTTGCTGGTTTGAACCACTGGTTTGCTACTTTCCCAGAGAAATGCCATTTGGTAATGGAACACATTTGAAGAACAAAGAACTGAAAACGCGGTGTGCTTCAAACAAAGATCAGTAGACCTTTCGCCTATGGTATCAACCTCCAAGTAATGGGGTAGTAGAAAGATGGAGTGGCCAACAGAAACAACAGCTGCACAAGAATCACTCTTCTCTCATAGAATACTTCTAAGTGGGGATCCCACTTGTGAGAAGTTGTAAGGTGGCTAACTAAGTGACAAACTCTTATGGGAAGGCCCATAGATAAGGGGTTTGTGTCAGTAGCTGCATGAATTCCTGTTAAAACAGAAATAAAAACCCATCAAAGTCCTGGAGGTGAGGTTGTGGTTAAACATCCAGCTCAGGGATCAGTCTGGGTGACTCTGCTCTTGCACCATGGAAAAGGAGCATGGGATGCTGTAGACACTGAAGGCAGTAAGTTAACCATTAGTGAGGTCTGGGTTATGTCCAAGACCTAGGTGTCTTCTCTTGCAGGGAGATGTGGTGTTACCTGCTAACTGTGGGAACACTGATAACTGGAAAACACACCTGAAACGTGTCTCTAACAGGTTCTGCCTTTTCACGTTGCCATGGAACAACTCAGGTATTGAAGATCAGTCACAACCCATCTTCAAAACTGTAGTTACAAGAGAAACACCATCTGTAATAGCACAAGGTTAAGGACTGATTGTAGGCAATCATGTTGCACTAACCCTAAGATCTAAAGTTAGTTTAAACGTAGCTCTATGTAATAAACCACTGGATGGGAAGCTGCACATGGTTCTGACAATAGGGTGAGATGGGTACTCCAGAAATGGAAGGCAACAAAAGCCATTGTAATGTGACCTATGGTTTTGACCAAATCACCACACAGACTTCTGGTTAACTTCTCATATGACTGAACAAACAATGTCTTTTTTTGCACCATTTAATACATCAGTATCACTTGGAGTAACCTTGCATCAACTCGACAGCTTTCTCAAACAGAACACCAAGGTTACTCAACATCTGTTGGAAACTGGAAAACGCTTAGAGGAAAGGGAAGGAACGATGACATATGATAGAATGAACGGATTTGGTTAGTGAAAGCGTCCAGTGACAGAGCAGCCTGCCCTGAGTTGACACAGATAGAAACAGATTTTCATTTATTCCTCCCTGCAAGCACACAGTTGTTCCTTTATTCTTCTCAAGAGACATCCCTGTTCTCCAGAGAGCTTTCCCCAGGTCAGTGTGTCCATGCTGGCCTGCCCAGCCACTCCTGCATCCCCTCCGCTGTGCTCCCCAGGCTTGTGGTGCTGCTCTGCAGGACGAGCGAGCTGTGGGACCCCGGGGTGACTCCACACTGGCTGTGCTGGTCAGGGTAGACCTGGCTGGTGCAGCATCACTGCACCTGACAACCCCCTCCCCAGGGGTCTGTGGCTGTGGAAGATGCTCAGAGCAATCACAAGGCATTTCCAATGGCTCAGGATGGGGTCAGCTGTGCCATTAGATGCAGCTATGACTTTTCATTGCTGGTGACATGAACCGCTCTTGAGGCTGCCTTCCCTGGCCTGATGAGACCCCACTGCCTCTCCTGAGATTGCAGAGCCCTGATTTGGTGCATTCTTCGGTTTGGTCCTTGACTTTGGGTGACCCCACTTGGTTTTGGGAGTCTCCACTCACTGCCCATCCCAGGCACAAAGTGCCCCTGGAGATCCCCTGTGCTCTTCTGGTGGCTCCATATTGCCTTCCAGAAGGATGGGCATCTGTCACCAGCCCTCTAACATTTGAGACAGTCCCCAGCAGAAACCTCCTGAGCACTCACCCTCCCCAGGGCCACTGGGCACCCACTAGTGAGGGCTGAATCCAGCCCTCATTCCCTCATACATCATTTTACGAGCTCATGTTCATTAGCCCATGGAAAACCCAGGCACGGCAACAGGGCCTTTTTGGGTGCAAATCCCTGAGTGCATTCTTGGCTCCCACTTTGGAAGAAGAGCCCAGGCTTCAGGCAGTGTACTGATGAAATCCCCTTTTATTACAGAGATGCTGCAAGGGAGGCCAGCTCTGACACAGTGATCGGCAGATTTACACAAAGCCTCTGAGACAGACAGACGGGGTTTGTGCCTCTGGAGAGGTGGGATGAATTGAAACATTTCTGTAAAAACATGAATGTCACAGACAGAAGTCCCAAAACACAAGAGCTGTCTGAGAAAAACTGGAAATGGCTTGTGAGGAAAGATGGGCAGCTTATTGCTGCTGAGCTAGTACCAACTGAATGAGTTTCCTCACTGCATCCTTGAGCTCCTTGTTCCTCATGCTGTAGATGAGAGGGTTCACTGCTGGAGGCACCACCAAATAAAAAACAGCCACCACCACATCCAGAGCCGCGGATGAGAGGGAGGGGGCTTCAGGTAGGCAAACAGGCCAGTGCTAATAAACAGAGAGACCACAGCCAGGTGAGGGAGGCACGTGGAAAAGGCTTTGTGACGACCCTGCTCAGAGGGGATCCTCAGCACAGCAGTGAAGATCTGCACGTAGGACAGCACAATGAAAATGAAACACCCAGAGGCTAAAGAGCAACTAACCACAATAAGCCCAACTTCCCTGAGGTAGGAGTCTGAGCAGGAGAGCTTGAGGATCTGGGGAACTTCACAGAAGAACTGGTCCACTGTGTTGCCTTGGCAGAGTGGTATGGAAAATGTGTTAGCAGTGTGCAGGACAGCATGGAGGAAACCACTGGCCCAGGCAGCTGCTGCCATTCTGACACAAGCTCTGCTGCCCATGAGGGTCCCATAGTGCAGGGGTTTGCAGATGGCAACATAGCGGTCATAGGCCATAACAGTGAGAAGAAAATACTCTCCTGCTAACAAGAGGGCAAACAGAAAGACTTGAGGAGCACATCCTGAGTAGGAAATGGCCCTGGTGTCCCACAGGGAATTGGCCATGGATTTGGGGACAGTGGCGGAGACAGTGCCAAGGTCGAGGAGGGAGAGGTTGAGGAGGAAGAAGTACATGGGGGTGTGGAGGTGGTGGTCGCAGACTATGGCTGTGATGATGAGGCCGTTGCCCAGGAGGGCAGCCAGGTAGATGCCCAGGAAGAGCGCGAAGTGCAAGAGCTGCAGCTCCCGTGTGTCTGCGAATGCCAGGAGGAGGAACTCGTTGATGGAGCTGCTGTTGGACATTTGCTATCTCCGCGCTTGGGGGACTGTCCAAAGAAGAAAAGACATTGAGAAGTTAGCAGAGACTTTTCAGGCAAAGAAACCCCCAAATGTTGCCATTCTCATACAACCCCCCACATTGCTTCCCTCTTTACTGAGTGGATCTTTGTGCAGCTCCCTTGCCTGAGCTCCACTTTGCACTGCCTGAGTGTGCTGTGAGGAGCAGGGACCTCTGCCCATGGGCTCCACAGGACTCAGTCCTTCTGTAAAGCAGTGGGCACAGGGGAATGGGGGTGACCAGCTCTGACATTCACACTTTCGGTCAGGTGAAAGCCACATATTGCATAGAAGAGCTTTTCAGCATTGTCAGTCCCAATTCTAAAGAATGAAGTTTGAGGAACAGAGTTTCAGGGATTTTTTATTTTCTTTCAGATGTACTTGTCACCCCTGGGGAGTGTTCCTCAAAGGTAGAAATACTTGGGATTTCTACTGAATCCTGAGAAAAATGGATTCACTGTCATTTGGTGCAGAGTGAGGACAGCTAGTCTGTCTATTAGTCTCATTCCCAGGTGCCTTCTGCTTGCAAATCAATGAGCTGGAGGATGATCACACTCATATGTTGCCCTTAAAGAAACCAGCCCCTGCTGAGAGCACACGAGTCCAGTTTCAAAGTGCACATCTCCAAACTTCTCAGCCTTTCTCCGGGCACCTGAGGGAGCTCTCCACACTCCCCTTCTAGACAAGGACTCAAACGGCTCTTTTCAGATGCCCACATACAGCCTCCCACCACCATCTCCATACTCTCAGCATCTCTGCACCTTCCTCATGGGTCTCTCAGACATCACAGAGGTGCTATGAGACAGCAGTGCCTTTCTAGAGGGCAGGTGGCAGCCTGGCAGGACACCACAGGGAAATGGTCAAAGGACCATTAGGACTGGAGATGGGCTCTCTAAGGGAGAGTCAGCTCAATTCCGAACCCCACAGACTGCATTTCCTGGAGCTCCACAAGTCAGAAGGGGGCTGGGGCAACCTCATTCCCATGCAGACCCCTCTGCTGCACAACTTGTAGCATCCATCTCTGAACTGCAGCTGAACCCCCCCCCCCCCCCGCCCCAAAACCAGAGAGCCCAAGAGCAGGAATAGGAGCATCATGGACAGGAGGGGAAACAAGGAACAGAACCAAGATCCTTCTGCCAAGGGAGGCAAGAAGAGAGAGACAGATGGGAACTCAGGAAAGCCTTCACCTTACCAGCTAGGCATGCCACCTCACAGGCAGTGACAACGCAGGGCAGTCACTCTCAGTCCCTTTGTCGGGCACCTCTCCTCTTGCCGGAGGGCTGGCTGTAGAGAAGGCAGCTCATGCCCTGGACCCCATGGCTGTCAGGGCAGAGGCTCTGCTGGAGGGGAGAGGAGATGCAGGGAGCTTGCTCAGAGGAAGGTGTCTGCATCGGAGGGACTGACCACTGACCATGACTTGCCCAAATCCATCCTCCCATGACGATTCTGTTGGTACTTCCCTCTCACTCCCTGCCCATCTCTACTGCCTGGGGCTGTTCCTGTTGCCTGGAGCTTTCTATCTCCCAACATCTTTTCCCTGTCCATACTCACAGACCGTGTCCCACCTCTGTGTGCACAGTTCTGCCCTACAGAAACCTCCCGGATCAGCGCAGTGTCCAGGGGCATCTCTGTGCTCACGAGCCCAAAGGAGCAGGTCACATTAGCCCTGATAAGACCATGAAGGTGCTGCTGGTGCTGCTGTAGGTGGAGGTGGGGTTGGAAGGGTTTGCTGAGCTTTCTCACAGACCTACTGATCTCTGAGAGGGAAGGTCAGTGAGTCCCAGTTCCTTGCCAAACCACAAAACTCTTTCCTTTTTTCTTCATGCTAACATGAGGAAACTGAAAGCCCTGGAGGGAAAGCTCCTTCCCTTTCAATAGCCTTTTTTGCACCTTCCTCTGCAGTGCAGGGACACTGCTCTGAATCACAGCCCTGCGCAGACCTGGGTGCATATCCCAACTTCACAGCCCTGCAGCATCCATGGGAGAAAGTAGCAGCATGCCCTGTCCCTGTGACAGTGTGGCAGGGAATGCCTGCTCGAAGCATCTCCCCCTCCTCTTTAAAGGAGAGCGATCCTTAAAAAACCTATCAGTCATGGAATGAAATAGGTTTGGAAGACCCTTCCAGGAACCTCAGTAGCATTGCCCTGCAGCCAGAGACTTACCGTGCAAAGGGCTGTGAAGATTTCTCCCACAAGGAGCTCTCCTCTCTCCTCCCACTCCACACTGCCTTTCACTTCTCTCTGCCTTGTCTCCTCTCATGTCAGCAGCAGCAGGCGGTGCCCAGAGCCCTGCTGCTCTTTGCAGAGGAGCTGCTCCTGCACACAGCTGTCTCTGGGCAGTGCTGCCAGGTTGCCATGAGCTCCCTCCATCCCCAGAGCCTGGCCCCTCTCAGGAGCAGAGGCCCAGCTGAGCTCACGACTTTCTCTGTCCCTTGTGCTCCCTCCTCCTGGGAAATGTTCACTGCAATAAACTAAAATAATCACTGATGGTCCCTCTCTAAACAATACAGAGAAACCAGTTACAACATTGTCACTTGTTTCATCAGAGGAGGGTTATCTAGGAGAGGTGTAAATGTCCCTCTCTGGCAGCCCTGATTCCCCCGTCTTAACTAGGCAGGACACAGAGAACGGGGCAGGAAGGGAGCTCATTGACAACAAGGAGGCGGCTGATCTCACCCCAGGCCAGACCCCAACAGTGCAGATGTCTGTGTCAAATCCAGTTCTCTGCACTTCCCTTTCTCGTCCAAAGAGAGAACTAAGCTGTCTCAACTGAGTGGTTTTGAGATACATTTTCTAATAACCAGCTAAGGTCCCGCAGGAGCCACCTTCAAAATTTCCAGCACCACACGGCAACACAGCTACCCCAAGGTATCTCGGGCAGCAATAGCCTCTTTCTTTGGTCAAGTGAATCCAGACAAAAAAATATATATGTATATATATATATATATATATACACACACATTATTCATCAAATTATAATTGCTACCAACACTCGGAATGGAGAAACCTTGTTCTCAGGAGCTGCTTTATTTAAACTGTCACGTTTCAGCTCTCTTCTTCTGCCTCTCTGGCCCTTCTTCTTCCTTGGCCTCTTCTCTCTTTACAGAGCCCTCCAGGGAAAGATTCACTGAATCACAGCACTTAGGGTGGGGGAGACCTCTGGACATCAGCTAGTCCCAGCCGCCCTGGTCAATGCAGAGGGAACTAGATGAGGTTGCCTATGGGCTCCCCCCACTTATGCATTGTCCACAAGGGTGCTGAGAGTGCGCTCCATCCACTGTGCAGGCCATTCATAAAGGTGTTAAACAGTCCTGCCCCACATGGTGATCACTGAGGGATGCCGCTAGTAACCGGCTGCCACTTGGAACTTGTACCACTGATCACAGTGTTTCAGCCTGATGGTCTCTCCAATCTTCCACCTGCCTTATGGTCCATTGATCCAGGGCAGAGCTCAACAATTTGCCTATAAGGAGACTCTGGGGGACTGTGCCAAAGGCCTTGCTAAAGTGAAGGTTCACAAAATCCCCTGCTTTCCCCTTGTGCACAAAGCCATTCATCTGATGGCAGAAGGCAATGAGGTTGGTCAGGCATGGTTTCCATTTCCCCTTGGTCAACGCATGCTGCCTCTTCCAGGCCTTCTCCTTCCTATGCTTGGAGATGGTTTCCAGAAGGATATGCTCCATCACCTTCCCAGGGACTGAGATGAAGATGACCAGCCTGTCGTTGCCCATACCCTCCCTCTTGCCCTTCTGCAAAATGGGTGCAATGTCTGCCTTTTCCCAGTCATCAGGAACCTCCCTGATTACCATGACCTTTCGAAGATGATCAACAGCAGCATTGCAATGACTCCGGACACCTCTCCCTGCACCTTGTGGTGCTTCCCGTCTGGTCCTGTGGACTTGTGTGTGCCCACTGGGCAAAAGTCCTTCCCAGCTGCATCGTCCTCTACCATGGGTGAGGCTTTGCTCACACAGATGCTGCCAGAGGACTCAGAGGCCTGGCAGTAGACAAGACAAGGAAAAGACAAGGTAAAAGAGGCAATGAGCTCCTCAGCCTTTCTCCTCTCTTTGTCACTATGTGCCCTGCCCCACTGAGCAGGGAGAACACATTTTCTTTGGATGGCTGCTTTGTGCTGCCCATGTACTTACAGAAGGCCTTCAGGTTACCCTCCCCATCCCTTCCTAGATCCAGCTCCAGCTCCAGCTCCAGGTGAGCTTTTGGTTCCCTAACTCCATCCCAAATGAGATGAAATCCTCTCTCCTGCAGTCCGGGGTGGTGACTCTGTTATTCCTCTTACTTCTCCACCATCTCACAGGCACTGCAGTGACAGACAATCTCCACGTTCACATCCCCATCCAGCCTGAGTTTCAGGCAAGAAACCAAGGGGAGGGTGGCACCATCTACTTAGAGGCAAAGCCTACAGAGGTACAGAAATCACACCACAGAAAAACCCGCATTTCTCCCCTCACCACTGAGGGGATCCAGGCAATGGAATTTCAGGTGGTTCAAGGTGGATGCAAAGAATTTCCATTGTAATGTAGCTATGCCTGAGGCAGTGCCTCCCAGGCTGCCCTTACAGTCAACAGGGAGGAGGAGGTGTTCACCTGCCTTCTTTTAGATGCTCACATAAAGCACAAAGGACTCCTGTCCCAGAGACATTTGCTCTGTGCTTGAAATGGGGCCTGAGATCATAGGCGTTCAGGATAATTCAGGCTGAAGGGACCACAGGAGGCCTGTAGTGCAACCTGCTGCTCAAAGCAGAGTCAGATAGAGGGTCAGAAACCAAAAAATGCCTCTGCCAAAGGACTTCTGGGGGTGATACAGCAGGAGAAGGCAGTAGAGGGTTGATGGGGTGATCCCATGGACAAAAGGGTTTTCTTTCTCCCTGTTTCCAGAGAATGAAATCCTCAGCTCTCCACAAAGAAGAAGCTGGGAAACAAACTTTGCCACTAACATGGAGCCGGAGAAGCTCCTGAGTCCCTTACATACAGAGGCTGGTGCAAAGTCCACCACCCCAGTGGCACCCGACCCCCAGGCATTCCTGCCTTGTTGCTGGGCACCCTGCAGCCCCAGGCAGGAGTTGTGCGGGGAACAGAGTGGGGTCTGCCCCCTGCAGCCCTGGCCACCCAGCAGGTGTGGTGGGACCCTGCTCCTCTAGAGGAGACTGGGCTCTCCTGCATTTCCCCAGTGTGAAGCCTGCATCCCCTCCACCTGGGAATACAGCCCGGCAGGGAGGGCCAACACGGGAAACAATCTCTGTTCTGGGGTGTGAAGAGAGAGGGGAGGGCAGAAGGGGATCTGCTCGCAACCTGGGCACTGATTCCCTCCCTGCAGCCAGTACAGCCCTGCTGATGCCCTGTAACCTGTGAGTCCACAAGATGGGACTCCGATCTGCTCTGGCTCTAAAGATTTCTCAGCCCTTCAGACCCAGGATGCAAAGCACCGGTCTGGGGACACCTCAGCAGTCAAAGGGCCTGAATGCCTGGTGTGTTCCTGAGAACTCTTCTGCAGTCTCCCGGCACTGGTTTGACTCCTGTTGCCCATGGAGCAGAGACTCCTTCTGAGGATGAACTCACTCACTGTGTCACTCTGAGGACAGGCTTGACCAGGCAGTCCAAATGCCAGCAAGGCCTCAACCCCACAACAGTGTCCCCTGACCCTCACTCTGCCTTCCAGCCCTTTCCTCCTAGAGGATTTGGTTTGGGAGGGACCACCAGAGATCTCCAGGAGCATGATCTGCTCTGAGCTGGGCTAACTTGACACTTAGATCAGGTTGCTAGGTGCTTTCTCCAGGAGAGTTTTTTAAGATCTCCTGTCCCCTGCCGCAGTGCTACTCAATACCATGGTTATTTCTTTATTTTTTTCCTTAATCTCATGTGGAATTTCCCTTACTGCATCTTCTCCTTGCTGTCTCTTGTCCTTTCCTCCCCTTGGCCCCCACCCAGACCATCCCATCTACTTTGACTGAGGACAATCACAGCTTCACCTCCAAGCACAGCCTTGCTGGGATCTCCTGGGACCACACAGGCAGGCTGTGGTGGCCAGCTGCAAGCAGAGCTATGCACTGCAGATCCCTATGTAGTCTCAGATGAGAATGTATAGAAACATAACATGACCAAGGGTAGAGCCTGTGGGCCAATGCCAGGGCAGAGCCAAGGGAAGCTGGCATGAGAAGAGAAGACCTCCAGCAGCTCCTCTCCACACCTGGGCAGGGAGTGATGCACCGAGCAGTGGTCCTGAGAGAGGACAGTGACACAAGATGGGGGGCATTGTGAGCTGCAGTGCTGAGCACCGACCATCTGTGTTGGGTCTGGGAGTCCTGACAGGTGGTGCTGGTGGCTGTAGACCTTGAGAAACCCCCAACCCTGCTAGCAGCAGTGAGTCCTCTCCATGACTGCCAGGAGCTTCTGGAGTGTCATGGCTCCCATCTGTGTCTCATCCCTCCACTGGTCCAGCCCTGGTGCCCTTCACGTGTCCCCACAGCCCCACTGTGTAGGCATCACACAGGACAGGGTGTGTTCTGGGATGGGGAAACATCCCCCCAACATAGTCCCTATGATAGTCCTTGGTGCCCTGTCTCCCTCAGCTCTCCTGCCTGACAGCCTCCCACCAGTCCCCAGACCCTGCCCAGACCTAATCCTTTCCACCGGGATCAGCAGAAGGCCATGCTCTGGGGTCTGATGAGGTCTGAGCCCACAGAGAGGCCAGGCAGGGCGGCCATTGCCCCCACACACATGCTGAGGCCAGCAGGCACACAGAGCGGGTCACATTCAGAGATCACCCCTCTCCAGGACCAGAGGGAATGGCCAGTGCTGGAAATGACTGGTATGAGGGTCTGGGTCTGTGAGGAGATTCCTGGGGCAGTTTCTCTTCTCTGTTCATGCAGCAACAAGCTGGGCTGGATCTTTGCACTGAGGCACCCTGCTTGAGGGCCTCCATGGGAAGACGATGGTCTACAGGCCCAGTAGATGGCCTCAGGACCTCCTCTGCATGCTCCCTGCCAGCCCTGCAGAGGACTCAGCAGAGGGCTCATCCTCCCAGGGCTCACAGCTGGACATCCAGTCCTCCAGCTCGGCAAGAAGACTTCTCTGGGGGGGTAACTTTTGGGGTAAGGAGCACCACACAGTGCGGGCAAGATTGTCTCAAGGACATGTGCTGGGGACATGACATAAGGGACAGCAGCTTTGGAGGAAGAGCCCAGCCTTCAGGCACTGCACCTGCAAGAACCTACTTTATTACAGAGATACTGTGAGGGAGTCAGCTCTGACCCAGTGTTGGACACAACTTTATATGGGCACCAGGTGAGACAGAGCAGTCTCAGTGAAGGTGGAATGAATCCAACCATTTGTGTAGCAACATGGTGACAAATAATAACATCAGTAATAAAAGTAATAATACAAATAAAGTGAACAAAGAAAGCTCAGTCCTGGTACGGGACACAGGGGGAGTCTTTGTGGAGAGCAAAGGCAATGTTACCACTGCTGAAAAATGTCCATGAAATCACTTTCCTCAGGGCATCTTTGAGCTCCTTGTTCCTCATGCTGTAGATGAGGGGGTTCACTGCTGGAGGCACCACCACATACAGAACGGCCAGCACCAGATCCAGAGTTGGGGAGGAGAGGGAGGGGGGCTTCAGGTAGGCAAACAGATCAGTGCTGACAAACAGGGAGAACACGGCCAGGTGAGGGATGCACATGGAAAAGGTTTTGTGACGACCCTGCTCAGGGGGGATTCTCAGCACAACAGTGAAGATCTGCACGTAGGACAGCACAATGAAAACAAAACACCCAAAGGCTACACAGGCACCAACCACAATGAGCCCAACTTCGCTGAGGTAGGAGTGTGAGCAGGAGAGCTTGAGGATCTGTGGGATTTCACAGAAGAACTGGTCCACTGTGTTGCCTTGGCAGAGGGGTATGGAAAATGTGTTAGCAGTATGCAGCACAGAATGGAGAAAACCACTGGCCCAGGCAGCTGCTGCCATTCTGACACAAGCTCTGCTGCTCATGAGGGTCCCATAGTGCAGGGGTTTGCAGATGGCAACAAAGCGGTCATAGGCCATGACAGTGAGGAGATAATATTCTGCTGAAAATAAGAAGACAAACAGAAAGACTTGAGCAGCACATCCTGAGTAGGAAATGGCCCTGGTGTCCCACAGGGAATTGGCCATGGATTTGAGGACAGTGCTGGAGATGGTGCCAAGGTTGAGGAGGGAGAGGTTGAGGAGGAAGAAGTACATGGGGGTGTGGAGGCGGTGGTTGCAGGCTACGGCTGTGATGATGAGGCCGTTGCCCAGGAGGGCAGCCAGGTAGATGCCCAGGAAGAGCGAGAAGTGCAAGAGCTGCAGCTCCCGTGTGTCCGCAAACGCCAGGAGGAGGAACTCGTTGAGGGAGCTGCTGTTGGACATTTTGCTATCTCTGGGCATCGGGGACTGTGCAAAGAAGAAAAGACATTGAGAAGTTAGCAGAGACTTTTCAAGAAAAGAAACCCTCAAATGTTGCGGTTCTCTCTTTGAGCTGGAGGATGATCACACTCATATGTTGCCTTAAAAAGAAACTAGCCCCCACTGAGACCAGATGAGTCAAGTTTCAAAGTGGAGATCTCCAAACTTCTCACCCTTTTTCCAGGAACCCGAGGGAGATCTCCACACTCCCCTTCTAGCCAAGGACACACAGGACTCTTTTCAGATGCCCACATACAGCCTCCCACCACCATCTCCATACTCTCAGCATCTCTGCACCTTCCTCATGGGTCTCTCAGATATCACAGAGGTGCTATGAGACAGCAGTGCCTTTCTAGAGGGCAGCACGCAGCCTGGCAGGACACCACAGGGAAACGGTCAAAGGACTGTTAGGACTGGAGATGGGCTCTCCTTTAGGGAGAGTCAGCTCAATTCCCAGCCCCATGGACTGCATTTCCTGGAGCTCCACAGGTCAGAAGGGGGCTGGGGCCACCTCATTCCCATGCAGACCCCTCTGATCCACAACTTGCAGCATCAGTGTCTGAACTGCAGCTGAAAACATTGAAACCCAGAAAGCCCAGGAGGAAGAACAAGAGCAGCATGGCCAGGAGGGGAAACAAGGAGCAGCAGCATGATCCTGCTGCCAAGGGAGGCAAGGAGAGAGACAGAGAAGCATTCTGGAAAGCCTTCACCTTACCTAGCTGGGCATGCCACCTCGCAGATGGTGATATCGCAGGGCAGTCAATCTCAGCCCCCTTGTCAGGCAGCATGAAATGGGGCCATAGCAGGAGAGATGCCCCTCTCCTCTGTTGGAGGTCTGGCTGCAGGGGAGTTGGCTCATGCCCTGGAGTTCCCTCTCATTCCCTGCCCATCTCTGCTGCCTGGAGCTGTCCCTGCTGGTAGCTCTTTCTCTGTCACAACATCTTCTCCCAGTCAATGCTCACAGACCCCTATCCCACCCGCTGTGTGCTCAGTTATGCCCTAAGGAAACCTCCCAGATCAGGGCACTGTCTAGGGGCATCTCTGTGCATGCACGTCCTAAGCAGCAGGTCACATAAACTCCAATGAGGCCACAAAGGTGATGTTGGTGCTGTCTGTAGGCTAAGGTGGGGATGAAGCGGCTTCCTGAGGTTTCTCATAGACCAATTAATCTCGGAGAGTGAAGGTTTAAGAGTCCCACTTCCTTCTCAAAAAGGAAAACTTGTTTGATCATTCTCTCTGTCAAAATTAGGAAACTGAAAATGCAGACATCTGAAGAAAAGCTCCTTCCCTTTCAAGAAGCCCTCCTCTTGATCTCCTCTTGAAAAGACCCCTCGGACATCTCCTGTGCATGAGGTAGAGCTGTGAGCAACCGTGACCCACGCAGCACCCTCTCAGCAGGAGAATGAACCTGCCCTGCCAGGGGTCGCTCCTCTCTCCCAGAGTTTCTCCCCATAGTGCTGTGGGGAGCTCCCTGGGCAGGCGGAGGTCTCCTCCTTGCAGGCACCAGAGTCACTGACCCGGGCACAGAGCACCCTGGGGTGCAGGGACACTGCTCTGAATCACAGCCCTGCACAGACCTGTGTGTGCTCCCTGGCTTCACAACCCTGCAGCCACCTTCCCTGGCAGAATGGAGCTACACGCCCTGTCCCTGTGACAGTGTGGCAGGGAATCCCTGCTCTGAAGCATCTCCTCCTATGCCTATGCACTAGATGTGCCAGCAGAACAATCCCTAAAAAGCCTATCAGTTATGGGATGGGCTGGATTTAGAGGAGCCCTCCAGGAACCTCAGTAGCATTGCCCTGCAAACAGACACTTACCATGTCAGGGGCTGTGAAGATTTCCCCCGCAAGGAGATCTCCTCTCTCCTCCCACTCCACACTGCCTTGCACTTCTTTCTGCCTTCTCTCCTCTCATGTCAGCAGCAGCAGGCAGTTGCCGGAGCCCTGCTGCTCTTTGCAGTGAGCTGCTCCTGCACATAGCTGTCTCTGGGCAGTGCTGCCAGGTTACCATGAGCTCCCTCCATCACTGGATCCTGGCCCCACTCAGGAGCAGAGGCCCAGCTGAAAGCAGGAATTTCTCTGTCCCTTGTGCTCCCTCCTCCTGGGAAATGTTCACTCCAATAAACTAAAATAATCACCAATGGGCCCTCTCTAAGCACTGCAGGAAGACTGATTCCAGCATTACAGATTGTTTCATCAGAGCATGGTTATCTGCAAGAGGTGGAAACATCCCACTCTGGAAGCCCTGATTCCCACCTCTTAACTAGGCAGGACATGTAGAAAGGAGCAAGAAGGGAGCTGATTGACACCTGGTTCAGGTGCTGACTCAGATGAGCCAATCTGGGCATCTCATTCTGCTTTGGAAGGCCCTGGGCTGGAGGGGGATTCAGCAAACTCCTGTGAATGCCACAAACACACAGCAGGTGGGATTCCCCTTGCCCAAGCTGAAGTGAGCACAACACAGATGTCTGCATGGGAGCTCTTTCTCTAAGCTCCCATTGTAATCACCTGAGATGGAGGGTGGGAGTCAGTTGCCCACGCACAAACACCTGGTGACATTGGAAGAGACAGAGGTGGTCCCAGGCATGTGCCAGTGTCTGCTTGCTCTGATGGAGCAACTGAGAGACCCACATCCTTCTAGAGCATGAGGTGGGGGCCGGGTGGAGAATTTCCTTGGCCATCTGAAATGACACTAGATGCCCACTACTGTTAGAGCACCTCTCACTATGATGCTGAGACTCATGGAGATGCCTACAGTGCAAACTGCTAATGTAATTCAGTGCAGACACTTGATGCTGGGCAGACAACACAGGTTATCTCAGGCTTTCCTACCTGTGCCCAGACAATTGGATCCCACCACTGCCTTTAGGCCAAGTCCATCCCGACTGCATCCAAGTGTGCTGCATAAATGGGAGGCACATCACACCAAGGGTTCTACTCCAGTCTCTGCACTCTCAAACCCTTCTTGCTCCTCTCTGCCCAAATCTCTTCTGACACTTGGACAACATGAACTGGGACTGGACTAATGATGACCTCAGGGTGCCTGGATCACAGGCTGCCCAGGCCCAGGGACTTCTTCAGTGGCACCTTGTCCTGCCTGCAGATCGGTTCACCCCTGTCACAGGCCATAAGGTGCTACTAATCAGCTCAGGCAGCCAAACCCTCTCCTGCCAGGACTGCATGGCCCAGCTGTGTTTCTCGCTGGCCTTGGGCACTGCAGGCTTTGCTCTCTCAGTGGGAACCTCCTTTCACCATTACATTGCCACCTGCTGTCTAGGCCAGCATGGCTCTGCTCTGAAGTGGGGCCATTGCACACACAGTGTCCTTGGTTCTTGCTAACAGATTTCACCACAACCAGTCTGCTCTCTGTGCCACAGCTGATGCTCTGCAACATTAATATATGCAAATGTATGCAGCCTGGAGTAGAGACAGGATCAGATGGAGATGTACAAGCTTTCACAGGTGTGAAACATCATTGGAATAATTGAGATGTGGGGGGATCCCTCACAGGACTGGAGGCCTGTGCTGGTAGGGTACGATCTCTTCAGGAGAGACGGTCAGGGAAGAGGAGGGAGGATGTCTTTTGTGTGAAAGGGCAGCTCGGATGTGTGGAACTCTTCCATGGGAGAGGCAAGGGTTTGGGTGAGTGCTTGTGGGTGAGCACCACAGTAGAGGTGACATCATGGTGGGAGCTACAGACCACCTAATGAGGGTAGGGAGGCAAATGCAGTCTCCTTTAAGCAACCAGAGCAAGTCTGTGGATCACGGGCCCTGGTTCTTGTCACAGGGACTTTAATCCCTCTGGACTGAACTGGAAGGGCAAACAGCAGCTTGCAAGCAGGCCAGGAGGTTTCTGGAGGCCATCAAGGGCAACTTCTTTGCACAGCTGCCAGATGGGCCAATGTGGGTGATGCTTTCTTGTATCTGGAAATTTCAAAGAAGGAGGAACTGATCAGGTATGGGATGGTAGGAGAAAGGCAATTATTACACCCATCTTCAAAAAAGGCCACAAGGGCAACCTGGGGAGCTGCAGGTAGTTCAGCCTCCCTTTGGTGAGGAGTGAGTCATGCAGCGAACCCTCTCAGATCAGAGTTCTGGGCACATGAAAGAGAAGCAGGTGCCTGGGAACAGTTAGCATGGATTTACCCAGAGTATACTGTGACATGCCAACCTGATTGCTAGCTATGAATAAATAACTGTATTTCTGGATGGAGAAGAGTAAATGTCCTTTACCTAGACTTCAGTGAGGTGTTTGACACTGTCTCCCACAATACACTTGCATGCACGTTTGAACATTACAGTCTAGAAGAGCAGACAAGCGGATGGGTAAAAAGCTGCTTGGATGATCAGAGGCTCAGAGGGCAGTGGTGAATGGGTAGTACTCTTCCTGGAGTCCAGGGAGAAGTGGAGCACCACAGGGTCTCTCCAGGAACTTGTCCTCTTTATCGTCTGTATTAGTTACACGGAGGAGGAAACACTCATCATGCCTGTAGATGACCCCTAACTGGAGGTGGGGGTGGGGGGGGGTCACTCATATGCCTGAGGGCTGCCATTCAGAGGGACCTAGACAGGCAGGAGGAATGGGCCATGAGGAACCTCATGGAATTCAACAAGGACAAATGCCACGTCTTGCACCTGCGATAAACCAACACCCCACAGTGTCACAGGCTGGGGCCTGAGTGCCTGGGGAGCAGCTCTGTGGAAAAGGACATGAGGGTGCTGGGGGACAGGAGGCAAAACATGAGCCAGCAGCATTCCCTGGCAGCAAAGAAGGCCAGAAGCATCGTGGCTGTATGAGCAGGAGCACAGCCAGGAGGTGGAGGGAAATGGTGATCGCCTTCTAGTCAGTATTCATTAGACACCATCTAGAACCCCGCATCCAGGTTTGGGTTCCCAGAACAAGACAGAGGTTGATAACTGGGAGCGAGTCTGGCTGAGGACCCTAACAGTAGTCAGGGGGCTCAAGCACTTGTTCTGTGAGGAGATGGGGCTGGTTCCACTTGGAGAAGAGATGGCTTTGGAGGGATCTCATAGCACCCTTCCAATGGCTACAAGGAGGTCCTCAAGAAGATGGAGGCAGGCTCTTCACCAGGGTGCATGGTGGGAGGACAAGAGACAATGGGCATAAGTTGGAAGAAAAGACGTTCCTGCAGGAGATAAGGAGAAGCTTTTCCTCTACAAGGATGGTCAAGCATTGGAAGTGGTTGCCCAGAGAGGCTGTGCAGTCTCCTGCCTTGGAGGTTGCCGAGACCAGACTGGATGAAGCCCAGAGCAATCTGGTCTGACCCCAGAGCTGACCCTGCCGTGAGGAAGGAGATTGGGCTAGAGACCTCCTGAGGTCCTTTCCATCCTGAAGGTGTTCATGGTGCTTCCCACTCTCCATCTTCACTTGTTGATGTCAGGGAAAGCATGCAGGTGCCCTGTGACAGTGGAAGCAGGTCATCTTTCTTGTCCTCCTCCAGTCAGAGTTATTCAGATGCAGGGCTTCTTGGCAGGAATCCTCAAGTCAGCCCTGATCAATCCTTGGCTTCACTTTTAATTTTAATTTCCTTTTTTTTTTTCTTCCACCCCTCCTAAGTCTGTCTTTTTTACCATTCTGATCCAATCCCATACAGCCCACACCACACCTGATCAACCTTAGCTCATTGGCACTGTTTTGTTTTGGTTTTGTTGTTGTTGGTTTTTTTTTTGTTTTGTTTTGTTCTGACAAAGCGGAGCTTCAGTCCAGAAGGATCTTGAGAAACTCGAGTGATTCGGAAAACAAATACCTCATGAAGATTTGCTAGAGAAGAGTGAAGACTTGTGCCTAGGTGGGAATAAACCCATCCATGAGGAGAGATTGAAGGACCTGGGCTTCTTTAGCCTACTGAAGTGGAAGCAAGGGGCAGTAGGGTAGGAGCCTGTGACTGCTTGAAGGGTGGTTTCAGAAATGATGGAGCTCTTCTTATTAGTGGGAAAGAGCATGAGAAGGGCAAAGAGCCACAAAGTGCATCTTGACAGGTTCAGACTGGACTTCAGGTCAAAAGAATGCCACTTGTAGGGTAGTGCTGAGGTGCAACAGGTCACCCAGAGGGACTCTGTGATTGGCCCCTGCCTTTCTGTTTCAAGGAAAAGCAAGTGAGGACAGGAAGACATCAGGAGAGGTGGGGAGATCACGGGGTGAGAGCAAGGTGGGGAAGCAGCTTGGGTGTGTACAGTCTGCAGGGAAAGAGGCACAGGCGTGGGAAAGCATAGGACAGCCTGTGGTGGAGATGGCCGAGGGCACTGCCAAGGCTGAAAGATCCCAGCACAGCTAGGTTTTGTCCTCTTGGCCGTGGCTGTTGTCTCTGCCACTGAGGCCTATGAGGAGATGCTGTTTCCTTAAAGCACTGTGGCCCTGCTGCCTCCTTGTCCCTTGGGAGTCCAGCATGTGCCGTATCATGCTCCTGCAGGTGGCATTGTGCACCCCCACCTGCACACTGTCCACAAGAAGAGCCCTGAGCAATGCAGGATGGAAAGCATCACCCCAGCCAGGGACTGGCTGTCAGGGCCTGGTCGCTCTGCTTGATAACACACATCAAGGATGACTTGGCATCACAGCCACCCTCACATTGCCTTTGCCTACCTGCAACGAGTGCCTCCAACTTTCAGCTCTAATCAGCCCCTGGGGAGACTTTGTTGGTAATGGCCCTCAGTGGGACTCATTATCTTTCCAAGAAACTTGGGATTTGCTTCTTGAGAGGTCGCTTCAGCCTCTTCTCTGCATCTGTGGTTCATGGGCTTAGCACAAATTACAGCCAAGGGGTCATTAAAATGCAAAAAAACCCTAGGGAGCCATGCCTCTTTTCATAGTTTTCTTCAGCTCTTCAATTCTTGTTTCACTAATTGGAAAGTTTGCAGCAGTGTATTTAGAAGAGAAGGAGGTCAATGAGCACCTGAAAAAGAAAGATGTCTGCTTCTTAAGCTTTCTTGATTCTTCACTTTTCAGAATAAGTCATACCCACATTCCCCAATTCATACTGACCCCCAATATCTCCTAATGAAGTCAGGGCATGTAGGCAAAGCAGTATTTTTGATAGGAGACCTGTATGGAGAACCTTCCTCCCCAGCTCCCCAGCCTTGCCATTTCCCTCAGCAGCCACTGGGAACTTCACATCACTCTTGTGAAAAATCGAACCTTTCTCCTCTCAATTCTGTAGCTGAATGTTACAACTCATGGGCACCAATTCCCACCTGCTTTCCTTAGTGAACTAGCTGCAGACAGACACAGAAGGGTTTTTCTTAATTGCAAACAAACAAATTATGATTTGGAACAGTTTAAAAAAAGATACAAGACTGTCGTCAACTGTATGCCAAGTCCAAGCTGCCTCCAGTGAGGTCCACTGCCCACAAGGTATAACCTTCCTTGAAATGTTTTCCACAGATAGATAGGAAAGGATAGAAAGAAACACAACAAAGGAGCTGGCTAAAGAGACAAGGAGACTGCAGAAAGACGAGGCAAGCTTCAGATTCCCAGAAGACCTCCCAGAGAGGTATCTGAAAGGATAAAAAGCAAGGGGAGGAGGAAAACTGGGAAACTATGGAAAGTGCACATGCCCAGAGAGTCTGGTGCAAAGATGCCTTTAGAAATGATTAATTTAATCAGAATATGTGGAAATATGTGAGAGAGCACTGAGATTACATCCACAGCCTAATAGACAGAGCAGTGGAAACACTAGGTCAAGGGCAGAATGATATTTCTTCTCCTCAGATTAATACCCTTCCTGAAGATTTCCACTCTTTCATCATAGGAAAACATTGACATTAAAATGAGCCAATCATTTGAGCTGAGGAAAGTGTGTTCCTATTTTTGAAATTTTGTTCTTCCCTTTTTCAGTCAAAGCTCAGGGGTCCAGCCACGAGCACCCAGGGGCACTTGGAGAGGCCCCTGCGTCTCTGAGGGACCTGCCTGGGCCTGACAGCTCTCCCAGGGGACCTGCGGGAGACCGGAGCCCCTTGCATCTGCAGAGGGAGGCTGGGCAGAGGGGACCAGGGCACCTGTAATGTCACCAGCCATCTGTGACTACATCCAACCCCAGCTCTGAAAATCACTTTCCCTTTCAACAAAGAAAGAAAAAAATCTCCCCAAAAGACCAGTGTATCAAAAAAGAACCAGACAAAAAAGATAAGTAGAAAAAGAAGAAAATAGGAACACAATGATAATAAGAAAAATAAGAACACAAAGAAGTTTGTAATGCTGAAAAGTCTAACAAATCTTTTTTTTTACTTTAGATAATTATCTAATTTCTTTCTTGTTTCTTTTTTATTGTCATTTTCTAAAGATTTATTCTATAATAAGACCTACACTATTAAAAATGATAGTTCTTTGTCTCACACAAGTCCACTGCCCTCAAACCACTCCCTGCCCAGCATGTTCCTTGCCGCTCCTCAACCTTTGCACACAGCAAGTCGCAACATGAGATGTCGAGCTCTCACAACTGATAGAGGGAAGCAGCCTGATCAGCTTCAGTGAAAACACTCTATTTATTGATGCCCTAATTGGCACCAATCTCAACATACCTGTGTTACAGTGATGCCCTAAGGGAGTCCCTACACATCTAGCCACAAACACTTTTCGTTCCCTGCATGGTCATGAAGTGCGACTCCATTTTAGGTGACAACAGGCATGGGAATTAGTTCACGCTCCACCAGACCCCTTCAGTGCAGATGTCTCTGGCTAACCCAGCTGTCTGGACTTCTCTTTCTAGTCAATGGAAAGAAAAAAGTTGTCCCACTCAGAGGTCTTGAGGTGCTTCTCCTGGGGACCAGCCAATGCTCCATAAACGTTCCCATACTTCCTGGGTAATATTTCCGGGCACCACATGGGAACACAGCTACACAGGGCATCTCAGGCAGCAATGGCCTCTAGATGTGTCTGTAAAGGCCCGAATGTAAAGTCCCCGTCATTGGGTGAAATCTATGCAAAAAATAGCTCTATGCAAGAACTGAAAAAAATCTTTGTTTTCAGATCTTTCAACATTCTTTATCAATTCTAATGAACATTTTCTTTCTCTTTTTTTGCAGCACCGTATGCATGCACTACAGAAATTACTCTATGGGAGTTTACATGTTTATATAGATGTATATGTTATTCTTCATGAGACGTTTCCTGGCAACACTCTGAATGGAGAAACTTGGTTCTGAGAAACTACTGTATTCCAACTGACATGTCCGCTCTCTCTTCTTCTGCCTCTCTGCCATCTCCTCCTCTGCCTAGTGTGTCTTTACAGAGGCCTCATGGCCCCTCTGCCCTCCAGGGAAGTCTCTGGTGCGATCTTGCAAAACAGATCCTGAATGAGCTGAAACACTACCAGAATGTCACCCAGACTGCGGTGTCCTCTTATCCTTACTACAAGGTCTCAACTGCCTCATCACCTGCTCCAAGGCAAAGCCCTGTGCACTCCAGCCACCCCCTTGGACAGAGCACACCTGCACCTCCTCACCATCCCAGCATGCCTTCCCCAGGAGCCCAGTTTCACCCTGACACGTGAGCTGTCCAACCACATGAGTGTAATTCCACAGGGATAGGGGAGAGGGAGGTGCCAGTAAAGGGGACATGTCTGGGATGTTGACTGTTGGGCCCAGAAGAGAGGACGACTCGGAAGGTGGGCAGGGGAGAACAAGATAGAAGTGACACGTGCAGTGTTGATGGTGAGGTCACCTCTGGTACAGGAACCTCATGGGCTGGGTTCTGGTAGGAGCCATTCTAAGGACAGGAAGAGAATCACACCACCACTCATCCCACCACCAGAGATGATGTATGGGCAGGAGGATGGGGAGAGGCAGGGAAAGGGGACATGGCTGCAGCGTTGTGAGGTCGCTTCCACTGCAGCTGCCTGATTGGCCCTCAGCAGATGTGCTGGCCAGCAGGCTTTGGGATGTCACCCAGCACCTCAGAGAGTCCACCCAGCAGAAATGACTGCCCTGGGGAGGGGAGGGGTTACTCAGGTGACAGGGACCCGTCTGGGTGCTGATTGCAAGGGCACCTCTGCTGCAGCCACCCCACCAGTCCATGGCTGGCAGGCATGCAGGCAGGGCTCATGACCACCCTGATCAGGACTAGCCCTCTGGGGCAAACCTGCCACCAAGCAACACACAGCTCCTCACCTAGGTCTCCTCTGACCCCAGCGTGTTGCCCTGTGGCCTAGAGACACCATGGACATTATCTGGAGGATTCCTTTGGCAGATCAATGTTTCCAAAGTAGCACATGATGTAACCAGCCAGAGGGTTTTTTTACAGTGTGATACCAAGAAGGAGCCATTCTGCAGGCTCCAATGTACAGTGGGATGATGGCTGGGTGTGCTGAACTGTGCAAGGCCTGCTGGGACAGCCCTGCACCACCCTACAAGGAACTGACCCTCACTTGCTCTTCTCCACACCTCACTGCCAAGAGGGGACCTTTGTTCAAATCAGCCTCAGATCCACACTTGCGATTTCATCTCAGAGGGGCTTCACTTGCAAAGAAGAGTCCATGAGTGAGCTAATGCCCAGGTTGTGCCTGAGCTGGTCAGGCAGGAGCTTCAGAACCTGCAGGCCTCAACCAGCTCAGGGACACAGTGCAAAAGGTGCTCGGCTGAGTCGGACACCTCAACTGTCAGGTCAAACATGACTGCCTTAGAGAAGAGAGGAGCATGTGGAAAGGTGAGGGACATCATTCTGAGGGGGCTGGCATAAAACAACTTCAGCTTTGCAAGCTGATTCTCAGCTATGACCCGTGAAGTATTTCCTGCTGACTTGCAGGCAAGTGCTGGAGCATCACTACTCACTGTAGTCACTGCACATCTGGGAGAAGTGGTTTCAAAGGCCCATTCTTTTCTGAAGAAATACTTTGTCTTTGGAAGTTTCCCTTATTTTGCCCATTTCAAAAGCTAATGACTGTGGCACTGCCGCTTGAAAAAGCGCCTCTGAGTGCTCCACTGTGGCAAGACCATTTTCTTGTTAACTTTGTGGGTGAAAAAAGTCCCAGGTGATCCAAACTGCTCTCTGCGGCTTCCTGCTGGATATCAGCCCCTGGATGCTTGGTATCAGAGCCCAGAGCAGTGCATAGTTTGCAGGGTGCAAAGGGAGCCCAGGAACAGCGAGGCCTTCAGCAGGAAGAGCTCAAGACCTTGTCTAGAGTTCACTGGATTGGAGGGGGGTTAATCAGAAGGTTAAGTAAGGGCTAATTGGGGGATGCTACTGCATTATAAGCAAAGAGTTTCCAAGGTCTTTGGAAGAAAAGAGTGTCTGCACCAATTATGCATACGGGTCATATCACCTCTTTGCCTTTGCTAATAGGAGAAGGAGGCAGCTGCTATGCCTCTGCAGGAAAAAAAAAAAAACTTGCCTGTTATGCCTAAAAAAAATTGTGTTTGGACAGATCCCAGAAGTGTTAACTTCAAGAATCTCCAACAAGGAACCCTTTCTGAAAGATGACCTCCTACACTCCAAATACTCTAAGCTGCATATTTCTATGTATTTCACAGCATATGTGGGATATCTGGCTGGAGATCCTGCAAACAGCTGAGGAAACTTAAGGCCTGAACCTCAGTGGGCAGAAGGCAGCAGGCTGCCAGCAACCTTGGCTCACACCACCAGGGCAGCCTGGCCCTGCGAGCCAAGGCACATCCTCACCTCGTAGTGCTCCCAATCTCTCCATCCTGGCAGTGCTCCCCATGCACAGCGCTGCTCTCTCCAGACAGCTCTTCCTGCACGCAGCACCAAGACACTGGGGCCATCGTCTGTCCCCACCTCAGCCTACCAAACCACTGTGACATGCTGCACCCCCATCCCGCGCCTCATAGAGGGTTGCCAGCCAACATGCAGCTGTGCATCGGGGGCACACTGGGGACAGAACCAGACAAGGCAGCAGCCAGGCAACCCCCCAGCTTCCACAAAACACACCAAGGCCACCTATCCAGACCTTCCATTTGTTTCTGTTCCTCCAAGGCCTTGCAACAGGCACTTCCTCTCAACAGCCACAAACGCCCTGCTCAGGCTCACTTCCCTCCTCCAGGATGCAAACCCACAGTGCTCTCACAGGGGCTCAGCAGGCCAGCTCTTGCCTCTCGCTTTTGCCTCACATGCCCTCAAGGCACTCACCCAACCAGCCTCCCTATTGAGGTCTCCTTTGGGGCTTCAATGGAGATGGAGCAGTCTCTTTGGCACCACTCCCCCTCTCTCTGCATTTGCTCCAGGGGCTCACAAATGACAACATGACAGCGCATGGACACCCTGACCAGCATGCACAGGGCCAGTGCACCAGTCCCACACAAGCAGGTTTCTAATGAGGAAAATGGACCAAGGCTTCCGCTGCTCTCAAGCATTTGCATTCCCCTGTCTCAGCAACGGCTGCCATTTCTCTCCCAGGCAAAGCGATGAGACAAGCCAGCAGGCTTCAGCAGTGCGTGGGACACACAGAAAATCCAGATCAGGCTCTGCCTCCAGGGTCCCGCATGACATGGCACAGGGAGAGTCCGAGAGCACCAGCAAAGTCACCCACTGAAGGAGCTTGGGGTGTGGCAGAGCAAAGCTTGTTAGTCCTCATTTTTGGCACAAGGAGCTCTCCTCTAAACCAGCACCAGGGGGCAGGCTGCAGGAAGGACCACTTCTCTCTCTTTCCTTAGCAAGCAATTGACCCCCAACGCTCCACTCATTGGCACCTGGATTTTTCAGGGCTGCAGGGAGACTATGCCATCGAGGCCTCAGGGGGCATGAGTGGGAGAAAAAGAGTGGTCACAATGCAAAAGCTCTAGGAATCTCCCCTCAGAAAAGGAGGGGAGACTTTAAAAGTGCTCACGCAGAAAACACCGACAGTCAAGTGCTTCAAGCACTCAGGGTCAGCAATGCCTGCCAAAAAGCCAGGCACCTCAGTGGAGGATGGCTGTGCTCACCACCACTCCCTTGGCTCCAGCTACTCGCAGCAATGCATCTAGAGCGAAGTGGGGCTCCTCACACCCACACAAAGATAAGGCCGAAAAACCACTCCTTGCCCGTTGCAGCAGTGCCAGCACCTGATGACACCACACCGAGCACACTCATGCGTGCACATGGGCTGCTCTCTCACTACCCTGCTGCAGCACAACAAGGTCACACCACAGCAGGACAGTTGAGGAACTTGCAGAGGCTGCAACGGGAAGGAAGAGAGACCTGGGCCGTGCATCTCTTGCAGGGCACTCTGGCCTTGCCTTGCCTACTGAAAGGGACTCCTTGTTGAGGGAGATTGTGCACAGGAAGGCATTAGACCCTTTCAATTCATCTCCCAAGAACACACCTGCCCGTTTTCAAAGACCACCTCTCCACAAGGCCTTCACTCCTCCAAAGAGCTTCCAGCATGCTAACACCAGCCGTCAACGAGCAACCCCCACAGCCTCTTCCTCCCTAAGCAAACACTGCTGCAGAGGAAAGCTCTCATTAGGAAAAGTATATGAGACGAAAGCAGGGAAAAAGCATGCCAGGTTTTCATCTCGGAGCAAGCAGAAAGACTGCCTGGCTTTTAGTCTGGATCCTGCCTGCACATCCTGGCAAGAGCTGAGGAAACTCAAGGCCTGAACCTCAGCGCACAGAAGGCAGCAGGCTGCCAGCACCCCTGCCTCACGCCACCAGGGCAGCCTGGGCCCTGTGAGCCAAGGCACCTCCTCACCTCACAGTGCTCCCCAGCTCCCCAGCCTGGCAGGGCTCCCCATGCACAGCACTGCTCTCTCCAGACAGCTCTTCCTGCATGCAGCACACAGACACTGGGGCCACCCCCATCCCGCCCACATGCCACCCTCCACCACTGTGACATGCCGCACCCACTGCCCCTCGCCTCATAGCGGGTTGGCAGCCAACACGCGCCTGTGTCTCAGGGACACACAGGGCACACATGGCAGCAGCCATAGCACCCCCAAGGGCCCCAAATCACACAAAGACCTATTCTCCAGCCCTTCCATTTTCTTCTAGTCCTCCAAGGCCTTGCAACAGGCACTTCATTTCAACAGCAACACACAGCCCTGGTCCTCTTCAGTTCCCACATCGAGGAATCAAAGCACAGACCTTGAAGGAAAATCTCACAACCCCTGGTGTTTTGATGGGGCAGAATTTCTACAGCACACAAACACTGCAAATCAGAGATTACTAACTTCACTGCTCACACCAGTGCTAGATTCATTTAGCAGCCCAAAAAATCGAGCTGGACTCCCTGGCCACCCGTAGCAGGTTGTATGCCTCCGTTAACAAGAAGTGCAAAGTCAAACTCCATGTCTACATTTACCAGAGAACATCATCCTCATTTGAGATGTAGCACTATGAACTCATGATGACAGAGTGGAATAACATTTGTGTCACATGATGTGAAACATCACTATCATCTACTGCTTCTTGATTTACTACTTGCATTTCTGTATTGCTGTAGAGCTCTGCAGGCCTCAGTCCCTCCTCTGGGCACACTCAGCAAACCCAGAAGTGACCTCACCACCAACATCCAAGCCATGTGCCTTCTACTGCCCCATCAACTGCTCAGCTGGAAGTGACCTCACAAGCACCTTTCCAGCCACAGGTCTCCTGCTATCCAATCAGTTCACAAGTCAGAAGTGACCTCACAACCAACATCCAAGCCTTGTTCCTGCTGCTGGCCCATCAGGTCCTTGGGCAGAAGTGACCTCATCCTCACCAGCTGAGCCATGTGCCTCCTGCTGTCCTGTCAGCTGCTGACACAGAACTGATTTGACCCTGGTGATTTCCTGGCACAGCTCTCACAGACAGCTGTGACCTCCCTGCCCACATCCCGGCCACACGGCTGCTGCCACCTGCAGCTGCCCCTGCCCTGCCCCAAGGCTGAGGCAGCTCCTGAGTGGCCTCCCTGCCTCACCCCGGGGCCTCACAGCCATCAGTGCAGCCCCGCCCTCCTGCCCTGGCCGGCCAATAGGAGGGCAGCACTGCGGGCAATGCCATGGCAACGCTGTGGCACTGTGTGACCCCGCAGGCAGCCCCCTCTCCTCCCCCGTGGTGGGTGCCATGTTGTGGGTGGCAGCGTGGGGCAGCGCAGGGCATTACGAGGCCTGGGGGCAGCATGGCCCCATATGGCCGGGCAGTGTGGGATCCTGGGGGACAGCCGCTGCCCCGCTGGGGCTGGGCTCTGCAGCAGGGACTTATGGGGTGGCAATGGCACCCCCACCTGTTCCCAAGCTGCTCCCCCAAATGGGCTGTCTTTTGGGTGCAGAGGTCTGACCTCAGTTTGCAGGAAGACAGGGGCTGCGGCCATCTGAGGACAACATCTCTAAGCCCAAAACATGCTCCGCCAAGTGGGAAGCATAAATGGATCCACAGGGAAGGAGCAGAGGTTCTCCCAAACGAGTAGATGCCTTGGGGTTGTTACAAGGTGAAGGATCCATTTCCAACATGGGCCTTTCCAGCAGGCTCTGGAGAGCCCCACAGGAGCTGCAGGACACCCTAGCCTCCAGGACACAGGACCCCTTTCCTGCCAGAGCCAGATCCCAAAGGGGGACCCACTCCCAGGGAAACCTGGACCTGGATTGCCCCCTGCCATGAGGGGATGGAGCTGGCCCCAGAGAAGCCTTGGGGCTCAGGGCAGCCGCAGCCCCAGGACCCAGAATTCCTGGCTGGCACATTGTCCCCTGAGCCAGGTGGGACCCTCAGGCAGGGCTCTTGTGGCAGCCCCCAGCACTGTCCAGCCACCCCCACAGTCCAGGACCTACAGCCGTTTTTGGAATCTCTGTCTCTGTACGACCCCTCGGGAAGAGGCTCCCAAAGCCCTTACCCTTGGTGGAGAGCTGCAGGAGCGCTGGGAACAAGGAACTGCAGTGCAGGCTGATGGTCTGGGTCCAGCAGTCCTCCATCTCGCTTGTCCCCTTGACCTTGGCTCTCCTGTCCATCATGGGAAAAAGGACGCTCTTCCCACCTTGTCACCCAAAACTCCTCTCCAGCATGTGCCTCCTCCTCTACCTGTCAGCGAGGGGCCCCAGTGCGGCCCTGCTGCCTGACATCCCCATTCCTTGCCATGGAGCAGCTCTGAAGTGCAGCATCTGAGCAGTGCCCAGCAACGCCCAGGTCTTGAAGGGAAGTGAGGGCACCGCCATGGCACTACGGAGACCTCCCTGTGATGCGGTACATCCCACTGTGACCTCAGCACATGTCATCTGGGGGCTCAGTAGGTCAGCGCCATGGAGATGACACAGCCAGGGAGAGAGCAGAGATATTTCTCCTCATGTTCTGGAAAGCAATCATCTCCCTTCAGCCCAGTTCTTATTCCTTACCCGTGTCTCAGTCTGTCAGGGAATAAAACATGAGTCACACATCACCACCATGTCCCAGTGGTGGGGTGCACTGTGGTGGGGAAGGGCAGTGGCCACAGGGTCTTGGTGCTCGGAATGGGAGGAGATGTCTGGAGAGAGCAGTGCTGTGCGTGGGGAGTGGTACCAGGATGGAGAGATTGGAAGCCTTCAGAGGTGAGGAGGTGACTTGGCTTGCAGGGCCCAGGCTGCCCTGGTGGCGTGAGCCAGAGATGCTGACAGCCTGCTGCCTTCTGTGCGCTGAGATTCAGGCCTTGCGTTTCCTCACCTCTTGCCAGGATCTGCAGCTAGGTATCCCACATATGCTGTAGCTTAGAGTATTTGGAGTAGAAGAGGTCATCTTTCAGAAAGGGTTCCTGTTGGAGATTCTTGAAGTTCACACTTCTGGGATTTATCCAACCACAACCATTTTTTAGGCTAAAGGCATAGCAGTTGCCTCCCTCTCCTATTAGCAAAGGCTAAGAGGGGATACTACCGGTATCCATAATTGGTGCAGACACTCTTTTCTTCTCATGTGGCAGGACCCTAGAAACTCTTTGCTTATAACGCAGTAGTATCCCCCAATTAGCCCTTACTTAACCATCCAGTTAAACCCCCTCCAATCCAGTGAATTCTAGAGAGGGTCTTGAGCTCTTCCTGCTGAAGGCCTCGCTGCTTCGGGGCTCTCTGCTGCACCCTGCACCCTGCCCCGGGCTCTAACACAAGACATCCAGGACTGACATCCAGCAGGAGGCCTCAGAGAGCAGTTTAGATCATGTGGGACTTTTTCCACCCACAAAGTTAACAAGGAAACAGTCTTGCCAAGGTGGAGCACTCAGAGGTGCCCTTTCAAGTGGCAGTGCCACAGTCATTGGCTTTTGAAATGGGCAAAATAAGGGAAACTTCCAAAGACAAAGTATTTCTTCAGAAAATAATGGGCCTTTGAAACCACTTCTCCCAGATGTGCAGTGACTACAGTGAGTAGTGATGCTCCAGCACTTGCCTGCAAGTCAGCAGGAAATACTTCACGGGTCATAGCTGAGAATCAGCTTGCAAAGCTGAAGTTGTTTTATGCCAGCCCCCTCAGAATGATGTCCCTCACCTTTCCATATGCTCCTCTCTTCTCTAAGGCAGTCATTTCTGACCTGACAGTTCAGGTGTCCAACTCAGCTGAGCACCTTTTGCACTGTGTCCCTGAGCTGGTTGAGGCCTGCAGGTTCTGAAGCTCCTGCCTGATCAGGTCAGGCACAGCCTGGGCATCAGCTCACTTGTGGACTCTTCTTTGCAAGTGAAGCCCCTCTGAGATGAAATCACAAGTGTGGATCTGAGGCTAATGTGGACAAAGGTCCCCTCTTGGCAGTGAGGTGTGGAGAAAAGGAAGTGAGGGTCAGTTCCTTCTAGTGTGGTACAAGGTTGTCCCAGCAGGCCTTGCACAGTTCAGCTCACGCACCCGTCATCAAAGTGTACATTGAAGCCTGCAGAATGACTCCTTCTTGGTATCACACTATAAAAAACCCTCTGGCTGGTAATAATACATCATGTGCCACTTTAGAAATGTTGATCTGACAAAGGAAGCCTCCAGATAATGTCCATGGTGTCTCTGGGCCACAGGGGCAGCACGCTGGGGTCGGAGGAGACCTAGGTGAGGAGCTGTGCACTGCTTGGTGGCAGCTCAACTCCAGAGGGCTAGTCCTGAGCAGGTGGCCATGAGCCGTGCCTGCATGCCTGCCAGCTGCAGGCTGGTGGGGTGTCTGCAGCAGAGGTGCCCTTGCAATCAGCACCCAGATGGGTCCCTGTCACCTGCGTCACTCCCTCCCCTCCCCAGGACAGCCATTTCTGCTGGGTGGACTCTCTGAGGCGCTGGGTGACATCCCAAAGCCTGCTGGCCAGCACATCTGCTGAGGGCCAATCAGGCAGCTGCAGCGGAAGTGACCTCACAATCAACACTGCAGCCATGTCCCCTTTGCCTGCCTCTCCCCGTCCTCCTGCCCATATATCATCTCTGGTGGTGGGATGAATGGTGGTGTGATTCTCTTCTTGTCCTCAGAACGGCTCCTATCAGAACCCAGCCCATGAGGTTCCTGTACAAGAGGTGACCTCACCATCAGCACTGCAGATTTGTCACTTCTGTCTTCTTCTCCCCTGCCTCTCTTCTGAGTTGTCTTCTCTTCTGGGCCCCACATTCAATATCCTGGTCGTGTCCCTTTACTGGTACCTCCCTCTCCCCTATCCCTGTGGAATTACACACACGTGGTGGGACAGCTCACGTGGCAGGGTGAAACTGGGCTCCTGGGGAAAGCAGGCTGGGATGGTGAGGAGGTGCAGGTGTGCTCTGCACAAAGGGGTGACTGGAGTGCAGAGGCCTTTTCCTTGGAGCAGGTGATGAGCCAGTTGAGACCTTGTAGTAAGGATAAGAGGACACACCAGTGTGGGTGACATTCTGGTAGGGGTTTCAGCTCATTCGGGATCTGCTTTGCAGGATCCCACAGGAAACTTCCCTGGAGGGCAGAGGGGCCATGAAGCCTCTGTAAAGACAGACTAGGCAGAGGGAGAGAGCACAGAGAGGCAGAAGAAGAGAGAGGAGAGATGTCAGTTTGAATACAGTAGTTCCTCAGAACAAGGTTTCTCCATTCAGAGTGTTGGCAGGAAACGTCTCATGAAGAATAGCATATACATCTATATAAACATGTAAACTCACACAGAGTAATTTCTGTAGTGCATGCATATGGGGCTGCCAATAAAAGAGAAAGAAAATGTTCTTTAGAATTGATAAAGAATGTTTGAAGTTCTGAAAACGAAGATTTTTTTCAATTCTTGCATAGAGCTATTTTTTGCATAGATTTCACCCAATGACGAAAACTTTACATTCAGGCCTTTATAGACACATACAGAGGCCATTGCTGCCTGAGATGCCCTGTGTAGCTGTGTTCCCATGTGGTGCCGGGAAATATGACCCAGGAAGTATGGGAATGTTTCTGGAGCATTGGCTGGTCAGCAGGAGAAGCATCTCAAGACCTCTCAGCGGGACAACTTTTTTCTTTCCATTGACTAGAAAGGGAAGTGCAGACACCTGGGTTAGCCAGAGACATCTGCACAGAATGGGTCTGGCATCAAGCAAGTTAATTCCCATCCCTGTTGTCACCTAAAATGGAGTCGCGCTTCATGACCATGCAGGGAATGAAAAGGGTTTGTGGCTAGATGTTTGGGGAATCCTTTAAGATGTCAGTGTAACAGAGGTACGTTGAGATTGGTGCAATTTCGGCCATTGATAAATACAACATTTCATTGAAGCTGATCAGGCTGCTTCCCTCTATCAGTTGTGAGAGCTCAGCACCTCATGGTGTGACTCGCCGTGTGCAAACATCAAGGAATGTCAAGGAAAATCCTGGGCAGGGAGTGGTTTGAAGGGGGCTGGACTTGTGTGAGACACAAAAATATTATTTTTATAGTGTGGACCCTATTATAAAAGAAATCTTTAGAAACTGTCAATAAAAATGAAAGAAGAAAGAAATTAGATAAATTATCTAAAGCAAAAAAAAAGTTTTGTTACACTTTACAGCATTTGAAACTTCTTCGTGTTCTTATTTTATTATTCTTATTATCACTGTGATCTTATTTTCTTCTTGTACTTTTCTTTTTTTTGTTTAGTTCTTTTTTGATACACTGGCCTTTTGGGAAAATTCTTCTTCTTTCTTCTTTCCTTTTTTTTTTTTTTTTTATGGGGAAGTCATTTTCAGAGCTGGGGTGGGATGCAGTCACAGGGTCATGAACAGCTGGTGCCATTGCAGGTGCCCTGGTCCCCTCTGCCCAGCCTCCCTCTGCAGCTCCAAGGGGTTCCAGTCTCCCGCAGGTCCCCTGCGAGAGCTACCAGGCCCAGGTAGGTGCCTCAGAGACACCGGGGCCTCTCCAAGTGCCCCAGGGTGCTTGTGGTTGGACCCCTGAGCTCTGCCTGGAAAGGTGAAGAACTGGTTTCACCATTTAAAAAATAGGAGCACACTTTCAACAGCTCAAACAATTGGCTAATTTTACTGTCAATGTTTTCCTATGTTGAAATAGTGAAAATCTTCAGGAAGGGTATTAGTCTGGGGAGAAGAAATATCGATCTGCCCTTGACCTTGTGTTTCCACTGCTCTGTCTGTTAGGCTGTGGATGTAATCTCAGTGATCTCTTACATATTTCCACATCTCCTGAATAAACTGGTCATTTCTAAAGGCATCTTTGCATCTGGGCATATGCATTTTCCATACTTTCCAGTTTTCCTTTTCCCCTTGCTCTTTATGCTTTCAGGTACCTCTCAACTCTCCAGTTGCTGCTCTGAGCTGCTGGGAGTCTGAAGCTTGCCTCATCTTTCAGCAGTCTCCTTGTCTCTTTAGCCAGCTCCTTTGTTGTGTTTCTTGTCTATCCCTTCCAATCTATCTGTGGAAAACATTTCAAAGAAGGTTACGTCTTGTGGGCAGTGGACCTCCCTGGAGGCAGCTTGGACTTGACGTACAGCCGACAAGTTGGGGTTTTTTTGTATCTTTTATTAAACTGTTCCAAATTATAATTTGTTTGTTTGCAATTAACAAAAACCCTTCTGTGTCTGCTTGCAGCTAGTTTTCTAGGGAAAGCAGGTGGGAACTGGTGCACATGAGCTGTACCATTCAGCTACAGCCTTGAGTGGCAAAAGGTTCGATTTTCACAAGAGTGATGTGAAGTGCCCAGTGGCTGATGAGGGCAATGGCAGGGCTGGAGAGCTGGGGAGGAAGTTTCTCCATACAGGTCTCCTATCAAAAATACTGCTTTGCCTCCATGCCCTGACTTCATTAGGAGACACTGTGGGTCAGTATGAATTGGAGACTGTGGGTATGACTTATTCGAAAACTGAAGAATGAAGAAAGCTTAAGCAGCAGACATCTTTCTTTTTCAGGTGCTCATTGAAATCTGCCTAATTTCAATACACTCCTGCAAACTTTTGAATTAACCCCACAAGAATTGATGAACTGAAAAAAATTATGGCAAGAGGCATGGCTCCTTAGGGATTTTTTGCATTTTAATGACCCTTCGGGTGTATTTGGTGCTAAGACAATGAACCTCAGATGCTGAGAAGAGACTGAAGAAACCTCTCCAGAAGCAAAACCCAATTTTCTTGGAAAGATAATGAGTCCCACTGAGGGCCATTATCAACAAAAGCTCCCTGGTGGCTGATTAGAGCTGAAAGTTGGAGGCCCTGATTGCAGGTAGGCAAAGGCAATGTGAGGGTGGCTGTGATGCCAAGTCAACCTCAATGTGTGTTATCAAGCAGAGTGACCAGGCACTGACAGCCAGCTCCGGGAGAGGGTGATGCTTTCCATCACACATTGCTCAGGGCTCTTCCTGGGGGCAGTGTGAGGGTGGGGGTGCACAAGGCTAAGTGCAGGACCATGATACGGCACATGCTGGGCTCCCAAGGGACAAGCAGGCAGCAAGGCCACAGTGCTTTAAGGAATGGTGTCTTCTTGTGGGCCTCAGTGTCAGAGACACCAGCCATAGCCAAAAGGACAAAGACCTAGCTGTGTTGGGAGCTTTCAGCCTTGGCAGTGCCCTTGGCCATCTCCACCACAGGCTGTCCTATGCTTTCCCATGCCTGTGCCTCTTTCCCTGCAGACTGTACGCACCCAAGCTGCTTCCCCACCTTTCTCTCACTCTCCTGATGTCTTCCTGTCCTCACTTGCTTTTCCTTGAAACACAAAGCCAGGGGCTGATCGCAGACTCCCTCTGGGTGACCTGTTGCACCTCAGCATTGCCCTACGAGTGACATTCTTTTGACCTAAAGTCCAGTCTGAACCTCTCAATATGCACTTTGTGGCTCTTTCCCATTCTCATGCTGTTTTCCTCTACTAAGAAAATCTCCATCATCTCTGAAACCACCCTTCATGCAATCAGACTACTACTCTACTGGCCTTTGCCTCCACTTCAGCAGCATAAAGAAAACCAGGTCCCTCAACCTCTCCTCATGGATGGGGTTATTCCCACCTAGGCACAGGACTTGACACTTCTTTTTGAAATCTTCATGAGGTATTTGTTGTCTGAATCACCCAAATTTCTCTAGTTCCTTCGGGACTGAAGCTCCTCTATGTCAAAATAAAAAAACAAACAAAAAAAGAAAACCAACCAACCAACCAACCAACCAAAAAAACCAGCGCCACTGAGTTAAGGGTGAGCAGGGGTGGGATGGGCTGTATGGGACAGGATCAGAATGGTAAAAGAGACAGACTTAGGAGGGGTGGAAGAACAAAACAAGGAAATTCAAAGTGAAGCCAAGGATTGATCAGGGCTGTCTTGGGGATTCCTGCCAAGAAGCCCTGCATCTGAATAGTTCTGAGTGTAGGAGGACAAGAAAGCTGCCTGCTTCCACTGTCACAGGGCACCTGCGTGCTTTACCTGACATCAACAAGTGAAGATGGAGAGTGGGTAGAATCATGGACACCTTAAGGGTGGAAGGGACCTCAGGAGGTCTGTAGGCCAATCTCCTTGCTCCCAGCAGGATCAGCTCTGGGGTCAGAGCAGGTTGCTCTCGGTTTCATCCAGTGTGGTCTTGGAAACCTCCAAGGCAGGACACTGCACAGCCTCTCTGAGGAACCATTTCCAAAGCTTGACTATCCTTGTAGTGGAAAAGCTTTTCCTTATCTCCTGCATGAACATCTCTTCTTCGGACTTATTGCCATTGTCTCTTGTCCTCCCACCATGCACCCTGGTGAAGAGCCTAGCTCCACCTTCTTGATGACCTCCCTGTAGCCATTGGAAGGCTGCTATGAGATCCCTCCAAAGCCATCTCTTCTCCAAGTGGAACCAGCCCCATTTCCTCACAGAACAAGTGCTCCAGCTCCCTGACTACTGTGAGGGCCCTCGGCCAGACTCGCTCCCAGTTATCAACCTCTTTCTTGTTCTGGGAACCCAAACCTGGATGCAGGGTTCTAGATGGTGTCTAATGAATACTGACTAGAAGGCGATCACCATTTCCCTCAACCTTCTGGCTGTGCTTCTGCTCATACAGCCCACGATGCTTCTGGCCTTCTTTGCTGCCTGGGAATGCTGCCCGCTCATGTTTTGCCTCCTGTCTGCCAGCACCCTCACGTCCTTTTCCACAGAGCTGCTCCCCAGGCACTCAGGCCCCAGCCAGTGACACAGTGGGGTGTTGGTTTATGGCAGGTGCAAGCCCTGTCATTTGTCCTTGTTGAATTCCATGAGGTTGCTGACAGCCCATTCCTCCTGCCTCTCTAGCTCTCTCTCAATGGCAGCCCTCAAGCATATAGCACCCCCCCTACACCCGCACCTCCAGTTAGGGGTCATCTACAAGCATGATGACTGTTGGATCCTCCGTGTAACTAATACAGATGATAAACAGGACAAGTTCCTGGAGAGACCCTGTGGTGCTCCACTTCTCCCTGGCCTCCAGGAAGAGTACTACCCATTCACCACTGCCCTCTGAGCCTCTGGTCATCCAAGCAGGTTTTTACCCATCCGGTTGTCTGCTCTTCTAGACAGTAACATTCTAATGTGCATGCAAGAATATTGTGGGAGACAGTGTCAAACACTTTGCTAAAGTCTAGGGAAAGGACATTTACTCTTCTGCATCCACAAACAGTTTTTTTTTTTTTTCTTAATCATGAAGTCAACCCTGTTGGTTAGGCAGAATTTACCTTGGGTAAATCCATGCTAACTGTTCCCAGGCACCTTCTTCTCCTTCATGTGCCCAGAAATGTGATCTGAAAGGATTCATTCTGTGACTCACTCCTCACCCAAGTGAGGCTGAACTGCCTGCAGCTCCCCAGCTTGCCCTTGTGGCCTTTTTGGAAGATGGATGTAACAATTGCCTTTCTGTTGTCATTGGGACTTCAGCCCATCTCCACAACCTTTCAAAGATGATAGTGAGTGGCCTCACAGGGACAGCAGTCAGCTCTCACAGCATTCTTGGCTGCAGCCCATCCAACCTCATTGACTTGTATCGTTTGAGTTCTCACAAGTAATCCCTCACTAGCCTTGTCCACTGGTGGCTGCTTTTCTCCTCTGGAGTCCTGACTCAAGGCACAACACTCCAGGAGACCTTGCTTGTGGAAACGGAAGCTAACAAGGGGTTGACTTGCTCAGACCTATCTGCAGCTGCTGCTGCAAGATTCCCTGTCCCATTTAGCAGTGAGGCCACATTTTCCTTTCTATTCTTTCATTCTTAGGAAGCAGTAGCAGCTCATCCTCACGCCCTTGACATCCCCTGCAAGTGTCAGTCCTCGGGGAGCTTTTTCTTCCCTAACACCAAGCCTATGACCCTGGACAATAGTTCTAAAGGCCTCCTTTGCCTCTCCCTTCTTGCCCCTTCTCTATGCTGCCCTATCACCCTGGAGCTAAGGTGTGAGGTCCCTGTTTAGCCAAGTTGGTCCCCAGAGATATCTGCTAGTTTTACTGAGTGTGGGGATGGACCATCCTTGTGCCTGGCAGGTGCTGTCCTTAAATTCCTGCTGGCTTTCCTGAGCTCCTGGGCCCTTTGGAGCTGCCTCCCATGGGTTCCCCCACCAGTCCCCTGAAGAGGCCAAAGTCTGCTCCTCTCAAGTCCAGGCTCTGTACTCTGCTACTGTCCTTCCTCACTCTCCTGAGGATCTGGGACTCCACTTCCTCATGGTCACTGTAGGCAAGGCTGCCACTATCCCATCCCTGATCAATTCCTCCTTGTTTGAAATTTTCAGATACAAGAAAGCATCATGTTTCTCATCCCATTTGGCAGCAGTGTGAAGAAGTTGTCCCAAGAGCAAGAAGAGGAGCAGCATGGACAGGAGGGGAAACAAGCAGCAACACCATGATGCTGCTGCCAAAGGAGGCAAGGAGAGAGAGACAGAGGGGGACTTAGGAAAGCCTTCATCTTACCCAGATGGGCATGCCACCTCACAGACAACGACATGGCAGGGCAGTCACCCTCAGCCCCCTTGTCAGGCAGCATGAAGTGGGCCTGTGGCAGGAGAGATGCCCCTCTCTCCTCTGGCAGAGGTCTGGCTGCAGATGAGGCAGCTCATGCCCTGGACTCCAGGTATTGACAGCCCATTCCTCCTGCCTGTCTAGGTCTCTCTGAATGGCAGCCCTCAAGCATATGGCTGGGGTCCCCTGCAGTTTTTTTGATCCTCAACAAGCATAGTGAGTATTGCCTCTTCCATGTCACTAATCAAGTCATCTGGTTGTCCACCCATCTAGGCAGTATATTTCTAAATTGTATTCCACAAGGCTATTGTGGGAGACAGTGTCAAACCCCTTGCTCAAATCAAGCTGAAAGACATTTTCTGCTCTCCAACCACAAATAGAGCTATGGAATCCTTGAAGGCAATCAGGTTGGTGAGGCACAGTTTACCCTGGGTAAATCCATGCTGCCTCTTCCCTATCACCTTCTTCTCCCTCATGTGCCCAGAAATGAGTGGACTCACTCCATGACATAATACTCAACCAGTTGAGGCTGAACGGCCTGTCATTCTCTGGATTGCCCTCTGGGCCTTTCTTGAGAGTGGATGTAACGTTTGCCTTTCTGCAGTTATTGGGACCTCACCCCATCTCCACAACCTTTCGAAGATGACAGAGGGCAGCCTTTCTATGATAGCAGCCAGCTCTCAGTGCCCTTGGGTGCAGCCATTCCAATCCCAGTGACTTGTAGTGGTGGAGTTCTTGCAAGTCATCCCTCACTCAGCCCTCATGCACTGTTGGTTGCTTTTCTCCTCTGGAGCCCTGACTCTAGGCACAACAGCCCGGGAGACCTTGTTGGAGAAGATAGAAGCCAAAAAGGCATTGAGCTCCTCAGACCTACCTACATCTGCTCTTACTAGATTCTCTGCCCCCTTCAGCAAAGAACCAACATTTTCCTTTTATTCTTTACCATTCCTGAAGCAGTAGCAGCTCTTCTTCATGCCTTTGATGTCCACTGCCAGAGTGTACCCTCTGAGAGCTTTGGCTTCCCTAACACCATCCCAACTTTACTGGGCAATATTTTTGAATTCCTCCTTTTCAGCTTCTCCCTCCTTCTGCTGCTTTTATGATGCCTTATTGCCCTGGAGTTGAGATGTGAGTTCCTGTTTTAGCCTGGTTTCCCCTCCTCATGCTGTTTCCCTCTACCAAGAAGAGATCCATGATCTCTTCAAGCACTCGGAGGCTGCTGCTGTATTGCCCTTTGCCTCTGTTTCACCAGGCTGAAGAAGCCCAGGTCCCTCAAACTCTCCATACAGGCCATGTGCTTCAGGACACTAACCCCATCTTGGAAGATTCATCTGGACCCTCTCCAATTCCTCCCCATTCCTCCAGCACTGGGCAGTCCACTCTGGGACACGCTATTCCAGATGCAGCCACACCAGGCCTAGTCAAAGGGTATGATAATTCCACTTGTTTGGGTGGCCACACTCTTCCTGAAGCAGCCTCGTATGCAGCTAGCGTCATTTGCAGTGAGCGTGCACCACTGGCTCACATGGCATCCCTCGTAATGTCCAGGCCCTTCTCCTCAGGGTCACTCCTCTGATGGTCAGGTGCCAGCCTCTCCTGATGCATGGGCTCTTCTACCACCAGATGTAGGACTGGCCACTTCTCCTTCTACAACAGCATGAGGTTTCTGTTGGCCAAATCCACAAGTTTCTCAAAGCCCCTCTGGACTAAAGCTCCCTTGTGTCAGCTGTAAATGAGTGTGTGCAGATGACTCATCTTGTCTTGTGATGCCTCTGACAGGATAACAGCAGGAGGACCTGCAGGACACTACACATAATAAAAGGAGGAAGTCGTTTAAAGGGAGTGTGTGCGGGCAAAAGTAGGGATCACCATGGCAAGCATCTCAGAGAAGCCAAGTGAATGTACAAAGAAAGCAAATCCAGGGTCAATGGGGAAAGGGTAAAGAGGGGTTGGCTGACCTCATGGGAGGGTATCAGGATGTTGAAGAATTTGGAAGGTGGAGAAGAGGGAAAAATGCAGTAAAAGGTGAAGCAAAAGAAAAATCAAGGCTATTTGAGGGTGGCTGCCAAGCAGTCTGGAACCTGAAGGACTCTGACTGGAGCAGGACAAGGAACATGCAGTTGATCTGGTCACACATTTGGGAAACCTACTTCCAAGGTCACAGGGAAGCTGAAGGTTTTCCCTAAGGTCAAAAAGAGAAGACACAATGTGAAAGGAAATGCAGAATCTTTCAGGATAGAAGGGACCTCAGGATGTCTCTGGCCCAACCTCCTTCCCACTGCAGGGTCAGCTATCAGCTCCAGATTTCTCAGGGCTTTACTCACTGAGGACTTGAAAACCTCTGAGGATGGAGATGGCACAGCCTCTCTGGTCAACCTGCCCCAGTGCTTGACTCTCTGGATGGGGCAAAAGTTCCTCCTTACACCCAGCCGGACATCTCTTGTTTCAGCTAATGGCCATTGGCCTCATCCTCCCATCATGCACAGTGGTGAAGAGCCTGGCTCCGTTTTCTTGGTGATGTCCTGGTGGGTACGGGAAGGCTGCTATTAGGTGTCCCAAATCCTTCTCTTCTCCAGGCTGAACAAACACACCTCCCTCACCTCCCAGAGTGACAACACTACCTAGGTGTGCCTAGCAGCTTTAAGGCTCTTCCAATCCTTCTGGATATTGTTGGATCAGCAAAGGACCTCATGGATGTTAGAGTGCAATCACCCTCATGCCATGACTTTTTGTTTGTGTCATACTCATTTGGCATCATGTTGTAATGTACAGGTGTTGTAGGCTGTGGAGGGGGTTCACTCTGGACAAGCAGTCACTCATAATGAAACCTTGAACTGAAAACCTTTCAGGCCCAAGAGGAAACCTCACACCACTAGGAGGGGCTGGCTCTGGAGAGGCCATGTCAGGTGCTAAACCATTTGCAGCAAAGGATTTGCTGCCTGCAAGATTTGCAGTGGCTATCGCCAGAGAGGACAAAATCACCAAATCATTCAGGCTGGAAGGGACCGTGGGGGGACTGTCGTCCAACCTCTTGCTCACTTAGGTATCAACACTGAATTCAGAACATGTTCCTCAGGCCTTTGTCCAGTTGTGTCCTGCAAGCCTCCCAGAAGAGAGAGTCCATAACCCCTCTGGACCCCAGTTTAAATGCTTCATGGTCCTCATTGATTTTTCTTCCTTCTATACAATTTTGACTGCACTTGTTTCAGCTTATAACCTTTGCCTCTCATTCTCCTGCCTGTAAAAACCTGGTTCATTCTCAGTGGCAACTTTGAGTTGGGAATCTGCTATGAGTCGTCCCCAAAAACCTTCCTTTCTCTGCACTGAACAAAACCATTCCCTCAGCCTCTCCTCACAGGGTAAGTGCTCCATCTCCCAACCACCTTGGGGTCCTGCCACTGGACTCACTCCATGCGATCAACAGCATTGTTCTACAGGGAGCCCCAGCTGAACACAGTATGCACTTGTGTATATTTGGGTTGCAGGGCTTCAGCTGTGGCACAGGGAACAGAATTGTAATGGCAAAACCTGTTACCATGAGCCAAGGACACCATGTGTGCAGTGGCCCCACTTCAGAGCAGAAACATGCTGGCCTAGATAGCAGGTGGCAATGTAATGGTGAAAGGAGGTTCCCACTGAGAGAGCAAAGCCTGCAGTGCCCAAGGCCAGCAAGAAACAGAGCTGGGCTGTGCAGGAATGCCAGGAAAGGTGTTGGCTGTCTGAGCTGACTCTGTGGCACCACTGGGCCTGTGACAGAGGTAAACTGGTCTCCAGGAAGGACAAGGCGCCACTGAAGAAATCCCCAGGCCTGGGCAGCATGTGATTTGGCACCTTGAGGTCATCATTAACCCAGTGCCTGTTCATATCATCTGGGGGTGAGAAGAGGTTCAGGGGGAGGAAAGCTAGAATGTTTTAAGGGTACAGAGACTAGAGCAGAGACCTTGGTGGGATGTGCCTCTCCCATTTATGAAGCATGCTTGGCTGTAGATCAGAAGGACTTGGCCTAAAGGCAGTGGTGGGATCCAGTTGTTTGGGAACAGGTAGGAAACCTGAGATGTCCTGGTGTGCTTGCCCAGCACCCACTGCAAGGGGGCATGGTATTCCTAGAGGTCCCATGGTGTATCTGCTAGAGACATGTGGTTGTGCCGGACCCCACAGGCATCCAACATGGCCCTGCAGGCCTATTTCTGTGTTACTGAATCAAGTGCCAGCACTGGATGACACCAACTGTTTGCAATGTTGGGATCTGCATGTGTCTCAGCTTCCTAGTGAGTGGAGCTCTGGTAGCAGTGGGCATCTAATATCATTGCAGGTGGCCAAGGCAATTCCTACCTGGCCCCCAACTCATGCTCTAGAAGGATGTAGGTGTCACACTTGCTCCATCAGAGCAAGCAGACACTGGCACATGCCTTGGACCACCTCTGTCTCTTCCAGAGTCATCAGGTGTTTGTGTGTGAGCAACTGATTGCGCCCTCCATCTCCAGTGATTAAAATGGGAGCATAGACCAAGATCTTTCATGCAGACATCCCTGCTGTGCTCACTTCTGCCTGGGCAAGGGGACTCCCACCCCCTTTGTGTTTTTTTGTGGAGCTCACAGGAAGGATCTGAATCCTATGCCATCCCAGCGTCTTCTAAAGCACCCGAGAAGCCCAAACTGACTCATCTGAACCAATTCCTGAACAACGGGAAAACAAGTTCTCTTCTTGTCCCTGTCTAGGTGTCCTGCCTAGCTAAGAGATGGGACTAGGGGCTTCCTGAGTGGGACGTTTCCACTTTTCGTAGATAACCTTTCTCTGATAAGATAAATTGCAATGGTGGAATCAGTCTCTCTCCACTCTTTATCAAAGGAAAATAACTGACTATTTTAGTTTATTGCAGTGAACATTTCCCAGGAGGAGGGAGCACAAGGGACAGAGAAATTCATGCCTTCAGCTGGGCCTCTGCTCCTGAGTGGGGCCAGGCTACGGGGATGGAGGGAGCTCATGGCAAGTGGGCAGCACTGCCCAGAGACAGCTGTGTGCAGGAGCAGCTCCTCTGCAAAGAGCAGCAGGGCTCCGGGCACTGCCTGCTGCTGCTGACATGAGAGGAGAGAAGGCAGAGAGAAGTGGAAGGCAGTGTGGAGTGGGAGGAGAGAGGAGAGCTCCTTGTGGGGGAAATCTTCACAGCCCTTGACATGGTAAGTCTCTGGCTGCAGGGCAATGCCACTGATGTTCCTGGAGGGGTCTCCTAAACCCTACGCATCTCATCCAACATCTGTTTTTTAAGGATGTCTGTCCTGGTTTTTCCTTTGCAGAGGAGGCAGAGATGCTTCAGAACAGGGATTTGCCTCCACATCATGAAAGGGACAGGGCATCCTGCTCCTTTTTCTTGGGGACAGCTGCAGGGGTGTGCAGCCAGGGGGTGCACACAGGTCTGTCCAGGGTTGTAATTCAGAGCAGTGTTCCTGCCCCCCAGGGTGCTGTGAGCCTGGGACAGTGACTCTGCTGCCTGCGAGGGTCAGTGCTCAGCCTGCCCAGGGAGTTCCACGCAGTGCTGTGGGGAGAAACTCTGGGTGGTTGGAGTGATCCCTGGTGGGGCAGGTTCATTCTCCCTTTGAGAGGGTGCTGCGTGGGTCAGGGCTGCCCACAGCTCCAGCTCACTCCCAGAACATTTCTGAAGGAAACGTTCCAAAAGGAAGGTCAAGGCAGGAGATACATGGAAGGGAGGGAGCTGTCATGAGTCTGTGCTTTCAGTTATTTTCTTTTAGGGTGGGGTAAAATGGGAATAGATCTGTCAGGTTTAGACAGGAGACGGAGGCTCCAAAACAGTGACACTGAGAGAGGAACAGTTCTGGGAGGGACTCAGCAAATGCCTTCATCCACCCCTCCGCCTAAGGACAGAACCAGCATCACCCTTCCAGCCTCACCAAGGTTTGTCTAATCTGCTCCGTAGCAGCTGCAAACACAGAGGTGCCCTGGGCAGTGTCCTGCCCCCGGGAGGTTTCTGCAGGGCAGAGCTGAGCACTCAGCGGGTGGGATGGGGTGTGTGAGCACTGAGAGGGGAGAGACGTGGGGACGGACAACCAGCTCCCCACAGGGACGGCTCCAGGCAGCACAGTCATGGTCAGAGTGTGAGAGGAAACTATCAACTCCAAGGCCTCCTCTCCTCTCCCAGCCAGCACAGCCCTCTGCTCTCAAGGATGGGGGGTCCAGGGCAGGAGTCGTTTCCTTGCAGCCGGACATGCAGGAGAAGAGACACTCGTGAGTGCCCCTCTCTCCCTCCCTGGCCCTGCCTCCCTCCCCACAAATATCATGGTATTGCTCCATGTTTCCCACCTGTCCATGCTGCCCTTGTGCTTCCCCTTGGACTCTCTGGGCAGGGGGGTTTCCGATGCAGTTCAGACACTGAGACCCTGCGGGTGCTGCCATGCAGACGTGTCCTTGACTGTGAGGTGCCCAAGTGCCCCTCTAACCTGTGGGGCTCTGGGCAATGCAGTGTGGGAGTCAGGGAATGAGCCAACTCTCCCTTCAGGACACCCCATCCTTAAAACATTCTGCCATTTCCCTGGGGTGTCTGGCTGGGCTGCAAGCTGCCCTCCACAAGGACACAGCTCTCCCATTGCAGCTGCGTGTTATCTAGGTGACCCAGGCAGAAGCCACCTAGATACTGAGGCCACGGACATGCGGCTGGCAGTCTGGATGTGGGCAGCTGGAAGGAGCCCGATGTGCTGCTGACTAGAAGGGGAGGGCTCAGACCTGCCTCACATTCCCTCAGAAAGAGTGCTGATGGGCACTTTGCAAGTGCATTCCTCTGCTCTCCGCGGTGTTGTTTCTTTTTGGGGTAACACGAGTGCAACTGTCCTCCACCTCCGAGGTGCGAGCACAGGGCAGCTGGGAAGAAGGCAGATGGACAGGCTGGCTCTGCTCCCTCTGCACTCAAGCCAGAGTGAAGCCTTTTGCCTCTGAGGAGTCACAGCTGCTCACTCTGAGTGCAGCAACAATGCTGAGGATTTCTACCTGCAGGAATGCTCCTCAGGTGTGACAGAGTCAGCTAAAGGAAACAAAAGAAGCCTTAAAACTCTTAATGACCCCACATTATTTAGAAGTGGGAGTGAGGATGCTGAAAATGCCTTCAACATTATGAATGGATGAAATTTGACTGGAACTGGGAATATAACATTTTAGTCTCCTCTGTTGCCATGTCCACAGTGCTGTAGGTCAGGGCTGACTCCTCTGGAGCCCACAGGCAGAGGCCTCTGCTCCTCATGGCAAACTCAGCTAACACAATCCGGAGCTCAAGCCTTGGAGCTCAATGATGGTGCTGCTGAGATGGAGAGAGGAAATGTGTGTGTGTTTGGGGGAGGTTATGAGAAAGCTTTGCTCAGAGATGTCTGCCCTAACTTGTCAATATCTCTTCTTCCTTAGACAGACACCTTGTGCCTCAAAGGAGCAAATGTCTAACGGCAGCTCCCTCAACGAATTCCTGCTCCTGACATTCGCAGACACACAGGAGCTGCAGCTCTTGCACTTCTCGCTCTGCCTGGGCGTCTACCTGGCTGCCCTCCTGGGCAACGGCCTCATCATCACAGCCGTAGCCTGCGACCACCGCCTCCACACCCCCATGTACTTCTTCCTCCTCAACCTCTCCCTCCTCGACCTTGGCTTCATCTCCATCACTGTTCCCAAATCTATGGCCAATTCTCTGAGGGACACCAGGGCCATTTCCTACTCAGGATGTGCTGCTCAAGTCTTTGTGTTTATCTTCTTATTAGGAGGAGAATACTCTCTCCTCACAGTCATGGCCTATGACCGCTATGTTGCCATCTGCAAACCCCTGCACTATGGGACCCTCATGGGCACCAGAGCTTGTGTCAAAATGGCAGCAGCTGCCTGGGCCAGTGGTTTTCTCAATTCTCTCTTTCACACTGCTAACACATTTTCCATACCACTCTGCCAAGGCAACACAGTGGACCAATTCTTCTGTGAAATCCCCCAGATCCTCAAGCTCTCCTGCTCAGACACCTACTTCAGGGAAGTTGGGCTTATTGTGGTTACTGTCTGTCTCTGTTTGGGGTGTTTCATTTTCATTGTGCTGTCCTATGTGCAGATCTTCACTGCTGTGCTGAGGATCCCCTCTGAGCAGGGCCGGCGCAAAGCCTTTTCCACGTGCCTCCCTCACCTGGCCGTGGTCTCCCTGTTTGTCAGCACTGGCGTCTTTGCCTACCTGAGGCCCCCCTCCCTCTCCTCCCCAGCTCTGAATCTGGTGGTGGCTGTTCTGTACTCAGTGGTGCCTCCAGCAGTGAACCCTCTCATCTACAGCATGAGGAACAAGGAGCTCAAAGATGCCCTGAGGAAAGTGATTTCTTGGACATTTTTCAGCAGTGGTGACATTGCCATTGCTCTCCACAAATGACTCCCCCTGCACCCTGTACCAGGACTGAGCTTTGTTCACTTTATTTTTATTATGACTATTATTACTATTATTAGTAATTTTTGTTATCATTTTGCTGCACAAATGCTTGGGTTCATTCCACCTTTACTGGGACTGCTCTGTCTCATCAGGTGCCCACATAAAGTTGTGTCCAACAGTGGGTCAGAGCTGGCTCCCTCACAGTATCTCTGTAATAAAGTACGTTCTTCCTGGTGCAGTTGCTGAAGGCTGCACTTCCTCCAAAGCTGGTGGCAAGAATAGCCCCAAGGAACTGCACTCCAGAAGGGCCTGTTGCACAGGGTTCTCCATGGGTTCAGGAGCAAAAAACTCATAATCCTGGTATGATTTCTTAGAGAGCAAGGCCTGGATTTAGGACTGACTCATCAGTGTCCAGTGATAGTGAACGGGATGAATGGTCATGGATTTACATACAGACAGCTGTCCAACATGTTAAGGCCCAGTGTCAGCTGTCCATCCTTCTGGAGGGGAATCTGGAGGTGCAAGGAGAGTACAGGGCATCTCCTGGGACAGCGTGTGCCTGGCGTGGGCAGTGAGTAGAGCCCCACAAAGTGAGAAATCCTCCAAGGTGGAGTCACTTAAAGGTAAAGCACTAAACCCCGATATCCACAGGCAAAAGAGGACTCTGCAATGCCCGGAGAGGCAGTGGGGACCCAGCTGGCACAGGGAAGGGAGACCAGAGAGCTCTCTGTGTAACCCTCTGTGAAATACCAGGGGCAGGATCTAGAGGCACACATGGGCACACCTAGTAGCTTTGGAAATGCTCCATAGTCCCTCCAAGCACCTGCCACATCTGCAGTCCCCAGGAGGGATTAGAGGCCGTGATCCCCATTTGGTTGGATCTGCCTCCCACCCTGACCTGCATGACCAGTGCAGAGTCACCCTGTGGTCCTGTGGCCCCACAGCCTACTTGCTCTGCAGAACAGCACTGTCAGCTTGGTGCCCAGTGGGGAGAGCAGGGAAGGAAGTGCAGAAATGGCCAGCGAGATCAGAGGAGGGATTGGGAGAGATGAGAAGGAAGTGGAACTGGCCTTGAAATTGTCTTGGAGAGAGAAATGCCAACTTTTAATCCAAGACAATGATGTTCAGAGTGTGGGTACACTAAAGTGAGCTCATGGTGCAGAGCCAGAAGTCCTTGCTGTCCTAGCTCTCCACATGGCCTGGGAAGTGACTGAAGAAGGATTAATGCTCCCCACCCTCCCAGCTCCTAGTGCCATTGTCCCTCCTGAAGGGATGCACCAAAAGGAAGGCTGGGACCCCTTGTGGGAGCTTGTGTTGAAGGAAGCAGGACCCAAGAGCTGTATCAGTGTGCTGCTGTCCCTCACACCCTGTCCCCAGCACATTTCCTTGAGACAATCTTGCTCACCACGCATTCTGATCCTTACCCCAAATGTCACCCCCAGACAAGGCCCCATGCCGAGCTGAAGGACTGGGCAGCCAGCTGTTATCCCTGGGAGGACGAGCCCTCTGCTGGGTCCTCTGCAGGGCTGTCAGGGAGCATGCAGAAGAGGTCCTGGGGCTGTCTGCTGGGCCTGTAGACCATCCTCCTCCCATGGGGGCCCTCAAGCAGGGTGCCTCAGTGCAAAGATGCAGCCCAGCTTGTTGCTGCATGAACAGAGAGGAGAAGATGTCCCAGGAAACTCCTCACACACCCAGACCCTCATACCAGCTATTTCCAGCACTGGCCATTCCCCACAGTCCTGTTGAGGGGTGATCTTTGAATGTGACCAGCTCCATCTGCCTGCTGGGCTCAGCAGCTGTATGGGGGGAATGGCCAGCCCTGCATGGCCTCTCCCTTTGGGCTCAGATCCCAGCAGACCCCAGAGCATGCATTCTGATAACCCCGGGGGGACAGGATCAGGGCTGGGAAGGATCTGGGGACTGGTGGGAAGCTGCCAGGCAGAAGGGCTGAGGGGGACGGGGCAGCAAGGGCTGTCATGGGGACCATGGTGGGGGGATGTTTCCCCAACCCAAAATGCAGCCTGTCCTATGCGGTGCCTGCACAGTGGGGCTGTGGGGCCACATGGAGGTTACCAGGGCTGGGCCAGTGGAGGGCTGAGGCGCAGATGGGAGCCAAAACACTCCAGAAACTCCCAACAGTCATGGAGGGGACTCACTGCTGGTAGCAGGGTTGGGGGTTTCTCAAGGGCTGCAGGCACCAGCACCACCTGTCAGGACTCGCAGACCCTGCACAGATGGTCTCCCAGCAAAGCAGCTCATGGTGCCCCCTGTCCTTTGTCACCATCCTCTCTTAGGAGCACTGCTGGGTGCATCACTCCCTGCGAGGGTGTGGAGAGGAGCTGCTGGAGGTCTTCTCTTCTCATGCCTGCTGATCCTGCCTCAACCCTGGTGTCAGCCCACAGGCTCTGCCTGGGTCATGTTATGTCTCCATACGCTCTCCTCTCAGACCATGTAGGGACCTGCAGTGCATAGCTCTGCTTGGAGATGGCCTCCACAGCCTGCCGGCATGGTCCCAGGAAATCCCAGGAAGGCTGTGCTTAGAGGTGAGGCTGTGATTGTCCTCAGTCAAAGTTGGTGGGATAGTCTGTCTGTGGGCCAAGGGAAGGAAAGGAGAATAGACAACAAGGAGAAGATGCAGGAAGGGAAATTTCAAATGAGTTTAACGAAAAAAAAAATAAAGAAATAACCATGGTAGTTGAGTAGCACTGGGGTAGGGGACAGGAAATCTTTGAAAACTCTTCTGGAGAAAGCACCTACAACCTGATCTAACTGTCAAGTTAGCCCAGCTCAGAGCAGATCGTGGTCCTGGAGATCTCTGGTGGTCCATCCCAACCCAAATCCTCTAGGAGGAAGGGGCTGGAAGGCAGAGTCCTGGGCAGGGGACACTGTTGTGGTTTTGAGGCCTTGCTGGCATCTGTACTGCCTGGTCAAGCCTGTCCTCAGTCACACAGTGAGCGAGTTCATCCTCAAAAGGAGTCTCTGCTCCATGGGCAACAGGAGTCAAAGCAGTGCCAGGAGAATGCAGAAAAGTTCTCAGGAACACACGAGGCATTCAGGCCCTTCAACCGCTGAGGTGTCCCCACACTGGTGCTTTGCATCCAGGGTCTGAAGGGCTGAGAAATCTTTAGAGCCAGAGCAGATCGCAGTCCCATCTCGTGGACTCACAGGTTACGGGGCATCAGCAGAGCTGTACTGGCTTCAGGGAGGGAATCACTGCCCAGGGCATGAGCAGATCCCCCTCTGACCTCCCCTCTCTCTTCACACCCTGGAATAGAGACTGTGTTTCCTGTGTTGGCCCTCTCTGCTGGGCTGTATTCCCAGCTGGAGGGGATGCAGGCTTCACAAAGGGGAAATGCAGGAGAGCCCAGTGTCATCTAGAGGAGCGGGGTCCCACCACACCTGCTGGGTGGCCAGGGCTGCAGGCTGAAGACCATACTCTGTTCCTTGAAGACCTCCTGCCTGTGGCTGCAGGGTGCCCAGCAAGAAGGCAGGCATGCCTGGGGGTCTGGTGCCATTGGGGTGGTGGCCTTTGGACCAGCCTCTGTCTGTAAGGGACTCAGGAGCTTCTCTGCCTCCATGTCAGTGGCAAAGTTCATGTCCCAGCTTCTTCTCTGTGGAGAGCTGAGGATTTGATTCTCTGGAGAAGGGGAAAAAGGAAACCCTTTTGTCCATGGGACTTGTACCACCCTGTCAACCCTCTACTGCCTTCTCCTTCTCTGTCATCCCAGAAGTCCTTTAGCAGGGGCATTCCTTGGTTTCTGACCCTCTACCTGACCTTGCTTTGAGCAGCACATTGCACTACAGGCCTCCTGTGGTCCCTTCAAGTTGAACTATCCTGAAAGCCTATGATCTCAGGCCCCATTTCAGGCACAGGGCATATGTCTCTGGGACAGGAGTCCTTTGTGCTTTATGTGACCATCTAAAAGAAGGCAGGTGAACACCACCTCCTCCCCGTTGCCTGTAAGGGCAGCCTGGGAGGCACTGAATCAGGCATATCTACATTACAATGGAAATTCTTTGCATTATATTCAACCATCCATTGCCTGGATCCCCCCAGTGGTGAGGGGAGAACAACAGGCTTTTCTGAGGTGTGATTTCTGTACCTCTGTAGTTAGCACCTCTAAGTAGATGGTGCCATCCTCCCCTTGGTTTCTTGCCTGAAGCTCAGGCTGGATGGGGATGTGAATGTGGAGGTTGACTGTCACTGCAGTGACCGTGAGATGGTGGAGAGGTAAGAGGAATAATAGAGTCAGCACCTGGACTTCAGCAGAGAGGATTTCATCTTGTTTGGGATGGAGTTAGGCAAGCCAAAGCTCAGCTGGAGCTAGAGCTAGGAAAGGATGGGGAGGGTAACCTGAAGGGCTTCTGTAAGGACGTTGGCAGTACAAGGCAGCAACACAAGGAAAACGTGGTGTCCCTGCTCAGTGGGGCAGGGGACGTAGTGGCAAAGAGAGGGGAAAGGCTGAGGAGCTCATTGCCTCTTTCACCTTGTCTTTTCCTGGTCTTGTCTACTGCCAGGCCTCCCTGGCCCTCGAGTCCTCTGGCAGCATCCGTGTTAACAAAGCCTCACCCAAGGGGGACGAAGATGCAGCTGGGGAGGACTTTTGCCCAGTGGGAATACACAAGTCCATGGGACCAGATGGGAAGCACCCCAGGGTGCAGGGAGAGGTGCCTGGAGTCACTGCAGTGCTGCTCCCAATTGTCTATGAAATGTCATGGTAATCAGGGAGGTTCCTGATGACTGGGAAAAGGCACACATCTCGGCCATTTTGCAGAAGGGCAAGAGGGAGGATCTGGGGAACGACAGGCTGGTCCTCTTCATCTCAGTCCCTGGGAAGGTGATGGAGCAAATCCTCCTGGAAACCATCTCCAAGCATAGGAAGGACAAGGCCTGGAAGAGGCAGCATGCGTTGACCAAGGGGAAAGGGAAACCATGCCTGACCAACCTGATTGCCTTCTACCATAAGATGAATGGCTTTGTGCACAAGGGGAAAACAGGGGCTTTTGTGAACCTTCATTTTAGCAAGCCTTGGACCCAGTCCCCCAGAATCTTGTTATAGGCAAATTGTTGAGCTCAGCCCTGGATCAATGGACCAGAAGGTAGGTGGGAGACTGGATGGGCCATCAGGCTGAAACGCTGTGATCACTGGTACAAGTTCCAAGTGGCTTGTGGTTACTAGTGGCATCCCTCAGTGATCACCATGTGGGGCAGGACTGCTTAACATCTTGATGAATGGTCTGCACAGTGGATGGAGCGCACTCTCAGGACCCTTGTGGACAATGCATAAGTGGGGGGAGCCCCTGGGCAACCTCATCTAGTTCCCTCTGCATTGACCAGGGCGGCTGGGACTAGGTGACGTCCAGAGGTCTCATCCACCCTAAGTGCTGGGATTGAGTGAATAATTCCCTGGAGCGTTCTGTAAAGAGAGAAGAGGCCGAGGGAGAAGAAAGGCCAGAGAGGCAGAAGAAGAGAGCTGAAACATGACAGTTTAAATAAAGTAGTTCCTCCGAACAAAGTTTCTCCATTCCGAGTGTTGGTAGCAAATGTATTTTGATTAATAATGTGTGTATATACATACACACATACATATATATATATACTCGCATAGACAGGCTAATTCCTGCAGTGCATGAACATGGTGCTGCCAATTAATAAAAAAGAAAGAAAAGATATTTGGCAGTGGTAAAAACTGTGTGAAGTTTTGGAAACAAGGATTTCTTGTCTATTGTTGCAGTGAGTTATTTTTTGAGAAGATCTCAACTTAGGACTAGGATCTCCTTTTGGGGCTTGGTTCATTTGACCACATAGGGAGGCTATTGCTGCCTGAGATGCCCTGGGGTAGCTGTGTTGCCATGTGGTGCAGGAAATTTTGGAGGTGGCTCCTGCAGGACCTTAGCTTGTCATTAGGAAAGGTATCTCAAAACAACTCCATTGAGACAACTTAGTTCCCTCTTTGGACAAGAAAGGGAAGTGCAGAGAACTGGATTTGACAGAGACATCTGCACTGAGGGTGTCTGGCCTGGGGTGAGATCAGCCTCCTCCTTGTTCTCAGTGAGCTCCCTTCTTACTCCGTTCTATGTGTCCTGCCTAGTTAAGAGATGGGAATCGGGGCTTCCAGAGTCGGACGTTTCCACCTCTTGCACATAACCATCCTCTGATGCGGCAATTTGTAATGCTGGAATCAGTCTTCCTTCAGTGCTTAGAGAAGGCCCACTGGTGATTATTTTAGTCTACTTCAATGAACATGATGAAAGAGTGGAAATCTTCAGGAGGGGTATTAATCTGGGGAGAAGAAATCTTGATCTGCCCTTGACCTTGTGTTTCCCCTGCTCTATTTGGCTGTGGATAAAATCTCAGTGCTCTCTCACATATTTCCACATGTCCTGATTAAACTGGTCATTTCTAAAGGCATCTTTGCATCAGACTCTCTGGACATATGCAATTTCCATAGTTTCCCAGTTTTCCTTTTTGTTACCGTTCTCGTTCTTACCGAGGAGGCACGGGGCCTTCTCCCCAGGCCCCGGACCATCACCACACAGACACCAATATGAGGAGTGGCAAAATGGCGTTTAATGAAGCGTGTCCTGCTCTTTTATAATGCTGTAAAGCCCCGCCTTCTTCTCCGGCAGCAGTGCTCCGCCCGTTACAACCTTCCCATGTTCCGCCCCGCAGTGCCTCCCTGCTCATCCTTTTTCCTCCACATCTCCCCCTCTCCCATCAACGTTGTTTCGTTATATCGAGCGGGACGCAACAAAACACGCGGAAGTGCGGCGTGTCTCGACGGGACCGCCATCGGGTGGTTCCTTGCATTAGTAGCTTCGTGAGCGGAGCTGTGTGCTGCCTCCCCTTCTTCCGCTTCTTAACGCAGGCGGTGTCCTTGTCTTCGTCGGTTCAGCGAAAACCTTAAAGGCATAGGCGGGATTGCTCATTTCCAACAGACTATATCCCCCCCCCAAAGCCCAGCCATTCCTCCAGAAGTTCTCCTTCTTGTTTTCGAGCGATCCAGACTTGGCCCGCTACTTTCAGCAAGGCTTTCTTAACGCAGCTCAGTATTACACACAAGCATAAGCCTATAATTATGAGGATTAGCAAAATGCGCAAGCCTTCAGCGAGCAGTCCTGTTAGCCACTGTGGTAGATTGCCAACCAGGTTAGTTAGCCATTCGTCTAATGGCGTTTATTGTGGGCTGCGTGCAAGCTTACATACAGGTGCACTTCGTTTCCACCCCTAGGCTGCGCGTCACACCGCGTGATCTTCCGCTACGCCTAGTCTACCGCTTCTCATGCAAATATCTTGTCTATGCAGTTTCCCAAGATCCACCACATCTCCCCCCCTTTCTAGAACCTCTTTTTCCTGTACTATTAATTGATATACTCTATGCTCATGTCTATCAAGCAGTTAAGCCGTACATGCCGTAAGCAATAATTCAGAATTAGCAAGCCGCAGCATATCGCTATTACTACTGTGAGTGCTATCAAGCCTAGTGTTATAAGCCATTTCTAATCAAACCATGACAAGATCCACGCCCCTGTGTTGACTTGTTCCCCGTCAGGAAAGTCTCTGTCGGCCCCGCCTCGGGGTTGAACGGGATGCAGTAGTGAGCTGCTCTGTGCGCCTGTGCTCATCTCCTCCAGTATGACTCTGCGGTCCCCGGAATCATGAAGCCGGCGATAAGCATCAATGCAGCCATGCAGCAGCATCCCGTCTGGCGTCGCCCTGTTCAGGATGGAATCTCACCAAGAATGATTAGTTACACCCCAGACCCTCCCGTACGTGCATTTAGGTCAGGTTTTATGCATTTCATTGGAACCCATCTTATCTGCTCCTCCCGTTTTACCGCAGCATACCCTCTTCCCTGTGATATCCACAAGAGAAGCAACGCTGTGGTCCCTTTCTCATCTGGTCCACCGCCGTGACAAGAGCCTGCGCTGCTGCTGTTCCCTGATTCTGTTTTTGCAGTACCGTGCGGATGACAACCGAAAGTGGTGTTCCTTTAGGGATCGTTTTCAGGATGTCCTGCGTCATGGCGTCACTCTGCTGCCAGAGGCACTCCATCATGACCGGACCCTGGGCCTCAGGGGGCAAGTCTGACTCTGCAATGGCCCGCTGGAGCCTGTCACAGAATTCAGTGAAGCTCTCTGCGTGTGTCTGTTTTATCTTTGTCCAGGGTGGCTCTACCTTTACTAGCTTCCCGAGTTCTTCATACACGGCCCGCGAAGCCTCTGTTGTGGCCATGACCTCCCGCCTTATTTCCTCTAATGCACGCAATAGGGTGTCGACCGGGGATGTTGTTACTTCTTCTCCGCCCTTCGGCTTCCCTTTCGGCTGTGTCTCTCCTATTGCACACCCCCGCAGCCTGCGCGTAACTTCTCGCAAGCCCCCGCCTTCCTCGTCGCTGCTATCTTCTCCGCTCTCCTCCTCAACCGGCAATCTCACCCGAACCTTCCTCCCTCCTTTCAAGGTCGAACTCTGGTCTCTCCGCTCTGATGGGCCGTTACCCTTCCTCCCTCGCTGCACTGCCTGACTCTCCCCACCTACAGCACCCTCCTCTGCCGGGGCCCACGGCAGCAGGGTCCTATCTTCCTCACTAAGCGTCTTCCTCAAAACTGCGCCAGGCACGCAATCCTCGGGTTCGGTCCCGTCGACCCCCCATCCCTCTCTGTCTTGTGCGAGATCTTGCCAGGGATACACCGGAGGCGGCTCCTGGGATTCCACTGGTAGGATCACTGGAACCTCCCCGCCTCCGCTCTCCCGTTCTTTCGCCGGGGCCTCCCCGCCCCCACTCTCCCGTTCTTTTGCCGGGGCCTCCCTCGCGCTCCGCAGGAGCATTCTTATCAGCCCCCACACCTTTAACTCCCTCGCGGATCCCCCGTTCATCGGGAACTCCGCCAGCGCTGCTGTGCATTGCAGCCACAGTTCCTCCCGCAGAATCTCCATAGGAGAAGTAATCGCTCCCTCCTTTACGAGCCTCTCTACACACGCTCGTATCGCGCCCGCCTTCAGCGGCGCCCGCCATTCCTTGGCGCAGGCCATCACTACCTTACATATGGCCTCCATAGTTCCGGATCCGGATCCCTTCCTCACGCTCCCGGTGCCTACGCCGGCCGAGCCGCCTCCTCGGTATCACGTCAGGGTCACCACTTGTTACCGTTCTCGTTCTTACCGAGGAGGCACGGGGCCTTCTCCCCAGGCCCCGGACCATCACCACACAGACACCAATATGAGGAGTGGCAAAATGGCGTTTAATGAAGCGTGTCCTGCTCTTTTATAATGCTGTAAAGCCCCGCCTTCTTCTCCGGCAGCAGTGCTCCGCCCGTTACAACCTTCCCATGTTCCGCCCCGCAGTGCCTCCCTGCTCATCCTTTTTCCTCCACACCTTTTCCCCTTGCTCTTTATCCTTTCAGGTACCTCCCAACTCTACATTTGCTGCTCTGAGATGCTGGGAGTCTAAAGCTTGCCTCTTCTTTCAGCAGTCTCCTTGTCTCTTTAGCCACCCCCTTTGTTGTGTTTTGGTCTATCCCTTCCAATATATCTGTCGAAAACATTTCAAGGAATTTTATTAATTGTGGAGAGTGGACCTCACTGGAGGCAGCTTGGACTTGGATACAGTTGAGGAGTGTCTTGTATCTTTTATTAAGCTGTTCCAAATTTTATTTTTGTTCGTTTGCAATTAAGACAAACCCTTCTGTGTCTGCTTGCAGCTAGTTTTCTAAGGAAAGCAGGAGGGAATCAGTGGCGCAGAGTCTAGTTGGAGGCCTGTAGCTAGCAGTGTCCCCCAGGGGTCAGTCCTGGGTCCAGTCTTGTTCAACTTCTTCATCAATGACCTCAATGAAGGGATAGAGTGCACCCTCAGCAAGTTTGCCAATGATACAAAACTGGGAGGAGTGGCCAATACACCAGAGGGCTGTGCTGCCATTCAGAGAGACCTGGACAGGCTGGAGAGCAGGGCAGAGAGGAACCTTATGAAGTTCAACAAAGGCAAGTGCAGGGTCCTGCACCTGGGGAGGAATAACCCCATGCACCAGTACAGGCTGGGGGTTGACCTGCTGGAGAACAGCTCTGCGGAGAAGGACCTGGGAGTGCTGGTGGACACCAAGTTAAGCATGAGGCAGCAATGTGCCCTTGTGGCCAAGAAGGCCAATGGTATCCTGGGGTGCATCAGGAAGAGTGTTGCCAGCAGGTCGAGGGAGGTGATTCTCCCCCTCTACTCAGCCCTGCTGAGGCCACATCTGGAGTACTGCGTCCAGTTCTGGGCTCCCCAGTACAAGAGGGATGTGGCACTACTGGAGCAAGTCCAGCGAAGGGCTACAAAGATGATGAGGGGACTGGAGCATCTCTCTTATGAGGAAAGACTGAGAGAGCTGGGCCTGTTTAGCCTGGAGAAGAGAAGGCTGAGAGGGGATCTTATTAACGTGTACAAGTATCTGAAGGGAGGGTGTCGAGAGGATGGGGCCAGACTCTTTTCAGTGGTGCCGAGCGACAGGACGCGAGGCAATGGGCACAAATCGAAACACAGACAATTCCATCTGAACATGAGGAAAAACTTTTTCACTGTGAGGGTGACAGAGCACTGGAACCGGTTGCCCAGAGAGGTTGTGGAGTCTCCTTCTCTGGAGATATTCAAAACCCACCTGGACGCGATCCTGTGCAACGTGCCCTAGGTGACCCTGCTTGAGCAGGGGGGTTGGACTAGATGATCTCCAGAGGTTCCTTCCAACCTCAACCATTCAGTGATTCTGTGAATTAGCCTGTCTATGCGAGTGTACATGCATTTAGGCACACATTATTCATCAAAAAGCATTTGCTACCAACACTCGGAATGGAGAAACTTTGTTCGGAGGAACTACTTTATTGAAATCAACATATTTCAGCTCTCCTGCCTTTCTCTCCTTTCTTCTTCCTCAGCCTCTTCTCTCTTTACAGAGCACTCCAGGGAAAGATTCACTGAATCACAGCACTCAGGGTGGACGAGACCTCTGGACATCACCTAGTCCCAGCCACCCTGGTCAATGCAGATGGAGCTAGATGAGGTTGCCCAGGGGCTCCCCCCACTTATGCATTGTCCACAAGGGTCCTGAGAGTGCGCTCCATCCATTGTGCAGGCCATTCATAAAGGTTTTAAACAGTCCTGCCCCACATGGTGATCACTGAGGAATGCCACTAGTAACCAGCTGCCACTTGGAACTTGTACCACTGATGACAGCGTTTCAGCCTGATGGCCCATCTAATCTTCCACCTGCCTTATGGTCCATTGATCCAGGACAGAGCTCAACAATTTGCCTCTAAGGAGACTCTGGGGGACTGTGCAAAAGGCCTGGCTAAAGGGAAGGTTCACAAAATCCCCTGCTTTCCCCTTGTGCACGCAGGCATTCATTTTATGGTAGAAGGCAATCAGGTTGGTCAGGCATGCTTTCCATTTCCCCTTGGTCAACGCATGCTGCCTCTTCCAGGCCTTGTCCTTCCTATGCTTGGAGATGGTTTCCAGGAGGATTTGCTCCATCCCCTTCCCAGGGACTGAGATGAAGATAACCAGCCTGTCGTTGCCCATACCCTCCCTCTTGCCCTCCTGCAAAACTGCTGAGATGTGTGCCTTTTCCCAGTCATCAGGAACCTCCCTGATTACCATATTTCATAGACAATTGGGAGCAGCGTTGCAGTGACTCCCGCCACCTCTTCCTGCATCCTGGGGTGCTTCCTGTCTGGTCCCAGGAACTTGTGTGTGCCCACTGGGCAAAAGTCCTCCCCAGCTGCACTGTCCTCTACCATGGGTGAAGCTTTGCTAACACAGATGCTGCCAAAGGACTTGGCGGCCAGGGAGGCGTGGCAGTAGACAAGACCAGGAAAAGGCAAGGTAAAAGAGGCAATGACTTCCTCAGCCTTTCCCCTCTGTTTGTCACTATGTCCCCTGCCCCACTGAGCAGGGAGAACACATTTTCCTTGGATGGCTGCTTTGTGCTGCCAGCGTCCTTACAGAAGCCCTTCAGGGTATCTCTTGCTAGATCCAGCTCCAGCTGAGCTTTGGCTTGCCTAATTCCATCCCAAACAAGATGAAATCCTCTCTGCTGCAGTCCAGGGTGGTCATTCTGTTATTCTTCTTACCTCTCCACCATCTCATGGTCACTGCAGTGACAGTCAACCTCCACATTCACATCCCCATCCAGCCTGAGCTTCAGGCAAGAAACCAAGGGGAGGGTGGCACCATCTACTTAGAGGCATGAACTACAGAGGTACAGAAATCACACAGCAGAAAAACCTGCATTTCTCCCCTCACCACTGAGGGGATCCAGGCAATGGATTTTCAAGTGGTTAAAGGTGGATGCAAAGAATTTCCAGCATAATGTAGATATGCCTGAGGCAGTGCCTCCCAGGCTGCCCTTACAGTCAACAGGCAGGAGAAGGTGTTCACCTTCCTTCCTTTAGATGGTCACATAAAGCACAAAGGACTCCTGTCCCAGAGACATATGCCCTGTGCCTGAAATGGGGCCTGAGATCATAGGCTTTCAGGATAGTTCAACTTGAAGGGACCACAGGAGGCCTGTAGTGCAATGTGCTGCTCAAAGCAAGGTCAGGTAGAGGGTCAGAAACCAAGGAATGCCCCTGCTAAAGGACTTCTGGGATGACAGAGAAGGAGAAGGCAGTAGAGGGTTGACAGGGTGGTACAAGTCCCATGGACAAAAGGGTTTCCTTTTTCCCCTTCTCCAGAGAATCAAATCCTCAGCTCTCCACAGAGAAGAAGCTGGGACATGAACTTTGCCACTGACATGGAGGCAGAGAAGCTCCTGAGTCCCTTACAGACAGAGGCTGGTCCAAAGGCCACCACCCCAATGGCACCAGACCCCCAGGCATGCCTGCCTTCTTGCTGGGCACCCTGCAGCCACAGGCAGGAGGTCTTCAAGGAACAGAGTATGGTCTTCAGCCTGCAGCCCTGGCCACCCAGCAGGTGTGGTGGGACCCCGCTCCTCTAGATGACACTGGGCTCTCCTGCATTTCCCCTTTGTGAAGCCTGCATCCCCTCCAGCTGGGAATACAGCCCAGCAGAGAGGGCCAACACAGGAAACACAGTCTCTATTCCAGGGTGTGAAGAGAGAGGGGAGGTCAGAGGGGGATCTGCTCATGCCCTGGGCAGTGATTCCCTCCCTGAAGCCAGTACAGCTCTGCTGATGCCCCGTAACCTGTGAGTCCACGAGATGGGACTGCGATCTGCTCTGGCTCTAAAGATTTCTCAGCCCTTCAGACCCTGGATGCAAAGCACCAGTGTGGGGACACCTCAGCGGTTGAAGGGCCTGAATGCCTCGTGTGTTCCTGAGAACTTTTCTGCATTCTCCTGGCACTGCTTTGACTCCTGTTGCCCATGGAGCAGAGACTCCTTTTGAGGATGAACTCGCTCACTGTGTGACTGAGGACAGGCTTGACCAGGCAGTACAGATGCCAGCAAGGCCTCAAAACCACAACAGTGTCCCCTGCCCAGGACTCTGCCTTCCAGCCCCTTCCTCCTAGAGGATTTGGGTTGGGATGGACCACCAGAGATCTCCAGGACCACGATCTGCTCTGAGCTGGGCTAACTTGACAGTTAGATCAGGTTGTAGGTGCTTTCTCCAGAAGAGTTTTCAAAGATTTCCTGTCCCCTGCCCCAGTGCTACTCAACTACCATGGATATTTCTTTATTTTTTCCTTCAACTCATTTGAAATTTCCCTTACTGCATCTTCTCCTTGTTGTCTCTTGTCCTTTCCTTCCCTTGGCCCACAGCCAGAGCATCCCATCTGCTTTGACTGAGGAGAATCACAGCCTCACCACCATGCACATCCTTGCTGGGATCTCCTGGGACCACGCCAACAGGCCGTGGTGGCCATCTCCAAGCAGAGCTATGCACTGCAGGTCCCTATGTGGTCTTAGATGAGAATGTATGGAGACATAACATGATCCAGGGCAGAGCCTGGGGGCCAATGCCAGGGCAGAGCTGGGGTAGCAGGCATGAGAAGAGAAGACCTCCAGCAGTTCCTCTCCACACCCTCGCAGGGAGTGATGCACCCAGCAGTGCTCCTAAGAGAGGATGGTGACAAAGGACAGGGGGCACCATGAGCTGCTTTGCTGGGAGACCATCTGTGCAGGGTCTGCGAGTCCTGACAGGTGGTGCTGGTGGCTGTAGCCCTTGAGAAACCCACAGTCTTGCTAGCAGCAGCAAGTCCCCTCCATGACCGTTGGGAGCTTCTGGAGTGTCATGGCTCCCATCAGCACCCCATCCCTGCACTGTCCCAGGCCTGCTGCCTTGCATCTGGCCCCATGGCCCCACTGTACAGGCATCACACAGGACAGGGTGTGTTCTGGGGTGGGGAAACATCCCCCCAACATAGTCCCCATGATAGTCCTTGGTGCCCTGTCTCCCTCAGCTCTCCTGCCTGACAGCCTCCCACCAGCCCCCAGACCCTGCCCAGACCTGATCCTTTCCACCGGGATCAGCAGAAGGCCATGCTCTGGGGTCTGATGAGGTCTGAGCCCACAGAGAGGCCATGCAGGGCAGCCACTGCCACCACACACGTGCTGAGGCCAGCAGGCAGATAGAGTGGGTTACACTCAGAGATCACCCCTCTCCAGGACCAGAGGGAATGGCCAGTGCTGGAAATGACTGGTATGAGGGGCTGGGTGTGTGAGGAGTTTCCTGGGGCAGTTTCTCTTCTCTGTTCATGCAGCAACAAGCTGGGCTGCATCTTTGCACTGAGGCACCCTGCTTGAGGACCCCTTGGGAGGAGGATGGTCTAAATGCCCAGCAGATGGCCCCAGGACCTCCTCTGCATGCTCCCTGCCAGCCCTGCAGAAGACCCAGCAGAGGCCTCGTCCTCCCAGGGCTCACAGCTGGACATCCAGTCCTCCAGCTGGGCAAGAAGCCTTCTCTGGGGGGGAGAACTTTTGGGGTAAGGACCACCACACAGTGCAGGCAGGATTGTTTGAAGGAAATGTGCTGGGGACATGGCATAAGGGACAGCAGCTTTGGAGGAAGAGCCCAGTGTACAGGCACTGCACCTGCAAGAACCTACTTTATTACAGAGATACTGTGATGGAGTCAGCTCTGACCCAGTGTTGGACACAACTTTATATGGGCACCAGCTGAGACAGAGCAGTCTCAGTAAAGATGGAATGAATCCAAGAATTTGTGCAGCAACAGGGTGACAAATAATAATAAAAACAGTAATAATAGTCATAAAAACAAACAAAGAAACAAAGCTCAGTCCTGGTACGGGACACAGGGGGAGTCATTTGTGGAGAACAATGGCAATGTTACCTCTGCTGAAAAAGGTCCATGAAATCACTTTCCTCAGGGCATCTTTCAGCTCCTTGTTCCTCATGCTGTAGATGAGAGGGTTCATTGCTGGAGGCACCACCGCGTACATAACAGCCAGCACCAGATCCAGAGTTGGGGAGGAGAGGGAGGGGGGCTTCAGGTAGGCAAACATGTCAGTGCTGACGAACAAGGAGAACACGGCCAGGTGAGGGATGCACATGGAAAAGGCTTTGTGACGACCCTGCTCAGAAGGGATTCTCAGCACAACAGCGAAGATCTGTACGTAGGACAGCACAATGAAAACAAAACACCCAAAGGCTACACAGGCACCAACCATAATGAGCCCAACTTCGCTGAGGTAGGTGTCTGAGCAGGAGAGCTTCAGGATCTGTGGGATTTCACAGAAGAACTGGTCCACTGTGTTGCCTTGGCAGAGTGGTATGGAAAATGTGTTAGCAGTATGCAGCACAGAATGGAGAAAACCACTGCCCCAGGCAGCTGCTGCCATTCTGACACAAGCTCTGCTGCTCATGAGGGTCCCATAGTGCAGGGGTTTGCAGATGGCAACAAAGCGGTCATAGGCCATGACAGTGAGGAGATAATATTCTGCTGAAAATAAGAAGACAAACAGAAAGACTTGAGCAGCACATCCTGAGTAGGAAATGGCCCTGGTGTCCCACACGGAATTGGCCATGGATTTGGGGACAGTGGTGGAGATGGTGCCAAGGTCCAGAACAGAGAGGTTGAGGAGGAAGAAGTACATGGGGGTGTGGAGGTGGTGGTCACAGGCTACGGCTGTGATGATGAGGCCGTTGCCCAGGAGGGCAGCCAGGTAGATGCCCAGGAAGAGTGAGAAGTGCAAGAGCTGCAGCTCCCATGAGTCCGCAAATGCCAGGAGGAGGAACTCATTGAGGGAGCTGCTGTTGGACATTTTGCTATCTCCGGGCATGGGGGACTGTGCAAAGAAGAAAAGACATTGAGAAGTTAGTAGTTCTCATACAAGCCCTCACATTGCCTCTCCCTTTACTGAGAGGACCTTTTGGAGGAAAGTTCCTTTGCTTGAGCTCCACTTTCCCCTGGCTGAGTGTGCTGTGAGGAACAGGGTCCTCTGCCCATGGGCTCCGGAGCAGTCAGTCCTGCTGTAAAGCAGTAGGCAGAGGGGAATGGGGGTGACCAGCTCTGACATTCACACAATTTCTGTCAGGTGAAATCCACTCATCATAAAATGGCTTTTCAGCATCTTCACTCTGAATTCTAAAGAATGAGGTTTGAGGAACAGTTTCAGGGATTTTTTATTTTCTTTCAGATGTTGTTGTCACCCCTGGGGAGTGTTCCTCCAAGGTAGAAATCCTTGGCATTTCTACTGTGTCATGAGAGAAAAGCATCCACTGTCATTCTTGCAGAGCGAGGCCAGCTACTCTGTCTATTAGTCTCATTCCCAGCTGGCCGGTGCTTGCAACTCTTTCAGCTGGAGGATGATCACACTCATATATGTTGCCCTAGAAAAAAACAGCCCCCAGTTTCAAAGTGCACAGCTCCAAACTTCTCGCCCTTTCTCTGGGCACCTGAGGGAGCTCTCCACACTCCCCTTCTAGCCAAGCACACACAGGGCTCTTTTCAGATGCCCACATACAGCCTCCCACCACCATCTCCATACTCTCAGCATCTCTGCACCTTCCTCATGGGGCTCTCAGATATCACAGAGGTGCTATGAGACAGCAGTGCCTTTCTAGAGGGCAGCATGCAGCCTGGCAGGACACCACAGGGAAACGGTCAAAGGAACCTTAGGACTGAAGATGGGCTCTCCTTTCAGGAGAATCCGCTCATTTCCCAGCCCCACAGACTGCATTTCCTGGAGCTCCACAGTTTAGAAGGGGGCTGGGGCAATGTCATTCCCATGCAGACCCCTCTGCCGCACAACTTGTAGCATCCATGTCCGAACTGCAGCTGACACTTCCCACCCCGGAGAGCCCAAGAACAAGAACAGGAGCATCATGGACAGGAGGGTAAACAAGGAGCAGCACCATGATCCTGCTGCCAAGGGAGGCAAGAAGAGAGAAACAGAAGGGAACTCAGGAAAGCCTTCACCTTTACCAGCTAGGCGTGCCACCTCACAGGCAGTGACACCGCAGGGCAGACACTCTCAGTCCCTTTGTCAGACTGCATGAAATGGGCTCATAGCAGGAGAGATGCCCCTGTCCTCTGCCAGAGGTCTGGCTGCAGAGGAGGCGGCTCATGCCCTGCAGTTCCCTCTCATTCCCTGCCCATCCCTGCTGCCTGGAGCTGTCCCTGCTGCCAGCTCTTTCTCTGTTCTAACATCTTCTCCCACTCAGTGCTCACAGACCCCATCCCACCCGCTTGGTGCTCAGCTCTGCCCTGCAGAAACCTCCTGGATCAGGGCACCGTCTAGGGGCATCTCTGTGCACACACATCCTATGGAACAGGTCACGTAAACTCCTATGAGGCCACAAAGGTGATGTTGATGCTGCCTGCTGGCGAAATTGGGGATGAAATGGCTTCCTGAGCTTTCCCACTGACCTATTAATCTCTCAGAGTGAAGGTTTAGGAGTCCCAGATCCTTGACAAAACAGAAAACTTGTTCCTTCATTCTCCCTGCCAAAATTAGGAAACTGAAAGTGCAGATACCTGAAGAAAAGCTCCTTCCCTTTCAAGTGGCCTTTCTCTTGATCTCCTCTTGAAAAGACCCCTTGCACATATCCTGTGCATGAGCTACAGCTGTGAGCAGCCCTGACCCACACAGCACCCTCTCAAGAGGAGAATGAACCTACCCTGTTAGTGGTCGCTCCTCTCACCCAGAGTTTCTCCCTACAGTGCTGTGGGGAGCTCCATGGGCAGGCTAAGGGCTCATCCTCGCAGACAGCACAGTCACTGCCCCGGGCACACAGCACCCTGGGGTGCAGGGACACTGTTCTGAATCACAGCCCTGCACAGACCTGTGTGTGCTCCCTGGCTTCACACCCTGCAGGCACCCCTAGCAGAATGGAGCTGCACACCCTGTCCCTCTGATGGTGTGGCAGGGAATCCCTCCTCTGAAGCATCTCCTCCTCTGCCTATGCACTGGATGTGCCAGCAGAGCAATCCTTAAAAAGCCTATCAGTTATGGGATGGGAGGGGTTCAGAAGACCTCTCCAGGAAGCCCCTTCAGTAGCATTGCCCTGCAGCCAGAGACTTACCATGTCAGGGGCTGTGAAGATTTCTCCCACAAGCAGCTCTCCTCTCTCCTCCCACTCCACACAGCCTTGCACTTCTCTCTACCTTCTCTCCTCTCATGGCAGCAGCAGCAGGCAGTGCCCAGAGCCCTACTGCTCTTTGCAGAGGAGCTGCTCCTGCACACAGCTGTCTCTGGGCTGTGCTGCCCAGTTGCCATGAGCTCCCTCCATCCCCAGAGCTTGGCCCCGCTCAGGAGCAGAGGCCCAGCTGAGCTCATGAATTTGTCTGTCCCTTGTGTTCCCTCCTCCTGGGAAATGTTCACTCCAATAAACTAAAATAATCACCAATGGTCCCTCTCTAAGCACTGAAGGAAGACCAATTCCAGCATTACAGATTGTTTCATCAGAGGATGGCTGTCTGCAGGAGGTGGAAATGTCCCACTCTGGAAGCTCCGATGCCCATCTCTTACCTAGACAGGACATGTAGAAAGGAAAAAGAAGGGATTGACACCTGGTTCAGGTGCTGATTCAGATGAGTCAGTCTGGGCATCTCAAGCCCATTTAGAAGCCCCTGGAATGCAGTGGGATTCAGCTAACTCCTGTGAACTCCACAAACACACAGCAGGTGGGATTCCCTTTGCCCAAGCTGAAGTGTGCACAACACAGATGTCTGCATGGGAGCTCCTTGTCTAAGCTCCCTTTGTAATCACCTGAGATGGAGGGTGGGAGTCAGTTGCTCACACACAAACACCTGGTGAGATTGGAAGAGACAGAGGTGGTCCCAGGTATGTGCCAGTGTCTGCTTGTTCTCATGGAGCAACTGGGAGACCCACATCCTTCTAGAGCATGATGTGGGGGCCAGGTGGAGAATTCCCTTGGCCATCTGAGATGACACTAGATGCCCACTACTGTTAGAGCACCCCTCACTATGATGCTGAGACACATGGAGATGCCTACAGTGCAAACTGCTAATGTAATTCAGTGCACACACTTGATGTAATGACATAGAAATCGGCTGGAAGGGCCATGTCAGATGCCTGGGGTTTCTAGCACAACTGCATGGATGGGACCTATGGGAAAACCATACCCCTTTGGAGTGGTTGCTGGGCAGACAACCCAGGTTATCTCAGGCTTTCTACCTGTGCCCAGACAACTGAATCCCACCACTGCCTTTAGGCCAAGTCCATCCCGACTGCATTCAAGCGTGCTGCATAAATGGGAGGCACATGACACCAAGGTCTCTGCTCTAGTCTCTGCACTCTCAAACCCTTCTTGCTCCTCTCTGCTTGAACCTCTTCTCACCCCCAGGTGATATGAACAGGGACTGGGCTAATGATGACCTCAGGGTGCCTGGATCACAGGCTGCCCAGGCCCAGGGACTTCTTCAGGGACACCTTGTCCTGCCTGGAGATCGCTTCACCTCTGTCACAGGCCCCATGCTGCTACAAATCAGCTCATGCAGCCAACCCCTCTCCTGGCATTCCTGCACAGCCCAACTCTGGTTCTTGCTGGCCTTGGGCACTGCAGGTCTTTGCCCTCTTATTGAGAACCTCCTTTCACCATTACATTGCCACCTGCTATCTAGGCCAGCATGGCTCTGCTCTGAAGTGGGGCCATTGCACACACAGTGTCTTTGTCTCTTGGTAACAGGTTGCAGCACAACCAATCTGCTCTCTGTGCACAGCTGGTGCTCTGCAACCCTAATATATGCAAATGTATGCAGCCTGGGGTAGAGACAGGAGCAGATGGAGATGTACAAGCTGTCACAGGACTGAAACATCATTGGAATGATTGATATGTGGTGGGATCACTCATATGATTGGAGGGCTGTGCTTGTAGGGTACAATGTCTTCAGGAGAGACTGTCAGAGAAGATGAGGAGGGAGGATGCCTTCTGTGGGAAGGGTCAGCTCGGATGTGTGGAGCTCTTCCATGGGAGAGACAAGGGTTTGGGTGAGTGCTTGTGGGTGAGCATCACAGTAGGGGTGACATCATGATGGCAGCTACAGACCACCTAATCAGGGTGAGCAGGTGGATGCAGTCTCCTTTAAGCAACGTGAGCAAGTCTGTGGATCACAGGCCTTGGTTCTTTTCACGGGGACATTAATCCCCCTCACATGAACTGCAAGGGCAAACAGCAGCTTGCAAGCAGGCCAGGCGTTTCTGGAGAGAATCAAGGACAACTTCTTCACATAGCTGCCAGATGGGCTGATGTGGGTGATGCTTTCTTGTATCTGGAAATTTCAAAGAAGGAGGAATGGATCAGGGATGGGATAGCAGGAGAAAGGCAACTGTTAGATCCATCTTCAGAAAAGGCCACAAGGACAACCTCGGGAGCTGCAGGCAGTTCAGCCTCACTTTGGTTAGGAGTGAGTCATGGAATGAATCCTCTCAGATCACATTTCTGGGCACATGAAGGAGAAGAAGGTGCCTGGGAACAGTTAGCATGGATTTACCCAGGGTAAATTCTGCCTAACAAACCTGATTGCCTTCTATCATTAAAAAAACCCCTCTATTTGTGGATGGAGAAGAGTAAGTGTCCTTTCCCTAGACTTTAGCAAACTGTTTGACACTGTCTCCCACAATATTCTTGCTTGCACGTTAGAATGTTACAGTCTAGAAGAGTAGACAGAGGGATGGGTAAAAACCTGCTTGGATGACCAGAGGCTCAGAGAGCAGTGGTGAATGGGTAGTATTCTTCCTGGAGGCCAGGGAGAAGTGGAGCACCACGGGTCTCTCCAGGAACTTGTCCTGCCCAACAACTGTATTAGTGACATGGAAGAGGCAACACTCAAGATGCTTGTTGATGACCCCACACTGCAGAGGGGCCCAGCCATATCCTTGAGGGCTGCCACTGAGAGGGACCTAGAGAGGCAGGAGGAATGGGCTGTCAGCAACCTCATGGAATTCAACAAGGACAAATGACAGGGCTTGCACCTGCCATAAACCAACACCCCACTGTGTCACTGGCTGGGGCCTGAGGGCCTGGGGAGCAGAGCTGTGGAAAAGGACGTGAGGGTGCTGGGGGACAGGAGGCAAAACATGAGCCAGCAGCATTCCCTGGCAGCAAAGAAGGCCAGAAGCATCGTGAGCTGTATGAGCAGGAGCACAGCCAGGAGGTGGAGGGAAATGGTGATCGCCTTCTAGTCAGTATTCATTAGAGCACATCTAGAACCCTGCATCCAGGTTTGGGTTCCCAGAACAAGAAAGAAGTTGATAAGTGGGAGTGAGTCTGGCTGAAGGCCCTCACAGTAGTCAAGGAGCTGGAGCACTTGCTCTGTGAGGAAATGGGGCTGGTTCCACTTGGAGAAGAGATGGCTTTGGAGGGATCTCATAGCACCCTTCCAATGGCTACAAGGAGGTGGAGCCAGGCTCTTCACCAGGGTGCATGGTGGGAGGACAAGAGACAATGGGCATAAGTTGGAAGAAGAGATGTTCATGCAGGAGATAAGGAGAAGCTTTTCCACTACGAGGATGGTAAAGCATTGGAAGTGGTTGCCCAGAGAGGCTGTGTAGTCTCCTGCCTTGGAGGATGCCAAGACCAGACTCGATGAAGTCCAGAGCAACCCTAGTTTGACCCCAGAGCTGACCCTGCTGTGAGGAAGCAGATTGGCCTAGAGACCTGCTGAGGTCCCTTCCACCCTGAAGGTGTCCACGATTCTTCCCACTCTCAATCTTCGCTTGTTGATGTCAGGCAAAGCACGCAGATTGCCTGTGCCAGTGGAAGCAGGCCAGCCTTCTTGTCCTCCTCCAGTCAGAATTATTCAGATGCAGGGCTTCTTGGCAGGAATCCCCAAGACAGACATGATCAATCCTTGGCTTCACTTTTAATTTCCTTGGTTTTTTTTTTCCCATGTCTTCTAACTCTGTCCCTTTTACCACCCTGATCCTGTCCCATACAGCCCACCCCACCCCTGCTCATCCTGAACTCATTGGCGCTGGTGCGGTTTCTTTTGTTTGTTAGGGGGTTTTTTGTTTTTTGTTTTTTGGGTTTTTTTTTTGATTTGGACAACAGATACCTCATGAAGATTTACAAGAGAAGTGTCAAGTCCTGTGCCTAAGTGGAAAAAAACACATTCATGAGGAGAGATTGAGCGACCTGGGCTTCTTTAGCCTGCTGAAGTGGAGGCAAAGGGCAGTATAGGAGGAGCCTGTGACTGCTTGAAGGGTGGGTTCAGAGATGATGGAGCTTTTCTTAGTATAGGGAAACAGCATGAGAAGGGGAAAGAGCCACAAAGTGCATCTTGAGAGGTTCAGACTGGACTTCAGGTCAAAAGAATGTCACTCGAAGGGCAGTGCTGAGTTGCAACAGGTCACCCAGAGGGAGTATGTGATCAGCCCCTGCCTTTGTGTTTCAAGGAAAAGCAAGGGAGGACAGGAAGACATTAGGAGAGTGAGAGCAAGGTGGGGAAGCAGCTTGGGTGTGTACAGTGTGCAGGGAAAGAGGCACAGGCGTGGGAAAGCATAGGACAGCCTGTGGTGGAGATGGCCGAGGGCACTGCCAGGGCTGAAAGCTCCCAACACAGCTAGGTCTTTGTCCTTTTGGCTATGGCTGGTGTCTCTGCCACCGAGGCCCACAAGAAGACACCATTCCTTAAAGCACTGTGGCCTTGCTGCCTCCTTGTCCCTTGGGAGTCCAGGAGGTGCCGTATCATGGTCCTGCACTTAGCGTCGTGCACCCTACCCACACACTGCCCACAAGAAGAGCCCTGAGCAATGCATGATGGAAAGCATCACCCTTCCCAGGGACTGGCTGTCAGGGCCTGGTCACTCTGCTCGATAACACACATCGAGGTTGACTTGGCATCAGAGCCACCCTCACATTGCCTTTGCCTACCTGCAATCAGGGCCTCCAACTTTCGGCTCTAATCAGCCCCTGGGGAGCCTTTCTTGATTATGGCCCTCAGTGGGACTCATTATCTTTCCAAGAAACTTGGGATTTGCTTCTTGAGAGGTTGCTTCAGCCTCTTCTCAGCATCTGAGGTTCATGGGCCTAGCACCAAATACATTCGAGGAGTCATTAAAATGCAAAAAAAACCCTAGGGAGCCATGCCTCTTGCCATAATTTTCTTCAGCTCTTCAATTCTTGTGTGGTTAATTGGAAAGTTTGCAGGAGTGTATTTAGAAGAGAAAGAGGTCAATGAGCACCTGAAAAAGAAAGATGTCTGCTTCTTAAGCTTTCTTGATTCTTCAGTTTTCAGAATAAGTCACACCCACATTCCCCAATTCATACTGATCCACAGTGACTCCTAATGAATTCTGGACATGTAGGCAAAGCAGTATTTTTGATAGGAGACCTGTATGGAGAACCTTCCTCCCCAGCTCCCCAGCCCTGCCATTTCCCTCAGCAGCCACTGGAGACTTCACATCACTCTTTTGAAAATCGAACCTTTTTCCACTCAAGGCTGTAGCTGAATGGTACAGCTCATGTGCACCAATTCCCACCTGCTTTCCTTAGAGAACTAGCTGCAGACAGACACAGAAGGGTTTGCCTTAAGAGCAAACAAACAAAAATAAAATTTGGAACAGTTTAATAAAAGATACAAGACAGTTGTCAACTGTATGTCAAGTCCAAGCTGCCTCCAGTGAGGTCCACTGCCCACAAGACGCAACCTTCCTTGAAATGTTTTCAACAGATAGATAGGAAAGGATAGACCAAAACGCAACAAAGGAGGTGGCTAAAGAGACAAGGAGACTGCTGAAAGATGAGGCAAGCTTCAGACTCCCAGCAGCTCAGAGCAACCACTGGAGAGTTCAGCATTATCTGAATAGTTAAAGAGCAAGGGGAGGAGGAAACCTGGGAAACTATGGAAAATGCATATGCCCAGAGAGTCTGATGCAAGGATGCCTTTAGAAATGACCAATTTAATCAGGACATGTGCAAATATGTGAGAGATCACTGAGACTACATCCACAGCCTAATACACAGACCAGGGGAAACACAAGGTCAAGGGCAGATCGATATTTCTTCTCCCCAGATTAATACCCTTCCTGAAGTTTTCCACTCTCTCATCATAGGAAAACATTGACACTAAAATCAGCCAATTATTTGAGCTGATGAAAGGGTGTTCATATTTTTGAAATGTTGAAACCAGTTCTTCACCTTTCCAGGCAGAGCTCAGGGGTCCAACCACAAGCACCCAGTGGCACTTGGAGAGGCCGCGGTGTCTCTGAGGGACCTGCCTGGGCCTGGCAGCTCTCGCAGGGGACCTGCGGGAGACCAGAGCTCCTTGGAGCTGCAGAGGGACGCTGTGCAGAGGGGACCAGGGCACCTGCAATGTCACCAGCCATCCATGACCTTGTCACTGCATCCCACCCTAGCTCTGAAATTTACTTTCCCTTTCAAAAAAAAAAAAAACTCCCCAAAAGACCAGTGTATCAAAAAAGAACCAAACATAAAAAGGCAGTAAGAACACAAAGAAGTTTCAAATGTTGAAAAGTGTAACAAAATATTTTTTTTTGCTTTAGATAATTTATTTAATTTCTTTCTTGTTTCATTTTTATTGTCAGTTTCCAAAGATTTCTTCTAGAATAAGGCCTACACTATTAAAAAGGATGTTTTTGTGTCTTCAACAAGTCCAGTGCCCTCAAACCAATCCCGGCCCACAATCTTTCTTGCCACTCCTTGCTCTTTGCACACAGCAAGTCGCACCATGAGGTGTCGAGCTCTCACAACTGATAGAGGAAAGCAGCCCGATCAGCTTCACAGCTTTACTGAAGCACATGAGAAGACAAGACTGTCTGCACCAACTACGTATACGAGTGGGATCCCCCATTAGACTTTGCTAATAGGAGAAAAGGACAACTGCTACACGTCTAGCCTAGCAAAACTTGTGGTTGAACAGATCCCAGAAGTGTTAACTTCAAGAATCTCCAGCAAGGAACCCTTTCTGAAAGACGACCTCCTATGCTCCAAATACGCTAAGCTGCATGTTTCTATGTATTTCACAGTCTATGTGGGATATCTGGCTGCGGATCCTGGCAAGAGCTGAGGAAACGCAAGGCCTGAACCTCAGCGAAGGCAGCAGGCTGCCAGCATCCCTGGCTCACACCACCAGGGCAGCCTGGGCCCTGCAAGCCAAGGCACCTCCTCACCTCACAGTGCTCCCAATCTCTCCATCCTGGCAGCACTCCCCATGCACAGCGCTGCTCTCTCCAGACAGCTCTTCCTGTGTGCAGCTCCAAGATACTGGGGCCATCGTCTGTCCCCATCTCAGCCTACCCCACCACTGTGACACGCTGCACCCCTGTCCCACACTTCATAGAGGGTTGCCAGCCAACATGCAGCTGTGCTTCGGGGACACACAGGGGACAGGACCTGACAAGGCAGCACCCAGGGAACCCCCAGGGGCCCCAAAACAAACTGAGACCACCTCTCCAGACCTTCCAATCCCTTCTAGTTCTCCAAGGCCTTGCAACAGGCACTTCCTCTCAACAGCCACGCACAGCCCTGCTCAGGCTCACTTTCTACCTCCAGGAAGCAGAGAGCAAGTGCTCTCCCAGGGGCTCAGCACGCCAGCTCTTGCCTCTCACTTTTGCCTCACATGCCCTCAAGGCACTCACCCAACCAGCCTCCCTAATGAGGTCTCCCTTTTGGCAGTTGAATGGAGGAGTCTGAATAATTTCGGCACCACTCCCCCTCTCTCGCTTCTTGCTCAGGGGGATCACAAATGGCCATGTGGCAGCACACACACACCCTGACCAGCATGCACAGGGCCAGGGCACCAGTCCCACACAAGCAGGCTTCCAACAAGGAAAATGGACCAAGGCTTCTGCTGCTCTCAAGCATTTGCATTCCCCTCTCTCAGCAAGGACTGCCCAGGCAAAGCGTTGAGACAAGCCAGCAGGCTTCAGCAGTACGTGGGACACATAGAAAATCCAGTGAAGACTTGGCCTCCACGGTCTCACATGCCATGGCACAGGGAGAGTCCGAGAGCACCACCAAAGTCACCCACTGAAGGAGCTTGGAGTGTGGCAGAGCAAAACTTGTTAGTCCTCATTTTTGGTACAAGGAGCTCTCCTCTAAACCAGCACCAGGGGGCAGGCTGCAGGAAGGACCACTGCTCTCTCTTAGCAAGCAATGACCCCCAATGCTCCTCTCATTAGCACCTGGATTTTCCAAGGCTGCAGGCAGACTATGCCATGAGGGCCTCAGGGGGCACGAGTTGGAGAAAAAGAGTGGTCACAATGCAAAAGCTCTAGGAATCTCCCCTCAAAAATGCAGCAGAAACTCTAAAAGTGCTCAGGTAGAAAACACCAAGGGTCATGTGCTTCAAGCACACAGGGTCTAAAATGCCTGCCAAAAAGCCAGGAGCCTCCTTGGAGGATGGCTGTGCTCACCACCACTCTCTTAACTAGCTACTCGCAGCAATGCATCTAGAGCTAAGTGGGGCTCCTCATACCCACCTAAAGATCAGGCAAAAAATAGCGCTTTGCCCATGTCAACAGTGGCAGCACCTAACGACACCACACTTAGCACACTCATGCCTACACCTGGGCTGCTCTGTCATTTCCCTGCTGCATCACAGGATGGTCACACTACAGCGGGACAGTGGAGGAACTTGTCAAAACTGCAACAAGAAGGAAGAGAGACCTGGGCTGTGCATCCCTTACAGGGCACTCTGGCCTTGCCTTGCCTACTCAAACGGACTCCTTGTCTAGGGAGATTGTGCACAGGAAGGCATCAGACCTTTCTAGCTCATCTCCCAAGAACATACCTGCCAGTCTCCAAAGACCACCTCACCAGAAGGCCTTCACTCCTCCAAAGACCTGCCAGCACACTAATAGCCAGCCAGCCACGAGCAAACCCCACAGCCTCCTCCTCCCTCAGCAAACACTGCTGCAGAGGAAAGCTCTGACTAGGAAAAGTAAATGAGATGAAAGCAGGGGAAAAGCAGACTTGGTTTTCATCTCAGAGCAAGCAGAAACACTCCCTGTCCTTTAGTCTGGATCCTGCCTGCAGAGCCTGCAAGAGCTGAGGAAACTCAAGGCCTGAACTTCAGCGCACAGAAGGCAGCAGGCTGCTGGCACCCCTGGCTCATGCCACCAGGGCAGCCTGGGCCCTGCGAGCCAAGGCACATTCTCACCTCTGAGTGCTTCCAGCTCCCCAGCCTGGCAGGTCTCCCCATGCACAGCACTGCTCTCTCCAGACACCTCTTCCTGCCTGCAGCACCAAGACACTGGAGTGATCCCCGTCCCCGCCACAGGCCACCCCACCACTGGGATATGCCACACCCACTGCCCGACACCTCATAGAAGGTTGCCAGCCAACATGGGCATCTGCAGCAGGGACACACAGGGCACATGACCACACATGACAGCAGCCAGGTGATCTGCAAGGGCCCCAAAACACACCAAGACCAACTCTCCAGTCCTTCCAGTTGCTTCTAGTCCTCCAAGGCCTTGCAGCAGGCACTTCCTCTCAACAGCCAGGCACAGCCCAGGTCCTCTTCAGTTCCCACGTCAAAGAATCAGAGCACAGAGATGCTGTTCAGACCTTGAAAAATCTCACAGTCCCTGGGGTTTGGATGGGGCAGAACTTCTACAGCACATGAACACTGGAAATCAGAGATTACTAACTTCACTGCTCACACCAGTGCTAGATTCATTTAGCAGCCTAAAAAATCAAGCTGGACTCCCTGGCCACGCGTAGCAGGTTGTAAGAAGTGCAAAGTCAAACTCCATGTCTACGTTTACCAGTGAACATCAGCCTCATTTGAAATGTAGCACTACAAACTCATGGTGATGGAGTGGAATAACATTTGTGTCACATGATGTGGAATATTATCATCTACTTCTGCTTGATTTGTTAGTTGCATTTCTGTATTGCTGTAGAGCTTTGCAGCTGTCAGTCCCTCCTCTGGGCACACTCAGCAAACCCAGAAGTGACCTCACCACCAACATCCAAACCATGTGCCTTCTCCTGCTCTATCAGCTGCTCAGGTATAGCGACCTCACAAGCGCATTACCCCAGCATGTGCCTGCTGCTGGCCTATGGGCTTCAGAGTCACAAGTTTCCTCAAGGTAACTTCCCCAGCCATTTTCTATTGCCGGCCTGTCAGGTAGTCTGGCAAAAGAGACCTCCCAATCAATGTCCACACCTATCTGCCTGCTGCTGGCCTATCAGGGACTCAGAAGAAGAGGACCTCACAGTCACCTTCACAGCCACGTGCCTGTCATTGGCCTACAACCCCCTGATAAAGCAGTTACCTCACTATAACTTCCCCAGCCATGAGCCAAATGCTGACCTATCAGCTGCTCAGGCAGAAGTGAGCTCCAAAGCACATGTCCCAGCTGTGGACCTGCTGCTGCCCCATCAACTGTTCACCTGGAAGTGACCTCACAAGCACCTTTCCAGCCACCGCTCTGCTGCTATTCAATCAGTTAATTACTCAGAAGTGACCGCACCATCACTGCCCCCCATGGCTCAGAGGAAAATGCTTGGTGTCAGCAGGGATTTGTGGGGTGGCAATGGCACCCCCACTTGTTTCCAAGCTGCTCCCCCAAACATGCTGTCCTTTGGGTGCAGAGGTGTAGCGAATGATGGCATGGACTCAGGAGGTTGTGTCCTGAGACCTTTATTGTTTATTTCTAAGCATATTTATACTAAAAGGTTAGCTGCTTCAGCAGTTTTACAGATACATTTTGCTAAGCCAATCATCATGCAGATTATGTCACAGGTAGCCAATCATTACACCGATCACACATGCAGCGATCATGCCTTGTACCTTGCTACTTGTTTAGAAAAGCTGTCTTGCCCTTAACCTTGGTTCCCACTGGCTTCCGCTAGTTTATCTGTACATTCTCAGGATGTATCATTCCCAGCTGCACCGGTGTCCTTGGGTACGTTTGTCTGAGGCTCCTGTTGCTTCCTACCTGCAACTTTCCACCAGTTTAACCCTGTCATGACCCTCCACACCTCCCCCTTCTTTTAATAATTGAAGAGCTAAGGCTGTATGGATCTGCAGGGTCATGACTTGTCTCATACTTTGGTCAATCATCCTTCACACGCAGCTCAACAAGCATGGTACACAGATTAGTATTGCAACAAACATAAAACCTATAACAAGTCCTAGAATCAGTATGCGTTTTAACCAAGGCCCTATAGCAAGCATATTCAACCAATCAGACAGTCCCCACAAGTTTTCACCATCATCTTCTTGCAATTGTTTTGTTAACTCCTTCAACTTCATAATGCTTGTATGTATTGGCTCAGAATGATCACTTAGGTTCATACAACACATTCCCTCAAAGTCTTGAGAGCCATGGCCTTGGGCTAATAGCAGAAAATCAATTGCAGCCTGATTTTGTAAAGTGGCATGTCTAACGGAATGTACGTCTGTTAATAAGGCACTTAAAGCAGTACTAGTAGCATTTGCTTCTTTTGCAAGCCAACATCCTAATTTGTTAAGCTGTGATAAAGCGTGAGCAGTTCCTACTCCTACGAAAATACTACTCAAAACACGTTCCATTGGATTCCAAAATTCTACGTCGCTATCGCAACCTAACGTAAAGCTGTGGGTGGATCGCTTTGCTCAAAGATGGACCGTTCCATCAATTGCCCATTTTTCGGGATGGAATATCGTCAAAAGTCCAAAGGTACATGGTCCCCCCCACAGCTTTACCTGGTATGCCTTTCCAGGCTCTCTGACCACAAATTAAGAATATCTTAGCAGCCAACCCTATGGGTTGTGGTCCAGGTGTTATTTGACCTGAGGTGGTGTGATTACACCATACAGGTGTATTGGCATAAATGCCTGAGGGAGATACATCAACGTCACCCCCTTCGGTAGGTGCCCTTGCAGTATAATTTAGATAAAAGCAGACTGCAGCCTGTGTAATTCCCAATAAGTCAAGTTCTTGTGGCTGCAGTGGCAAGGCAGGAAAATTGTGTACATTGTGCATATTGTTATACCACGTGGAAATATTCCACTCCTGTGTCTCCATTCTGCATCGCACCACCATTTGGGCTGAAGTGCACCTGGCGCACTACAATTTGCTAACACAGTATCATTGTAAAGAGACCCCATGCGCTGTATATCAAGAGGAAGTCTGATCAAGCAAGTGTGGAAAGGGTCTGATGGCATCGTCATTGATAAACAAGGTGTCCGTATTGGTTACATTCGCAAGAGTCCCCCAGATGTTGCCACGTTTCCAGGTGCCTGGTCCGACGGGCGTGCTTGTTGCTCCGAGGATGAGGCAGCATAAGGTCATACACGTCGCGACGGCACCCATCGTAACCGAGTTCCTGTAGAAACACAAGCATGTCCCCTCCCCCAAGTTATCAGTTCCATTGGTCCCACCCATTGGCCGGAAACCAAGTCTTTGACCAAAACTGGGGCTTTTGTATTGATCTCATGTCTGTGGCTTGCTGACGTTCGAAATTATTATGACCTGTTTCACCACAATTCAAAAAATTAAGGACATATAACGCTTTGTGTAGTCATTCTTGTGGGGTGAGCAGTGTCTCCCCCCCTTTTTTTTTTTTTTTTTGTAGCATGTCTTTCAGGCTGCGGTGTGACCGCTCAACAATGGCTTGGCCGGTTGGGGAGTGGGGTATGCCTGTTACATGAGAGATGCCCCATGTATTGAGGAATTGACGTACACGGCCTGAGCAATAGGCTGGGCTGTTGTCCGTTTTGATGGTTGTTGGCACCCCCAAGACCGCAAAGCAGGCAAGCCAATAACGAGTCACATCCCTAGCCTTTTCACCAGTGTGGGCGGTGGCCCACAGAAATCGAGAATGGGTGTCGACTGTGATATGTACATATTTGAGGCGACCAAATTCCAAAATATGCATAACATCTGTTTGCCACAATTCATTAGCCTTCAAACCTCTAGGGTTCGCCCCTTCCTTCGAAAGCATTGGGGCGAACTGCTGACAGTCTGGACAAGACAGAATAATGTCTCTGGCCTGCTGGATGGGTAGTTGAAACTGCCTTTTCAGCGAGCAGGTGTTTTGATGAAAGAAGGAGTGAGACAGCCTGGCTTGTTCCAGAAGGCTGGGTACCACCGCTGGCATGGCTGCAGCATCAGCGCATCGATTTCCCTCAGCGATGGGTCTGGCCAGGTCCGTATGTGAGCGTACATGTAAAACATAAAAGTCATGCTTTCTGTGATTAATAAGAGTCCAAAGAGCATAAAGTTCTGCACAGAGCAATGGATTGGAGACCTCGCGGAGAAAGGAGGCCTCTAACCTTTGCACAAGGCCCGCGGCATAACAGGAATCAGTAACTACATTTACAGGTTCATTGGCACAAAGTTCAAAAGCCGTACGGACGGCCACCATCTCCAGTACCTGTACCGACCCTCGTTCCTGTGTACGTATGGTTGTTCTCCATTGTTGCGTGACAGGGTCCTGCCACATGATAGCAGCCCTTTTAGATCTGCCCGAAGCATCGGTGAAGGTGAAGACAGTTAAACCAGGAACCAGGACAGGGCGACAGCGGCGTCGAGTGACTAGGGGTAGGCTGCCAGCCTCTGCCCATAACCTGTGCCGAGGATAATGAATGGAAAGTTGTCCAGTGAAATCAGCAAGGGCGATTTGAAAACCCCAATCTTCTGAAATTAACCAGTTCAAGTTGTCTGTAGTGGCTGGGATATAAATAACTTCAGGGTCACAGCCATTCATGGTTTGCAGTCTCTCCCGTCCCTTAATGATAAGCTTAGAATACATTTCTGTAAGAGTCCATAAGGTTTTCGGTGGAGTATGTTACAGAAAAATCCATTCCAAAATGTGCAAGGGATCTGTGCTTTTTGTATCCCATCAAAATAATACTGCAAAAGGCTGGAAGCTGTTGGCAATCAGAGCTAAATAAAAAGGCAATGAGAAGTCACGTCGCCAACCCTGGCGGTCCTCCAGAGCACGGGCACATAACTGGAGTGCCTTTCTCGCTTCAGGTGTCAAAGTTCGGGTGGAGGTTAGGGAGGTGTCCCCTTTGAGCTTTTCAAAAAGGGGGTGTAGCAGTTCCGTGGAAAGTCCTAGCACTGGTCAGAGCCAATTAATGGCTCCTAATATTTTTTGTAGGTCATTAAGCATGACAATATCGTTTAATTGCAGTTGGACTGGCTGCAATTACAACAAGAAGTGAAGGAAGAGAATTAGAGCCATTATCTCTGAGGGTCATAGTCAAAAGGTTGTAGCATTACTTTGGATTTGAGGTCGGTGGGTGGATCGAGCACCAGGATCTGCTCGTGCTTAGCCCGAGCCCTGGCGGCCGCCATCTCGCTCGCTCGCTACTGCGGGGGGGGAGGAGCGGGAGGGGGAGGCGGGGAGGCCGGGCAGCAGCTCGGTGCTGGTGCTGGCGCTGAGGGGCGGCCGCCGCGTCGCGCCCCCCCCAGCGCGGTGCTGCCCCACAACGGGAACATCCTCTTTTTTTTTTTTTCTTTCTTTTTTGTTCCCCCTTGCTCGTACCTCTGAGCCGCCAGCGCAGCGGCAAGGGATTCGGTGCTGTGGTGTTTAGAGCCTGCATTTTGACAAGCCCGCACCATCTCTGCAATAGTGCAAGTTGCTCGGTTCTTAATCGCCTGCAAGGCTCTCGCACAGTCAGCATTCGCATTCTCAAAAGCGAGCTGCCTCAGCAACAGTGCCTGAGCCTCCTCATTCTCAATCTGCCGCTCAGTTGCTGCATATAACCGATCAACAAATGCAGGGTACGGTTCTGTAGGGCCCTGTAATACTTTTGCAAATGACAAACTTGAATCAGCGTTTGTACCTGTCAGTCCGCGCAAGGCTTGTAAAACGAACTTTGCAATCCTCTCATATGTTTCTCTATTATATTCCGTCTGGGTTGCTGGATTCGCATGCAGCCCCTCTCCAGCCAATTGGTTATAGCCTACTCCTTGTCCGTTATTCAAGTTATCAACCGCCTGTACGGGACATTTGTCTCGAAAGTCCGAAAGCCACACAGCATACTGAGTGTTAGTCAAATCCATTTTCATTAACGCTTTCCAGTCACAGGGAGTCATCATATACGTAGTAGAAAGCACTTCTAGGAATGTGATAGTATGAGTAGTTTGAACTCCACTTTCTTTTACCAATTTCTGTAGTTCCTGCCACTTATTCAAAAACACCAGCAAAGAGGTGGGCCCCAAAATCAGTTCGGCAAGGGCGCGGATGTCGCTCACCACCAGGTTTTGATATTTCACCAGGGCTCTCAGCTGCGCTTGCACTTGGTGGTTGTTTATCCCATACTGCATTACCAACTGTTGCAGCTTTGTTACCACTTGCCAATCCAGAGGCTCCCACCTCGTCTGTCCCTGACCCGTGGTCACGACCGGGGCTACTATAGGGAAAAACTGCATGTCTCCAACCAGTTCAGCATTCTGAATGATCCCGCGCCACCTTTTTGCCATGTCAAAGTCAGGGTCCCTAGGTGGCAGGGCTTTCTCCGGTGCTCTCGGTAAACGGTCCAAAATCGTTCGATACTCCTTTTGTGTTAAAGGGTTTTTTTTTCCAGGCTTGCAGATGCTGCTCCGCCTGCTCAAGGGACCACGTCCCTTTGAGTACGTTGGTAATCACCCAGTCTCTGGGGGCGATCTCTTGGTTCTCCTGGGATCCGCCGGCAGGATCCCCGGAGAACCGTTCCTCAACCGCTTTCAGGCCATCCACTATGGCCTGATGCACCTTCTTATACGCCTCCCTCACATGCGCCTTTTTCGACCCCCTATCCAGCCTCCTCATTTCCTCCAACAGTTCCTCCATTTTTTTGGAATATTCAGTCAGATCAACGCTTTCCTCCTCAGGTAATGGCACAGCGGCCGGATCCACTTCCATGGGGGGAGCGGACGGCTCAGGGGGGGCGGCAAAGGCATCAGCAACGTCCCCTTTCTTGTACGGTGGCAAGTCCTCATATCCTGTGCCAGTCCCCCAAGCCTCCCGCTCTAGCTTAGAGAGAGGTGCCGCACATGGCGGGGAGGGTTCATCTATCACCGAGGGCCCCCCCGAGGATGGTGTATCAAAGACGGGCACCGCGCACTCCGCTCCGGGCACCGCGCACTCCGCTCCTTCCGCGCACTCACTCCCCGGCGAAAGTGCCGCCGCAGAGGGCTCTGCCCGCAGTGCCCTCCGTATGGCGGCGGTCGCCTGTGCCTCCCCGTGCAGCTGTTCGATCATGAGCCGCACGTCTCGATATGTTTTGGCCAGACGCCTGGCCTCTTTTTCTCCTTTCTGGATGGATTCCCACAGTTCCTTCCCAACCTTCTTCCAGGCTTCCGCGCTAAAGACCTGGCTGGACTCCCGTAACAAACCGCGCCGCCTTCCCCACAACAGCAAGTCCACCAGCGCCTGGCGCTCCACCTGGCGCTCTGTTTGTGCTGCCACTTGTAATAATTTTTCTAACGTGGCCTTTTCTACCGCTGATACAGCGTTTCCCATACCGCCCGCCGCCTCACAAGGGCGCCTGACTCACCGGTCAGAAGAGTTGCGTAGCTACGACTTTTCTTTTCCCGTCTTTTTTCAGACGGCCAGGCTCGTTTTCCCCGGGCACGAGCCTCCCGGGCGGTATCCACTCCCGTTACTCGAACTCTTAGCAAAGCCAGCTTCTCCTCCGCAGTATCACGTCAGGGTCACCAGATGTCGCGGTCCGCAGGAGTGACGGGAATGAATCATACGCATTCACAGAATGCAGGTTCAATTCCATCTTTATTCAGCAATTTGCCCATTTTATAAGTACAGGTATTCGGTGCTCTGGCCCTTGATTTGTGGTTCATACAGATTATGTCACAGGTAGCCAATCATTGCACCGATCACGCACGCAGCGGTCATGCCTTGTACCTTACTGCTTGTTTAGCAAAGCTATCTTACCCTTAACCTTGGTTCCCACTGGCTTCTGCTAGTTTATCTGTACTTTCTCAGGATGTATCACTCCCAGCTGCACCAGTGTCCTTGGTAAACTACTTCAAAGCACGTAGCAGCGGCTACAGCCTGAGGCCTAAGGCTTCAGCAAATTTAGCTACTCATGCTAAGCAAGTTGTGCTAAGCAACTAATCCTAAACAGTGTAGTTCCAACAATCTATATTTCATATAGATTGTTGTTCTGAAGTACCGCAAGGGCCCCAACAGGTCCTTACCCCAAAAGTCACCCCCAGAGAAGGGTCCATGCCCAGCTGGAAGACTGGATGTCCAGCTGTGAGCCCTGGGAGGACGAGCCCTCTGCTGGGTCCTCTGCAGGGCTGGCAGGGAGCATGCAGATGAGGTGCTGGAGCCATATGTTGGGCCTGTAGACCATCATCTTCCCATGGGGGGGGCCTCAAAGATGGTCTGTCAGAACACAGATCCAGGCCAGCTTGTTGCTGCATGACCAGAGGGGAGAAACTGCCCCAGGAAACTCCTCACACACCCAGTCTCTTGTATCAGTCATTTCCAGCACTAGCCATTCCCCACGGTTCTGGTGAGGGGTGATCTTTGATTGTGACCAGCTCCATCTGCCTTCTGGCCTCAGCACCTGTATGGGCGGGATGGCCATCCCTGCCTGGCCTCTCTGTGCACTCCAGACCTCAGCAGTCCCTGGAGCATGGCCTTCTGCTAACCCTAGGGGGACAGGACCAGGGCTGGACAGGGGCTGGGGGGTGGTGGGAGGCTGCTAGGCAGGAGGGCTGTGGGAGACGGGGCACCAAGGGCTGTCATGGGGACCATGCTGGGGGGATGTTTCCCCACCCCACAACGCACCCTGTCCTGTGTGATGCCTGCACAGTGGGGCTGTGGGGCTGTGTGCAAGGCAGCAGGGCTGGGCCAGTGGAGGGATGAGGTGCTGATGGGAGCCACGACACTTCAGAAGCTCCCAAAAGTCATGGAGGGGACTCACAGCTGCTAGCAGGGTTGAGGGTTTCTCAAGGGCTACAGTCACCAGTACCACCTGCCAGGAATCCCAGACCAAGCACAGATAGTTGGTGCCCAGCAATGAAGCTCACAGTGCCCCTTGTCCTGTGTCACCGTCCTCTCTCAGAATCACTGTCAGGTGCATCACTCCCTGCGAGGGTGTGGAAAGGAGCTGCTGGAGGGCTTCTCTTCTCATGCCTGCTGCCCTTGGCCACGCCCTGGCATCGGCCCACAGGTTCTGCCTTGGGTCATGTTATGTCTCCATATGCTCTCTTCTGAGACCATGTAGGGACCTGAAGCACATAGCTCTGCTTGCAACTGGCCACCACAGACTGCCTGCGTGGTCCCAGGAGATCCCAGCAAGGCTGTGCTTGGAGGTGAGGCTGTGATTGTCCTCAGTCATAGTCAGTGGCATGACCTGGCTGGGGTTGAAGGGGATGAAAGGACAAGAGACAACAAGGAGAAGATGCAGTAAGAGAAATTTCAAAGGAGTTTAACGAAAAAAAGAAATAACCATGGTAGTTGAGTAGCACTGGGACAGGGGACAGGAAATCTTAAAAAAACTCTCCTGGAGAAAGCACCTACCAGCCTGATCTAACTGTGAAGTTAGCCCAGCTCAGAGCAGATCGTGGTCCTGGAGATCTCCAGCAGTCCCTCCCAGCCCAAATGCTCTAGGAGGAAGGGGCTGGAAGGCAGAGTGAGGGGCAGGGGACACTGTTGTGGGGTTGAGGCCTTGCTGGCATTTGGACTGCCTGGTCAAGCCTGTGCTCAGAGTGACACAGTGAGCAAGTTCATCCTCAAAAGGAGTCTCTGCTCCATGGGCAACAGGAGTCAAAGCAGTGCCGGGAGACTGCAGAAATGTTCTCAGGAACACACCAGGCATTCAGCCACTTTGACTGCTTAGGTGTCCCCAGACTGGTGCTTTGCATCCTGGGTCTTAAGGGCTGAGAAATCTTTAGAGCCAGAGCAGATCAGAGTCCCATCTCGTGGACTCAGAGGTTACAGGGCATCAGCAGGGCTGTACTGGCTGCAGGGAGGGAATCACTGCCCAGGGCATGAGCAGATCCCCCTCTGCCCTCCACTCTCTCTTCACACCCTGGAACAAGGACTGTGTTTCCCACGTTGGCCCTCTCTGCTGGGGTGTATTCCCAGCTGCACGGGACGCAGGCTTCACACTGGGGAAATGCAGGAGAGCTCAGTGTCATCTAGAGGAGCAGGGTCCCACCACACCTGCTGGGTGGCTAGGGCTGCAGGCCCTACTCTGTTCCCCGCCGACCTCCTGCCTGGGGCTGGAGGGTGCCCAGCAGCAAGGCAGGCATGCCTGGGGGTGTGGTGCCATTGGGGTGGTGTCCTTTGCACCAGCCTCTGTCTGTAAGGGACTCAGGAGCTTCTCCACCTCCATGTCAGTGGCAAAGTTTATGTCCCAGTTTCTTCTCTCTGGAGAGCTGAGCATTTCATTCACGGAAGAAGGGGAAAAAACATTTTGTCCATGAGATCACCCTGCCAACCCTCTACTGTCTTTTCCTTCTCTATCACCCCCAAAATCCTTTGACAGGAGTATTTTTTTGATTTCTGACCCTCTATCTGACCCTGCTTTGAGCAGCACGTTGCACTACAGGCCTCCTGTGGTCCCTTCAACCTGAATTATCCTGAACGCCTATGATCTCAGGGCCCATTTCAAGGACAGAGCAAATGTCTCTGGGACAGGAGTCCTTTGTGCTTTATGTGACCATCTAAAAGAAGGCAGGCGAACACCTCCTCCTCCTCCCTGTTGACTGTAAGGGCAGCCTGGGAGGCACTGCCTCAGGAATATCTACATTACAATGGAAATTCTTTGCATCCACCTTTAACCACCTGAAAGTCCATTGGCTGGGTCCCCTCAGTGGTGAGGGGAGAAATGCAGGCTTTTCTGCGGTGTGATTTCTGTACCTCTGTAGTTTGTGCCTCTAAGCAGATGGTGCCATCCTCCCCTTGGTTTCTTGCCTGAAGCAATAACAAAATAAGATGGGGATGTGAATGTGGAGGTTGTCTGTCACTGGAGTGACTGTGAGATGGTGGAGAGGTAGGAGGAATAACAGAGTCACCACCCTGGACTGCAGCAGAGAGGATTTCATCTTGTTTGGGATGGAGTTAGGCAAGCCAAAGCTCAGCTGGAGCTGGAGCTGGATCGGAGAAGTTATGGGGAGGGTAACCTGAAGGGCTTCTGCAAGGATGCTGGCAGCACAAGGCAGTGACACAAGGAAAATGTGTTCTCCCTGCTCAGTGGGGCAGGGGATGTAGTGACAAAGAGAGGGGAAAGGCTGAGGAGCTCATTGCCTCTTCTACCTTGTCTTTTCCTGGTCTTGTCTACTGCCAGGCCTCCCTGGTCCCCGAGTCCTTTGGCAGCATCCATGTTAGCAAAGCCTCACCCATGGTAGAGGATGATGCAGGTGGGGAGGACTTTTGCCCACTGGGCACACACAAGTCCATGGGAGCAGACGGGAAGCACCCCAGGGTGCAGGGAGAGGTGCCTGGAGTCACTGCAGTGCTGCTCCCAATTGTCTAGGAAACATCAGGGTAATCAGGGAGGTTCCTGATGACTGGGAAAAGGCAGACATCACACCCACTTTCCAGAAGGGCAAGAGGGAGGATCTGGGGAATGACATGCTGGTCATGTTCATCTCAGTTCCTGGGAAGGTGATGGAGCAAATCCTCCTGGAAACCATCTCCAAGCATAGGAAGGAGAAGGCCTGGAAGAGGCAGCATGTGTTGACCAAGGGGAAATGGAAAGCATGCCTGACCAACCTGATTGCCTTCTGCCATAAGATGAATGTCTGCATGTACAAGGGGGATTTTGCAGGGATTCTGTGAACCTTCCCTTTAGCAAGCCTTGGACATAGTCGCCCAGAGTCTCCTTATAGGCAAATTGTTGAGCTCTGCCCTGGATCAATGGACCATAAGGCAGGTGGAAGACTGGATGGACCATCAGGCTGAAACACTGTCATCAGTGGTACAAGTTCCAAGTGGCAGCTGGTTACCAGTGGCATCCCTCAGTGATCAACATGTGGGGCAGGACTGCTTAACATCTTTATGAATGGCCTGCACAGTGGATGGAGCGCACTCTCAGCACCCTTGTGGACAATGCATTAGTGGGGGGAGCCCCTGGGCAACCTCATCTAGTTCCTTCTGCATTGACCAGGGTGGCTGGGACTAGGTGACGTCCAGAGGTCTTGTCCACCCTAAGTGCTGTGATTCAGTGCACTGTTCCCTGGAGATCTCTGTTACAGAGAGAAGAGGGTGAGGAAGAGGAAAGGCCAGAGAGGCAGAAGAAGAGAGCTGAAACATGACAGTTTAAATAAAGCAGTTCCTCCAAACACAGTTTCTCCATTCAGACTGTTGGTAGCAAATGTATTTTGATGAATACTGTGTGTATATACATACATACACATGTATATATATACTCGCACAGACAGGCTAATTCCTGTAGTGCATGAACATGGTGCTGCCAATTAATGAGAAAGAAAAAAATATCTGGCAATGGTAAAAACTGTGTGAAGTTTTGGAAACGAGCATTTCTTGTCAATTGTTGCAGTGAGTTATTTTTTGAGAAGATCTCAACTTATGACTAGAATCTCCTTTTGGGGCTTGATTCATCTGACCACATAGAGAGGCTATTGCTGCCTGAGATGCCCTGGGGCAGCTGTGTTGCCATGTGGTGCTGGAAGTTTTGGAGGTGGCTCCTGCAGGATCTTAGCTTGTCATTAGGTAATGTATCTCAAAACAGCTCAGCTGAGACAACTTAGTCCCCTCTTTGGATGAGAAAGGGAAGTGCAGAGACCTGGATTTGACAGAGACATCTGCACTGATGCGGTCTGGCCTGGGGTGAGATCAGCCTCCTCCTTGTTGTCAATGAGCTCCCTTCTTGCCCCGTTCTACGAGTCCTGCCAAGATAAGAGATGGGAATCGGGGCTTCCAGAGTCGGACATTTCCACCTCTTGCACATAACCATGCTCTGAAGAGACAATTTGTAATGCTGGAATCAGTCTTCCTTCAGTGCTTAGAGAAGGCCCATTGGTGATTATTTTAGTCTACTTCAATGAACATGATGAAAGAGTGGAAATCTTCAGGAAGGGTATTAATGGCGGGAGAAGAAATATCGATCTGCCCTTGACCTTGTGTTTCCACTGCTCTGTCTATTAGGCTGTGGATGAAATCTCAGTGCTCTCTCACATATTTCCACATGTCCTGATTAAACTGGTCATTTCCAAAGGCATCTTTGCATCAGATTCTCTGGTCATAGGCATTTTCCAGAGTTTTCCTTTTCCCCTTGCTCTTTATTCTTTCAGGTACCTCTCAACTCTCCAGTTGCTGCTCTGAGCTGCTGGGAGTCTGAAGCTTGCCTCATCTTTCAGCAGCCTCCTTGTCTCTTTAGCCAGCTCCTTTGCTGTGTTTCTGGTCTATCCTTTCCTATCTTTCTGTGGAAAACATTTCAAGGAAGATTATGCCCTGTGGGCAGTGGACCTCACTGGAGGCAGCGTGGACTTACCATAATGTGGAGGAGTGCTTTTTTGTATCTTTTATTAAACTGTTCCAAATTATAATTTGCTTGTTTGCTGTTAAGACAAACCCTTCTGTGTCTGCTTGCAGCTAGTTCTCGAAGGAAAGCAGGTGGGAATTGGTGCACATGAGCTGTAACAGTCAGCTACAGCCTTGAGTGGCAAAAGGTTCAGTTTTCACAAGAGTGATGTGAAGTCCCCAGTGGCTGCTGAGGGAAATGGCAGGGCTGGGGAGCTGGGGAGGAAGGTTCTCCATACAGGTCTCCTGTCAAAAATACTGTTTTGCCTACATGCCCTGACTTCATTAGGAGACACTCCGAATCAATATCAGTTGGAGAATGTGGGTATGACTTATTCTGAGAACTGAAGAATGAAAAAAGCTTAAGAAGCAGACATCTTTCGTTTCGCGTGCTCATTGAAATCTGCCTAATTTCAATACACTCCTGAAAACTTTCCAGTTAACCACACAATAATTGACAAACTGAAGAAAGTTATGGAAAGAGGTCTTAGGGTTTTTTTTTTGTATTTTAATGACCCCACGGTGTATTTGTGGCTGAGCCCATGAACTTCAGATACTGACAGGAGGCTGAAGCAACTTCTCAAGAAGTTAAAGTCAGAAGAAAATTCTAAGTTTCTTGGAGCATAATGGGTCCCACCAAGGGCCATAATCAACAAAGGCTCCCTGGGGCTGATTAGAGCTGAAAGTTGGAGGCCTGATTGCAGGTAGGCAAAGGCAATGTGAGGGTGTCTGTGATGCCAAGTCAACCTTGATGTGTGTTATCAAACAGACCAGGCACTGACAGCCAGTCCCTGGGCAGGGTGATGCTTTCCATCCCACATTGCTCAGGGCTCTTCCTGGGGGCAGTTTGAGGGTGGAGGTGCACAATGCTAGGTGTAGGACCATGATATGGCACTTTCTGGTCTCCCAAGGGACAAGGAGGCAGCAAGGCCACAGTGCTTTAAGGAATGGCATCTTCTCGGGGGCCTCAGTGTCAGAGACACCAGCCATAGCCAAAAGGACAACGACCTAGCTGTGCTGGGAGCTTTCAGCCCTGGCAGTGCCCTCGACCGTCTCCACCACAGGCTGTCCTGTGCTTTCGCACACCTGTGCCTGTTTCCCTGCAGAATGTACACACCCAAGCTGCTTCCCCACCTTGCTCTCACCCTGGGATCTCCCTGCCTCTCCTGATGTCTTCCTGTCCTCACTTGCTTTTCCTTGAAACACAAAGCCAGGGGCTGATCACAGACTCCCTCTGGGTGACGTGTTGCACCTCAGCACTGCCCTACGAGTGACATTCTTTTGACCTGAAGTCCACTCTGAACCTCTCAAGATGCAGTATGCAGCTCTTTCCCCTTCTCATGCTCTTTCCCCCTAACAAGGAAAGCTCCATCATCTCTGAAACCACCCTTCATGCAATCAGGCTCCTACTCTACTGCCCTTTGCCTCCACTTCAGTGGGATAAAGAAAAGCAGGTCCCTCAACCTCTCCTCATGGACAGGAGAATTCCCACTTGGGCACAGGAGTTAACACTTCTCTTGTAAATCTTCAAGAGCTATTTGTTGTCCAAATCACCTGAATTTCTCAAGTTTCTTCTGGACTGAAGCTCCTCTGTGTCAAAATAAAACAAAATAAAACAAAACAAACAATAAACAAACAAACCAACCAGGGCCAATGAGCTAAGGGTGAGCAGGGGTGGTGTGGGCAGTAGGGGACGGGATCAGAATGGTAAAAGAGACAGACTTAGGAGCAGGGAAAGAAAAAAAAAAGGAAACTAAAAGTGAAGCCAAGGAGTGATCAGGGCTGTCTTGGGGATTCCTGCCAAGAAGCCCTGCATCTGAAGAATTCTGACTGGAGGAGGACAAGAAAGCTGGCCTGCTTCCACTGTCACAGGGCACCTGCGCGCTTTCCCTGACATCCACAGGAGAAGATTGAGAGTGGGAAGAATCATGGACTCCTTCAGGGTGGAAGGAACCTCAGGAGTTCTCCAGCCCAATCTCCTTGCTCCCAGCAGGGTCAACTCTGGGGTCAGAGCAGGTTGCTCTGGGCTTCATTCAGTCTAGTGTTGGCAACCTCCAAAGGAGGAGACTGCACAGCGCTGTCTGGGCAACAAGTTCCAATGCATCCTCACAAAGCAAGTGCTGCAGCTCCCTGACTGTTGTGAGGGCCCTCGGCCAGACTCGCTCCCAGTTATCAACCTCTGTCTTGTTCTGGGAACCCAAACCTGGATGCAGGGTTCTAGATGGTGTCTAATGAATACTGACTAGAAGGCGATCACCATTTCCCTCCACCTCCTGCCTGTGCTCCTGCTCATACAGCCCACGATGCTTCTGGCCTTCTTTGCTGCCAGGGAATGCTGCTGGCTCATGTTTTGCCTCCTGTCCCCCAGCACCCTCACGTCCTTTTCCACAGAGCTGCTGCCCAGGCACTCAGGCCCCAGCCTGTGACACAGTGGTTTATAGCAGGTTCAAGCCCTGGCATTTGTCCTTGTTGAATTCCACGATGTTGCTGACAGCCCATTCCTCCTGCCTGTCTAGGTCCCTCTGAATGGCAGCCCTCAAGCATAGGACTGCCCCCCTCCACACCCCCACCTCCAGTTAGGCGTCATCTACAAGGAGGATGATTGTTGCATCCTCCGTGTAACTAATAAGAGTTGATAAACAGGACAAGTTCCTGGAGAGACCCTGTGGTGCTCCACTTTTCCCTGGCCTCCAGGAAGAGTACTACCCATTCACCACTGCCCTCCCACCCTCTGGTCATTCAAGCAGCTTTTTACCTATTCAGTTGTCTGCTCATCTAGTCTGTAATGTTCTGACGTGCATACAAGAATATTGTGGGAGATGGTATCTAACACCTTGCAAAGTCTAGGTAAAGGACATTTACTCTTCTCCATCTGCAAATACAATTTTTTTTAATGATAGAGGTAAACTGGGTTGGTTAGGCAGAATTTACCCTTGGTAAATCCATGCTAACTGTTCCCAGGCACCTGCTTCTCCTTCATGTGTCCACAAATGTGATCTGAGAGGATTCATTCCATGACTCTCTCCTCACCAAAGGGAGGCTGAACTGCCTGCAGCTCCCCAGGTTGCCTTTGTGGCCTTTTTTCGAAGATGGATGTAACAATTGCCTTTCTGCCATCACTGGGACTTCACCCCATCTCCACAACCTTTCAAAGATGAGAGCGAGTGGCCTTGCAGGGACAGCAGTCAACTCTCACAGCATTCTTGGCTGCAGCCCATCCGACCTCATTGACTTGTATAGTTTGAGTTCTCACAAGTAATCCCTCACTAGCCTTGTCCACTGGTGGCTGCTTTTCTCCTCTGGAGTCCCCACTCAACACACAGCCCAGGAGACCTTGCTTGTGGCAACAGAAGCTAGTAAGGGGTTGATTTGCTCAAACCTATCTGCAGCTGCTGCTGTGAGATTCCCTGTCCCATTTAGCAGTGAGGCCACATTTTCTTTTTTATTCTTTGATTCTTACGGAAGCAGTAGCAGCTCATCTTCATGCCCATGACATCCCCTGCAAGTGTCAGTGCTAGGGAGCTTTTTCTTCCCTAACACCAAGCCTATGACCCTGGACAATATTTCTAAATGCCTCCTTTGCCTCTCCCTCCTTGCCCCTTCTGTATGCTGCCCTATCACCCTGGAGCTAAGGTGTGAGGTCCCTGTTTAGCCAAGTGGGTCCCCTGAGATATCTGCTAGTTTTACTGAGAAACGGGATGGACCATCCTTGTGCTTGGCAGGTACTGTCTTTAAAGTCCTGCTGGCTTTCCTGAGTTCCTGGGCCCTTGACAGCTGCCTCCCGTGGGATCGCCCATCACTCCTTTGAACAGGTCAAAGTCTGCTCCTCTCAAGTCCAGGGTCTGTACTCTGCTAGTGTCCTTCCTCACTCCCCTCAGGATTTGGGACTCTACTTTCTCATGATCACTGTAGGCAAGGCTGACACTACCCCATCCCTGATCAGTTCCTCCTCATTTACAGTTTCCAGATCCAGGAAAGCATCACCCTTATCCTGTTTCTGCATCTCCATCTGCTCATGCCTGTGCCCCAGGCTGCATGCACTTGTGTATATTTTGGTTGCAGAGCCTCAACTGTGGCACAGAGTGCAGACCGGTCATGGTGAAACATATTACCAAGGGCCAAGGACACCGTGTGTGCAGTGGCCCTACTCCAGAGCAGAGACACACTGGCATAGATAGCAGGTGGCAACGTAATAGTGGAATGAGCTTCCCACTAAGAGAGGAAAGCCTGCAGTGCCCAAGGCCAGGCAGAAACAGTGCTGGGCTGGCAGAAATGGCAGGAGAGGCGTTTGCTGCCTGAACTGACTTTGAGGCACCATGGGGCCTGTGACAGAGGTGAACCAATCTCCAGCAAGGACAAGTGCTGCTGAAAAAATCCCTGGGCCTGGATGTCCTGGGATCCAACCAACTTGTGGACTCCACTAGCACAGTCCCTGTTCACATGATCTGGGGGTGAGAAGTTGTTCATGGAGAGAATAGCTGGAAGTGTTTGAGAGTGCAGAGACTAGAGCAGAGACCTTGGTGTGATGTGCCTCCCATCTATGCAACACTGTTGGATGTAGATGGGATGGACTTTGCCTGAAGGCAGTGGTGGGATTCAGTTGTTTGGGCCCTGGTAGGAAACCTGAGAGGCCTTCAGGTGCTTTCCCAGCAACCACTCCAAAAGGACACGGTTTTCCTGTAGGTCCTATGCTGTATTTGCTAGAGACCTGTGGTTGTGCTGGACACCACAGGCATCGGCCATGGCCCTGCCTATGGCCTATCTTTATGATACTGAATCTAGAGTCTGCACTGAATTGCATTTGCTGTTTGCATTGTACAGATCTGCTTGTGTCTCAGCTTCATAGTGAGTGGAGCTCTAGTTGCAGTAGGCACTAGGTCCATTTCAGATGGCCAAGGGAATTTCCCACCTGGCCCCCACCTCAGGCTCTAGAAGGATGTGGGTGTCATAATTGCTCCATCAGAACAAGCAGACACTGGCACAAGCCTTAGACCACCTCTGTCTCTTCAGCTGTCACCAGGTGTTTGTGTGTGACCAGCTGACTCCCACCCTCCATCTCCAGTGATTACAACAGGAGCTTAGACAAGGAGCTCCCATGCAGACACACCTCTGTTGTGCTCACTAATTCAGAGCACTGTCCCTGTGCCCCAGGTTGCTGTGTTCCTGTCTAAGTGACTGCAAGTGACCGCCTGCGAGGGTCAGCACTCAGCCTGCCAAGGGAGCTCATCATGGCACTGTTAGGAGAAGCTCTGGGTGGGAGGAGTGACCTCTGTCAGGGCAGGTTCATTCTCCCATTGAGAGGGTGTTGCATGGGTCAGGGCTGCTCATAGCTCTAGCTCATGCACAGGACTTTTCCGAGGGGACTTTTCAAAAGGAAAGTGAAGGCAGGGATTTCCTGAAAGAGAAGCCAACTTCCTGGCATGGTGCTTTACATTTCCTACCACCTGGCAAGGGGAAAATGGAAAGGGAGCTGTCAGGCTTGGACAACAGACTGAGACTCATTAACAGTTTCCAGGAGCAGCCAATGTGTCAGCTAGGAACTTCTGAAAGTCCCTCCAGCCACCCCTTAGTCTATAGACAGCATCAGCTTCCCCTTTGCTGGCATCCTCAGGGTTTATGTGACCTGCTCCTTAGCACCTTCAAGCACAGAGATATCCTGGGGCAGTGCCCTGCTACTGGGAGGTTTCTGCAGGGGAGACCTGAGCTCCCTGAGGGAGGTGTTGGCACTGCAGGGCCTGACCATGACTTGCTCAACTCCATCCACCCATAATGTTTCTGTTGGCACTTCCCTCTCACTGCCTGCCCATCTCCACTGCCTGGAGCTGTCCCTGCTGGCAGCTCTTTCTCTGTCCCAATGTCTTTTCCTGGTCGGTGCTCACAGACCCCCTCCCACCCTCTGTGTGCTTGTTTCTGCCCTCCACAAACCTCCCACAGGCAGGGCCCTGTCCAGGGGTATCTCTGTGCTTGCATGGAGGAGGTCAGGCAAACCCTCATGAGGCCAAGAAGGTGATGGTGGTGCTGTCTGTAGGCTGAGGTGGGGATGAAGGGACTTGCTGAGGTTTCTCTCAGGACTTCTGGGGGTGTTCAGCTGCAGTTAAGACACCAGCCCTGTGTGTCCTGCATGGTGTTCCCTTCCTGGCAGTGAGAAGCCCCAATCCCCTTCCAACCTGTGAGGCTCCTGGCAATGCATTTCATCAGGTTGGGGAATGAGCTGACTCTCCTTTTAGGAAAGTCCAACTTTAGGACTCTTGACTGCTTCTCGGGGCTGTGCTGTCAAGCTGCAAGCTGCCCTCTGGAAAAGCACAGCTTCCCTGGAGCATTTCTGTAAGATCTGAGAGTCCCTGGTCTGGTCATGTGAGTCAGAAACCTTGTCACACTCTTCATCACTCTCTCCATCTCGGGGCTGAGAGCGAAGAATTTGGAAATCTTCACTGTGAAACTGAACTCCCCCACTCCCAGCTCAGTCTAGTTACTTTCTTAGAGGAATTTGTGTGTGTGGTTGTCCTTCATCTGAGTGAGGTGCAAGTGCAGGGCAGTGAGGGGCAAGACTCATGGACAGACCAGGTCCCGTGACCCTATACAAAGTCACAGAGGGTTTTTTGCTCTTTGGGTGCACAAGGGCACATGCTTAGAGCAGCTGAAATGCCAGTTTTCCACCGCCTCAAAGAATGCTCCCACTGGGAGATGGAGGCATCTAAAATACAAACATACGTGTGTGTGTGTGTGTGTGTGTGTGTGTGTGTGGACATAATCTGCTGCAGCATGTGTGCATCAGAGCTAGTCACTTCCCATTCCCTCTGCAGTGCCTGCAGGAAGGGCGCAGGTGGCAAACTGGCATGAGGGCAGGGTCTATCTCATTGGGACAGAGACATCTAGAAAGGGTCAAGTTACCCCCTGCCTTCACTTGACTGTTTCCCTGCCTTGCTGGAGTGGCAGCTGGTGCGACTGATTCAGATACAGACACCTCTGTTCAAGAGGCAAGGCTGGGGCAGATGAATCCTTCACAAGGATCTTCTCTTTCAGACACAGCTGTATTCAGCTCTCATCATGGGAAACAGAGAAACTTCCCACTGGTACCTGGACCAAGTCCCCTGCTCCCACCTCCCATCCCCAGGTATCCCACCACATAGCAGGGTCATTTTGACACCTTCATTTACATCCTCCCGGCAGAGCAGGACTGACTCCTCTGGAGCCCATGGGCAGAGGCCCCTGCTCCGCATGGCACCCTCAGCCAGTGTAAAGAGAGCTGCAGAAAGGGAGCTGAGCGAAGGTAAAGGACAGAGGAAAGGTGGGGGGTTCTATGAGACACAGAGTGGGTTTGGCTCAGAGAAGCCTGCTCTAACATGCCCCTGTCTTTTCCTCCTTGGACAGTCCACAAAGCCCCGAGGAAGCAAATGTCCAGCAGCAGCTCCATCAATGAGTTCCTCCTCCTGGCATTTGCGGACTCATGGGAGCTGCAGCTCTTGCGCTTCCTGCTCTTCCTCGCCATCTACCTGGCTGCCCTCCTGGGCAACGGCCTCATCATCACAGCTGTAGCCTGCGACCACCGCCTCCACACCGCCATGTACTTCTTCCTCCTCAACCTCTCTGTTCTGGACCTTGGCTCCATCTCCACTACAGTCCCCAAATCCATGGCCAATTCTCTGTGGGACACCAGGGCCATTTCCTATTTAGGATGTGCTGCCCAGGTCTTTTTCTTCTTTTTTTTATTTGCATCAGAGTTTTATCTCCTCACTGTCATGGCCTATGACCGCTATGTTGCCATCTGCAGACCCCTGCACTATGGGACCCTCATGAGCAACAGAGCTTGTGTCAGAATGGCAGCAGCTGCCTGGGCCAGTGCATTTCTCAATGCTCTCCTGCACACTGCTAATACGTTTTCGATACCACTGTGCCAAGGCAATGTCGTGGACCAGTTCTTCTGTGAAATCCCCCAGATCCTCAAGCTCTCCTGCTCAGACTCCTACCTCAGGGAAGCCGGGCTTATTGTGGTTACTAGCTGTTTATCTCTGGGGTGTTTCATTTTCATTGTGCTGTCCTATGTGCAGATCTTCACTGCTGTGCTGAGGATCCCCTCTGAGCAGGGCCGACACAAAGCCTTTTCCACATGCCTCCCTCACCTGGCTGTGGTCTCCCTCTTTCTCAGCACTTTAATGTATGCTGTACTGAAGCCCCCCTCTGTTTCCTCACCTGCTCTGGATCTGGCACTCACTATTCTGTACTCAGTGGTGCCTCCAACTCTGAACACCCTCATCTACAGCATGAGGAACAAGGAGCTGAAAGATGCCCTGAGGAAAGTGATTTCATGGACATTTTTCTGCAGAGGTAACATTGCCGTTGCTCTCCACAAATGACTCCCACTGTGTCCTGTACCAAGACTGAGCTTTTTTTGTTCACTTTATTTTTATCATTACTATTATTACTGTTGTTATTATTATTTGTCACCATGTTGCTACAGAAATGCTTGGATTCATTCAACCTTTACTGAGACTGCTCTGTCTCACCTGGTGCGCATATAAGGTTTTGTCCAACACTGGGTCAGAGCTGACTCCCTCACAGTATCTCTGTAATAAAGTCGGTTCTTGCAGGTGCAGTGCCTGAAGGCTGGGCTCTTCCCCCAAAGCTGCTGTCCCTTATGTCATGTCCCCAGCACATTTTCTTGAAACAATCTCGCCCACCCTGCATGCTGGTCCTTACCCCAAAAGTCACCCCCAGACAAGGCTCCATGCCCAGCCAGAGGACGGGATGTCCAGCTGTGAGCCCTGGGAGGATGAGCCCTCTGCTGGGTCCTCTGCAGAGCTGGCAGGGAGCATGCAGAAGAGGTCCTGGGGCCGTTTACTGGGCCTGTAGACCATCCTCCTCCCATGGAGGCCCTCAAGCAGGGTGATTCAGGGAAAGATCCAGCCCAGCTTGTTGCTGCATGAACAGAGAGGAGAAACTGCCCCAGGAAACTCCTCACACACCCAGCCTCTCACACCAGCTATTTCCAGCACTGGCCGTTCCCCATGGTCCCGGTGAGGGGTGATCTTGGAATGTGACCAACTCCATCTGCCTGCTGGACTCAGCACCTGTATGGGGGAAATGGCCAGCCCTGCCTGGCCTCTCTGCGGGCTCAGACCTCATCAGACCCTGGAGCATGGCCTTCTGCTAACCCTGAGGGGACAGGATCAGGGCTGGGCAGGGACTGGGGACTGGTGGAAGGCTGCCAGGCAGGAGGGCTGAGGGGGATGGGGCACCAAGGGCTGTCATGGGGACCATGATGGTGGGATATTTCCCCACCCTAGAATGCACCCTGTCCTGTGCAGTGCCTGCATTGTGGGGCCGTGGGGACACGTGCAGGGCAGCAGGGCTGGGTCAGTGGAGGGATGAGGCACAGATGGGAACCACAACACTCCAGAAGCTCCCAGCAGTCATGGAGGCGACTCGCTGCTGCTAGCAGGGTTGGTGGTTTCTCAAGGGCTAGAGCTACCAGCACCACCTGCCAGGACTCCCAGACCCAGCACAGATGGTCAGTACCCAGCAATGCAGCTCGCAGTACCCCCCGTCCTGTGTCACCATCCTCTCTCAGGAGCACTGCTGGGTGCATCTCTCCCTGCCTAGGTGTGGAGAGGAGCTGTTGGTGGTCTCCTCTTCACATGCCTACTGTTCCCAGCTCTGCCCTGGTGTCAGACCATAGGCTCTGCCCTGGGTCATGTTAGGTCTCCATACGTTCTCATCTGAGACATGTAGGGACCTGCAGTGCATAGGTCTGCTTGCAGCTGGCCGCCACAGCCTGCCTGCGTGCTCCCAGCAGACCCCAGCAAGGCTGTGCTTGGAGGTGAGGCTGTGATCATCCTGAGTCAAAGTTGGTGGGATGGTCTGGGTGGGGGCCAAGTGGAGGAAAGGACAAGAGACAACAAGGAGTAGATGCAGTAAGGGAAATTCCAAAAGAGTTTAATGAAAAAATAAAGAAAAAAACATGGTAGTTGAGCAGCACCGGGGCAGGGTGCAGGAAATCTTAAAAAAAAAAACTCTCCTGGAGAAAGCACCTACCAACCTGATCTAACTGTCAAGATAGCCCAGCTCAGAGCAGATCGTGGTCCTGGAGATCTCTGGTGGTCCCTCCCAAACCAAATTCTCTGGGAGGAAGGGGCTGGAAGGCAGAGTGAGGGGCAGGGGACACTGCTGTGGGGTTGAGGCCTTGCTGGCATTTGTACTGCCTGGTCAAGCCTGTCCTCAGAGTGACACAGTGAGCAAGCTCATCCTCAGAAGGAGTCTCTGCTCCATGGGCAACAGGAGTCAAACCAGTGCCGGGAGACTACAGAGAAGTTCTCAGGAACATGCCAGGCATTCAGGCCCTTTGACTGCTGAGGTGTCCCCAGACCAGTTCTTTGCATCCTGGGTCTGAAGGGCTGAGAAATCTTTAGAGCCAGAGCAGATCGGAGTCCCATCTCCTGGGTTCACAGGTTACAGGGCATTAGCAGAGCTGTACTGGTTGCAGGGAGGGAATCACTGCCCAGGGCATGAGCAGATCCCCCTCTGACCTCCCCTCTCTCTTCACACCCTTGAATAGAGATTGTGTTTCCCATGTTGGCCCTCTCTGCCAGGCTGTATTGCCAGCTGGAGGGGACACAGGCTTCACACTGGGGAAATGCAGGAGAGCCCAGTCTCATCTCATCTAGAGAAGCAGTGTCCCACCAGACCTGCTGGGTGGCCAGGGTTACAGGTTGCAGACCCCACTCTGTTCCCCGCACACCTCCTGCCTGGGGCTGCAGGGTGCCCAGCAGCAAGGCAGGCATGCCTGGGGGTCTGATGCCATTGGGGTGGTGGCCTTTGGAGCAGCCTCTGTCTGTAAGGGACTCAGGAGATTCTCCGCCTCCATGTTAGTGGCAAAGCTTGTGTCCCAGGTTCTTCTCTCTGGAGAGCTGAGGATTTCATTCTCAGGAGAAGGAGAAAAACCCTTTCGTCTATGGGATCACCCTGTCAACCCTCTACTGCCTTCTCCTTCTCTATCACCCCCAGAAGTCCTTTGGTAGATGCATTTTTTGGTTTCTGACCCTCTATCTGACTCTGCTTTGAGCAGCAGGTTCCACCACAGGCCTCCTGTGGTCTCTTCAAGCTGAATTATCCTGAACGCCTATGATCTCAGGCCCCATTTCAAGCACAGAACAAATGTCTCTGGGACAGGAGTCATTTGGGCTTTATGTGACCATTCAGAAGAAGGTGGTGAACACCTCCTCCTTCTTCCTTGTTGACTGTAAGGGCAGCCTGGGAGGCACTGCCTCAGGCATAGCTACATTACAACGGAAATTCTTTGCATCCACCTTTAACCACATAGAATTCCATTGCCTGGATCCTCTCAGCGGTGAGGGGAGAAATGCAGGCTTTTCTGCGGTGTGAGTTCTCTACCTCTGTAGTTGCACCTCTTGGTAGATGGTGCCATGCTGCCCTTTCTTTCTTGCCTGAAGCTCAGGCTGGATGGGGATGTGAATGTGGAGGTTGTCTGTCACTGCAGTGCCTGTGAGATGGTGGAGAGGTAGGAGGAATAACAGAGTCACCACCCTGGACTGCAGCAGAGAGGATTTCATCTTGTTTGGGATGGAGTTAGGCAAGCCAAAGCTCAGCTGGAGCTGGAGCTGGATCTAGGAAGGGATGAGGAGGGTAACCTAAAGGGCTTCTGTAAGGACACTGTCTGTACAAGGCATCCATCCAAGGAAGATGTGGTCTCCCTGCTCAGTGGGGCAGGGGACGTAGTGACAAAGAGAGGGCAAAGGCTGAGGAGCTCATTGCCTCTTTTACCTTGTCTTTTCTTGGTCTTGTCTAACTGCCAGGCCTCCCTGGCCCCCAAGTCCTTTGGCAGCATCTGTGTTAGCAAATCCTCACCCCTGGTAGAGAACGACGCAGCTGGGGAGGACTTTTGCCCAGTGGGCACACACAAGTCCATGGGACCAGATGGGAAGCACCCCAGGGTGCAGGGAGAGGTGGCGGGAGTCACTGCAGTGCTGCTCCCAATTGTCTATGAAATGTCAGGGTAATCAGGGAGGTTCCTGATGACTGGGAAAAGGCAGACATCACACCCACTTTCCAGAAGGGCAAGACGGAGGGTCTGGACAACAACAGGCTGGTCCTCTTCATCTCAGTCCCTGGGAAGGTGATGGAGCAAATCCTCCTTCCTGGACAGAAAACCATATCCAAGCATATGAAGGAGAAAGCCTGGAAGAGGCAGCATGTGTTGACCAAGGGGAAATGGAAAGCATGCCTGACTAGCCTGGTTTCCTTCTACCATAAGATGAATGCCTGTGTGCTCAAGGGGAAAGCAGGGGATTCTGTGAACCTTCACTTTAGCAAGGCCTTGGACACAGTCCCCCAGAGTCTCCTTATAGGCAAATTGTTGAGCTCAGCCCTGGATCAATGGACCAGAAGGCAGGTGGAAGACTGGATGGACCATCAGGCTGAAACGCTCTGATCAGTGGTACAAGTTCCAAGTGGCAGCTGGTTACTAGTGGCATCCCTCAGTGATCAACCTGTGGGGCAGGACCATTTAACATCTTTATGAATGGCCTACACAGTTGATGGAGTGCACTCTCAGCACCCTTGTGGACAATGCATAAGTGGGGGGAGCCCCTGGACAACCTCATCTAGTTCCCTCTGCATTGACCAGGCGGACTGGGACTAGGTGACATCTAGAGGTCTCCCCCACCCCAAGTGCTGTGATTCAGTGAATCTTTCCCTGGAGAGCTCTGTAAAGAGAGGAGAGGCCGAGGAAGAAGAAAGAACAGGGAGGCAGAAGAAGAGAGCTGAAACATGACAGTTTAAATACACCAGTTCCTCAGAACAAAGTTTCTCCATTCAGAGTGTTGGTAGCAAAGGTATTTTGATGAATAATGTGTGTATATTTGCATGTACACTCGCATCGACAGGCTAATTCCTGTAGTGCAGGAACATGGTACTGCCAATTCATAAGAAAGGAAAAAATACTGGCAATGGTAAGAACTGTGTGAAGTTTCAGAAACGGGGATTTCTTGTCAGTTGTTGCATTGAGTTATTTTTTGAGAAGATCTCAAATTATGGTTAGGTCTCCTTTGGGGGCTTGAATCATTTGACCACAGAGGGAGGGTATTGCTGCCTGTGATGTCCTGGGGTACCTGTGTTCATATGTGATGCTGGAAATTTTGGGTGCCTCTTGCAGATAACTGTCCTCTGATGAGACAAATTGCAATCCTGGAATCAGTCTTCCTTCAGTGTTTAGAGAGGGAGCATTGGTGATTATTTTAGTTTATTGGAGTGAACATTTCCCAGGAGGAGGGAGCACAAGGGACAGGGAAATTCACCAGCTCAGCTGGGCCTCTGCTCCTGAGCGGGGCCAGGCTCCTGGGGTGGAGGGAGCTCATGGCAACCTGGCAGCACTGCCCAGAGACAGCTGTGTGCAGGAGCAGCTCCTCTGCAAAGAGCAGCAGGGTTCCAGGCACTGCCTGCTGCTGCTGCTGACATGAGAGGAGAGAAGGCAGAGAGAAGTGCAAGGCAGTGTGGAGTGGGAGGAGAGAGGAGAGCTCCTTGTGGGAGAAATCTTCACAGCCCTTGACACGGTAAGTCTCTGGCTGCAGGGCAATGCTACTGAGGTTCCTGGAGGGCTCTTCTGAACCCAGCCCATTCAATTATTGGATTTTTAAGGATCACTTTCCTGGCTTATCCTGTGCAGAGGAGGAGGAGGTGCTTCAGAGCAGGGATTCCCTGCCACACTGTCATAGGCACAGGGCGTGCAGCTCCATTCTGCAGGGGTGGCTGCAGGGGTGTGAAGTCAGGGAGCACACCCAGGTCTGCGCAGTGCTGTGATTCAGAACAGTGTCCCTGTGCCCCAGGGGGCTGTGTACCCAGCGCAGTGAGTTTGCTGCCTGCGAGGGTCCTGCCTGGGGAGCTCCCCAAAGCAGTGTGGGGAGAAGCTCTGGATGAGAGGAGAGACCCCCCCAGCAGGGCAGGTTCATTCTCCTGCTGGGAAGGTGCTGCATGGCTCAGGGTCATGGTTGCTCACAGCTCCAGCTCACTCCCAGGACATTCCTAAGGGGACTTTTCAAGAGGGAGCTCAGGACAAGGGTTACTTGAAGTGGAAGGAGCTTTCCTATTAGGGTATGTGCTTTCGGTTCCCTAATTTTGGCAGGAAGACAAAAGGAAAGAGTTTTCTGGTTTGACAAACAACTGGGACTCCTAAACTTTCCCTCTCTGAAATCAATAGGTCTGTGAAAAACCTCAGCAAGCCCCTTCATCTTCACCCGTCCTACAGACAGCATCAGCATCACCTTTATGGCATTATGAGGCTTTATGTGACCTGCTCCTTAGGACTTCTGAGCACAGCAATGCCCCTGGCCAGTGCCCTGTCCCAGAAGGTTTCTGTAAGGTAAAACTGAGCACACAGAAGCAAGTTTGGCTCTCGGGACAGAGAAGGAGCTGCCGGCAGAGACAGCTCCAGGCAGCAGAGATGTGCAGGGAAGCCCAGCAGAGCCTCTGCCCTAAAAGGCATGGAGTCCCTTGCTTTAAGCCACCTCCTCTGCGGCCAGACCTCCAGCAGAGGAGAGGATCATCTCTCCAGCCATAGGCCCATTTTGTGCTGCCCGACAAAGGGGCTGAGAGTGACTGCCCCGCAATGTCTCCATCTGCGAGGCGGCATGCCCAGCTGGGCAAGGTGAGGGCTTTCCTGAGTCCCCCTCTGTCTCTCTGTCCTTGCCTCCTTCAGCACCAGGATCGTGATTTTGCTCCTTGTTTTCCCTCCTGTCCATGATGCTCCTGTTCTTGCTCTTGGGCTCTCTGGGGTTGGGGGTTTTCAGCTGCAGTTCAGACACTAATGCTGCAAGTTGTGGAACAGAGGGGTCTGTATGGGAATGAGGTTGCCCCAGCCCCCTTCTGACTTGTGGAGCTCCAGGAAATGCAGTCTGTTGAGCTGGGAAATGAGCTGAGTCTCCTTTAAGGAGAGCCCATCTTCAGTCCTAACAGTCCTTTGACCATTTCCCTGTGGTGTCCTGCCAGGCTGCCACCTGCCCCCTGGAAAGACACTGCTGTCTCATAGCACCTCTGTGATATCCGAGACCCCCAGGAGGAAGGGGCAGAGATGCTGCGAGTATGGAGATGGTGGTGGGAGGCTGTATGCGGGCATCTGAAAAGAGCCCTGTGTGTGCTTGGCTAGAAGGGGAGTGTGGAGAGCTCCCTCAGGTGCCCGGAGAAAGGGTGAGAAGTTTGGAGATGTGCACTTTGAAACTGAACTCGTCTGCTCTCAGCAGGGGCTGCTTTCTTTCTAGGGTAACATCATCCTCCAGCTCAAAGTGGTGGAAGCACAGGACAGCTGGGAATGAGACTAAAACACATTGGCTGTCCTGACTCTGTACCAAGTGACAGTGGGTGCTTCCCTCTCAGGACTCACAGTAGAAATGCCAAGGATTTTTACTTTTAAAGAGCACTCCCCAAGGGTGACAGGGGCATCTCAAAGAAAATAAACAACATTTAAAAATCCCTAAAATTCTGTTCCTCAAACCTCATTCTTTAGAATTGGGAGTGAAGATGCTGAAAAGACCTTACACAAATGAGTGGATTTCATTTGACAGAAATTGTGAGTGTCAGAGCTGGTCACCTCCATGCCCAGGAACCCTCTTCAGGTACAGCAGGACTGACTCCTCCGGAGCCCATGGGCAGAGGTCCCTGCTCCTCATGACACACTCAGGCAGCACAAAGCAGAGCTCAAGCAAGGGAACTAGGCAAAGGGCCTCCCAAAAAAGAAAGAAGCAATATGGAATTTTTAATAAGAAATGGAATGTTTTATTAATGTATTTATTTTCCTTTCAAAGTCTTTCCTAACTTGTCCCTGTCTTTTTCTCCTTGGACAGTCCCCCATGTGCAGTGGAAGCCAATGTCCAATGGCAGCTCCGTCAACGAGTTCCTCCTCCTGCCATTCGCAGACACACAGGAGCTGCAGCTGTTGCACTTCTTGCTCTTCCTGGGCATCTACCTGGCTGCCCTCCTGGGCAACGGCCTCATCATCACAGCCGTAGCCTGCGACCACCACCTCCACACCCCCATGTACTTCTTCCTCCTCAACCTCTCTATTCTGGACCTTGGCACCATCTCCACCACTGTCCCCAAATCCATGGCCAATTCCCTGTGGGACACCAGGGCCATTTCCTACTTGGGATGTGCTGCCCAGGTCTTTTCCTTCTTTTTCTTATGTTCAGCAGAGTATTCTCTCCTCACAGTCATGGCCTATGACCGCTACGTTGCCATCTGCAGACCCCTGCACTATGAAACCCTCATGGGCACCAGAGCTTGTGTCAAAATGGCAGCAGCTGCCTGGGTCAGTGGTTTTTTCAATGCTGTGCTGCACACTGCGAACATATTTTCAATACCATTCTGCCAAGGCAACACAGTGGACCAGTTCTTCTGTGAAGTTCCCCAGATCCTCAAGCTTTTCTGCTCAGACTCCTACCTCAGGGAAGTTGGCCTTCTTGTGGTTAGTGTCTGTCTATTCTTTGGGTGCTTTATTTTCATTTTGCTGTCGTACATGCAGATCTTCAGAGTTGTGCTCAGGATCCCCTCTGAGCAGGGCCAGCACAAAGCCTTTTCTACATGCCTCCCTCATCTGGCCGTGGTCTCCCTGTTTCTCAGCACTGGCCTGTTTGCCTACCTGAAGCCCCCCTCCATCTCCTACCCAGCTCTGGACCTGGTGGTGGCTGTTCTGTATGCAGTGGTGCCTCCAACAGTGAACCCTCTCATCTACAGCATGAGGAACAAGGAGCTCAAGGATGCGCTGAGGAAAGTGATTCAATGGGTCCAATGTTAGCACCAATAACTGTCCATTGTGTATCCACTCAGTGTATTTGGCATCAAGGCTATGTGCTGCACATTTATTTTTCTTATTTTTCACTTTTTTTCTTTAAAAAGAAATCAGGTTCATGTTATGTCTATTCAGGAATTTCTCATTTGAATCTGACCCAGAGGCCATGTTGAAGCAGGAAGCCAGGCTTCCTCCTTCATCAGCAGAGATGGCGGAACCTCACAGCCTGCTAGTCTGATCTCCCTAGGATGCCTCCAGTGCAATGAGGAACATTTCTCTTTGCAGTGTCTCTTTCAGCCCTGTCTTTTTTAACACCAAGGGAGCTCAGGGGCACAGAGTCGGGCTCAGACGAGTACAGGTGGGGTGAGACCACGGTTCCCATGTCCATTAGGAGAGCTCACCTCCCGCTGGCTACAGTCAGATATGATCTCAAACCCCTCTCCTGTGAGGGTGGCAGCCAAGTGTCACCGTGGGCTGGTCCCTTCCCTCTCCAGCACTACAACACTACAAGTGGAGGGGAAGTGGAGGGGAGGAGAGTCAGGCAGCAGCTTGTGGGGACAGACCCCGTGCTTGACAGTATCACCCCATAGTACCACAGCAGGCATTTCCTCACTGCAGCCTTCCCATGGAGACTGCAGCTTTCCTTGAGACATGTCCCCACACAGCAGTAGGACTTTCTCTTTTCAGATTTGTTCCTCCTGTTCATTTCCATGCTGGCCTTCTGTGCTCCATTCTGTGGATATGGCCCAGGAGTTCTCATAACCTGGTGGTGGCAGGGTTGTGTTTCTATGTTCACGTGTCCTGTGAGCACAGGCAGGACCAGGCACTGGGCACCCTTATGCCAGACCTGGCCTCCAGAATAACATTTCCATAATAAAAGGGGATTGCCCCTGTGATGTGCCTGAAGTCTGGCCTTTTTTCAGAAGTGTGAGTCAAAAATATGCCCAAGGAAATTGCACCACAAAAGGGCCTGCTGCTCTGCTTGTGAACTCCATGGGATCTGGGGGACAAGCTCAGAGTCCCTGGGTGATTTGTTAGGGGCCAAAGGCTGCATTCAGATCTCATTTCTCCATGACCAGTGTCAGTGGAGATGGGGAATGGTCTCTGAATTGCCTGTCTGGGGCTGTCCCCCAGGTGACAGTGCTGATGAGAGATGCCCATCCTTCTGGAGGGGTATCTGAGCCCCCAGGAGAGCTCAGGAGATCTCCAGGGACAGCGTGTGCCTGGTGTGGGCAGTGAGTGGAGTCTCACAAATGAGGGATGGTCCACGGTGCAGTGACCAGAAGGTATAGCACTAAATCCAGGTATGCATGGGGAAACGAGGGCTCTGCAATCCCTGGAGAGGCAGTGGGGACCCAGGAGACCCAGGGAAGGGGCACGGGAGAGTGATTCCTGCACCCTCAGGGAAACACCACAGGCTGGAGCAAGTGCACGCCCAAACACATCTGTTGCCATTGCAAATGCCCTGGGGTCACTCTGAGCACTGTCCATGAGCACAGACATGTGCCAGCAGTATCAGTGGTGTTGATCCCTGTCCAGCTGGGTCGGCTTCCTGACACGACCAGCATGGCCAGAGTCGAGTCAGGAGTCACCCCATGGCCTCATGACCCCACAACCTAATCACTCTGCAGAGCAGCACCACCAGCACAGGGCCCTGCAGGGAGCACAGGGCAGGGGTGCATGAACAGCCAGGCCAGCATGGACACACTGACCTGGGGAAAGGCTCTCTGGGGAGCAGGGATGTCCCAGGAGAGAAGCAGGGCAGCACTCAGAGATAGGAAATGAGAACGAGAAGCAGGTTTCCCTGTGCACCAGCTGGCGGCAGGCAGCTCTGTCCCCGAGGTAGCAGGAGCTGCCGGAGGGGCTGCAGGGCCAGGGCTCTCGTGCTGTGCTGGGCAGCGAGGTGGGCATGGAGGGGCTGCAGGCAGACAGGGAGGGGGATGTGCTGGGCACAAGAGCAGGGGAGACCGAGAGTGACCGGCCTCATTGCAGGGCCTCTTGCCCCTGCTGGGGTCCTTGGGCCATGCCTGAGTTACACTGCGGACATGGCTGTGCCTGGCCCTGCACCTCTCGGGTCATGACCTGTCCCTGTCCCCATCCTGCTGACCTGACTCCCCATCTCTACCTCGGACCTGCCTCCGATTGCAGCCAAGAAAGCCTTGGCAAGGGAAGCTGGCATCCAAGCAGATCCCAAAGAAGGCTGTAAATGCAAAAGGTGACCCTATATCCATAGCAGCAAGTCTTGCCTGACAGGCAATTTAAAGGTGTCAGGAGAGCTTCAGATTTGGACCCTCTGCCCAGGGAACACTGCATGCAGAGTCTTAGCTGCATGAAGAAGCGAAAGCAGTCACTTGTTGTCTGATTTGATGATGCCCGGTTATGACAACAGGTCTTTCTGTGTCACAGCTCGACTGTTTATGGACCATTTGTGACTGGGTTCCTGCTACAAAGAGGATGTTGTCGGGAGCAGCAAGAGTAGGGCTGCTCCATGCGGGAAGCAGAGCCAGGAGCTGAGGGTGCCGGCAAGGCAGGCAGGGCAGGGACTCACTGACAAGATGTGCTGTCCCACAGTGCCCAGACAAGAAGAGCAGAGCAAGTTTGGGGATGGTAACTGGGGTCAGGCACAATTCAGCAATGGCCAGACAAGACTGGAGGGCTCCCACCAGCCTTGCTTTGCACTGGAGCTTGGATTGGAGACCTCCAGAGGTCCCTTCCCACCAAAACTCCTCTGTGACTCCATGAATTCTTGCTCCTCAGCCTCCGCTCTGGCACGGCTGACAGGGGGATGAGAGCACCTGGGGCAGGGCAGAATAAGTCTGTCTGGGAGAGCATCGGGGGAAGATCCAGAGGTTCCTGGCTCAGGTCTGGCCTTCAGAAAACTCCCCTGTGCACCCCAAGAGGCTCCATCTGCCTCTTCCACCCTGCCCTGTGCTCCCCTCCCATCAGACAAAGCAGTGGCCATCATTGCCTGGGGACTCTCTTCCCCACGGGGAGGAGAAGGTGGTCCTTTATCACCCCCACACTGCCTTTTCCACCCCCAGCCTTTTCAGCTGTGTGTGGCTGGCTCTGCCCGCTTGCCTTCCCCACAGTCATAGCTGCACTGAAGCCCATGAAAATTCGGGTGCTCCTATCCTCGAGCTGGCATCCACCCTGCACCAGAAGCCTGGCTGGCCACAAAGGCATCGCCCGTCCAGTATCCCAGCCTTGCAGACAAGGGCACGGGTCTTCGCTCCAATTTCCATGCTCCTCCCTGTGCTCCCGGCACTGCTACTGTTCTGCCTATGTCAAACCCTCCTGCTGCCAGACTGCCCCGGGCCCAAGGCAGCTCCAGCTCCCTTCAGGGCTGTGCTGGAGCCATTCAGGAGAGGGCTGAGGTGGGGCTGGCACTGCCACGGTTGGTCGGGAGAGGGCAGCTCCCACAGAATCACAGAATCACAGAATCGCTGAGGCTGGAAGGGATCTCTGGAGACCGTCTACGTCCAACCCCCTGCTCAAGCAGGGTCACCTACAGCATGTTGCACAGGATCTGGTCCAGGCGGGTTTTGAACATCTCCAGAGAAGGAGACTCCACAACCTCTCTGGGCAACCTGTTCCAGTGCTCTGTCACCCTCACAGTGAAGAAGTTTTTCCTCATATTCAGATGGAACTTCCTGAGTTTCAGGTTGTGCCGGTTGCCTCTCGTCCTATCGCTGGGCACGACCGAAAAGAGTCTGGTCCCATCCTCTTGACACCCTCCCTTCAGATACTTATACGCATTGATTAGATCCCCTCTCAGTCTTCTCTTCTCCAGGCTAAACAGGCCCAGCTCTCTCAGCCTTTCCTCATAAGAGAGATGCTCCAGTCCCCTCATCATCTTTGTAGCCCTTCGCCGGACTTGCTCCAGTAGTGCCACATCCCTCTTGTACTGGGGAGCCCAGAACTGGACACAGTACTCCAGATGTGGCCTCACCAGGGCTGAGTAGAGGGGGAGAATCACCTCCCTCGACCTGCTGGCAACACTCTTCCTGATGCACCCCAGCATACCATTGGCCTTCTTGGCCACAAGGGCACATTGCTGCCTCATGGTTAACTTGGTGTCCACCAGCACTCCCAGGTCCTTCTCCGCAGAGCTGCTTTCCAGCAGGTCAGCCCCAAACCTGTCCTGGTGCCTGGGGTTATTCCTCCCCAGGTGCAGGACCCTGCACTTGCCTTTGTTGAACTTCATGAGGTTCCTCTCTGCCCACCTCTCCAGCCTGTCCACGTCTCCCTGAATGGCAGCACAGCCCTCTGGGGTATCAGCCACTCCTCCCAGTTTTATATCCTCGGCAAACTTGCTGAGGGTGCACTCTGTGCCTTCATGCAGGTCATTGATGAAGAAGGTGAACAAGACTGGACCCAGACCTGACCCTTGGGGGACACTGCTAGCTAAAGGCCTCCAAGAAGACTCTGTGCCACTGATCACAACCCTCTGAGCTCTGCCATTCAGCCACTTCTCAATCCACCTCACTGTCTCCTCATCTAGCCCACACTTCCTGAGCTTGCCTATGAGACCAACCACGGTCCCCAGGGTGCAGGATCCAGAGGTGGTGTGAGGCACTGAAGAACCTCCTATCACCCCATCTGTGTGGGCAGGGATGGGTCTGGGGTTGTGGCTCACCAGTGAACCTCATGGCTGCCTCCTGCAAGGATGCCTCAGGGTTCTCCAAGTACGGTAGGCTCTGGTGCAGGTACCGCTCTGCTCTGCTCCTCTCCCTACCTCTTTGTTCATCTCTGCCCCAGGCCAGGCAAGCACCACAGAGAGTCAAGCATGAGACAGAGCAGCCGAGGGCAGAGAGGGGGCTGGTTTGATCTAGTCCCACAGCCCAGGACACCAAGGCCAGCACAGGGAACGGCCGGAGAACAACAGGGCAAAAGGTTTCCTGACAGGCAGCAGGGCCTGTGACAGGAGGCACAAATTGACATGCCAATGGGCACATGTGCAGAGGGACACACAGCACCCATAGCCATGCATACAGACCCCTGGACATGCCAGAAGAGCCCCTGGCTCTCCCACCAGCCGTCCATCATCAAAGCTGGCAGAAGCTTCTCAGCCAGCTGCAGAGCAATGGGGCTGGAGCCCTTCTGGTGTAGGGGGCTAAGGATGTTTCTCAGCAACATCAGGCTTCCCACACGCATGTCCCTGCCAGCATCCTGCAGCCACTCCAGGATGTCTGGGAGCAGGCTCCGCATTCTCCTTGCCTGTGTGAAACACACAACTTCCTTTCAGTGAAGCAAGGCCAGACTCTCCTGCCAAAAGTGCTCTGGGTGCCGACTTCCCATCAGGGCTCAGTGTCCGGGGCCAGGGTTCTGCACACACCCACGGCACAGACTGGCCACAGTGCTCCCATGACTGAGGCCGTCGGGAGCTGGCTTGCTTAGTGCTGGGCCTGGATCTCTGCCTAGCACAGCCGAGATGTGCCAGCAGCGGGAGCTCTTCCTGGTGGGCATTGGTGCCTTTCTGCTTGTGCAGCCCAGCCAAGTGCCTGGCATGAAAGACTCAGGGCAGATGAACACCTCCTGTCAAGCCCCAGGTTGCCAGCATGGCTTCACCCAGCTGCCCCCTGCTCACCATCTCGGGACTCTGCGACAGGCTCATGAGGCCTCTGAATGCCAGCCCACGCATCTTCAGGCTCTGACTTTGGACATAGCTCTGGAAGAGCGGCAGGACGGCATCATCCGTATGGGCAAGGTCAGGGCAATCCAGCAGCTGAAATGCACACAGCAATGAAAGACTGGCTGATCTGGCAGGACTGCCTGCACCGGGCAGCCCTGGATCCCACCCACCGTTCAGGGCAAGGGCACCAGGCCCTGACAAAGCTCAGCGCACAGGCAGCAGGGATTGTGGAGACACCCCCAGGCCCTGCTCCCAGCCCTGGGCCTCACAGCACACTGCACACACCGCTCGCCTCCTCCTCCCATCCTCTGAACCCTCTGCAGCCTCTGGTTCCCATCCCTTGGAGGAGCAATTGAACACAGAGCTGCCACAAAGGAGGCACGAAATCCAAGTGTTTACAAGTGGCAGCCCAGCAGAAATGAGCCAAAGTCAGGGCGACTCAGAGGAGTGCCCCAGCCCCATTGCCCCAGCTCCATTGACCAACATCACCCCACAGCCATGTGCATGAGCCAGCACAGCATTTAGAGGCACCTCCAGAGAGGCACCACTTGCCCTGAGGCCCACCTCAATGACGAAAGCCATCGTGGGCATCTGACAAAGCTAGTCCTCCCTTCTCAGCAGCCTTGCCAGATGGTGGAAGATCCAGTGACACAGGTGTCTCGGAGCCCCCCTCACCAGCCTGGCAGCAGGAAGAAACACTGTTGGTCCTCAGCTGAGAAGGCAAACCCCCTCTGGGATTGCTCTGCCCCCTCTAGCCATTTCCCCCCAGCACAGGGCAAGGCAGGCCAAGGCAGTGCTTGGCACACAGCACTTGGCACGCAGCTACAGCAGCCGGTGGCATTTGCTCATGGAGGCTGCTCTTTCCCTACCACACTTTGGCAATGGAAAGCCAGGGTCAGTCATCATCAGGTTCCTTTTGGTGGGAGACCAGACAAACACCCTTCCTACCCAGAAATCATGGCCTTCCCACACATCCCATTTCCTGACCCCTTTGGATTCCTGTCCCCCTGGGGCCTTCCCGTGTTCTTCTGTGCATCTTGCACCTTTCCTGGGGCTCTGTCCTTGGTGGTGCTGCAGGCAGACGGTCCTCAATGCTCTCAGGGTTGGGAGTCCAGGCCCCACAGGAGGGCACTCCAGCTCTCTGGGAGGGGACCACTCCTGCGAGGGACCCTCTCCCACAACTCCTAACACCAAATGCTCCCCCAGCAGCTCTCAAAGATGAGCAGCAACAGGGCAGGGAGCTCCCATGGCCGTTTTGCTGTGCAACCCCTTGCCACAAGTGCTGAGGCTGCAGCCTCTTTCTTGGAGAACTGCGGTCCCCCTTCACCCACAAGGAAGGACATTGTGCAGGGCACCCTGAATTCAGGGAAGAGGTGCTGGGGGAGGGGAGGGTGGAAAGGGCTGTACCTGGCCCTGCATGGTTAGAATTGGAAGAAGATGCCTGTCCATTGCCTACAAAAATTGTTGTAAAGCTTAAAAAAATTTACCTATGCTTTACAAAAGCAAAACAGCTAGTCTCATGTGAACTCAAACAGAAATTTCTCTGAGATGACTATTAAAATTGAGGTTTTTGTTTAGGATAGAAGCAATCCTTCTTTTTCAAACCCTTGAGTTTTGTGTTCTTTGTATTTCATACTTGAACCTATTTAAGCCTAGAAGCCTTTTTTCATACCTACAGGTGTTTATTTTGACAAAGGCACCTATGTGCATTCTAGTCTGGTAGCCTAGAACATCTTCTGAGAAATTGAACTCTACTTGCATCTTGTATTGTGACCGACCAATCAATTCCTACCAGGGAAGAAGGTTCAGGGAAGAACATAGGCTGTGATGGACCACAGCTGCTGCAAAGCAAGCGGAATTCATCTCAGCACAAAGGGAACCAGAGGGTGGCCTTTGTTTTAGGCCGCCCTCCAGACTCATACAAACACCTGAAGGCTGGAAATAAATCCTTGCAGGAGCAGAAATAATTATCGGCAGAGGGAATGTGCACCCCACCTGAGCTGCAACAGGACTAGCAAGCCTTGCTGGTTTGAACCACTGGTTTGCTACTCTCCCCTTTCCCAGAGAAATGTCGTCTAATAATGGATCACATTTTAAGAATAAAGAACTGCAGACGTGGTGTGCTGGTCTTCAAACAGAGGTCAGTAGACTTTTCGCCTGTGGTATCAACCTCCAAGTAATGGGGTAGTAGAAAGATGGAGTGGCCGACAGAAACAACAGCTGCACAAGAGTGACTCTTCTCTCATAGAATACTTCTAAATGGGGATCCCATTTGTGGGAAGTTGTAAGGCGGCTAAATAAGCGACAAACTGCCATGGGAAGTCCCATAGATAAGGGGTTTGTGTTAGTAGCTGCATGAATTCCTGTTAAAACAGAAATAAAACTCTATCAAAGTCCTGGAGGTGGAGTTGTGGTTACACATCCAGCTTGGGGATCAGTCTGGGTGACTCTGCTCTTGCACCATGGAAAAGGAGCATGGGATGCTGTCGACACTGAAGAGAGTAAGTTAACTGTAAGCAAGGCCTGGGTTATGTCCAAGACCTGGGTGTCTTCTCTTGCAGGGAGATGGGGTGTTACCTGCTAACTGTGGGAACACTGATAAATGGGAAAAAAACACCTGAAATGTGTCTCTAACACATTCTGCCTTTTCACGTTGCCCATGGGACAACTCGGGTATTGGAGATCAGTCACAACCCATCTTCAAAACTGTAGTTACAAGAGAAACACCATCTGTAATAGCACAAGGTTAAGGACTGATTGTAGGCAATCATGTTGCACTAACCCTAAGAGCTAAAGTTAGTCTAAATGTAGCTCTACGTAATAACACACTGGATGGGAAGCTGCACATGGTTCTGACAATAGGGTGAGATGGGTACTCCAGAAATGGAAGGCAACAAAAGCCATTGTAATGTGACCTATGGTTTTGACCAAATCACCACACAGACTTCTGGTTAACTTCTCATATGACTGAACAAACAATGTCTTTTTTTGCACCATTTAATACATCAGTATCACTTGGAGTAACCTTGCATCAACTTGACAGCTTTCTCAAACAGAACACCAAGGTTACTCAACATCTGTTGGAAACTGGAAAACGCTTAGAGGAAAGGGAAGGAACGATGACATATGATAGAATGAACGGATTTGGTTAGTGAAAGCGTCCAGTGACAGAGCAGCCTGCCCTGAGTTGACACAGATAGAAACAGATTTTCATTTATTCCTCCCTGCAAGCACACAGTTGTTCCTTTATTCTTCTCAAGAGACATCCCTGTTCTCCAGAGAGCTTTCCCCAGGTCAGTGTGTCCATGCTGGCCTGCCCAGCCACTCCTGCATCCCCTCCGCTGTGCTCCCCAGGCTTGTGGTGCTGCTCTGCAGGACGAGCGAGCTGTGGGACCCCGGGGTGACTCCACACTGGCTGTGCTGGTCAGGGTAGACCTGGCTGGTGCAGCATCACTGCACCTGACAACCCCCTCCCCAGGGGTCTGTGGCTGTGGAAGATGCTCAGAGCAATCACAAGGCATTTCCAATGGCTCAGGATGGGGTCAGCTGTGCCATTAGATGCAGCTATGACTTTTCATTGCTGGTGACATGAACCGCTCTTGAGGCTGCCTTCCCTGTGCCTGATGAGTCCCCACTGCCTCTCCTGAGGTTGCAGAGCCCTGATTTGGTTCATTCTTTGGTTGAGGCCCTTGACTTTGGGTGACTCCACTTGGTTTTGGGAGTCTCCACTCACTGCTCATCCCAGGCAAATCCTGTCCCTGGAGATCCCCTGTGCTCACCTGGTGGCTCCATATTGCCTTCCAGAAGGATGGGCATCTGTCACCAGCCCTCTAATATTTGAGACAGTCCCCAGCAGAAAACTCCTGAGCACTCACCCTCTCCAGGGCCACTGGGCACCCCCAAGTGAAGGCTGAATCCAGCCCTCATTCCCTCACACATCACCCTAAGAGCACATCCTCCTTAGCCCATGGAAAACCCAGGCACGGCAAAAGGAGCTTTTCGGGGACAATTCCCTGAGCTCATTCTTGGCTCCTGCTTGGGAAGAAGAGCCTAGTCTTCAGGCAATGTACTGATGAAATCTCCTTTTATTACAGAGATGCTGCAAGGGAGGCCAGCTCTGACACAGTCTGGGCAGATTTACAGAAAGCCTCTGAGTCAGACAGGCAGGGTTTGTGCCTCTGGAGAGGTGGGATGAATTCAAATATTTCTGTAAAAACATGACTATCGCTGACAAGTCCCAAAACACAAGAGCTGTCTGAGAAAAACTGGAAATGGCTTGTGAGGAAAGATGGGCAGCTTATTGCTGCTGAGCTAGTACCAGCTGAATGAGTTTCCTCACTGCATCCTTGAGCTCCTTGTTCCTCACGCTGTAGATGAGAGGGTTCACTGCTGGAGGCACCACCGCATACAGAACAGTCGCCACCAGATCCAGAGCTGGCAAGGAGACGGAGGGGGGCTTCATGTAGGCAAAGATGATAGTGCTGACAAACAGGGAGACCACGGCCAGGTGAGGGAGGCACATGGAAAAGGCTTTGTGTCGTCCCTGCTCAGAGGGGATCCTCAGCACAGCAGTGAAGATCTGCATGTAGGACAGCACAATGAAAACAAAACACTCAAAGACTAAACAGGCACTAACCATAATAAGCCCAACTTCCCTGAGGTAGGAGTCTGAGCAGGAGAGCTTGAGGATCTGGGGGATTTCACAGAAGAACTGGTCCACTGTGTTGCCTTGGCAGAGGGGTATGGAAAATGTGTTCCCAGTGTGCAGGAGAGCATGGAGAAAACCACTGGCCCAGGCAGCTGCTGCCATTTTGACACAAGCTCTGTTGCCCATGAGGGTCCCATAGTGCAGGGGTTTGCAGATGGCAATAAAGCGATCATAGGCCATGACAGTGAGGAGATAATACTCTGCTGAAATGAAGATAGAGAAGAAAAATAACTGGGTAGCACATCCCAAGTAGGAAATGGCTGTGGTGTCCCACAGGGAATTGGCCATGGATTTGGGGACTGTGGTGGAGATTAAGCTGAGGTCAAGGAGGGAGAGGTTGAGGAGGAAGAAGTACATGGGGGTATGGAGGCGGTGGTCGCAGGCTACGGCTGTGATGATGAGGCCGTTGCCCAGGAGGGCAGCCAGGTAGATGCCCAGGAAGAGTGAGAAGTGCAAGAGCTGCAGCTGCCGCGTGTCTGCAAATGCCAGGAGGAGGAACTCGTTGAGGGAGCTGCCATTGGACATTTGCTCCTTTAGGGTACAGGGGGACTGTCCGAGGAGGAAGACACATGACAAGTTAGAACAGGCTTCTCAGAGGAAAGATATCTCATAACCCCCCCCCCCACACACACACACATTACCTCTCCCCATCTCAGCAGCACCATCATTGAGCTCCATGGCTTGAGCTCTGGTTTGTGCTGGCTGAGTTTCACCTGAGGAGCAGGGGCCTCTGCCCATGGGCTCCAGAGCAGTCAGCCCTGACTGACAGCACTGCAGACATGGGAACAGGGGTGACTAAACTGTTATACTCCCAGTTCCAGTCAGATTTCATCCACTCATAGTGTTGAAGGCATTTTCAGCATCTTCACTCCCACTTCTAAATAATGTGGGTGCATTAAGAGTTTTAAGACTTCTTTTGTTCTCCTTAGCTGACCCTGTCACACCTGAGGAGGATTCCTGGAGGTAGAAATCCTCAGCATTGCTGCTGCACTCAGAGTGAGCAGCTGTGACTCCTCAGAGGCAAAAGGATTCACTCTGGCTTGAGTGCAGAGGGAGCAGAGCTGGCCTGTCCAACTACCCTGTTCCCAGGTGCCCTGTGCTCCCGCCTCGGAGGTGGAGGACAGTTGCACTCATGTTACCCCAAAAAGAAACGACACCACGGAGAGCAGAGGAATGCACTTGCAAAGTGCCCATCAGCACTCTTTCTGAGGGGATGTGAGGCAGGTCTCAGCCCTCCCCTTCTAGCCAGCAGCACATTGGTCTCCTTCCAGATGCCCACATCTAGCTTCCCGCCAGCATGTCCCAGCATGGCCTCAGTATCTAAGTGGCATCTGCCTGGAGCACCTAGATAACACGCAGCTGCAGTGGGAGAGCTGTGTCCTTGTGGAGGGCAGCTTGCAGCCCAGCCAGACAGCCCAGGGAAATGGCGAAATGTCCTACGGATGGGGTGTCCTGAAGGGAGAGTTGGCTCATTCCCAGCCCCCTACACTGCATTGCCCAGAGCCCCACAGGTGAGAGGGGGACTTGGGCACCTCACTGTCAAGGACACATCTGCAGGGCAGGACCCTCAGGGTCAGTGTCTGAACTGCATCAGAAACCCGCCTGCCCAGAGAGTCCAAGGGGAAGGACAGGGGCAGCATGGGCAGGTGGGAAACACGGAGCAATAGCATGATATTTGTGGTGAGGGAGGCAGGGCCAGGGAGGGACAGAGGGGCACTCAGGAGTGTCTCCTCTCCTGCATGCCCGGCTGCCGAGGAAACGACTCCTGCCCTGGACCCCCCAGCCTTGAGAGCAGAGGGCTGTGCTGGCTGGGAGAGGAGAGGAGACGTTGGAGTTGACAGTTTCCTCTCACACTTGGAGCATGACTCTGCTGCCTGGAGCCATCCCTGCGGGGACCTGTTTCTCTGTCCCCACGTCTCTCCCCTCTCAGTGCTCACACACCCCATCCCACCTGCTGTGAGCTCAGCTCTGCCCTGCAGAAACCTCCCGGGGGCAGGACACTGCCCAGGGCACCTCCGTGTTTGCAGTTGCTACGGAGCAGGTGAGAGAAACCTTGCTGAGGCTGGAAAGGTGATGCTGGTTCTGTCCTGAGGCTGAGGGGTGGATGAAGGCATTTGCTGAGTCCCTCCCAGAACTGTTCCTCTCTCACTGTCACTGTCTCAGTCCCCTGTCTAAAGCTGACGGATCCAATTCCATCTCACCCTGCCCAAAGAGAATCAAAGTGAAAGCACAGACTCATGACAGCTCCTTCCCTTTCATGTATTCCCTGCCTTGACCTTCCATTTGGAAAGTCTCCTCCAGAAATGTCCTGGGAGTGAGCTGGACCTGTGGGCAGCCCTGACCCATGCAACACCCTCCAAAAGGCAAAATGAACCTGCTCCACCAGGGATCACTCCTCCCACCCAGAGCTTCTCCCCACAGCACTGCAGGGAGTTCCCCAGCCAGGCTGAGTACTGACCTTTGCAGGCAGTAAAGTCAATGCCTGGGACACACAGCACACTCGGCACAGGGCACTGCTCTGAATTACAGCCCTGGGCAGTCCTGTGTGCACACCCAGGCTTCAATCCCCTTCAGGATCCCTGGGAGAAGGTAGCAGGCTGCCCTGTCCCTGTGATGGCGTGGCAGGCAATCCCTGCTCTGAAGCATCTCCCCCTCCTCTGCAAAGGAGAAGCTGGGAGAGACTTCCTTAAAAATCAAGTCGTGTCACTGGATGGGTTTCAAGACCCCTCCAGGAACCTCAGTAGTGTTGCCCTGCAGCCATCTACCGACTGTGTCAAGGGCTGTGAAGATTTCTCCCACAATGAACTGTCAGCCATCCTTGCACTCCACACTGCCTTTCACTTCTCTCTGCCTTGTCTCCTGTCAGCAGCAGCAGACAGTGCCCAGAGACCTGCTGCTCCTGGAGGAGGAGCTGCTCCTGGGCACAGCTGTTTCTGGGCATTGCTGCCCAGTTGCCATGAGCTCCCTTCATACCAGGAGCCTGGCCCTGCTCAGGAGCAGAGGACCAGTTGAAATCATGAATTTCTCTGTCCCTTGTGCTCCCTCCCCCTGGGAACTGTTCACTGAAGTAGACTAAAACAGTCAGTTATTTTGCTTTGCTAAAGAGTGGAGAGAGACTGCTTCCAGCATTGCAGTTTATTTTGTCAGAGAAAGTTATCTACAAAAAGTGGAACTGTCCCACTCAGGAAGCCCCTAGTCCCATCTCTTAGCTAAGCAGGACACATAGATGGGGACAAGAAGAGAACTTGTTTTCCCATTGTTCAGGAATTGGTTCAGATGAGTCAGTGTGGGCTTCTCAGGTGCTTTAGAAGACCCTGGGCTGGCATAGGATTCATATCCTTCCCGTGAGCTCCACAAAAAACCACACAGGAGGTAGGAGTCCCCTTGCCCAGGCAGAAGTGAGCACAGCATGGATGTCTGCATGCAAGATCTTGGTCTATGCTCCCATTTTAATCACTAGAGATAGAGGGCGCGATCAGTTGCTCACATGCAAACACCTGGTGACACTGGAAGACGCAGAGGTGGTCCAAGGCATGTGCCTGTGTCTGCTTGCTCTGATGGAGCAAGTGTGACACCTACATCCTTCTGGAGCATGAGGTGGGGTCAGGCAGGGAATTGCCTTGGCCACCTGCAATGATACTAGATGCCCACTGCTACCAGAGCTCCACTCACTAGGAAGCTGAGACATGCAGATCCCGACATTGCCAACAGCTGATGTCATCCAGTGCAGGCAGTTGATTCAGCGACATAGAAATAGGCCTGCAGAGCCATGTCGGATGCCTGGGGGGTCCAGCACAACCACGTGTCTCTAGCAGGTAAACCATGGGACCTCTAGGAAAACCATGGCCCTTTGGAGTGTTTGCTGGGCAAGTGCCCCAGGGCATCTTGGCGTTCCTACCAGTACCCAAAGAAATGAATCCCACCACTGCCTTTAGGCCAAGTCCCTCCAATCTACAGCCAAGTGTGCTTCATAAATGGGAGAGGCACCTCCCACCAAGGTCTCTGCTCTAGTCTCTGCACCCTTAAAACCTTCTAGCTTTCCTCCCCCGAACCTCTTCTCACCCCCGGATGATATGAACAAGGACTGGGCTAATGGTGTCCACAGGGTGCCAAATCACAGGCTGTCCAGGCCCAGGGACTTCTTCAGTGGCACCTTGTCCTGCCTGGAGATCACTTCACCTCTGTCACAGGCCACAAGCTGATACAAATCAGCTCAGGCAACCAGCCCCTTTCCTGCCATTCCTGCACAGCCCAGCTCTGTTCCTCCTGGCCTTGGGCACTGCAGGCTTTGCTCTCTTAGTGGGAACCTCCTTTCACTATTATATTGCCACCTGCTCTCTATGTCAGCATGTTTCTGCTCTGAAGTGGGGACACTACACACATGGTGTCCTTGGCTCATGGTAACAGATTGCACCATTACAAATCTGTTCTCTGTGCCACAGCTGAGGCTCTGCAACCCAAATATACACAAGTGCATACTGTCTCCTGTTGGGGCTCCCTGTAGACAAACGCTGTTGATCACATGGAGTGAGTCCAGTGGCAGGCTCCAAGGTGGTTGGGGGCTGGAGCACTTGCCCTGGGAGGAGAGGCTGAGGGAATGGGTTTGTTCAGCGCAGAAAAGGGAAATTTTGGGGGAGGATGCATATCAGCTTCCCAGCTCAAGTTTGCCACTGAAAATGAACCATATTTTTTACAGGAATTCATGGTAGGAGAATGAGAGGCAAAGGTTATAAGCTGACAGAAGTGCATTCAAAATTGTATAGAAGGAAGAAAACTCAATGAGGACCATGAAGCATTTGAAGTGGGATCCAGAGGGGTTATGGACTCTCTCTTCTTGGAGTCTTTCAGGATGCTGCTGGACAAATCGCTAAGGAACTTGGTGTGAATTCAGTGTTGATCCCTATGTGAGCAGGAGGTTGGACTAGAGTCCTGCCAAGGTCCCTTCCAGCCTGAATGATTTGGTGATTTTGTCCTCTCTGGTGACAGCCACTGCAATTGTTGCAGGCAGAAAATCCTTTGCTGCATGTGGGTTTGCACTGACATGGCCTCCCCAGAGCCATCTGCTCCTAGTGGTGTGAGGTTGCCTCTTAGGCCTGAAAGGTTTTCAGTCAAGGTTTCATTATGAGTGACTGCTTGTCCAGAGTGAGTCCTCTTCACAGCCTACAACACCTGTACATTACAACATGATGCCAAATGAGTATGGCAAATGCAGAAAGTCATGGCGTGATGGTGATTGCACTCTAACATCCATGAGGTCCTTTGCTGATCCAACAATATCCAGAAGGACTGAAAGAGCCTTTAAAGCTCCTAGGCACAACTAGGTAATGTTGACTTTGTCCCTCTGGGAGGTGAGGGAGCTGCATTTGTTCAGTCTGGAGAACAGAAGGATTTGGGGACACCTAGTAACACCCTCCCCATGCCCACCAGGACATCATCAGGATGATGGAGCCAGGTTCTTCACCACTGTGCATGACGGCAGGATGAGGCCCAATGGGCATTAGCTGAAACAAGAGAGGTTCAGGCTGGGGATAAGGAGAAACTTTTGACCCATCCAGAGAGTCAAGCACTGCGGCAGGTTGCCCTGAGAGGCTGTGCCATCTCCATCCTCAGAGGTTTTCAAGTCCAAAATGAATAAAGCCCTGAGCAAACTGATCGGACCTGTTAGCTGAGCCTGCTGTGGGAAGGAGGTTGGGCCAGAGACATCCTGGGGTTCCTTCCAAATGGAATGATTCTGCATTTCCTTCCACCTCGAGTCTTCTCTTGATCTTGGGAAAACATTCAGCTTGCCTGTGATCATGGAAGTAGATCTCCCAAAAGTGTGATCAGATCAAGTGCATGTTCCCTCTCCTGCTCCGGTCAAAGTCATTCAGATTCAAGACTGCTTGGCAGCTACACCCAAATAGCCATGATTGTTCTTTTGTTTCATCTTTTATTGCATTTTTCCCTCTTTTCCGCATTACAGGTTTTTCTAACATCCTGATACCCTCCCATGCAGGCAGCTGACCCCTCTTTACCCTTTCCCCATTGACCCTGGATTTGCTTTCTTCGTACGTTCACTTGGCTTTTCTGAGATGCTTGCCATGGTGATCCCTACCTTTGCCAGCAGTCCCTTTAAACGACTACCTCCTTTTATTATGCATAGTGTCCTGCAGGTCCTCCTGCTGTTATCCTGTCAGAGGCACCGCAAGGCAGGATGAGCCATCTGCACACTCTCATTTACAGCTGACACAAGGGAGCTTCAGTTCAGAGGGGCCTTGAGAAACTTGGGGATTTGACCAACAGAAAGCTCATGCTGTTGTACAAGGAGCAGTGGTAGGTCCTGCACTGGGGGACAGACCAGCCCATGCATCAGGGCAGGCTGGCACCTGACCGTCAGAGGAGCGACCCTGAGGAGAAGGGCCTGGACATTACAAGGGATGCCATATGAGCCAGCGATTCACGTTTGCTGCAAATGAGGCCAGCTTCATACGAGGCTGCTTCGGGAAGAGTGTGGCCACTCAGACAAGTGGAATTATCATCCCCCTCGACTCAGCCCTGGTGTGGCCGCATCTGGAATAGTGTGTCCCAGTGTGGTCTGCCCAGTGCTGGAGGAATGGGGAGCAACTGGAGAGGGTCCAGAGGAGTCTTCCAAGATGGGGTTAGTGTGCTGAAGCACATGGCCTGTATGGAGAGGCTGAGGGACCTGGGCTTCTTCAGCCTGGTGAAATGGAGGTGAGGGCAGTACAGTAGTGGCCTCTGAGTGCTTGAAGAGATCATGGATCTTTTCTTGGTAGAGGGAAATAACATGAGGAGGGGAAACCAGGCTAAAACGGGAACTCACAGCTCAACTCCAGGGCAATATGACACCAAAGACAAAGTGGAAGGAGGGATATGCAGCAAAGGAGGAATTCAAAAATATTGCCCAGTAAAGTAGGGATGGTGTTATGAAAGCCAAAGCTCTCAGAGGGTACACACTGGCAGGCGACATCAAAGGCATGAAGAAGGGCTGCTACTGCTTCAGCTGTGGTAAAGAATAGAAAGGAAAATGTTGGCTCTTTGCTGAATGGTGGGAGCTCAGTGACTTTTTGGCTTCTGTCTTCTCCAGCAAGGTCTCTCAGGCTGTTGTGCCTAGAGTCAGGGCTCCAGGCAAGAAAAGCAACCAGCAGTGGATGAGGCTGAGTGAGGGATGACTTGCAAGAACTCCACCCCTACAAGTCAGTGGGAATGAAACGGCTGCACCCAAGGACACTGAGAGAGCTGGCTGCTGTCATAGCAAGGCCACCCTCTGTCATCCTTGAAAGGTCATGGAGATGGAGTGTGGTCCCTCCCCCCTCAATAACTGCAAAAAGGCAAACATTAAATCCACTCTCAAGAAAGGCCCAGAGGGCAACCCAGGGAACGACAGGCCATTCAGCCTCAACTGGCTGAGGAGTGTGTCATGGAGTGAGTCCACTCACTTCTGGGCACGTGAGGGAGAAGAAGGTGATAGGGAAGAGTCAGCATGGATTTGCCCAGGGTAAATTGTGCCTCACCAGCCCGATTGCCTTCTAGGATTGCATAGTTGTATTTGTGTTTGGAGAGCAGAAAATGCCTTTCAACTTGATTCGAGCAAGGTGTTTGACACTGTCTCCCACAATATCCTTCAGGAATACAGTTTAGAAATATACCGCCTAGATGGGTGGACAACCAGATGACTTGATTAGTGACATGGTAGAGGCAATACTCATTATGCTTGCTGAGGACAAAAAAACTGCAGGGGGCCCCAGCCATATGCTTGAGGGCTGCTATTCAGAGGGACCTAGACAGGCAGGAGGAATGGGCTGTCAATACATGGAGTCCAGGGCATGAGCCACCTCCTCTGCATCCAGACCTCTGCCAGAGGAGAGGGGCATCTCTTCTGCCACAGGCCCATTTCATGCTGCCTGACAAGGGGGCTGACGGTCACTGCCCTGTCATGTCATTGTCTGTGAGGCGGCATGCCCAGCTGGGTAAGGTGAAGGCTTTCTCAAGCCCCCCCCCCCTCTCTCTCCTTGCCTCCTTTGGCAGCAGGATCATGGTGTTGCTGTTTGTTTCCCCTCCTGTCCATGCTGCTCCTCTTCTTGCTCTTGGAACAACTTCTTCGCATACTGCCAGATGGGATGAGAAGCATGATGCTTTCTTGTATCTGAAAATTTCAAACGAGGAGGAACTGATCAGGGATGGGATAGTAAGCGTCACCCTTCTCTACTGTGACCATGAAAATGTGCATTCCCAGAACCTGAGGAGAGTGAGGAAGGACAGTAGCAGAATACAGACCCTGGACTTGAGAACAGCAGATTTTGGCCTCTTCAGGGGACCAGTGGGGGAACCCATGGGAGGCAGCTGTCAAGGGCTCAGGAGCTCAGGAAAGCCGGCAGCTCTTTAAGGACAGCACCTGCCAAGCACAAGGATGGTCCATCCCTATTCTCAGTAAAACTATCAGATTTCTCAGGGGACCAACTCGGCTAAACAGGGACCTCGCACCTTAGCTCCAGGGTGATAGGGCAGCATACGGAAGGGGCAAGAAGGGAGAGGCCAAGGAGGCATTTAGAAATATTGTCCAGGGTCATAGGCTTAGTGTTAGGGAAGAAAAAGCTCTGCTAGCACTGACACTTGCAGGGGATGTCAAGGGCATGAAGATGAGCTGCTAGTGCTTCAAGTAAGAATCAAAGAATAAAAAAAGAAAATGTGGCCTCACTGCTAAATGGGACAGGGAATCTTGTAGCAGCAGCTGCAGATAGGTCTGAGCAACTCAACCCCTTACTAGCTTTGGTTTCCACGAGCAAGATCTCCTGGGCCGTTGTGCCTTGAGTCAGGAGTCCAGAGGAGAAAAACAGACAACAGTGGACGAGGTTCATGAGGGATTACTTGAGAGAATTCAAATGATACAAGTCAAAGAGGTTGGATGGGCTGCAGATGAGGACATTGGACAAGGACATTGAGAGAGCTGACTGCAGTCCCTGCAAGGCCACTCGCTATCATCTTTGAAAGGTTGTGGAGATGGGGTGAAGACCCAATGACTGCAGAAGAGCAGTTATGTTACATCCATCTTCCAAAAAGGCCACAAGGGCAAGCTGGGGAGTTGCAGGCAGTTCAGCCACACTTTGGTTAGCAGGGAGTCATGCAGTGAATCCTCTCAAAACACAGTTCTGGGCACATGAAGGAGAAGAAGGTGCCTGGGAACAGTTGCATGCATTTACCAAGGGTAAATTCTGCCTCACCGACCTGATTGCCTGCTATGAATAAATAACTGTATTTGTGGATGGAGAAGAGTAAATGTCCTTTACCTAGACTTTAGCAAGGTGTTTGACACTGTCTCCCACAATATTCTTGCATGTATGTTAGAACGTTGGAGTCTAGAAGAGCAGACAACTGGATGGGTTGTAGATGAGGGCTGCCATTCAGAGTGACCTAGACAGGCAGGAGGAATGGGCTGCCAGGAGCCTCATGGAATTCAACAAGGACTGTCAAGTGAGTTAAGAGTTAGCAGGACTGAAAAAGTCTGCCAACTGATATGCTCAAGGCTGCAGACTAGAAGAGCTAACGGCTAAAGAACTCTGCCGCCTGAGAAGGCCAAGGAATCTGCATGGACCCGCAGGGAGGGGAGAAGCGATACGGAGGTGTTGTGGTCTTGCCTCGCTAGCAGGGTCCTTCCAAGCAGACAAAAAAACAGTCCCTTGATTGTGAAACTCGCAGAGGTCAGCAAAAGCAGTGTTTGCCCAGAGCCCCAGCCATATAAAAAGAGACTTGGCAGCTAAGAGAGTTTGAGCAGGGATGGGAATGTGACCTGACCATCCTCTCCGGCTGGACTATGAGTATCCCCCCACTCCCCTTTTCTGGGACGCTGGGTTAAAGTAACTCCTCGAGGTTGAGAGTTCTCTCACTAGGAGAGTGAACAAGAAAGCTTTGAAGTAGGGATAAGCAGTGCTTCCAATTACTAGCACAGTAACTGACGGTTTGGGGTTATCCTTTCTAAATCAGTAATTGCATTATTTCGGGCTATCCTTTCTAAATCAATAATCGATGATTTCGGGCTATCCTTTTTCAGGCTATCCTTTCTAAATTAGTAATCGCATTATTTTAATGGGTGTTACTAATCTAAGAGCTTGCGTGAGGAAGTAAAAATTGTATTTTTATTACTTTACTGTCTCAGTCGTTACTATCAAAGCTTCGTAGTGTGACATCAGGTCACTTATCCCTCAATGCCTGATAGGTCAGTAATGGTCCTGTGGTTGCTGTTTGTGGTTGTGAGGTCACTTGGGCCTCAAGGCCTGATAGGGGACAGGGCAGAGAAACAAGACCATCCAGGTAGGGAAACCAACCATTGTGACATCCGTGTCATTCTGCTTACGTGGAACCAACGCCTACAAGAGTTTTCCACCATGATGGGCTGGCACCTGCACCATTGGACGCCTGGTCCCTTATGCCTATCAAAACGCCTCAATGTCTCAAAAAATCTACAAATTGAAGTGAACTCTCTCTCTCAATTTGCCGTCCAAAATCGATGGGCTTTAGATTGCCTGTTGGCCACACAGGGAGGAGTGTGTGTGCTGGTAAACACTGCCTGTTGTTTTTATGCAAACATATCAAAACAAATTGAATATGCTGTAAACATCATTCAACAATATGTTCGTACCTTCCATCGAATACCCAAAGAGCAGGCCCTGTCTAATGCCCTAGCAGCAGACTGGTCGTGGTTGCGGTCATGGCTACCGGATCCAGGAGTGTGGACCAGATGTGTTTGAATAATTTGAATGTTAATTCTGGCATTAGGAACTGTGCTTTTCTGTTGTGTCTCCTGCATGCGTCTAATATGTTCCACTTGCGTCTCGTGTGTAAGGGGACATGAGTCTAGACCAGCATAACATTGAAGGCAGGTATGCATAAAAATAAAAGGAGGGAATGTTAAGAAAATGTCCACTATACTCGAGCTTTTGCAGAGGAAGAACATGCAAAGTCACGGTGCCCTGCAAGCAGAAAATCTTATCTGACCTTGTCTTAGCCCTGGTTTTCGTTCGAAGCTGAAGAACTGCAAAGAAGCCGGTATAACCCAGGCAGCTGTACAAAAGTTATTCAAAGGTACCACCAGAAGAGGTGCAAATCAGCTAATGAACAGTTATAAGATGGACCATAAAGGCTGGCATGGATCTACATCATACAATAACATGGCAAGGGGATTGGCAGAAATAAGAGTCGTGGATAGATGTGGTAGTTATGTAAACTGAAGTACTGAATATGTAACAACTTACTATTCCTTAAAAGGTGGAAAAAAACCTGCTTGGGGTCCGTCCTTGTGCTCCAACGAGGAGGCACCGTATTGCTACCAAGAAAACTAAAAAAAAAAAGAAAAAGAGAATCTAAATGCCTCTGCTCACTACCAGTGCCCGAGAATGAACAAAAGAGAAAAGATAGTTTAATATCAGACACTGAGCCACAAATGACCTCACAGTTGAAAAGAGCAGGCACATGACCAGCACTGGCCTAGCAGGCACTGAGCCACCACTGACCTCACAACCACAAACAGCAGCCACGCACCTAGCACTGGCCTAGCAGGCACTGAGCCACCAGTGACCTCACAACCACAAACAGCAGCCACGCACCTAGCACTGGCCTAGCAGGCACTGAGTCACGACTGACCTCACAACCACAAACAGCAGCCACGCACCTAGCACTGGCCTAGCAGGCACTGAGCCACCACTGACCTCACAACCACAAACAGCAGCCACGCACCTAGCACTGGCCTAGCAGGCACTGAGCCACCACTGACCTCACAATTGAAAACAGCAGCCACGCACCTAGCACTGGCCTAGCAGGCACTGAGCCACAAGTGACCTCACAACCACAAACAGCACCCACGCACCTAGCACTGGCCTAGCAGGCACTGAGCCACCACTGACCTCACAACCACAAACAGCACCCACGCACCTAGCACTGGCCTAGCAGGCACTGAGCCACCACTGACCTCACAACCACAAACAGCAGCCACGCACCTAGCACTGGCCTAGCAGGCACTGAGCCGCCACTGACCTCACAACCACAAACAGCAGCCACGCACCTAGCACTGGCCTAGCAGGCACTGAGCCACCACTGACCTCACAACCACAAACAGCAGCCACGCACCTAGCACTGGCCTAGCAGGCACTGGGGCACAAGTGACCTCAGAATCACAAACAGTGATATAGTGTTTCCTTGTTGGCTGTCGTTTATAGATGCAGAACTGGCCTAACACTGTGTATCAAAGGACGTTGCTTGCTGCTTGCCTATCACATTCCGAGGAAGTAGTGACTTCACAGACTTCAGCAAAGCTACATGCCATCTCCTGGCCTATAATATAGGAAGGCAATCATGACCTCACAAGCGAAAACAGCAGCCATGTGCCCACCACTGGCCTCTCAATACTGAAACAAAAGTGACCTCACAGTCTGCATTGAAGCCACGTGCATGCTGCTCGCCTAGCATGGACTGAGGCACACCATCCCCAGAAGCACAAACAGCACTAATCACCATGCTGCTCAGAGCATTGTGATCAGAGCACAGAGTCTAGTTGGAGGCCTGTAGCTAGCGGTGTCCCCCAGGGGTCAGGACTGGCTCCAGTCTTGTTCAACTTCTTCATCAGTGATCTGGATGAAGGGACAGAGTGCACCCTCAGCAAGTTTGCTGACGATACAAAACTGGGAGGAGTGGCGGATACTCCAGAGGGCTGTGCTGCCATTCAGAGAGACCTGGACAAGCTGGAGGGGTGGGCGGAGAGGAACCTCATGAAGTTCAACAAAGGCAAGTGCAGGGTCCTGCACCTGGGGAAGAATAACCCCATGCACCAGTACAGGTTGGGGGTTGACCTGCTGGAAAGCAGCTCTGCGGAGAAGGACCTGGGAGTGCTGGTGGACACCAAGTTAAGCATGAGGCAGCAATGTGCCCTTGTGGCCAAGAAGGCCAATGGTATGCTGGGGTGCATCAGGAAGAGTGTTGCCAGCAGGTCGAGGGAGGTGATCCTCCCCCTCTACTCAGCCCTGCTGAGGCCACACCTGGAGTACTGCGTCCAGTTCTGGGCTCCCCAGTACAAGAGGGATGTGGCACTACTGGAGCAAGTGCAGCGAAGGGCCACAAAGATGATTAGGGGACTGGAGCATCTCTCTTATGAGGAAAGGCTGAGAGAGCTGGGCCTGTTTAGCCTGGAGAAGAGAAGGCTGAGAGGAGATCTTATCAATGTGTACAAGTATCTGAAGGGAGGGTGTCGAGAGGATGGGACCAGACTCACTTCAGTGGTGCCGAGTGACAGGATGTGAGGCAACAGGCACAAACTGAAAAACAGACAATTCCATCTGAACATGAAAAACTTTTTCACTGTGAGGGTGACAGAGCACTGGAAGAGGTTGCCCAGAGAGGTTGTGGAATCTCCTTCTCTGGAGATATTCAAAACGCGCCTGGATGCAATCCTGTGCGATGTGCTCTAGGTGACCCTGCTTGAGCAGGGGGGTTGGACTAGATAATCTCCAGAGGTCCCTTCCAACCTCAGCGATTCTGTGATTCTGTGATCTGCAGACCCCTTCACTATGGGACCCTCATGAGCAACAGTGCTTGTCTCAAAATGGCAGCAGCTGCCTGGGCCAGTGCTTTTCTCAGTGCTGTGCTGCAAACTGGGAACACATTTTCAATACCACTCTGCCAAGGCAACACAGTGGACCAGTTCTTCTGTGAAGTTCCCCAGATCCTCAAGCTCTCCTGCTCAGACTCCTACCTCAGGGAAGCTGGCCTTCTTGTGGTTAGTTGCTGTTTAATCTTTGGGTGTTTCATCTTCATTGTGCTGTCCTACGTGCAGATCTTCACTGCTGTGCTGAGGATTCCCTCTGAGCAGGGCCGGCACAAAGCCTTTTCCACATGCCTCCCTCACCTTGCTGTTGTCTCCCTGTGTGTCAGCACTGGCCTGTTTGCCTACCTGAAGCCCTCCTCCATCTCCTCCCCAGCTCTGGATCTGGTGGTGGCTGTTCTGTACGCAGTGGTGCCTCCAGCAGTGAACCCTCTCTTCTACAGCATGAGGAACAAGGAGCTCAAGGACGCACTGAAGAAACTGGTTCAACTGGTGCTGTTTCAGCAGCAATAAGCTGCCCATCTCTCCTCACAAGTGATCTCCAAGGGATTTCAAGCAACATTTGTGGTTGGGGCATTCTTTCTGGGATAAGCGTGCTTGTACACAAATGTCTGAATTCATCCCACTTCTCCAGAGGCACAAACCCTGCCTGTCTGACTCAGAGGCTTTCTGTAAATCTGCCCAGACTGTGTCAGAGCTGGCCTCCCTTGCAGCATATCTGTAATAAAAGGGGATTTTATCAGCACACTGCCTGAAGACTGGGCTCTTCTTCCAAAGTGGGAGCCAAGAATGCACTCAGGGAATTGCACCCAAAAAGGCCCTTTTGCCATGCCTTGGTTTTCCATGGTGTAAGGAAGATGTGCTCATAGGGTGAATGTGTGAGGGAATGAGGGCTGGATTCAGCCCTCACTTGTGGGTGCCCAGTGGCCCAGGAGAGGGTTAGTGCTCAAGAGGTATCTGCTGGGGACTGTCTCAAATATTAGAGGGCTGGTGACAGATGCCCATCCTTCTGGAAGGCAATATGGAGCCACCAGGTGAGCAGAGGGGATCTCCATGGACAGCATGTGCCTGGGATGGGCAGTGAGTGGAGACTCCCAAAACCAGGTGGAGTCACCCAAAGGTAAAGGGCCAAATCGAGCAATGCACTAAATCAGGGCTCTGCAACCTCAGGAGAGGCAGTGGGGACTCCTCAGGCACAGGGAAGGCAGCCTCAAGAGCGGTTCATGTCACCTACAATGAAAACCATGGATGGATCTAATGACCCACCTGACCCCATCCTGAGCCATTGGAAATGCCTTGTGGTTTCTCTGAGCATCTTCCGCAGCCACAGATGCCTGGGGACAGGGTTGTCCGGTGCAGTGCTGCTGGGCCAGCTGATTCTACACTGACCAGCATGGCCAGGGTGGAGTCACCCTGGGGTCCCACATCCTGCTCGCCCTGCAGATCAGCACTGCCAGCCTGGGGAGCACAGTGGAGGGGTGCAGGAATGGCCAGGCAGGCCAGCACAGACACACTTACCTGGGGAAAGGCTTTCTGGAGAACAGGGACGTCTCTGGAGAAGAGCAATGGTGCCATTGTGTGCTTGTGGGGAAGAATAAATGAAAACCTGTTTCTGTGTGTGTCAGCTCAGGGCAGACTGCTCTGTCACTGGAGCTGCCTGAGGAGCTCTGGGGCCAGGACTCTTGTGCTGTGCTGGGGAGAGGGGCTGCCCAGAGCGGCTGCAGGCAGCTACAGTTAAGGATCTCCTGGTCACGAGAGCAGTGGAGACATGGAGCGACTGGCCTCCATTTCCTTGTGCCATTGCTGGCCCCCAGCCCTGGGGCTGATGGACTCACACCTCTCTCTGCCCCTCAGGACCTGCTGTGCCCTTCAGAGGGGCTGGGGCTGAGGAGTGAGTGCCCAGAGCTCTGCAGCCCCCTGCGACATGCACTGCTGTGGGCCACCGCCAGCTTGGGCTGCTCTGCTGGGTGGTCTGGGAAGAGGGCAGGGGAGGTGGGGAGAGCTGAGGAGGGTCTGGGCTAGGCTGGAAAGGGCCCAGGAGAGGAAAAATGCCAGCAGTCAGCTACTGCATGTGAATGGCAGTGTGGGAGCACAGAGCTGTGTGCTTGGAGGGCAAATGCAGGTCTCCTGGGAAAGGCACCAGGACATAGCGGGTGCAGGAGAGAAGACCCCAGGCTGTTCCCTGTGTTGCACAGACACACTGGGGAAGCTGCCCCAGGGCCATCATCCCACACCAGCCCCTCACATCACCCCTTTCCAGTGCTGGCTGCTCACCCCAGCTGTGGGTTTGTCCATGGCCACCTCCACCCTCCTGCAGGTCTCTGTATCCTGACAGAGGGGAAAAGGTCAGCCTTGCACGGCCTTTCTTCCACACCAGATCTCAGCAGATCCTGGAGCACAGTTGTTTGCTGACCCCCACGTGGGGCACAGGTCAGGCTGGATATGGGCCCTCCAGACTCCAGGGGAATTTTTAAGAGTCATTTAATAATCCGCCAGCCCTTTCCATGTCCAAGGTCTCTGGTTGCACCTCCAGCTGTGCTCTGGCTTTCCCCACTCCATCCCTGCATGCATGGATAAGATCTCCATGATCCTCCTGGGCAGCCTGTCCCCCTTCCACCATCTGTGCACTTCCACCCCAGCACCCTGAGCATGGATGCTGCTGCCACGGCAGAGGCGAAGGATCCCCTGGAGTGACTCCTCAGGGATCTCCCCAGGGAAACGCTGTGCCCAGCCCCAGCCTCAGCCCCAGCCCCACTATGGCAGAGGGGAGCTGCCCTCTCCCGACTCACCCTGGCAGTGCCAGTCCACCTCAGCCTACCCTGGAAAGGCTCCAACACAGCCCTGGAGGGAGCTGGAGCTGCCTCAGGCCCAGGGCGGTGTGGTGGTAGGAGGGTTTGACTTGGGCCCAGCAGCAGCAGTGCCAGGAGCAGGAAGAGGAGCAGGGAAATTGGGGTGAAGACCCCTACCCTCAGCTGCATGTCCAGGGCACTGGATGGGTGATGCCTTTGTGACCGGCCAGGCTCCAGGTGTGGGGTGGATGCCCCCTCGAGGGTAGGAGCACCAGGATTTTCATGGGCTTCAGGGCAGCCGTGACTGTGGTGAAGGCAAGTGGGCAGAGCCAGGCACATGCAACGGCAAAGGCCAGGGGTGGGAAAGGCCATGTGAGACTGATGAAAGACCTCCCTCCCCTTCCCATGGGGAAGAGAGTCCTCAGGCAATTTTGGACTCCAGTTTGACCAATAGGAGGGGAGCACAGAGAAGGTGGAAGAGGCAGATGGAGCCTCTTGGGGTGCATGAGGGAGCTTTCCAAAGGCCAGGGCTGAGGCAGGGAGGGACCTCTGGATCTTCCCCCTGATGCTCTCCCAGCTGAGTTCATTCTGCCCTGCCCTAGGGGCCCTCCTTCCCCTGAGAGCCGTGCCGGAGCAGAGGCTGAGGAGCAAGAATTCATGGAATCACAGAGGAGTTTTGGTGGGAAGGGACCTCTGGAGGTCTCCAGTCCAACATCTCATGCAAAGCAGGGCTGGTTAGAGCCCTCCACTCCCATCTGGCCATCACTGGACTGTGCCTGACCCCAGTTACCATCCCCAAACCTGCTCTGTTCCTCTTGTCCGGGCACTGTGGGGCAGCACCTCTCCTCAGTGGGTCCCTGCCCTGCCTGCCTTGCTGACACCCTAAGCTCCTGGCTCCACTTCCCACACAGAACAGCCCTGCTACGGGACATGCTGGTTGTGGAAGGAAGCAGACCCAACTGGGCAGGAATCAACACCAGCAATATTGCTGGCACCTGCCTCTGCTATTGGATGGTGCTTAAAGTGACGCCAGGGCATTTGCAATGGCAGGAGATGTGTTTGGGTGTGCACTAGCTGCAGCCTGTGGTGTTTCACTGAGTGTGCAGGAATCACTCTCCCGTGCCCCTTCCCTGGGCCTCCTCGGTCCCCACTGCCTCTCTGGGGATTGCAGAGCCCTCATTTCCCCATGCTTACCTAAATTTAGTGCTTCACCTTCTGGTCACTCCACCGTGGACCATCCCTCATTTTGCGAGGCTCTACTCACTGCCCACCCCCACCACACGCTGTCCCTGGAGATCCCCTGAACTTTCCTGGGGCTCAGATTCCCCTCCAGAAGGATGGGCATCTCTCATCAGCACTGTCACCTGTGGGACAGCCCAGGGCAGGCAATTCAGAGACCATTCCCCATCTCCACTAGCACTGGTCACTGAGAGATGAATCTTGGATCCAGACGTCAGTCCCTAACAGATCACATGGAGACTCTGAGCTTCTCCCCTGCATCCCATGGAGGTCACAAGCAGAGCAGCAGGCCCTTTTGTGCTGCAATTTCTTTGGGCATATTTTTGACTCCATCTTCTGAAGAAAGGGCAGACTTGGGAAGGCCCTGAGAAGAGAAAGTCTTGCTGCTGTTGGTGGACCTGTCTCCAAGAAAGCTGCAGCCCCCACACAAAGGCTGCAGCACAGAAATGCCTGCTGTGGCAGTGGGGGAAGAGTCCTGAGGAGCAGAGAGTCTGTTCCCACATGTTCTGTCCAGAATCTCCTCCCCTCCACTCCCACTCCACTTGGAGTGTTGGAGCTCTGTAGAGGGAAGGGACCAGCCTGTGGTGACAGCCGGCTGCCACCCTCGCAGAGGAGGGGTGTGGGATCACACCCTGACTGTGGCCAGGGGAGCTGAGCTCTCCTAATGGACACGGGACCCATGGTCTCACCCCATCTGTACTCGTGTGAGCCTGACTCTGTGCCCCTGAGCTCCCTTGGTGTCAAAAGAGACAGTGCCGAAAGAGACCCTGCAAATGGAAACTCTCCTCATTGTGCTGGGGGTATCTGAGGAAGCTCATACTAGTGGGGCTCTGAGGTTTCCCATCTCTGCTGATGAAGGGGGAAGCCTGGCTTCCTGCTTCAACGTGGCCTTTGGGTCAGATTCAAATGAGACATTCCTGAGGACAAGTGGCACAAAGCAAAATATTTTTGGTTTTAGGAGAATGTAACAGAGAAAAGTAAGCAAGAAAGAAAGACATGAACAACACATCCCCCAAATACCTTGGGGAATGAGGAGCAGATGCACATGGGAAAGTTATTGGTGCTGACATTGTACCTACTGAACCAGTTTCTTCAGTGCATCTTTGAGTTCCTTGTTCCTCATGCTGTAGATGAGGGGGTTCACTGTTGGAGGCGCCACTGCATACAGAACAGCCAGAACCAGATCCAGAGTTGGGGAGGAGAGGGAGGGGGGCTTCAGGCAGGCAAATATTACAGTGCTGAGAAACAGGGAGACCACAGCCAGGTGAGGGAGGCACATGGAAAAGGCTTTGTTTCGTCCCTGCTCAGAGGGGATCCTCAGCACAGCAGTGAAGATCTGCACATAGGACAGCACAATGAAAATGAAACACCCAAAGCCTAAACAGGCAGTAACTGCAATAAGCCCAACTTCCCTGAGGTAGGAGTCTGAGCAGGAGAGCTTGAGGATCTGGGGAATCTCACAGAAGAACTGGTCCACTGTGTTGCCTCTGCAGAGTGGTATTGAAAATGTGTTAGCAGTGTGCATGAAAGCACTGAGAAAACCACTGGCCCAGGCAGCTACTGCTATTTTGACACAAGCTCTGCTATCCATGACGGTCCCGTAGTTCAGGGGCTTGCAGATGGCAATGTACCGGTCATAGGCCATGACAGTGAGAATAGAATACTCAGCCAAAATGAAAAAGACAATGAAAAAGAGCTGCACAACACATCCCAAGTAGGAAATGGACTTGGCATCCCACAGAGAATTGGACATGGATTTGGGGACAATGACAGAGATGGTGCCAAAGTCGAGGAGGGAGAGATTGAGGAGGAAGAAGTACATGGGGGTGTGGAGGCGGTGGTCGCAGGCTATGGCTGTGATGATGAGGCCGTTGCCCAGGAGGGCAGCCAGGTAGATGCCCATGAAGAGCAAGAAGTGCAAGAGCTGCAGCTCCCGTGTGTCTGTGAATGCCAGGAGAAGGAATTCGCTGAGGGAGCTACTGTTCGGCATTTCATTCCCCCTGGAAACAGGGGGATTCTCTAAGGAAGAAGAGACATTGACAAGTTAGAAGAGAGTTCTCTGAGCAAAACTTTCTCATAACCTCCCTGAAACACACACACGTTACTTCTCCCCGTTTCAGGAACGGTGTCATTGAGCTCCGTCGCTTGAACTCTGGTTTGTGCTGGCTGGGTACGCCGTGAGGAGCAGGGGCCTCTGCCCATGGGCTCCAGAGGAGTTAGCCCTGACTGACAGCACTGCGTACATGGGAACAGGGGTGACTTAACTGTTATATTCCCAGGTCCAGCCAGATTTCATCCACACATAATGTTGAAGGCATTTTCGGCATCTTCATTCCCACTTCTAAATAATGTGGGTGCATTAAGAGTTTTAAGACTTCTTTTGTTCTCCTTTAGCTGACCCTGTCACACCTGAGGAGGATTCCTGGAGGTAGGAATCCTCAGCATTGCTGCTGCACTCAGGGTGACCAGCTGTGACTCCTCAGAGGCAAAAGGATTCACTCTGGCTTGAGTGCAGAGGGAGCAGAGCTGGCCTGTCCATCTGCCTTCTTCCCAGATGCCCTGTGCTCACACCTCGGAGGTGGAGGACAGTTGCACTCGTGTTACCCCAAAAAGAAACGACACCACGGAGAGCAGAGGAATGCACTTGCAAAGTGCCCATCAGCACTCTTTCTGAGGGGATGTGAGGCAGGTCTCAGCCCTCCCCTTCTAGACAGCAACACATTGGTCTCCTTCCAGCTGCCCACATCCACCCTCCCACCAGCATGTCTCAGTGTGGCCTCAGTATCTAGGTGGCTTCTGCCTGGGACACCTAGATAACACGCAGCTGCAATGGGAGAGCTGTGTCCTTGTGGAGGGCAGCTTGCAGCCCAGCCAGACACCCCAGGGAAATGGCGGAATGTCCTAAGGATGGGGTGTCCTGGCGAGAGAGTTGGCTCATTCCCAGACCCCCACACTGCATTGCTCAGAGCCCCACAGGTTAGAGGGGCACTTGGGCACCACACTGTGAAGGACTCGTCTGCGTGGCAGGACCTGCAGTGTCTCAGTGTCTGAACTGCATCAGAAATTCCCCTGCCCAAAGAGTCCAAGGGGAAGCACAAGGGCAGCATGGGCAGGTGGGAAACATGCAGCAATACCATGATATTTGTGCAGAGGGAGGCAGGGCCAGGGAGGGACAGAGGGGCACTCAGGGGTGTCTCCTCTCCTGCATGTTCGGCTGCCGAGGAAACGACTCCTGCCCTGGACCCCCCAGCCTTGACAGCAGAGGGCTGTGCTGGCTGGGAGAGGAGAGGAGACGTTGGAGTTGACAGTTTCCTCTCACACTTGGAGCATGTCTCTGCTGCCTGGAGCCATCCCTGTAGGGAGCTGTTTCTCTGTCCCCACGTCTCTCCCCTCTCACTGCTCACACACCCCATCCCACCCGCTGAGAGCTCATCTATGTCCTGCAGAAACCTCCCGGGGGCAGGACACTGCCCAGGGCACCTTTGTGTTTGCCGGTACTATGGAGCAGGTGAGAGAAACCTTGCTGAGGCTGGAAAGGTGATGCTGGTTCTGTCCTTAAGCGGAGGGGTGGATGAAGGCATTTGCTGAGTCCCTCCCAGAACTGCTCCTCTCTCAGTGTCACTGTTTTGGAGCCTCCGTCCCATGTCTAAACCGGACAGATGCAATCCCATTTCACCCCACCCAAAGAGAATCAAACTGAAAGCACAGACTCATGACACCTCCTTCTCTTTCATGTGTCCCCTGCCTTGACCTTCCTTTTGGAAAGTCCCCTCCAGATATGTCCTGCGAGTGAGATGGAGATGCAGGCAGACCTGACCCATGCAGCATCCTCTTGACAGGAGGCTCAAGCTGCCCTGCCAGGGATCTCTTCTCCCGCCCAGAGCTTCTCCCTGTTGAAAGGTCCCCGGGCAGGCTGAGTGCTGACCATTGTGGGCAGCAGAGTCACTGCTCCAGGCACACAGCACCCTGGGGCACAGCGACACTGCTCTGAATTTCAGTCCTGGACAGATCTGTGTGCACACCCAGGCTTCACCGCCCTGCAGCATCCCTGGGAGAAGGTAGCAGGATGCCCTGTCCCTGTGACTGTGTCGCAGGGAATCCCTGCTCTGAAGCATCTTCTCTTCCTCTGCAAAGGAGAAGCCGGGAGAACAATTCTTAAAAATCCAATCTTGTCACTGGATGGGTTTCAAGACCTTTCCAGGAATGTCAGTAGCATTGCCCTGCAGCCAGAGACTTACTGTGTCAAGGGCTGTGAAGATTTCTCCCACAAGCAGCTCTCCTCTGTCCTCCCACTCCACACTGCCTTGCACTTCTCTCTGCCCTCTCTCCTCTCATGTCAGCAGCAGCAGGCAGTGCCCAGAGACCTGCCCCTCTTTGCAGAGAAGCTGCTCCTGCACACAGCTGTCTCTGGGCAGTGCTGCACGGATGCCATGAGCTCCCTCAGTCTGAAGAGCCTGGCCCCACTCAGGAGCAGAGGCCCAGCTGAGCTCATGACTTTCTCTGTCCCTTGTGCTCCCTCCTCCTGGGAAATGTTCACTGCAATAAACTAAAATAGTCAGTTTTTTTCCTTTGCTAAAAAGTGGAGAGAGACTGATTCCAGCATTGCAATTTATCTTATTGGAGAAAGGTTATCTACAAAAAGTGGAAATGTCCCACTCAGGAAGGCCCTAGTCCCATCTCTTAGCTAAGCAGGACACCTAGATGGGGACAAGAAGAGAACTTGTTTTCCCATTGTTCAGGAATTGGTTCAGATGAGTCAGTCTGGGCTTCTCAGGTGCTTTAGAAGGCCCTGGGCTGGCATAGGATTCAGATCCTTCCCGTGAGCTCCACAAATACACATGAGTTGAGCTTCCCCTTGCTCAGGCAGAAGTGAGCACAGCACGGATGTCTGCATGCAAGATCTTGGTCTATGCTCCCATTATAATCACTGGAGATGGAGGATGGTAGTCAGCTGGTCACACACAAACACCTGGTGACATTGGAAGAGACAGAGGTGGTCCAAGGCATGTGCCTGTGTCTGCTTGCTCTGATGGAGCAATTGCAACACCTACATCCTTCTAGAGCATGAGCTGGGGTCAGGAGGGGAACTGCCTTGGCCACCTGCAATGATACTAGATGCCCACTACTACCAGAGCTCCACTCACTAGGAAGCTGAGACACATGCAGATCCCAACATTGCAAACAGTTGATGTCATCCAGTGCAGGCACTTGATTCAGAGACACAGAAATAGGCCTGCAGGGCCATGTCGGATGCCTGGGAGTGTCCAGCCCATCCACATGTCTCTAGCAGATAGACCATGGGAGCTCTAGGAAAACCATGCCCCCTTTGAAGTGGTTGCTGGGCAAGAGCCCCAGGGCATCTCAGGTTTCCTACCAGTGCCCAAACAACTGGATCCCACCACTGCCTTTAGGCCAAGTTCCTCCGATCTACAGCCAAGACTGCTTCATAAATGGGAGAGGCACATCCCACCAATGTCTCTGCTCTAGTCTCTGCACTCTCAAACCCTTCTTGCTCCTCTCTGCTGCAACCTCTTCTCACCCCCAGGTGATATGAACAGGCACTGGGCTAATGATGACCTCAGGGTGCCTGGATCACAGGCCACACAGGCCCAGGGACTTCTTCAGTGGCACCTTGTCCTGCCTGGAGATCACTTCACCTCTGTCACAGGCCCCAAGGTGCTACAAATCAGCTCAGGCAGCCAAACCCTCTCCTGCCATTTCTACACAGCCCAGCTCTGTTTCTGCCTGGCGTTGGGCACTGCAGGCTTTGCTCTCTTAGTGAGAACCTCCTTTCACCATTACATTGCCACCTGCTCTCTAGGCCAGAATGTCTCTGCTCTGGAGTAGGGCCATTGCACACATGGTGTCCTTGGCCCTTGGTAACATGTTTCACCATGACCGGTCTGCACTCTGTGCCACAGCTGAGGCTCTGCAACCCAAATATATGCAAGTGCATGCAGCCTGAGAGGCACAGAGAGGAGCAGATGGAAATTCACAAGCTGTCGCAGAACTGAAACATGGTTGGAATAACTGAGATGCAGTGGGACCACTAGCATGACTGGAGGGCTGTGATGGCACGGTACAAGCTCTGCAGGCAAGACCGTTAGGGAAGGTGAGCAGGGGGGATGCCCTTGGTGTGAAGGGACAGCTCAGATGGATGGAGCTCTTGCATGGGATGGACAAGGGTTTGGGTGAGAGCTTGTGCATGAGCATCAGAGTAAAGGTGATGTTGTGATGAGAGTTACAGACCCCCTGATGGGGGTGAGGAGGTGGATGCAGTCTCCTTTAAGCAACCTGAGGAAGTCTGTGGATCACAGGGCCTGGTTCTTCTGGGGGGAATTTAGTCTTGCTGACATTCACTGGAAGGGCAAAGAGTAGGGTGCAAGCAGTCCAGGAGATTTCTGGAGGGTGTCAGGGACAGCTTCCAAACACAGCTCCCTGATGAGCCAGTAAGGGTGATGTTCACATAGATCTGGTACTCACACACAAGGAAGAATTGATGAGGGCTGTGATAATCTGTGGAAACCTTGGCTGCAGTGACTGTGAAATAGTGGAGTCCCAGATCGTGAGGGCAATGAGGAATACAATCAGGCATTATGATAAGATGGGTAAACACACAGGTGGGTAAAAAGCTGGTTGGATGATCGCACTCAGAGGGTTTTTTTGAATGGGTTATGCTTTACCAGGAAGCCAGGTAAAGGTGGAGTATGCAGGGGTTTATACTGGGACCTGTCCTGTTTGAAGGGTTCATCAGTGACCTTGAGGATGCAACACTCATCACATGTATAGATGACACCTAATCAGGAGAAAGAGTCATATATTTGAGGGCTGCCATTCAGGTGGTCCTCAGCAGGCAGGAGGAATGGGCTGTCAGGAAATTCAACAAGGACAAATGCAGGTCCTGCCCCTGGGACAGACCAACACCCTGCAGTGATATGGGCTGGAGAGTGCCTGGCTGAGCAACAGCTCTGCAGAAAAAGGACCTGGCAGTCTTTGTGGGCAGCGAGCTGAACATCAGCCAGCAGCATTCCCTGGTAGCAAAGCAGGCCACAGCATCTTGGGCTGCATGAACAGCAGCACAGCCAGGAGATGGAGGGAAGTCATTATCTCCCTCTACTCAACACTCATCAGAGCCCATCTAGATACTGAGTCCAGCTGGGGCTCCTTGTAGACGAATACTGTTGATCACATGGAGTGAGTCCAGTGGCAGGCCCCCAAGGTGGTTGGGGACTGCAGCACTTGCACTGTAAGGACAGGCTGAGGGAACAGGGCTTGTTCAGCATAGAAAAGGGAAGGTTTTGGGGGGGACTCATAGCAGCTTCCCAGCTCAAGGTTGCCACTGATAACGAACCAGGTTTTTACAGGAATTCATGGCAGGAGAATGAGAGGAAAGAGTTAAAAGCTGAAACAAGTGCAGTGAAAATTGTATATGAGGAAGAAAAATCAATGAGGATCCTGAAGCATTTGAAGTGGGGTCCAGAGGGGATATGGACTCTCTCTTCTTGGAGGTTTGCAGGACACAACTGGTCAAAGCCCTGAGGAACTTGGTATGAATTCAGTGTTGATTCCTAAATGAGCAGGAGGTTGGGCTAGAGTCGTCCCAAGGTCCCTTCCAGCCTGAATGATTTGGTGATTTTGTCCTCTCTGGCGATAGCCACTGCAATTCTTGCAGGCAGGAAGTCCTTTGCTGCATGTGGGTTAGCACCTGACATGGCCTCCCCAGAGCCACAGTCTCCTTGTGATGTGAGGTTGCCTCTTGGACCTGAAAGGTTTTCAGTTCAAGGTTTCATTATGAGTGACTGCTTGTCCAGAGTGAGTCCTCTTTGCAGCCTGCAACACCTGTACATTACAACACGATTCCAAATGAGTGTGACAAATGCAGAAAGTCATGGCATGAGGGTGATTGTACTCTAACATCCATGAGGTCCTTTGCTGATCCAAGAATATCCAGAAGGATCGGAAGAGCCTTAAAGCTCCTAGACATCCACAGGTAATGTTTATCACTCTGGGAGGTGAGGGAGCTGCGTTTGTTCAGCCTGGAGAAGAGAAGGATTTGGGGACAGCAAATAACAGTCTCCCCGTACCCACCAGGACATCACCGAGAAAATGGAGGCAGGCTCTTCACCCTTGTGCATGATGCAAGGGTGAAGGCCAATGGGCATTACCTGAAAGAAGAGAGGTTCATGCTGGGTATAAGGAGAAACTTTTGACCCATCCAGAGAGTCAATCACGGGGGCAGGTTGCCCAAAGAGACTGTGCCATCTCCATCCTCAGAGGTTTTCAAGTCCGAAATGAGTAAAGCCCTGAGCAACCTGATCGGACCTGAGAGCTGACCCTGCTGTGGGAAGGAGGTTGGGACAGAGACATCCTGGGATCCCTTCCAGATGGAATGATTCTGCATTTCCTTGCACCTCGACTCTTCTCTTGATCTTGGGAAAACATTCAGCTTGCCTGTGATCATGGATCAGATCTCACAAAAGTCTGATCAGATCAAATGCATGTTTCTTTTCCTGCTCCAGAGTAGTTCAAATTCAGGGTTGCTTGGCAGGGACCCCCAGATAGCCTTTTTTTTTTTTCTTCTTCTTCACTTTTTATTGCATTTTTCCCTCTTTTCCACATTCCAAGTTGTTTTCTTTTACCAATCTGATACCCTCCCATGAAGTCAGCCAACTCCTGTTTAACCCTTCCCCCTTGACCCTGGATTTGCTTTCTTTGTACATTCACTTGGCTTTTCTGAGATGCTTGCCATGGTGATTCCTACCTTTGCCTGCAGTCCCTTTAAACAATTACCTCCTTTTATTACCCGTAGTGTCCTGCAGGTCCTCCTGCTGTTATCCTGTCAGAGGCACCACAAGGCAGGATGAGCCATCTGCACACACTCATTTACAGCTGACACAAGGGAGCTTTAGTGCAGAGGGGCCCTGAGAAACTTGGGGATTTGGCCAACAGAAACCTCATGCTGTTGTACAAGGAGAAGTGGCAGGTCCTGCATCGCAGGACAGAACAGCCCATGCATCAGGACAGGCTGGCACCTGACCATCAGAGGAGTGACCCTGAGGAGAAGGGCCTGGACATTATGAGGGATGCCATATGAGCCAGTGGTGCACGCTCACTGCAGATGAGGCCAGCTGTATACAAGGCTGCTTCAGGAAGAGTGTGGCCACCCAGACAAGTGGAATTATTATCCCCTAGACTCAGCTCTGGTATGGCCGCATCTGGAATAGTGTGTCCCAGAGTGGGCCACTCAGTGCTGGAGGAATGGGGAGCAACTGGAGAGGGTCCAGAGGAGTCTTCCAAGATGGGGTTAGTGTCCTGAAGCACATGGCCTGTATGGAGAGGCTGAGGGACCTGGGCTTCTTCAGCCTGGTGAAATGGAGGCGAAGGGCAGTACAGTAGTAGCCTCCAAGTGCTTGAAAAGATCTTGGATCTCTTCTTGGGAGTGGGAAACAGGATGAGAAGGAGAAAGAGCCACAAATTGCATCTTGAGAGGTTCAGACTGAACTTCGGGTCAAAAGAATGTCACTCCTAGGGCAGTGCTGAGGTGCAACAGGTCACCCAAAGGGAGTCTGTGATCAGCCACTGGCTTTCTGTTTCAAGGAAAAGCAAGGGAGGATAGGAAGACATCAGGAGAGACAGGGAGATCCCAGGGTGAGAGCAAGGTGGGGAAGCAGCTTGGGTGTGTACAGTCTGCAAGGAAAGAGGCACAGGCATGGGAAAGCATAGGACAGCCTGTGGTGGAGATAGCTGAGGTCACTGCCAAGGCTGAAAGATCCCAGCACAGCTAGATCTTTGTCCTCTTGGCTATGGCTGGTGTCTCTGACACTGAGGCTCACGAGAAGATGCTGTTTCCATAAAGCACTGTGGCCTTGCTGCCTCCTTGTCCCTTGGGAGCCCAGCAGGTGCCCTATCATGCTCCTGCACTTGGCATTGTTCACCCCCACCTGCACACTGCCCACAGGAAGAGCCCTGAGCAATGCAGGATGGAAAGCATCAGCCTACCCAGGGGCTGGCTGTCAGTGCCTGGTCACTCTGCTTGATAACACACATCAAGGTTGACTTGGCATCACAGCCACCCTCACATTGTCTTTGCCTACCTGCAATCAGGGCCTCCAGCTTTCGGATCTAATCAGCCCCTGGGGAGCCTTTGTTGGTAATGGCCCTCAGTGGGACCCATTAATGCTCCAAGAAAATTGGAATCTTCTTCTGACTTTAACTGCTTGAGAGGTTGCTTCAGCCTCCTCTCAGGATCTGAAGTTCATGGGCTCAGCACCAAATATACCCGAGGGGTCATTCAAATGTGAAAATCCTTAAGGAGCCATGCCTCTTTCCATAATTTTCTTCAGCTCTTCAATTCTTGTGTCACTAATTGGAAAGTTTGCAGCAGTGTATTGAAAGTAGGCAGATTTCAATGAGCACCTGAACAAGAAAGATGTCTGCTTCTTAAGCTTTCTTGATTCTTCAGTTTGCAGAATAAGTCATGCCCACATTCCCCAATTCATACTGATCCACAGTGTCTCCTAATGAAGTCAGGGCATGTAGGCAAAGCAGTAATTTTAATAGGAGACATGTGTGGAGAACTTTCCTCCCTGCTCCCCAGCCCTGCCATTTCCCTCATCAGCCACTGGGGACTTCACATCACTCTTGTGAAAATCGAATCTTTTTCCTCTCAAGTCTGCAGCAGAATGTTACAGCTCATGTGCACCAATTCCCACCTGCTTTCCTGCGAGAAGTAGTTGCAAGAAGACACAGAAGGGTTTTTCTTAATTGGAAACGAACAAATTATAATTTGGAACAGTTAATAAAAGATACAAAAAAACAACTCGTCCACTGTATGTCAAGTCCAAGCTGCCTCCAGTGAGGTCCACTGCCCACAAGGCATAACCTTCCTTGAAATGTTCTCCACAGATAGATAGGAAAGGATAGGCAAGAAACACAACAAAGGAGGTGGCTAAAGAGACAAGGAGACTGCTGAAAGACGAGGCAAGCTTCAGACTCCCAGCAGCTCAGAGCAGCAACTGGAGAGTTGAGAGGTACTTGAAAGGATAAAGAGCAAGGGGAGGAGGAAAACTGGGAAACTATGGGAAGTGCATATGCCCAGAGAGTCTGATGCAAAGATGCCTTTAGAAATGACCAATTTAATCAGGACATGTGGAGATTTGTGAGAGATCACTAAGATTTTATCCACAGCCTAATAGACAGAGCAGTGGAAACACAAGGTCAAGGGCAGATCAAGATTTCTTCTCCCCAGATTAATACCCTTCCTGAAGATGTCCACTCTTTAATCATGTTCATTGAAGTAGACTAAAATAACCCCCAATGGGCCCTCTCTAAGCACTGAAGGAAGACTGATTCCAGCATTACAAACTGTAGCATCAGAGGATGGTTATGTGGAAATGTCCGGCTCTGGCAGCCCCGATTCCCATCTCTTAACTAGGCAGGACACATAGAACAGGGCAAGAAGAGAGCTCCTTGAGAACAAGGAAGAGGCTGATCTCAGCCCAGGCCAGACCTCGTCAGTGCAGATGTCTCTGTCAAATCCAGTTCTCTGCACTTCCCTTTCTACTCTATGGAGGGAACTAAGTTGTCTCAACTGAGTGGTTTTGAGATACCTTTCCTAATGACAAGCTCAGGTACTGCAGGAGCTGCCTCCAAAATTTCCAGCACCACATGGCAACACAGCTACCCCAGGGCATCTCAGGCAGCAACAGCCTCTTTCTGTGGTCAAATGAATGAAGCCCCAAAAGTGGATCCTAGTCATAAGTTGAGATCTCAAAAAATAACTCACTGCAACAATTGACAAGAAATCCTCGTTTCCAGAATTTCACACAGTTTTTACCATTGCCATATATTTTTTTCTTTCTTATTCCTCTTACTTCTCCACCATCTCATGGTCACTGCAGTGACAGCCAACCTCCACATTCACATCCCCATCCAGCCTGAGCTTTAGGCAAGAAACCAAGGGGAGGATGGCACCATCTACTTAGAGGCACAAACTACAGAGGTACAGAAATCACACCGCAGAAAAGCTTGATCTTCTCCCCTCACCCCTGAGGGGATCGAGGCTATGGCCTTTCAGGTGGTTAAAGGTGAATGCCAGGAATTTCAGGAGTAATGTAGATATGCCTGAGGCAGTGCCTCCCAGGCTGCCCTTACAGTCAACAGGGAGGAGAAGGTGTTCACCTGCCTTCTTTTAGATGGTCACATAAAGCACAAAGGACTCCTGTCCCAGAGACATTCACTCTGTGCTTGAAACGGGGCCTGAGATCATAGGCGTTCAGGATAATTCAGGTTGAAGGGACCACAGGAGGCCTTTAGTGCAATGTGCTGCTCAAAGCAGGGTCACATAGAGGGTCAGAAACCAAAAAATGCCTCTGCCAAAGGACTTCTGGGGATGATAGTGATGGAGAAGTCAGTATAGGGTTGATGGGGTGCTCCAATTCCCATGGACAAAAGGGTTTCCTTCTTCTCCCAAGAATGAAATCCTCTGCTCTCCACAGAGAAGAAGCTGGGACACGAACTTTGCCGCTAACATGAAGGCAGAGAAGCTCCCGAGTCCCTTACAGACAGAGGCTGGTCCAAAGGCCACCACCCCAAAGGCACCAGACCCCCAGGCATGCCTGCCTTGTTGCTGGGCACCCTGCAGCCCCAGGCAGGAGGTGTGTGGGGAACAGAGTGGGGTCTGCCCCCTGCAGCCCTGGCCACCCAGCAGGTGTGGTGGGACCCTGCTCCTCTAGATGAGACTGGGCTCTGCTGCATTTCCCCAGTGTGGAGCCTGCGTCCCCTCCAGCTGGAAAAGCAGCCCAGCAGAGAGCACCAATGCAGGAAACACGATCTCTGTTCTGGAGTGTGAAGAGAGAGTGGAGGACAGAGGGGGATCTGCTCATGCCCTGGGCAGTGATTCCCTCCCTGCAGCTGGTACAGGCCTACTGGTAACCTGTGAGCCCAGGGGCGGGGACTGCAATCTGCTCTGGCTCTAAAGATTTCTCAGCCCTTCAGACCCTGGATGCAAAGCACCGGTCTGGGGACACCTCAGCAGTCAAAGGGCCTGAATGCCTAGTGTGTTCCTGAGAACGTTTCTGCAGTCTCCCGGCACTGTTTTGACTCCTGTTGCCCATGGAGCAGAGACTCCTTTTGAGGATGAACTCGCTCACTGTGTGACTGAGGACGGGCTTGACCAGGCAGTACAAATGCCAGCAAGGTCTCAACCCCACAACAGTGTCCCATTCCCCTCACTCTGCCTTCCAGCCCATTCCTCATAGAAGATTTGGGTTGGGAGGCACCACCAGAGGTCTACAGGAGCATGATCTGCTCTCAGCTGAGCTAACTTGACAGTTAGATCAGGTTGGTAGGTGATTTCCTGTCCCGTGCCCCAGTGCTACTCAACTGCCATGGTTATTTCTATATTTTTTTCTTCAACTCATTTGAAATTTCCCTTACTGCATCTTCTCCTTGTTGTCTCTTGTCCTTTCCTCCCTTTGGCCCCCAGCCAGACCATCCCACCAACTTTGACTGAGGACAATCACAGCCTCACCTCCAAGCACAACTTTGCTGGGATCTCCTTGAACTGTGCAGGTGGGCTGTGCTGGCCAACTCCAAGTAGAGCCATGTCCTGCAGACCTCTCCGTGGTCTCAGACAAGAGTGTATGGAGACATAACATGACCCAGGGCAGAGCCTGTGGGCTGACACCAGGCCAGAGTTGGGGGCAGCAGGCATGAGAAGAGAAGACCTCCAGCAGATCCTCTCCACACCTGGACAGGGAGTGATGCGCCTGGTCGTGCTCCTGAGAGAAGACAGTGACACAGGAAAGGGGGGAACTGTGATCTGCAGTGCTGGGCACCGACCATCTGTGCTGGGTCTGGGAATCCTGGCAGGTGGTGCTGGTGACTGTAGCCCTTGAGAAACCCTCAATCCTGCTAGCAGCAGTGAGTCCCCTCCATGACTGTCAGGAGCTTCTGGAGTGTCACGGCTCCCATCTCCCTCCTGTCCCTGTGCTGGCTCAGCCCTGCTACCCTCCATGTGAACCCACAGCCCCCCTGTGCAGGCACCGCACAGGACAGGGTGAGTTCTGGGGTGGGGAAACATCCCTCCAGCATGGTCCCCATGACAGCCCTTGGTGCCCTGTCCCCCATGGCCCTCTTGCCTGGCAGCCTCCCACCAGTCCCCAGCCCCTGCCCAGCCCTGTCCCTGTCCCCCTGGGGTTAGCAGAAGGCCATTGTCTGGGGTCTGCAGATGTCTGAGCCCACAGAGTGGCCAGACAGGGCTGCCCATTGCCCCCATACAGGTGCTGAGCCCAGCAGGCAGACAGAGCTGGTCACATTCAGAGATCGTCCCTCACTGGGACCATGGGAATGGCCAGTGCTGGCAATGACTGACACAAGAGGCTGGGTCTGGGAGGAGTTTCCTGGGACAGTTTTTCCTCTCTGTTCATGCAGCAACAAGATGGGCTGGATGTGTGTTCGGACAGACCCTGCTTGTGGGCCCCCATGGGAGGAGGATGGTCTACAGGCCCAGCAGATGACCCCAGGACCTCCTCTGCATGCTCCCTGCCAGCCCTGCAGAGGACCCAGCAGAGGGCTCATCCTCCCAGGTATTATAGCTGGACATCCAGTCCTCCAACTGGGCCCAAAGCCTTCTTTGGGGGTGACTTTTGGTGTAAGGACCAGCACGCAGGGAGGACAGGATTGTATTAAAGAAATGTGTTGGGGACACTGCATAAGGGACAGCAGCTTTGGAGGAAGAGCCCAGCCTTCAGGCACTGCACCTGCAAGAACCTACTTTATTAAACAGATACTGTGATGGAGTCAGCTCTGACCCAGTGTTGGACACAACTTTATATGGGCACCAGGTGAGGCAGAGCAGTCTCAGTGAAGATGGAATGAATCCAAGCATTTCTGTAGCAACAGGGTGACAAAAAACAAAAACAGTAATACTAGTAATAATAAAAATAAAGTGAACAAACAAAGCTCAGTCCTGGTATGGGACACAGGGGGAGTCATTTGTGGAGAGCAATGGCAATGTTACCACTGCTGAAAAATGTCCATGAAATCACTTTCCTTAGGGCATCTTTGAGCTCCTTGTTCCTCATGCTGTAGATGAGAGGGTTGATTGCTGGAGGCACCACTGCGTACAGAACAGCTACCACCAGATCCAGAGCTGGGGAAGAGATGGAAGGGGGCTTCAGGTAGGCAAACAGGTCAGTGCTGATGAACAGGGAGACCACAGCCAGGTGAGGCAGGCACGTGGAAAAGGCTTTGTGCCGACCCTGCTCAGCGGGCATCCTCAGCACAGCAGTGAAGATCTGCACATAGGACAGCACAATGAAGATGAAACACCCAAAGACTAAACAGGCACTAAGCACAATAAGCCCAACTTCCCTGAGGTAGGAGTCTGAGCAGGAGAGCTTGAGGAGTGGGGGAATCTCACAGAAGAACTGGTCCACTGTGTTGCCTTGGCAGAGTGGTATGGAAAATGTGTTCACAGTGTGCAGGAGAGCATGGAGAAAACTACTGCCCCAGGCAGCTGCTGCCATTCTGGCACAAGTTCTGTTGTCAATGATAGTCCCGTAGTGCAGGGGTTTGCAGATGGCAACAAAGCGGTCATAGGCCATGACTGTGAGAATAGAATACTCTCCTCCCATCAAAAAGAGGAACAGAAAGACTTGAGCAGCACATCCTGAGTAGGAAATAGCCCTGGTTTTCCACAGAGAACTGGCCATGGATTTGGGGACAGTGGTGGAGATGGTGCCAAGGTCGAGGAGGGAGAGGTTGAGAAGGAAGAAGTACATGGGGGTGTGGAGGCGGTGGTCGCAGGCTACAGCTGTGATGATGAGGCCATTGCCCAGGAGGGCAGCCAGGTAGATGCCCAGGAAGAGCGCGAAGTGCAAGAGCTGCAGCTCCCGTGTGTCTGCAAACGTCAGGAGGAGGAACTCGTTGAAGGAGCTGCTATTGGACATTTTGCTATCTCCAGGCATGGGGGACTGTGTAAAGAAGAAAAGACATTCAGAATTTAGGAGAGACTTTCCAAGGAAAAGAAACCCCCAAATGTTGCAGTTCTCATACAAGCCCCCACATTGCCTCGCTCTTTAATGAGAGGATCTTTGTGCAGTTCCCTTGCTTGAGCTCCACTTTGCCCTGCCTGAGTGTGCTGTGGGGAGCAGGAACCTCTGCCCATGGGCTCCACAGGAGTCAGTCCTGCTGTCAAGCAGTAGGCAGAGGGGAATGGGGGTGACCAGCTCTGGCAGTCACACTTTCTGTCAGGTGAAATCCACTCATCGTGTAGAAGGGATTATCAGCGTTGTCAGTCCCAACTCTAAAGAATGAGGTTTGAGGAAGAGAGTTTCAGGGATTTTTTATTTTCTTTGAGATGTCCTTGTCACCCCTGGGGAGTGTTCCTCAAAGGTAGAAATCCTTGGAATTTCTACTCTAAGTCCTGAGAGGAAAGCATCCACTGTCCCTTGTTGCAGAGTGAGGACAGCTGGTCTGTCTGTTAGTCTCGTTCCCACCTGTCCTGTGCTCGCAATCTCTTGGAGCTGGAGGATGATCACACTCATATGTTGCCCTAGAAAGAAACCAGCCCCTGCTGAGAGCAGACGAGTCCAGCTTCAAAGTGCACATCTCCAAACTTCTCACCCTTTCTCTGGGCACCTGAGGGAGCTCTCCACACTCCCCTTCTAGCCAAGCACACACAGGGCTCTTTCCAGATGCCCACATACAGCCTCCCACCACCATCTCCATACTCTCAGCATCTCTGCACCTTCCTCATGGGGCTCTCAGATATCACAGAGATGCTGTGAGACAGCAGTGCCTTTCTGGAGGGCAGGTGGCAGCCTGGCAGGACACCACAGGGAAACGGTCAAAGGACTGTTAGGACTGGAGATGGGCTCTCCTTTAGGGAGAGTCAGCTCATTTCCTAGCCCCATGGACTGCATTTCCTGGAGCTCCACAGGTTAGAAGGGGGCTGGGGCAACCTCATTCCCGTGCAGACCCCTCTGCTGCACAGCTTGCAGCATCCATGTCTCAACTGCAGCTGAAAACCCTCAATCCCAGAAAGCCCGAGAGCAAGAACAGGAGCAGCATGGACAGGAGGGGAAACAAGGAGCAACACCATGATCCTGCTGGCAAGGAGAGAGACAGATGGGCACTCGGGAAAGCCTTCCCTTACACAGCTGGGCATGCGACCTCGCACACAGTGACATCACAGGGCAGTCGCTCTCAGACCCTTTGTCAGGCAGCATGAAATGGGCCCATAGCAGGAGAGATGCCCCTCTCTTCTGCTGGAGGATTGGCTGCAGAGGAGGTGGCTCATGCCCTGCAGTTCCCTCTCATTCCCTGCCCATCTCTGCTGCCTGGAACTGTCCCTGCTGGCAGCTCTTTCTCTGTCACAACATCTTCTCCCAGTCAGTGCTCACAGACTAGATCGCACCTGCTGGGTGCTCAGTTCTACCCTAAGGAAACCTCCCAGATAAGGGCACTGTCTAGGGGAATCTCTGTGCATGCATGTCCTAAGCAGCAGGTCACATAAACTCCTATGAGGCCACAAGGGTGATGTTGATGCTGTCTGTAGGCTAAGGTGGGGATGAAGTGGCTTCCTGAGGTTTCTCACTGATGTATTAATCTCTGAGAATGAAGGTTTAGGACTCCCACTTCCTTGACAAAACAGAAAACTTGTTCCTTCATTCTCCCTGCCAAAATTAGGAAACTGAAGGTGCAGATGCCTTCAGGAAAGCTCCTTCCCTTTCAAGAAGCCCTTCTCTTGATCTCCTCTTGAAATGACCCCTTGCACATATCCTGCACAGGAGCTAGAGCTGTGAGCAGCCCTGACACATGCAGCACCCTCTCAACAGGAGAATGAACCTGCCCTGTCGGGGGTCACTCCTTTCACCCAGAGTTTCTCGCCATAGTGATGTGGGGAGCTCCCTGGGAAGGTTGGGGGCTGACCCTCGCAGGAAGCAGAGTCACTGTCCTGGGCACAGAGCACCCTGGGGCGCAGGGACACTGTTCTGAATCACAGCCCTGCGCAGACCTGTGTGTGCTCCCTGGCTTCATAACCCTGCAGCCACCCCTGGCAGAAGGAGCTGCACGCCCTGTCCCTGTGACGGTGTGGCAGGGGATCCCTGCTCTGAAGCATCTCCTCCTCTGCCTATGCACTGGAGGAGCCGGGAGTGCGATCCTTAAGAAGCCTGTCAGTTATGGAATGGGACAGGTTCAGAAGACCCCTCCAGGAACCTCAGTAGCATTGCCCTGCAGCCAGAGACTTACTTTGTCAGGGGCTGTGAAGATTTCTCCCACAAGGAGCTCTCCTCTCTCCTCCCACTCCACACTGCCTTGCACTTCTCTCTGCCTTGTCACCTCTCATGTCAGCAGCAGCAGGCAGCGCCCGGAGCCCTGCTGCTCTTTGCAGAGGAGCTGCTCCTGCACACAGCTGTGTCTGGGCAGTGCTGCCAGGTTGCCATGAGCTCCATCCATCCCCAGAGCCTGGCCCTGCTCAGGAGCAGAGGCCCAGTTGAGCTCATGAATTTCTCTGTCCCTTGTGCTCCCTCCTCCTGGGAAATGTTCACTGGAACAAACTAAAATAATCACCAGCGGTCCCTCTCTAAGCACTGAAGGAAGACTCATTCCAGCATTACCAATTGTCTCATCAGAGCATGGTTATCTGCAAGAGGTGGATATGTCCCACTCTGGAAGCCCTGATTCCCATCTCTTAACTAGGCAGAACATGTAGAAAGGAGCAAGAAGGGAGCTCATTGACACAAGGTTCAGGTGCTGACTCAGATGAGTCAATCTGGGCATCTCACTCTGGTTTGGAAGCCCCCGGGTTGGAGGGGGATTCAGCAAAATCCTGTGAACTGCACAAACACACAGCAGGTGGGATTCCCCTTGCTCAAGCTGATGTGTGCACAGCAAATGTTTGCACATGAGCTGCTTCTCTAAACTCCGGGTATAATCAATAGAGATGGAGGGTAGAAGTCAGTTGCTCACACACAAACGCCTGGTGACATTGAAAGAGACAGAGGTTGTCCAAGGTCTCTGCTCTAGTCTCTGCACTCTCAAACCCTTCTTGCTCTTCTCTGCCTGAACCTCTTCTCACCCCCCCAAGAGGATATGAACCAGGACCGGGCTAATGATGACTTCAATGTGCCAAATCACAGGGTGCCCAGGCTCAGGGACTTCTTCAGGGACACCTTGTCCTGCCTGGAGATCGCTTCACCTCTGTCACAGGCCCCAAGGTGCTGCAGAGTCAGCTCAGGCAGCAAACCCCTCTTCTGCCATTCCTGCATGGCCAGGCTCTGTTTCTCGCTGGCCTTGGGCACCGCAGTGTTTGCTCTCTTAGTGGGAACCTCCTTTCACCATTACATTGCCACCTGCTATCTAGGCCAGCATGGCTCTGCTCTGAGGTGGGGCCATTGCACACACAGTGTCTTTGGCTCTTCGTAACAGGTTTCACCACAACCAGTCCCCTCTCTGTGCCACAGCTGATGCTCTGCAACACTAATATATGCAAATGCATGCAGCCTGGGGTAGAAGCAGGAGCAGATGGAGATGTACAAGCTTTCGCAGGTGTGAAACATCATTGGAACGACTGAGATATGGTGGGATCACTCACATGACTGGAGGGCTATGCTTGTAGGGTACAATCTCTTCAGGAGGGACTGTCAGGGAAGAGGAGGAGGGAGGATGCCTTTTGTGGGAGGAGCAGCTTGGATGTGTGGAGCTCTTCCTTGGAAGAGGCAAGGGTTTGGGTAAGTGCTTGTAGGTGAGCATCACAGTAGGGGTGTCATCATGGTGGGAGCTACAGACCACCTAGTGAGGGTAGGGAGGAGGGTGCAGTCTCCTTTAAGCAACGTGAGCAAGTCTGTGGATCACAGGCCCTGATTCTTATAGGGGGGGACTTTAATCCCCCTGACATGAACTGGAAGGGCAAACAGCAGAGTGCAAGCAGGCCAGGAGGTTTCTGGAGGGCATCAAGGACAACTTCTTTACACAGCTCCCAGATGGGCTGATAAGGGTGATGCTTTCTTGTATCTGGAAATTTCAAAGAAGGGGGAACGGATCAGGGATGGGATAGTAGGAGAAAGGCAATAGTTGCATTCATCTTCAAAAAAGGCCACAAGGGCAACCTGGGGAGCTGCAGACAGTTCAGCCTCACTTTGGTGAGGAGTGAGTCATGGAGCGAACCCTCTCAGATCACAGTTCTGGGCACATGAAGGAAAAGCAGGTGCCTGGGAACAGTTAGCATGCATTTACCCAGGGTAAATTCTGCCTAACCAACCCGGTTGACCTCTGTGATTAAAAAAAAAAAATCTATTTGTGGATGCAGAAGAGTAAATGTGTTTTTCCTGGACTTTAGCAAGGAGTTTGACACTGTCTCCCACAATATACTTGCATGCATGTTAGAAGGTTTCAGTCTAGAAGAGCAGACAACTGGATAGGTGAAAAGCTGCTTGGATGATCAGAAGCTGAGAGGGCAGTGGTGAATGGGTAGGACTCTTCCTGGAGGCCAGGGAGAAGTGGAGCACCACAGGGTCTCTCCAGGAACTTGTCCTGTTTATCAACTGTATTGGTTACACTGAGGATGCAACACTCCTCATGCCTGTAGATGATCCCTAACTGGAGGTGTGGGTGTGTGGGGGGGCACTCATATGCTTGAGGGCTGCCATTGAGAGGGATCTAGAGAGGCAGGAGGAATGGGCTGCCAGGAACCTCATGAAATTCAAGTCAGTATTCATTAGACCACATCTAGAACCCTGCATCCAGGTTTGGATTTCCAGGAAAAGAAAGAGGTTGATAACTGGGAGCGAGTCTGGCTGAGGGTCCTCACAGTAGTCAAGGTACTGGAGCACTTGCTCTGTGAGGAAATGGGCCTGGTTCAGCTTGGAGAAGAGATGGCTTTGGAGGGATCTCATAGTACCCTTCCAATGGCTACGAGGAGATCATCCATAAGATGGAGCCAGGCTCTTCATTAGGGTGCATGGTGGGAGGACAAGACACAATGGGCATAAGTTGGAAGAAAAGTCGTTCCTCCAGGAGATAAGAAAAAGCTTTTCCTCTACAAGGATGGTCAAGCATTGGAAGAGGTTGCCCAGAGAGGCTGTGCAGTCTCCTGCCTTGGAGGTTTCCAACACCAAACTGGATGAAGCCCAGAGCAACCTGGCCTGACCCCAGAGCTGACCCTGCTTTGAGCAAGGAGATTGGGCTAGAGACCTCCTGAGGTCCCTTCCACCCTGAAGGAGTGCATGATTCTTCCCACTCTCAATCTTCTCCTGTGGATGTCAGGGAAAGCACACAGGTGCCCTGTGACACTGGAAGCAGGCCAGCCTTCTTGTCCTCCTCCAGTCAGAATTATTCAGAAGCAGGGCCTCTTGGCAGGAATCCCCAAGAGAGCCCTGATCAATCCTTGGCTTCACTTTGAATTGCCTTGTTTTTTTTCCATGTCTTCTAACTCCCTTTTATCCCTTTTATCACCCTGATCCAGTACCATACAGCCCACCCCACCCCTGCTCATCCTGAACTCGTTGGCGCTGGTGTGGTTTGTTTTGTTCGTTAGTTGGTTGCTTTTCTTTTTTTTTTTTTTTTTTTTTTTTGATTTGGACAACAGATACCTCAGGAAGATTTCCAAGAAAAGTGTCAAGTACTGTGCCTAAGTGGAAATAAACACATTCATGAGGAGAGGTTGAGGGACCTGGTTTTCCTTAGCCCACTGAAGTGGAGGCAAAGGACAGTAGAGTAATAGACTGTGACTGCTTGAAGGGTGGTTTCAGAGATGATGGAGCTTTTCTTGGCAGTGGGAAAAAGCATGCAAAGGAGAAAGATCCACAAAGTGCATCTTGAGAGGTTCAGAGTGGATTTCAGGTCAAAAGAATGTCACTCGTAGGGTAGTGCTGAGGTGCAACAGGTCACCCAGAGGGAGTCTGTGATCAGCCCCTGCCTTTGTGTTTCAAGGAAAAGCAAGGTAGGACAGGAAGACATCAGGAGAGTGAGAGCAAGGTGGGGAAGCAGCTTGGGTGTGTACAGTCTGCAGGGAAAGAGGCACAGGCGTGGGAAAGCATAGGACAGCTTGTGGTGGAGATGGCTGAGGGCATTGCCAAGGCTGAAAGCACCCAACACAGCTAGGTCTTTGTCCTCTTGGCTATGGCTGGTGCGTCTGCCACTGAGGCCCCCGAGAAGACGTTGTTTCCTTAAAGCACTGTGGCCTTGCTGCCTGCTTTTCCCTTGGGAGCCCAGGAGGTGCCCTATCATGCTCCTGCAGTTAGCCTTGTGCACCCTACCTACACACTCCCCACAAGAAGAGCCCTGAGCAATGCAGGATGGAAAGCATCACCCTACCCAGGGACTGGCTGTCAGTGCCTGGTCACTCTGCTTGATAACACACATCAAGGTTGACTTGGCATCACAGACACCCTCACATTGCCTTTGCCGACCTGCAATCAGGGCCTCCAACTTTCAGCTCTAATCAGCCCCTGGGGAGCCTTTCTTGATTATGGCCCTCAGTGGGACTCATTATCTTTCCAAGAAACTTGGGATTTGCTTCTTGAGAGGTTGCTTCACCCTCTTCTCTGCATCTGAGGTTCATGGGCTCAGTACCAAATACAGCCGAGGGGTCATTAAAATGCAAAAAAAACCCTAAGGAGCCATGCCTCTTTCCATAATTTTCTTCAGCACTTCAATTCTTGTTTCGCTAATTGGAAAGTTTGCAGGAGTGTATTTAGAAGAGAAAGAGGTCAATGAGCACCTGAAAAAGAAAGATGTCTGCTTCTTAAGCTTTCTTGATTCTTCAGTTCTCAGAATAAGTCATACCCACATTCCCCAATTCATACTGACCCACAGTGTCTCCTAATGAAGTCTGCACATGTAGGCAAAGCAGTATTTCTGATAGGAGACATGTATGGAGAACCTTCCCCCCCAGCTCCCCAGCCCTGCCATTTCCCTCATCAGCCACTGGGGACTTCACATCACTCTTGTGAAAAAGCGAACCTTTTGCCACTCAAGTCTGTGGCTGAATGTTACAGCTCATGTGCACCAATTCCCACCTGCTTTCCTTAGAGAAGTAGCTGCAAGCAGACACAGAAGGGTTTGTCTTAAGAGCAAACAAAAATAAAATTATTTTTTGGAACAGTTTAATAAAAGATACAAAAAAAAAACACTCGTCGGCTGTATGTCAAGTCCAAGCTACATCCAGTGAGGTCCACTGCCCACAAGGCATAACCTTCCTTGAAAGGTTTTCCACAGATAGATAGGAAAGGATAGACAAGAAACACAACAAAGGAGGTGGCTAAAGAGACAAGGAGACTGCTGAAAGACGAGGCAAGCTTCAGACTCCCAGCAGCTCAGAGCAGCAACTGGAGAGTTGAGAGGTACCTGAAAGGATAAAGAGCAAGGGGAAAAGGAAAACTGGAAAGTATGGAAAATGCATATGTCCAGATGCAAAGATGCCTTTAGAAATGATCAGTTTAATCAGGACATGTGGAAATATGTGAGAGAGCACTGAGATTACATTCACAGCCTAATAGACAGAGCAGTGGAAACACAGGGTCAAGGGCAGATCGATATTTCTTCTCCCCAGACTAATACCCTTCCTGAAGATTTTCACTATTTCAACATAGGAAAACATTGACAGTAAAATTAGCCAATTGTTTGAGCTGAGGAAAGTGTGTTCCTATTTTTGAAATGGTGAAACCAGTTCTTCACCTTTCCAGGCAGAGCTCAGGGGTCCAACCACAAGCACCCTGGGGCACTTGGAGAGGCCCCGGTGTCTCTGAGGCACCTACCTGGGCCTGGTAGCTATCGCAGGGGACCTGCGGGAGACTGGAGCCCCTCAGAGCTGCAGAGGGAGGCTGGGCAGAGGGGACCAGGGCACCTGCAATGGCACCAGCTGCTCATGACCCTGTGACTGCATCCCACCCCAGCTCTGAAAATGACTTCCCCTTAAAAAAAAAAAAAAGAAAGAAAAAGGAAAGAAGAAAGAAGAAGAATTTTCCCAAAAGGCCAGTGTATCAAAAAAGAACTAAACAAAAAAAAGAAAAGTAAAAAAAGAAAATAAGATCACAGTGATAATAAGAATAATAAAATAAGAACACAAAGAAGTTTCAAATGCTGTAAAGTGTAACAAAACTTTTTTTTTGCTTTAGGTAATTTATCTAATTTCTTTTTTCTTTCATTTTTATTGACAGTTTCTAAAGATTTCTTTTATAATAGGGTCCACACTATAAAAATAATATTTTTGTGTCTCACACAAGTCCAGCGCCCTTCAAACCACTCCCTGCCCAGGATTTTCCTTGACAGTCCTTGATGTTTGCACACGGCGAGTCACACCATGAGGTGTCGAGCTCTCACAACTGATGGAGGAAAGCAGCCTGATCAGCTTCAGTGAAAATGCTCTATTTATCAATGGCAAAAACTGCACCAATCTCAACGTACCTCTGTTACACTGACATCTTAAAGGATTCCCCAAACATCTAGCCACAAACCCTTTTCATTCCCTGCATGGTCATGAAGCGCGACTCCATTTTAGGTGACAACAGGGATGGGAATTAACTTGCTTGATGCCAGACCCATTCTGTGCAGATGTCTCTGGCTAACCCAGGTGTCTGCACTTCCCTTTCTAGTCAATGGAAAGAAAAGAGTTGTCCCACTGAGAGGTCTTGAGATGCTTCTCCTGCTGACCAGCCAATGCTCCAGAAACATTCCCATACTTCCTGGGTCACATTTCCCGGCACCACATGGGAACACAGCTACACAGGGAATCTCAGGCAGCAATGGCCTCTGTATGTGTCTATAAAGGCCTGAATGTAAAGTTTTCGTCATTGGGTGAAATCTATGCAAAAAATAGCTCTATGCAAGAATTGAAAAAAATCTTCGTTTTCAGAACTTCAAACATTCTTTATCAATTCTAAAGAACATTTTCTTTCTCTTTTATTGGCAGCCCCATATGCATGCACTACAGAAATTACTCTGTGTGAGTTTACATGTTTATATAGATGTATATGCTATTCATGAGACGTTTCCTGCCAACACTCTGAATGGAGAAACCTTGTTCTGAGGAACTACTGTATTCAAACTGACATCTCTCCTCTCTCTTCTTCTGCCTCTCTGTGCTCTCTCCCTCTGCCTAGTCTGTCTTTACAGAGGCTTCATGGCCCCTCTGCCCTCCAGGGAAGTTTCCTGTGGGATCCTGCAAAGCAGATCCCGAATGAGCTGAAACCCCTACCAGAATGTCACCCACACTGGTGTGTCCTCTTATCCTTACTACAAGGTCTCAACTGGCTCATCACCTGCTCCAAGGAAAAGGCCTCTGCACTCCAGTCACCCCTTTGTGCAGAGCACACCTGCACCTCCTCACCATCCCAGCCTGCTTTCCCCAGGAGCCCAGTTTCACCCTGCCACGTGAGCTGTCCCACCACGTGTGTGTAATTCCACAGGGATAGGGGAGAGGGAGGTACCAGTAAAGGGACACGACCAGGATATTGACTGTGAGGCTGTGGGAACAAGAGAGAATTCAGGGAGAAAGATAAGGGGGCACACGGGAAAAACAGTACGTGGCAGCCAAAGCACATCACCCTTTTGCAACATGAGTAACGAACTAGCTGGTGAAGGCCAGACAGTTTGTTCCAGCTGCACGGCGGAGGAGGGAGCGATACGGAGGTATCACGGACCGCCCCTGACCACAAAGGGTTGCATCCCAAAAAATAATTGCTGCTCACAGACTAACTGTTGACCTATAGTACCCCCAGCCTCATTATCCCTGCTTACCATATTAAAAATCACGCCCTTTGCTGCATAATGATATGTAAATAAGGGGGGCATACCCCCAACAACCACGCAAATGGCAATCTGGCCAATGAAGTATGTCTGCCGCGCTTCCACATCCCACCTTCAGCAACTATAAAACAGAGGACAGCTCACTAAAGTTTTTGGAAGGAAAGAAAATTGAACCGCCAACCTGTTCACCGGAGATTGCTGACGAGCGAGCCTCCTTCTCCCCTCCCCCAAACAGGGACACCTCTTTGGTAAGACTTGCGCCTCCGACAAACGTTACCTTGGAAAATATATTATTATTGAAAGCGCTTAATTGTTAGTTTGAGCTCACAGAAAGAAAATTTGTAGCAGCAAGTGCATTTATCAACGGCAATTCCGAACCTTTTGTATCTGTCGCTTTAATAAAATCTTATTCTTTTTACTTTGCAAAACTGTCTCAGGGAAAGCCCTCAAACGGGGGGCTCTGGCAGGCGAACGTAAATTACAAAGATTCTTTTTACTTTGCGAAACTGACCCAGGGAAAGTCCTCAAACAGGGGGGCTCTGGCAGGCAAACGTAAATTATAAAGATAAGGAAGGGCCTTCCGTCCCTCCCTTTCACGCGACAAGGCCCAAGAGGCAACCTCACACCACTAGGAGGGGCTGGCTCTGGGGAAGCCATGTTAGGTGCTAACACACATGCAGAAAAGGATTTGCTGCCTGCAAGAATTGCAGTGCCTATCACCAGAGAGGACAAAATCACCAAACCATTCAGGCTGGAAGGGACCTTGGGAGGACTCTAGCCAAACTGCCTGCTCGCATCAGGATCAACATCAAATTCACACTAACTTCTTGAGGCCTGCAAACTTCCTGCAAACCTCCAAGAAGAGAGAGTCCATATCCCCTCTGGACCCCACTTCAAATGCTGCAGGATCCTCATTGATTTTTCTTCCTCATATACAATTTTGACTGCACTTGTTTCAGCTTATAACTGTTGCCTCTCATTCTCCTGCCATGAATTCCTGTAAAAACCTGGTTCATTATCAGTGGCAGCCTTGAGTTGGGAAGCCGCTATGAGTCCTCTGCAAAACCTTCCCTTCTCTGCACTGAACAAGCCCTGTTCCCTCACCGGGCAAGTGCTCCAGCCTCCAACCACCTTGGGGCCTGCCACTGGACTTACTCCTTGTGATCAACAGCGTTCGTCTATAGGGAGCCCCAGCTGGATGCAGTACCTAGATGGGCTCTAATGATGCTGAGTAGAAGGGGATAATCACCTCCTTTGATCTCCTGGCTATGCAGCCCAGGATGCTGCGGCCTCCTTTGCTGCCAGGGCATGCTGCTGGCTGATGTTCATCTCACTGCCCACAAAGAATCCCAGGTCCTTTTTCTGCACAGAGCTGCTGCCCAGCTGGGCACTCCCCAGCCCCTCTTGCTGCAGGGTGTTGCTCTATCCCAGGTGCAGGACCTGGCATTTGTCCTTGTTGACCTTCACAAAGTTCCTCACAGCCCATTCTTACTGCCTGCTGAGGTCCCTCTGAATGGCAGCCCTTGAGCTTATGACTGTTCCACCCAATTGACAGGCGAGTGAAGAGTTAACAGGACTGAAGTTTGTCAATTGATATGCAGAAGAACTGATAGCACAAGAGCTGATGTGCACAAAGCTGTTGAACAGAGGACTTAACAGGACTAAAGTTGTCTACCAACCGATATGCTCAAGGACTGATATGTGCAAGGCTGCGGAATGGAAGCATTAACAAGACTGAAGAAGTCTGCCACCTGGAATCTGCACGGACCCTCAGGGAGGGGAGAAGCAATATGGAGGTATTGTGGTCTTGCCTCACTAGCAGGGTCCTCCCAAGCAGACAAAGAAACAGTCCTGTGGTTGTGAAACTTGCTAAAAGTCAGCAAAAGCAGTGTTTGCCCAGAGCACCAGCCACATAAAAAGAGACTTGGGAGCTAGGAGAGTTTGAGCAGGGACGGGAATGTGACCTGATCATCCTCTCCGGCTGGACCGTGAGTATTTCTCCCCTCCCCATTCCTGGGACGCTGGGTTAAGGGAACTCCTCGAGGTTGAGAGCCCTCTCACTAGGAGAGTGAACAAGAAAGCTTTGAAGTAGGGATAAGCAGTCCTTCCAATTAATAGTGCAGTAATCGATGGTTTCAGGTTATCCTTTCTAAATTAGTAACTGATGGTTTTGTGTTACCCTTCCTAAATTAGTAATCGCATTATTTTAATGGATGTTACTAATCCAAGAACTTGTGTGAGGAAATAAACATCTTTTTTATTATTATTATATTACTGTCTCAGTCGTTGCTATCGAACCTTCATAGCATGACAGCGTGACAACATCTAGTCCTCCAGCTGGGCAGGGAGCCTTGTCTGGGGGTGACTTTTGGGGTAAGAACCAGCACACAGGGTGGGGGAGATAGATTGTCACAAGGACATGAGCTGGAGACAGGGCCTGAGAGACAGCAGCAAACTGATATGGCTCCCAGGTCCTGCTTCCTTCAACGCAAGCTCCCACAAGGGATCCCAGCCTTCCTTTTGGTGCCGCCCTTCAGGCAGGATGATGGCACTAGGAGCTGGGAGGGTGGGGAGCATTCAACCTTCTTCAACCACTTCCCAGGCAATGTAGAAGGCCAGGACAGCAAGGACTTCTGGCTCTGCACTGTGAGCTTGCATAAGCGTACCCACACTCTGAACATTGTCTTGGATTAAAGGTTGGCATTTCTCTCTCCGAGACACTTTCAAGCCTAGTTCCACTTCCTTCTCATCTCTCCCAGTCCCTCCTCTGATCTTGCTGGCCATTTCTGCACTACCTTCCCTGTTCTCCCATGGGGCCCTGAGCTCACAGTGCTGCTCTGCAGACCGAGCAGGCTGTGGGGCTACAGGATCACAGGATGACTCTGCACTGGCCGTGCTGGTCAGGGTGGTAGGCAGATCCAACCAAATGGGGATCACGGCATCTAATCCCTCCAGGGGAGTGCAGATGTGGCAGGTGCTTGGAGGGACTATGGAGTATTTCCAAAGGTACTACTCTGTGCAGGTTCACCTCTAGATCCTGCTCCTGGTACTTCATTTATGATGACATGAATCACTCTCTGGTCTCCCTTCCCCATGCCAGCTGGGTGCCCAATGTCTCTCCTGGGACTGCAGAGTCCCCTTTTGCCTGTGGATCCCTGCATTTAGTGCTTTACCTTTAGGTGACTTCACCTTGGAGGATCTCTCCCTTTGTGAGGCTCCACTCACTGCCCACGCCAGGCACACGCTGTCCCAGGAGATGCCCTGTGCTCTCCTGGCACCTCCAGATTCCCCTCCAGAAGGATGGACATCTGACACTGGGCCTTAAAATGTGGGACACCTCTGGGTATGTAAATCCATGACAATTCATCCCCTCCACTGTCACTGGACACCAATGGGTGAGTCCTAAATCCAGCCCTTCATCTCTAAGAGATCATAACATGATTATGAGCTTTTTGCTCCTGGACCCATGGAGAACCCTGTGCAACAGGCCCTCCTGGACTGAAGGTCTTTGGGACTATTCTTGACACCAGCTTTGAAGGAAGCCAGGCCTTCGGGCACTGCACCTGCAAGAACCTACTTTATTAATGAGAAACTGTGAGGGAGTCAGCTCTGACCCAGCGTTGGACACAACTTTATATGGGCACCAGGTGAGACAGAGCAGTCTCAGTAAAGGTGGAAAGAATTCAACCACTTGTGCAGCAACACAGATAACAAGTACTACTACTAATAGTAATAAAAGTCATAATGAAAATAAAGTAAACAAAAAAAGCTCAGTCTTGGTACAGGACACAGGGGGAGTCATTTGTGGAGAGCAATGGCAATGTTACCAGTGCTGAAAAATGTCCATGAAATCACTTTCCTCAGGGCATCTTTGAGCTCCTTGTTCCTCATGCTGTAGATGAGCGGGTTCACTGCTGGAGGCACCACCGCATACAGAACAGTCACCAGCAGATCCAGAGCTGGGGAGGAAAGGGAGGGGGGCTTCAGGTAGGCAAACATGTCAGTGCTGACAAACAGGGAGACCACGGCCAGGTGAGGGAGGCACGTGGAAAAGGCTTTGTGCCGGCCCTGCTCAGAGGGGATCCTCAGCACAGCAGTGAAGATCTGCACATATGACAGCACAATGAAAATGAAACACCCAAAGCCTAAACAGGCACTAAACACAATGAGCCCAACTTCGCTGAGGTAGGAGTCTGAGCAGGAGAGCTTGAGGATCTGTGGGATTTCACAGAAGAACTGGTCCACTGTGTTGCCTTGGCAGAGGGGTATTGAAAATGTGTTAGCAGTGTGCAGGAGAGCATGGAGAAAACCACAGGCCCAGGCAGCTGCTGCCATTTTGACGCAAGCTCTGCTGCCCATGAGGGTCCCATAGTGCAGGGGTCTACAGATGGCAACAAAGCGGTCATAGGCCATGAGTGTGAGAAGAAAATACTCCCCTCCTAACAAGAAGAAAACCAGGAAGACTTGAGCAGCACATCCCAAGTAGGAAATGACCCTGGTGTCCCACAGAGAATTGGCCATGGATTTGGGGACAGTGACAGAGATGGTGCCAAGGTCAAGGAGGGCGAGGTTGAGGAGGAAGAAGTACATGGGGGTGTGGAGGCGGTGGTCACAGGCTACGGCTGTGATGATGAGGCCATTGCCCAGGAAGGCAGCCAGGTAGATGCCCAGGAAGAGCGAGAAGTGCAAGAGCTGCAGCTCCCGTGTGTCTGCGAAAGGCAGAAGGAGGAACTCGTTGAGGAAACTGCTGTTGGACATTTTGCTGTCTCCAGGCATGGGGAACTATGCAAAGAAGAAAAGACTTTGAGAAGTTAGCAGAGACTTTTCAAGCAAAGAAACCCCCAAATTTTGCAGTTCCCATACAACCACCCCACATTGACTCTCTCTTTCCTGAGTGGCTCTTTCTGCAGCTCCCTTGCTTGAGCTCCACTTTCCCCTGGCTGAGCGTGCTGTGAGGAGCAGGGACCTTGGCCCATGGGCTCCGCAGGAGTCAATTGTGCTGTAAAGCAGTGGGCAGAGGGGAATGGGGGTGACCAGCTCTGACATCACAGAATCACAGAATCGCTGAGGTTGGAAGGGACCTCTGGAGATCATCTAGTCCAACCCCCCTGCTCAAGCAGGGTCACCTAGAGCACATTGCACAGGATTGACATTCACAACTTTTGTCAGCTGAAATCCAGTCATCATATAAAACGGCTTTTCAGCATCTTCACTCTGAATTCTAAAGAATAAGGTTTGAGGAACAGAGTTTCAGGGAATTTTTATTTTCTTTTAGATGGTCTTGTCACCCCTGGGGAGTGTTCCTTAAAGGTAGAAATCCTTGGCATTTCTACTGAAACCTGAGAAAAAAGGATTCACTGTCCCATGTTGCAGAGTGAGGACAGCTAGTCTGTTTATTAGTCTTGTTCCCAGCTGTCCTGTGCTTCCACCTCTTTGAGCTGGAGGATGATCACACTCATATGTTGCCATAGAGGGAAACCAGCCCCTGCTGAGAGCACACGACTCCAGTTTCAAAGTGCACATCTCCAAACTTCTCTCCCTTTCTCCGGGCACCTGAGGGAGCTCTCCACACTCCCCTTCTAGCCAAGGACACACAGGGCTCTTTGCAGATGCCCACATACAGCCTCCCACCACCATCTCCATACTCTCAGCATCTCGGCACCTTCCTCATGGGGCTCTCAGGTTTCACAGAGGTGCTATGAGACAGCAGTGCCTTTCTAGAGGGCAGCACGCAGTCTGCCAGGACACTAGGAAAACAGTCAAAGGACTCTTAGGGCTGAAGATGGGCTCTCCCTAAGGGAGAGTCAGCTCAGTTCCCAGCCCCATGGACGGCATTTCCTGGAGCTCCACAAGTCAGAAGGGGGCTGGGGCAACCTCATTCCCATGCAGACTCCTCTGCTGCACAACCTGCAGCATCCATGTCTGAACTGCAGCTGAAATTTCCCACCCCAGAGAGCCCAAGAGCAAGACCAGGAGCAGCATGGCCAGGAGGGGAAACGAGGAGCAGTGCCATGATCCGGGTGCCAGGGGAGGCAAGGAGAGAGAGACAGATGGGAACTCATGAAAGCCTTCACCTTACCAGCTAGGCATGCCGCCTCGCAGGCAGTGGCATCGCAGGGCAGTCACTCTCAGTCCCTTTGTCGGGCACCTCTCCTCTGCCAGAGGGCTGGCTGCAGAGAAGGCAGCTCATGCCCTGGACCCCATGGCTGTCAGGGCAGAGGCTCTGCTGCATGGGAGAGGAGACACAGGGAGCTTGCTCAGAGGAAGGTGTCTGCATCGGAGGGACTGACCACTGACCATGACTTGCCCAAATCCATCCTCCCATGATGATTCTGTAGGCACTTCCCTCTCACTCCCTGCCCATCCCTGCTGCCTGGGGCTGCTCCTGCTGCCTGCAGCTTTCTCTCTCCCAACATCTTTTCCCTGTCAGTACTCACAGACCCTGTCCCACCCTCTCTGTGCACAGTTCTGCCCTACAGAAACCTCCCGGATCAGGGCACGGTCCAGGGGCATCTCTGTGCTCACAGGTCCTAAGGAGCAGGTCACATAAACCCTGATAAGTCCATAAAGGTGATGCTGGTGGTGCTGTAGGTGGAGGTGGGGTTGGAAGGGTTTGCTGAGCTTTCTCACAGACCTACTGATCTCTGAGAGGGAAGGTTAGTGAGTCCCAGTTCCTTAACAAACCACAAAACTCTTTCCTTTTTCCTCCCTGCCAGCATTAGGAAACTGAAAGCCCTGGAAGGAAAGCTCTTTCCCTTTCAAGTAGCCTTTTTTGCACCTTTCTCTGAGGTACAGGGACACTGCTCTGAATCACAGCCCTGCGCAGACCTGGGTGCATATCCCAGCTTCACAGCCCTGCAGCTGTCCTTGGGAGAAAGTAGCAGCATGCCTTGTCCCTGTGACGATGTGGCAGGGAATGCCTGTTCTGAAGCATCTCCTCCTCCTCTGCAAAGGAGAGCGATCCTTAAAAAACCTATCAGTCATGGGATGAAATAGGTTTAGAAGACCATTCCAGGAACCTCAGTAGCATTGCCCTGCAGCCAGAGACTTACCGTGTTCAGGGATGTGAAGACTTCTCTCACAATAAGCTGTCTGTCCTCCCACTCCACACTGCCTTGCACTTCTCTCTGCCTTGTCTCCTCTCATGTCAGCAGCAGCAGGCAGTGCCCGGAGCCCTGCTGCTCTTTGCAGAGGAGCTGCGCCTGCACACAGCTGTCTCTGGGCAGTGCTGCCCACTTGCCATGACCTCCCTCCTTCCCTGGATCCTGGCCCCACTCAGGAGCAGAGGGCCAGCTGAGCTCATGACTTTCTCTGTCCCTTGTGCTCCCTCCTCCTGGGAAATGTTCCCTGCAACAAACTAAAATAATCACTATAGAGGACCCTCTCTAAACAACACAGAGAGACCAGTTAAAACATTGTCCCTTGTTTCATCAGAGGATGGTTATCTACAAGAGGTGGAAACATCCCACCCAGGAAATCCATATTGCCATCTCTTAACTTGGCAGGACACCTAGAAGCTGACAAGAAGGGAGGTCATTCACACATGATTCAGGTTTTCATTCAGATGAGTCAGTCTGGGCATCGCATGCCCATTTAGAAGCCCCTGGGACTCAGTGGGATGCAGATCCCTCCTGTGAACTCCACAAAAAAACCACACAGGTGGTGGGATTCCCCTTGCAAAAAAATGAAGTGTGCACAAGAGAGGTTTCTGCATGGGAGCTCCTTGTCTAAGCTCCCATTATAATCACTGGAGATGGAGGGTGGGAGTCAGTTGCTCACACACAAACACCTGGTGACACTGGAAGAGACAGAGGTGGACCAAGGCATGTGCCAGAGTCTTCTTGCTCTGATGGAGCAACTACGACACCCCCATCCTTCTAGAGCCTGAGATGGGGGCCAGGTGGGGAATCCCCTTGGCCATCTGAAATGATACTAGATGCCTCCTAGGGCTCCACTCACTATAAAGCTGAGACATAGGAAGATCTCAATGCTATAAACAGCTAATGCAGTTCAGGGCAGACACTTGATTTAATGACATAGAAATAGGCCTGCAGGGCCATGTCGGATGCCTGTTGTGTCCAGCATGTCCACATGTCTCTAGTAGTCATAGCATGGGACCTACAGGAAGCCATGCCTTTTAGGAGTGCTTGCTGGGCAAGTGCCCCAGGGCATCTTGGGTTTCCTACCTGTGCCCAAACAAATGAATCCCACCACTGCCTTTAGGCACAGTCTGTACTGTCTACATCCAAGCATGCTGCACAAATGGGAGGCTCATCACACCAAGGGCTCCACTCCAGCATCTGCACTCTCAGACTCTTGCTTTCTGCCCTCTGAACCTTTTCTCACTCCCCGGTATGATATGAGCAGGGACTGGGCTAATGATGACCTCAGGGTGGCTGGATCACAGGCTACCCAGGTCCAGGGACTTCTTCAGTGGCACCTTGTCCTTCTTGGAGATCAGCTCACTTCTGTCACAGGCCCCAAGGTGCTGCAGAGTCAGCTCAGGCAGCAAACCCCTCTCCTGCCATTCCTGTGTGGCCCAGCTCTGTTTCTCGCTGGCCAGCGTGTCACCACTTGCATTCAAAGCCTTTGCATACATGAGGTCCCTGCTAAAATGTTTCCCTGTGACAAATCTTCAGTCGGCACCACAGCTGAGATGCTGAAACCAAAATATATGCAAACATATGGAGCCTGTCACGGGACTGCCCCATGGTTGGAATAACTGAGATGTGGTGGGATCACACACATGACTGCAGTCCTTCAGTGGCAGGGTACAAGTTCTCGGGATAGAGCATCAGGGAAGATGAGGAGGGGGATGCCCTATGTGAGAAGGGGTGGCTTGGATGTATGGAGCTCTTCCATGGGATGGATAAAGGGAGGCAGTTCTAAAAGGCAGAGGAGCTCAGGAAAGCTGGCAGGTCATTAAGCACCCTTTAAGCACAAGAATGCTCCCTATGAACAGTTTGTAGAATTAGTAGCCATCTCTGGACCCCAGCTTGGCTAAACAGGGAGCTCACGCGTGAGCTCCAGGGCAATCAGGCAGCATACAGAAAGGGGAAGTAGGGAGAGGCTGCAAAGGAGGCATTTAGAAATATTGTCCAGCAAAGTAAGGATGGTGTTAAGGAAGCCAAAGCTCCCCTGGGACAGAGACACTTGCAGGGGATGTGAAGGACAGGAAGAAGAGCTGCTGCTGCTTCAGTAACAGTAAAAGAATAAACAAGGAAATGTGGGGTCACTGCTGACTGGGGCAGGAATCCTAGGAAAAGCAGATGTAGATGTGTCTGAGGAAGTCAAGTCCTTCCTGGCTTCAGTCTTCACCAACAAAGTCTTCTGAGCTGTTGTGCCTAGTCAGGACTGCTGAGGAGAAAAGCAACCTGCAGTGCCCAAGCCTCTAGAACTCAACCCCTACAAGTCTATGGGATTGGATGGCTGGCATCAGAGCTGGCTGCTGTGACAGCAAGGCTGCTTGCTGTCATCTTTGAAAGGTTGTGTGGATCAGGGGAGGTCCCAATGACCAAAAGTAGGAATATGTTGTGCCCATCTTCAAAAACAGCCGCAAGGACAGCCTGGGGAGCTGTAGGCCATTCAGCCTCACGTTGGTGAGGAGTGTGTCATGGAGCCAGTCCTCTCAGATCACATTTCTGAGCACATGAAGAATGTGCCTGGGAACAGTCAGCATGGATTTACTGAAGGTAAATCATTCCTCAGCAACCTGATTGTCTTCTGTGAAAAAAGACAAGTACTTGTGGAGGAGAGGAGAGTAGTGGATGTCCAGTAGACATCCAGATGGGCAAAAAGGTGTTTTGATGATCGAGCTCAGAGGGCTTTCATCAATGGGTCATGCTTTACCAGGAAGCCAGGTAAAGGTGGGTTATGCAGGGGTCTACATTCCACATCCTGTCCTGTTTGAAAGACTCATCAGCAGGGCAGAACTACCTGTGCATCAGGACGGGCAGAACTACCTGTGCATCAGGACGGGCAGAGACCTGACCGACAGAGGATTGACGCTGAGGAGAAGGCCCTGGACATTATGGGGGATGCTATATGAGTGTGTGGTGCATGCTCACCACAAATGAGGCCAGCTGCATGCAGGGCTGTGTTAGGAAGAGCATGGCCACCCGGGCAAGGGCAGTCCTTATCCCCCTCCTCTCAGCACTGGTGTGGCCACGTCTGGAACGTGTCCCAGTGTGGGGTACCCAGTGCTGGAGGAATGAGGAGCAACTGGAGAGGGTCCAGGGGAGGTCTGCCCAGATGGGGTTGGGGGTCTGAAGCACATAACTTGTATGGGGAGGTTGAGGGACCTGGACTTCCTTAGCCTGCTGAAGTGGAGGCTAAGGCCAATACGGTAGTCACCTGTGACTGCTTGAAGGGTGGTTTCAGAGATGATGGAGCTTTTCTTGGCAGTGGGAAACAGCATGAGAAGGGGAAAGAGCCACAAAGTGCATCTTGAGAGGTTCAGACTGCACTTCAGGTAAAAGGAACGTCACTTGTAGGTAGTGCTGTGGTGCAACTGGACACCCAGAGGAGCTCCGTGATCAGTCCCGGGCTTTGTGTTTCAAGGAGCCACCAACAAGGACGGAGGGATTTCAGTAAAGGTGGGGAGATCGTGCAGTGAGAGCAAGGTGCGGAAGCAGGTTGGGTGTCTACAGGTTGCAGGGAAAGAGGTGCAGGTTTGGGACAGCTTAGGACAGCCTGTGTTGTAGACGACTGAGGGCACTGCCCAGGCTGAAAGCCTCTAAAAGAACGGAGGTCTTTTTCCCTTTCCCTATGGCTGGTGCATCTGCCACCAAGGCCTCTACTTTTGGATGGCCGAATTTGCACAAATCTCAACATAGTTGTGTTGCCATGGTCTTTTAAAGGAGTCCCTAAAACATCTCACTACACATCCTTTTCATTCCCTCCATGGTCAACGAAGTGACTTCATTTTGGGGGACAACAAGGAGGAGTCTGATCTCACCCCAGGCCACTCCCCGTCAGTTCAGACATCTTTGGCTAATCCAGTTCTCCAGACTTCCCTTTCCAGTCTACCAAGGGAAAAAGGTTGTCCAGCCCTTTTCTCCTAGAGGATTTGGGTTGGGAGGGAGCACCAGAGATCTCCAGGACCAAGATCTCCTCTGAGCTGGGCTAACTTGACAGTTAGATCAGGTTGGTAGGTGCTTTCTCCAGGAGAGTTTTCAAAGATTTCTTGTCCCCTGCCCCAGTGCTACTCAACTACCATGGTTGTTTCTTTATTTATCCTTCAACTCCTTTGAAATTTCCCTTACTGCATCTTCTCCTTGTTGTCTCTTGTCCTTTCCTCCCCTTGCCCCAGTCAGACCACCCTACCAACTTTGCCTGAGGACAATCACATCCTCGTCTCCAAGCACAGCCTTGCTGGGATCTCCTGGGACTATGCAGGTCGGCCATGGTGGCCAGCTGCAAGCGGAGCTATGTGCTGCAGATCTCTACATGGTCTCAGACGAGAACGTGTGGAGACATAACATGACCCAGGGCAGAGGCTGTGGGCCAGTGCCAGGGCAGAGCTGGGATCAGCAGGCATGAGAAGAGAAGACCTCCAGCAGCTCCTCTCAAACCTGGGCAGGGAATGATGCACCTGGCAGTGCTCCTGCGAGAGGACAGTGACACAGAATGGGGGATACTGCGAGCTGCAGTGCTGGGCACTGACCATCTGTGCTGGGTCTGGGAGTCCTGGCAGGTGGTGCTGGTGCCTGTAGCCCTTGAGAAACCCCAAATCCTGCTAGCAGCAGCGAGTCTCTTCCATAACCGTCAAGAGCTTCTGCAGTGTCATGGCTCCCATTTGCACCTCATCCCTCCACTGGCCCAGCCCTGATGCCCTGCACGTGGCCCCACGGTCCCACTGTGAAGGCACGGCACAGGACAGGGTGCGTTCTGGGGTGGGGAAATATTCCCCCAGCATGGTCCCCATGACAGCCCTTGATGCCCTGTCCCCCTCGGCCCTCCTGCCTGGCAGCCTCCCAGCAGTCCCCAACCCCTGCCCAGCCCTGTACCTGTTCGCCCCAGCGTTAGCAGAATGCCATGCTCTATGGTCTGCTGAGGTCTGAGCCCACAGAGAGGCCAGGCAGGGCTGGGCATTGCCTCCACACACATACTGAGGCTGGACAGGCAGACGGATCTGGCCACATTCAAAGATCACACCTCACCAGGACCATGGGGAATGGCCGGTGCTGGAAATAGCTGGTACGAGAGGCTGGGTGTGTGAGGTGTTTCCTGGGGCAATTTCTCCTCCCTGTTCATGCAGCAACAAGCTGGGCTGCATCTTTGTTCTGACAGACCCTGTTTGAGTCCCGCCATGGGAGGAGGACAGTCTACAGGTCCAGCAGATCGCCCCACGACTTCTGCATGCTCCCTGCCAGCCCTGCAGAGCACCCAGCAGAGGGCTCATCCTCCCAGGGATCACAGCTGGACATCCAACCCTCCAGCTGGGCATGGAGCCTTGTCTGGCAGGATGACTTTTGGGGTAAGGATCAGCATGCAGGTTGGGCAAGATTGTCTCAAGGAAATGTGCTGAGGACATGGCAAAAGGGAGAGCAGCTTTGGAGAAAGAGGACAGCCTTCAGGCACTGCACCTGGAAGAACCTACTTCATTACATAGATACTGCGAACGAGTCAGCTCTGACCCAGTGTTGGACACAACTTTATATGGGCACCAGGTGAGACAGAACAGTCTCAGTGAAGGTGGAATGAATCCAAGCATTTGTGTAGCAACATGGTGACAAATAATAATAACAACAGTAATAGTAGTAATGATACAAACAAAGTGAACAAACACAGCTCAGTCTTGGTACGGGACACAAGGGGAGTCATTTGTGGAGAGCAATGGCAATGTTACCACTGCTGGAAAATGTCCATGAAATCACTTTCCTCAGGGCATCTTTGAGCTCCTTGTTCCTCATGCTGTAGATGAGAGGGTTCATTGTTGGAGGCACCACAGAGTACAGAACAGTCACCACCATATCCAGAGCTGGGGAGGAGATGGAGGGGGGCTTCAGGTAGGCAAACATGACAGTGCTGACACACAGGGAGACCACAGCCAGGTGTGGGATGCACGTGGAAAAGGCTTTGCGCCGGCCCTGCTCAGAGGGAATCCTCAGCACAACAGTGAAGATCTGCACATAGGACAGCACAATGAGAACAAAGCACAAAAAAACTAAACAAAGACTAAACACAATGAGGCCAATTTCCCTGAGGTAGGAGTCTGAGCAGGAGAGCTTGAGGATCTGTGGGATTTCACAGAAGAACTGGTCCACTGTGTTGCCTTGGCAGAGGGGTATTGAAAAGGTGTTAGCAGTGTGCAGGACAGCATTGACAAAACTACTGGCCCAGGCAGCTGCTGCCATTTTGGCACAAGCTGTGCTGCCCATGAGGGTCCCATAGTGCAGGGGTTTGCAGATGGCAACATAGCGATCATAGGCCATGACTGTGAGAACAGAATATTCTCCTCCTAACAAGAAGACAAATAAAAATACTTGTGCAGCACATCCTGAGAAGGAAATGGCCCTGGTGTCCTTCAGGGAATTGGCCATGGATTTGGGGACAGTGGTGGAGACAATGCCAAGGTCGAGGAGGGAGAGGTTGAGGAGGAAGAAGTACATGGGGGTATGGAGGCGGTGGTCACAGGCTACGGCTGTGATGAGGAGGCCGTTACCCAGGAGGGCAGCCAGGTAGATGCCCAGGAAGAGTGAGAAGTGCAAGAGCTGCAGCTCCCGCGTGTCCGCAAATGCCAGGAGGAGGAACTCGTTGATGGAGCTGCTGTTGGACATTTTGCTATCTCTGGGCATAGGGGTCTGTGCAAAGGAGAAAAGACATTGAGAAGTTAGCAGAGACTTTTCAAGCCAAGAAACCCCCAGATGTTGCAGTTCTCTGTTTGAGCTGGAGGATGATCACACTCTCATGTTGCCCTAGAAAGAAACCAGCCCCTGCTGAGAGCACACGAATCCAGTTTCAAAGTGCACAGCTCCAAATTTCTCACCCTTTCTCTGGACACCTGACGGAGCTCTCCACACGACCCTTCTAGCCAAGGACACACAGGGCTCTTTTCAGATGCCCGCATACAGCTTCCCACCACCATCTCCATACTCTCACTATCTCTTCACCTTCCTCATGGGGCTCTCAGATATCACAGAGCTGCTATGAGGCAGCAGTGCCTTTCCAGAGGGCAGGATACCACAGGGAAACAGTGAACGGACCATCAGGAGTGAAGATGTGTACGCCTTAACGAAGATTCAGCTCATTTCCCAGCCCCACAGACCGCATTTCCTGGAGCTCCACAGGTTAAAATGGGGCTGGGGCAACCTCATTCCCATGCAGACCCCTCTGTTCCACAACTTGCAGCATCGGTGTCTGAACTGCAGCTGAAAACACCCAACCCATGAAAGCCCAAGAGCAAGAACTGGAGCAGCATGGCCAGGAGGGGAAACAAGGACCAACACCATGATCCTGCTGCCAAGGGAGGCAAGGAGAGAGACAGAGAGGCATTCTGGAAAGCCTTCCCCTTACCCAGCTGGGCATGCCACCTCGCAGACGGCAACATTGCAGGAGAGTCGCTCTCAGCCCCTTTGTCAGGCAGCACGAAATGGGTCCATGGCAGGAGAGATGCCCCTCTCCTCTGCCACAGGTCTGGCTGCAGAGGAGGCACCTCATGCCCTGCAGTTCCCTCTCATTCCCTGCCCATCTCTGCTGCCTGGAACTGTCCCTGCTGGCAGCTCTTTCTCTGTCCCAACATCTTCTCCCAGTCAGTGCTCACAGACACCATCCCACACGCTGTGTGCTCACTTCTGCCCTGCAGAAACCTCCCGGATCAGGGCACTGTCTAGGGGCATCTCTGTGCATGCACATCCTAAGGAGCAGGTCACAAAACTCCTATGAGGCCACAACGTGATGGTGATGTTGATGCTGTCTTTAGACTAAGGTGGGGATGAAGCAACTTTCTGAGGTTTCTCACTGACCTATTAATGTCTGAGAGTGAAGGTTTAGGAGTCCCACTTCCTTCACAAAATAGAAAGCCTGTTCATTCATTCTCCCTGCCAAATGTAGGAACCTGAAAGTGCAGACACCTGAAGGAAAGCTCCTTCCCTTTCAAGAAGCCCTTCTCTTGATCTCCTCCTGAAAAAAACCCTTGTGAATATCCTGCGCTTCAGCTAGAGCTGTGAGCAGCCCTGACCCATGCAGCACCCTCTCAGCAGGAGAATGAACCTGCCCTGCCGGGGGTTGCTCCTCTCTCACAGAGTTTCTCCCTGTAGTGATGTGGGGAGCTCCCCAGGCAGGCTGAGGGCTGACCATCGCTGGCAGCACAGTCACTGCCCCAGGCACACAGCACCCTGGGGTGCACAGACACTGCTCTGAATCACAGCCCTCCGCAGACCTGTGTGTGCTCCCTGGCTTCACACCCTGCAGGCACCCCTGGCAGAATGGAGCTACATGCCCCGTCCCTGTGATGTTGTGTCAAGGAATCCCTGCTCTGAAGCATCTCCTCCTCTGCCTATGCACTGGAAGAGCTGGGAGAGCGATCCTTAAAAAGCCTCTTAGTTATAGGATGGGATGGATTTATAAGACCCCTCCAGGAACATCAGTAGCATTATCCTGCAGCCAGAGACTTACTGTGTCAAGGGCTGTGAAGATTTCTCCCACAAGGAGCTCTCCTCTCTCCTCCCACTCCACACTGCCTTGCACTTCTCTCTGCCTTGTCTCTTCTCATGTCAGCAGCAGCAGGCAGTGCCCGGAGCCCTGCTGCTCTTTGCAGAGGAGCTGCTTCTGCACACAGCTGTCTCTGGGCAGCGCTGCCCGCTTGCCATAAACTCCCTCCATTCCTGGAGCCTGTCCCCATGCTGGAACAAAGGCCCAGTTGAGCTCATGAATTTCTCTGTCCCTTGTGCTCCCTCCTCCTGGGAAATGTTCACTCCAATAAACTAAAATAATTACTGATGGTCCCTCTCTAAGCACTGCAGGAAGACTGATTCCAGCATTATAGATTGTTTCATCAGAGGAGGGTTATCTGCAAGAGGTGGAAATGTCCCACTCTGGAAGCCCTGATTCCCATCTCTTAACTAGGCAGGGACATGTAGAAAGAAGCAAGAAGGGAGCTGATTGACACATGGTTCAGGTGCTGACTCAGATGAGTCAATGTGGGCACCTCATTCTGGTTTGGATGGTCCTGGGCTGGAGCGGGATTCAGCAAACTCCTGTGAACTGCACAAACACACAGCAGGTGGGATTCCCCTTGCCCAAGCTGAAGGGAGCATAACATAGATGTCTGCACACGAGCTCCTTCTCTAAGGTCTGGCTATAATCACTGGAGATGGAGGGTGGGAGTCAGTTGCTCACACACAAACACCTGGTGACATTGGAAGAGACAGAGGTTGTCCAAGGCATGTGCCAGTGTCTGCTTGCTCTGATGGAGCAACTGGGAGACCCACGTCCTTCTAGAGCATGATGTGGGGGCCAGGTGGAGAATTCCCTTGGCCATCTCAAATGACACTAGATGCCCACTACTGTTAGAGCACCCCTCACTATGATGCTGAGACACATGGAGATGCCTACAGTGCAAAGTGCTAATGGAATTCAGTGCAGACACTTGATTTAATGACATAGAAACAGGCTGGCAGGGCCATGTCAGATGCCTGGGGTTTCTAGCACAACTGCATGGATGGGACCTATGGGAAAACCATGCCCCTTTGGACTGGTTGCTGGGCAGACAACCCAGGTTATCTCAGGTTTTCCTACCTGTGCCCAGACAACTGCATCCCACCACTGCCTTTAGGCAAAGTCCATCCTGACTGCATTCAGGCGTGCTGCATAAATGAGTGCCAAGGTCTCCACCCTAGTCTCTGCACTCTCAAACCCTTCTTGCTCTTCTCTGCCTGAATCTCTTCTCACCACCAGGTGATATGAACAGGAGCTGGACTAATGATGACCTCAGGGGGGCTGGATCACAGGCTGTCCACTGCCAGGGACTTCTTCAGTGGCACCTTGTCCTGCCTGCAGATCGCTTCACCTCTGTCACAGGCGCCATGGTGCTACAAATCAGCTCAGGCAGCAAACCCCTCTGCTGGCATTCCTGCACAGCCCAGCTCTGTTTCTCGCTGGCCTTGGGCACTGAAGGCTTTGCTCTCTCAGTGGGAACCTCCTTGCACCATTACATTGCCACCTGCTGTCTATGCCAGCATGGCTCTGCTCTGAAGTGGGGCCATTGCACACACAGTGTCTTTGGCTCTTGGTAACAGGCTTCACCACAACCACTCTGCTCTCTGTGCCACAGCTGATGCTCTGCAACCCTAATATATGCAAATGTATGCAGCCTGGGGTAGAGACAGGAGCAGATGGAGATGTACAAGCTTTCACAGGTGTGAAACATCATTGGAATGACTGAGATGTGGTGGGATCACTCACAGGACTGGAGGGCAATGCTTGTGGGGTACAATGTCTTCAGGAGAGACTGTCAGAAAAGATGAGGAGGGAGGATGTCTTTTCTGTGAAGGGGTAGCTCGGATGTGTGGTAAATGTCCTTTACCTAGACTTTAGCAAGGTGTTTGACACTGTCTCTCACAATATTCTTGCATGCACGTTAGAATGTTACAGTCTAGAAGAGCAGACAAGAGGATGGGTAAAAAACTGCTTGGAGGACCAGAGGCTCAGAGGGCAGTGGTGAATGGGTAGTACTCTTCCTGGAGGCCAGGGAGAAGTGGAGCACCACAGGGTCTCTCCAGGAACTTGTCCTGCCCAACAACTGTATTAGTGACATGGAAGAGGCAATATTCATCACGCTTGTTGAGGACCCAGAACTGCAGAGGGGCCCAGCCATATGCTTGAGGGCTGCCATTCAGAGGGACCTAGACAGGCAGGAGGAATGGGCTGTCAGCAACCTCATGGAATTCAACAAGGACAAATGCCAGGGCTTGCACCTGGGATAAACCAACACCCCACAGTGTCACAGGCTGGAGCCTGAGGGCCTGGGGAACAGCTCTGTGGAAAAGGACGTGAGGGTGCTGGGGGACAGGAGTCAGAACATGAGCCAGCAGCATTCCCTGGCAGCAAAGAAGGCCAGAAGCATCGTGGGCTGTATGAGCAGGAGCACAGGCAGGAGGTGGAGGGAAATGGTGATCGCCTTCTAGTCAGTATTCATTAGACACCATCTAGAACACTGCATCCAGGTTTGGATTTCCAGGAAAAGAAAGAGGTTGATGAGTGGGAACGAGTTTGGCTTAGGGCCCTCACAGTAGTCAAGGAACTGGAGCCCTTGCTGTGTGAGGAAATGGGGTTGGTTCAACTTGGAGAAGAGATGGCTTTGGAGGGATCTCATAGCACCCTTCCAATGGCTACAAGGAGGTCATCAAGAAGGTGAGGACAGGCTCTTCACCAGGGTGCATGGTGGGAGGACAAGAGACAATGGGCAAAAGTTGGAAGACGAGACATTCGTGCAGGAGATAAGGAAAAGCTTTTCCACTACAAGAATGGTCAAGCATTGGAAGTGGTTGCCCAGAGAGGCTGTGCAGTGTCCTGCCTTGGAGGTTGCCAAGACCAGATTGGATGAAGCCCAGAGCAACCCTGGTTTGACCCCAGAGCTGACGCTGCTGTGAGGAAGCAGATTGCACTAGAGACCTCCTGAGGTCCCTTCTACCCTGAAGGAGTCCATCATTCTTCCCACTCTCCATCTTTGCTTGTTGATGTCAGCGAAAGCACGCAGGTGCCCTGTGACAGTGGAAGCAGGCCAGCTTTCTTGTCCTCCTCCAGTCAGAATTGTTCAGATGCAGGGCTTCTTGGCAGGAATCCCCAAGACAGCCCTGATCAATCCTTGGCTTCACTTTGAACTGCCTTGTTTTTTTCCCATGTCTTCTAACTCTGTCCCTTTTACCACCCTGATCCTGTCCCATACAGCCCACCCCACCCCTGCTCATCCTGAACTCATTGGCACTGGTGTGGTTTGTTTCGTTCGTTAATTGGTTGGGTTTTTTGTTTGTTTTGCTTTGTTTTTTTTTGATTTGGACAACAAATACCTCATGAAGATTTCCAAGAGAAGTGTCAAGTCCTGTGCCTAGGTGGAAATAAACCCATCCATGAGGAGAGGTTGAAGGACCTGGGCTTCTTTATCCTGCTGAAGTGGAGGCAAAGGGCAGTATAGGAGGAGCCTGTGACTGCTTGAAGGGTGGTTTCAGAGATGATGGAGCTTTTCTTGGCAGTGGGAAACAGCATGCGAAGGGGAAAGAGCCACAGACTGCATCTTGAGAGGTTCAGACTGGACTTCAGGTCAAAAGAATGTCACTCGAAGGGTAGTGCTGAGGTGCAACAGGTCACCCAGAGGGAGTCTGTGATCAGCCCCTGGCTTTGTGTTTCAAGGAAAAGCAAGTGAGGACAGGTAGACATCAGGAGAGGTGGGGAGATCCCAGGGTGAGAGCAAGGTGGGGAAGCAGCTTGGGTGTGTACATTCTGCAGGGAAAGAGGCACAGGCGTGGGAAGGCATAGGACAGCCTGTGGTGGAGATGACCGAGGGCACTGCCAAGGCTGAAAGCACCCAACACAGCTAGGTCTTTGTCCTCTTGGCTATGGCTGGTGGCTCTGACACCGAGGTCCCCCCAAGAAGACACTGTTTCCTTAAAGCACTGTGGCCTTGCTGCCTCCTTGTCCCTTGGGAGCCCAGCAGGTGCCTTATCATGGTCCTGCACTTAGCCTTGTACACCCTACCCACACACTGCCCACAAGAAGAGCCCTGAGCAATGTGGGATGGAAAGCATCACCCTACCCAGGGACTGGCTGTCAGTGCCTGGTCACTCTGCTTGATAACACACATCAAGGTGGACTTGGCATCACAGACACCCTCACATTGCCTTTGCCGACCTGCAATCAGGGCCTCCAACTTTCAGCTCTAATCAGCCCCTGGGGAGCCTTTCTTGATTATGGCCCTCAGTGGGACTCATTATCTTTCCAAGAAACTTGGGATTTGCTTCTTGAGAGGTTGCTTCACCCTCTTCTCTGCATCTGAGGTTCATGGGCTCAGTACCAAATACAGCCAAGGGGTCATTAAAATGCAAAAAAAACCCTAAGGGACCGTGCCTCTTTCCAAAATTTTCTTCAGCACTTCAATTCTTGTTTCACGAATTAGAAAGTTTGCAGGAGTGTATTTACAAGAGAAAGATTTCAATGAGCACCTGAAAAAGAAAGATGTCTGCTTCTTAAGCTTTCTTGATTCTTAAGTTTGCAGAATAAGTCATACCCACATTCCCCAATTCATACTGACCCACAGTGTCTCCTAATGAAGTCAGGGCATGTAGGCAAAGCAGTAATTTTAATAGGAGACATGTGTGGAGAACTTTCCTCCCTGCTCCCCAGCCCTGCCATTTCCCTCATCAGCCACTGGGGACTTCACATCACTCTTGTGAAAATCGAACCTTTTGCCACTCAAGGCTGTAGCTGAATGGTACAGCTCACGTGCACCAGTTCCCACCTGCTTTCCTTCGAGAACTAGCTGCAAGCAGACACAGAAGGGTTTGTCTTAATTGCAAACAAACAAATTATAATTTGGAACAATTTAATAAATGATACAAAAAAAAAAAAAAAAAAAAACTCATCGGCTGTATGTCAAGTCCAAGCTACATCCAGTGAGGTCCACTGCCCACAAGGCATAACCTTCCTTTAAATGTTTTCCACAGATAGATAGGAAAGGATGGACAAGAAAGACAACAAAGGAGGTGGCTGAAGAGACAAGGAGACTGCTGAAAGACGAGGCAAGCTTCAGACTCCCAGCAGCTCAGAGCAGCACCTGGAGAGTTGAGAGGTATCTGAAAGGATAAAGAGCAAGGGGAAAGGGAAAACTGGGAAACTATGGAAAGTGCATATGTCCAGAGAGTCTGATGCAAAGATGCCTTTAGAAATGACCGATTTAATCAGGACATGTGGAAATATGTGAGAGAGCACTGAGATTACATCCACAGATTAATAGACAGTGGAAACACAAGGTCAAGGGCAGATCGATATTTCTTCCACCAAGACTAACACCCTTACTGAAGATTTACACTTTTTCGTCATAGGAAAACATTGACATTAAAATGAGCCAATCATTTGAGCTGAGGAAAGTGTGCTCCTGTTTTTGAAAACAGTTCTTCAGCTTTCCAGGCAGAGCTCAGTTTTCCAACCACAAGCACCCAGTGGCCCTTGGAGAGGCCCCGGTGTCTCTGAGGGACCTGCCTGGGCCTGGCAGCTCTCACAGGGGACCTGCAGGAGACCGGAGCCCCTCGGAGCTGCAGAGGGAGGCTGGGTAGAGGGGAGCAGGGCACCTGCAATGGCAACAGCCATCCATGACACTGTGACTGCATCCCACCCCTGTTCTGAAAATGACTTCCCTTTACAAAAGAAAAAAAAAGAAAAAGAAAAAGAAAAAGAAAAAGAAAAAGAAAAAGAAAAAGAAAAAGAAAAAAAGAAAAAGAAAAAGAAAAAGAAAAAGAAAAAGAAAAAGAAAAAGAAAAAGAAAAAGAATCTTCCCAGAAGACCAGTGTATCAAAAAAAGAACTAAACAAAAAATACAATAAGCAAAAGAAGAAATTAAGAACACAGTGATAATAAGAATAATAAAATAAGAACACAAAGAAGTTTCAGACGCTGAAAAGTGTAACAAAACATTTTTTTTTGCTTTAGATAATTTATCTACTTTATTTCTACTTTTATTTTTATTGACAGTTTCTAAAGATTTCTTTTATAATAGGGTCCACACTAGAAAAATAATATTTTCATGTCTCACGCAAGTCCAGTCCCCCTCAAAACACTCCCTGCCCAGGATCTTCCTTGCTACTCCTCAATCTTTGCACACAGCAATTTGCACAATTTGGTGTCGAGCTCTCACAACTGATAGAGGAAGCAACCTGATCAGCTGCAGGGAAAACGCTCTATTTATCGAAGGCCGAAATTGCACCAATCTCAACATACCTGTGTTACAGTGATGTCTGAAAGGAGTCCCTACACATCTAGCCACAAACCCTTTTCATTCCCTGCATGGTCATGAAGTGCGACTCCAGCTGAGGTGACAACAGGGATGGGAATTATCTCACCCGATGCCAGACCCCTTCAGTGCAGATGTCTCTGGCTAACCCAGTTGTCTGCACTTCCCTTTCTAGTCAATGGAAAGAAAAAAGTTGTCCCACTGAGAGGTCTTGAGATGCTTCTCCTGGTGACCAGAAAATGCTACAGAAAGGCTCCCATAGTTCCTGGGCCACATTTCACGCCGCCTCATGGGAACACAGCTACACAGGGAATCTCAGGCAGCAGTGGCCTCTGTATGTGTCTATAAAGGCCTGAATGTAAAGTTCTCATCATTGGGTGAAATCTATGCAAAAAATAGCTCTATGCAAGAAATGAAAAATACCCTTTGTTTTCAGAACTTCAAACATTCTTTATCATTTCTAATGAATATTTGCTTTCTTTTTGATTAGCAGCACCATATGCATGCACTACAGAAATTACTCTATGTGAGTTTACACGTTTATATAGATGTATATGCTATTCTTCATGAGACGTTTCCTGCCAACACTCTGAACGGAGAAACTTGGTTCTGAGAAACTACTGTATTCCAATTGACATGTCTCCTCTCTCTTCTTCTGCCTCTCTGCCCTCTCCTCCTCTGCCTAGTCTGTCTTTACAGAGGGCTCATGGCCCCTCTGCCCTCCAGGGAAGTCTCCTGTGGGATCCTGCCAAGCAGATCCTGAATGAGCTGAAACACTACCAGAATGTCACCCAGACATGTGTGTCCTCTAATCCTTACTACAAGGTCTCAACTGCCTCATCACCTGCTCCAAGGCAAAGGTCTCTGCACTCCAGCCACCCCTTTGCACGGAGCACAGCTTTCACCCTGCCCTGTGTGCTGTCCCACCGTGTGTGTAATTCCACAGTGACAGGGGAGAGGAAGGTGCCAGTAAAGGGACACGACCAGGATGTTGAATGTTGGACCCAGAAGAGAAGACAACTCAGAAGAGAGGCAGGGGAGAAGAAGATAGAAGTGATAAATCTGCAGAGCTAATGGTGAGGTCACCTCTGGTACAGGAACCTCATGGGCTGGGTTCTGGTAGGAGCCATTCTGAGGACAAGAAGACAATCACACCACCACTCATCCCACCACCAGAGATGCTATATGGGCAGGAGGATGGGGAGAGGCAGGCAAAGGGGACATGGCTGCAGTGCTGATTGTGAGGTCACTTCCACTGCAGCAGCCTGATTGGCCCTCAGCAGATGTGCTGGCCAGCAGGCTTTGGGATGTCACCCAGCACCTCAGAGAGTCCACCCAGCAGAAATGACTGGCCTGGGGAGGGGAGGGGGTTACTCAGGTGACAGGGACCTGTCTGGGTGCTGATTGTGAGGGCACCTCTGCTGCAGCCACCCCACCAGACCGCGGCTGGCAGTCACGCAGGCACGGCTCATGGCCACCCTGATCAGGACTAGCCCTCTGGGGCAAACCTGCCACCAAGCTGTGCACAGCTCCTCGCCTAGGTCTCCTCCGAACCCAGTGTGTTGCCCCTGTGGCCCAGAGACACCATGGACATTATCTGGAGGCTTCCTTTGACAGACCAACATTTCTAAAGTGGCACATGATGGATTATTACCAGCCAGAGGGTTTTTGTATAGTGTGATGCCAAGAAGGAGTCATTCTGCAGGCTCCAATGGACACTTTGATGATGGGTGGGGGAGCTGAACTGTGCAAGGCCTCCTGGGACAGCCCTGCACCACCCTACAAGGAACTGACCCTCACTTCCTTTTATCCACACCTCACTGCCAACAGGGGACCTTTCTCCAAATCAGCCTCGGATCCACATTTGTGATTTCATCTCAGAGGGGCTTCACTTGCAAAAAAGAGTCCACGAGTGAGCTAATGCCCAGGCTGTGCATGAGTTGATCAGGCAAGAGCTTCAGAACCTGCAGGCCTCAACCAGATCAGGGACACAGTGCAAAACGTGCTCAGCTGAGTTGGACACCTGACCTGTCAGGTCAGAAATGACTGCCTTAGAGAAGAGAGGAGCATGTGGAAAGGTGAGGAACACAATTTTGAGGGGGCTTGCAAGTTATCTGCATAAAACACCTTCAGCTTTGCAAGCTGATTCTCAGCTATGACGCATGAAGTATTTCCTGCTGACTTGCAGGCAAGTGCTGGAGCATCACTACTCACTGTAGTCACTGCACATCTGGGAGAAGTGTTTTTAAAGGCCAATTCTTTTCTGAAGAAATACTTTGTCTTTGGGATTTTCCCTTATCTTGCCCATTTCAAAAGCTAATGACTGTGGCACTGCCACTTGAAAGGGCACCTCTCAGTGCTCCACTGTGGCAAGACCATTTCCTTGTTAACTGTGTGAGTGAAAAAAGTCCCAGGTGAAGCAAACTGTCCTCTGAGACCTCCTGCTGGATGTCAGCCCCTGGATGTCTTGTGTCAGAGTCCAGGGCAGTGTGCAGGGTGCAGGGTGCAGCAGGGAGCCCCGAAACAGTGAGGCTTTCAGCAGGAAGAGCTCAAGACCTCCTCTAGAGTTCACTGGATTGGAGGCGGTTTAAACTGCATGGTTAAGTAAGGGCTAATTGGGGGATACTACTGCATTATTAGCAAAGAGTTTCTAGGGTCCTGCCACATGAGAAGAAAAGTGTGTCTGCACCAATTATGGATACGGGTAGTATCCCCCATTAGCCTTTGCTAATAGGAGAGGGAGGCAACTGCTATGCCTCTAGCCTAAAAAATTTGCCTGCTGTGCCTGAAAAATGGTTGTAGTTGAACAGATCCCAGAAGTGTTAACTTCAAGAATCCCCAACAAGGAACCCTTTCAGAATGATGACCTCTTCTACTCCAAATAGTCCAAGCTGCATATTTCTATGTATTTCCCAGTCTATGTGGGATATCTGGCTGGAGATCCTGGCAAGAGCTGAGGAAAAGCAAGGCCTGAACCTCAGCACACACAAGGCAGCAGGCTGCCAGCACCCCTGGCTCACGCCACCAGGGCAGCCTGGGCCCTGCCAGCCAAGGCACCTCCTCACCTCGCAGCGCTCCCCAGCTCCACATCCTGGCAGGGCTCCCCACGCACAGTACTGCTCTCTCCAGACACCTCCTCTTGCCTGCAGCACCAAGACACTGTGGCCACCCCCATCCCCACCACAGGCCACCCCCAACTATGACATGCTGCACCCCCACCTTACGCCTCATAGACGGTTGCCAGCCAACACACACCTCTGCAGCAGGGACACACAGGGCACATGAGCAGACATGGCAGCAACCAGGGCACCCCAAAAGGCTCTAAAACACAGGCCAGATCTCCAGACCTTTAATTCATTTCTAGGCCTCCAAGGCCTTGTAACAGGGTTTTCCTCTCATCAGCCATGCACAGCCCTGCTCAGGCTCACTTCCCACCTCCAGGAAGCAGACCCACACTGCTCTCACAGGGGCTCAGCAGGACAGCTCTGGCCTCTCGCTTTTGCCTCACATGCCCTCAAGGCACTCACCCAACAGGCCTCCCTACTGAGGTCTCCTTTGTGGCTTCAATGGATATGGAGCAGTCTCTTTGGCACCACTCGCCCTCTCTCGCGCCTTGCTCAGCGGGTTCACAAAGGAGCACATGGAGGCACAAAAATCAAGGGGCAGCTCTAAAATCGCTTGGGTAGAAAACGTCAAGAGTCAAGTGCTTCAAGCACACAGTGTCCACAATGCCTTTCCCAAAAGCCGGGAGCCTCGTTGGAGGATGGCTGTGTGGAGGATGGGACACTCCCTTGGCTCCAGCTACTCGCAGCAATGCATCTAGGGCTAAGTGGGGCTCCTCACACCCTCCCAAATCTCTGGCAAAAGCCAGTGCTTTGCCTGTGGCAGCAGTGCCAGCACCTAACAACACCACACCTAGCACAACCATGCCTGCACGTGGGCTGCTGTCTCATTGCCCTGCTGCAGCACAGACAGGTCACACTCCAGCAGGACGGTGGAAGAACTTGCAGAGACGGCAACTGGGAGGAAGAGAGACCTGGGCTGCACACCCTTTGCAGAGCACTCTTGCCTGGGCTTTCCTCCTCAAAGGGACTCCTTCTCTAAGGAGGTTGTGCACAGGAGGGCAGTAGACCCTTTCAGTTCATCTCCCAAGAACACACCTGCTCATCTCCAAACACCACCTCACCACAAGGCCTTCATTCCTCCAAAGAGCTCCCAGCTAGCTAACACCCAGCAGGCAATGAGCAATGCCCACAGCCTCCTCCTCCCTCAGCAAACACTGCTGCAGAGGAAAGCTCTCACTAGGAAAAGTAAATGAGATGAAAGGAGGGAAAAAGCAGGCTTGGTTCGCATCTCAGAACAAGCAGAAACACTCCCTGGCCTTTGGTCAGCACCCTGCCTGCACATCCTGGCAAGAGCTTTGGAAACTCAAGGCCTGAACCTCAGTGCACACAAGGCAGCAGGCTACCAGCATCCCTGGCTCATGCCGCCAGGGCAGCCTGGGCCCTGCCAGCCAAGGCACCTCCTCACCTCGCAGTGCTCCCCAGCTCCCCAGCCTGGCGGCACTTCCCACACACAGTACTGCTCTCTCCAGACACCTCCTCCTGCCTGCAGCACCAAGACACTGCGGCCACCGCCCGTCCCCACCACAGGCCACCCCCCACCACTGTGACATGTCACACCCTCTGCCCCTTGCCTCACAGAGGGTTGGCAGCCAACACGCGCCTGTGTCTCAGGGACACACAGGGCACAGGACCAGAAATGGCAGCAGCCAGGGCACTGCCAAGGGTCCCAAAGAACACACACCAACAGTTCAGGCCTTCCACTTGCTTCTAGTCCTCCAAAGCCTTGCAGGAGGGACTTCCTCTCGACAGCCAGTCACAGCCCAGGTCCTCTTCAGTTCCCACGTCAAGGAATCAGAGGACAGAGATGATGTTCAGACCTTGAAGGAAAATCTCACAACCTCCTTGCCTCTGAGGGCTCCCCAGCTCCCCAGCCTGGCAGCACTCCCCACGCACAGCACTGCTCACTCAAGAAACCTCCTCCCATTCTGAGCACCAAGACCATGCAGCCACAGCCCGACCCCACCACAGGGCACTCCACCACTGGGACATGGTGGTGATGTGTTACTCCTGTTTTATGCCCTGATGAACTGAGACACAGGTAAGGAATAAGAACAACTGGGCTGAAGGGAGATCACTACTTTCCAGAACATGAGGAGAAATATCTCTGCTCTCTACCTGGCTGTGCCATCTTCATGGCACTGATCTACTGAGCCCCCAGATGACACCAGCTGAGGTCACAGTGGGATGTACCGCATCACAGGGAGGTCTCCGTGGTGCCACAGCAGTGCCCTCACTCCTCTGCGAGACCTGGCTGTTGCTGGGCACTGCTCACACGCTGCCCTTCAGAGCTGCTCCATGGCAAGGAATGGGGATGTCAGGCAGCAGGGCCGCACTGGGGCCCCTCGCTGACAGGCAGAGGAGCAGGGACATGCTGGAGAGGAGTTTTGAGTGATGAGGTGGGAAGAGCATCCTTTTTCCCGTGATGGACAGGCAAGCCGAGGTCAAGGGGACAAGCGAGATGGAGGACTGCTGGACCCAGACCATCAGTGTGCATTGCAGTTCCTTGTTCCCAGCACTCCTGCAGCTCTCCACCAAGGGTAAGGGCTTTGGGAGCTCCTTCCTGAGGTGTCATACAGAGACTGCTAATTCCAAAAACAGCTGTGGGTCCTGAGCTGTGGGGGTGGCTGGACAGGGTGGGGGCTGCCACAAGAGCCCTGCCTGAGGGTCCCGCCTGGTTCAGGGGACAATGTGGCAGCCAGAACTCCTGGGTCCTGGGGCTGGGGCTGCCCTGAGGCCCAAGGCTCCTCTGGGGCCAGCTCCATGCCCTCATGGCAGGGGGAAATCCAGGTCCAGGTTTCCCTGGGAGTGGGTCCCCCTTTGGGATCTGGCTCTGGCAGGAAAGGGGTCCTGCATCCTGGGGGCTGGGGTGTCCTGCAGCTCCTGTGGGGCTCTCAAGAGCCTGCTGGAAATGCCCATGTTGGAAATGGATCCTTCACCTTGTAATAACCCCAAGGTGTCTACTTGTTTGGGCGAACCTCTCTTTCTTCCCCCCTGGATCCTTTTGCGCTTCCAGCTTGGCAGAGCATGGTTTGGGCTCAGAGATATTGTCCTCAGATGGCCACAACCTCTGTCCTCCTGCAAACTGAAGTCAGACCTCTGCACTCAAAAGACAGCCTGTTTGGGGGAGCAGCTTGGAAACAGGTGGGGGTGTCATCGCCACCCCACAAGTCCCTGCGGCAGAGCCCAGCCCCAGCGGGGCAGCAGCCAGGCCCCGGGGCCCCGCACTGCCCGGCCACATGGGGCTGCGCTGCCCCCAGGCCCTGCGACGCCCCATGATGCCCTGTGCTGCCACCCACAACATGGCGCCCACCACGGGGGAGGGGAGGGGGCTGCCCGCGGGGTCACACAGGGCCGCAGCATTGCCATGGCATCGCCCCCAGTGCTGCCCTCCTATTGGCCGGCCAGGGGAGGAGGGCAGGGCTGCACTGGTGGCTGTGAGGCCCCAGGGTGAGGCAGGGAGGCTGCTCAGGAGCTGGCTCAGCCTTGGGGCAGGGCAGGGGCAGCTGCAGGCGGCAGCAGCCACGTGGCTGGGGTGTGGGCAGGGAGGTCACGGCTGTGTGCGAGAGCTGTGCCAGGAAATCACCAGGGTCAAATCAGTTCTGTGTCAGCAGCTGACAGGCCAGCAGGAGGCACGTGGCTCAGCTGGTGAGGATGAGGTCACTTCTGCCCAAGGACCTGATAGGCCAGCTGCAGGAGCAAAGCTTGTGTGTTGTTGGTGAGGTCACTTCTGAGTGATGAACTGATTGGAAAGCAGCAGAGCTGTGGCTGGAAAGGTGCTTGTGAGGTCACTTCCAGCTGAGCAGTTGATGGGGCAGCAGCAGGTCCCCGGCTGGGACATGTGCTTTGGAGATCACATCTGCCTGAGCAGCTGATAGCTCAGCATTTGGCTCATGGCTGGGGAAGTTATAGTGAGGTAGCTGCTGTCTCAGAGGCTTGTAGGCCAGTGACAGACATGGCTGTGGTGGTGAGTGCAAGGTCATCTCTTTCTGAGTCCCTGATAGGCCAGCAGCAGGCAGATAGGTGTGGACATTGATTGGGAGGTCTCTTTTGCCAGAGTACCTGATAGGCCGGCAGTAGCAAATGGCTGGGGAAGTTACCTTGAGGAAACTTGTGACTCTGAAGCCCATAGGCCAGCAGCAGGCACATGCTGGGGGTAGGCACTTGTGAGGTTGCTTTATCTGAGCAGCTGATAGGGCAGGAGAAGGCACATGGCTTGGATGATGGTGGTGAGGTCACTTCTGGTTTTACTGAGTGTGCCCAGAGGAGGGATTGAGCCCTGCAGAGCTCTACAGCAATACAGCAATGCAACTCATTAATCAAGCAGAAGTAGATGATAATGTTCCACATCATGTGACAGAAATTGTATTCCACTCCGTCATCATGAGTTTGTAGTGCTACATTTGAAATGAGGATGATGTTCTCTGGTAAACGCAGACATGGAGTTTGACTTTGCACTTCTTACAACCTGCTACGGGTGGCCAGGGAGTCCAGCTAGACTGTTTAGGCTGCTAAATGAATCTTGCGCTGGTGTGAGCAGTGAAGTTAGTAATCTCAGATTTCCAGTGTCCGTGTGCTGTAGAAATTATGCCCCGTCAAAACCCCCGGGGTTGTGAGATTTTCCTTCAGCGTCAGAACAGCATCTCTATGCTTTGATTCCTTGACGTGGGAACTGAAGAGGACCTGGGCTGTGAGTAGCTGTTCAGAGGAAGTCCCTCCTGCAAGGCCTTGGAGGACTAGAAGCAACTGGATAGTCTGGAGAGTTGGTGCTTGAGTGATTTGGGGCCCTTGGGGGTGCCCTGTCCACTGCCACGTCTGGTACTGTACCCTGTGTGTCCCTGATGCACAGCCATGTGCTGGCTGGCAACCTTCTATGAAGTTCAGGATGGGGGTGCAGCGTGTCACAGTGGCGGGGTAGGCTGAGGTGGGGACAGACGATGGCCCCAGCGTCTGTGTGCTGCATGTGGGAGAAGGTGTCCAGAGAGAGCAGTGCTGTGTGTGGGGAGTGCCGCCATGATGTAGAGATTGGAACCACTGCGAGGTGAGGATGTGCCTTGGCTTGCAGGGCCCAGGCTGCCCTGGTGGCGTGAGCCAGGGATGCTGGCAATCTGATGCCTTCTGCCCACTGAGGTTCAGGCCTTAAGTTTCCTCAGCTGTTTGCCAGGATCTCCAGCCAGATATCCCACATATGTTGTGAAATACATAGAAATATGCAGCTTAGAGTCTTTGGAGTATAGGAGGTCATCTTTCAGAAAGGGTTCCTTGTTGGAGATTCTTGAAGTTAACACTTCTGGGATGTGTCCAACCACAATTTTTGTTAGGCATGACAGGCAAGTTTTTTTTTTCTTTCAGAGGCATAGCAGTTGCCTCCTTCTCCTATTAGCAAAGGCTAAGAGGGGATATGACCCATATCCGTAATTGGTGCAGACACTCTTTTCTTCCAAAGACCCTGGAAACTCTTTGCTTATAATGCAGTAGTATCCCCCAATTAGCCCCTACTTGACCTTCTGATTAACCCTGCTCCAATCCAGTGAATTCTAGACAAGGTCTTGAGCTCTTCCTGCTGAAGGCCTCACTGTTCCTGGGCTCCCTTTGCACCCTGCAAACTACGCACTGCTCTGGGCTCTGATACCAAGCATCCAGGGGCTGAGATCCAGCAGGAGGCCTCAGAAAGGAGTTTAGATCACATGGGAATTTTTCCACCCACACAGTTAACAAGGAAGTGGTCTTACCAAGGTGGAGCACTCAGAGGCACCCTTTCAAGTGGCAGTGCCACAGTCATTAGCTTTTGAAATGGCAAAATAAGGGAAACTTCCAAAGAAAAAATATTTCTTCAGAAAGTAGTTGGCCTTTGAAACCACTTCTCCCAGATGTGCATACTACAGTGAGTAGTGATGCTCCAGCACTTGCCTGCAAGTCAGCAGGAAATACTTCACGGGTCATAGCTGAGAATCAGCTTGCAAAGCTGAAGTTGTTTTATGCAGATAACTTGCAAGTCACCTCAGAATGATGTCCCTCACCTTTCCACATGCTCCTCTCTTCTCTAAGGCAGTCATTTCTGACCTGACAGTTCAGGTGTCCAACTCAGCTGAGCACCTTTTGCACTGTGTCCCTGAGCTGCTTGAGGCCTGCAGGTTCTGAAGCTCCTGCCTGATCAGCTCAGGCACAGCCTGGGCATTAGCTCACTTGTGGACTCTTCTTTGCAAGTGAAGCCCCTCTGAGATGCAATCGCAAGTGTGGATCTGAGGCTAATTGGGACAAAGGTCCCCTGTTGGCAGTGAGGTGTGGATAAAAGGAAGTGAGGGTCAGTTCCTTGTAGGGCGGTGCAGGGCTGTCCCAGCAGGCCTTGCACAGTTCAGCTCAGCCACCTATCATCAGAGTTTACATTGGAGCCTGCAGAATGACTCCTTCTTGGCATCACACACTAAAAAAACCCCTCTGGCTGGCAATACTACATCATATGCTCCTTTAGGAAGGTTGATCTGCCAAAGGAGGTCTCCAGATAATGTCCAGATAATGGGCTGGTGGGGTGGCTGCAGCAGATTTGCCCTCACAGTCAGCATCCAAATGGGTCCCTGTCACCTGTGTCACCCCCTCCCCTCCCCAGGCCAGTCATTTCTGCTGGGTGGACTCTCTGAGGCACTGGGTGACATCCCAAAGCCTGCTGGCCAGCACATCTGCTGAGGGCCAATCAGGCTGCTGCAGTGGAAGTGACCTCACAATCAACACTGCAGCCATGTCCCCTTTGCCTGCCTCTCCCCATCCTCCTGCCCATATATCATCTCTGGTGGGATGAGTGGTGGTGTGATTCTGTTCTTGTCCTCAGAATGGCTCCTACCAGAACCCAGCCCATGAGGTTCCTGTACAAGAGGTGACCTCACCATCGACACTGCACATGTGTCACTTCTATCTTGTTGCTCCTCGCCCCTCTTTGATTCATCCTCTCTTCTGGGCCTCACATTCAACATCTCAGCTGTGTTCCCTTTACTGGCACCTCCCTCTCCCCTATCCCCGTGGAATTACACTCATGTGGTGGGACAGCTCACGTGGAGGGTGAAACTGGGCTCCTGGGGAAGGCAGGCTGGGATGGCGAGGAGGTGCAGGAGTGCTCTGTGCAAAGGAGTGGCTGGAATGCACAGGGCTTTGCCTTGGAGCAGGTGATGAGCCAGTTGAGACCCTGTAGTACGGATAAGAGGACACACCAGTCTGGGTGACATTCTGGTAGTGTTTCAGCTCATTCAGGATCTGTTTTGCAAGATCCCACAGGAGACTTCCCCAGAGGGCAGAGGGGCATTGAGGCCTCTGTAAAGACAGACTAGGCAGAGGGAGAGAGGGCAGAGAGGCAGAAGAAGAGAGAGGAGACATGTCAAATGGAATACAGTAGTTTCTCAGAACCAAGTTTCTCCATTCAAAGTGTTGCCACGAGACGTCTCATGAAGAATAACATATACATCGATGTAAACATGTAAACTCACATAGAGTAATTATTGTAGTGCATGCATATGGGGCTGCCAATCAAAGAGAAAGAAAATGTTCATTAGAATTTATAAAGAATGTTGAAAGATCTGAAAACAAAGATTTTTTTCAGTTCTTGCATAGAGCTATTTTTTGCATAGATTTCACCCAATGACAAGAACTTTACATTTGGGCCTTTACAGACACATCTAGAGGCCATTGCTGCCTGAGATGCCTTGTGCAGCTGTGTTGCCATGTGGCACTGGGAAATGTGACCCTGGAACTATAGGAACGTTTCTGGAGCATTGGCTGGTCACCAGGAGAAGCATCTCAAGACCTCTCAGTGGGACAACTTTTTTCTTTCCATTGACTAGAAAGGGAAGTGCAGACACCTGGATTAGCCAGAGACATCTGCACAGAAGGGGTCTGGTGGAGGGTGAGCTAATTCCCATCCCTGTTGTTGGATAAAATGGAGTCACACTTCATGACCATGCAGGGAACGAAAAGGGTTTGTGGCTAGATATGTAGGGACTCCTTTAAGATGTCACTGTAACACAGGTATGTTGAGATTGGTGCAAATTAGGGCATTGATAAATAGAGCGTTTTCACTGAAGCTGATCAGGCTGCTTTCCTCTATCAGTTGTGAGAGCTTGACATCTCATGTTGGGACTTGCTGTGTGCAAAGACTGAGTGGCAGCAAGGAAGATCCTGGGCAGGGAGTGGTTTGAGGGCAGTGGACTTGTGCGAGACACAGAACTATCATTTTTAATAGTGTAGGCCTTATTATAGAAGAAATCTTTAGAAACTGCCAAAAAAAAGGAACAAGAAAGAAATTAGATAATTATCTAAAGTAAAAAAAAAAAGATGTGTTAGACTTTTCAGCATTGCAAACTTCTTTGTGTTCTTATTTTTCTTATTATCATTGTGTTCTTATGTTCTTCTTTTTCTACTTATCTTTTTTGTTTGGTTCTTTTTTGATACACTGGCCTTTTGGGGAGATTCTTTTCTTTCTTTTTTTGAAAGGGAAAGTGATTTTCAGAGCTGGGGTGGGATGCAGTCACAGGGTCATGGATGGCTGTTGCCATTGTAGGTGCCCTGGTCCCCTCTGCACAGCCTCCCTCTGCAGCTCCAAGGGGCTCTGGTCTCCCGCAGGTCCCCTGCGAGAGCTGCCAGGCCCAGGCAGGTCCCTCGGAGACATAGGGGCCTCTCCAAGTGCCCCTGGGTGCTCATGGGTGGACCCCTGAGCTTTGACTGAAAAGGGGAAGAACAACATTTCAAAAATAGGAACACACTTTCATCAGCTCAAATGATTGGCTCATTTTAATGTCAATGTTTTCCTATGAGGAAATAGTGGAAATCTTCAGGAAGAGTATTAATCTGGGGAGAAGAAATCTTGATCTGCCCTTGACCTTGTGTTTCCACTGCTCTGTCTATTAGGCTGTGAATGTAATCTCAGTGATCTCTCACATATTTCCACATGTCCTGATTAAATTAATCATTTCTAAAGGCATCTTTGCATCAGACTCTCTGGACATATGCACTTCCCATAGTTTCCCAGTTTTCCTTTTCCCCTTGCTCTTTATCCTTTCAGATACCTCTCTGGGAGGTCTTCTGAGAGTCTGAAGCTTGCCTCGTCTTTCAGCAGTCTCCTTGTCTCTTTAGCCAGCTCCTTTGTTGTGTTTCTTGTCTATCCTTTCCTATCTATCTGTGGAAAGCATTTCAAGGAAGGTTATGCCTTGTGGGCAGTGGACCTCACTGGAGGCAGCGTGGACTTACCATAAAGTTGAGGAGTGCTCTTTTGTATCTTTTATTAAACTATTCCAAATTATAATTTGTTTGTTTGCAATTAAGACAAACCCTTCTGTGTCTGCTTGCAGCTAGTTCTCGAAGTAAAGCAGGTGGGAATTAGTGCACATGAGCTGTAACATTCAGCTACAGACTTGAGAGGAGAAAGGTTTGTTTTTCACAAGAGTGATGTGAAGTCCCCAGTGGCTGATGAGGGAAATGGCAGGGCTGGGGAGCAGGGAGGAAAGTTCTCCACACATGTCTCCTATTAAAATTACTGCTTTGCCTACATGCCCTGACTTCATTAGGAGACACTGTGGGTCAGTATGAATTGGGGAATGTGGGTATGACTTATTCTGAAAAGTGAAGAATGAAGAAAGCTTAAGAAGCAGACATCTTTCTTGTTCAGGTGCTCATTGACCTCTTCATCTTCTAAATACACCGCTGCAAACTTTCCAATTAGCGAAACAAGAATTGAAGAGCTGAAGAAAATTATGGAAAGAGGCATGGCTCCTTAGGGGTTTTTTTGCATTTTAATGACCCCTCAGGTATATTTGGTTCTAAGCCCATGAAGCTCGGATATTGAGAAGAGGCTGAAGCAAGCTCTCAAGAAGCAAATCACAAGTTTCTTGGAAAGATAATGAGTCCCACTGAGGGCCATTACCAAGAAAGTCTCCCCAGGGGCTGATTAGAGCAGAAAGTTGGAGGCCCTGATTGCAGGTAGGCAAAGGCAATGTGAGGGTGGCTGTGATGCCAAGTCAACCTTGATGTGTGTTATCAAGCAGAGCAACCACGCACTGACAGCCAGCCCCTGGGAAGGGCGATGCTTTGCAGTGTAGGGATCAGGCATTGCTCAGGGCTCTTCCTGGGGCCAGTGTGAGGGTGGGGGTGCACAACGCTAAGTGCAAGACCATGATACAGCACCTGCTGGGCTCCCAAGGGACAAGGAGGCAGCAAGACCACAGTGCTTTAAGGAATGGCATCTTCTTGTGGACCTTGGTGTCAGAGACACCAGCCATAGCCAAGAGGACAAAGACCTAGCTGTGTTGGGAGCTTTCAGCCCTGGCAGTGCCCTCGGCCTTCTCCACCACAGGCTGTCCTATGCTTTCCCACGCCTGTGCCTCTTTCCCTGCACACTGTACACACCCAAGCTGCTTCCCCACCTTGCTCTCACCCCACGATCTCCCCACCTCTCCTGATATCTTCCTGTCCTCCCTTGCTTTTCCTTGAAACACAAAGGCAGGGGCTGATCACTGACTCCCTCTGGGTGACCTGTTGCACCTCAGCTCTACCCTACAAGTGACATTCTTTTGACCTGAAGTCCAGTGTGAACCTCTCAAGATGCATTTGTGGCTCTTTCCCCTTCTCATGCTGTTTCCTTACATTAAGAAAAACTCCATCATCTCTGAAACCACCCTTTGAGCAGTCACAGGTTCCTACTCTACTGCCCTTTGCCTCCACTTCAGCAGGCTAAAGAAAACAAGGCCCCTTAACCTCTCCTCATGGATGGGTTTATTCCCACCTAGGCACAGAACTTGACTCTTCACTTGTAAACCTTCATATCTGTTGTCCAAATCACCCGAATTTCTCAAGTTCCCTAAGGAGTGACACTCCTCTGTGTCAAAACAAAACAAAACACAACAAAACACAACAACAACAACAACAACAACAACAACAACAACAAACAGTGCCACTGAGATAAGGGTGAGCAGGGGTGGGGTGTACTGTATGGGACGGGATCAGAATGGTAAAAGAGACAGATTTACGAGGGGTGGAAGGAAAAAAAAAGGAAATTAAAAGTGAAGTCAAGGATTGGTCAGGGCTGTCTTGGGGATTCCTGCCAAGAAGCCCTGCATCTGAATAATTCTGACTGGAGGAGGACAAGAAAGCTGGCCTGCTTCCCCTGTCACAGGGCACCTGCACTCTTTCCCTGACATCCACAAGCAAAGATTGAGAGTGGGTAGAATCATGGACTCCTTCAGGGTGGAAGGGACCTCAGGAGGTCTCCAGCCCAATCTGCTTGCTCCCAGCAGGGTCAGCTCTGGGGTCAGACCAAGTAGCTCTGGGCTTCATCCAGTCTGGTCTTGGAAACCTTCAAAGGAGGAGACTGTACAGCGCTGTCTAGGCAACAAGTTCCAATGCTTCCTCACAAAGCAAGTGCTCCAGCTCCCTGACTGTTGTGAGGGCCCTCGGCCAAACTCGCTCCCAGGTATCAACCTCTTTCTTGTTCTGGGAACCCAAACCTGGATGCAGGGTTCTACATGGTGTCTAATGAATACTGACTAGAAGGCGATCACCATTTCCCTCCACCTCCTGCCTGTACTCCTGCTCATACAGCCCACGATGCTTCTGGCCTTCTTTGCTGCCAGGGAATGCTGCTGGCTCATGTTTTGCCTCCTGTCCCCCAGCACCCTCACGTCCTTTTCCACAGAGCTGTTCCCCAGGCCCTCAGGCCCCAGCCTGTGACACTGTGGGGTGTTGGTTTATCGCAGGTGCAAGATGTGGCATTTGTCCTTATTGAATTCCATGAGGTTTCTGACAGCCCATTCCTCCTGCCTCTCTAGGTCCCTCTGAATGGCAGCCCTCATCTACAACCCATCCAGTTGTCTGCTCTTCTAGACTGTAACGTTCTAACGTGCATGCAAGAATATTGTGGGAGACTCTCAAAAACCTTGCTGAAGTCTATTTAAAGGACATTTACTCTTCTCCATCCACAAATAAAGTTACTTATTCATAGCAGGCAATCAGGTTGGAGAGCCACAATATACTCTGGGTAAATGCACGCTAACTCTTCCCAGGCACCTTCTTCTCCTTCATGTGCCCAGAAATGTGATCTGAGAGGGTTCGCTGTATGACTCACTCCTCACCAAAGCACGGCTGAACTGCCTGCAACTCCCCAGGTTGCCCTTGTGGCCTTTTTGGAAGATGGATGTAACAATTGCCTTTCTGCAGTCATTGGGACTTCACCCCATCTCCACAACCTTTCAAAGATGATAGCGAGTGGCCTTGCAGGGACAGTACTCAACTCTCACAGTATCCCTGGTTGCAGCCCATCCAACCTCACTGACTTGTATTGTGTGAGTTCTCACAAGTAATCCCTCACTAGCCTTGTCCACTGTTGGCTGTTTTTCTCCTCTGGAGTCCTGACTCAAGGCACAACGGCCCAGGAGACCTTGCTTGTGGAAATGGAAGCTAACAAGGGGTTGAGTTGCTCAGACCTATCTGCATCTGCTGCTAAAAGATTCCCTGTCCCATTTAGCAGTGAGGCCACATTTTCCTTTCTATTCTTTGATTCTTATGGAAGCAGTAGCAGCTCATCTTCATGCCCTTGACATCCCCTGCAAGTGTCAATCCTCTGGGAGCTTTTTCTGCCCTAACACCAAGCCTATGACCCTGGACAATATTTCTAAATGCCTCCTTTGCCTCTCCCTTCTTCCCCCTTCTGTATGCTGCCCTATCACCCTGGAGCTAAGGTACGAGGTCCCTGTTTAGCCAGGTTGGTCCCCTGAGATATCTACTAGTTTTACTGAGTATGGGGATGGCCCATCCTTGTGCTTGGCAGGTGCTGTCCTTAAAGACCTGCTGGCTTTCCTGAGCTCCTGGGCCCTTGACAGCTGCCTCCTGTGGGATCCCCCATCACTCCTTTGAACAGGTCAAAGTCTGCTCCTCTCAAGCCCAGGGTCTGTATTCTGCTACTGTCCTTCCTCACTCTCCTCAGGATCTGGGACTCCACATTTTCATGGTCACTGTAGGCAAGTCTGACACTATCCCATCCCTGATCACTTCCTCCTTATTTGCAATTTCCAGTTCCAGGAAAGCATCACCCTTATCTGGCTTCTGCATCTCCCTCTGCTCGTGCCTATGCCCCAGGCTGCATTCACTTGTTTATATTTGGGCTGCAGACCCTCAGCTGTGGCACAGAGAGCAGACCGGTCATGGTGAAACATGTTACCAAAGGCCAAGGACACTGTGTGCAATGGCCCCACTTCAGAGCAGAGCCATGCTGTCATAGATAGTAGGTGGCAATGTAATGGTGAAAGGAGGTTCCCACTGAGAGAGCAAAGCCTGCAGTGCCCAAGGCCAGCAAGAAACAGAACTGGGCTGTGCAGGGATGCCAGGAGAGAGGCTGGCTGCCTGAGCTGACTTGCAGCACCTTGGGGTCTGTGACAGAGGTGAACCAATCTCCAGGCAGAACATGTGCCACTGGAACATTCCCTGGGCCTGGATGTCCTGTGATCCAACCAACCTGTGGACATCACTAGCACAGTCCCTGTTCACACGATCCTGGGGGTGAGAAGTTGTTCATGGAGAGAAAAGCTGGAAGTGTTTGAGAGTGCAGAGACTAGAGCAGAGACCTCGGTGTGATGTGTCTCCCATCTATGCAACACTGTTGGATGCAGACGGGATGGACTTTGCCTAAAGGCAAAGGAGGGATTCAGTTGTTTGGGCCCTGGAGGCCCTGGAGGGAAACCGGAGTTGTCCTGGGGTGCTTTCCCAGCAACCACTCCAAAAGGATATGGCTTTCCTGTAGGTCCCATGCTGTATTTGCTAGAGACCTGGGGTTGTGCTACCCTGCCTATGGTCTATCTTTATGTCAGTGAACAGTGTCTGCACTGAATTGCATTTGCTATTTGCATTGTGCAGTTCTGCTTGTCTCTCAGCCTCATAATGAGTGGAGCTCTAGCTGCAGTAGGTATCTAGGGTCATTTCAGATGGCCAAGGGAATTCTCCACCTGGCCCCCACCTCAGGCTCTAGAAGGTTGGGGGTGTCATAGTTGCTCCATCAGAACAAGCAGACACTGGCACATGCCTTGGACCACCTCTCTCTCTTCAACTGTCAACAGGTGTTTGTGTGCAACCAGATGACTCTCACGCTCTGTCTCCAGTGATCACAATGGGAGCTTAGACAAGGAGCTCCTATGCAGACACCTCTGTAGTGCTCACTTCAGGTTTGGCAAAGGGAATCTCACCTCCTGTGTGTTTGTGGAGTTCACAGGAGGGATCCGAATCCCACTCCAGCCCAGGGGTTTCTAACCTGCCATAAGGTGCGCAGACTGACTCATCTGAACCAACACCTGAACCATGGGTAAATGGACTCCCTTCTTGTACACTTCAAGGTGTCCTGCCTAGTGAGGGCATAGGAATAGGGGCTTCCAGAATGGGACGTTTCCACCTTTCATAGATAACCATCCTCTGATGAGACAAATTGCAATGCTGGAATCAGTCTTTCTGCAGTGATTAGAGAGGGAGCAAAGGTGATTATTTTAGTTTATTGCAGGGAACATTTCCCAGGAGGAGGGAGCACAAGGGACAGAGAAATTCATGATTTCAGCTGGGCCTCTGCTCCTGAGCAGGCCAGGCTCTGGGGATGGAGGGAGCTCATGGCAAGTGGGCAGCACTGCCCAGAGACACCTGTGTGCAGGAGCAGCTCCTCTGCAAAGAGCAGCAGGGCTCTGGGCACTGCCTGCTGCTGCTGACATGAGAGGAGAGAAGGCAGAGAGAAGTGCAAGGCAGTGTGGAGTGGGAGGACAGAGGAGCGCTCGTTGTGGGAGAAATCTTCACAGCCCCTGACATGGTAAGTCTCTGGCTGCAGGGCAATGCTGCTGAAGGGACTTCCCGGAGGTGTCTTCTGAACCCATCCCATTGCATCACTGATAGGATTTTTAGTTTCTCTCTGCTGGCTTCTCCAGTGCAGAGGAGGGGGAGGTGCTTCAGAGCAGGGATTCTCTACCATACCATCTCAGGGACAGGGCATCCTGCTACCATCTCGCAGGGGTGTGAAGCTGAGGTGTGCACACAGGTCTGCCCAGTACTATAACTCGGAGCAGTGTCCCTGTGCCAAAGGTTGCTGCGTTCCTGTCTAAGTGACTCTGACGTCTGCTAGGGTCAGCACTCAGCCTGCTCGGGGAGCTCCCCATGGGGCTGCTCTGTCAGGGCAGGTTCATTCTCCTGCTGAGAGGGTGCTGTGTGGGTCAGGGCTGCTCATAGCTCTAGCTCATGCACAGGACATTTCCGAGGGGGCTTTTCAAAAGGAAAGTGAAGGCAGGGATTTCCTGAAAGAGAAGCCAATTTCCTGACATGGTGCTTTACATTTCCTACCACCTGGCAAGGGAAAAATGGAAAGGGAGCTGTCAGGCTTGGACAACAGACTGAGACTCATGAACAGTTTCCAGGAGCAGCCAACGTGTCTGCTAGGAACTTCTGAAAGTCCCTTCCCCCACCCCTTAGTCTATAGACAGCATCAGCTTCCCCTTTGCTGGCCTCATCAGGGTTTATGTGACCTGCCCCTTAGCACCTGCAACCATGGGGATGGCCCTGGCCAGTGCCCTGCTACTGGGAGGTTTCTGCAGGGGAGACCTGAGCTCCCTGAGGGAGGTGTCGGCACTGCAGGGCCTGACCATGACTTGCTCAACTCCACCCACCCATAATGTTTCTGGTTGCACTTCCCTCTCATTGCCTGCCCGTCTCCGCTGCCTGGAGCTGTCCCTGCTGGCAGCTGTTTCTCAGTCCCAGTGTCTTTTCCTGGTCGGTGCTCACAGACCCTCTCCCACCCTTTGTGCTCATTCCTGCCCTCCACAAACCTCCCACAGGCAGGGCCCTGTCCAGGGGCATCTCTGTGCTTGCAGGTTCTAAGGAGCAGGTCAGGCAAACCCTCATGAGGCCAAGAAGGTGATGGTGGTGCTGTCTGTAGGCTGAGGTGGGGATGAAGGGACTTGCTGAGGTTTCTCTCAGAACTTCTGGGGGTGTTCAGCTGCAGTTAAGACACCAGCCCTGAGTGTCCTGCATGGTGTTCCCTTCCTGACAGTGAGAAGCCCCAATCCCCTTCCAACCTGTGAGGCTCCTGGCAATGCATTTCATCAGGTTGGGGAATGAGCTGACTCTCCTTTTGGGAGAGTCCATCTTTAGGACCCTTGACTGCTTCTCAGGGCTGTGCTGTCAAGCTGCAAGCTGCCCTCCAGAAAAGCACAGCTTCCCTGGAGCATTTCTGTAAGATCTGAGAGTCCCTGGTCTGGTCATGTGAGTCAGAAACCTTGTCACACTCTTCATCACTCTCTCCATCTCGGGGCTGACAGTGAAGAATATGGAAATCTTCACTCTGACTCTGAACTCCTCCACTCCCAGCTCAGTCTCGTTTCTTTCTTAGAGGAACTTCGGAGTGTGGTTGTCCTTCCTCTGAGTGAGGTGCAAGTGCAGGGCAGTGAGGGGCAAGATTTATGGACAGACCAGGTCCTGTGACCCTGTTCAAAGTGAAAGAGAGTCCTTTTTTGCTCTTGGGATGCACAAGGGCTCATGCTGAGAGCAATTGAAATGCCAAAGATTTCTGCCCCCTCAAAGAATGCTACCACTGGGAGATGGAGGCATCTAAAATACATATATACATATGTGTGTGTGTGTGTGTGTGTGTACACCATCATACATATATATGTGTATATATATAATACATATATATGTGTGTGTGTATATATATATACACACATATATACGTATATATTTATATGTATCCTCAGACTCCTCCAGTGATCATTTTGCAGAGAAAAATGGGTTTCCAAATGTTGAACAGCCCTTCCACATAACTCGGTGGACATAATCTGCTGCAGCATGTGTGCATCAGAGCTAATCACTTCCCATTCTCTCTGCAGTGCCTGCAGGAAGGGTGCACATGGTAAAGTGGCGTGAGGTCAGGGTCTATCTCATTGGGACAGAGACATCTAGAAAGGGTCGGGTCACCCCCTGCCTTCGCTTGACTGTTTCTCTGCCTTGCTGGAGTGGCAGCTGGTGTGACTGATTCAGATACAGACACCTCTGATGAAGAGGCAAGGCTGGGGGAGATGAATCCTTCACAAGGGTCTTCTCCTTCAGACATAGCCGTATTCAGCTCTCATCATGGTAAACAGAGAAACTCCTCGCTGGTACCTGGACCACGTCCCCTGCCCCCAGCTCCCATCCCCAGGTATCCCACCACATAGCAGGGTCAGTTTGACACCTCCATTTACACTCCCCAGCAGAGCAGGACTGACTCCTCTGGAGCCCATGGGCAGAGGCCCCTGCTCCGCATGGCACCCTCAGCCAATGTAAACAGAGCTGCAGAAAGGGAGCTGAGTGAAAGTAAAGGACAGAGGAAAGGTGGGGTTTCTATGAGAAAAAGAGTGGGTTTGGCTCAGAGAAGCCTGCTCTAACTTGCCACTGTCTTTTCCTCCTTGGACAGTCCACAAAGCCCTGAGGAAGCAAATGTCCAACAGCAGCTCCCTCACCGAGTTCCTCCTCCTGGCATTTGCGGACACACGGGAGCTGCAGCTCTTGCACTTCTCGCTCTTCCTGGGCATCTACCTGGCTGCCCTCCTGGGCAACGGCCTCATCATCACAGCTGTAGCCTGCGACCACCGCCTCCACACCCCCATGTACTTTTTCCTCTTCAGCCTCTCCCTCCTTGACCTTGGCAACATCTCCGTCACTGTCCCCAAATCCATGGCCAATTCTCTGTGGGACACCAGGGCCATTTCCTACTTGGGATGTGCTGCCCAGGTCTTTTTCTCCTTTTTTTTATTTGCAGCAGAGTATTATCTCCTCACAGTCATGGCCTATGACCGCTATGTTGCCATCTGCAGACCCCTGCACTATGGGACCCTCATGGGCAACAAAGCTTGTGTCAAAATGGCAGCAGCTGCCTGGGCCAGTGGTTTTCTCAATGCTCTCCTGCACACTGGAAACACACTTTCAATGTCACTCTGCCAAGGCAATGTTGTGGACCAGTTCTTCTGTGAGATTCCCCCGCTCCTCAAGCTCTCCTGCTCAGACTCCTACCTCAGGGAAGCTGGGCTTATTGTGCTTACCGTCTGTCTATCTTTGGGGTGTTTCATTTTCATTGTGCTGTCCTACGTGCAGATCTTCACTGCTGTACTGAGGATCCCCTCTGAGCAGGGACGACACAAAGCCTTTTCCATGTGCCTCCCACACCTGGCCGTGGTCTCCCTGTTTATCAGCACTATCATCTTTGCCTACCTGAAGCCCCCCTCCATCTCCTCGCCAGCTCTCGATCTGGTGCTGGCCATGCTGTACGCAGTGGTGCCTCCAGCAGTGAACCCTCTCATCTACAGCATGAGGAACAAGGAACTCAAGGAGGCACTGAAGAAATTGGTTCGGCTGGTACTGTTTCAGCAGCAATAAGCTGCCCATTTCTCCTCACAAGTGATTTCCAAGCGATCTCAGGCAACGTTTGTGGTCCGGACATTCTATCTGGGATAAGTGTGTTTGTACACAAACGTCTGAATTCATCTCCAGAGGCACAAACCCCATCTGTCTGACCCAGAGGCTTTGTGTAAATCTGCTGACCACTCTGTCAGAGCTGGCCTCCCTTGCAGCATCTCTGTAATAAAAGGAGATCTCCTCAGCACAGTGCCTGAAGTTTGGGCTCTTCTTCCCAAGCTGGAGCCAAGAATGTGCTCAGGGAATTGCACTCGAAAAGGCCCTGTGGCCGTGCCTGGGTTTTCCATGGTGTAAGGGGGATGTGCTTATAGGGTGATGTGTTAGGGTGCCCAGTATGTGTGCAGTGCCCCTGGGGAGGGTGAGTGGTCAAGAGGTATCTGCCGGGCACTGTCCCACGTATCACTAGGTTGCTCACAGATGCCTATCCTTCTGGAAGGGAGTATGGAGCCACCTGGAGAGCAGAGGGGATCTCCAGGGCAGTGTGTGCCTGGGATGGGCAGTGAGCACAGACTGAAAACCAAGTGGAGTCACCCAAAGTAAAGGGCCAAACTGAGGAACGTACCAAATCTCAGGAGAGGGAATGGGCTGGGTCTAATGACACCTCTGAACACATCCTGAGCTATGTGAAATGCCCTGTGATTGCTCCAAGCATCTTCCACATACACAGGCCCTGGGGAGGGGGGTGTCAGGTGCAATGATGCTGGGCCAGCTGGCTCTGCCCTGACCAGCATGGCCAGTGTGGAGTCACCCCATGGCCCCACAGTACACTCACCCTGCAGAGCAGCACCGCCAGCCCGGATCCCTGCGAGGAGCACAGGAGAGGGCTGCAGGAATGGCCAGGCAGGCCAGCAAGGACACACTGACCTGGGGAAAGGCTCTCTGGGGAGCAGGGATGTCTCCAGAGAAGAGCAAAGGAGCAATTGTGTGCTTGTGGGGAAGAATAAATGAAAACCTGTTTCTGAGCGTGTCAGCTCAGGGAAGGCTGCCCTGTCACTGGAGCTGCCTGAGGAGCCCCAGGGCCAGGACTCTTGTGCTGTCCTGGGGAGAGGAGCTGGCCAGAGGGGCTGCAGGCAGCCAGGGTTAAGGATGTCCTGGTCATGAGAGCAGTGGAGACATGGAGTGAGTGGCCTCCATTTCCTTGTGCCATTGCTGGCCTCCAGCCCTGGGGCTGATGGGCTCACACCTCTCTCTGCCCCCCAGGACCTGCTGTGCCCTTCAGAGGGGCTGGGGCTATGGGGTGAGTGCCCAGAGATCTGTAGCCCCCTGCAGCAGGCACTGCTGGGGGCCACCACCAGCTTGGGCTGCACTGCTGGGTGGAGATGGCAGGGGAGGTGGGGAGAGCTGAGGAGGGTCTGGTCTGGTCTGGGAAGGGCCCAGGAGGTGAAAATGCCAGCAGGCAGCTACTCTGTGTGAACGGCAGTGTGGGAGCACAAAGCCATGTGCTTGCAGGGCAATTGCAGATCTCCTGGGAAAGGCACCAGGACATGGAGGGTGCAGGAGAGAAGAGCCCAGTTGTTCCCTGTGTTGCATGGACACACTGGGGAAGCCGCCCCAGGGCCATCATTCCAGAGCAGCCCCTCACATCACCCCTTTCCCATGCTGGCTGCTCACCCCAGCTGTGGGGTTGTCCATGGCCACCTGCATCCTCCTGCAGGTCTCTCTATCCTGACAGAGGCGAAAAGACCAGCCTTGCATGGCCTCTTTTCTGCACCAGAGCCCGGCAGATCCTGGAGCATGGCTGTTTGCTGACCCCCATGTAGGGCACAGCCCTGGCTGGGTAAGGATATTTTTGCATTTGCTAAAGACCTTAGGCACATTAGAGTGCCATCACCCTCATGCCATGACTTTTTGTTTGTGACATACTCATTTGGCATCATGTTGTAATGTACAGGAGTTGTAGGGTGTGAGCAGGGCCCATTCTGGACAAGCAGTCGCTCATAAAGAAACCTTGAACTGGAAACCTTTCAGGCCCAAGCGGCAACCTCACACCACTAGGAGGGGCTGGCTCTGAGGAGGCCATGTTAGGTGCTAACCCACATGCAGAAAAGGACTTCCTGCCTGCAAGAATTGCAGTGCCTATCACCAGAGATGACAGAATCACAGAACCATTCGGGCTAGATGGGACCTTGGGACGACTCTAGACCAACCGCCTGCTCACTTAGGGATCCACACTGAATTCACATCAAGTTCCTCAGGGCTTTGTCCAGCTGCATCCTGAAAGCCTCCAAGAAGAGTCCACAATCCCTCTGGACACCACTTCAAATGCTTCAGGATCCTCATTGATTTTTCTCCCTTATATACAGTTTTAACAGCACTTGTGTCAGCTTTGAAATCTTTCATTCTCCTGCCATGAATTCCTTTAAAAACCTTGTTCATTATCAGTGGCAACTTTCACTTAGGAAGCTGCTATGAGTTCCCCCAGAAACCTTCCCTTCTCTGTGCTGAATAAACCCATTCCCTCAGCCTGTCCTCACAGGGGAAGTGCTCCAGCCCCCAACCACCTTGGGGGCCTGCCACTGAGCTCACTCCATGAGATCAACAGTGTTCTTCTACAGGCAGCCCCAACTGGACACAGTCTCTGGATGGGCTCTAACGAGTGGTGAGTAGAGGGAGATAATCACTTCCCTCCATCTCCTGGCTGTGCTCCTGTTCATGCAGCCCAAGTTGCTGTTGCCTGCTTTGCTGCCAGGGCACACTGCTGGCTGATGTTCAGCTCCCTGCCCACAAAGACTCCCCAGCCCATATTATTGCAGGGTGTTGGTCTACCCCAGGTGCAGGACCTGCATTTGTCCTTGTTGAATTTCACAAAGTTCCTGACAGATTGTTCCTCCTGCCTGCTGAGGTCCCTCTGAATGGCAGCCCTTAAACATATGACTCTTCCTCCTGATGAGGTGTCATCTACAAACGTGATGAGAGCTGCATCCTCCAGGTCACTGGTGAACCTGTCAGACAAGACAGGTCCAAGTATAGACCACTGCATACTCCACCTTCCTGGTAAAGCATGACCCGTTCAAAAAACCCTCTGTGCTCCATCATCCAAACAGCTTTTTACCCACCTGGTTGTCTACCCATCTTATCATGATGCCTTATTGTATTCAAGAATATTCATGGAGACAGTGTCCAATACCTTGCTAAAATCATGGTAAATGACATCTAGTACTTTCTGCTCCTCCACAAGCACAATTCTTTTATCACAGAAGGCAATCAGGCTGTGCAGGAATGATTTCCTGACACACTCCTCACCAAAGTGAGGCTGAAGGGCCTGCAGCTCCCTGGGTTGTCCTTGTGGCCTTTCTTGAAGATGGGCACAACACATTCCTTTTTCTGGTCATTGGGACCTCCCCTGATCTACACAACCTTTCAAAAGGTGATAGAGACTGGCCTTGTTACGATGTTGGCCAGCCCTCTCAGTGTCCTCATGTGCAGCCCATCCCATCCCAGAGACTTGCATCGGCTGAGTACTTACAAGCAGTCCCTCAACCCTCATCCCCTGCTGGCTGTTTTTCTCCTCTGGAGTCCTGACTTGAGGCACAACAGCTCAGGAGACCTTGCTGGTGAAGACTGAATTCAAGAAGGCACTGAGCTCCTCAGACCTATCTGCACCTGCTATTACTAGAGCCCCTGCCCCATTCAGCAGTGAGACCTGGTGTTCTTTGATTATTCTTTCTGTGTTAGCAGAGTAGTAGCAGCTCTTCTTCATGCCCTTGACATCCCCTGCAAGTGTCTACCCTCGGGGAGCTTTGGTTTCACCATGCCTACTTTGGTGGACAAGAGTATCCTGTTTAACCAAGCCGATCTCCCAAGATGTCTCCCAGTTCTAATGGGTATCTCTATGGACCATTCTTGTGCTTGGTGGCTGCTGTCCTTAAAGACCTGCTGGCTTTCCCAAGCTTCATTGCCCCTCAGAGCTGCCTCCAATGGAATCCCCCACCAGTCCCCTGGAGAGGCCCAAGACTGCTCCTTTGAAGGCTGGAGTCTGTACACTGCTATTGTCCTTCCTCACTGCCCTCACGATCTGGGACTCCACTATTCCATAGTCACTGCAGCCAGGGTTTCTACAGATTATCACAGCCCTGATCAATTCTTCCTTGTGTGTGAGTACCAGGTCCACGTGAGTGCCACCCTTACTGGCCCATCAGGGAGCTGTGCTTGGAAGCTGTCCCCGACACCCTCCAGAAATCTCCTGGACTGCTTGCACCCTGCAGTTTGCCCTTCCAATGAATGTCAGCGAGATTAAAGTCCCCCCAGAAGAACAGGCCCTGTGAACACTGACTTCCTCAGGTTGCTTAAAGGAGACTGCATCCACCTCCTCACCCTCATCGGCTGGTCTGTAACTCCCATCACAACGTCACCTTTACTCTGATGCTCACCCACAAGCTCTCACCCAAACCCTTGTCCATCCCATGCAAGAGCTCCATCCATCTGAGCTGTCCCTTCACACCAAGGGCATCCCCCCTGCTCATCTTCCCTAACGGTCCTGCCTGCAGAGCTTATACCCTGCCATCACAGCCCTCCAGTCATGCTAGCGGTCCCACCGCATCTCAGTCATTCCAAACATGTTTCAGTTCTGTGACAGCTTGTGTATCATCTCCATCTGCTCCTCTCTGTGCACCAGACTGCATTCACTTGTGTATATTGGGGTTGCAGAGCCTCAACTGCGGCACAGAGAGCAGACTGGTTGTGGTGAAACATGTTACCATGAGCCAAAGACACTGTGTGTGCAATGGCCCCACTTCAGAGCAGAGACAGGCTGGCCTAGATAGCAGGTGGCAATGTAATGGTGAAAGGAGGTTCTCACTAAGAGAGCAAAGCCTGCAGTGCCCAAGGCCAGGGAGAAACAGAGCTGGGCTGTGCAGGAATGGCAGGAAAGGGTTTGGCTGCCTGAGCTGATTTGTAGCACCTTGGGGCCTGTGACAGAGGTGAAGTGATCTCCAGGCAGGACAAGGTGCCACTGAAGAAGTCCCTGGGCATGGGCAGCCTGTGATCCAGGCACCCTGAGGTCATCATTAGCCCAGTCCCTGTTCATATCATCTGGGGGTGAGAAGAGGTTCAGGGGGAGGAAAACTAACACGTTTTAAGGGTGCAGAGACTAGAGCAGAGACCTTGGTGGGATGTGCCTCTCCCATTTATGAAGCACGCTTGGCTGTAGATCAGAGGGACTTTGCGCAGCTAACAGAGGCAGCGAACAGACGCAGCAGTTTGCGCAGCAGTTCGCGCAGAAGGGCGCGCGAAGGGACGTGCGAAGGGACCTTCATTTCTGTTCCCTGTGGTGTACACTTCCTCAAGTATGGTCATGACACGCCGCACAGCGCGTTCCCCAGCGGCTGCTGGAGTTGCTGTGTCAGAGGCTTGGACCCAGACTGGCCCTCTGACAGTAGATGCAGCTCTACAGGTCTCAGGCTGCAGGGAGTGCTTGGGGCCTCTCCGGGAGGCCTGGGCTGGCAGTCAGCTCTCCTGCAGGAGGTGTGCTGCTGTTGACGAGTTGTGTCGTCAGGTAAGGGAGTTACGGGAGGAGGTCAGTAGGCTGCGCAGCATCCGAGAAGCAGAGCAAGAGATAGACAGGGTATTCTCGGAGACTGTACAGCTCCAGGAGTCCCAACCCCCTGCAGCAGTGGAGTTGCCAGAGGGCTCTGTGCCGTGTGAAACGGTACATCATAACATCACAGAAGAAGGCTGGAAACTGGTCACTGCTCGTGGGAGGAGAAAGGCTCCTACTCCTCCTGAAGACCTGAAGCTGAAGAACAGGTTTAGTGCCCTCCAGGATGAGGAGGAGATGGGCATGGCTGCCAGGGAAGTAACCGGGACAACAGACCCTGTGCCCTGCCGGAACACCCGGAAAAAGCGGCGGGTGATTGTTGTGGGGGACTCCCTGCTACAGGGGACGGAGGCATCTATCTGCCGACCTGACCTCTTGTCTAGAGAGGTTTGTGGCCTGCCGGGGGCTCGTGTGAGAGATGTCATGCAAAGACTGCCAAGGCTTGTCCACGCTTCGGACTATTACCCACTGCTGCTCTTCCATGTGGGCGCCAATGACACCAAGGGCAAACTGGAGACCATCAAGCAGGATTTCAGAGCTCTGGGGATGGTGGTCAAGGGTCTGGGAGCCCAGGTCATCTTCTCCTCAATCCTGCCAGTGAGGGGGATGGATGAGAGGAGGAGGAGACGGACTTTCCAGGTTAACGACTGGCTGCGCCGCTGGTGTTGGCAACAGGGTTTTGGTTTCTACGACCATGGGACCCTGTTTGAAGATCAACAACTGATGGCGAGAGATGGGATCCACCTCACGAGGCGGGGCACACAGGTCTTTGCCAACAGGTTGGCCAACCTGGTAAGGAGGGCTTTAAACTAGGAAAGATGGGGGAAGGGGAGAGTTATAGTGACAGGGTAGTTGGCAAAAGACTGCTCAAGTCAGGATGCCTCCAACAGGTGAATGCAGCCAGGGAAGTGCGCATGGGATGTGGCTATGGAGGACCCTCTTTTATCCCTCCTGGGAAACCTGCATGCTCGATCACCTCCCTGAAATGCCTGTACACCAATGCACGCAGCTTGGGGAACAAACAGGAAGAACTAGAGATATGTGTGCGGTCGCAGGGCCATGATCTCATTGCCATTACAGAGACATGGTGGGATAGCTCGCATGACTGGAGTGCTGTCATGGATGGCTACGTGCTTTTTAGGAAAGACAGGCCAGGAAAGCGAGGTGGTGGAGTTGCTCTTTATGTGAGAGAGCAACTGGAATGTATTGAGCTGTGCCTAGGGGTGGATGAAGAGCGAGTCGAGAGCTTATGGGTAAGGATCAAAGGGCAGGCTAATAGAGGTGACACTGTTGTGGGTGTTTACTACAGGCCACCTGATCAGGATGAGGAAGTCGATGAGGCCTTCTACAGACAGCTGGAAGTAGCCTCACGATCCCAGGCCCTGGTTCTCATGGGGGACTTCAACCACCCTGATATCTGCTGGAAAGACAACACAGCTAGGCACAAACAGTCCTGGAGATTCCTGCAGAGCATTGGTGACAACTTCTTGACCCAGGTGGTGGAGGAGCCAACAAGGAGAGGTGTGCTGCTGGACCTCGTACTAACAAACAAAGAAGGACTGGTGGAAGATGTGAAGGTTGGGGGCTGCCTTGGCTGCAGTGACCATGAGATGGTGGAGTTCAGGATCCTGCGAGGAGGCAGCAGGGCACCAAGTAGGATCGCAACCCTGGACTTCAGGAGAGCAAACTTTGGCCTCTTCAGGGACCTACTTGGAGGAATCCCATGGGTGAGGGCCCTGGAAGGAAGGAGTGTTCAAGAGAGTTGGTTAATATTCAAACATCACTTCCTCCAGGCTCAAGAGCGGTGCATCCCTATGAGTAGGAAGTCAAGCAAAGGAGGTAGGAGACCTGCATGGATGAGCAAGCAGCTCCTGGCAAAACTCAACCAGAAGAAGGAAGTCTACAGAAAGTGGAAAGGGGGACAGGCCACTTGGGAGGAATATAGGAATGTTGTCAGAGTATGCAGGGATGCGACGAGGAAGGCTAAGGCCCGTTTGGAATTAAATCTGGCTAGAGATGTCAAGGACAACAAGAAGGGCTTCTTCAAATACATCAGCAGCAAGAGGAAGACTAGGGAAAATGTGGGCCCTTTGCTGAATGGGGTGGGTGCCCTGGTGACGAAGGATGCAGAGAAGGCAGAGTTACTGAATGCCTTCTTTGCTTCAGTCTTTACTGCTCAGGCCAGCCCTCAGGAACCCCAGACCCTGGAGGCAAGAGAGAAAGTCTGGAGAGAGGAAGACTTTCCCTTGGTGGAGGAGGAGTGGGTTAGAGATCATTTAAGCAAACTTGACACCCACAAATCCATGGGCCCTTATGGGATGCACCCACGAGTGCTGAGGGAGCTGGCGGACATTATTGCTAAGCCACTCTCCATCATCTTTGAAAGGTCATGGAGAACAGGAGAGGTGCCCGAGGACTGGAAGAAAGCCAATGTCACCCCAGTCTTTAAAAAGGGCAAGAAGGAGGACCCAGGGAACTACAGGCCAGTCAGCCTCACCTCCATCCCTGGAAAGGTGATGGAGCAGCTCATCCTGGAAGCCATCTCCACGCATGTGGAGGAAAAGAAGGTGATCAGGAGTAGTCAGCATGGCTTCACCAAGGGGAAATCATGCCTAACCAATCTGATAGCCTTCTATGATGGAATGACTGGCTGGGTAGATGAGGGGAGAGCAGTGGATGTTGTCTACCTAGACTTCAGCAAGGCTTTTGACACTGTCTCCCATAGCATCCTCATAGACAAGCTCAGGAAGTGTGGGTTAGATGAGTGGACAGTGAGGTGGATTGAGAACTGGCTGAATGGCAGAGCTCAGAGAGTTGTGCTCAGTGGCACAGAGTCTAGTTGGAGGCCTGTAGCTAGCGGTGTCCCCCAGGGGTCAGTCCTGGGTCCAGTCTTGTTCAACTTCTTCATCAATGACCTGGATGAAGGCACAGAGTGCACCCTCAGCAAGTTTGCTGACGATACAAAACTGGGAGGAGTGGCTGATACGCCAGAGGGCTGTGCTGCCATTCAAAGAGACTTGGACAGGCTGGAGAGGTGGGCAGAGAGGAACCTCATGAAATTCAACAAAGGGAAGTGCAGGGTCCTGCACCTGGGGAGGAATAACCCCAGTCACCAGTACAGGTTGGGGGTTGACCTGCTGGAAAGCAGCTCTGCTGAGAAGGACCTGGGAGTGCTGGTGGACACCAAGTTAAGTATGAGGCAGCAATGTGCCCTTGTGGCCAAGAAGGCCAATGGTATCCTGGGCTGCATCAGAAAGAGTGTTGCCAGCAGGTGGAGGGAGGTGATTCTCCCCCTCTACTCAGCCCTGGTGAGGCCCCATCTGGAGTACTGCGTCCAGTTCTGGGCTCCCCAGTACAAGAGGGATGTGGCACTACTGGAGCAAGTCCAGCGAAGGGCCACAAAGATGATTAGGGGACTGGAGCATCTCTCTTATGAGGAAAGGCTGAGAGAGCTTGGCCTGTTTAGCTTGGAGAAGAGAAGGCTGAGAGGAGATCTTATCAACGTGTACAAGTATCTGAAGGGAGGGTGTCGAGAGGATGGGGCCAGACTCTTTTCAGTGGTGCCGAGCGACAGGACGCGAGGCAATGGGCACAAACTGAAACACAGACACTTCCATCTGAACATGAGGAAAAACTTTTTCACTGTGAGGGTGACAGAGCACTGGAACAGGTTGCCCCGAGAGGTGGTGGAGTCTCCTTCTCTGGAGATATTCAAAATGCGCCTGGATGCAATCCTGTGCAATATGCTCTAGGTGACCCTGCTTGAGCAGGGGGGTTGGACTAGATGATCTCCAGAGGTCCCTTCCAACCTCAGTGATTCTGTGATTCTGTGATTCTGCCTAAAGGAAATGGCAGGATCCAGTTGTTTCGGCACTGGTAGGAAACCTGATTTGCCCTGGGGCACTTGACCAGCAACCACTTCAAAAGGGCCATGGTTTTCGCAGAGGTCCCATGGTGTATCTGCTAGAGACACATGGTTTTGCTGGACCCCCGAGACTTCCGCCATGGCCATGCAGGCCTATTTCTATGTCACTGAATCAAGTGCCTGCACTGGATGACATCAACTGTTTGCAATGTCGGGATCTGCATGTGTCTCAGCTTCCTAGTGAGTGGAGCTCTGGTAGCAGTGGGCATCTAGTATCATTGCAGGTGGCCAAGGCAGTTCCCCGCCTCGCCCCTACCTCATGCTCTAGAAGGATGTGGGTGTCACACTTGCTCCATCAGAGCAAGCAGACACTGGCGCATATCCTCCAGCACCACTGTCTCTTCCAATGTCACCAGGTGTTTGCGTGTGAGTAAGCGACTGCCACCCTCCATCTCCATTGATTATACTGAGAGCATAAACCAAGATCTCGCATGCAGACATCCATGCTGTGCTCACTTCTGCCTGGGCAAGGGGATTCCCACCCCCTTTGTGTTTTTTATGGAGCTCATGAGAAGGATCTGAATCCCTCTGCATCCCAGGGACTTCTAAAGCACCCTGAGAAGCCCAAACCGAGTCATCTGAATCAACACCTGAACCATGTGTCAATGAGCTCCCTTCTTGTCCCCACCTAGGTGTCCTGCCTACTTAAGAGATGGGAACAGGGGCTTCCAGAGTGGGACGTTTCCAGCTGTCATAGATAGCCATCCTCTGATGAAATAAATTGCAGTGTTGGAATCAGTCTCTTTCCACTCTTTAGCAAAGGACAATAGCTGATTATTTTGGTCTACCTCAGTGAACATTTCCCAGGAAGATGGAGCAGAAGACCGGCATGGTCATGCATAGACCAAGATCTCGCATACAGACATCCATGTTGTGCTCATTTCTGCCTGGTCAAGGGAATCTGACCTCCTGTGTGTTTTTTGTGGAGCTCACAGGAAGGATCTGGTTCCCACTCCATTCCAGGGTCTTCTAAACCAGCCTGAGAAGCCTAAACTCACTCATCTGAATCCATACCTGAACAATGGGAAAAGGAGCTCTATTCTTGTCCCCATCTAGGTGCCCTGCCTAGCTAAGGGGTGGAGCTAGGGGCTTCCTGAGTGGGACATTTCCACCCTTCATAGATAAAAATCCTCTGATGAGACAAATTGCAATGCTGGAATCAGTCTTCTTTCAGTGCTTAGACAGGGACCATCAGTGATTATTTTAGTCTACTTCAGTGAACATTTCCCAGGCGGAGGGAGCAGAAGGGACAGAAAAATTCATGCCTTTAGCTGGGCCTCTGCTCCCGAGTGGGGCCAGGCTGCAGGGTTGGAGGGAGCTCATGGCAACCAGGCAGCACTGCTGAGACACAGTGCTGTCAGGAGCAGCTCCTCTGCAAAGAGCAGCAGCGCTCTGGGCACTACAGGAGCTACAGACCACCTAATGAGGGTAGGGAGGTGGATGCAGTGTCCTTTAAGCAACCTGAGCAAGTCTGTGGATCATAGGCCCTGGTTCTTGTTGGGGGGACGTTAATCCCCCTGACATGAACTGGAAGGGCAAACAGCAGAGTGCAAGCAGGCCAGGAGGTTTCTGGAGGGCATCCAGGACAACTTCTTCACACAGCTGCCAGATGGGCCGATAAGAGTGATGCTTTCTTGTAGCTCGAAATTTCAAACAAGGACGAACTGATCAGGGATGGGATAGTGTCAGCCTTGCCTACAGTGACCATGAGAAAGTAAAGTCCCAGATCCTGAGGAGAGTGAGGAAGGATAGTAGCAGAATACAGAGCCTGGACTTGAGAAGAGCAGATTTTGGCCTCTTCAGGGGACTGGTGAGGGATCCCATGGGAGGCAGCTCTGAAGGGTCCAGGAGCTCCAGAAAGGCAGCAGGTCTTAAGGACATCACCTACCAAGCACAAAAATGGTCCATCCCAATACTCAGTAAAACTTGCAGACATCTCAGGAGATCGGCTTGGCTACACTGGGAGCTCAGGAATGCGCAAGAAGGCAGCATGGAGGAAGCAGGAGGAGGGAGAGGCTGCAATAGAGAAATTCAGAAACATTGTCCAGCAAAGCGGGGATGGTGTTCGGGAAGCCAAGGCTCCCCTAGGACTGTCACATGCAGGGAACATCAAGAGCTTGAAGAAAAGCTGCTACTGCTTCAGTTAGAGTGAAAGAATAAAACGGAAAATGTGGGCTCACTGCTGGATCGGACAGGGAATCTAGTAACAGCAGGTCTGAGGAGCTCAATGCCTTCTTGGCTTCAGTCTTTGCCAAAAGGGTCTCCCAGACTGTTGTGCCTAGAGTCAGGCCTCCAGAGGAAGAAAAAAAACAACCACAGGTGGGTGATGACTAAGTGAGGGATGACTTGCATGGACTCAACTCATACAAGTCTATGGGTCTGGATGGGCTGCATCAGAAGACACTGAGGGGGCTGGCCACTATCGCGCTATAACAAGGCCATTCTCTATCATCTTTGAAAGGCTGTGGAGATCAGGGGAGGTCCCAATGACCAAAAGAAGGAATATGTTGTGCCCATCCTCAAAAAAGGCCACAAGGACAACCCAAGGAGCTGCAGGCCATTCAGCCGCACTTTGGTGAGGAGTGTTTCATGGAGTGAATCCTCTCGCATCACACTCCTGGGCACATGGAGGAGAAGAAGGTGCCTGGGAGCAGTCAGCATGGATTTACTGAACGTAAATCATTCTTGAGCAACCTGATTGCCTTCATGATAAAAGACCTGGACTTGTGGAGGAGAGGAGAGGAGTGGATGTCATTTACCATGATTTTAGCAAGGTGTTGGACACTGTCTCCAAGAATATCCTTCCATATGAGTAAGGCATTACAGTAGGCTGGGTAGACAACGGGGTGGGTAAAAAGCTGGTTGGATGATCAAGCTCAGAGGGCTTTTGTGAATGGGTTGTGCTTTACCTGGAAGCCAGTGACAAGTGGAGGATGCAGGGCTCTATACTGGGACTTGTACTGTTTAACACGTTCATCAGTGACCTGGAGGACACAGCTCTCATCACATTTGCAGATGGCACCTAATCAGGAGAAAAGTCATAAGGTTGAGGACTGCCCTCCAGATGGATCTCAGCAGGAGGGAGGAATGGGTTGCCAGTATTCAGGAAAACATCATCACCAGAAGAGTAACCTGCTTCATCTTTTAAGCAACTTCCTTAAATGCCAACTCCCAGAAGCCTAGAAAGTGGAGGACGTACTCCTACTGAAGTCTGCTGATGGAAATTGGTGTAGTTGTCTTCCCAAAGTTACCAAAACACAAGATGCAATTTAGCTTCCTTATTTGTTAAGGTTTGTCCCTTATGAAGAAAGAAGTGATATTGTAGTTAAGGCATTGAAATGCTAAATCCATTTCTATTACAAACAGTGTAACCCCTATCTTTTGCAGTGGCAGACTGTCAGAAGGGATGCTATTGGTAAACAGATCTTGATTGCCTTGTACATGGCAAACATTCCATATGCTTGACTCAGGATATAAATAACTACCTCAAAATCGCCAGAATTATTCTCCCAGGCAAAATTATTCATCTGTCTAAAAAGCCTGGTGGGGGGGGCAATTGGGTGGAATGCTGGGTCTGAGTGAACCTCTTGACTCAGAAAACCCTTTGGACAAATGTTTTCCGTGTTGTTTACTGCTGCAGCAAATTCTAGAAGATTCAGGCAGTGTGCCCTCATGATGACGGCATCCATTTGCTTGGGAAAGCACAGCATTGAGGTGCTTCAAGGATACACAACTGAACAGGAAACTGAAAAAGGAAAGCTACTGATAGGAATAGCATTTTCGGGAGATTTGCATGGCATACAGCTGGTGTTGCAAGCTGCAAAACTGGTGCCTATGCTGGACCGTTCTGTAATAGTGTGGTAAATGTAGCTTTCAATGAGACTCCAATGTTCTCCCACCATACAAGGACATGTGGAATATAAATGATAGTTGGTGCTGTCCTTTGGACTTCCCGGATGCTGGTGTCCAAGTCAGTCTGGAGCACCAGCAGCACCACACAGGCAGGAAAGCTGAGGGCAGGTACTGTCAAAGCAGCCTGGTTATGAGTCATAATTTCAAAGTTCATTTTATAAGAGGTGACAACCTTCCGCCTGTCTGAAGGGCTCCCCAGCCCACAGCTGCTGTCTCATTTCCAGAGGCTCCTTCTGACCAGGTTCCTTGCTGGGGAAGATCAAAGGCCATTGCCTGCAGGTGGTACCTCAAACACATAAGCAGACAAGCCTCTACCCCATGACCAAAGCGGCAAGCATCATTTCCCAGGATGCATTTCTCTGGGTGTCTGATCAGATGATCAACACTCAGGCAGTTCTGGTCCCCAGGGGGAAAGTGCTAGCAGCAAATGTGGGCACTGACTAGACATTATTGGTAGATGACCACAGAGGCAACCATCACATAACTTTTTTTTCTTTTTTTTAACCTAAAAGGATGGACAACACATTGCCTTAGTTTTGAGTCACTTAAGGAATGCTGTGTTTCAAATCAACATGACTATGAATCAGTAGATCTTTTTGGTGGAGGCTCGGTCCTTCCATCTGATCAGTAATAACAACGTACTTTATTGGAACTCTAGTACCGAGTTTCATCCTCATGCTTACTTCTTCCATGTGCTCGCATAACCCTCCGTCCCCAACAAATTTTTCTTTACTCTCTCCTCTCCCTCCCCTCACTCTTACAACAGCCAGGGCTGTTTACAAGGACCCAGCAGTTTGAAGCCAAAGGACACAGACGTTAACCTGTGGCAGTTAAGGAATGGTTCCTCTCGTCTAGTAGGCATTTGATGAGACAATTCAGCCTCAGCACCCTGAAGGTGATTCCTCATCACTACACACTGCATCTTCTGTTAACATATGATTTATATCATCTGAAAGACAAGAAACGTTTGTTAACTTCCCTGAAGAGTCCATATGCCTCACTTGCACTAGTACAGCTTCCAAAGTACAGCTGAAATGCATTCTCTTGCATTTGGTGATTTATTGGGAACACGCTATGTTCTTAAGTCTTCGTCCTACCACACAGCACAGGAGACTGTACAAGCCTCTGCAAAGCTCTCCTGAATATCCTGATGTGGCTCAGTGTATTTCTCCAGTATAGGTGAAAACACCTATTCTCCCAAGGAGAAAAAAAAAAAAAAAAAAAGATGATGATGATCAGGAATGTCTTCTGTAGTTCCTAGACATCTAAACGATATATAGAATGTACGTATGTATATACGTATATCCACATATGTGTGTGTGTATATGTGTGTATATGTGTATTTATTATATATACATATACCATGACAGAGCACTTGTGTAGAACAACAGACTCTCCACACAACGGCAGGAACTGTGGTTTCGTAGCTCTCTGCTGTGCACGGTTCATTTCTACCATCTGATAATTGTTTCTTTCTAAATGCAGCAGCAGTCTCTTTCTTCCAGTGTCCAAAAAGCCCCAGAGAAGCCAACCAAATCCCTGCTTTCATGAACTCAGTGATGAGACCATTCAGTGGACTCCAGCACCCTGCTGGATCCACAGCAGCGGGAGCCCAGCACAAGCCCCCTGCCCAGCGCAGCCTGGGGGCGGCTCAGGCCTCCCTGGAGAGCCCCAGCCCAGCAGGGAACAGCCCTGCAAGGCCACCGCGTTCCTGGCCTGTCGTCTCCAGAGACAGAAGTGGCCTCACCAGCCATTTCACAGCCCTGTTGCTGCTGCTCAGCTGCTCAGGCTGATGTGACCTCACAGCTGCTTTGCTGATGCCCTTCCTGCTGCTGGCCGATCCGGGACTCAGGCAGAAGTGACCTCACAACCTACATGGAGGCCATCAACCTGCTTCTGGATCAGCAGCAGTAGAGACAGAGGTGACTTCACGTGATTCTACAGCAACCAAGAGCCTGCTGAGGACCTATAATCTACAGAGAAGGACGTGACCTCGCAATCAGCATCAGAGCCATGTCCCCACTTTGGGCAGATCAGGTCCTCAGGCAGCAGTGACCTCACAATCAACATCCAAGCCATGTGCCTGTTTCTGGCCTATCACCACCAGGGACTGAGGTGACATCACAAGAACCTACATGAGCCAAGAGCCTCCTGGTGGCCTCTCAGCTCCAGAGAAAGAAGTGACCTCGCAATGAGGATCGAAGCCATGTGCCCACTGCTGGCCTATCAGCACTCAGGCAGAAGTGACCTCACCAGCACAAACTTCAGTCTTCTGCCTGCTCCTGGCATATCAGGTGCTGATGCAAAAACGATCTCACATTGAGTCCCAAGGAACGTAGGGAAGGTTTTTTACCCCAGGATTTGATTGCTTCTACAGTGGCTTCCCAGGAGCTGGCAGAGGGCCTACGAGGTAGCAGTGCCCTGGCCCCAGGCACACGTCAGCACCTTCACCTTGCAAGCTGTGGGACCGGTCCCTCCTCCCCTCAGTCTTCTGAGCAGCCAGCTGCTCTCCAACAGGGTGGCAAGAGCCTGAGGTCTCCTTGCCCACCCAGAGGGCATGCTCCTGATGGACTCCCAGAAGCACTGCCGGCTGCTTGTCCACAAACACCTGGCCCAGGAAGTGTGTGCAGGGAGTTATCACAGCGCCAGGCAGTGCAGTGCCATGAGGATCCCGCCAGGCCTCTTCTTCCAGCACTTCCTCAAACAACATGCTTGGGAGGAACAGGAAGGGCCAGGTCCCAGCTGTGCCCATCCAGCCGGCTGCAGGCAGCACCCTGGGGACTTGGTTCAGTTCAGCACAACACAATTCTGAGTGCAGCGGCAGGGCTGGCAGTCACTGGTGCCTTCCCCACCACTCCAGGAGCCGAGACTGCTCCCCAGTGCTGAGGAGCTACCAAGAAAGTTGGAGGTGCCCAGAGAAAGGCAGGGAAATACTGCAGGTCTCGTTCAGGCCAGATGTTACGGGATCTGCTTCTGGGGGCGTTTCAGTGGTGGTTGTAATGTGACTGAGGTCCCTTGTGAGCCACACACTGGAGGCATCTCGTCATCTTCAGCCACCCAGGACTTCAAGGTCCCAGGCTGAAATCTTTGTTTGAGTGCCCAGCAACTCCCCCTTGGCTGGAAGGGGTCTCTCAAATCCTGCTGCCCTCCATCCCACTTCCCACCAGGGGTGTCAGGAAAAGACCCTCCTTCTCCCAGGTGCTGTTGATCATGGAAGAAATGGCCTTGCCAGAGAGGGGGTAAATCCACCTGTATTTGGAGATGTTTCCTGGTGGGATTCCTGGCCTGAATTCCCCCTTTTGATTCATTTCTTCTTTCTTCCTCCACCTCTCCCACAGAAATTTATCTTACTCTGTGAGGTGTGTCAGGAGCCCCTGGCATGAGCAGAGGAGGCCGTATCCAGCCCCGTGGCTCAGGTCTTGGGATCCTTGGCACCTTGGAAGGGTCACTGCCACTTGGCTTTTCCAGGTCTTCGCTGTGAGGTCTCATGCACACATTTCCTTTTTCAGTGGGCTGCCCAGATTACCAGCGTGGCATTTCCCTGAATTCAACTTTTTCTCCACAGTCCTGATCTATTACGGAAGGGGAAAAATGGAGTTCAGGGCAGACTGAGGTGGGACCAGAGGAAGGATCACTGAAGAGCAGAGAAAGCATCAGTTTATAGCCACCCTCAGGACATTCAGTCCTAATCTTTTCTCTTTCAGACCCAACACAGGCTTCATCCCGCAGCCACTGAAGCCAATGAAAAGCCAATGCAGCCCTCACGGGTGTGCTTGAGCATGACTCCTAATGCTTTAACTAAAAAGTTACACTTACAAAAACATGTTCTATCACTTAAAAATCATAATCCTGGCTGTGCTATCAGAGGTTGAGTAAATCAGAAATCCCCTGGAGTTCTCTCTTGTGAGCAATTCTGGGCATATCTGGCTCCAGCCACTTGGCAACTAGCAGAAATGCCTTTTTTTTTTTTGGGGGGGGGGTGGTGGGGAGGATGTTTTAAACTGTTTGCAGTACCTGGGCACAGCACTGATCATACCGCTCTCTCCAACACGGGTAGTCTGCCAATTCTGCCCTTTCTTTATTTTGCTTCTTTTGGGTTGAGGCTGCCAGGATATTTCATCTGTCCCACTGCACTCACCCTGCTGCCTGCACTCCTGCTAATACAAGCCAGGTTAAGGGTGGACGTCTTTGCTGCAGGAGCACCCTGCTGACTTCTTGTCAACTTGATGTCCACCAGGACCTGCAGGTCATTCCCCAGATCCTCTTCCTTGTCCTTTCTTGAAGATGGATGTCATGTTTGGGGGGGAGGTGGGGAGGGCCGAGGGCCGGGCAGAACCTGTGCACTGTGCCAGCTCCTGCTGCACCACCAGTCCCTGCGGTGTGGGGAGAGGGGATGGGACATGGGGCAGCACAGGGGTAGCATCAGGTCGGTAGGACAGGGGCAGGGGGCAGTGGGGGCTGCAGCAAGCAGTCATGGCCGGTGTTTCTGCAGCACAGCAGCTGTCACGTTCACCTCACATGCAAAAGTCCTGCACTGACCCCAGGCAGAAACAGGCCATTTTTCTGGTGCTGGTGCCACCCTCCCAGCAGGACGGGGACATAGGAGGAGGGTGCTCTGCTTCTCCTGGTGCTCAGGCCAGCTCCACGAGGCTGGCCCAGCTTTGCCTGAGGGACTTCTTGGTCCTTGGCTCTGCTCTGGCATGGCTGGAGCAGGGACAAGAGCTCGTGGGGCCAGGCTGGGAGAGCTCTCCTGGGAGTTTCTCTTTTGCAGTGGAGTGGTGAGGAACATCATGGCTTCCATCTTTGCCCCATCCCAGCGCCCGAACATGGCCCCATGTCCCCCCTGTACAGGCACCGCATAGGGCAGGGTGCATTCAGGGTTGGGGAAATGTCCCCCTGGCATGGTCCCCATGACAGCCCTCAGTGACCCGTCCCCCCACAGGTCTCCTGCTTTGGCAACCAAGGGCACAGACCGACCTCCTCTCTTCTGCACCCGGCATGTCTTGGCTCCCTTCCATGAGACCTGGCTCTGCACCACAAGCCCCCAGTGTGTGTCCTCACCCTGCCCCTTCACACAGCTGAGCTGACATTGGCGCTTTCCTCTCCCAGGCCCTTTCCAGACCAGACCAGACCCTCCCCAGCTCTCCTCACCTACCCTGTCCTCACCCCAACACACCCAGCAGAGCAGCCCAGGCTGGCGGTGGCCCCGCAGCAGTGCCCGCCGCAGGGTGCTGCAGAGCTCTGGGCACTCACTCCACAGCCACAGCCCCTCTGAAGGGCACAGCAGCTCCAGGGATCTGGGAGATGTGTGTCACCTGCCCCATCAGCCTCCAAGCTGGGACTGGCCCCAGTGGCACAAGGAGGCAGAGCACAGTGACACCCTGTGCCCATTCTTCTGGTGTTCAGGAGGCTCCCTAGCCCCAGGCTGCCTGCAGACCCCTTTGCCAGCTCCTCTCTCCAGGACAGCACAAGAGTCTCTGCCCTGGGGCTCCCCCAGCAGCCCCTGCTGCCCCAGGGGCACTGCAGCCTGCCCTTAGTTGACCTACTTAGAAACAGATTTCTCTTTCTCATTTATTCCTCCTGGTCAGCACACAACTGCTCCTTTCCTCTTCTCCAGGGACATCCCTGCTCCCCAGAGAGCCTTTCCCCAGGTCAGTGTATCCATGCTGGCCTGGTTGGCCATTCCTGGACCCCTCCCCTGTGCTTCCCACAGGGCCCCGAGCTGTCAGCGCTGCTCTGCAGAGCGATTAGACTGTGGGGCCCCGGGGCCACAAGGTGACTCCACACTGGCCATGGTGGCCAGGGTGGGAAGCAGACCCAGTCAGACAGGCCTCATTGCACCTGACAACCCCACCAAGGGGTCTGTGGCCGTGGACAATACTCTGAGCAATCACAGGGCATTTCAAATTGCTCAGTCTGTGTTCAGGTGTGTGCCAAGATCCAGCCCAAGGCTTTCATTGAGGCTGGCATGAACCACTCTCCAGGCTCCCTTCCCTCTGCCTGCTGGGTCCACACTGCCTCTCATCAGAATGCAGAGCTCTCACTAGCCTGGACATCCATTGCTTTTGCCCTTTACCTTTGGCTGACTCCACTTGACTTTGTGAAGCTCCGTTCACCCCTAGGCACATGGTGCCCTTGGAGATGCCCTGTGCTCTCCTGGGGGCTCCATACTCCCTTGGAGAAGGACAGGCATCAGTCTCCAGCCCTGTCATATGGGAGATTCACCACCTCCAGGAGCACTGGGCACCCACAAGTGAGAGCTGAATCCAGCCCTCCTTCCCTAACACATCACCTATGAGCTCATTGCCTTGAGACCAAGGAGAGCCCCAGAAAAGCAATAGCCCTCTCCCAGGTGAAAATCCTTGAGTGCATTCTTGGCTCCTGCTTTGGAAGACTAGCCCAAACTTCAAGCACTGCACTGAGGAAATGTGCTTTTATTAGAGAGAAGCCAGCTCTGACACAGTGATAGACACATTCACAGCAGGTATCTCAATCAGAGAGACTGGGTTCATGCCTCTGGAGAAGTGGGATGAATTCAAGCACTTCAGCACAAACATGATTATCAGAGAGAGAATTCCCCAAGCATACAAGTTGTCTGAGATGAATGGGAAATCACTTGTGAACAGGGATGGGCAGCTTATTGATGCTGAAATAGTAAGAGCTGAATCAGTTTCCTCACTGCGTCTTGGAGGTCCTTGTTCCTCATGCTGTAGATGAGAGGATTCACTGCTGGAGGCATCACCGAGTACAGAAAAGCCACCACCAGATCCAGAGCTGGGGAGGAGAGGGAGGGGGGCTTCAGGTAGGCAAACGCATCAGTGCTGACAAAGAGGGAGACCACGGCCAGGTGAGGGAGGCACATGGAAAAGGCTTTGTGTCGTCCCTGCTCAGAGGGGATCCTCAACACAGCAGTAAAGATCTGCACGTAGGACAGCACAATGAAAATGAAACACCCAAAGCCTAAACAGGCACTGACTGCAATAAGCCCAACTTCCCTGCGGTAGGAGTCTGAGCAGGAGAGCTTGAGGATCTGGGGGATTTCACAAAAGAACTGGTCCACCACATTGCCTTGGCAGAGTGGTACAGAAAATGTGTTCCCAGTGTGTAGCACAGCATTAAGAAAACCACTGGCCCGGGCAGCTGCTGCCATTTTGACACAAGCTCTGTTGCCCAAGATGGTCCCATAGTGCAGGGGTCTGCAGATGGCAACATAGCGGTCATAGGCCATGACAGTGAGGAGATAATACTCTGCTGAAATTAGGAAAAAGAAGAAAAATAGCTGGGCATCACATCCTGAGTAGGAAATGGCCCTGGTGTCCCACAGAGAATTGGCCATGGATTTGGGGACAGTGGTGGAGATGGTGCCAAGGTCGAGGAGGGAGAGGTTGAGGAGGAAGAAGTACATGGGGGTGTGGAGGTGGTGGTCGCAGACTACAGCTGTGATGATGAGGCCATTGCCCAGGAGGGCAGCCAGGTAGATGCCCAGGAAGAGCGCGAAGTGCAAGAGCTGCAGCTCCCGCGTGTCCGCAAACGCAAGGAGGAGGAACTCGTTGATGGAGCTGCTGTTGGACATTTTGTTATCTCCGTGCATGGGGGACTGTGCAAGGAAGAAAAGACATTGAGAAGTTAGCAGAGAATTTTCAAGCATGAAACCCCCAAATGTTGCAGTTTTCTTTGAGCTGGAGGATGATCACTTTCATGTTCCCCTAGAAAGAAACCAGCCCCTGCTGAGAGCAGATGAGTTCAGTTTCAAAGTGCACATCTCCAAACTTCTCATCCTTTCTCTGGGTACCAGAGGTAGGTCTCCACACTCCCCTTCTAGCCAAGCACACACAGGGCTCTTTTCAGATGCCCACATACAGCCTCCCACCACCATCTCCGTACTCTCAGAATCTCTGCACCTTCCTCATGGGGCTCTCAGATATCACAGAGGTGCTATGAGACAGCAGTGCCTTTCCAGAGGGCAGGATACCACAGGGAAACGGTCAAAGCACCGTCAGGAGTGAAGATGTGTACTCCTTAAGGGAGAGTCAGCTCATTTCCCAGCCCCACGGACTGCATTTCCTGGAGTGCCACAGGTTAAAAGGGGGCTGAGGCAGCCTCATTCCCATGCAGACCCCTCTGTTCCACAACTTGCAGCATCGGTGTCTGAACTGCAGCTGAAAACCCCCAACCACAGAAAACCCCAAAATAAGAACAGGAACAGCATGTCCAGGAGGGGAAACAAGGAGCAACACCATGATCCTGCTGCCAAGGGAGACAAGGAGAGAGGCAGAGAGGCATTCTGGAAAGCCTTCCCCTTACCCAGCTGGGCATGCCACCTCACAGACGGTGACATTGCAGGGCAGTTGCTCTCAGACCCTTTGTCGGACTGCATGAAATGGGCCTGTAGCAGGAGAGATGCCCCTCTCCTCTGTCAGAGGTCTGGCTGCAGCGGAGGTGGCTCATGCCCTGCGCTTCCCTCTCATTCCCTGCCCATCCCTGCTGCCTGGAGCTGTCCCTGCTGCCAGCTCTTTCTCTGTCACAACGTCTTATCCCAGTCAGTGCTCGCAGACCCCCCATCCCACCCGCTGTGTGCTCCGTTCTGCCCTACAGAAACCTCCCAGATCAGGGCACTGTCTAGGGGCATCTCTGTGCATGCATGTCCTAAGCAGCAGGTCACATAAACTCCTATGAGGACACAAAGGTGATGTCGATGCTGTCTGTAGGCTAAAGCGGGGATGAAGTGGCTTCCTGAGGTTTCTCACAGACCAATTAAACTCTCAGAGTGAAGGTTTAGGAGTCCCACTTCCTTCCCATAACAGAAACCTCGTTCCTTCATTCTCCCTGCCAAAATTAGGAAACTGAAAGTGCAGACACCTGAAGGAAAGCTCCTTCCCTTTCAAGTAGCCCTTCTTTTGATCTGCTCTTGAAAAGACCCCTTGCACATATCCTGCACATTGATTTGGAGCTGTGAGCAGCCCTGACCCATGCAGCACCCTCTCAGCAGGAGAATGAACCTGCCCTGCCAGGTGTCTCTCCTCTCACCCAGAGCTTCTCCCTATATTGCTATGAGGACCTCCCCGGGCAGGCTGAGGGCTGACCCTCACAGGCAGCAGAGTCACTGTCCCGGGCACACAGCACCCTGGGGTGCAGGGACACTGCTCTGAATTACAGCCCTGCACAGACCTGTGTGTGCTCCCTGGCTTCACACCCCGAAAGCCACTCCTGGCAGAATGGAGCTGCATGCCCTGTCCCTGTGATGCTGTGGCAGGGAATCCCTGCTCTGAAGCATCTCCTCCTCTGACTATGGACTGGATGTGCTGGGAGAGCGATCCTTAAAAAGCCTATCAGTTATGGGATGGGATGGATTTAGAAGACCCTTCCAGGAACCTCAGTAGCATGGTCCTACAGCCAGAGACTTACAGTGTCAGGGGCTGTGAAAATTTCTCCCACAAGGAGCTCTCCTCTGGCCTCCCACTCCACACGGCCTTGCACTTCTCTCTGCCTTGTCTCCTCTCATGTCAGCAGCAGCAGGCAGCGCCCGGAGCCCTGCTGCTCTTTGCAGAGGAGCTGCTCCTGCACACAGCTGTCTCTGGGCAGTGCTGCCCAGTTGCCATGAGCTCCCTCCATCCCAGGAGCCTGGCCCCACTCAGGAGCAGAGGCCCAGCTGAGCTCATGACTTTCTCTGTCCCTTGTGCTCCCTCCTCCTGGGAAATGTTCACTCCAATAAACTAAAATAATCACCAATGGGCCCTCACTAAGCACTGAAGGAAGACTCATTCCAGCATTACAGATTGTTTCATCAGAGCATGGTTATCTGCAAGAGGTGGAAATGTCCCACTCTGGAAGCCCCTATTCCCATCTCTTAACTAGGCAGGACATGTAGAAAGAAGCAAGAAGGGAGCTGATTGACCCATGGTTCAGGTGCTGACTCAGATGAGTCAATGTGGGCACCTCATTCTGGTTTGCAGGGTCCTGGGCTGGAGGGGGATTCAGATCCCTCCTGTGAACTTCACAAACACACAGCAGGTGGGATTCCCCTTCCCAAGCTGAAGGGAGCATAACATAGATGTCTGCACACAAGCTCCTTGTCTAAGGTCTGGCTGTAATCACTGGAGATGGAGGGTGGGAGTCAGTTGCTCACACACAAACACCTGGTGACATTGGTAGAGACAGAGGTGGTCCCAGGCATATGCCAGTGTCTGCTTGCTCTCATGGAGCAACTGGGAGACCCCCATCCTTCCAGAGCATGAGGTGGGGGCCAGCTGGAGAATTTCCTTGGCCATCTCAAATGACACTAGATGCCCACTACTGTTAGAGCACCCCTCACTATGATGCTGAGACTCATGGAGATGCCTACAGTGCAAAGTGCTAACGTAATTCAGTGCAGACACTTGATGTAATGACATAGAAACAGGTTGGCAGGGCCATGTCACATGCCTGCAGCTTCTAGCACAACTGCATGGATGGGACCTATGGGAAAACCATGCCCCTTTGGAGTGGTTGCTGGGCAGACAACCCAGGTTATCTCAGGCTTTCCTACCTGTGCCCAAACAACTGAATCCCACCACTGCCTTTAGGCAAAGTACATCCCGTCTGCATTCAAGCGTGCTGCATAAATGGGAGGCACATCACACCAAGGTCTCTGTTCTAGTCTCTGCACTCTCAAACCCTTCTTGCTCTTCTCTGACTGAACCTCTTCTCACCCCCAGATGGTATGAACAGGAACTGGACTAATGATGGCCTCAGGGTGCCTGGATCACAGGCTGTCCAGGCCCAGGGACCTCTTCAGTGGCACCGTCTCCTGCCTGCAGATCGGTTCACCTCTGTCACAGGCCCCAAGGTGCTACAAAGTCAGCTCAGCCAGCCAACCCCTCTCCTGCCATTCCTGCACAGCCCAGCTCTGTTTCTCGCTGGCCTTGCGCACTGCAGGCTTTGCCCTCTCATTGGGAACCTCCTTTCACCATTACATTGCCACCTGCTATCTAGGCCAGCATGGCTCTGCTCTGAAGTGGGGCCATTGCACACACAGTGTCTTTGGCTCTTGGTGACAGCTTTCACCACAACCAGTCTGCTCTCTGTGCCACAGATGATGCTCTGCAACACTAATATATGCAAATGTATGCAGTCTGGGGTAGAAGCAGGAGCAGATGGAGATGTACAAGCTTTCACAGGTGTGAAACATCACTGGAATAATTGAGATGTGGTGTGATCACTTACATGACTGGAGGGCGATTCTTGTAGGGTACACTCTCTTCAGGAGAGACTGTCAGAGAAGATGAGGAGGGAGGATGCCTTTTGTGTGAAGGGGCAGCTCGAATGTGTGGTAAATGTCCTTTACCTAGACTTTAGCAAGGTGTTTGACACTGTCTCCCACAATATTCTTGCATGCACGTTAAAACGTTACAGTCTAAAAGAGCAGACAAGCGGATGGGTAAAAAGCTGCTTGGATGACCAGAGGCTCAGAGGGCAGTGGTGAATGGGTAGTACTCTTCCTGGAGGCCAGGGAGAAGTGGAGCACCCGAGGGTCTCTCCAGGAAGATGTTCAGTTTATCATCTGTATTACACGCAGGAGGCAACACTCATCATGCTTGTAGATGACCCCTAACTGGAAGTGGAGGTTTGGGGGTCACTCATATGCTTGAGGGCTGCCATTCAGAGGGACCTAGACAGGCAGGAGGAATGGGCTGTCAGAAACCTCATGGAATTCAATAAGGACAAATGCCAGGGCTTGCACCTGCCATAAACCAACACCCCACTGTGTTACAGGCTGGGGCCTGAGGGCCTGGGGAGCAGCTCTGTGGAAAAGGACGTGAGGGTGCTGGGGGACGGGAGGCAGAACATGAGGCAGCAGTGTTCCGTGGCAGCAAAGAAGGCCAGAAGCATCGTGGGCTGTATGAGCAGGAGTACAGCCAGGAGGTGGAGGGAAATGGTGATCACCTTCTAGTCAGTATTCATTAGACACCATCTAGAACACCGCATCCAGGTTTGGGTTCCCAGAACAAGAAAGACGTTGATAACTGGCAGCGAGTTTGGCTGAGGGCCCTCACAGTAGTCGGGGAGCTCGAGAACTTGTTCTGTGAGGAGATGGGGCTGGTTCCACTTGGAGAAGAGATGGCTTTGGAGGGATCTCATAGCACCCTTCCAATGGCTACAAGGAGGTCATCAAGAAGAATGGAGCCAGGCTCTTCACCAGGGTGCATGGTGGAAGGACAAGAGACAATAGCCATAAGCTGGAAGAAGAGACGTTTGTGCAGGAGAAAAGGAAAAGCTTTTCCACTACGAGGATGGTGAAGCATTGGAAGTGGTTGCCCAGAGAGGCTGTTTAGTCTCCTGCCTAGGAGGTTTCCAAGACCAGACTGCATGAAGCCGAGAGCAACCTGGTCTGATCCCAGAGCTGACCCTGCTGTGAGCAAGGAATTTGAACTGGGAGAGAGTTTGGCCAAGTGCCCTCACAGTAGTCAGGCAGCTGCAGCACTTGCTTTGGGAGAAAGCATTGGAACTTGTTGCCCAAACAGCGCTGGACAGTCTCTTCCTTTGGAGGTTGCCAAGACCACACTGGATGAAGCCCAGAGCAACTTCCTCTGACGCCAGAGATGACCCTGCTGGGAGCAAGGAACTTGGATTGGAGACCTCCTGAGGTCCCTTCCACCCTGAAGGAGTCCATGATTCTTCCCACTCTCCATCTTCTCTTGTGGATGTCAGGGAAAGCACGCAGGTGCCCTGTGACAGTGGAAGCAGGCCAGCCTTCTTGTCCTCCTCCAGTCAGAATTACTCAGATGCAAGGCTTCTTGGCAGGAATCCCCAAGACAGACCTGATCAATCCTTGGCTTCACTTGGAATTTCCTTTTACTTTTCTTCCCCCTCTTCTAAGTCTGTCTCTTTTACCATTCTGATCCCTGCCCATACAGCCCACCCCACCCCTGTTTACCCTTATACTGATTGGTGCTGGTTTGGTTTGGTGGGTTTTTTTGTTTGTTTGTTTGTTTCGTTTTGACACAAAGGAGATTCAGTCCCAAAGGATCTTGAGAAACTCAGGTGATTCGGACAACAGATACATCATGAAGTTTTCCAAGAGAAGTGTCAAGTCCTGTGCCTAGGTGGGAATGATCCTGTCTGAGAGGAGAGGTTGAGGGACTTGGCCTTCTTTATGCTGCTGAAGTGCAGGCAAAGGGCAGTAGTAGCCTGTGACTGCTTGAAGAGTGGTTTCAGAAAGATGCCATTTGGCTGTGGCTGTGGAAAAGATCCACAAACTGCATCTTGAGAGGTTCAGACTGGACTTCAGGTCAAAAGAATGTCACACGTAGGGTAGTGCTGTGGTGCAACAGGTCACCCAGAGGGAGTCTGTGATCAGCCCCTGGCTTTGTGTTTCAAGGAAAAGCAAGTGAGGACAGGAAGACATCAGGAGAGGTGGGGAGATCCCAGACTGAGAGCAAGGTGGGGAAGCAGCTTGGGTGTGTACAGTCTGCAGGGAAAGAGGCACAGGTGTGGGAAAGAATAGGACAGCCTGTGGTGGAGATGGCTGAGGGCACTGCCAGGGCTGAAAGCTCCCAACACAGCTAGGTCTTTGTCCTCTTGGCTATGGCTGGTGTCTCTGACACTGAGGTCCACAAGAAGATGCCATTCCTTAAAGCACTGTGGCCTTGCTGCCTCCTTGTCCCTTGGGAGGCCAGGACATGCTGTATCATGGTCCTGCAGTCAGTTTTGTGCACCTCACCCGCACACTGCCCACAAGAAGAGCCCTGAGCAATGCGTGATGGAAAGCATCACCCTACCCAGGGGCTGGCTGTCAGGGCCTGGTCTCTCTGCTTGATAACACACATCAAGGTTGACTTGGCATCACAGCCACCCTCACATTGCCTTTGCCTACCTGCAATCAGGGCCTCCAACTTTTGGCTCTAATCAGCCCCTGGGGAGACTTTCTTGGTAATGGCCCTCAGTGGGACCCATTATCTTTCCAAGAAACTTCTGATTTGCTTCTTGAGAGGTTGCTTCAGTCTCTTCTCTGCATCTAAGGTTCATGGGCTTAGCACCAAATACAGCCGAGGGGTCATTAAAATGCAAAAAAACCCCTAAGGAGTCATGCCTCTTTCCATAATTTTCTTCAGCTCTTCAATTCTTGTGTGGTTAATTGGAAAGTTTGCAGGAGTGTATTGAAATTAGGAAGATTTCAATGAGCACCTGGAAATGAAAGATGTCTGCTTCTTAAGCTTTCTTGATTCTTCAGTTCTCAGAATAAGTCATACCCGCATTCTCCAATTCATACTGACCCACAGTGTCTCCTAATGAAGTCTGGACATGTAGGCAAAGCAGTATTTTTGATAGGAGACCTGTATGGAGAACCTTCCTCCCCAGCTCCCCAGCCCTGCCATTTCCCTCATCAGCCACTGGGCACTTCACATCACTCTTGTAAAAGTTGAACCTTTTGCCACTCAAGGCTGTAGCTGAATGTTACAGCTCATGTGCACCAGTTCCCACTTGCTTTCCTTCGAGAGCTAGCTGCAAGCTGCAAGCAGACACAGAAGGGTTTGTCTTAATAGCAAAGAAACAAATTTTAAATTGGAACAGTTTAATAAAAGATACAAGACACCCCTCAACTGTATGTCAAGTCCAAGCTGCCTCCAGTGAGATCCACTGCCCACAAGGCATAACCTTCCTTGAAATGTTTTCCACAGATAGACAGGAAAGGATAGACAAGAAACACAACAAAGGAGGTGGCTAAAGAGACAATGAGACTGCTGAAAGACGAGGCAAGCTTCAGACTCCCAGCAGCTCAGAGCAGCAACTAGAGAGTTGAGAGGTACCTGAATGGATAAAGATTAAGGGGAGGAGGAAAACTGGGAAACTATGGGAAGTACATATGCCCAGAGAGTCTGATGCAAAGATGCCTTTAGAAATGACCAGTTTAATCAGGACATGTGGAAATATGTGAGAGAGCACTGAGATTTTATCCACAGCCTAATAGACAGAGCAGTGGAAACACAAGGTCAAGGGCAGATCGATATTTCTTCTCCCGCCATTAATACCCTTCCTGAAGATTTCCACTATTTCATCATGTTCATTGAAGTAGATTAATATAAACACCAATGGGCCCTCTCTAAGCACTGAAGGAACACTGATTCCAGCATTACAAATTGTCACATCAGAGGATGGTTTATCTGTAAGAGGTGGAAATGTCCGGCTCTGGAAGCCCCGATTCCCCTCTCTTAACTAGGCAGGACACAGAGAGGGGGCAAGAATGGAGCTCATTGAGAACAAGGAGGAGACTGATCTCACCCCAGGCCAGACCCCATCAGTGCAGATGTCTCTGTCAAATCCAGGTCTCTGGAGTTGCCTTTCTCGTCCAAAGAGGGAACTAAGTTGTCTCAATGGAGTTGTTCTGAGATACATTACCTAAGGACAAGCTAAGGTCCTGCAGGAGCCACCTCCAAAATTTCCAGCACCACATGGCAACACAGCTGACCCAGGGCATCTCAGGCAGCAAAAGCCCCTCTCTGTGGTCAAATGAATCAAGCCCAAAAAGAGATCCTACTCATAAGTTGAGATCTTCTCAAGAAAAAACCTCACTGCAACAGTTGACAAGAAATCCTTGTTTCCAAAACTTCACACAGTTTTTTTCCATTGCCATATATTTTTTCTTTCTTATTAATTGGCAGCACCGTGTTTACGCACTACAGGAATTACCCTGTCTATGCAAGTGTATATATATATATGTATATATACACACACACACACACGCACATTATTCATCAAAATACCTTTGCTACCAACACTCGCAATGGAGAAACTTTGTTCTCAGGAACTGCTTTATTTTAACTGTCATGTTTCAGCTCTCTTCTTCTGCCTCTCTGTCCTTTCTTCTCCCTCGGCCTCTTCTCTCTTTACAGAGATCTCCAGGGAACAGTTCACTGAATCACAGCACTTAGGGTAGGGGAGACCTCTGGATGTCACCTAGTCCCAGCCCCCCTGGTCAATGCAGAGGGAACTAGAGGAGGTTGCCCAGGGGCTCCCCCCACTTATGCATTGTCCACAAGGGTGCTGAGAGTGCGCTCCATCCACTGTGCAGGCCATTCATAAAGGTTTTAAACAGTCCTGCCCCACATGTTGATCACTGAGGGATGCCACTAGTAACCAGCTGCCACTTGGAACTTGTACCACTGATCACAGCGTTTCAGCCTGATGGCCCCTCCAATCTTCCACCTGCCTTATGGTCCATTGATCCAGGGCAGAGCTCAACAATTTGCCTCTAAGGAGACTCTGGGGGACTGTGCCAAAGGCTTTGCTAAAGTGGAAGGTTCACAAAATCCCCTGCTTTCCCCTTGTGCACATAGGTATTCATGTTATGGTAGAAGGCAATCAGGTTGGTCAGGCATGGTTTCCATTTCCCCTTGGTCAACCCATGCTGATTCTTCCAGTCCTTGTCCTTCCTATGCTTGGAGATGGTTTCCAGGAGGATTTGCTCCATCAGCTTCCCAGGCACTGAGATGAAGAGGACCAGCTTGTCCTTCCCCAGATCGTCCTTTTTGCCCTCCTGCAAAATGGGTGCGATGTCTGCCTTTTCCCAGTCATCAGGAACCTCCCTGATTATCCAGACGTTTCATAGACAATTGGGAGCATCACTGCAGTGACTCCAGGCACCTCTCCCTGCACCCTGGGGTGCTTCCCGTCTGGTCCCAGGGACTTGTGTGTGCCCACTGGGCAAAAGTCCTCCTCAGCTGCATCTTCATCCCCCTTGGGTGAGGCTTTGCTAACACGGATGCTGCCAAAGGACTTGGGGGCCAGGGAGGCCTGGCAGTAGACAAGACCAGGAAAAGACAAGGGAAAAGAGGCAATGAGCTCCTCAGCCTTTCCTCTGTCTTTGTCACTATATCACCTGCCCCACTGAGCAGGGAGAACTCACTTTCCTTGGCTGGCTGCCTTGTGCTGCCAACATCCTTACAGAAGTCCTTCAGGTTACCCTCCCCATCCCTTCCTAGATCCAGCTCCAGCTCCAGCTCCAGCTGAGCTTTGCCTTGCCTAACTCCATCCCAAACAAGATGAAATCCTCTCTGCTGCAGTCCAGGGTGGTGACTCTGTTATTCCTCTTACCTCTCCACCATCTCACGGGCACTGCAGTGACAGCCAACCTCCACATTCACATCCCCATCCAGCCTGAGCTTCAGGCAAGAAACCAAGGGGAGGATGGCACCATCTACTTGGAGGCACAAACTACAAAGGTAATCATACCGCAGAAAAGCTTGCTCTTCTCCCCTCACCGCTGAGGGGATCCAGGCAATGGCCTTTCAGGTGGTTAAAGGTGGATGCAAAGAATTTCTGGAGTAATGTAGCTATGCCTGAGGCAATGCCTCCCAGGCTGCCCTTAGAGTCAACAGGGAGGAGGAGGTGTTTACCTGCCTTCTTTTAGAAGGTCATATAAAGCACAAAGGATTCATGTCCCAGAGACATTTGCTCTGTGCTTGAAATGGGGCCTGAGATCATAGGCTTTGAGGATAATTCAGGTTGAAGGGACCACAGGAGGCCTGTAGTGCAAGGTGCTGCTCAAAGCAGAGTCAGATAGAGTGCCAGAAACCAAAGAATGCCCCTGCCAAAGGACTTCTGGGATGACAGAGAAGGAGAAGGCAGTAGAGGGTTGACAGGGTGGTACAAGTCCCATGGACAAAAGGGTTTCCTTTTTCCCCTTCTCCTGAGAATTAAATCCTCAGCTCTCCACAGAGAAGAAGCTACGACACGAACTTTGCCACTAACATGGAGGCAGCGAACCTCCTGAGTCCCTTAAGACAGAGGCTGGTGCAAAGGCCACCACCCCAATGGCACCAGACCCCCCAGGCATGCCTGCCTTGCTGCTGGGCACCCTGCAGCCCCAGGCAGGAGGTGTGCGAGGAACGGAGTGGTGTCTGCCCCCTGCAGCCCCGGCCACCCAGCAGGTGTGGTGGGACGCTGCTCCTCTAGATGAGTCTGGGCTCTCCTGCATTTCCCCAGTGTGAAGTCTGCGTCCCCTCCAGCTGGCAATACAGCCCGGCAGAGAGGATCAACATGGGAAATACAATCTCTGTTCCGGGGTGTGAAGAGAGAGGGGAGAGCAGAGGGGGATCTGCTCATGCCCTGGGCAGTGATCCCCTCCCTGCAGCCAGTACAGCCCTGCTGATGCCCTGCAACCTGTGAGTCCAGGAGATGGGACTCCGATCTGCTCTGGCTCTAAAGATTTCTCAGCCCTTAAGACCCAGGATGCAAAGCACTGGTCTGGGGACACCTCAGCAGTCAAAGGGCCTGAATGCCTGGTGTGTTCCTGAGAACTTCTCTGTAGTTTCCCTGCACTGCTTTGACTCCTGTTGCCCATGGATCAGAGACTCCTTTTGAGGATGAACTCGCTCACTGTGACTCTGAGGACAAGCTTGACCAGGCAGTCCAAATGTCAGCAAGGCCTCAAACCCAGAACAATGTCCTCTGCCCAGGACTCTGCCTTCCAGCCCTTTCCTCCTAGAGGATTTGGGTTGGGAGGGACCACCAGAGATCTCCAGGACCGTGATCTGCTCTGAGCTGGGCTAACTTGACAGTTAGATGAGGTTGGTAGGTGCTTTCTCCAGCAGAGTTTTTAAAGGTTTCTTGTCCCCTGCCCCAGTGCTACTCAACTAGCATGGTTATTTCTTTATTTTTTCCTTCAACTCATTTGAAATTTCCCTTACTACATCTTCTCCTTGTTGTCTCTTGTCCTTTCCTCCACTTGGACCCCAGGCAGACCAGCCCATCTTCTTTGACTGAGGACCATCAAAGCCTCACCTCCAAGCACAGCCATGCTGGGATCTCCTGGGATCATGCAGGCAGGCTGTGGTGGCCAGCTCCAAGCAGAGCTATGTGATGCAGCTCTGCACATGGTCTCAGAGGAGAGCTAGTGGAGACATAACATGACCCAGGGCAGAACCTGTGGGCCGATGCCAGGGCAGAGCTGGGGCAGCAGGCGTGAGAAGGGAAGAGCTCCAGCAGCTCCTCTCCACACCTGGGCAGGGAGTTTTGCACCCAGTGGTTCTCCTGAGAGAGGATGGAGACAAAGGACGGGGGGCACTGTGAGCTGCATTGCTGGGCACCAACCATCTGTGCTGGGTCTGGGAGTCCTAGCAGGCAGTGCTGGTGGCTGTAGCCCTTGAGAACCCCCCAACCCTGCTAGCAGCAGTGAGTTCCCTCCATGACTGTTGGGAGCTTCTGGGGTGTCATGGCTCCGATCTGCCTCCTCTCCCTGTGCTGGCCCAGCCCTGCTGCCCTCCATGTCGCCCCACGGCCCCACTGCACCGACACTGCAGAGGACAGTGTGCATTCAGGGGTGGGGAAGTGTCCTCCAGGCATGGTCTCCATGACAGCCCTCAATGCTCTGTTCCCCAAAGCCCTCCTGAAGCCTCCCACCAGTCCACAGGTCCTGCTCAGTCCTGATACTGTCCCCTGGGGTTAGCAGAAGGCCATGCTCTGCAGTCTGCTGGCGTCTGAAACCAAAGGGAGAGGCCAGGCAGGACTGGCCATTACCCCCATACAGGTGCTGAGCCCAGCAGGCAGACGGAGCTGGTCACATTCAAAGATCACATCTCTCCAGGACCATGGGGAATGGCCGGTACTGGAAATAGCTGGTGTGAAAGGCTGGGTGTGTGAGGAGTTTCCTGGGGCAGTTTCTCCTCTCTGTTCATGCAGCAACAAGCTGGGCTGGATCTATGTTCTGACAGACACTGTTTGAGGGTCCCCCATGAGAGGAGGATGGTCTACAGGCCCAGTAGACAGCCCCAGGACCTCCTCTGCATGCTCCCTGCCAGCCCTGCAGAGGACCCAGGAGAGGGCTCTCCTCCCAGGGATCACAGCTGGACATCCGGTCATCCAGCTGGGCATGGAGACTTGTCTGGGGGTGACTTTTGGGGTAAGGACCAGCACACAGGGTGGGGGAGATTGTCTCAAGGACATGCGCTGGGGACAGGGTGTGAGGGACAGCAGCTTTGGAGGAAGAGCCCAGCCTTCAGGCACTGCACCTGCAAGAACCTGTTTTATTAGAGAGCTACTGTTAGGGAGTCAGCTCTGACCCAGTGTTACACAAAACTTTATATGGGCAGCAGGTGAGACAGAGCAGTCTCAGTAAAGGTGCAAAGAATTCAACCACTTGTGTAGCAACATGGTGACAAATAATAATAACAACAGCAATAGCAGTCATAATACAAATAAAGTGAACAAACAAAGCTCAGTCCTGGTATGGGACACAGGGGGAGTCATTTGTGGAGAGCAATGGCAATGTTACCAGTGCTGAAAAATGTCCATGAAACCACTTTCCTCAGGGCATTTTTGAGCTCCTTGTTCCTCATGCTGTAGATGAGGGGGTTCAGAGTTGGAGGCACCACTGCGTACAGAACAGTCACCACCATATCCAGAGCTGGGGAGGAGAGGGAGGGGGGCTTTAGGTAGGCAAAGATGCCAGTGCTGACAAACAGAGAGACCACGGCCAGGTGAGGGATGCACATGGAAAAGGCTTTGTGACGACCCTGCTCAGAGGGGATCCTCAGCACAGCAGTGAAGATCTGCACGTAGGACAGCACAATGAAAATGAAACACCCAAACATTAAACAGGCAATAACCACCGGAAGCCCAGCTTCCCTGAGGTAGGAGTCTGAGCAGGAGAGCTTGAGGATCTGGGGAACTTCACAGAAGATCTGGTCCACTGTGTTGCCTTGGCAGAGTGGTATGGAAAATGTGTTAGCCGTGTGCAGGAGAGCATTGAGAAAACCACTGGCCCAGGCAGCTGCTGCCATTTTGACACAGGCTCTGCTGTCCATGAGGGTCCCATAGTGCAGGGGTCTGCAGATGGCAACAAAGCGGTCATAGGCCATGACAGTGATAAGAAAATACTCTCCTCCAATCAAGAAGAAAAGCAGGAAGACTTGAGCAGCACATCCTGAGTAAGAAATGGCCCTGGTGTTCCACAGGGAATTGGCCATGGATTTGGGGACAGTGGTGGAGATGGTGCCAAGGTCGAGGAGGAAGAGGTTGAGGAGGAAGAAGTACATGGGGGTGTGGAGGCGGTGGTCGCAGGCTACAGCTGTGATGATGAGGCCATTGCCCAGGAGGGCAGCCAGGTAGATGCCCAGGAAGAGTGAGAAGTGCAAGAGCTGCAGCTCCCGCGTGTCTGCGAATGCCAGGAGGAGGAACTCGTTGATGGAGCTGCTGTTGGACATTTTGCTATCTCTGGGCATGGGGGACTGTGCAAAGAAGAAAAGACACTGAGAAGTTACCAGAGACTTTTCAGGCAAAGAAACCCCCAAATGTTGCAGTTCTCATACACGCCCCCACATTGCCTCTCTCCTTACTGAGAGGATCTTTGTGCAGCTCCCTTGCTGGAGATCCGCTTTGCACTGGCTGAGTGTGCTGTGAGGAGCAGGGACCTCTGCCCATGGGCTCCACAGGAGTCTGTCCTGCTGTAAAGCAGTGGGCACAGGGGCATGGGGGTGACCAGCTCTGACAGTCACAATTTTGGTCAGGTGAAATCCACTAATCATGTAGAAGGGCTTTTCAGCATCTTCACTCTGAATTCTAAAGAATGAGGTTTGAGGAACAGAGTTTCAGGGATTTTTTTATTTTCTTTCAGATGTCCTTGTCACCCCTGGGGAGTGTTCCTCAAAGGTAGAAATCCTTGGCAATTCCACTGAAACCTAGAAAAACGGATTCACTGTCCCTTGTTGCAGAGTGAGGACAGCTAGCCTGTCTGTTAGTCTCATTCCCAGCTGGCCTGTGCTTGCCACTATCGGACCTGCAGGATGATCACACTCACATGTTGCCCTAGAAAGAAACCAGCCCCTGCTGAGAGCACACGAATCCAGTTTCAAAGTGCACAGCTCCAAACTTCTCACCCTTTCTCTGGGCACCTGAGGGAGCTCCCCACACTCCCCTTCTAGCCAAGCACACACAGGGCTCCTTTTGGATGCCCACATACAGCCTCCCACCACCATCTCCATACTCTCAGCATCTCTGCACCTTCCACATGGGTCTCTCAGATATCACAGTGATGCTATGAGACAGCTGTGCCTTTCTAGAGGGCAGGAGGCAGTCTGCCAGGACACTGTAAGGAAACGGTCAAAGGACTGTTAGGACTGGAGGTGGGCTTTTCTTAAGGGAGAGTCAGCTCATTTCCCAGCCCCACAGACTGCATTTTCTGGAGCTCCACAAATCAGAAGGGGTATTTTGGTGTATTCTTTTTGGGTATTATTCATGGGTATTCCCATGCAGACCCCTCTGCTGCACAACTTGCAGCATCAGTGTCTGAACTGCAGCTGAAAACACCCAACCCCAGAAAGCCCAAGAACAAGAACAGGAGCAGCATGGCCAGGAGGGGAAACAAGGAGCAACACCATGATCCTGCTGCTAAGTGAGGCAAGGAGAGAGACAGAGAGGCATTCTGGAAAGCCTTCCCCTTACCCAGCTGGGCATGCCACCTTGCAGACAGTGCCATCGCAGGGCAGTCACTCTCTGCTTCTTTGTCAGGTAGCATGAAATGGGCCCATAGCAGGAGAGATGTCCCTATCCTCTGGCAGAGGTCTGGCTGCAGAGGAGGTGGCTCATGCCCTGCGCTTCCCTCTCATTCCCTGCCCATCCCTGCTGCCTGGAGCTGTCCCTGCTGGCAGCTCTTTGTCACAACATCTTTTCCCAGTCAGTGCTCACAGACCCCATCCCACCCGCTGTGTGCTCCGTTCTGCCCTACAGAAACCTCCTGGATTAGGGCACTCTCTCGGGGTATCTCTGTGCATGCACGTCCTAACGAGCAGGTCACATAAACTCCTATGAGGCCACAAAGGTGATGTTGATACTGTCTGTAGGCTATGGTGGGGATGAAGCAGCTTCCTAAGGTTTCCCAGTGACCTATTAATGTCTGAGAGTGAAGGTTTAGGAAACCCACTTCCTTGACAATAGAGAAAACTCGTTCCTTCATTCTCTCTGCCAAAATTAGGAAATTGAAAGTGCAGACACCTGAAGGAAAGCTCCTTCCCTTTCTAGTAGCCCTTCTCTTGATCTCCTCTTGAAAACATCCCTTGGACATATCCTGCGCACGAGCTAGAGCTGTGAGCAGCCCTGACCCACGCAGCAACCTCTCAGCAGGAGAATGAACCTGCCCTGCCGGGGCTGACTCCTCTCTCACAGAGTTTCTCCCCATAGTGCTGTGGGGAGCTCCCCGGGCAGGCTGAGGGCTGACCATCACAGGCAGCAGAGTCACTGCCCCAGGCACACAGCACCCTGGGGTGCAGGGACACTGCTCTGAATTACAGCCCTGCACAGACCTGTGTGTGCTCCCTGGCTTCACACCCCTGCAGGCACCCCTGGCAGGATGGAGCTGCACGCCCTGTCCCTGTGATGCTGTGGCAGGGCATCCCTGCTCTGAAGCATCTCCTCCTCTGCTTATGCACTGGAGGAGCCGGGAGAGTGATCCCTAAAAAGTCTATCAGTTATGGGATAGGAGGGGTTCAGAAGACCCCTGCAGGAACCTCAGTAACATTGCCCTGCAGCCAGAGACTTACCATGTCAAGGGCTGCGAAGATTTCTCCCACAAGCAGCTCTCCTCTCTCCTCCCAATCCACACTGCCTTGCACTTCTCACTGTCTTGTCTCCTCTCATGGCAGCAGCAGCAGGCAGTGCCCTCAGCCCTGCTGCTCTTTGTGGAGGAGCTGCTCCTGCACACAGCTGGCTCTGGGCAGTGCTACCAGGCTGCCATGAGCTCCCTCCATCCCAGGAGCCTGCCCCCACTCAGGACCAGAGGCCCAGCTGAGCTCATGACTTTCTCTGTCCCTTGTGCTCCCTCCTCCTGGGAAATGTTCACTCCAATAAACTAAAATAATCACCAATGGGCCCTCACTAAGCACTGAAGGAAGACTCATTCCAGCATTACAGATTGTTTCATCAGAGCATGGTTATCTGCAAGAGGTGGAAATGTCCCACTCTGGAAGCTCCGATTCCCATCTCTTAACTAGGCAGGACATGTAGAAAGAAGCAAGAAGGGAGCTGATTGACCATGGTTCAGGTGCTGACTCAGATGAGTCAATGCGGGCACCTCATTCTGGTTTGGACGGTCCTAGGCTGGAGGGGGATTCAGATCCCTCCTGTGAACTTCACAAACACACAGCAGGTGGGATTCCCCTTCCCAAGCTGAAGGGAGCATAACATAGATGTCTGCACACGAGCTCCTTGTCTAAGGTCTGGCTGTAATCACTGGAGATGGAGGGTGGGAGTCAGTTGCTCACACACAAACACCTGGTGACATTGGAAGAGACAGAGGTGGTCCCAGGCATGTGCCAGTGTCTGCTTGCTCTGATGGAGCAACTGGGAGACACACATCCTTCCAGAGCATGAGGTGGGGGCCAGGTGGAGAATTTCCTTGGCCATCTCAAATGACACTAGATGCCCACTACTGTTGGAGCACCCCTCACTATGGTGCTCAGACACATGGAGATGCCTACAGTGCAAAGTGCTAACGTAATTCAGTGCAGACACTTGATTTAATGACATAGAAACAGGCTGGCAGGTCCATGTCAGATGCCTGGGGTTTCTAGCACAACTGCATGGATGGGACCTATGGGAAAACCATGCCCCTTTGGAGTGGCTGCTGGGCAGACAACACAGGTTATCTCAGGCTTTCCTACCTGTGCCCAGACAACTGAGTCCCACCACTGCCTTTAGGCAAAGTCCATCCCGACTGCATTCAAGCGTGCTGCATAAATGGGAGGCACATCACACCAAGGTCTCTGCTCTAGTCTCTGCACTCTCAAACCCTTCTTGCTCTTCTCTGCCCGAATCTCTTCTCACATCTGGACAACATGAACTGGGACTGGGCTAATGGTGACTTTAGGGTGCCAAATCACAGGCTTCCCATTGCCAGGGACTTCCTCAGTGGCACCTTGTCCTGCCTGGAGATCGGTTCACCTCTGTCACAGGCCCCAAGGTGCTACAAATCAGCTCAGCCAGCCAACCCCTTTCCTGCCAGGACTGCACAGCCCAGCTCTGTTTCTGCCTGACCTTGGGCACTGCAGGGTTTGCCCTCATAGTAGGAACCTCCTTTCACCATTACATTGCCACCTGCTGTCTAGGCCAGCATGGCTCTGCTCTGAAGTGGGGCCATTGCACACACAGTGTCTTTGGTTCTTGCTAACAGATTGCACCACAAGCAGTCCCCTCTCTGTGCCACAGCTGATGCTCTCCAACACTAATATATGCAAATGTATGCAGCCTGGGGTAGAGAGAGGAGCAGATGGAGATGTACAAGCTTTCACAGTTGTGAAACATCACTGGAATAATTGAGATGTGGTGTGATCACTTACATGACTGGAGGGCTGTGCTTCTGGAGTACAATGTCTTCAGGAAAGACTGTCAGAGAAGATGAGGAGGGAGGATGCCTTTTGTGGGAGGGGCAGCTTGGATTTGTGGAGCTCTTCCTTGGGAGAGACAAGGGTTTGGGTGAGTGCTTGTAGGTGAGCATCACAGTAGGGGTGACATCATGGTGGGAGCTACAGACCACCTAATCAGGGTGAGGAGGTGGATGCAGTCTCCTTTAAGCAACGTGAGCAAGTCTGTGGATCACAGGCCCTGGTTCTTGTTGAGGGGACTTTAATCCCCCTGACATGAAGCATAAGGGCAAACAGCAGAGTGCAAGCAGGCCAGGAGGTTTCTGGAGGGCATCAAGGACAACTTCTTTGCACAGCTCCCAGATGGGCTGATAAGGGTGATGCTTTCTTGTATCTGGAAATTTCAAAGAAGGAGGAACTGATCAGGGATGGGATAGTAGGAGAAAGGCAATAGTTGCATTCATCTTCAAAAAAGGCCACAAGGGCAACCTGGGGAGCTGCAGGCAGTTCAGCCTCCCTTTGGTGAGGAGTGAGTCATGCAGCGAACCCTCTCAGATCACAGTTCTGGGCACATGAAGGAAAAGCAGGTGCCTGGGAACAGTTAGCATGCATTTACCCAGGGTAAATTCTGCCTAACCAACCCGGTTGACCTCTGTGATTAAAAAAAAAATCTATTTGTGGATGCAGAAGAGTAAATGTGTTTTTCCTGGACTTTAGCAAGGAGTTTGACACTGTCTCCCACAATATACTTGCATGCATGTTAGAAGGTTTCAGTCTAGAAGAGCAGACAACTGGATGGGTAAAAAGCTGCTTGGATGATCAGAAGCTCAGAGGGCAGTGGTGAATGGGTAGGAGTCTTCCTGGAGGCCAGGGAGAAGTGGAGCACCACAGGGTCTCTCCAGGAACTTGTCCTGTTTATCAACTGTATTGGTTACACTGAGGATGCAACACTCCTCATCCCTAACTGGAGGTGTGGGTGTGTGGGGGGGCACTCATATGCTTGAGGGCTGCCATTCAGAGGGACCTAGAGAGGCAGGAGGAATGGGCTGCCAGGAACCTCATGAAATTCAAGTCAGTATTCATTAGACCACATCTAGAACCCTGCATCCAGGTTTGGATTTCCAGGAAAAGAAAGAGGTTGATAACTGGGAGCGAGTCTGGCTGGGGACCCTCACAGTAGTCAAGGTATTGGAGCACTTGCTCTGTGAGGAAATGGGTCTGGTTCAGCTTGGAGAAGAGATGGCTTTGGAGGGATCTCATAGCACCCTTCCAATGGCTACGAGGAGATCATCCATAAGATGGAGCCAGGCTCTTCATTAGGGTGCACGGTGGGAGGACAAGACACAATGGGCATAAGTTGGAAGAGAAGTCGTTCCTGCAGGAGATAAGGAAAAGCTTTTCCTCTACAAGGATGGTGAAGCATTGGAAGTGGTTGCCCAGAGAGGCTGTGCAGTCTCCTGCCTTGGAGGTTTCCAACACCAAACTGGATGAAGCCCAGAGCAACCTGGTCTGATCCCAGAGATGACCCTGCTTTGAGCAAGGAGATTGGGCTAGAGACCTCCTGAGGTCCCTTCCACCCTGAAGGAGTCCATGATTCTTCCCACTCTCAATCTTCTCCTGTGGATGTCAGGGAAAGCACACAGCTGCCCTGTGACAGTGGAAGCAGGCAGCCTTCTTGTCCTCCTCCAGTCAGAATTATTCAGAAGCAGGGCCTCTTGGCAGGAATCCCCAAGAGAGCCCTGATCAATCCTTGGCTTCCCTTTGAATTGCTTCACTTTGAATGGCTTCACTTTGAATTGCCTTGTTTTTTTTCCATGTCTTCTAACTCCCTTTTATCCCTTTTATCACCCTGATCCAGTACCATACAGCCCACCCCACCCCTGCTCATCCTGAACTCGTTGGCGCTGGTGTGGTTTGTTTTGTTCGTTAGTTGGTTGCTTTTCTTTTTTCTTTTTTTTTTTTCTTTTTTTTTTTTTTGATTTGGACAACAGATACCTCAGGAAGATTTCCAAGAAAAGTGTCAAGTACTGTGCCTAAATGGAAATAAACACATTCATGAGGAGAGGTTGAGGGACCTGGTTTTCCTTAGCCCACTGAAGTGGAGGCAAAGGACAGTAGAGTAATAGACTGTGACTGCTTGAAGGGTGGTTTCAGAGATGATGGAGCTTTTCTTAGTATGGGGAAAAGCATGCGAAGGGGAAAGAGCCACAAAGTGCATCTTGAGAGGTTCAGACTGGACTTCAGGTCAAAAGAATGTCACTCCTAGGGTAGTGCTGAGGTGCAACAGGTCACCCAGAGGGAGTCTGTGATCAGCCCCTGCCTTTGTGTTTCAAGGAGAAGGAAGTGAGGACAGGAAGACATCAGGAGAGTGAGAGCAAGGTGGGGAAGCAGCTTGGGTGTGTACAGTCTGCAGGGAAAGAGGCACAGGCGTGGGAAAGCATAGGACAGCCTGTGGTGGAGATGGCTGAGGGCACTGCCGAGGCTGAAAGCTCCCAACAAAGCTAGGTCTTTGTCCTTTTGGCTATGGCTGGTGTCTCTGACACTGAGGCCCCCGAGAAGACACTGTTTCCATAAGGCACTGTGGCCTTGCTGCCTCCTTGTCCCTTGGGAGTCCAGGAGGTGCCAAATCATGGTCCTGCACTTAGCCTTGTGCACCGTACCCACACACTGCCCACAAGAAGAGCCCTGAGCAATGCGTGATGGAAAGCATCACCCTACCCAGGGGCTGGCTGTCAGGGCCTGGTCTCTCTGCTTGATAACACACATCAAGGTTGACTTGGCATCACAGCCACCCTCACATTGCCTTTGCCTACCTGCAATCAGGGCCTCCAACTTTTGGCTCTAATCAGCCCCTGGGGAGACTTTCTTGGTAATGGCCCTCAGTGGGACCCATTATCTTTCCAAGAAACTTCTGATTTGCTTCTTGAGAGGTTTCTTCAGCCTCTTCTCAGCATCTGAGGTTCATGGGCTTAGCACCAAATACAGCCGAGGGGTCATTAAAATGCAAAAAAACCCCTAAGGAGTCATGCCTCTTTCCATAATTTTCTTCAGCTCTTCAATTCTTGTGTGGTTAATTGGAAAGTTTGCAGGAGTGTATTGAAATTAGGAAGATTTCAATGAGCACCTGGAAATGAAAGATGTCTGCTTCTTAAGCTTTCTTGATTCTTCAGTTCTCAGAATAAGTCATACCCGCATTCTCCAATTCATACTGACCCACAGTGTCTCCTAATGAAGTCTGGACATGTAGGCAAAGCAGTATTTTTGATAGGAGACCTGTATGGAGAACCTTCCTCCCCAGCTCCCCAGCCCTGCCATTTCCCTCATCAGCCACTGGGCACTTCACATCACTCTTGTAAAAGTTGAACCTTTTGCCACTCAAGGCTGTAGCTGAATGTTACAGCTCATGTGCACCAGTTCCCACTTGCTTTCCTTCGAGAGCTAGCTGCAAGCTGCAAGCAGACACAGAAGGGTTTGTCTTAATAGCAAAGAAACAAATTTTAAATTGGAACAGTTTAATAAAAGATACAAGACACCCCTCAACTGTATGTCAAGTCCAAGCTGCCTCCAGTGAGATCCACTGCCCACAAGGCATAACCTTCCTTGAAATGTTTTCCACAGATAGACAGGAAAGGATAGACAAGAAACACAACAAAGGAGGTGGCTAAAGAGACAATGAGACTGCTGAAAGACGAGGCAAGCTTCAGACTCCCAGCAGCTCAGAGCAGCAACTAGAGAGTTGAGAGGTACCTGAATGGATAAAGATTAAGGGGAGGAGGAAAACTGGGAAACTATGGGAAGTACATATGCCCAGAGAGTCTGATGCAAAGATGCCTTTAGAAATGACCAGTTTAATCAGGACATGTGGAAATATGTGAGAGAGCACTGAGATTTTATCCACAGCCTAATAGACAGAGCAGTGGAAACACAAGGTCAAGGGCAGATCGATATTTCTTCTCCCGCCATTAATACCCTTCCTGAAGATTTCCACTATTTCATCATGTTCATTGAAGTAGATTAATATAAACACCAATGGGCCCTCTCTAAGCACTGAAGGAACACTGATTCCAGCATTACAAATTGTCACATCAGAGGATGGTTTATCTGTAAGAGGTGGAAATGTCCGGCTCTGGAAGCCCCGATTCCCCTCTCTTAACTAGGCAGGACACAGAGAGGGGGCAAGAATGGAGCTCATTGAGAACAAGGAGGAGACTGATCTCACCCCAGGCCAGACCCCATCAGTGCAGATGTCTCTGTCAAATCCAGGTCTCTGGAGTTGCCTTTCTCGTCCAAAGAGGGAACTAAGTTGTCTCAATGGAGTTGTTCTGAGATACATTACCTAAGGACAAGCTAAGGTCCTGCAGGAGCCACCTCCAAAATTTCCAGCACCACATGGCAACACAGCTGACCCAGGGCATCTCAGGCAGCAAAAGCCCCTCTCTGTGGTCAAATGAATCAAGCCCAAAAAGAGATCCTACTCATAAGTTGAGATCTTCTCAAGAAAAAACCTCACTGCAACAGTTGACAAGAAATCCTTGTTTCCAAAACTTCACACAGTTTTTTTCCATTGCCATATATTTTTTCTTTCTTATTAATTGGCAGCACCGTGTTTACGCACTACAGGAATTACCCTGTCTATGCAAGTGTATATATATATATGTATATATACACACACACACACGCACATTATTCATCAAAATACCTTTGCTACCAACACTCGCAATGGAGAAACTTTGTTCTCAGGAACTGCTTTATTTTAACTGTCATGTTTCAGCTCTCTTCTTCTGCCTCTCTGTCCTTTCTTCTCCCTCGGCCTCTTCTCTCTTTACAGAGATCTCCAGGGAACAGTTCACTGAATCACAGCACTTAGGGTAGGGGAGACCTCTGGATGTCACCTAGTCCCAGCCCCCCTGGTCAATGCAGAGGGAACTAGAGGAGGTTGCCCAGGGGCTCCCCCCACTTATGCATTGTCCACAAGGGTGCTGAGAGTGCGCTCCATCCACTGTGCAGGCCATTCATAAAGGTTTTAAACAGTCCTGCCCCACATGTTGATCACTGAGGGATGCCACTAGTAACCAGCTGCCACTTGGAACTTGTACCACTGATCACAGCGTTTCAGCCTGATGGCCCCTCCAATCTTCCACCTGCCTTATGGTCCATTGATCCAGGGCAGAGCTCAACAATTTGCCTCTAAGGAGACTCTGGGGGACTGTGCCAAAGGCTTTGCTAAAGTGGAAGGTTCACAAAATCCCCTGCTTTCCCCTTGCGCACATAGGTATTCATGTTATGGTAGAAGGCAATCAGGTTGGTCAGGCATGGTTTCCATTTCCCCTTGGTCAACCCATGCTGATTCTTCCAGTCCTTGTCCTTCCTATGCTTGGAGATGGTTTCCAGGAGGATTTGCTCCATCAGCTTCCCAGGCACTGAGATGAAGAGGACCAGCTTGTCCTTCCCCAGATCGTCCTTTTTGCCCTCCTGCAAAATGGGTGCGATGTCTGCCTTTTCCCAGTCATCAGGAACCTCCCTGATTATCCAGACGTTTCATAGACAATTGGGAGCATCACTGCAGTGACTCCAGGCACCTCTCCCTGCACCCTGGGGTGCTTCCCGTCTGGTCCCAGGGACTTGTGTGTGCCCACTGGGCAAAAGTCCTCCTCAGCTGCATCTTCATCCCCCTTGGGTGAGGCTTTGCTAACACGGATGCTGCCAAAGGACTTGGGGGCCAGGGAGGCCTGGCAGTAGACAAGACCAGGAAAAGACAAGGGAAAAGAGGCAATGAGCTCCTCAGCCTTTCCTCTGTCTTTGTCACTATATCACCTGCCCCACTGAGCAGGGAGAACTCACTTTCCTTGGCTGGCTGCCTTGTGCTGCCAACATCCTTACAGAAGTCCTTCAGGTTACCCTCCCCATCCCTTCCTAGATCCAGCTCCAGCTCCAGCTCCAGCTGAGCTTTGCCTTGCCTAACTCCATCCCAAACAAGATGAAATCCTCTCTGCTGCAGTCCAGGGTGGTGACTCTGTTATTCCTCTTACCTCTCCACCATCTCACGGGCACTGCAGTGACAGCCAACCTCCACATTCACATCCCCATCCAGCCTGAGCTTCAGGCAAGAAACCAAGGGGAGGATGGCACCATCTACTTGGAGGCACAAACTACAAAGGTAATCATACCGCAGAAAAGCTTGCTCTTCTCCCCTCACCGCTGAGGGGATCCAGGCAATGGCCTTTCAGGTGGTTAAAGGTGGATGCAAAGAATTTCTGGAGTAATGTAGCTATGCCTGAGGCAATGCCTCCCAGGCTGCCCTTAGAGTCAACAGGGAGGAGGAGGTGTTTACCTGCCTTCTTTTAGAAGGTCATATAAAGCACAAAGGATTCATGTCCCAGAGACATTTGCTCTGTGCTTGAAATGGGGCCTGAGATCATAGGCTTTGAGGATAATTCAGGTTGAAGGGACCACAGGAGGCCTGTAGTGCAAGGTGCTGCTCAAAGCAGAGTCAGATAGAGTGCCAGAAACCAAAGAATGCCCCTGCCAAAGGACTTCTGGGATGACAGAGAAGGAGAAGGCAGTAGAGGGTTGACAGGGTGGTACAAGTCCCATGGACAAAAGGGTTTCCTTTTTCCCCTTCTCCTGAGAATTAAATCCTCAGCTCTCCACAGAGAAGAAGCTACGACACGAACTTTGCCACTAACATGGAGGCAGCGAACCTCCTGAGTCCCTTAAGACAGAGGCTGGTGCAAAGGCCACCACCCCAATGGCACCAGACCCCCCAGGCATGCCTGCCTTGCTGCTGGGCACCCTGCAGCCCCAGGCAGGAGGTGTGCGAGGAACGGAGTGGTGTCTGCCCCCTGCAGCCCCGGCCACCCAGCAGGTGTGGTGGGACGCTGCTCCTCTAGATGAGTCTGGGCTCTCCTGCATTTCCCCAGTGTGAAGTCTGCGTCCCCTCCAGCTGGCAATACAGCCCGGCAGAGAGGATCAACATGGGAAATACAATCTCTGTTCCGGGGTGTGAAGAGAGAGGGGAGAGCAGAGGGGGATCTGCTCATGCCCTGGGCAGTGATCCCCTCCCTGCAGCCAGTACAGCCCTGCTGATGCCCTGCAACCTGTGAGTCCAGGAGATGGGACTCCGATCTGCTCTGGCTCTAAAGATTTCTCAGCCCTTAAGACCCAGGATGCAAAGCACTGGTCTGGGGACACCTCAGCAGTCAAAGGGCCTGAATGCCTGGTGTGTTCCTGAGAACTTCTCTGTAGTTTCCCTGCACTGCTTTGACTCCTGTTGCCCATGGATCAGAGACTCCTTTTGAGGATGAACTCGCTCACTGTGACTCTGAGGACAAGCTTGACCAGGCAGTCCAAATGTCAGCAAGGCCTCAAACCCAGAACAATGTCCTCTGCCCAGGACTCTGCCTTCCAGCCCTTTCCTCCTAGAGGATTTGGGTTGGGAGGGACCACCAGAGATCTCCAGGACCGTGATCTGCTCTGAGCTGGGCTAACTTGACAGTTAGATGAGGTTGGTAGGTGCTTTCTCCAGCAGAGTTTTTAAAGGTTTCTTGTCCCCTGCCCCAGTGCTACTCAACTAGCATGGTTATTTCTTTATTTTTTCCTTCAACTCATTTGAAATTTCCCTTACTACATCTTCTCCTTGTTGTCTCTTGTCCTTTCCTCCACTTGGACCCCAGGCAGACCAGCCCATCTTCTTTGACTGAGGACCATCAAAGCCTCACCTCCAAGCACAGCCATGCTGGGATCTCCTGGGATCATGCAGGCAGGCTGTGGTGGCCAGCTCCAAGCAGAGCTATGTGATGCAGCTCTGCACATGGTCTCAGAGGAGAGCTAGTGGAGACATAACATGACCCAGGGCAGAACCTGTGGGCCGATGCCAGGGCAGAGCTGGGGCAGCAGGCGTGAGAAGGGAAGAGCTCCAGCAGCTCCTCTCCACACCTGGGCAGGGAGTTTTGCACCCAGTGGTTCTCCTGAGAGAGGATGGAGACAAAGGACGGGGGGCACTGTGAGCTGCATTGCTGGGCACCAACCATCTGTGCTGGGTCTGGGAGTCCTAGCAGGCAGTGCTGGTGGCTGTAGCCCTTGAGAACCCCCCAACCCTGCTAGCAGCAGTGAGTTCCCTCCATGACTGTTGGGAGCTTCTGGGGTGTCATGGCTCCGATCTGCCTCCTCTCCCTGTGCTGGCCCAGCCCTGCTGCCCTCCATGTCGCCCCACGGCCCCACTGCACCGACACTGCAGAGGACAGTGTGCATTCAGGGGTGGGGAAGTGTCCTCCAGGCATGGTCTCCATGACAGCCCTCAATGCTCTGTTCCCCAAAGCCCTCCTGAAGCCTCCCACCAGTCCACAGGTCCTGCTCAGTCCTGATACTGTCCCCTGGGGTTAGCAGAAGGCCATGCTCTGCAGTCTGCTGGCGTCTGAAACCAAAGGGAGAGGCCAGGCAGGACTGGCCATTACCCCCATACAGGTGCTGAGCCCAGCAGGCAGACGGAGCTGGTCACATTCAAAGATCACATCTCTCCAGGACCATGGGGAATGGCCGGTACTGGAAATAGCTGGTGTGAAAGGCTGGGTGTGTGAGGAGTTTCCTGGGGCAGTTTCTCCTCTCTGTTCATGCAGCAACAAGCTGGGCTGGATCTATGTTCTGACAGACACTGTTTGAGGGTCCCCCATGAGAGGAGGATGGTCTACAGGCCCAGTAGACAGCCCCAGGACCTCCTCTGCATGCTCCCTGCCAGCCCTGCAGAGGACCCAGGAGAGGGCTCTCCTCCCAGGGATCACAGCTGGACATCCGGTCATCCAGCTGGGCATGGAGACTTGTCTGGGGGTGACTTTTGGGGTAAGGACCAGCACACAGGGTGGGGGAGATTGTCTCAAGGACATGCGCTGGGGACAGGGTGTGAGGGACAGCAGCTTTGGAGGAAGAGCCCAGCCTTCAGGCACTGCACCTGCAAGAACCTGTTTTATTAGAGAGCTACTGTTAGGGAGTCAGCTCTGACCCAGTGTTACACAAAACTTTATATGGGCAGCAGGTGAGACAGAGCAGTCTCAGTAAAGGTGCAAAGAATTCAACCACTTGTGTAGCAACATGGTGACAAATAATAATAACAACAGCAATAGCAGTCATAATACAAATAAAGTGAACAAACAAAGCTCAGTCCTGGTATGGGACACAGGGGGAGTCATTTGTGGAGAGCAATGGCAATGTTACCAGTGCTGAAAAATGTCCATGAAACCACTTTCCTCAGGGCATTTTTGAGCTCCTTGTTCCTCATGCTGTAGATGAGGGGGTTCAGAGTTGGAGGCACCACTGCGTACAGAACAGTCACCACCATATCCAGAGCTGGGGAGGAGAGGGAGGGGGGCTTTAGGTAGGCAAAGATGCCAGTGCTGACAAACAGAGAGACCACGGCCAGGTGAGGGATGCACATGGAAAAGGCTTTGTGACGACCCTGCTCAGAGGGGATCCTCAGCACAGCAGTGAAGATCTGCACGTAGGACAGCACAATGAAAATGAAACACCCAAACATTAAACAGGCAATAACCACCGGAAGCCCAGCTTCCCTGAGGTAGGAGTCTGAGCAGGAGAGCTTGAGGATCTGGGGAACTTCACAGAAGATCTGGTCCACTGTGTTGCCTTGGCAGAGTGGTATGGAAAATGTGTTAGCCGTGTGCAGGAGAGCATTGAGAAAACCACTGGCCCAGGCAGCTGCTGCCATTTTGACACAGGCTCTGCTGTCCATGAGGGTCCCGTAGTGCAGGGGTCTGCAGATGGCAACAAAGCGGTCATAGGCCATGACAGTGATAAGAAAATACTCTCCTCCAATCAAGAAGAAAAGCAGGAAGACTTGAGCAGCACATCCTGAGTAAGAAATGGCCCTGGTGTTCCACAGGGAATTGGCCATGGATTTGGGGACAGTGGTGGAGATGGTGCCAAGGTCGAGGAGGAAGAGGTTGAGGAGGAAGAAGTACATGGGGGTGTGGAGGCGGTGGTCGCAGGCTACAGCTGTGATGATGAGGCCATTGCCCAGGAGGGCAGCCAGGTAGATGCCCAGGAAGAGTGAGAAGTGCAAGAGCTGCAGCTCCCGCGTGTCTGCGAATGCCAGGAGGAGGAACTCGTTGATGGAGCTGCTGTTGGACATTTTGCTATCTCTGGGCATGGGGGACTGTGCAAAGAAGAAAAGACACTGAGAAGTTACCAGAGACTTTTCAGGCAAAGAAACCCCCAAATGTTGCAGTTCTCATACACGCCCCCACATTGCCTCTCTCCTTACTGAGAGGATCTTTGTGCAGCTCCCTTGCTGGAGATCCGCTTTGCACTGGCTGAGTGTGCTGTGAGGAGCAGGGACCTCTGCCCATGGGCTCCACAGGAGTCTGTCCTGCTGTAAAGCAGTGGGCACAGGGGCATGGGGGTGACCAGCTCTGACAGTCACAATTTTGGTCAGGTGAAATCCACTAATCATGTAGAAGGGCTTTTCAGCATCTTCACTCTGAATTCTAAAGAATGAGGTTTGAGGAACAGAGTTTCAGGGATTTTTTTATTTTCTTTCAGATGTCCTTGTCACCCCTGGGGAGTGTTCCTCAAAGGTAGAAATCCTTGGCAATTCCACTGAAACCTAGAAAAACGGATTCACTGTCCCTTGTTGCAGAGTGAGGACAGCTAGCCTGTCTGTTAGTCTCATTCCCAGCTGGCCTGTGCTTGCCACTATCGGACCTGCAGGATGATCACACTCACATGTTGCCCTAGAAAGAAACCAGCCCCTGCTGAGAGCACACGAATCCAGTTTCAAAGTGCACAGCTCCAAACTTCTCACCCTTTCTCTGGGCACCTGAGGGAGCTCCCCACACTCCCCTTCTAGCCAAGCACACACAGGGCTCCTTTTGGATGCCCACATACAGCCTCCCACCACCATCTCCATACTCTCAGCATCTCTGCACCTTCCACATGGGTCTCTCAGATATCACAGTGATGCTATGAGACAGCTGTGCCTTTCTAGAGGGCAGGAGGCAGTCTGCCAGGACACTGTAAGGAAACGGTCAAAGGACTGTTAGGACTGGAGGTGGGCTTTTCTTAAGGGAGAGTCAGCTCATTTCCCAGCCCCACAGACTGCATTTTCTGGAGCTCCACAAATCAGAAGGGGTATTTTGGTGTATTCTTTTTGGGTATTATTCATGGGTATTCCCATGCAGACCCCTCTGCTGCACAACTTGCAGCATCAGTGTCTGAACTGCAGCTGAAAACACCCAACCCCAGAAAGCCCAAGAACAAGAACAGGAGCAGCATGGCCAGGAGGGGAAACAAGGAGCAACACCATGATCCTGCTGCTAAGTGAGGCAAGGAGAGAGACAGAGAGGCATTCTGGAAAGCCTTCCCCTTACCCAGCTGGGCACGTCACCTCACAGATGGTGACATTGCACGGCAGTCAATCTCAGCCCCTTTGTCAGGCAGCATGAAATGGGTCCATGGCAGGAGAGATGCCCATCTCCTCTGCCGGATGTCTGGCTGCAGCGGAGGTGGCTCATGCCCTGCGCTTCCCTCTCATTCCCTGCCCATCCCTGCTGCCTGGAGCTGTCCCTGCTGGCAGCTCTTTGTCACAACATCTTTTCCCAGTCAGTGCTCACAGACCCCATCCCACCCGCTGTGTGCTCCGTTCTGCCCTACAGAAACCTCCTGGATTAGGGCACTCTCTCGGGGTATCTCTGTGCATGCACGTCCTAACGAGCAGGTCACATAAACTCCTATGAGGCCACAAAGGTGATGCTGATACTGTCTGTAGGCTATGGTGGGGATGAAGCAGCTTCCTAAGGTTTCCCAGTGACCTATTAATGTCTGAGAGTGAAGGTTTAGGAAACCCACTTCCTTGACAATAGAGAAAACTCGTTCCTTCATTCTCTCTGCCAAAATTAGGAAACTGAAAGTGCAGACACCTGAAGGAAAGCTCCTTCCCTTTCTAGTAGCCCTTCTCTTGATCTCCTCTTGAAAACATCCCTTGGACATATCCTGCGCACGAGCTAGAGCTGTGAGCAGCCCTGACCCACGCAGCAACCTCTCAGCAGGAGAATGAACCTGCCCTGCCGGGGCTGACTCCTCTCTCACAGAGTTTCTCCCCATAGTGCTGTGGGGAGCTCCCCGGGCAGGCTGAGGGCTGACCATCACAGGCAGCAGAGTCACTGCCCCAGGCACACAGCACCCTGGGGTGCAGGGACACTGCTCTGAATTACAGCCCTGCACAGACCTGTGTGTGCTCCCTGGCTTCACACCCCTGCAGGCACCCCTGGCAGGATGGAGCTGCACGCCCTGTCCCTGTGATGGTGTGGCAAGGCATCCCTGCTCTGAAGCATCTCCTCCTCTGCTTATGCACTGGAGGAGCCGGGAGAGTGATCCCTAAAAAGTCTATCAGTTATGGGATAGGAGGGGTTCAGAAGACCCCTGCAGGAACCTCAGTAACATTGCCCTGCAGCCAGAGACTTACCATGTCAAGGGCTGCGAAGATTTCTCCCACAAGCAGCTCTCCTCTCTCCTCCCAATCCACACTGCCTTGCACTTCTCACTGTCTTGTCTCCTCTCATGGCAGCAGCAGCAGGCAGTGCCCTCAGCCCTGCTGCTCTTTGTGGAGGAGCTGCTCCTGCACACAGCTGGCTCTGGGCAGTGCTACCAGGCTGCCATGAGCTCCCTCCATCCCAGGAGCCTGCCCCCACTCAGGACCAGAGGCCCAGCTGAGCTCATGACTTTCTCTGTCCCTTGTGCTCCCTCCTCCTGGGAAATGTTCACTCCAATAAACTAAAATAATCACCAATGGGCCCTCACTAAGCACTGAAGGAAGACTCATTCCAGCATTACAGATTGTTTCATCAGAGCATGGTTATCTGCAAGAGGTGGAAATGTCCCACTCTGGAAGCTCCGATTCCCATCTCTTAACTAGGCAGGACATGTAGAAAGAAGCAAGAAGGGAGCTGATTGACCATGGTTCAGGTGCTGACTCAGATGAGTCAATGCGGGCACCTCATTCTGGTTTGGACGGTCCTAGGCTGGAGGGGGATTCAGATCCCTCCTGTGAACTTCACAAACACACAGCAGGTGGGATTCCCCTTCCCAAGCTGAAGGGAGCATAACATAGATGTCTGCACACGAGCTCCTTGTCTAAGGTCTGGCTGTAATCACTGGAGATGGAGGGTGGGAGTCAGTTGCTCACACACAAACACCTGGTGACATTGGAAGAGACAGAGGTGGTCCCAGGCATGTGCCAGTGTCTGCTTGCTCTGATGGAGCAACTGGGAGACACACATCCTTCCAGAGCATGAGGTGGGGGCCAGGTGGAGAATTTCCTTGGCCATCTCAAATGACACTAGATGCCCACTACTGTTGGAGCACCCCTCACTATGGTGCTCAGACACATGGAGATGCCTACAGTGCAAAGTGCTAACGTAATTCAGTGCAGACACTTGATTTAATGACATAGAAACAGGCTGGCAGGTCCATGTCAGATGCCTGGGGTTTCTAGCACAACTGCATGGATGGGACCTATGGGAAAACCATGCCCCTTTGGAGTGGCTGCTGGGCAGACAACACAGGTTATCTCAGGCTTTCCTACCTGTGCCCAGACAACTGAGTCCCACCACTGCCTTTAGGCAAAGTCCATCCCGACTGCATTCAAGCGTGCTGCATAAATGGGAGGCACATCACACCAAGGTCTCTGCTCTAGTCTCTGCACTCTCAAACCCTTCTTGCTCTTCTCTGCCCGAATCTCTTCTCACATCTGGACAACATGAACTGGGACTGGGCTAATGGTGACTTTAGGGTGCCAAATCACAGGCTTCCCATTGCCAGGGACTTCCTCAGTGGCACCTTGTCCTGCCTGGAGATCGGTTCACCTCTGTCACAGGCCCCAAGGTGCTACAAATCAGCTCAGCCAGCCAACCCCTTTCCTGCCAGGACTGCACAGCCCAGCTCTGTTTCTGCCTGACCTTGGGCACTGCAGGGTTTGCCCTCATAGTAGGAACCTCCTTTCACCATTACATTGCCACCTGCTGTCTAGGCCAGCATGGCTCTGCTCTGAAGTGGGGCCATTGCACACACAGTGTCTTTGGTTCTTGCTAACAGATTGCACCACAAGCAGTCCCCTCTCTGTGCCACAGCTGATGCTCTCCAACACTAATATATGCAAATGTATGCAGCCTGGGGTAGAGAGAGGAGCAGATGGAGATGTACAAGCTTTCACAGTTGTGAAACATCACTGGAATAATTGAGATGTGGTGTGATCACTTACATGACTGGAGGGCTGTGCTTCTGGAGTACAATGTCTTCAGGAAAGACTGTCAGAGAAGATGAGGAGGGAGGATGCCTTTTGTGGGAGGGGCAGCTTGGATTTGTGGAGCTCTTCCTTGGGAGAGACAAGGGTTTGGGTGAGTGCTTGTAGGTGAGCATCACAGTAGGGGTGACATCATGGTGGGAGCTACAGACCACCTAATCAGGGTGAGGAGGTGGATGCAGTCTCCTTTAAGCAACGTGAGCAAGTCTGTGGATCACAGGCCCTGGTTCTTGTTGAGGGGACTTTAATCCCCCTGACATGAAGCATAAGGGCAAACAGCAGAGTGCAAGCAGGCCAGGAGGTTTCTGGAGGGCATCAAGGACAACTTCTTTGCACAGCTCCCAGATGGGCTGATAAGGGTGATGCTTTCTTGTATCTGGAAATTTCAAAGAAGGAGGAACTGATCAGGGATGGGATAGTAGGAGAAAGGCAATAGTTGCATTCATCTTCAAAAAAGGCCACAAGGGCAACCTGGGGAGCTGCAGGCAGTTCAGCCTCCCTTTGGTGAGGAGTGAGTCATGCAGCGAACCCTCTCAGATCACAGTTCTGGGCACATGAAGGAAAAGCAGGTGCCTGGGAACAGTTAGCATGCATTTACCCAGGGTAAATTCTGCCTAACCAACCCGGTTGACCTCTGTGATTAAAAAAAAAATCTATTTGTGGATGCAGAAGAGTAAATGTGTTTTTCCTGGACTTTAGCAAGGAGTTTGACACTGTCTCCCACAATATACTTGCATGCATGTTAGAAGGTTTCAGTCTAGAAGAGCAGACAACTGGATGGGTAAAAAGCTGCTTGGATGATCAGAAGCTCAGAGGGCAGTGGTGAATGGGTAGGAGTCTTCCTGGAGGCCAGGGAGAAGTGGAGCACCACAGGGTCTCTCCAGGAACTTGTCCTGTTTATCAACTGTATTGGTTACACTGAGGATGCAACACTCCTCATCCCTAACTGGAGGTGTGGGTGTGTGGGGGGGCACTCATATGCTTGAGGGCTGCCATTCAGAGGGACCTAGAGAGGCAGGAGGAATGGGCTGCCAGGAACCTCATGAAATTCAAGTCAGTATTCATTAGACCACATCTAGAACCCTGCATCCAGGTTTGGATTTCCAGGAAAAGAAAGAGGTTGATAACTGGGAGCGAGTCTGGCTGGGGACCCTCACAGTAGTCAAGGTATTGGAGCACTTGCTCTGTGAGGAAATGGGTCTGGTTCAGCTTGGAGAAGAGATGGCTTTGGAGGGATCTCATAGCACCCTTCCAATGGCTACGAGGAGATCATCCATAAGATGGAGCCAGGCTCTTCATTAGGGTGCACGGTGGGAGGACAAGACACAATGGGCATAAGTTGGAAGAGAAGTCGTTCCTGCAGGAGATAAGGAAAAGCTTTTCCTCTACAAGGATGGTGAAGCATTGGAAGTGGTTGCCCAGAGAGGCTGTGCAGTCTCCTGCCTTGGAGGTTTCCAACACCAAACTGGATGAAGCCCAGAGCAACCTGGTCTGATCCCAGAGATGACCCTGCTTTGAGCAAGGAGATTGGGCTAGAGACCTCCTGAGGTCCCTTCCACCCTGAAGGAGTCCATGATTCTTCCCACTCTCAATCTTCTCCTGTGGATGTCAGGGAAAGCACACAGCTGCCCTGTGACAGTGGAAGCAGGCAGCCTTCTTGTCCTCCTCCAGTCAGAATTATTCAGAAGCAGGGCCTCTTGGCAGGAATCCCCAAGAGAGCCCTGATCAATCCTTGGCTTCCCTTTGAATTGCTTCACTTTGAATGGCTTCACTTTGAATTGCCTTGTTTTTTTTCCATGTCTTCTAACTCCCTTTTATCCCTTTTATCACCCTGATCCAGTACCATACAGCCCACCCCACCCCTGCTCATCCTGAACTCGTTGGCGCTGGTGTGGTTTGTTTTGTTCGTTAGTTGGTTGCTTTTCTTTTTTCTTTTTTTTTTTTCTTTTTTTTTTTTTTGATTTGGACAACAGATACCTCAGGAAGATTTCCAAGAAAAGTGTCAAGTACTGTGCCTAAATGGAAATAAACACATTCATGAGGAGAGGTTGAGGGACCTGGTTTTCCTTAGCCCACTGAAGTGGAGGCAAAGGACAGTAGAGTAATAGACTGTGACTGCTTGAAGGGTGGTTTCAGAGATGATGGAGCTTTTCTTAGTATGGGGAAAAGCATGCGAAGGGGAAAGAGCCACAAAGTGCATCTTGAGAGGTTCAGACTGGACTTCAGGTCAAAAGAATGTCACTCCTAGGGTAGTGCTGAGGTGCAACAGGTCACCCAGAGGGAGTCTGTGATCAGCCCCTGCCTTTGTGTTTCAAGGAGAAGGAAGTGAGGACAGGAAGACATCAGGAGAGTGAGAGCAAGGTGGGGAAGCAGCTTGGGTGTGTACAGTCTGCAGGGAAAGAGGCACAGGCGTGGGAAAGCATAGGACAGCCTGTGGTGGAGATGGCTGAGGGCACTGCCGAGGCTGAAAGCTCCCAACAAAGCTAGGTCTTTGTCCTTTTGGCTATGGCTGGTGTCTCTGACACTGAGGCCCCCGAGAAGACACTGTTTCCATAAGGCACTGTGGCCTTGCTGCCTCCTTGTCCCTTGGGAGTCCAGGAGGTGCCAAATCATGGTCCTGCACTTAGCCTTGTGCACCGTACCCACACACTGCCCACAAGAAGAGCCCTGAGCAATGCGTGATGGAAAGCATCACCCTACCCAGGGGCTGGCTGTCAGGGCCTGGTCTCTCTGCTTGATAACACACATCAAGGTTGACTTGGCATCACAGCCACCCTCACATTGCCTTTGCCTACCTGCAATCAGGGCCTCCAACTTTTGGCTCTAATCAGCCCCTGGGGAGACTTTCTTGGTAATGGCCCTCAGTGGGACCCATTATCTTTCCAAGAAACTTCTGATTTGCTTCTTGAGAGGTTTCTTCAGCCTCTTCTCAGCATCTGAGGTTCATGGGCTCAGCACCAAATACAGCCGAGGGGTCATTAAAATGCAAAACAATCCCCAAGGAGCCATGCTTCTTGCCATAATTTTCTTCAGCACTTCAATTCTTGTGTGGTTAATTGGAAAGTTTGCAGGAGTGTATTTACAAGAGAAAGATTTCAATGAGCACCTGAAAAGGAAAGATGTCTGCTTCTTAAGCTTTCTTGATTCTTCAGTTCTCAGAATAAGTCATACCCACATTCCCCAATTCATACTGACCCACAGTGTCTCCTAATGAAGTCTGGACATGTAGGCAAAGCAGTATTTTTGATAGGAGACCTGTATGGAGAACCTTCCTCCCCAGCTCCCCAGCCCTGCCATTTCCCTCATCAGCCACTGGGCACTTCACATCACTCTTGTGAAAATCCAACCTTTTGCCACTCAAGGCTGTAGCTGAATGGTACCCCTCATGTGCACTAGTTCCCACATGCTTTCCTTCGAGAACTAGCTGCAAGCAGGCACAGAAGGGTTTGTCTTAATTGCAAACAAACAAATCATAATTTGGAACAGTTTAATAAAAGATACAAAAAAGCACGCCTCAACTTTATGGTAAGTCCACACTTCCTCCAGTGGGGTCCACAGCCCACAAGGCATAACCTTCCTTGAAATGCTTTCCACAGATAGATAGGAAGGGATAAACAAGAAACACAACAAAGGAGGTGGCTAAAGAGACAAGGAGCCTTCTGAAAGACAAGGCAAACTTCAGACTCCCAGAAGACCTCCCAGAGAGGTATCTGAAAGCATAAAGAGCAAGGGGAAAAGGAAAACTGGGAAACTCTGGAAAGTGCATATGCCCAGAGAGTCTGATGCAAAGATGCCTTTAGAAATGACCAATTTAATCAGGACATGTGGAAATATGTGAGAGAGCACTGAGATTACATCCACAGCCTAATAGACAGAGCAGTGGAAACACTAGGTCAAGGGCACATTAATATTTCTTCTCCCAAGATTCATACCCTTCCTGAAGATTTTCATTATTTCAACATAGAAAAACACTGACATTAAAATTAGCCAGTCATTTGAGCTGAGGAAAGTGTGCTCATATTTTTGAAACGTTGAGACAGTTCTTCACCTTTCCAGGCAGTGCTCAGTTGTCCAACCACAAGCACCCAGTGGCACTTGGAGAGGCCCCGGTGTCTCTGAGGGACCTGCCTGGGCCTGACAGCTCTCACAGGGGACTGGTGGGAGACCGGAGCCCCTTGCAGATGCAGAGGGAGGCTGGGTAGAGGGGACCAGGGCACCTGCAATGGCAACAGCCATTCATGACCCTGTGACTGCATCCCACCCCAGCTCTGAAAATCACTTTCCCTTTCAAAAAAAGAAAGAAAAGAATCTCCCCAAAAGACCAGTTTATCAAAAAAGAATCAAACAAAAAAGATAAGTAGAAAAAGAAGAACATAAGAACACAACGATAATAAGAAAAATAAGAACACAAAGAAGTTTGTAATGCTGAAAAGTCTAAGAAATCTTTTTTTTTAATTTATATAATTATCTAATTTCTTTCTTGTTTCTTTTTCATTGTCATTTTCTAAAGATTTCTTCTATAATAAGGCCTACACTATTAAAAATGATAGTTCTGTGTCTCGCACAAGTCCACTGCCCTCAAACCACTCCCTGCCCAGGATCTTCCTTGCCGCTCCTCAATCTTTGCACACAGCGAGTCGCAACATGAGATGTCGAGCTCTCACAACTGATAGAGGGAAGCAGCCTGATCAGCTTCAGGGAAAATGCTCTATTTATCGATGGCTGAAATTGCACCAATCTCAACGTACCTGTGTTACAGTGATGCCTTAAAGGAGTCCCTACACATCTAGCCACAAACCCTTTTCATTCCCTGCATGGTCATGAAGTGTGATTCCATTTTAGCCAACAACAAGGATGGGAATTATGTCGCCCAATGCCACATCCCTTCAGTGCAGATGTCTCTGGCTAATCCAGGTGTCTGCACTTCCCCTTCTAGTCAATGGAAAGAAAAAAGTTGTCCCACTGAGAGGTCTTGAGATGCTTCTCCTGGTGACCAGCCAATGCTCTAGAAACGTTCTCGTAGTTCCTGGCTCACATTTCCCGGCACCACACGGGAACACAGCTACACAGGGCATCTCAGGCAGCAATGGCCTCTATATGTTTCTATAAGGGCCTGAATGTAAAGTTCTCGTCATTGGGTGAAATCTATGCAAAAAATAGCTCTATGCAAGAACTGAAAAAAATCTTCGTTTTCAGAACTTCAAACGTTCTTTATCAATTCTAATGAATATTTGCTTTCTTTTTGATTGGTAGCACCATATGCATGCAGTACAGAAATTACTCTATGTGAGTTTACATGTTTATATAGATGTATACGTTATATGCTTGTGACTGACAGCGTCCAGCCGTTGGTGGCTCATTGATTGCCTGTGCAAAGAAATTGTTTTCAACACTCTCCAGGAATCTCCTGGACTGCTTGTGCCTGGGCTGACTGCCCTGCCGGCAGATTTCAAGGTGGTTAAACTACCCTGGGAGAACCAGGATCTGTGACCAGGAGGCTTCCCCCAGCTGCCTACACAAGGTTTCAGCTGCTTCCCTTCCCTCCTCAGGCAGCCATTAGCAAACACTACCAGCATGTCACCCACACTGGTGTGTCCTCTTACCTTTACTAGAAGGGCCCAACTGGCTCATCACCTGCCCCAAGGCAAAGCTCTGCGCACTCCAGCCACCCCTTTGCACAGAGAACACCTGCACCTCCTCAACATCCCAGCATGCCTTCCCCAGGAGCCCAGTTTCATCCTACCACGTGAGCTGTCCCACCATGTGTGTGTAATTCCACAGGGATAGGGGAGAGGAAGGTGCCAGTAAAGGGGACACGACTGGGATGTTGAATGTGGGGCCCAGAAGAGAGGACGACTCAGAAGAGGGGCAGGGGAGAAAAAGATAGAAGTGACACCTGTGCAGTGTTGATGGTGAGGTCACCTCTTGTACAGCAGCCTCATGGGCTGGGTTCTGGTAGGAGCCATTCTGAGGACAAGAACAGAATCACACCACCACTCATCCCACCACCAGAGATGCTATATGGGCAGGAGGATGGGGAGAGGCAGGCAAAGGGGACATGGCTGCAGTGCTGATTGTGAGGTCACTTCCACTGCAGCTGCCTGATTGGCCCTCAGCAGATGTGCTGGCCAGCAGGCTTTGGGATGTCACCCAGTGCCTCAGAGAATCCACCCAGCAGAAATGGCTGTCCTGGGGAGGGGAAGGGGTGACACAGGTGACAGGGACCCATCTGGGTGCTGATTGCAAGGGTACCTCTGCTGCAGGCACTCCACCAGTCTGTGGCCCTCAGTCAGGCAGGCACAGCTCATGGCCACCCTGCTCAGGACTAGCCCTCTCGAGTGGACCTGCAACCAAGCAGCACACAGCTCCTCACCTAGGTCTCCTCCAACCCCAGCATGCTGCCCTGTGGACCAGAGACACCATGGCCATTATCTGGAGTCTTCCTTTGGCAAATCAACCTTCCCAAAGTAGCACATGATGTATTAGTACCAACCAGAAATGTTTTTTTATAGTGTGATACGAAGAAGGAGTCATACTGCAGGCTCCAATGTACAGTTGGATGATGGGTGGGGGAGCTGAACTGTGCAAGGACTGCTGGGACAGCCCTGCACCACCCTACAAGGAACTTACCCTCACTTGCTCTTCTCCACACCTCACTGCCAACAGGGGACCTTTGTCCCAATTAGCCTCAGATCCACACTTGCGATTGTATCTCAGAAGGGCCTCACTTGCAAAGAAGAGTCCACGAGTGAGCTAATGCCCAGGCTGTGCCTGAGCTGATGAGGCAGGAGCTGCAGAACCTGCAGGCCTCAACCAGATCAGGGACACAGTGCAAAAGGTGCTCAGCTGACTTGGACACCTGAACTGTCAGGTCAGAAATGACTGCCTTAGAGAAGAGAGGAGCATGTGGAAAGGTGAGGAACATCATTCTGAGGGGGCTTGCAAGTTATTTGCATAAAACACCTTCAGCTTTGCAAGCTGATTCTCAGCTATGACCCATGAACTATTTCCTGCTGACTTGCAGGCAAGCGCTTGAACATCACTACTCACTGTAGTCACTGCACATCTGGGAGAAGTGTTTTCAAAGGCCAACTATTTTCTGAAGATATATTTTGTCTTTGGAAGTTTCCCTTATTTTGCCCATTTCAAAAGCCAATGACTGTGGCACTGCCGCTTGAAAGGGCACCTCTGAGTGCTCCACTGTAGCAAGACCATTTCCTTGTTAACTGTGTGGGTGAAAAAAGTCCCACATGATCTAAAGTGCTCTCTCAGGCCTCCTGCTGGATGTCAGATCCTGGATGTTTTGTGTCAGAGCCCAGGGCAGGGCACAGGGTGCAGGGTGCAGGAGAGAGCCCCGAAGCAGCGAGGCCTTCAGCAGGAAGAGCTCAAGACCCTCTCTAGAATTCACTGGATTGGAGGGGGGTTAACTGGATGGTTAAGTAAGGGCTAATTGGGGGATACTACTGCATTATAAGCAAAGAGTTTCGAGGGTCCTGCCACATGAGAAGAAAAGAGTGTCTGCATACAGGTACTATCCCCACTTAACCTTTGCTAATAGGAGAGGGAGGCAACTGGATGCCTCTAGCCTAAAAAAATCTTGTGGCTGGACAGATCCCAGAAGTGTTAACTTCAAGAATCTCCAACAAGGAACCCTTTCTGAAAGATGACCTCCTATACTCCAAATACTCTAAGCTGCATATTTATATGTATTTCACAGCATATGTGGGATATCTGGCTGCAGATCCTGGCAAGAGCTGAGGAAATGCCAAGGCCTGAACCTCAGTGGGCAGAAGGCAGCAGGCTGCCAGCATCCCTGGCTCACACCACCAGGGCAGCCTGGGCCCTGCGAGCCAAGGCACATCCTCACCTCGCAGTGCTCCCCAGCTCCCCAGCCTGGCAGCACTCCCCACGCACAGCGCTGCTCTCTCCGGACAGGTCTTCCTGTGTATAGCACCAAGACACTGGGGTCATCGTCTGTCCCCACCACAGGCCATCCCCCACTATGACACGCCCCACCCCCACCTCGCGCCTCACAGAAGGTTGCCAGCCAACACGTGCCTGTGTCTCAGGGACACACAGGGCACACGACCAGACATGGCAGCAACCAGGACACCCCCAAAGGGTCTAAAACACAGGCCAGATCTCCAGACCTTTTGTTCGTTTCTAGTTCTCCAAGGCCTAACAACAGGCACTTCCTCTCAACAGCCACACACAGCCCTGCTCAGGCTCACTTCCCACCTCCAGGAAGCAGACCCACAGTGATCGCACAGGGGCTCAGCAGGCCAGCTCTTGCCTCTCACTTTTGCCTCACATGCCCTCAAGGCATTCACCCCACCGGCCTCCCTACTGAGGGGCTCTTTGGAGCTTCAATGGAGGAGGTCGAATCCCCTTGGCACCGCTTGCCCTCTCTTGGGCCTTGCTCAGTGGGCTCACAAAGGAGCACATGGAGGCACACGGACACACTGACCAGCATGCACAGGGCCAGGGCAACAGACCCACACAAGAAGGCTTCCAACGAGGAAAACAGCACAAGGCTTCTGCTGCTCTCAAGCATTTGCATCCCCCTGTCTCAGCAAGGGCTGCCATTTCTCTCCCAGGAAAAGCCTTGAGACAACCCAGAAGGTTTCAGCAGTGCGCGTGACACATGGAGAAGCCAGCAAAGGCTCAGCCTCCAGGGTGCCACATGGCATGGCACAGGGAGAGTCCAAGAGCACCACCAAAGTCACTCACTGAAGGGGTTCGGTGTGGGAGAGCAAAGCTTGTTAGTCCTCATTTTTGGTACAAGGAGCTCTGCTCTAAACCAGCACCAGGGGGCAGGCTGCAGGAACCACCACTTCTCTCTCTTTCTTTAGGATGCAATTGACCCCCAGTGCTCCACTCATTGGCACCTGGATTTTTCAGGGCTGCAGGGAGACTGTCCCATCAGGGCCTCAGGGGGCACGAGTCAGAGAAAAAGAGTGGTGAGAATTCAAAAGCTCAAGGAATCTCCCCTCTAAAAAAGGAGGGGAAACTCTAAAAGTGCTCAGGTAGAACATGTCAAGGGTCACGTGCTTCCAGCACACAGGGTCCACAATGCCTGCCAAAAAGCCAGGAGCCTCACTGGAGAATGGCTGTGCTCACCACCACTCCCTTGGCTCTAGCTACTCACAGCAATGCATCTAGAGGTAGATGGGGCTCCTCACACCCACCCAAAGCTCTGGCAAAAAACAGCACCTTGCCCATGGCAGCAGTGGCAGCACCTAACGACACAACACCTAGCACACTCATGCCTGCACATGGGGTGCTCTCTCACTGCCCTGCTGCAGCACAGAAAGGTCACACTCTGGCAGGACAGTGGAGGAACTTGCCCAGGCTGCAACGGGAAGGAAGAGAGACCTGGGCTGTGCATCCCTTGCAGGGCACTCTGGCCTTGCCTTGCCTACTCAAAGGGACTCCTTGTCTAGGAAGATTGTGCACAGGAAGGCATCAGCCCCCCTTGAGAGTCATCTCCCAAGAATATACCTGCCAGTCTGCAAACACCACCTCACCATAAGGCCTTCACTCACCCAAAGAGCTTCCAGCACGCTAACGCCTAGCTGGCCATGAGCAACCCCCACAGCCTCCTCCTCCCTCAACAAACACTGCTGTAGGGGAAAGCTGTTCCTAGGAAGAGCAAACAGGAGGAGAGGAGGGAAAAAGCAGGCTAGGTTTTCATTGCGGAGCAAGGAGAAATACTCTTTCTCCTTTAATCAGAATCCTGCCTGCACATCCTGGCAAGAGCTGAGGAAACTCAAGGCCTGAACCTCAGCGCACAAAAGGCAGCAGGCTGCCAACATCCCTGGCTCACGCCACCAGGGCAGCCTGTGCCCTGTGAGCCAAGGCACCTCCTCACCTCGCAGTGCTGCCCAGCTCCCCAGTCTGGCAGGGCTCCCCACACACAGCACTGCTCTCTCCAGACACCTCCTCCCGTGTGCAACACCGAGACAGTGCGGCCACCCCCATCCCCACCACAGGCCACCCCCCACTATGACACGCCACACTCCCGCCTCGCACCTTATAGACGGTTGCCAGCCAACACATGGCTGTGCATCAGGGACACACAGGACACACGACCAGACATGGCAGCAGCCAGGAAATCCCCGAAGGCTCTAAAACACAGGCCAGATCTCCAGACCTTTTGTTCGTTTCTAGTTCTCCAAGGCCTTGAAACAGGCACTTCCTCTCAACAGCCACGCACAGCCCTGCTCAGGGTCATTTCCCACCTCCAGGAAGCAGACCCACAGTGCTCTCCCAGGGGCTCAGCAGGCCAGCTCTTGCCTCTCACTTTTGTCTCACATGCCCTCAAGGCACTCACCCAACCAGCCTCCCTTCTGAGGGGCCCTTTGGGGCTTCAGTGGAGGAGGCCAAAACCCTTCGGACCACTCCCCCTCTCTTGGGCCTTGCTCAGCAGGTTCACAAAGGAGCACATGGAGGCACAAAAATTGAGGGGCAGCGCTAAAAGCGCTCAGGTAGAAAATGCCAAGAGTCAAGTGCTTCAAGTACACAGGGTCCACAATGCCTTCCCCAAAAGCTGGGAGACTCATTGAAGGATGGGTGTGTGGAGGATGGGATGCTCCCTTGGCTCCAGCTACTCGCACCAATGCATCTAGAGCTCCTCACACCCACCCAAAGCTCCGGCAAAAAAACAGTGCTTTGCCCACATCAGCAGTGGCAGCACCTAATGACATCACACTTCCCATACTCATGCCTGCATGTGAGCTGCTCTTTTGTTTCCCTGCTGCAGCACATGAAGCTCATACTACAGCAAGACAGTGGAAGAACTTGCAGAGACGGCAACTGGGAGAAAGAGAGACCTGGGGCAGCACATCCTTTGGAGAGCACTCTGGCCTGGGCTTTCCTCCTCAAAGGGACTCCTTCTTTAAGGAGACTGTGCACAGGAAGGCATCAGCCTCCCTTAGAAGTCATCTCCCAAGAACATACCGGCCCGTCTCCAAAGACCACCTCTCCACAAGGCCTTCACTCACCCAAAGAGCTGCCAGCATGCTAACACCCAGCTGGCAATGAGCAACACCCATAGCCTCCTTCTCCCTCAGCAAACGCTGCTGCAGAGGAAAGCTCTAACTAGGAAAAGTAAATGAGATGAAAGCAGGGAAAAAGCAGCTTGGTTTGCATCTCAGAGCAAGCAGAAACACTCCCTGGCCTCTAGTCTGGATCCTGCCTGCACAACCTGGCGAGAGCTGAGGAAATGCAAGGCCTAAACCTCAGCACACAAAAGGCAGCAGGCTGCCAGCATCCCTGTCTCATGCCACCACAGCAGCCTGGGCCCTGCCAGCCAAGGCACCTCCTCACCTCCAAGGGCTCCCAGTCTCTCCATCCTGGCAGCACTCCCCATGCACAGCGCTGCTCTCTCCAGACACCTCTTCCTGCGTGCAGCACCAAGACACTGGGGCCATCGTCTCTCCCCACCTCAGCCTACCCCACCACTGTGACACAACGCACCCCCGTCCCGCAGCTCATAGAGGGTCGCCAGCTAACATGCATTGGGGACACACAGGGGACATAAGCAGAGAAGGCCGCAGCCAGGGCACCACCAAGGGCCTCAAAACACGCCAAGGACAGCTCTCCAGCCCTTCCTAGACCTCCACTGGCTTGGAATGGGGACTTCCTCCGAACAGCCAGGCACAGCCCTGCATGTGCTCACTTCCCACCTCCAGGAATGAAGGAACAAAGATATCATTCAGTTCTTGGAGAAAAATCTCACAAGTCCCACAGGGTTTTGATTGGGCAGAATTTTATGCAGCACACAGATACTGGAAATCAGAGATTACTAATTTCACTGCGCACACCTGCTCTTAATTCTTTTAGCAGCATAACAATTCTGGCTGGTCTCCTCATCGACTGGTGGAGGGTTGTAAGCCTAGACTTAGGAAGCAGCACAAAGTCAAACTCCATGTCTAGGTTTACAGCCAGGTGCCTGCTGCAGGCCTATATGCTGCTGGGAAGGAGTGACCTCAGAGTCAATTCCCAGCCATATGTCAGCTGCTGGCTGTCCACCTGCTCTGTCAGCAGCGACCTCAGAAGGAGTTCCCAAGATATGTGCCTGATGCTGTCCTATCAGGGACTCAGAAGAGATGACCTCACAGTAACCACCACAGCCATGTGCCTATCACAGGAATTGGAGAAAGGCCTGCAAGTAATTCTGGGCAACATTTCCTAACAGGAGGATTGCATGGGAGCAGCGATGATGGAGCTGAAGACAGCAGGGCCTCATGTCGCAGGCAGAGGCAGAAGCCTTCCCGCAACTCAGAAGTCTGGTTCCTTCCCCAATGCTGAACAGACCCAGCAAATCCTCCACACATCAAGTACAACCAGCATTCTCCTACTTGGTGCCCTGACAATTTGCGACTCAGAGAAGGACTCAGACACGGGCATCTCAGCTGGTGAAACCAGCAGAGCCAGGATTCAGCAACTCTTCACCCCAACCTGTGAGCAGGGCTAATAACAACGGCCAGCGAAGGACTGGCCGTCCACCAGCTTCAAGGCCCTGCAAAAGCCAAACAGCTCACACAGACAGAGCTGCTCTGCAAACACCCTGCAGGCTGCTGCCAGGGTCACAAGTCTCAGGACCAAGCAAGAGGCAGGGAGCAACAGCAACGGCTGGGGCATGGTGTGATACGCAGGGACAGCCTCTCTCAGAGCCCCTCGGAAATGCCGTTTACAGCACAAAAGCGAACATAGGAAAGGGCCCTGGCGAGGACACCAGCAGCCTGGTCAGACGGTGCCCAGCAGCTCCCAAACGCAGCTCTGAGCAGCACCTGGGGCTGCAGTGGCAGCAACAGCTCAGGGAAACGCTTCCAAATGGCTCTCCGACCACCAGCAGGGGCAAAGCTTCCTGCCCCCAAACCCAGCAGCCACCCTGGCCCAGCTGCTCGCGGCAGGCCACCACGTCTGGCTGCAGGGCAGCTGCCTGCTCTGTCCCTGGTCGCTCTGGGCCGTGCTCACGGCCCCAACAGCCCCTGCTGCAGCTCCTGCAGGAAAGCAACCCCATTGCCAGCACCGCTGCCCCCGCCCCGGCAGGAGGGCACCCACTGGCAGCTGAAGGTGCCCACAGCCCCGCCAGCCCCGCTCACACCCTCCCCCTCCCTCCGGCTTGACTCCTGCTCCATTTTCATGGCCGGTTTTCCGCATGCTGCACCTCGATTGGCTGACAAAGCCACCAGTCAAACCCTGCCCCACCCTCCTCCCCTTGCCAGCCAATAGGAAGGCAGCATTGGGGGCAATGCCATGGCAATGCTGCAGCCCTGTGTGCCCCCGTGGGCAGCCCCCTCCCCCTCTCTAGTGATGGGGTGCCGTGTTGTGGGAGGCAGCGTGGGGAAGCGTGGGGCATTGTGGGGCCTGGGGGCAGTGCGGCCCCGTGTGGGCGGGCAGTGCGGGGCCCTGGGGCCTGGCCGCTGCCCCGTCAGGGCTGGGCTCTGCTGCAGGGGCCCCGCGGGGTTCCTGGCTGCCCTGCCCCCAGGGAATGTGGGGAGTGTGGGGGAGCAGCTGCGGGGCCTGTGCTGGTGCTGGCCCTGGCACTGGCAGAGGGGCCCTGGGCATGGCTGGGGTGCCAGAGCCCGCAGGTTGCATCCCTCTGCCCCCAGGGCAGGGCAGGGCAGGGCAGGGCAGATCCCTGCCGCCCCTGGGGCCCCGGCCCCCTGCCCACGGCAGCCCCGGGGCTCGGCAGCCCTCGCACTGTGCCCAGCAGGGCTGGGCCGCGGCCAGGCAGGGGCTGCTCTCTGTGGGGCCGGGCTGGTCCCCGGCGCTTCGCTCTGCAGGGCTGAGGAGCCCCAGGGGCATGGGGCAGCCGGGGGCAGAGCAGATCTGGGCCTGCCAGTGCTGGGCAGCGGAGGTGTGTGGCCGGGAGGGGGCTGGGGCAGATGGCGCTGCTGAACTCCCCCCAGCACTGCCCCCCATGGCTCAGAGGAAAATGCTTGGGGTCAGCAGGGACTTGTGCAGTGGTGATGGCACCCCCACCTGTTTCCAAGCTGCTCCCCCAAACAGGCTGTCTTTTGGGTGCAGAGGTTTGACCCCCGTTTGCAGGAGGACAGGGGTTGTGGCCATATGAAGATGTCATATCTGAGCCCAAAACATGCTCTGACAAGTGGGAAGCATAAATGGATCCACAGGGAAGGAGCAGAGGTTCTCCCAAACAAGTAGACACCTTGGGGTTGTTACAAGGTGAAGGATCCATTTCCAACATGGGCATTTCCAGCAGGCTCTTGAGGGCCCCACAGGAGATGCAGGATACCCCAGCCTCCAGGACACAGGTGCCCTTTCGTGCCAGAGCCAGATCCCAAAGGGGGACCCACTCCCAGGGAAACCTGGACCTGGATTGCCCCCTGCCATGAGGGGATGGAGCTGGCCCCAGAGGAGCCTTGGGGCTCAGGGCAGCCAGAGCTACAGGACCCAGGAGTCCTGGCTGCCACATTGTCCCCTGAGCCAGGTGGGACCCTTAGGCAGGGCTCTTGTGGCAGCCCCCACCCTGTCCAGCCACCCCCAAGGCCCAGGACCAAAGCCATTTTTGGAATTAGCACTCTGTGTGCAATACCTCGGGAAGGAGCTCCCAAAGCCCTTACCCTTGGTGGAGAGCTGCAGGAGCGCTGGGAACAAGGAACTGCAGTGCAGGCTGATTGTGTCGGTCCAGCAGTCCTCCATCTCGCTTGTCCCTTTGTGCTCAACTTGCCTGTCCGACCGGGGAAAAAGGATGTTCTTCCCTTCTCGTCACCCAAAACTCCTCTCCAATGTGTCCCTGCTCCTCTGCCTGTCGGTGAGCAGCCCTAACGTAGAACCACTGCCTCCTGTCCCTACTCCATGCCATGGAGGAGCTCTGAAGGGCAGCAGTGGGGAGCACGTGAGCAGTGCCCAGCAGTGCCCAGGCCTCCAGGGAAATGAGGACTCTGCCATGGCACCGGAGAGACCTCCCTGTGATGCAGCACGTGCCACTGTGACCTCAGCTGGTGTCATCTGGGGGCTCAGTAGGTCACTGCCATGGAGATGGCACAGCCAGGAAGAAAGCAGAGAGATTTCCCCTCATGTTCTGGAAAGCAGTCGCCTCCCTTCAGCCCAGTTGTTCTTATTCGCTCTCCGTGTCTCTATTTGTCAGGGCATAAAATAGGAGTCACACATCACCACCATGTGCCAGTGGTGGGGTGGCCTGTGGTGGGGACAGGCGGTGGCCCCAGGGTCTTGCTGCTCGGAATGGGAGGAGTTGTCTGGAGAGAGCAGTGCTGTGTGTGGGGAGCCCTGCCAGGCTGGGGAGCTGGGGAGTGCTGCGAGGTGTGGAGGTGCCTTGGCTGCCAGGGCCCAGGCTGCCCTGGTGGTGTGAGCTAAGGTTGCTGGCAGCCTGCTGCCTTCTGTGTGCTGAGGTTCAGGACTTGACTTTCCAAAGCTCTTGACAGGATTTGCAGCCAGATATCCCACATAGACTGTGAAATACATAGAAATATGCAGCTTAGAGTATTTGGAGTATAGGAGGTCATCTTTTCGAAAGGGTTCCTTGTTGGGGATTCTTGAAGTTAACACTTCTGGGATCTGTCCAACCACAAGATTTTTTAGGCTGCAGGCATAGCAGCTGCCTCCTTCTCCTATTAGCAAAGGCTAATGGGGGATACTACCCGTATCCACACTTGTGCAGACACTCTTCTCATGTGGCAGGACCCTCGAAACTCTTTGCTTATAATGCAGTAGTATCCCCCAATTAGCCCTTACTTAACCTTCTGATTAACCCCCCTCCAATCCAGTGAATTCTAGAGAGGGTCTTGAGCCCTTCCTGCTGAAAGCCTTGCTGTTTCAGGGCTCCCTGCTGCACCCTGTGCACTGCCCTGGGGTCTGACACAAGACATCCAGGGGCTGATATCCACCAGGAGGCCGCAGAGAGCAGTTTGGATAATGTGGGACTTTTTTCACCCACACAGTTAACAAGGAAATGGTCTTGCCAAGGTGGAGCACTCAGAGGTGCCCTTTCAAGCTGTAGTGCCACAGTCATTAGCTTTTGAAATGGGCAAAATAAGGGAAACTTCCACAGATAAAGTATTTCTTCAGAAAATAATTGGCCTTTGAAAACACTTCTCCCATATGTGCAGTGAGTACAGTGAGTACTGATGCTCAAGAACTTGCCTGCAAGTCAGCAGGAAATACTTCACGGGTCATAGCTGAGAATCAGCTTGCAAAGCTGAAGTTGTTTTATGCAGATAACTTGCAAGTCCCCTCAGAATGATGTCCCTCACCTTTCCACATGCTCCTCTCTTCTCTAAGGCAGTCATTTCTGACCTGACAGGTCAGGTGTCCAACTCAGCTGAGCACCTTTTGCACTGTGTCCCTAAGCTGGTTGAGGCCTGCAGGTTCTGAAGCTCTTGCCTGATCAGCTCAGGCACAGCCTGGGCATTAGCTCACTCGTGGACTCTTCTTTGCAAGTGAAGCCCCTCTGAGATGCAATCGCAAGTGTGGATCTGAGCTAATTCAGACAATGGTCCCCTGTTGGCAGTGAGGTGTGGATAAAAGGAAGTGAGGGTCAGTTCCTTGTAGGGCGGTGCAGGGCTGTCCCAGCAGTCCTTGCACAGTTCAGCTCACCCACCCATCATCCAACTGTATGTTGGAGCCTGCAGAACGACTGCTTCTTGGCATCACACTAAAAAAACCCCCCTCTGGCTGGCAATACTACATCATATGCTCCTTTAGGAAGGTTGATCTGCCAAAGGAAGTCTCCAGATAATGTCCAGATAATGGGCTGGTGGGGTGGCTGTAACAGAGGTGCCCTCACAATCAGCACCCAGATGGGTCCCTGTCACCTCCATCACCGCCTCCCCTCCCCAGGCCAGTCATTTCTGCTGGGTGGACTCTCTGATGCACTGGGTGACATCCCAAAGCCTGCTGGCCAGCACATCTGCTGAGGGCCAATCAGGCAGCTGCAGTGGAAGTGACCTCACAATCAGCACTGCAGCCATGTCCCCTTTGCCTGCCTCTCCCCATCCTCCTGGCCATATATCGTCTCTGGTGGTGGGATGAGTGGTGTGATTCTGTTCTTGTCCTCAGAATGGCTCCTACCAGAACCCAGCCCATGAGGTTCCTGTACAAGAGGTGACCTCACTGTCAACACTGCACATGTGTCACTTGATCTTTTTCTGTCCTGCCCCTCTTCGGAGTCGTCCTCTCTTCTGGGCCCCACATTCAACATCCTGGTCATGTCCCTTTACTGGCACCTCCCTCTCCCCTATCCCTGTGGAATTACACACACGTGGTGGGACAGCTCACGTGGTAGGATGAAACTGGGCTCCTGGGGAAGGCAGGCAGGGACGGTGAGGAAGTGCAGGTGTGCTCTGTGCAAAGGGGTGACTGGAGTGCACAGGGCTTTGCCTTGGGGCAGGTGATGAGCCAGTTGAGATCTTGCAGTAGGGATAAGAGGACACACCAGTCTGGGTGACATTCTGGTAGGAGTTTCAGCTCATTCAGGATCTGTCTGGCAGGATCCCACAGGAAACTTCCCTGGAGGGCAGAGGGGCCATGAGGCCTCTGTAAAGACAGACTAGGCAGAGGAGGAGAGGGCAGAGAGGCAGAAGAATAGAGAGGAGACATGTCAGTTGGAATACAGTAGTTTCTCAGAACAAGGTTTCTCCATTCAGAGTGTTGACAGGAAATGTATCATGAAGAATAACATATACATCTATGTAAACATGTAAACTCACATCGAGTAATTTCTGTAATGCATGCATATGGGGCTGCCAATAAAAGAGAAAGAAAATGTTCTTTAGAATTGATAAAGAATGTTGGAAGTTCTGAAAACAAAGATTTTTTTCAGTTCTTGCATAGAGCTATTTTTTGCGTAGATTTCACCCAGTGACGAGAACTTTACATTCAGGCCTTTATAGACACATCTAGAGGCCATTGCTGCCTGAGATGCCCTGTGCAGCTGTGTTCCCATGTGGTGCTGGGAAATGTGACCCAGAAACTATGGGAACGTTTCTGGAGCATTGGCTGGTCCCCAGGAGAAGCACCTCAAGACCTCTCAGTGGGACAACTTTTTCCTTTCCGTTGACTAGAAAGGGAAGTCCAGACAACTGGGTTAGCCGGAGTCATCTGCACTGCAGGGGTCTGGCATCGGGTGAGATAATTCCCATCCCTGTTGTTGGCTAAAATGGAGTCGCGCTTCATGACCATGCAGGGAATGAAAAGGGTTTGTGGCTAGATGTGTAGGGACTCCTTTAAGAGGCATCACTGTAACACAGGTACGTTGAGATTGGTGCAATTTCAGCCATCGATAAATAGAGCATTTTCCCTGAAGCTGATCAGGCTGCTTCCCTCTATCAGTTGTGAGAGCTCGACACCTCATGGTGTGGCTCGCTGTGTGCAAAGATTGAGGAGCGGCAAGGAAGATCCTGGACAGGGAGTGGTTTGAGGGCAGTGGACTTGTGCAAGACAGAAAACTATCATTTTTTATAATGTAGGCCTTATTATAGAAGAAATCTTTAGAAAATGACAATAAAAAATAAACAAGAAAGAAATTAGATAAATTATCTAAAGCAAAAAAAAAGATTTGTTAGACTTTTAAGCATTGCAATCTTCTTTGCGTTCTTATTTTTCTTATCATCATTGTGTTCTTATTTTCTTCTTTTTCTACTTATCTTTTTTGTTTGATTCTTTTTTGATAAACTGGTCTTTTGGGGAGATTCTTTTCTTTCTTTTTTTGAAAGGGAAAGTGATTTTCAGAGCTGGGGTGGGATGCAGTCACAGGGTCATGGACAGCTGGTGCCACTGCAGGTGCCCTGGTCCCCTCTACCCAGCCTCCCTCTGCATCTGCAAGGGGCTCCGGTCTCCCACCAGTCCCCTGTGAGAGCTGTCAGGCCCAGGCAGGTCCCTCAGAGACACCGGGGCCTCTCCAAGTGCCACTGGGTGCTTGTGGTTGGACAACTGAGCACTGCCTGGAAAGGTGAAGAACTGTCTCAACGTTTCAAAAATATGAGCACACTTTCCTCAGCTCAAATGACTGGCTAATTTTAATGTCAGTGTTTTTCTATGTTGAAATAATGAAAATCTTCAGGAAGGGTATGAATCTTGGGAGAAGAAATATTAATGTGCCCTTGACCTAGTGTTTCCACTGCTCTGTCTATTAGGCTGTGGATGTAATCTCAGTGCTCTCTCACATATTTCCACATGTCCTGATTAAATTGGTCATTTCTAAAGGCATCTTTGCATCAGACTCTCTGGGCATATGCACTTTCCAGAGTTTCCCAGTTTTCCTTTTCCCCTTGCTCTTTATGCTTTCAGATACCTCTCTGGGAGGTCTTCTGGGAGTCTGAAGTTTGCCTTGTCTTTCAGAAGGCTCCTTGTCTCTTTAGCCACCTCCTTTGTTGTGTTTCTTGTTTATCCCTTCCTATCTATCTGTGGAAAGCATTTCAAGGAAGGTTATGCCTTGTGGGCTGTGGACCCCACTGGAGGAAGTGTGGACTTACCATAAAGTTGAGGCGTGCTTTTTTGTATCTTTTATTAAACTGTTCCAAATTATGATTTGTTTGTTTGCAATTAAGACAAACCCTTCTGTGCCTGCTTGCAGCTAGTTCTCGAAGGAAAGCATGTGGGAACTAGTGCACATGAGGGGTACCATTCAGCTACAGCCTTGAGTGGCAAAAGGTTGGATTTTCACAAGGGTGATCTGAAGTCCCAAGTGGCTGCTGAGGGAAATGGCAGGGCTGGGGAGCTGGGGAGCTGGGGAGCTGGGGAGGAAGGTTCTCCATACAGGTCTCCTATCAAAAATACTGCTTTGCCTACATGTCCAGACTTCATTAGGAGACACTGTGGGTCAGTATGAATTGGAGAATGTGGGTATGACTTATTCTGAAAACTGAAGAATCAAGAAAGCTTAAGAAGTAGACATCTTTTCAGGTGCTCATTGAAATCTTCCTAATTTCAGTACACTCCTGCAAACTTTCAAATTATTCACACAAGAATTGATGAGCTGAAGAAAATTATGGCAAAAGGCATGGCTCCTTAGGGGTTTTTTTTGCATTTTAAAGACACCTCAGTTGTATTTGGTGCTAAGTCCATGAAGCTTAGATGCTGAGAAGAGACTGAAGCAACCTCTCAAGAAGCCAATCCCAAGTTTCTTTGAAAGATAATGAGTCCCACTGAGGGCCATTACTAGCAAAGTCTCCCCAGGGGCTGATTAGAGCAGAAAGTTGGAGGCCCTGATTGCAGGTAGGCAAAGGCAATGTGAGGGTGTCTGTGATGCCAAGTCAACCCTGATGTGTGTTATCAAGCAGAGTGACCAGGCCCTGACAGCCAGCTCCTAGGAAGGGTGATGCTTTCCATCACGCATTGGTCAGGGCTCTTCCTGGGGGCAGTGTGAGGGTGGAGTGCACAACGCCAACTGCAGGAGCATGATACGGCACCTCCTGGGCTCCCAAGGGACAAGGAGGCAGCAAGGCCACAGTGCCTTATGGAAACAGTGTCTTCTCGTGGGCCTTGGTGTCAGAGGCACCAGCCATAGTCAAAAGGACAAACACCTAGCTGTGCTGGGAGCCTTCAGCCTTGGCAGTGCCCTCGGCCAACTCCACCACAGGCTGTCCTATGCTTTCCCATGCCTGTGCCTCTTTCCCTGCAGACTGTACACACCCAAGCTGCTTCCCCACCTTGCTCTCACCCCGTGATCTCCCTACCTCTCCTGATGTCTTCCTGTCCTCGCTTGCTTTTCCTTGAAACACAAAGCCAGGGGCTGATCACAGACTCCCTCTGGGTGACCTGTTGCACCTCAGCACTACCCTAGGAGTGACATTCTTTTGACCTGAAGTCCAGTCTGAACCTCTCAAGATGAAGTTTGTGGATCTTTCTCCTTCGCATGCTGTTTCCCACTACCAAGAAAAACTCCATCATCTCTGAAACCACCCTTCAAGCAGTCACAGGTTCCGACTCTACTGCCCTTTGCCTCCACTTCAGCAGGCTAAAGAAGCCTGGGTCCCTCAGCTTCTCCTCATAGATGGAGTTATTCCTGCCTAGGCACAGGACTTGACACTTCTCTTGGAAATCTTCCTGCGGTATCTGTTGTCAAAATCACAAAAAACAACCAACCTACCAATTACCCAACCAACCAAACCAAAGCAGTGCCATTGAGTTAAGGTTAAGGAGGGGTGGGGTGGGCTGTATGGGACAGGATCAGAGTGGTAAAAGAGACAAACTTAGAAAGCATGGAAGAAAAATCAGGGCTGTCTTGGGGATTCCTGCCAAGAAGCCCTGCATCTGAGTAATTCTGACTGGAGGAGGACAAGAAAGCTGGCCTGCTTCCACTGTCACAGGGTACCTGCGTGCTTTAACTGACATCCACAAGAGAGGACTGAGAGTGGGAAGAACCACTGACTCCTTCAGGGTGGAAGGGACCTCAAAAGGTGTCTAGCCCAATATGCTTCCTCACAGTAGCGTCAGCTCTGGGGTCAAACCAGGGTTGCTCTGGGCTTCATCCAGTCTGGTCTTGGCAACCTCCAAGGCAGGAGACTGCACAGCCTCTATGGGCAACCACTTCCAATGCTTCACCATCCTCGTAGTGGAAAAGCTTTTCCTTATCTCCTGCACGAACATCTCGTCTTCCAGCTTATGCCCATTGTCTCTTGTCCTCCCACCATGCACTCTGGTGAAGAGCCTGCCTCCATCTTCTTGAGGACCTCCTTGTAGCCATTGGAAGGGTGCTATGAGATCCCTCCAAAGCCATCTCTTCTCCAAGTGGAACCAGACCCATTTCCTCACACAGCAAGTGCTCCAGTACCTTGACTACTGTGAGGGCCCTCAGCCAAACTCGCTCCCAGTTATCTACCTCCTTCTTGTTCTGGGAACCCAAACCTGGATGCGGTGTTCTAGATGGTGTCTAATGAATACTGACTAGAAGGCGATCACCATTTCCCTGGACCTCCTGCCTGTGCTCCTGCTCATACAGCCCATGATGCTTCTGGCATTCTTTGCTGCCAGGGAACACTGCTGTCTCATGTTTTGCCTCCTGTCCCCCAGCACCCTCAGGTCCTTTTCCACAGAGCTGCTCCCCAGGTCCTCAGGCCCCAGCCTGTGCCACAGTGGGGTGTTGGTTTATGGCAGGTGCAAGCCCTGGCATTTGTCCTTGTTGAATTGCATGAGGTTGCTGACAGCCCAATCCTCCTGCCTCTCTAGGTCCGTCTCAATGGCAGCTCTCAAGCATAGGACTGCCCCCCCACACCCCCACCTCCAGTTAGGGATCATATACAAGCATGATGAGTGTGGCTTCCTGCGTGTAACTAATACAGATGACAAACTGAACATCTTCCTGGAGAGACCCTGTGGTGCTCCACTTCTCCCTGGCCTCCAGGAAGAGTACTACCCATTCACCTCTGCCCTCTGAGCCTCTGATCATCCAAGCAACTTTTTACCCATCCGTTTGTCTACTCTTCTAGACTGTAATGTTCTAACGTGCATACAAGAATATTGTAGGAGACGGTGTCAAACAGTTCGGTAAAGTCTAAGTGAAGGACATTTACTCTTCTCCATCCACAAATACAATTTTTTTAATCATAGCAGTCAATCAGTTTGGTTAGGCACAATTTACCCTGGGTAAATCCATATTAACTGTTCCCAGGCACCTGCTTATCCTTCATGTGCCCAGAAATGTGATCTGAGAGGGTTCACTGCATGACTCACTCCTCACTAAAGTGCAGCTGAACTGCCTGCAGCTCCCCAGGTTGCCCTTGTGGCCTTTTTGGAAGATGAATGCAACTATTGCCTTTCTCCTACTATCCCATCCCTGATCCGTTCCTCCTTGTATGAAATTTCCAGATACAAGAAAGCATCACCCTTATCGGCCCATCTGGGAGCTGTGCAAAGAAGTTGATCCTGTTACCCTCCAGAAGCCTCCTGGCCTGCTTGCACTCTGCTGTTTGCCCTTCCAGTTCATGTCAGGGATATTAAAGTCCCCCCAACAAGAACCAGGGCCTGTGATCCACAGACTTGCTCAGGTTGCTTAAAGGAGACTGCATCCACCTCCCTACCCTCACTAGGTGGTCTGTAGCTCCCACCATGATGTCACCCCTACTGTGATGCTCCCCCACAAGCACCCACCCAAACCCTTGCCTCTCCCATGGAAGAGCTCCACACATCCGAGCTGCCCATTCACACAAAAGACATCCTCCCGCCTCATCTCTGACAGTCTCTGTTGAAGAGATTGTACCCTACAAGAATCGCCCTCCAGTCATGTGAATGATCCCTCCACATCTCAATTATTCCAATGATGTTTCAGTCCTGTGAAAGCTTGTGCATATCCATCTGCTCCTGTCTCTACTCCAGGCTGCATAGATTTCCATATATTTGGGCTGCAGAGCATCAGCTGTGGCACAGAGAGGGGACTGGTTGTGGTGAAGCCTGTTACCAAGAGCCAAGGACACTGTGTGTGCAATGGCCCCACTTCAGAGCAGAGCCATGGTGGCCTAGATAGCAGGTGGCAATGTAATGGTGAAAGGAGGTTCCCACTGAGAGAGCAAAGCCTGCAGTGCGCAAGACCAGGGAGAGACAGAGCTGAGCTGCGCAGCCCTGGCAGGAAAGGGCTTGTAGCACCTTGTGGCCTGTGACAGAGGTGAAGTGATCTCCAGGCAGGACAAGGTGTCCCTGAAGAAGTCCCTGGGCCTGGGCAGCCTGTGATCCAGCCACCCTGAGGACATCATTAGCCCAGGTCCTGTTCATATCATCTGGGGGTGATAAGAGGTTCAGGAGGAGGAAAGCTAGAAGGGTTTGAGAGCGCAGAAACTAGAGTGAAGCCCTTGGTGTGATGTGCCTCCCATTTGTGCAGCACGCTTGAATGCAGATGGGAAGGACTTTGCCTAGAGGCGGTGGTGGGATGCAGTTGTCTGGGCACAGGTAGGAAAGCCTGAGATAACCTGGGTAGTCTGCCCAGCAACCACTCCAAAGGGGCATGGTTTTCCCATAGGTCCCATCCATGCAGTTGTGCTAGAAACCCCAGGCATCTGACATGGCCCTGCCAGCCTGTTTCTATGTCATTAAATCAAGTGTGTGCCCTGAATTCCATTAGCAGTTTGCACTGTAGGCATCTCCATGTGTCTCAGCATCGTAGTGAGGGGTGCTCTAACAGTAGCGGGCATCTAGTGTCATTTGAGATGGCCAAGGGAACTCTCCAGCTGGCCCCCACCTCATACTCTAGAAGGATGTGTGTCTCCCAGTTGCTCCATGAGAGCAAGCAGACACTGGCACGTGCCTGGGACCGCCTCTGTCTCTTCCAATCTCACCAGGTGTTTGTGTGTGGGGAGCTGACTCCCACCCTCCATCTGGGAGCTTGGAGAAGGAGCTCCCATGCAGACATCTGTGTTGTGCACACTTCAGCTTGGGCAAGGGGAATCCCACCTGCTGTGTGTTTCTGGAGTTCACAGGAGTTTGCTGAATCCCACTCCAGCCCAGGACCCTGCAAACCAGAATGAGATGTCCACATTGACTCATCTGAGTCAGCACCTGAACCAGGTGTCAATCATCTCCCTTCTTGCTCCTTTCTACATGTCCTGCCTAGTTAAGACATGGGAATCAGGGCTTCCAGAGTGGGACGTTTCCACCTCTTGCAGATAACCATGCTCTGACGAAACAGTCTGTAATGCTGGAATGAGTCTTCCTTCAGTGCTTAGAGAGGGAGCATTGGTGATTATTTTAGTTTATTGGCGTAAACATTTCCCAGGAAGAGGGAACACAAGGGACAGAGAAATTCATGAGCTCAGCTGGGCCTCTGCTCCTGAGCAGGCCAGGATCCAGTGACGGAGGGAGCTCATAGCAACCGGGCAGCACTGCCCAGAGACAGCTGTGTGCAGGAGCAGCTCCTCTGCAAAGAGCAGCAGGGCTCCGGGCACTGCCTGCTGCTGCTGACATGAGAGGAGACAAGGCAGAGAGAAGTGCAAGGCAGTGTGGAGTGGGAGGACAGAGGAGAGCTGCTTGTGGGAGAAATCTTCAGAGCCCTTGACACTGTAAGTCTCTGGCTGCAGGGCAATGTTACTGATGTTCCTGGAGGGGTCTTCTAAACCCCTCCCATCCCATGACTGATAGGCTTTTTAAGGATCACTCTCCTGGCAAATCCAGTGCATAGGCAGAGGAGGAGATGCTTCAGAGCAGGGATTCCCTGCCACACTGTCATAGGGACAGGGCGTGCAGCTCCATTCTGCCAGGGGTGCCTGCAGGGTGTGAAGCCAGGGAGCACACACAGGTCTGCGGAGGGCTGTGATTCAGAGCAGTGTCCCTGCACCCCAGGGTGCTGTGTGCCTGGGGCAGTGACTGTGCTGCCAGCAATGGTCAGCCCTCAGCCTGCCTGGGGAGCTCCCCACAGCATTACGGGGAGAAACTCTGTGAGAGAGGAGCGACCCCCGGCAGGGCAGGTTCATTCTCCTGCTGAGAGGGTGCTGCATGGGTCAGGGCTGCTCACAACTCTAGCTGAAGCGCAGGATATGTGCAAGGGGTTTTTTTCAGGAGGAGACCAAGAGAAGGGCTTCTTGAAAGGGAAGGAGCTTTCCTTCAGGTGTCTGCGCTTTCAGGTTCCTACATTTGGCAGGGAGAATGAATGAACAGGCTTTCTATTTTGTGAAGGAAGTGGGACTCCTAAACCTTCACTCTCAGACATTAATAGGTCAGTGAGAAACCTCAGAAAGTTGCTTCATCCCCACCTTAGTCTAAAGACAGCATCAACATCCCCATCACGTTGTGGCCTCATAGGAGTTTTGTGACCTGCTCCTTAGGATGTGCATGCACAGAGATGCCCCTAGACAGTGCCCTGATCCAGGAGGTTTCTGCAGGGCAGAAGTGAGCACACAGTGTGTGGGATGGTTTTCATGAGCACTGACTGGGAGAAGATGTTGGGACAGAGAAAGAGCTGCCAGCAGGGACAGCTCCAGGCAGCAGGGATGGGCGGGGAATGAGAGGGAAGTGCAGGGCATGAGCCCCCTCCTCTGCAGCCAGACCTCTGCCAGAGGAGAGGGGCATCTCTCCTGCTCTGGGCTCATTTCATCCTGCCTGACAGAGGGGCTGAGATTGACTGCCCTGCGATGTCACCGTCTGCGAGGTGGCATGCCCAGCTAGGTAAGGTGAAGGCTTTCCAGAATGCCTCTCTGTCTCTCTTCTTGCCTCGCTTAGCAGCAGGATCATGGTGTTGGTCCTTGTTTCCCCTCCTGGCCATGCTGCTCCTGTTCTTCTCAGGCTTTCTGGCGTTGGAGCCTTTTCAGCTGCAGTTCAGACACTGATGCTGCAAGCTGTGCAGCAGAGGGGTCTGTATTAGAATGAGGTTGCCCCAGCCCCCTTCCAACCTGTAGAGCTCCAGGAAATGCAGTCTGTGAGGCTGGGAAATGAGCTGACTCTCCCTTAAGGAGAACCCATCTCCAGTCCTAAGAGTCCTTTGACCGTTTCCCTGTGGTGTCCTGCCAGGCTGTGTGCTGCCCTCTAGAAAGGCACTGCTGTCTCATAGCACCTCTGTGATATCTGAGAGCCCCATGAGGAAGGTGCAGAGATGCTGAGAGTATAGAGATGGTGGTGGGAGGCTGTATGTGGGCATCCAAAAGGAGCCCTGTGTGTCCTTGTCTAGAAGGGGAGTGTGGAGATCTCCCTCAGGTGCCCAGAGAAAGGGTGAGAAGTTTGGAGATGTGCACTTTGAAACTGGACTCGTCTGCTGGCAGTAGGGGCTCATTTCTTTAAGGGCAACATATGAGTGCGATCATCCTCCAGCTCAAAGAGGTGGAAGCACAGGACAGCTGGGAACAAGACTGATAGACAGACTAGCTGTCCTCACTCTGCAACAAGGTACAGTGAATCCATTTTTCTCAGGACTCAGAGTGGAAATGCCAAGGATTTCTACCTTTGAGGAACACTCCCCAGGGGTGACTACAACATCTGAAAGAAAAAAAAAAAATCCCTGAAACTCTGTCCCTCAAACCTCATTCTTTACAATTCTGAGAGGAGATGCTGAAAAGCCCTTCTGCACGATGAGTGGATTTCACCTGACAGAACTTGTGACTGTGAGAGCAGGTCACCCCCATTCCCCTGTGCCCACAGCTTTACTGCAGGATTGACTCCTGCAGAGCCCATGGGCAGAGTTCCCTGCTCCTCGCAGCACACTCAGCCAGTGCAAAGCAGAGCTCAGACAAGGGAGCTGTTCAAAGACCCTTTCAGTAAAGAGAGAGGCAATGTGGGGGCTTGTATGAGAACTGCAACATTCGGGGCATTTTTGCTTGAAAAGTCTCTCCTAACTTCTCAATGTCTCTTCTCCTTTGGACAGTCCCCCATGCTCGGAGATAGCAAAATGTCCAACAGCAGCTCCCCCAAAGAGTTCCTCCTCCTGGCATTTGCGGACACACAGGAGCTGCAGCTCTTGCACTTCTCGCTCTTCCTGGGCATCTACCTGGCTGCCCTCCTGGGCAATGGCCTCATCATCATAGCTGTAGCCTGTGACCACCGCCTCCACACCCCCATGTACTTTTTCCTCCTCAATCTTTCTGTTCTGGACCTTGGCACTGTCTCCACCACTGTCCCCAAATCCATGGCCAATTCCCTGTGGGACACAAGGGCCATTTCCCACTCAGGATGTGCTGCCCAGGTCGTTCTGTTTGACTTCTTGTTAGCAGGAGAGTATGTTCTTCTCACTGTTATGGCCTATGACCGCTTTGTTGCCATCTGCAGACCCCTGCACTACGGGACCCTCATGGGCAGCAGAGCTTGTGTGAGACTGGCAGCTGCTGCCTGGGCCAGTGGTTTTCTCTATTCTGCGCTGCACACTGCTAACACATTTTCAATACCACTCTGCCAAGGCAACACAGTGGACCAGTTCTTCTGTGAAATTCCCAAGCTCCTCAAGCTCTCCTGCTCAGACTCCTACCTCAGGGAAGCTGGGCTTCTTGCGTTTAGTGCCTGCTTAGTCTTTGGTTGTTTCATTTTCATTGTGCTGTCCTATGTGCAGATCTTCACTGTTGTGCTGAGGATGCCCTCTGAGCAGGGACGACACAAAGCCTTTTCCATGTGCCTCCCTCACCTGGCCGTGGTCTCCCTGTTTGTGAGCACTAACATGTTTGCCCACCTGAAGCCCCCTTCCATCTCCTCTCCAGCTCTGGATCTGGTGGTGGCTGTTCTGTATGCGGTGGTGCCTCCAACTCTGAACCCTCTCATCTACAGCATGAGGAACAAGGAGCTCCAGGATGCAGTGAAAAAACTCATTCAGTGTGTACAGTGTCAGCATCAATAACTGTCCATTCTGCATCCACTCCTCAGGGTGTGTGGCATCAAGGCTGTGTGTTTCGCATTTCTTTCTTTCTTGTTTTTCTCTCTTTTCTTAAAAAAAAAAAAAAAAAGGTTCTTTTATGTCTACTCAGGCATCCCTTTTTTGAATCTGACCCAGAGACCATGTTGAAGCAGGAAGCCAGGCTTCCCCCTTCATCAGCAGAGATGGGGAACCTGAGAGCCCACTAGTCTGAGCTCCTTCGGATGCCCCCAGTGCAATGCAGAGAGTTTCCTTTTGCAGGGTCTCTTTCGGCACTAACACTGAGGGAGTTCAGGGGCACAGGGTCAGGCTCCGATGAGTACAGGCGGGGTGAGACCATGGGTCCCGTGTCCATTAGAAGAGCTCAGCTCCCCTGGCCACAGTCAGAGTGTGATGTCAAACTCCTCTCCTGTGAGGGTGGCAGCCAAGTGTCACCACAGGCTGGTTCCTTCCCTTTCCAGCGCTCCAACACTACCAGTGAAGGGGGAGTGGAGGGGAGGGGAGTCAGGCAGCAGCTTGTGGGGACAGACCCTGTGCTTGATCCCCCCCACTGCCACAGCAAGCATTTCCTCACTGCAGCCTTCCCGTGGGGGCTGCAGCTTTCCTGGAGACACATCCCCGCACAGCAGTAGGACTTTCTCTTTTTAGAGTTGTTCCTCCTGTTCATTTCCATGCTGTCTTTCTGTGCTCTATTCTGTGGATATGGCCCAGGAGTTCTCATAACCTGGTGGTGGTAGGGTTGTGTTTCTATGTTCATGTGTCCTGAGAACTCAGGCAAGACCAGGAAAAGGGCACCCTTATGCCACACCTGGCCTCCAGAATAACATTTCCATAATAAAAGAAGATGTCCCCTGTGAGGTGCCTGAAGTCTGGCCTTTCTTCAGAAGCTGGAGTCAGAAATACGCCCAAGGGATTGCACCACAAAAGGGCCTGCTACTCTGCTTGTGAACTCCATGGGATGCGGGGAAAAGCTCTGAGTCTCTGTGTGATTTGTTAGGGACCAAGGGCTGCATTCAGATCTCATTTCTCCATGACCAGTGCCAGTGGAGATGGGGAATGGTCTCTGAGTTGTCTGCCTGGGGCTGTCCCACAGGTGACAGTGCTGACAAGAGATGCCCATCCTTCTGGAGGGGAATCTGAGCCCCAGGAGAGCTCAAGGGATCTCCAGGGACAGTGTGTGCCTGGTGTGGGCAGTGAGTGGAGCCTCACAAAGTGAGGGACGGTCCATGGCGAAGTAAGCAGAAGGTATAGCGCTAAATCCAGGTACACATGGGGAAAGGAGGAGAGGTCCCCAGAGAGGCAGTGGGGACCCAGGAGACCCAGGGAAGGGGCACTGGAGAGTGATTCCTGCACCCTCAGTGAAATACCGCAGGCTGGAGCTAGTGCACAACCAAACACATCTCCTGCCATTGCAAATGCCCTGGGCTCACTCTGGGCACTGTCTATGAGCACAGACATGTGTCAGCAGTATCAGTGGTGTTGTATCCTGTCTGGCTGGGTCCGCATGGCCAGAGCTGAGTCAGTAGTCACCCCATGGCCTCATGACCACACAACCTAATCGGTCTGCAGAGTACCACCAACAGCCCAGGGCCCTGTGGGGAGCACAGGGCAGGGGTGCAGGAACAGCCAGGCCAGCATGGACGCACTGACCTGGGGAAAGGCTCTCTGGGGAGCAGGGATGTCCCATGAGAGAAGCAGGGCAGCGTTCAGAAATAGGAAATGAGAACGAGAAGCAGGTTTCTCTGTGCACCAGCTGGGGGCAGGCAGGTCTGTCCCAGAGGCAGCAGGAGCTGCTGGAGGGGCTGCAGGACCAGGGCTCTTGTGCTGTGCTGTGCAGCGGCGTGGGCATGGAGGGGCTGCAGGCAAACAGGGAGGGGGATGTGCTGGGCACAAGAGCAGGGCACACAGAGTGATGGGCCTCAATGTGGGGCCTCTCGCCCCTGCTGGGGGCTTTGGGCCATGCCTGACATACACTGTGGACATGGCTGTGCCTGGCCCTGCACCTCTTGGGTCCTGACCTGTCCCTGTCCCCATCCTGCTGACCTGACTCCCCATCTCTACCTTGGAATAAAGTCAAGAAAGCCTTGGCAAGGGAAGCTGGCATCCAAGGAGATCCCAAAGAAGGCTGTAAATGCAAAAGGTGACCCTATATCCATAGCAGCAACTCTTGCCTGACAGGCAATTTAAAGGTGTCAGGAGAACTTTGGATTTGGACCCTCTACCCAGGGAACATTGCATGCAGAGTCTTAGCTGCATGAAGAAGCAAAAGCAGTCACTTGGGGTCTGATTTGATGATGCCCAGTTATGACAACAGGTCTTTCTGTGTCACAGCTCGACTGTTTATGAACCATTTGTGACTGGGTTCCTGCTACAAAGAGGATGTTGTTGGGAGCAGCAAGAGCGCGGCTGCTCCACGTGGGAAGTGGAGCCAGGAGCTGAGGGTGCCGGGAAGGCAGGCAGGGCAGGGACCCACCGATGAGACGTGCCGTCCCACAGTGCCCGGACGAGAAGAGCAGAGCAGATTTGGGGATGGTAACTGGGGTCAGGCACAGTTCAGCGATGGCCAGATGACTGGAGGTCTCCAACCAGCCCTGCTTTGTGTGGGAGCTTGGACTGGAGACCTCCAGAGGTCCTTTCCCACCAAAAGTCCTCTGCAATTCCATGAATTCTTGCTCCTCAGCCTCTGCTCTGGCACGGCTGGTAGGGGGATGAGTGTACCTAGGGCAGGGCAGAACAAGTCTGGCTGGGAGAGCGTCATGAGGAAGATCCAATGGTCCCTGGGTCAGCCCTGGCCTTTGGCAAAGCCTGTTGTGCACCCTGAGAGGCTCCATCTGCCTCTTCCACCCTGCCCTGTGCTCCCCTCCCATCAGACAAAGTGGTGGCCACCATTGCCTGGGGACTCTCTTCCCCACGGGGAGGAGAAGAAGAGACTTCACCAGCCCCACACTGCCTTTTCCACCCGGGCCTTTGCCGTTGTGTGTGCCTGGGTCTGTCCACTTGCCTTCTCCACAGTCAGAGCTGCCCAGAAGCCCATGAAAATTCCAGTGCTCCTACCCTCGAGTGGGCATCCACCCAGAACCTGGAGCCTGGCTGGCCACAAAGGCATCACCCATCCAGTGCCCCAGCCGTGCAGCCAAGGGCAGGGGTCTTTGCCCCAATTTCTCCTGCTCCCAGCACTGCTGCTGCTGTGCCCATGTGAAACCCTCCTGCCGCCAGACTGCCCTGGGCCTGAGGCAGCTCCAGCTCTCTCCAGGGCTGCGCTGGAGGCTTTCAGGAGTGGGCTGAGGTGGGGCTGGCACCGCCACCTTGGGTTGGGAGAGGGCAGCTCCCCTCTGCCACGCTGGGGCTGGGGCTGGGGCTGGGCACAGCTTTTCCCTGGGGAGCTCCCTGAGGAGCCGCTCCAGGGGATCCTTCACCTCTGCCCTGGCAGCAGCACCCATGCTCAGGGTGCTGGGGTGAATGTGCACAGAGGGTGGAAGGAGCACAGGCTGCCCAGGGGGAACATCGAGACCTTGTCAGTGCACACAAGGATGGAGTGAGGAAAGCCAGAGCTCAGCAGAAGCTGGCACCAGAGACCTCAGACATGGAGAGGGCTGTGCTATTATTAAATGACTCTTAAATAATCCCCCAGAGTCTGGGGAGCACCTACGCAGCCCAGGCTGTGCCCCACGTGGGGGTCAGCAAACAGCCATGCTCCTGGATCTGCCAGGATCTGGTGCAGAAGAGAGGCCATGCAAGGCTGGCCTTTTCCCTTCCACTGGGATAGAGAAACCTGCAGGGGGACGCAGGTGGCCATGGACAACCCCACAGCTGGGGTGAGCAGTCAGCATGGGAAAGGGGTGATGTGAGGGGCTGGTCTGGGACGATGGCCTTGGGGCAGCTTCCCCAGTGTGTCCATGCAACACAGGGAACAACCTGGGATCTTCTCTCCTGCACCCGCCATGTCCTGGTGCCTTTCCCAGGAGACCTGCATTTGCCCTCCAAGCACACAGCTCTGTGCTCCCACACTGCCATTCACATGCAGTAGCTGCCTGCTGGCATTTTTCTTCTCCTGGGCCCTTTCCAGACCAGACCAGACCATCCCTGGCTCTCCCCACCTCCCCTGCCCTCTCCCCAGACCACCCAGCAGAGCAGCCCACGGTGGCGGTGGCCCAGCAGCAGTGCCTGTCACAGGGGGCTTCAGAGCTCTGGGCACTCACTCCTCAGCCCCAGACCCTCTGAAGGGCACAGCAGGTCCTGGGGGGCACAGAGGGCTGTCAGCCTCCCCATCAGCCCCCAGGGGGCTGAGGGCCAGCAATGTCACAAGGAAAGGGAGGCTGCTCACTCCATGTCTCCACTGCTCTCGTGACCAGGAGATCCTTAACTTGGACTGCCAGCAGCCCCTCTGGGCAGCTCCTCTTCCCAGGACAGCACACAAGTCCTGGCCCCGGGGCTCCTCAGGCAGCTCCAGTGACAGGGCAGCCTGCCCTGAGCTGACACGCATAGAAACAGGTTTTCATTTATTCCCCCCCACAGAAGCAAACAACTGCGCCTTTGCTTTTCTCTAGGGATGTCCCTGCTCCCCAGAGAGCCTTTCTCCAGGTCAGTGTGTCCGTGTTGTCCTGGCCAGCTTTTCCTGCAGCCCTTCCCCGTGTTCCCGCAGGGCCCCAGGCTAGTGGTGCTGCTCTGCATGGTGAGCGGGCCATGAGACCCTGGGGTGACTCCACACTGGTCGTGATGGTCAGGACAGAGCCAGCTGGACCAGCATCGCTGCACCTGACAACACCCTCCCCAGGATCTGTGGCTGTGGAAGATGCTTGGAGCAATCACAGGGCATTTCACATAGCTCAGGATGTGTTCAGAGGTGTCATTAGACCCAGCCCATTCCCTCTCCTGAGATTTGGTACGTTCCTCAGTTTGGCCCTTTACCTTTGGGTGACTCCACATGGTTTTGCGAGTCTCCACTCACTGGCCATCCCAGGCACACACCGCCCTGGAGATCCCCTCTGCTCTCCGGGTGGCTCCATATTTCCTTCCAGAAGGACGGGCATCTGTGAGCAACCTAGTGATATGTGAGACAGTCCCTGGCAGATACCACTTGACCACTCACACTCTCCAGGGCACTGGACACCCACTGGGCACCCTAACACATCACCCTATGAGCACATTGTCCTTAGTCCTTGGAAAACCCAGGCACGGCAACAGGGCCTTTTTGAGTGCAATTCCCTGAGTACATTCTTGGCTCCCGCTTGGGAGGAAAAGCCCAGTGTTTGTGGAGGGTCATGACAGGGTTAAGTTGGAGGAAAGTTGCACACCATGGGAAAAGGGAACAGGGGAAACTGTTGCTAGCTCGAACAAAGAAGAGTCTCAACAGGAGCAAGTATGCCCAAGGACACCGGTGCAGCTGGGAATGATACATCTTGAGAAAGTACAGATAAACCAGCAAAAGCCAGTGGGAACCAAGGCTAAGAACAAGTCAGCGTTTCTCCAACAAAGAAGCAAACAAGACATGATCGCTGCGTGCGTGATCGGTGTAATGACTGACTACCTGTGACATAATCTGCATAATGATTGGCTTAGCAAAGTATATCTGTGAGTTGCTGAAGTAGCTAACTTTTTAGTATAAATATGTGTCAGAATAAACAATAAATGTCTCAGGACGCAAATCCTCCTGAGTCCGTGCCATTCATCCGCCACAGCCCATGATGACAGACCCACCTGGTTCAGCATCAGCTGCCGTACAATGTAGTCAGACACACCTTCCCAGACAGCAACGGTCTCTGGAAAATAAGGGAAAGACACATCATGCTCTGGGGGGGGGCAGCTCACAGCTGTTCAGCACATGCCTAGCCAAGGAGATGACAAGTGCAAACACATTCGAACTGCATCCCCCTCCCCAAACATACCCCATCCCTGACAGGGGCTCAGCAGCTGAGGTGGGCACTGCCTTGAGGCTACAACCTTTATCTGCCCCCAGGAGGGGTCTGCAGCTGAAACAGAGGCATTAGGACATGCAGATCCTGCCACGGGATATCCACAATGTGTCCCTGAGCTCAAAGGCTTTGGGAAGGAATTACAGGCAGTGCTTGGGGTCCCAGACAGAAAACCCTGCTGAGCTGAGGAAGTCTAAGGATTCCTCTCCAGCACATGCAATTCCAGTAGCCTCTTCAGAGCCCAGCAGGAGCTGCAGGAGCCCTCAGCCTTCCTCAGACAGGTCTCCTTTCCTTCCAGAAGCAGCTCTCACAGGGTGAGCCCCCTCCCTAGGGACACTGGCAAGGGATTTTCACCCAGCGAGAGGACAGTGCTGTGCCCATGGCAGTCCGGGGGCTCAGGGCATCCCCCAGAATCTCCCCTGTGGGGCCAGTTTTCTCTATGGGATCCCCGTACACACAGCCTCTGCACAGCCACCGGAGCAGCTCCAGCTCCCTTCCCCACCAGGAGCTGGGGTGGGCGATCCCTACTGCGAGGCCAGCAGTGACCTCGGGGCAGGGACGTCTGCCCAGGGTGCCCCAGGTCAGCAGGGGCAGCCTCAGGGCCAGTGACCAGAAGTCCTGGTGGCCACACTGGCACCTGAGCCAGAGGGGACCATCAGTCTGGACTCTGGCTGCAGCCCCCAGCCCCGGCCAGCCTCCCCCCGGCCCCAGGGTTTCCACAGCCATGTTCAGAGTTAATGGTCTCTGCGACAGCTCCCGGGAAGGAGATCCTGAAGGCCTTACCATGGGTGGGGAGCACTGGCACCACCTGCCCACACCGCGTCCCATGGTCAGCGTCCCAGAGCTCCATCTTTGTCCTCCTCGCCCTGGGTCACCCCGCAGCAAGAGGTGATGAGGAAACAGCTCCTCTCCTCCTCCTCCTCCTCCACACATCACCGCAGTCCCGCGCAGCCCCTCGCCAGCTCCCGCTTGGGGTCGGCGGCTCCTTGCAGCAGAGTGGTGCCAAGAGCAGCCCCAGCGCCTGGGCTCCCCCGGCCTCGCCGCAACATGTGGGGAGAGGCCAGGACCATGCGGGAGAGGGCAGCTGTCGCCGTGACACGGGATGTCCCCTGTGACCACAGCCCATGTCACAGAGGGGGCACAGCCCCCCTCGCCCCCGGGGCCCCAGCCAGGGCTGTCCCTGCAGTGGGCAGGGGCTGCACGGGGTGGTCGGGGGCTGCCCCTGCCCCCACACAGGCCAGGCCGCAGGGAGAACCCCACCGGGGGTCCCAGCCAGGCTGGGCACTGTGGCTGTGCTCACCCGGCCACGGCCCCCATGCAGGAAACCTGGCTGCGAGGGAGGGCAGCGGGCACTGCACCACACTCACCCCACGGCGACACGGTGCAGGCGGCTGCTGCCACCGGGGAGGAAGCGCTGGCAACTGACTACACCAAAACGCCCAGCAATGACTTGGCAGTGACTAAAACCTTCTTCTGGGCGCTTGAACCAGCGGGTCCTTCCCTTGCCAATGAGCTTCTCCAGAAAACTTGCAGGGAACTGCTGTCCAGCACCGTTAACCTGCAGACGTGTTTGAGACCTAGTGACTGCGGCACCTCAGGGCCTGGGGCGGACGGGGACTGAACAGGGGAAGAGGCAGCGCCAGCAGAGCTGCAGGCACCAGCTCACTAAACACACGGGGATCACAGACCGCTCTGCCTGCACTGCTCTCACACCTGCACCAGCTATTGGCCTCCTCACACCAGCCTACAAACACTTAAACCAGCAGAACTGGAGGAGCGTGGGGACCCTCATGCCAGATGTGGGGCTGACCCTCGCAGAGGCAGGCAGCAGCTGCAGGCACTTGGCAGCAGGTTAAACGCAAGCTCTGAAGATTTCACAAAGATGCTGCAGGAACCATCTCCAAGAAACAAGAGACACTCAGAGGTGTTGCGCAGACCTCTGCTTTGAACACACTCAAACCTAGGGTAGAAATGTCTAAGGGGGTGAGGAAATAAAAGATGGAAAAGCAACTCATACACCCACTTAAATAACTTACTGCCAAAGCAGGGTTCAGCAACTAGGTCTGCAAAAACTTCTCAGCTGCACACTTCCCCACTCAGCAGAAGGCAAGAGGCAAAGTATTAGATCAGCTAAGGCAAAGAGGAAGTCTTGGGAAAACTTCTACTTCAGGAACAGAGAGCAAAAGCACTTTCTAAGGGTTTTTTCTATGTCCTTTCAAAAAGAATAGGAGACACTGGAAGGGTACTTCGGTCTTTTTTCAAAAAAATCATTCCTTTGCCACTGTTATGCTCCCAAACCCAGCTGGTGCTGTCACTGGCCTGACAGGAGAAGGGGCAGCAGCTCCCAGCACTGCGGCTCCAGGCTCCGGGCGGCCCCGCGCCAGGAGACGCTGCCCCGCGCGGCACCAGCCGCCTCTCGCCCCCTCCCTCCCCGCAGGGCCCGGACAGCCCCGGCCCCGCCCCCGCCCCTCAGTTGCTCTCCTCTGCGCCAGTACGCATGCTCCACGGGAGGAGGCGGCACTTCCGGCCCTGTGAGGGGGCGGGGCCTGTGTGTCCACGGCCACCGCCCCTGGTGCTGCCGGCCCCGCCCCCGCTGGGCCCTGCCGCGGCGCCGTTCTCGAGGCCGCGGAGAAGCAGCTGCGGCAGCGGCGGGTGTGCCGGGAGCCCGGAGCGACGCTGCGGCCTGGCATGTGCTCGTGTGCGTGGAGCCTGCGGCGGCTGCTGCCAGCTGGGGCCGGGGCCGGGGAGCGAGGGGGAGCGGCGCCGGGCTGGCCCAGGGCTGCGGGAGTTGTGCTGCAGGGGAGTGTCGGCAGGGAAACGCTGCTGCCGGGGTGCTGCTGCCACAGGGCCCTGCTCTGCCCCGGGGCCTAGGCAAGTCTCCGCAAGGGGATGCAGGTGCACGTCACGGGAGCCCTGGGAGGCCGCGGCCTTTTTTTCAGCAGTGGGCGAACAACCCAGGGCCCATCACAGCCTTTGGCATTATCTGCCGTGAGCGGGTGGCCCTGAAATTTTGTCTCCATCAGCAGCCCAAGAAAGGGGCCAGAGGGGGGATCCCAGAGTGTCCCTCTGCCAGGAGACAATAGAGAAGCGCTGGAGGCCGGCCCAGAGGAGCCACCTGACCATAGAGATAGGCTGTCCAGATGACCATAGAGATGGGAAGTGCTTTGCAGACTGTCCCTCGCCATGGAGACCATGGAGCCGGCGCGGGCGGAGCCAATCCCAGAAAGTCCCCGAGACTCGTGACCCTCCTGAACTCCCGTTCTCACCGCGCTTTCCTTTCCACCCCTTTTTCATCCCACACTACTTCCAGTGCTACCTCCAGGAGAGAAACGTGACTTGTCCCAGTTTCCTGCACATGTTACGTATCACAGCAAATACAGCCCTTCCCTGTTTCTGGGGTTCGACCACAGGTGTGAAACACTGGTGCTGGCTGACATTCAAGATCTTTTCACGATACAAAAAGCATTCCCGGCTTTTACATTTGTGATGCTTTTCCATGTAGACTGGGCACCTCTCTCACAAAATCCTGGACAAACCATTTAAAGACTAACAGCCAGGGCCTTGTGCTGCCCCAGATCTACACATCAGCTTGCAGCTAGGGCACCTTCTTCTTGTGCCCATGTTATCTGCAGTCTCGTAGCAGGCAGAAATGGCAATAATGCAGCTATGGAGATGTTTGTGCAATGCCTGACAAAGCTCAAAAATGTTTCTCGACCCAAATACCTTCCTGCCATCCTTAACATGAGAGTAATGTTTGTTGTGTAAAAGGAGGAAATAGGTCTTGAGATATTTGAGATCATTATTTGGCTTAAATATCCCCCAGCTTTTTTTTACCCTTGGACATGATGAAGATGTGTTTAGTAATGTGTAGCAGATCCTCACACAATGGAGTTTTGCTCAGCACAACTGTCCTGTTCATGGACCACCAACAGAACAGTGGTCATTGCCCCTGCTATTTAGATTGAATAAATAGTGCTATTTTCTGTGGATGGTTTTGAAATGGAGGGTAGAGCATATGGCACTGCCTGTCCAACCCCAGCCACTTTTATGATAAAGGTTGGCAGATGGAAAGTCTGATCAGAAAACAAAACAAAACTGCCTTTGACTCTAGGGGATCACTGACCCAAACACTTATAAACTCTCTGTATTTGTATTGCTTAAATCAATAGTGGGGAACTAGAAAGATATGTGCCAAAGCTGGTCCTTCACGCTGCAACCCCAAAGCCTAAGCCTCTGTGCCCTTTGGGAACCACAAGGTGACGGAGAAGCGGGACCTCAACATCAAGACCAAGTGGCTGCAGCACCTCCAGGACCTGTGCTGTTAAAGGACACTGGATCCAGTGGATTTTTGAATAAAGGGATTCCTCCTTCCTGGTCCGCTGGAAGGGAGACTGCTGTGGTTCCCTGTTCCCTGGTCATGCCAGCAGCGAGACGGGGCATGTACTTCCAAGAGGCATACACATACTCTGTACGGACATGGTCGACCACCAAAAAATCACCTCCAGCAGGGGCACAGTACCTTTACAGGCACCACAGAGACATGAGCAGCACTCATAAACATGAACGATACAAACGGCCTGGTCCTGTTCTTGCTCAGCAGCTAATCAGACTCAAAGCTTGCAGGAGACCTCACACGCACCCTCGCACGGGTGTCTCTGGTAGCTGGCTGCCTTGACGTCTGCAAGCCTTCCACACATGTGCTCATGCAGAACAGCGAGCACGCTCACCCAGAAAAGAGCTAGGAAAAGGATTTAATACAATGATAGGCTACACCGCAGAGACCAGGTACACAGCCTGGCCAGACAAGTGTCCTTGCCAGCAGCTTGCTTGCACATGATTGGCCCCTTTTATTCCCTCTGCCTCCATTTTCCCATGCTGCTTCTTCCATGATCCAGCTTGATCCCTCCCTTTCTCCAGCTTTATCCCCTTTGAAATAAACAGCCCATCTCCAAGTATTTTTCTTTCATTGGTGCCAGTTTTACTGCCTATGTACTCAAGTTTAATATTTCTGGTACTGTTAGCTAGGCAACCTCTGGCTCATACGGTGCTTCTGATATCATTACCTCGGTACTGCTGGTGCTGCAAGAGTCTACTCCCCGAAGGTTCCCCAATACGCGAGTTATGTGTGACGCTTGTCCTTTTCTCATATAACTCTCCCTTAACCACCACTGAAATCCAGCCATCGCTCACCGTGCTGTCTGGAACTTGGCAGGGTCTCATTCTGTTCCCTGCAGTGTCCAATGATTTCTCATAGCCACTAGTTTCTCACGCCCTGTTCAGTTATCTCAACTCTGAGGCAGAGCCTAGTCGTCTGCCTGCATACCCTAACCCTGTGTTGCTGGTGGAGCTGTGGGTCTGGATGGGAAGACCCAGGGCTGCCACATCCTTCACTGTGGTGCACAAGGACCCAGCCAGAGCAAGATGACTGAGCTGCCCAAGAGCGCCCAGGTGCTCTGCTGAGCTGAGCTTTGGTCACCCAAAACGCCGTAGCTTCCTTGGGGTCCCACATGAGGAGTCGGGCTGCAGAGATGAACTGGACCCAGTTTTCCTAAAAAGAGTTCACCCTTATAGAATTCCCTTTGGAAATGGGACGCTCAAGCACAAAATTTAAAGAAGCTGTTAACAGTAATTCTGCTCCTCAGAAGCCCTAACAAAATGAAATGCTGATTAGAAACAACTGCAAAGGAGTAAAGCAATGGCAATGCTTTCCCTTCCCCTGTGCTTTGTTTTTCCCTGTGGACTGCAAAATAAAAGGAGAAAAGGGATCTCTGTGTGCTGATTATTTTTCTAACAGATGTTTCCTTTTATCAATTGAACATGCTTCTGCCCATCCCTTTGGCATGTAAAGATATGGATAGAGACAGAAGTGTAAAATAAGGGGGGAATATATAATTTCATTGATGGACAAGAAGAAAAAAGTGTGATAGAAGCATACATAGTTTATTTGAAATAATTCTCAAACATGAAATACTCCTTCAACAAAGAAAAAGAAGGTAGAAAATGCCTAATTATCCAAGAAGAAATACATTCTTTTTTTTTTTTTTTTTCCCTTCAGGAAAATGCATCCTGGAGTCACCAGTGGAGATAAAGCAGGGCTTTTAATAGTGGACAAACTGACAGTATGTTATGAAAATATGCATTTTTAAGAAATCTCCCTCCAAAGTGAATAATAAAACTATCATCTGCATGCTATCATTGACAAATCAGTGAGGCTGTCTTCATCACACTAATGAAACTGAGAAGTGTATTATGGATTTGAATCCAATGAATTTGAGCCCATTGTAGTGTCTGAGCTTAATTTTCATGTTTAGCATCTTCTGTTATTCAGTGAGAGAAGACATTTTGCGCTTTCCTCAACACCCCTTGGACATTGTCCCCAGAGTTTTCAGCTAAATTTCCTGAGATGACTTATGAAAACTTCCTTGTGTCAGCATGCACTGGCAGTCTAAGTCCCAGTCCCAGCAAAGTTTGTGTGTGTGTGTGTGTGTGTGTGTGTGTGTGTTCAACATTTTATTAATATTTTTTAGATGTTGTTTATAATAACCCCCTGTAACCAAGACACACAATTCACATTCCTTCCTTTCACTACTACAATCCAATGAGAAAATAAATCTCCTGAGGCACCTGTATTTAATAGCTATATATATGTGTGTGTGATACAACACTGACATATAATTAGAATTGCTGTCATGAAAAGCATCATGACCGGGGGAAAAGCCAAACCTCTGGACGGCCAAGGGCTTCCTCCAGGGCCAGCTTCACAGTCTTGTTTCTGAGACTGTAGATGAAGGGGTTTAAGAATGGGTACAGGACAGTGTTCAGCAAAGCTACAATTGTGTTGGTCTCCAAGGAAACCCCTTCTGAGGGCCGTGCATAGAGAACAATGCAGCTTCCATAGACAATGGCTAAGGCAGTGAGATGGGAAGAACATGTAGCAAAAGCTTTCCTCCTCCCAGATGCTGATGGCATGTGCAGAATACAGTGGAAGATGCACATGGAGGACACCATGATTAAACATAAGGAACCCAGCACTACAAATGATATGAAAATGGAGTCTGCTTTCCAAAGCAGGGTGGTGTCAGAGCAGGACAGTTTGAATAAGGGGGAGCTGTCACAAAAAAAATGCTGGATCTTGTTGGGGCCACAGAAAGTCAGCTTTGAGAACAGAACCAGGTGGTAACTCGAGAGTGTGAAGCCTAGGACCCACGCAGCAACAACCAGGTGGGTGCAGAGCTGCTGCTTCATGATGGCAGCATAATGCAAAGGTTGGCAGATGGCAACATAGCGGTCAAAGGACATGACAACAAGGAGAGCGAACTCTGTAAAACCGAGGGCAACATAGAAATAGGACTGGGCAAAGCAGCTCTTTAATGAGATTGTTCTCCTTCCAGAGCTCAGAATCACCAACAGTTTGATGGTTGTGGAGGATGTGAACCAGATTTCCAGGAATGCCAGATTGCTGATGAAAAAGTACATGGGGGTTTGCAGGCGGTGATCCACACACATGAGGAAGATGATCATTGTGTTCCCCGTCACTGTTGTCGGGTATATGAGTAGAAGGAGCAGGGAGAGAAATTGCTGTAGTCTTTGATCAAGCCCTGAGAAACCCTTCAGGATGAACTCAGCAACTATAGTTTCATTTCCTGGTTCTATGTCTAATTTCAGTACATGCTGCTGAGACAGGAGCACGAAGAAGCAAGCGTGAGAATTTCACAGTCTCGACGGGAGGGTAGATCCTTCCTTCTTTGCTCCCTTGCTTGCTTCCTAGGTAGCACAGACAGAAATTTTCCTCTCAGCCATTCATCGCACCCTGATTTCTCCGCTTCACATTTACAGTCCTCAGAGATTTTACTGTCTTCTTTCTACTTTTTCCAGCCACTCACAAAGGAGTCTTTCTCAAGAGCACAGTATTGTAAAGACGTTGTGAACTAGTTCATGCCATGCCTGGGAAATTCCCTGTTCACTTAGACCTATTGCAAACATAAATCACATCTGTGCTTCAAAAGCCAACCTAATCTCCCAGCAAAAGTACTTACTAGTATCTACAGATGCCAGTCCATCCATTTAGATAAGTATTTGGAAAGTTATTCCTTCTATTTTTCGGTGCTTGCCTTTTTTGACTTGGAACATCTGTGAGGCTGCTGGTTTCAAAACAAGCCAGTACTGAGCATCTCTTCTGTAATCCCCTGCTTTCTTCCACATCTTCTTCCTCTCTGTTTCTCCAGAAACACTGAGGAAACATTGTTATTAAATGTCCTGACCTAAATGCCTTGCTTTCCCTTTAGGGGAGGGAGGGAATCTTCTCATCTTAAAGAACTTAAAGGCTGTCCTTTTGATTATTTGAAATAGGAAGGCTCTGGAACAACAACAACAAAAAATTACTAAGCCAGGTTATATTTTAGACATTGGGCACTTCGATTTGAGCAAGTTAGCTTCCTCCCATCTTGTCAGTGCAGAAAGAGAGAAGAGTGTCTGGAAGAGACTGGTAACATTTCTTTCGCCTGTCAATTATGGTCCTGGAGGATCCCGTCTCTAGAGCTCTCTTGACTATACAGGGAGCCAAGGAAAAATGAGTACAGACACCAGCTGCTCACAGACACCTCTAATGAAGTCAATGAAATCACTATTTCTGTCTCCACCCTCTTAATTAATTTAGTAGCTAATTTCTTTTTCAAGCCAAAGAACATGTCCAACAGAAGGAAGCCCAAGGAAAACATAGGCAATAAATACAGACATTTTCCCTCCACCTTTGCATTTGGTTTTAGACATATAAAGGAAAGGAGCAGATGACTCCACAAATAGGATGTTTCAATAGTGCAAGGGCAGGAGGAGATGATGATGGGTTTCAAGCAGTGAAACAGAGGTTCTCTACAGACTGTGTTCTTAGTCTGCTGGATGTCACCTAAAATCATGCTTCTCCTGAATGTACTTTCTTAGAGAAACCTGCAAAGCTGCTGAGAGCTTACAGCAAAGCAGCTTCTCTGCTCACCATGGGGGTAACCCTCTTGAACCCTTTTATCAGGCTTTGGTTGGTTCAAAGGATTTGCTGTATTCAGGCCCCACGTAGCCAAAAATGGAGATACCCTATGCGATAGTGACTATGGCAGTGTGAGATATGCAGGTGAAGAAGGCTTCTTATGGCTTTCCCAGAGGGTATTCTCAGGATCTAGTGCAGGCATAAGACACAGGGGTCAGTGTGAAGGAGCTCAGCAACATAGCGGAGAAGGGAACAAAGCTCATGTTTGAAGGTAGCTGGTGCCCATGCAGGTTGCTCTCATCAAAGGGATGAGACCACAGAAGAAAGAGTCTCTTTACCGGGGACACAGGGTACCTTGGTATATCAGATGGTGGAGCTGAGCAAGAATAGAGATGCCATCACCCAATGGGTAAAGATGAGTGTGGAGCACAGCCAGGGCTTCATACAGATGGTACAGTGTGACAGGTTGCAAATGGCCCCACAGCAATTGAAAGACATCACAACAAGCAGGTTGAGCTCAGCTGTGCCCAGGAAGATGAAAAGGAAGGTCTGGAACCGGCAAGCAGCTGTGGGATGGTCTTAATCTCCAAGATGAGGTCGACAAACCTTTTAGGGGCAAAGGGAACCAAATATCTAAGAAGGAGAAGCTGCTGGGGAAGAGATACGCTGGTGTGGAACTGATTGAGCCAAATGATGGCTATCATGACCATATTCCCCATGGCAGTGAGCAGATAAATCACCCATGACAGCATGAAGAAGAGGATTTGCATTTGAGGAGTGACTGAAAAGGCCTTCAGGAAGAATTTGCTTGCTATGGTACGGTTGGGAGGATCCATTTCAGAACCCAGTCAGTTGAAGGTGTGACAAGAGTAACTAATGTCATGCATGGTGAAATTCGTCTTGCTGCCTTCATCAACTTTCCCTTCCCTTTTCCTAGTCCTACTTTTCTTTCTTGAGGTGGGAGACCAGAACTGCACAAGGGATTCTCATTTTCTCTTTGTTTATATTCAATGCCATGAAAGAAATGTTAATTCATCCCACCTGTCTTTAGACACAGGAAACAACTCTCCTGCCTCACTTGCTTGCAGTAGTCCGGAGTGCTAGCTAAGAGCCAGTACTTGTGGCAAAAGCTTTGGAAATCAAGTTTCAGGTATGAAATTCAGGTTTCTCTTACAGTCATAATTGTGGTGTGGGTGGGTAACAGGCTATCAGGCCTGTGCCTGTGTGTGCACTCAGAGCACTCAAGTCATGAATCCCCTGGGTGGTCCAGGAACTCCCTCATCTAGTAATCCACACAGGTGAGCTGATGGGCAGGTTTGAGACAGGGGATGGATTTGAAACTAGGAGATTGACCGAATTCCTAACACCTTCAAAATCAGGTGTTGGACTGACTGGTGCAGGGCTTCTCCAAGTGGGTATTTCAGACAGTTCTAGAGATTTCCAGAGGCAGATCCTCCTGCGTCTGGACCAATTCCTGTGCTTAAATGTGGTGAGTACCATCACAGGTGGAGTATCTGGCTGTTTCAGAATCTCTGCAGCGGTTCCTGCTGCAGAACTGATTAAATTGTAAATACTTAAGACCCTTGAAAATTGACAGTAGAAACTGCTCCTGCAAATGAAGAAGCGGCCATGTAGGACAGTCTTTTATGCATTCTTAGGAGAATTAGGAGATGCTTTGGTGTGTAGTTTGAGGTAATCAGTAGCAATGGCTCATGCATATGCTGGAGAGGTCACACAGGACCACAAGCCAGCTGGACTATAAAAATTCCCCAGAGGAACAGTTCGGGGAGTCTCATCTGATCCAGTGGAAGCCACTATTGGAAGGACCCTGGCAAAGGAGACTGCCACCACCATCTGGACAGTAACCAACCATCCCGTTCAAGAGATTTGATGCCCCTTGTGAGTGTTACCTGTGACACGCCAATAGAGGGGCGTCTGTGATTCTTTCAGATTCGGGGTTTATTTGCACTGAACTCCAAGACATCATCATTTGTCAAGTATGAGAATTTATTAGAGATAAGAGGTTATAACAAAAAAAAGCTAGAAATATAACAACTGAAAAAATATATATACATATCAGAGCTCTACAGTTAAATCATGGATGCACGGTACAGCGACTGCTCTCGCCCTTTATTGGCCACCCTTCCGGTACGGTTTTGCCCAGATTCTCCTCACCACGCCATTGACATCCACAGGCCAGCTGATGGTCGGTCAGAATCCACACCAACTTCTGTGGCTTACTCTCTTTTATAGCCAGTCAAAACAACGCCAGACCGCAGTTACACAAAAGCTGTATGGCCTCAGTCAATAACAGCATGCACATCAACAGGTAACCTAGTGCTCAGCCCACAGCACTGCTCAGTTGGCAACAGCACCCATGAACAGGTCATTCTGTGGGGAATGGTTCCACAGCACCTAGATGTTTATGGGGTGAGTCTGTGGTGTCGCTTCTCCTCTGTCTGGAATTGTCAGTCGTGGGGTTGTTAGATGGTTGCCCCCAGGCTGCAGCAACCCCACAGTGTGGTGGCTCCAGCCGTGATGCACCCAGGGTTCCTTAACTCCTGGGATCACCCCAGAGCAAACCCCTCTTCTGTGGGCTGCACCATCCAGAGTCCCACGCTTGCCTGTGTGGCGCCTGTCACTCCACCCCTTGACACCGCCAGACACACGCATTTATTTCAGAAGTCAGCAAATTCCCCTTGGTGTGCAGCGGGCGGCTTTTGGGTAAGCACAGTACTGGGGAAATGCGCACTGCTATTAATAGACGCCAATAGCAAAGCATGCCCATTTGCAGTAACACGTAAACAACTGTTAAAAATAACAGTCTTAATCCTAATAGCAACATGATTGGTCTGGCCTATTGACCCAAATTCGGTGAATCCAAGTGTTGTTCCAGCTCCATATCTTAACACAGAAATCTTATTTCCTTTAATTGCAGGCATTTCTTTCCTGCACCGAAAGATCAGTTTGTTCCCCTAGCTGGGATAGTTCCCTTTAGAGGAGCTTCAAATAGAGTTGGTCACCTTTTTTTTTATTATTCTTTTCCCATATTTCCCTGTCTTCTCTATAGGAAACAGACAACTTTAACTTCAGATCAACAGCTGTTACAATTATGCTTAGATTTTACCATCTTTTTCTCTTTCTTTCCTTTCCTTTCATCAAGGGAAGGTGTTAGCCCCTTCCTTAGGATCATCAATTTTTACAAACACTAGAATACAGCCGTTGAGTTTCATTATCAGCCTGGTATGTGTATCCTCTCATTCTTAGGTCTGCCATCTTCCTTTGATGTTACTTCTCTCCTGGCTCCTAGATTCATTCTATTATTTAGATACTTTTAAAAAACACATTACTTAGCCTAACAATTCTACCACTCTTTCTGGCTGCTTCTTTTCAAGTTGTTGCTCTTCAGAGGGTCACTCTGTAAAACCCAGACAAAAAGAAAAGCCTACCAAGGCCATTAGGTTGTTATAGTTTGGTTTTAACTGTAACTGCTGAAGCTACTTCTTTTAAGGTTACTCGGTTGCATCCATCTATTATTCACATTTGAACAGGGGTTTTTTTTTTTTTCATTGATTTTTCTTTATGCTCAGAAACTTTTACTACAGCTTGGGGCATTTTCCAGCCCCTGCTGGTTTCTGGTGTACTTAAAGATGCCGGCTTTCCGCATTCGAGGTCTTTTCTTGTTTCCTAACTCTGCCCCTGGGGCTCTTATCTGCAGAGCCCGATCTCCACCCTGAGCCCTCCTGTGCCTCAGTGCCAGGCAGAGCAGTTACACTGGGCAGGGGGGGCAGAGCGTTTCTCACGTTCTTGTGAGAAACAAGCTGCCCAAGCCCGGTCCTGCTTTCCACCCAAAGCCCCCCCTGCTTCGCTCCCTCTCCTCTTTCACCTCTCTCTTTCACGTCTGTTTTTCTTCCACATGGTGGACTCCGATTGGCTGACAGAGCCTTCAGTGAAATCCAGACCCGCCCCCCCTCCTCCTGCCAGCCAATAGGCAGGTCGCAAATCAGCAGCTGCCTATGGGAATGAGCTAGGGGAGGAGTCACAGTGTTGCAGTGTCCAGATGGAGTGTTGTAAAGGTGAGGCTACAAACTGTCCATTTAATCGGGGAATGGGGGAACAGAAGAGAGAGCCAGACAGCTCCTGGGGGTCCCGGGCGATGCTGGGGGCCGTGCTGCTCTTGGGGATCCCAGACCAGGCTGTGTTTCTGTACAAAAGTCTGGAAAAGTCTTGATGCAAGCCCCTAGAGAAGAGGGATTTTCCTGAGCACTCAGAGAAACCCATGCAGGACCCAGGGATGTTGAGGGAAACCCATCGCACCCACCCCCAAGCCCACTGCTCTCCCTGGAGACCTTCCTGGATCCTCGGGCTGGGAACAGGAGGGGGTCTGTGGGCACAGCCATGTCCCAGACTAGCCTCCTTCAGGCCTTCAGATTCACAACATGTCACAGCTTCAAATGAGCTCTCTAAAGCAGCACTTCCCATGCCCCTGGTGTGGAGAGAAGACTTTGGGTAGACAAACAGGAGACACAGGAGAGAAAGGTCAAAGACATCAGGCTGCAGAGCTGGGGCTCCCAGCATCACAGAGGGGGTGCCACAGGCTCAAGAAGCAACCCAAAGAAGTAAAGGAGTCCTTCCTTTTGCAGTGACTTGGAAAGCCACATCTCTCACAGTATTCAAGGGGGATGGAGTCTCTCTTCTGCAAGATTTGCCCCAAAACTGTGCAGAGATTAGGAAAAGCAGGAAGGCTGGTTGTAGGGATGCTCTCAAACTTCAGCAGCTGCAGAGCTGGGAGCTGGTCATCTCACAAACTTGGGAGTGAGTCAAAATGCACGTCCTGAGGCATCGCACTGCCTCATAGGCTCTGCACCGGAGCCTGGACAGCAGCACTGCAGTGTGTGAGCATGTCCTGAGAAGCCCAGAGTCATAAAATGTGGGAGATCCAGGATGTCGGGGCTGTACAGACCCGGGAGAGCAAGGGTGCCTGCGGGGAGGAGGAGGGCAGGGGGCTGAGGAGCGTACCCAGGGGAGAATTCTCGCACAGCCCCAAGGTGACACTGAAAAGCACAAGGACCAAATGAGGCCCAGGGATGAGAAATGGCTTCCTCAGGCTCAGCCAGAAGGAAAGATGGGCAAACTTCATGGGAAATGGGAAAACTTCCCCACATTTGCTACCTGGCCTCGCCCATGGCTTTGGAGCCTGGCAGGCTCCAGGGTCCTGGATAAGGGCCTCTGGATGATGTGTGTTAAGGCTATGTTTGCTCTTCTCTGGCATAGCATCTCTAGCTCAAGCACTGCCGACTGAGAAACCTTGCTGAGCACTTTTAAAAGCAGAGATCCTGCCTTGGTGCCTAAAGGAGGAAAGCTACGTCCTGTCCCACATTGTCCTGCATCCTGCTTCCACAAAAAGAGGGGCCCACAGCAGAAACCAGTTTTGAGGCTCACCAAAGCATTTCTCAGCCTGTGGCCATGCTTTGTGCTGGTTCATCCCACATGCTTTGGATCCTGTAAAAACGCCAACCCCCAAACCCCAGATTCCTGCACAGGTCTGCCCAGTGCAGTGACCTGTCAGTGCAGGGGCGCAGAAGTGACTTCTCCAGTGCCCCATTTGAGATATTTCACAGTCTTTGACACTGTCTGGAGACATTCCTGAAGGATTTATCAGAAAATTATGGAAAATAACTGCAGTGAAGGGAAGTGATGGCTTTCCAGGATGTGAGGGGAAATCTCTCTGCTCTCTCCCTGGCTGTGCCATCTCCATGGCAGTGACCTACAGAGCCCCCAGATGACACGAGCTGAGGTCACAATGGGACGTGCCACATCACAGGGAGGTCTCCCCGGTGTCGTTGTGGGGACCCTCACTTCCCTGTGAGGCCCAGGCACTCCTGGGCACTGCTCACACCCTCCCCACGGCTGCCTTTCGTAGTGGCTCCACGGCAAGGAGAGGGGACAGGAGGCAGTGGGACCACGTTGGGGCCCCTCACCAACAGACGGAGGAGCAGGGGCATGTTGGAAAGGAGTTTTGGGTAATGAGATGGGAAGAGCGTCCTGTTTCTCTGGCTGGAGAGGTGAAACGAGAGCAAGAGGGCAAGCGAGACGGAGGACTGCTGGATGGACACCATCAGCCAGGACCACAGCTCCTTGTCCCCTGCGCTCCTGCGGCTCTCCACCGAGGGTAAGGGCTTTGGGAGATCCTTCCCGAGGTGTCGCACAGAGACTGTTAACTGCCAAAACTGCTGTGGATCCCGGGCTGTGGGGGTGCCTGGACAGGGCTGGGGGCTGCTGCGAGAGCCCTGCCTGAGGGTCCCCTCTGGCTCGGGGGACAATGTGGCAGCCAGGACTGCTGGGTCCAGGGGATGGGGCTGTCCTGAGCCTCAAGGCTTCTGTGCGGCCAGGTCCATCGCCTCTTAGGGTGGGGGGGGAGCATGGGAATCCATGACAGGTTTTCCTGGGAGTGGGTCCCCCCTTGGGGTCTGGCTCTGGCAGGAAAGGGGTCCAGCATCCCAGATGCTGAGGTGGCCTGCAGCTCCATGGGGCTCTCAAAAGCCTGCTGGAAATGTCCATATATGATAATAAAACCTTCACCTTTTAATAACCCCAAGTCCTCTGGGTGTTTGGGAAAATCTCTATTCCTTCCCCCCGGATCCTTCCAACTTGGCGCAGCATGTTTTGCGCTCACAGATGCCACCTTCAGATGGCCACAGCCCCTGTCCTTCTGCAAATTGGGCTCAAACCTCTGCACCCAAAAGAAAATACATTGGAGAGAGCAGATTGGAAACAGGCAGAGGTGCAATCCCCATTCAACAGGTCCTGGCTGACCCCAAGGTTTTTTCTCTGAGCTGGGGTGGGCAGTGCTGGGGTGAGCCCAACACAGCCATCTCCCCCAGCACCCTCACGACCCCACACCACCGCTCCCTAGCCGAGCCCTGGGGCTGCCGTGGGCAGGGACCCGGGGCAGGAGGGGCGAGAGGACACTGCCCTGCCCTGCCCTGCCCTGGGGGCAGCAGGATGCTGCCTGTGGACTCCGGCGCCACGGCCAGCCCCAGGGCCCCCACAGCGGCACCACGGATGCCACCAGCACAGGCCCCAGCGCTGCCCCCCCCCCACCCCGCACGGCCCCCAGGGCGCAGGGCAGCCAGCAGCCCCGCGGGGCCCCCGCCACACAGCCCAGCCCCGCCGGGGCAGCGGCCGCGCCCCGGGGCCCCGCACTGCCCGCCCACACAGCACCGCGCTGCCCCCAGGCCCCGCCGCGCACCGCCCTGCCGCCCACAACATGGCGCCCGACCGCGGGGGAGGGGGCGGAGCTGGCCGCCAGGGCAGGAGGGCCCAGCGTTGCCATGGCATCGCCCCAGTGCAGCCCTCCTATTGGCTGTCAGGAGGAGGAGGGCGGGCATCGATTTCACTGATGGCTCTGCCAGCCAATTGCAGTCCAACATGTGGGGAAAAAAAGACGTCAAAGAAAGAGGTGGAAGAGGAGCGGGAGCAAAGCAGGCGAGAAGCGAGCGGGCGAGAGCGTTTGGTGGGGGCTGCGGGCGCGTTCAAATGGCGGCGGGTGCCCTCCCGCCGGGGCGGGGCAGCGGTGCTGGCTTTGCCGGGGCTGCTTTGCTGCAGGAGCTGCAGCAGGGGCTGGTGGGGCCGTGAGCAGGGGCCAGAGCGACGTGGGCCAGAGGGGGGAGCTGCCCTGCAGGCAGACGTGGCGGCCTGCCGCGAGCAGCTGGGCCGGGGCGGCTCGGTGGGGTTTGGGGGCAGGAAGCTTTGGCCCTGTGGTGGCTCTGGGATCCCTGTTAAAGCGTTTCCCTGAGCTGCTGCTGCCAGCGCAGCCCCAGGTGCTGCTTTGAGGTGCATTTGGGAGGTGCTGGGCAAAGTGTGAGCAGGCTGCTGGTGTCGTCGCGAGGTGCCCTTCGCAATGGTGCCTTTTGTTGTGAAAACTGCATTTCCGAGTGGCTCTGAGAGAGGCTGTGCCTGCATGTGATGCTGTGCCTTAGCCGTTGTTTTTGCTCCCTGCCTCTTGCTTTGCGCCGCGACCTGTGAGCCTGGCAGCAGGGTGAAGGGTGTTTGCAGAAGAGCTCTGTAAGTGTGAGCTGTTTTGCTTGTGTCATGCTGTCCTGCTATGAAGGTTCGATAGCAACGACTAAGAGAGTAATATAATAATAATAAAAAAGATGTTTATTTCCTCACACAAGTTCTTGGATTAGTAACATCCATTAAAATAATGCGATTACTAATTTAGAAAGGATAACACAAAACCATCAGTTACTAATTTAGAAAGGATAACCTGAAACCGTCGATTACTGCGCTCTTCATTGGAAGGACTTCTTATCCCTACTTGAAAGCTTTCTTGTTCACTCTCCTAGTGAGAGGGCTCTCAACCTCGAGGAGTTCCCTTAACCCAGCGTCCCAGGAAAAGGGGAGGGGGGGGAATACTCACGGTCCAGGCGGAGAGGATGGTCAGGTCACGTTCCCGTCCCTGCTCAAACTCTCCTAGCTCCCAAGTCTCTTTTTATACAGCTGGGGCTCTGGGCAAACAACGCTTTTGCTGACCTCTGCGAGTTTCACAATCCCAGGACTGTTTGTTTGTCTGCTTGGGAGGACCCTGCTAGCGAGGCAAGACCACAGGACCTCCGTATTGTTTCTTCGCTCCCCGGGGGTCCATGCAGATTCCAGGTGTCAGACTTCTTCAGTCTTGTTAATGCTTCCATTCCGCAGCCTTGCGCATATCGGTCCTTGCGCATATCGGTTGGTAGACGACTTTAGTCCTGTTAAGTCCTCTGTTCAACAGCTTTGTGCACGTCAGCTCTTGTGCTATCAGTTCTTCTGCATATCAATTGACAAACTTCAGTCCTGTTAACTCTTCACTCGCCCGTCAGCTTGTCAGGGGCCTTGAAAGTTGATGAACGGCCAGTGCTTGCACTTGCCATTGTTCTTTCCATGCTCCTAGGTCAGGGTGAAGAGTTGCTGAATTGTGTCTCTGCTGGTTTCACCAACTGAGATGCCCTGGCCTGAGTCCTTCCACGTGTCTCCAGTTGTCAGGGCCTAAAATAGGAGAATGCTTGTTGTCCTGGATGTGTGGAGGATTTTCTGGTTTTGTTCAGCACTGGGGAAGGAACCAGAGTTCTGAGTTGTGGGAAGGCTCCTCCCTGTGCCTGGGACATGAGGCCCTGCTGTCTTCAGTTTCATGATCGCTGCTCCCATGCAATCCTCCCGTTTTAGAAAATGTTGCCAAGAATTACTTGCAGGCTGTTCTGCAATTCTTAAATTTCATAGGCTAGGTGTTGATAATGCATAGCAGAAGCTAATCTTTTGGTGTAGTAACTGGTAGGCAATGGGTGTTTGAGAGCATTGTGAGTATTATGAGGCCATGATGTGAATCTGTGATGTGATGACACCTCTGTGTGAGCAGCTGACAGGTCAGGAGAAGACGCATGGCTTGGATGCTGGTGGTGAGGTCACTTCTGGGTTTGTTGCGTGTGCTCAGAGGAGGGCTTGACCCCTGCAGAGCTCTACAGCAATACAGAAATGCAACTCATTAATCAAGCAGAAGTCGATATTCCACATCATCTGACACAAATTTGATTCCACTCCATCATCATGAGTTAGTACTGCTACATTTCAAATGTGGATGATGTTCTGTGGTGAACATGGACATGGAGTTTGCCTTTCCGCTTGTTGCTAAGTAGAAGCTTGCAGCGTCCTCGCGGTCAGCTAGGGAGTCCAGCTAGACTTTTGAGGCTGCTAAATGAATGTAGCGCTGGTGTGAGCAGTGGTGTGAGTAATCTCTTCTTGCCAGGGTGTGTGTGTGCTTTAGAAGTTGCCCCTGTCAAAAGAGCAGGGAGCTTGTGAGATTTTCCTGCAAGGTCTGCATGCTGTGTCTGTCTTTGAGGTGTCCAGCTGCTTTTATGACACATTTGGAACTGTAACACTTTAGGGGTCTCTGATTTTCTGTCCACGTATGCAGTCATTGGAGAATGGGTGCAAAGGCTGTTGGAGGAGACGGAAGGAATGTCACCCCCCAAAAAGGGTATGGGCCACATTTTGAAAGAGATTTCTTGTTCAGAGAAGTTGAGGCACAAGCGAGAGGGAAAAGCTGGCCTGATCAGCCACTGTGAGAGCACTTCTTCTCTGCTTCCTGGTGGGAAGGTGGGAAGTGAGCAGGCCCCGGGCTGTGAGTGGCTGTTCAGAGGCAGAGCCTGTTGCAAGGCCTTGGAGGACTAGAAAGGAATGGAAGGTCTGGAGAGTTGGGCTTTGTGTGTTGTGGGGTGCTTGGGGTGCCCTGCGTGCTGCCATGTGTGGTGCTGTGGGCTGTGTGTCGCTGATGCAGAGGCGTGTGTTGGTTGCCAACCCTCTGTGAGGTGTGGAGGTAACGGCGTGTTACAGTGCGAGATGCCCTGTGGTGGAGCCGGGTGGTGGCGCCAGTGTTTTGCTGCTCAGTGTGGGAGGAGGTGTCTGGAGAGAGCAGTGCTCTGCTCCCAAGGCCCAGCCTGCCATCACGGTGTCCTTCTGGGAGACGTGGGTGAGGACTGTTGGTGACCGTGTTGCCTCCTTGGAGCATCGTGGTGCGAGGCAGGGCTGCTCCCAGTTTGGTGGTTTGTGTCAGCTGAGGTTCAGGCTTGCAGTTTCGGAAGGGTTTGATGCTTCCGTGAGTCTTTGGGATTTTACTGACTGCTGGCGAGAGTTCTCTTCTCCCTCCTTAAAGGCTTTCTGCTGAATCTGGACCCTCATTGCATCTTCCCATCTCAGACGCTAATCCATTCCAGTCCCTCAGCGAGATGGGTAGTTAATGAAAGCAGTCAGAGGCATTTCTCCACTTTGTGCCTGCGCAGACCCTTGCAGAGAGGGGAGATGCCCCCTCACAAGAAGTCAGGCCTGTGAGGGCGATGGGTGGCTCTGAGACACCTGTCCTTGTTGAGCGGTGGAGGCGGCATCTGCAAAGCCTCTGGTGCCTTTGGCAAGAGTCTCATAATAGCATATTCCTTGAGGCTGCAATGGGGGAGCCATGTGGAGGTAGCAGGGCTCCAACGCCCTGCTCCAGGCAGGTGCCAGTAGAGGAGGTATCTTGGGGCCTTTTCCAGTGAAGTTTTGATTTCCTCCAAGGATGGAGATCTGGGAACCTCTCTGGATCCCTGTGCCGCAGTTTGGCCACCGTCACGGAGAAAAAGGTTTCTTCTTAATGTCTCAGAAGCATTTCCCATTGTCCGATTTGTCCCTGTTGCCTCCCATGCTACTAGTGTGCACCTCCAAGAAAAGCCGTCTCCGTCTTCTCTGTGCCCTCCATAAGGTAGCTGTGCACAGCATGAAGATCCCCGTTGGCCTTCTCTTGTCTAGGCTGAACAAAGCCAGCTCTCGCAGCCTCTCCTTTTATGCCCCACGCTGCAGCCCCTGACCGTCTTGGTGTCCCTGTGCTGGACTCCCTGCAGTGTGTTAGCGCCTGTGCAGAACTGGAGAGCCCAAACAGGACCTGGTATACAGACATGGTGTCACCTGTGCCAAAAAGAGGGGTAGAACGTCTTGGTGGCCCTGCTGGCTGTGCTCTCCCCAATAGAGCTCAGCACAGAGGGGAGACATTTGTCCCTGCCTGTTGCGACTCTGTAAGGCCAGCAGAACTGCCAGTAACACTCCGATTCTTTCTTTCTTTCTAGGTTGCTCCACTCATGGAGGTTCCCAGTGCAGTGCTAGAGCCGCTGAGGATGGAGGCAGGATGCCAGGCTGTGTCCCTGTACCTGTCAACATCTTGGCCAGCGTCGTGAGCCCTCTGTGAAAGCAGCTGCAAGTGACTGAGAAGAGGCTACGTATGGATGCGAAGGCTTCCATAAATGCGCCTGTCTTCCCTGGGTGACTTGGGTTGTGGGTTCAGCTCCTGGTACCTCTGCTGTGCTGCAAATTCCGCCTCCCACAAGTGCTGTTATTGCCAGCCCGCTCAACAAATGCTACGATGCCCCCTCCTTTTCCTAGGAGGTTGTGGTGCCATATAGGACGAGTCCAAGACCCTTATAATAGATGCCAGCATGTCTGGAGTGCCTTTGTGTGAGTGCCCCAAAGCGTCCATAGCTTGACCTGAGGAAGTCTCAGAGCTCTTGGGCTCCCGGCTCTGCGAGGGGTGAAGATGTGCCCAGGGCCAGGTTGCCCGTGGCACCCAGCCCTCCGTGCTCTGTGAAGCCAGCTGTGGAGCACGGACCGGTGCTGCAGAGGCTGCGCAGCCAGGAGAGCTGTCATTTCAGCAGCCGTCCAGTGTGGGGCTGTCTCATTGCTTGGGCCTCATTTCAAAGCCTCTGCACCCTTTTTCCCTTCCCCGTCCAAGCTCCTTGTGCAAGTAACTAAAGGAAAGGAAGGGAGGTTCCTTTGGGCTCAGGAGGCCTTCCGGACTCTCAAGTGTTTCTGTGTTGTGTCTGTAACTTTTGTATTACTACAGAAAATCCCCATGTCCCCATCCCTAGCAGGAGGTTCGTGAGGGGATGGGGGTGGAAAGCAGCAGCCTGCTGTGCCCAAAGAAAGCAGGATCCTTCCCTCTGAAAAGAGCAGCATCACCCAAGGAGGCAGCTCTGTGCCTGATCTTGTGCTGCTCATTTGCACAGGCCTCGTGAGCCTAGAGTGCCTTGGCCACCTTGTGGTGTTACCGCAAGAGCTTGCCTGAGTGTCTGGATTGAGGTGCCAAGGGAAGGCAGCGAGCAGAGCAGTGGCTGGGGAGTGTGCAAGTGGCGAGTGTCCTGCATCCATCTCTTCTTGCTGGCACCTGGTTGTATCAAGCAGAAGAGGCAGCTCTGTGGGGCAGAGGCAGTGTGTTTGTAGAGCAGGTGGCAGAGCAGAGGTCTGGCGTCAGGTTGATGCCTGGTGCAGTGCCGCGTTGGTCTGAGAGTGTCAGAAAGCCTTTGCAGTGCAGCTGCTCCCTCAGCTGATCTCTGTCCCTAGAAATGCACTAGAAATGGAAGTGGCATCCTGCTGCCATTGCGTATGTGCTGCAGTGCGAAGGCTCCCAGCTCGGACTTGATGGTACTAAAGGAAAAGCGAGACCAATTGTTCCTTTTGTGATTTGTCGCCAGGGTGCCAGAGTGGAGCTGTGCCATGACCTGGAGAGAGTCTTGCCAGGAGATGAAAGCCATTTGCAGAAGACTGTTCTGTGTGGAGTGATCACAGCGTAATCGAAGGACGTGAGAGTGGCCCAGGTGAGCTTCTCCTCTGTGAAGGTTTGCACTTTTCAGCTCCCTTGTGACTCAGTCCCAGATAGAGCAGCAGCAGGCAGGTCGATGCCATTTGTGCTCGTGAGGTGAGTTGTGCCTCTGAAGCTGGTAGGCCAACAGCATGCATGTAGCGTTGGTGATGATGGTGATGTCTCTTGTGTCTCAGTGCCTCCTAAAGGGGGAGCAGGCCCATTGCTGCTGTTGGTGCTTTTGTGGTGAGTTGTGCATCAGTATGTGACTGGCGATCAGCATGCACATTGCTGCTGTTTGTGCTTGTTTAGGTCAATTGTGCCTCAGTTGCAAAGAGGCCAGGAGCAGCTATTTGGCTTCATGGCTGCCTGTGAGGTCACTTCAGCATGAGCGCCTGACAGTCCAGCTTGCTGCATATTGCTGTTGCTAGTGTTTGTGGAGTAATTTGGCCTCAGTATCTGCCAGGCCACCAGCAGCCACATTGCTCCTTTTTTGTATTTGTGAGGTGACTTTTGCTTCACCACCTGATTAGACAGCATCAAGCACATTGCTGCTTTTGTGCTTGTGAGGTCACATGTGCCTCAATGTCTGATAGGCCAGGGGTAGTCATGTGGCTGCAGTCTGTGGTTCTGGGGTAACTTGTGGCTGAGTGCCTGATAGGCCAGTGCTGGTCACGTGGGTGCTGTTTTTAGTTATGAGGTCACTTGTGGATCAGTGCCTGATAGGCCAGTGCTGGTCATGTGGGTGCAGTTTGTGGTTGTGAGGTCACTTGTCATTCACTGCCTGATAGGCCAGTGCTGGTCCTGTGGGTGGAGTTTGTGGTTGTGATGTCACTTGTGGCTCAGTGACTGATAGGCCAGTGCTGGTCTTGTGGGTGGAGTTTGTGTTTGTGATGTCACTTGTGGCTCAGTGCCTGATAGGCCAGTGCTGTTCATGTGGCTGCAGTTTGTTATTCTGAGGTCACTTGTGGCTCAGTGCCTGATAGGCCAGTGCTGGTGATGTGGCTGCAGTTTGTTATTCTGAGGTCACTTGTGGCTGAGTGCCTCATAGGCCAGTGCTGGAGATGTGGGTTCAGTTTGTGTTTGTGATGTCACTTGTGGCTCAGTGCCTGATAGGCCAGTGATGTTGATGTGGCTGCAGTTTGTGGCTGTGAGGTCACTTGTGGCTCAGTGCCTGCTAGGCCAGTGCTAGGTGCGTGGGTGCTGTTTGTGGTTGTGAGGTCAGTGGTGGCTCAGTGCCTGCTAGGCCAGTGCTAGGTGCGTGGGTGCTGTTGGTGGTTGTGAGGTCAGTGGTGTCTCAGTGCCTGATAGGGCAGTGCTGGTCGTGTGGGTGCAGTTTGTGTTTGTGGGGTCACTTGTGGCTCAGTGCCTGCTAGGCCAGTGCTAGGTGCGTGGCTGCTATTTGTGGTTGTGAGGTCAGTGGTGGCTCAGTGCCTGATAGGCCAGTGCTGGTCCTGTGGGTGCAGTTTGTGTTTGTGATGTCACTTGTGGCTCAGTGCCTGCTAGGCCAGTGCTGGTGATGTGGCTGCAGTTTGTGTTTGTGATGTCACTTGTGGCTCAGTGCCTGATAGGCCAGTGCTGGTGATGCGGCTGCAGTTTGTTATTCTGAGGTCACTTGTGGCTGAGTGCCTGATAGGCCAGTGCTGGTGATGTGGGTTCAGTTTGTGTTTGTGATGTCACTTGTGGCTCAGTGCCTGATAGGCCAGTGCTGGTCACGTGGCTGCTGTTTGTGGTTGTGAGGTCACTTGTGGCTGAGTGCCTGATAGGCCAGTGCTGGTGATGTGGGTGCAGTTTGTGGTTGTGAGGTCACTTGTGGCTGAGTGGCTCATAGGGCAGTGCTGGTCGTGTGGGTGCAGTTTGTGGTTGTGATGTCACTTGTGGCTCAGTGCGTGGTAGACAAGTGACTTTCATGTGGCTGCAGTTTGTGGTTGTGAGGTCACTTGTGGCTGAGTGCCTGATAGGCCAGTGCTGTTCATGTGGGTGGAATTTGTGGTTCTGATGTCACTTGTTGCTCAGTGCCTGATAGGCCAGTTCTGTTCATGTGGCTGCAGTTTGTGGTTGTGATGCCACTTGTGGCTCAGTGCCTGATAGGCCATGCTGGTGATGTGGGTGCAGTTTGTGGTTGTGATGCCACTTGTGGCTCAGTGCCTGATAGGCCAGTGCTAGGTGCGTGGGTGCTGTTGGTGGTTGTGATGTCACTTGTGTCTCAGTGCCTGATAGGCCAGTGCTGGTCATGTGGGTGCAGTTTGTGGTTGTGATGTCACTTGTGGCTCAGTGCCTGATAGGCCAGTGCTGGTCCTGTGTGTGCAGTTTGTAGTTGTGATGTCACTTGTGGCTCAGTGCCTGCTAGGCCAGTGCTAGGTGCGTGGCTGCTGTTTGTGTTTGTGATGTCACTTGTGGCTCAGTGCCTGATAGGCCAGTGCTGTTGATGTGGCTGCAGTTTGTGGTTGTGAGGTCAGTGGTGGCTCAGTGCCTGCTAGGCCAGTGCTAGGTGCGTGGCTGCTGTTTTCAACAGTGAGGTCAGTGGTGGCTCATTGCCTGCTAGGCCAGTGCTAGGTGCATGGCTGCTGTTTTGAACTGTGAGGTCAGTGGTGGCTCAGTGCCTGCTAGGCCAGTGCTAGGTGTGTGGCTGCTGCTTGTGGTTGTGAGGTCACTTGTGTCTCAGTGCCTGCTAGGCCAGTGCTAGGTGCGTGGCTGCTGTTTGTGGTTGTGAGGTCAGTGGTGGCTCAGTGCCTGCTAGGCCAGTGCTAGGTGCGTGGCTGCTGTTTGTGGTTGTGAGGTCAGTGGTGGCTCAGTGCCTGCTAGGCCAGTGCTAGTTGCATGGCTGCTGTTTTCAACAGTGAGGTCAGTGGTGGCTCAGTGCCTGCTAGGCCAGTGCTAGGTGCATGGCTGCTGTTTTGAACTGTGAGGTCAGTGGTGGCTCAGTGCCTGCTAGGCCAGTGCTAGGTGCGTGGCTGCTGTTTTCAATTGTGAGGTCCCTTGTGGCTCAGTGCCTGCTAGGCCAGTGCTAGGTGCATGGCTACTGTTTACAACTGTAAGGTCCCTTGTGCCTCAGTGCCTGCTAGGCCAGTGCTAGGTGCGTGGCTGCTGTTTTCAATTGTGAGGTCAGTGGTGGCTCAGTGCCTGCTAGGCCAGTGCTAGGTGAATGGCTGCTGTTTGTGGTTGTGAGGTCAGTGGTGGCTCAGTGCCTGATAGGCGAGTGCTGGTCATGTGGCTGCAATTTGTGATTGTGATGTCACTTGTGGCTCAGTGCCTGATAGGCCGGTGCTTGTAATGTGTGTGCAGTTTTTGTCTGTGATGTCACTTGTGGTTCAGTGCCTTATAGGCCATACTGGTCCTGTGGGTGGAGTTTGTGTTTGTGAGGTCAGATGTGGCTCAGTGCCTGATAGGCCAGTGCTGGTGATGTGGGTGCAGTTTGTGGTTGTGAGGTCACTTGTGGCTGAGTGGCTCATAGGGCAGTGCTGGTCGTGTGGGTGCAGTTTGTGGTTGTGATGCCACTTGTGGCTCAGTGCCTGATAGGCCATGCTGGTGATGTGGGTTCAGTTTGTGTTTGTGATGTCACTTGTGGCTCAGTGCCTGCTAGGCCAGTGCTAGGTGCGTGGCTGCTGTTTTCAATTGTGAGGTCACTTGTGGCTCAGTGCCTGCTAGGCCAGTGCTAGGTGCGTGGCTGCTGTTTGTGGTTGTGAGGTCAGTGGTGGCTCAGTGCCTGCTAGGCCAGTGCTAGGTGCGTGGCTGCTGTTTTCAATTGTGAGGTCAGTGGTGGCTCAGTGCCTGCTAGGCCAGTGCTAGGTGCGTGGCTGCTGTTTTCAATTGTGAGGTCCCTTGTGGCTCAGTGCCTGCTAGGCCAGTGCTAGGTGCATGGCTACGGTTTACAACTGTAAGGTCACTTGTGGCTCAGTGCCTGCTAGGCCAGTGCTAGGTGCGTGGCTGCTGTTTTCAATTGTGAGGTCACTTGTGGCTCAGTGCCTGATACGCCAGTGCTAGGTGCGTGGGTGCTGTTTGTGGTTGTGAGGTCAGTGGTGGCTCAGTGCCTGATAGGCGAGTGCTGGTCATGTGGCTGCAATTTGTGATTGTGATGTCACTTGTGGCTCAGTGCCTGATAGGCCGGTGCTTGTAATGTGTGTGCAGTTTTTGTCTGTGATGTCACTTGTGGCTCAGTGCCTGATAGGCCAGTGCTTGTAATGTGTGTGCAGTTTTTGTCTGTGATGTCACTTGTGGTTCAGTGCCTTATAGGCCATGCTGGTCCTGTGGGTGGAGTTTGTGTTTGTGAGGTCAGATGTGGCTGAGTGCCTGATAGGCCAGTGCTGGTGATGTGGGTGCAGTTTGTGGTTTTGAGGTCACTTGTGGCTGAGTGGCTCATAGGGCAGTGCTGGTCGTGTGGGTGCAGTTTGTGGTTGTGATGTCACTTGTGGCTAAGTGCCTGGTAGACAAGTGACTTTCATGTGGCTGCAGTTTGTGGTTGTGATGTCACTTGTGGCTGAGTGCCTGATAGGCCAGTGCTGTTCATGTGGGTGGAATTTGTGGTTCTGATGTCACTTGTTGCTCAGTGCCTGATAGGCCAGTTCTGTTCATGTGGCTGCAGTTTGTGGTTGTGATGCCACTTGTGGCTCAGTGCCTGATAGGCCAGTGCTGGTGATGTGGGTTCAGTTTGTGGTTGTGATGCCACTTGTGGCTCAGTGCCTGATAGGCCAGTGCTAGGTGCGTGGCTGCTGTTTGTGGTTGTGAGGTCAGTGGTGGCTCAGTGCTTGCTAGGCCAGTGCTAGGTGCGTGGGTGCTGTTTTCAATTGTGAGGTCACTTGTGGCTCAGTGCCTGCTAGGCCAGTGCTAGGTGCGTGGGTGCTGTTTGTGGTTGTGAGCTCAGTGGTGGCTCAGTGCCTGCTAGGCCAGTGCTAGGTGCGTGGGTGCTGTTTTCAATTGTGAGGTCAGTGGTGGCTCAGTGCCTGCTAGGCCAGTGCTAGGTGCGTGGGTGCTGTTTTCAACAGTGAGGTCAGTGGTGGCTCAGTGCCTGCTAGGCCAGTGCTAGGTGCATGGCTGCTGTTTTGAACTGTGAGGTCAGTGGTGGCTCAGTGCCTGCTAGGCCAGTGCTAGGTGCATGGCTGCTGTTTTGAACTGTGAGGTCAGTGGTGGCTCAGTGCCTGCTAGGCCAGTGTAGGTGCGTGGCTGCTGTTTTGAACTGTGAGGTCAGTGGTGGCTCAGTGCCTGCTAGGCCAGTGCTAGGTGCGTGGCTGCTGTTTTCAATTGTGAGGTCACTTGTGGCTCAGTGCCTGCTAGGCCAGTGCTAGGTGCGTGGCTGCTGTTTGTGGTTGTGAGGTCAGTGGTGGCTCAGAGCCTGCTAGGCCAGTGCTAGGTGCGTGGCTGCTGTTTGTGGTTGCGAGGTCAGTGGTGGCTCAGTGCCTGCTAGGCCAGTGCTAGGTGCGTGGCTGCTGTTTTCAATTGTGAGGTCAGTGGTGGCTCAGTGCCTGCTAGGCCAGTGCTAGGTGAATGGCTGCTGTTTGTGGTTGTGAGGTGAGTGGTGGCTCAGTGCCTGATAGGCGAGTGCTGGTCATGTGGCTGCAATTTGTGATTGTGATGTCACTTGTGGCTCAGTGCCTGATAGGCCGGTGCTTGTAATGTGTGTGCAGTTTTTGTCTGTGATGTCACTTGTGGCTCAGTGCCTGATAGGCCAGTGCTTGTAATGTGTGTGCAGTTTTTGTCTGTGATGTCACTTGTGGTTCAGTGCCTTATAGGCCATGCTGGTCCTGTGGGTGGAGTTTGTGTTTGTGAGGTCAGATGTGGCTGAGTGCCTGATAGGCCAGTGCTGGTGATGTGGGTGCAGTTTGCGGTTGTGAGGTCACTTGTGGCTGAGTGGCTCATAGGGCAGTGCTGGTCGTGTGGGTGCAGTTTGTGGTTGTGATGTCACTTGTGGCTAAGTGCCTGGTAGACAAGTGACTTTCATGTGGCTGCAGTTTGTGGTTGTGTTGTCACTTGTGGCTCAGTGCCTGATAGGCCAGTGCTGTTCATGTGGGTGCAGTTTGTGGTTGTGATGTCACTTGTGGCTCAGTGCCTGATAGGCCAGTTCTGTTCATGTGGCTGCAGTTTGTGGTTGTGATGCCACTTGTGGCTCAGTGCCTGATAGGCCAGTGCTGGTGATGTGGCTGCAGTTTGTGTTTGTGATGTCATTTGTGGCTCAGTGCCTGATAGGCCAGTGCTGGTGATGTGGCTGGAGTTTGTGGTTGTGATGTGACTTGTGGCTCAGTGCCTGATAGGCGAGTGCTGGTCACATGGCTGCAGTTTGTGGTTGTGATGTCACTTGTGGCTCAGTGCCTGATAGGCCTTGCTGGTGATGTGGGTGCAGTTTGTGATTGTGATGTCACTTGTGGCTCAGTGCCTGATAGGCCGGTGCTTGTAATGTGTGTGCAGTTTTTGTCTGTGATGTCACTTGTGGTTCAGTGCCTTATAGGCCATGCTGGTCCTGTGGGTGGAGTTTGTGTTTGTGAGGTCAGATGTGGCTGAGTGCCTGATAGGCCAGTGCTGGTGATGTGGGTGCAGTTTGTGATTGTGAGGTCACTTGTGGCTCAGTGCCTGCTAGGCCAGTGCTAGGTGCGTGGCTGCTGTTTGTGGTTGTGAGGTCAGTGGTGGCTCAGTGCTTGATAGGCCAGTGCTGGTGATGTGGGTTCAGTTTGTGTTTGTGATGTCACTTGTGGCTCAGTGCCTGATAGGCCAGTGCTGGTCACATGGCTGCAGTTTGTGGTTCTGTTATCACTTGTGGCTCAGTGCCTGATAGGCCAGTGCTGGTGATGTGGGTGCAGTTTGCGTTTGTGATGTCACTTGTTGCTCCGTGCCTGATAGGCCAGTGCTTGTAATGTGTGTAGTTTTTTTCTGTGATGTCACTTGTGGTTCAGTGCCTGATAGGCCATGCTTGTCCTGTGGGTGGAGTTTGTGTTTGTGAGGTCAGATGTGGCTCAGTGCCTGATAGGCCAGTGCTGGTCATGGGTGTGCAGTTTGTGGTTGTGATGTGACTTGTGGCTCAGTGCCTGATACGCCAGTGCTGGTCACATGACTGCAGTTTGTGGTTGCGATGTCATTTGTGGCTCAGTGCCTGATAGGCCGGTGCTGGTCATGTGTTTGCAGTTTGTGATTGTGAGGTCACTTGTGGCTCAGTGCCTCATAGGCCAGTGCTGGTCATGTGGGTGCAGTTTGTGGTTGTGATGTCACTTGTGGCTCAGTGCCTGCTAGGCCAGTGCTAGGTGCGTGGCTGGTGTTTTCAGTTGTGAGGTCAGTGGTGGCTCAGTGCCTGCTAGGCCAGTGCTAGGTGCGTGGCTGCTGTTTGTGGTTGTGAGGTCAGTGGTGGCTCAGTGCCTGCTAGGCCAGTGCTAGGTGCATGGCTGCTGTTTTGAACTGTGAGGTCAGTGGTGGCTCAGTGCCTGCTAGGCCAGTGCTAGGTGCGTGGCTGCTGTTTTCAATTGTGAGGTCCCTTGTGGCTCAGTGCCTGCTAGGCCAGTGCTAGGTGCATGGCTACTGTTTACAACTGTAAGGTCACTTGTGACTCACTGCCTGCTAGGCCAGTGCTAGGTGCGTGGCTGCTGTTTTCAATTGTGAGGTCAGTGGTGGCTCAGTGCCTGCTAGGCCAGTGCTAGGTGAATGGCTGCTGTTTGTGGTTGTGAGGTCAGTGGTGGCTCAGTGCCTGCTAGGCAAGTGCTAGGTGCGTGGCTGCTGTTTTCAATTGTGAGGTCACTTGTGGCTCAGTGCCTGATACGCCAGTGCTAGGTGCGTGGCTGCTGTTTGTGGTTGTGAGGTCAGTGGTGGCTCAGTGCCTGATAGGCGAGTGCTGGTCATGTGGCTGCAATTTGTGATTGTGATGTCACTTGTGGCTCAGTGCCTGATAGGCCGGTGCTTGTAATGTGTGTGCAGTTTTTGTCTGTGATGTCACTTGTGGTTCAGTGCCTTATAGGCCATACTGGTCCTGTGGTTGGAGTTTGTGTTTGTGAGGTCAGATGTGGCTGAGTGCCTGATAGGCCAGTGCTGGTGATGTGGGTGCAGTTTGTGGTTGTGAGGTCACTTGTGGCTGAGTGGCTCATAGGGCAGTGCTGGTCGTGTGGGTGCAGTTTGTGTTTGTGATGTCACTTGTGGCTAAGTGCCTGGTAGACAAGTGACTTTCATGTGGCTGCAGTTTGTGTTTGTGATGTCACTTGTGGCTGAGTGCCTGATAGGCCAGTGCTGTTCATGTGGGTGGAATTTGTGGTTCTGATGTCACTTGTTGCTCAGTGCCTGATAGGCCAGTTCTGTTCATGTGGCTGCAGTTTGTGGTTGTGATGCCACTTGTGGCTCAGTGCCTGAAAGGCCAGTGCTGGTGATGTGGGTTCAGTTTGTGGTTGTGATGCCACTTGTGGCTCAGTGCCTGCTAGGCCAGTGCTGGTGATGTGGGTGCAGTTTGTGGTTGTGATGTCACTTGTGTCTCAGTGCCTGATAGGCCAGTGCTGGTCCTGTGGGTTCAGTTTCTGTTTGTGATGTCACTTGTGGCTCAGTGCCTGCTAGGCCAGTGCTAGGTGCGTGGCTGCTGTTTGTGTTTGTGATGTCACTTGTGGCTCAGTGCCTGATAGGCCAGTGCTGGTGATGTGGCTGGAGTTTGTGCTTGTGATGTGACTTGTGGCTCAGTGCCTGATAGGCGAGTGCTGGTCATGTGGCTGCAATTTGTGATTGTGATGTCACTTGTGGCTCAGTGCCTGATAGGCCGGTGCTTGTAATGTGTGTGCAGTTTTTGTCTGTGATGTCACTTGTGGCTCAGTGCCTGATAGGCCGGTGCTTGTAATGTGTGTGCAGTTTTTGTCTGTGATGTCACTTGTGGTTCAATGCCTTATAGGCCATGCTGGTCCTGTGGGTGGAGTTTGTGTTTGTGAGGTCAGATGTGGCTGAGTGCCTGATAGGCCAGTGCTGGTCATGTGGGTGCAGTTTGTGATTGTGAGGTCACTTGTGGCTCAGTGCCTGCTAGGCCAGTGCTAGGTGCGTGGCTGCTGTTTGTGGTTGTGAGGTCAGTGGTGGCTCAGTGCTTGATAGGCCAGTGCTGGTGATGTGGGTTCAGTTTGTGTTTGTGATGTCACTTGTGGCTCAGTGCCTGATAGGCCAGTGCTGGTCACATGGCTGCAGTTTGTGGTTCTGTTATCACTTGTGGCTCAGTGCCTGATAGGCCAGTGCTGGTGATGTGGGTGCAGTTTGCGTTTGTGATGTCACTTGTTGCTCCGTGCCTGATAGGCCAGTGCTTGTAATGTGTGTAGTTTTTTTCTGTGATGTCACTTGTGGTTCAGTGCCTGATAGGCCATGCTTGTCCTGTGGGTGGAGTTTGTGTTTGTGAGGTCAGATGTGGCTGAGTGCCTGATAGGCCAGTGCTGGTCATGGGTGTGCAGTTTGTGGTTGTGATGTGACTTGTTGCTCAGTGCCTGATAGGTCAGTGCTGGTCACATGATGGCAGTTTGTGGTTGCGATGTCATTTGTGGCTCAGTGCCTGATAGGCCGGTGCTGGTCATGCGTTTGCAGTTTGTGATTGTGAGGTCACTTGTGGTTCAGTGCCTGATAGGCCAGTGCTGGTCATGTGGCTGCAGTTTGTGGTTGTGAGGTCACTTGTGGCTCAGTGCCTGATAGGCCAGTGCTGGTGATGTGGCTGCAGTTTGTTATTCTGAGGTCACTTGTGGCTCAGTGCCTCATAGGCCAGTGCTGGTGATGTGGGTTCAGTTTGTGGTTGTGATGTCACTTGTGGCTCAGTGCCTGATAGGCCAGTGCTGTTCATGTGGGTGCAGTTTGTGTTTGTGATGTAACTTGTGGCTGAGTGCCTGATAGGCCAGTGCTTGTAATGTGTGTGCAGTTTTTGTCTGTGATGTCACTTGTGGTTCAATGCCTTATAGGCCATGCTGGTCCTGTGGGTGGAGTTTGTGTTTGTGAGGTCAGATGTGGCTGAGTGCCTGATAGGCCAGTGCTGGTCATGTGGATTCAGGTTGTGTTTGTGATGTGACTTGTTGCTCAGTGCCTGATAGGTCAGTGCTGGTCACATGATGGCAGTTTGTGGTTGCGATGTCATTTGTGGCTCAGTGCCTGATAGGCCAGTGCTGTTGATGTGGCTGCAGTTTGTGGTTGTGAGGTCAGTGGTGGCTCAGTGCCTGATAGGCCAGTGCTAGGTGCGTGGCTGCTGTTTGTGGTTGTGAGGTCAGTGGTGGCTCAGTGCCTGATAGGCCAGTGCTGGTCCTGTGGGTGCAGTTTGTGTTTGTGATGTCACTTGTGGCTCAGTGCCTGATAGGCCACTGCTGGTGATGTGGCTGCAGTTTGTTATTCTGAGGTCACTTGTGGCTCAGTGCCTGCTAGGCCAGTGCTGGTGATGTGGGTTCAGTTTGTGGTTGTGATGTCACTTGTGGCTCAGTGCCTGATGGCCTTGCTGGTCCTGTGGGTGGAGTTTGTGTTTGTGAGGTCACTTGTGGCTCAGTGCCTGCTAGGCCAGTGCTAGGTGCGTGGCTGCTGTTTACAATTGTGAGGTCAGTGGTGGCTCAGTGCCTGCTAGGCCAGTGCTAGGTGGGTGGGTGCTGTTTGTGGTTGTGAGGTCAGTGGTGGCTCAGTGCCTGCTAGGCCAGTGCTAGGTGCGTGGCTGCTGTTTGTGGTTGTGAGGTCAGTGGTGGCTCAGTGCCTGATAGGCCATGCTGGTGATGTGGGTTCATTTTGTGGTTGTGAGGTCAGTGGTGGCTGAGTGCCTGATAGGCCAGTGCTGGTCATGTGCATTCAGTTTGTGTTTGTGATGTGACTTGTGGCTCAGTGCCTGATAGGCCAGTGCTGTTGATGTGGCTGCAGTTTGTGGTTGTGAGGTCAGTGGTGGCTCAGTGCCTGATAGGCCAGTGCTGGTGATGTGGGTTCAGTTTGTGTTTGTGATGTCACTTGTGGCTCAGTGCCTGCTAGGCCAGTGCTAGGTGCGTGGCTGCTGTTTTCAACAGTGAGGTCAGTGGTGGCTCAGTGCCTGCTAGGCCAGTGCTAGGTGCGTGGCTGCTGTTTGTGGTTGTGAGGTCAGTGGTGGCTCAGTGCCTGCTAGGCCAGTGCTATTTGCATGGCTGCTGTTTTCAACAGTGAGGTCAGTGGTGGCTCAGTGCCTGCTAGGCCAGTGCTAGGTGCGTGGGTGCTGTTTGTGGTTGTGAGGTCAGTGGTGGCTCAGTGCCTGCTAGGCCAGTGCTAGGTGCGTGGCTGCTGTTTGTGGTTGTGAGGTCAGTGGTGGCTCAGTGCCTGCTAGGCCAGTGCTAGGTGCGTGGGTGCTGTTTGTGGTTGTGAGGTCAGTGGTGGCTCAGTGCCTGATAGGCCAGTGCTGGTGATGTGGGTTCAGTTTGTGTTTGTGATGTCACTTGTGGCTCAGTGCCTGCTAGGCCAGTGCTAGGTGCGTGGCTGCTGTTTTCAACAGTGAGGTCAGTGGTGGCTCAGTGCCTGCTAGGCCAGTGCTAGGTGCGTGGCTGCTGTTTGTGGTTGTGAGGTCAGTGGTGGCTCAGTGCCTGCTAGGCCAGTGCTAGGTGCGTGGCTGCTGTTTTCAATTGTGAGGTCACTTGTGGCTCAGTGCCTGCTAGGCCAGTGCTAGGTGCGTGGCTGCTGTTTGTGGTTGTGAGGTCAGTGGTGGCTCAGTGCCTGATAGGCGAGTGCTGGTCATGTGGCTGCAATTTGTGATTGTGATGTCACTTGTGGCTCAGTGCCTGATAGGCCGGTGCTTGTAATGTGTGTGCAGTTTTTGTCTGTGATGTCACTTGTGGTTCAGTTCCTTATAGGCCATGCTGGTCCTGTGTGTGGAGTTTGTGTTTGTGAGGTCACTTGTGGCTCAGTGCCTGCTAGGCCAGTGCTGGTGATGTGGGTGCAGTTTGCGGTTGTGAGGTCACTTGTGGCTGAGTGGCTCATAGGGCAGTGCTGGTCGTGTGGGTGCAGTTTGTGTTTGTGATGTCACTTGTGGCTAAGTGCCTGGTAGACAAGTGACTTTCATGTGGCTGCAGTTTGTGTTTGTGATGTCACTTGTGGCTGAGTGCCTGATAGGCCAGTGCTGTTCATGTGGGTGGAATTTGTGGTTCTGATGTCACTTGTTGCTCAGTGCCTGATAGGCCAGTTCTGTTCATGTGGCTGCAGTTTGTGGTTGTGATGCCACTTGTGGCTCAGTGCCTGATAGGCCAGTGCTGGTGATGTGGGTTCAGTTTGTGGTTGTGATGCCACTTGTGGCTCAGTGCCTGATAGGCCATGCTGGTGATGTGGGTTCAGTTTGTGGTTGTGATGTCACTTGTGGCTCAGTGCCTGCTAGGCCAGTGCTGGTGATATGGGTGCAGTTTGTGGTTGTGATGTCACTTGTGTCTCAGTGCCTGATAGGCCATGCTGGTGATGTGGGTTCAGTTTGTGGTTGTGATGTCACTTGTGTCTCAGTGCCTGCTAGGCCAGTGCTGGTGATATGGGTGCAGTTTGTGTTTGTGATGTCACTTGTGGCTCAGTGCCTGATAGGCCAGTGCTAGGTGCGTGGCTGCTGTTTGTGTTTGTGATGTCACTTGTGGCTCAGTGCCTGATAGGCCAGTGCTGGTGATGTGGCTGGAGTTTGTGCTTGTGACTTGTGGCTCAGTGCCTGATAGGCGAGTGCTGGTCATGTGGCTGCAATTTGTGATTGTGATGTCACTTGTGGCTCAGTGCCTGATAGGCCGGTGCTTGTAATGTGTGTGCAGTTTTTGTCTGTGATGTCACTTGTGGTTCAGTGCCTTATAGGCCATGCTTGTCCTGTGGGTGGAGTTTGTGGTTGTGAGGTCAGATGTGGCTGAGAGCCTGATAGGCCAGTGCTGGTGATGTGGGTGCAGTTTGTGATTGTGAGGTCACTTGTGGCTCAGTGCCTGCTAGGCCAGTGCTAGGTGCCTGGCTGCTCTTTGTGGTTGTGAGGTCAGTGGTGGCTCAGTGCTTGATAGGCCAGTGCTAGGTGCGTGGCTGCTGTTTGTGGTTGTGAGGTCAGTGGTGGCTCAGTGCCTGCTAGGCCAGTGCTAGGTGCGTGGCTGCTGTTTGTGGTTGTGAGGTCAGATGTGGCTCAGTGCCTGATAGGCCAGTGCTGGTCCTGTGGGTGGAGTTTGTGGTTGTGATGTCACTTGTGGCTGAGTGCCTGATAGGCCAGTGCTGTTCATGTGGCTGCAGTTTGTGGTTATGAGGTCACTTGTGGCTCAGTGCCTGATAGGCCAGTGCTGGTGATGTGGATTCAGTTTGTGTTTGTGAGGTCACTTGTGGCTCAGTGCCTGATAGGCCAGTGCTGGTGATGTGGCTGCAGTTTGTGTTTGTGATGTCACTTGTGGCTCAGTGCCTGATAGGCCAGTGCTGGTGATGTGGCTGCAGTTTGTTATTCTGAGGTCACTTGTGGCTCAGTGCCTCATAGGCCAGTGCTGGTCACGTGGCTGGTGTTTGTGGCTGTGATGTCACTTGTGGCTCAGTGCCTGATAGGCCAGTGCTGTTCATGTGGGTGCAGTTTGTGGTTGTGATGTCACTTGTGGCTCAGTGCCTGATAGGGCAGTGCTGTTCATGTGGGTGCAGTTTGTGGTTGTGAGGTCACTTGTGGATGAGTGCCTGATAGGGCAGTGCTGGTCACATGGCTGCAGTTTGTGGTTGTGATGTCACTTGTGGCTCAGTGCCTGATAGGCCGGTGCTGGTCATGTGTTTGCAGTTTGTGTTTGTGATGTCACTTGTTGCTCAGTGCCTGATAGGCCAGTTGTGTTCATGTGGCTGCAGTTTGTGGTTGTGATGCCACTTGTGGCTCAGTGCCTGATAGGCCAGTGCTGGTGATGTGGGTGGAGTTTGTGGTTGTGATGCCACTTGTGGCTCAGTGCCTGATAGGCCAGTGCTGCTGATGTGGCTGCAGTTTGTGTTTGTGATGTCACTTGTGGCTCAGTGCCTGATAGGGCAGTGCTGGTCACATGGCTACAGTTTTTGTTTGTGATGTCATTTGTGGCTCAGTGCCTGTTAGGCCACTGCTGGTGATGTGGGTGCAGTTTGTGTTTGTGATGTCACTTGAGGCTCAGTGCCTGACAGGCCAGTGCTGGTGATGTGGGTGCTGTTTGTGGTTGTGAGATCACTTGTGGCTCATTGCCTGATAGGCCAGTGCTATGTGCGTGGCTGCTTTTTTGAACTGCGAGTTCACTTGTGGCTCAGTGCCTGCTAGGCCAGTGCTAGGTGCGTGGCTGCTGTTTTCAATTGTGAGGTCACTTGTGGCTCAGTGCCTGCTAGGCCACTGCTAGGTGCGTGGCTGCTGTTTTCAGTTGTGAGGTCAGTGGTGGCTCAGTGCCTGCTAGGCCAGTGCTGCTGATGTGGGTGCAGTTTGTGGTTGTGAGGTCAGTGGTGGCTCAGTACCTGATAGGCCAGTGCTGGTGATGTGGGTGCAGTTTGTGGTTGTGATGCCACTTGTGGCTCAGTGCCTGATAGGCCATGCTGGTGATGTGGGTTCAGTTTGTGGTTGTGATGTCACTTGTGGCTCAGTGCCTGATAGGCCAGTGCTGGACACGTGGGTGCAGTTCGTTTTTGTGAGGTCGCTTGTGGCTGAGTGCCTGATAGGCCAGTGCTGGTGATGTGGGTGCTGTTTGTGGTTGTGAGGTCACTTCTGGCTCAGTGCCTGATAGGCCAGTGCTGGACGCGTGGGTACAGTTCGTTTTTGTGATGTCACTTGTGGCTCAGTGCCTGATAGGCCAGTGCTGGTGATATGGGTGCTGTTTGTGTTTGTGATGTCACTTGTGGCTCAGTGCCTGATAGGCCAGTGCTGCTACTGTGTGTGCAGTTTTTGTTTGTGATGTCACTTGTGGTTCAGTGTCTGATAGGCCATGCTGGTCCTTTGAGTGCAGTTTGTGGTTGTGAGGTCACTTGTGGCACAGAGCCTGATAGGCCAGTGCTGGTGATGTGGGTGCTGTTTTTGGTTGTGAGGTCACTTGTGGCTCAGTGCCTGATAGGCCAGTGCTGGTGATGTGGGTGCTGTTTGTGGTTGTGAGGTCACTTCTGGCTCAGTGCCTGATAGGCCAGTGCTGGACGCGTGGGTACAGTTCGTTTTTGTGATGTCACTTGTGGCTCAGTGCCTGATAGGCAAGTACTGGTGATGTGGCTGCAGTTTCTGTTTTGATGTCACTTGTGGCTCAGTGCCTGATATGCCAGTGCTGGACGCGTGGGTGCAGTTCGTTTTTGTGATGTCACTTGTGGCTCAGTGCCTGATAGGCCTTGCTGGTCCTGTGGGTGGAGTTTGTGTTTGTGTGGTCAGATGTGGCTCAGTGCCTGATAGGCCAGTGCTGGTGATGTGGGTGCAGTTTGTGTTTGTGATGTCACTTGTTGCTCAGTGCCTGATAGGTCAGTGCTGGTCACATGATGGCAGTTTGTGGTTGCGATGTCATTTGTGGCTCAGTGCCTGATAGGCCAGTGCTGGTCATGTGTTTGCAGTTTGTGCTTGTGAGGTCACTTGTGGCTCAGTGCCTGATAGGCCAGTGCTGGTGATGTGGGTGGAGTTTGTGTTTGTGATGTCACTTGTGGCTGAGTGCCTGATAGGTCAGTGCTGGTCACATGACTGTAGTTTGTGGTTGCGATGTGATTTCTGGCTCAGTGCCTGATAGGCCAGTGCTGGTCATGTGTTTGCAGTTTGTGGTTGTGAGGTCACTTGTGGCTCAGTGCCTGATAGGCCAGTGCTGGTCACATGGCTGCTGTTTGTGGTTGTGATGTCACTTGTGTCTCAGTGCCTGATAGGCCAGTGCTGGTCCTGTCGCTGCAGTTTGTTATTCTGAGGTCACTTGTGGCTCAGTGCCTGATAGGCCAGTGCTGGTTACATGCGTGCAGTTTGTGTTTGTGATGTCATTTGTGGCTCAGTGCCTGATAGGCCAGTGCTGGTGATGTGGGTGCAGTTTGTGTTTGTGAGGTCAGTGGTGGCTCAGTGCCTGATAGGCCAGTGCTGGTTACATGCGTGCAGTTTGTGTTTGTGATGTCATTTGTGGCTCAGTGCCTGATAGGCCAGTGCTCGTCACATGACTGCAGTTTGTGGTTACGATGTCATTTGTGGTCAGTGCCTGTTAGGCCATGCTGGTCCTGTGGGTGGAGTTTGTGGTTGTGATGTCACTTGTGGCTGAGTGCCTGATAGGCCAGTGCTGGTCACATGACTGTAGTTTGTGGTTGCGATGTCATTTCTGGCTCAGTGCCTGATAGGCCAGTGCTGGTGATGTGGGTGGAGTTTGTGTTTGTGATGTCACTTGTGGCTCAGTGCTTGATATGCCAATGCTGGTGATGTGGGTGGAGTTTGTGTTTGTGATGTCACTTGAGGCTCAGTGCCTGACAGGCCAGTGCTTGTCATGTGGCTGCAATTTGTGATGGTAAGGTCACTTGTGGCTCAGTGCCTGAGAGGCCAGTGCTGGTGATGTGGCTGCAGTTTGTTATTCTGAGGTCACTTGTGGCTCAGTGCCTGATAGGCCAGTGCTGGTCCTGTGGGTGGAATTTGTGGTTGTGATGTCACTTGTTGCTCAGTGCCTGATAGGCCAGTTCTGTTCATGTGGGTGCGGTTTGTGATTGTGAGGTCACTTGTGGCTCAGTGCCTGATAGGCCAGTGCTGGTGATGTGGGTGCAGTTTGTTTTTGTGATGTCACTTGTGGCTCAGTGCCTGATAGGCCAGTGCTGGTCGTGTTGGTGCAGTTTGTGGTTGTGATGTTCAGTTGTGGCTGAGTGCCTGATAGGCCAGGGCTAGGCCAATGGCTGCTGTTGGTGGTTGTGAGGTCAGTGGTGGCTCAGTGCCTGCTAGGCCAGTGCTAGGTGCGTGGCTGCTGTTTGTGGTTGTGAGGTCACTTGTGGCTCAGTGCTTGATAGGCCAGTGCTGGTGATGTGGCTGCAGTTTGTGTTTGTGATGTCACTTGTGGCTCAGTGCCTGATAGGCCGGTGCTGGTGATGTGGCTGCAGTTTGTGTTTGTGATGTCACTTGTGGCTGGGTGCCTGATAGGCCAGTCCTGGTGATGTGGCTGCAGTTTGTGTTTGTGATGTCACTTGTGGCTCAGTGCCTGATAGGCCAGTGCTGGTCACATGGCTGCAGTTTGTGGTTCTGTTATCACTTGTGGCTCAGTGCCTGATAGGCCAGTGCTGGTCCTGTGGCTGCGGTTTGTGTTTGTGATGTCACTTGTGGTTCAGTGCCAGAGAGGCCATGCTGGTCCTGTGGGTGGAGTTTGTGTTTGTGAGGTCAGATGTGGCTCAGTGCCTGATAGGCCAGTGCTGCTCGTGGGTGTGCAGTTTGTGGTTGTGAGGTCAGTTGTGGCTCAGTGCCTGATAGGCCAGTGCTGGTGATGTGGGTGGAGTTTGTGTTTGTGATGTCACTTGTGCCTGAGTGCCTGATGGGCCAGTGCTCTTGATGTGGGTGGAGTTTGTGTTTGTGATGTCACTTGTGGCTGAGTGCCTGATAGGCCAGTGCTGGTCACGTGGCTGCAGTTTGTGGTTGTGATATCACTTGTGGCTCAGTGAGTGCTAGGCCAGTGCTGTTCATGTGGGTTCAGTTTGTGTTTGTGATGTCACTTGTGGCTCAGTGCCTGATAGGCCAGTGCTGGTGATGTGGCTGCAGTTTGTGTTTGTGATGTCATTTGTGGCTCAGTGCCTGATAGGCCAGTGCTGGTGATGTGGCTGGAGTTTGTGGTTGTGATGTGACTTGTGGCTCAGTGCCTGATAGGCGAGTGCTGGTCACATGGCTGCAGTTTGTGGTTGTGATGTCACTTGTGGCTCAGTGCCTGATAGGCCTTGCTGGTGATGTGGGTGCAGTTTGTGATTGTGATGTCACTTGTGGCTCAGTGCCTGATAGGCCGGTGCTTGTAATGTGTGTGCAGTTTTTGTCTGTGATGTCAGTTGTGGTTCAGTGCCTTATAGGCCATGCTGGTCCTGTGGGTGGAGTTTGTGTTTGTGAGGTCAGATGTGGCTGAGTGCCTGATAGGCCAGTGCTGGTGATATGGGTGGAATTTGTGTTTGTGATGTCACTTGTGGCTGAGTGCCTGATAGGCCAGTGCTAGCTCCATGGCTGCTGTTTGTGGTTGTGAGGTCACTTGTGGCTCAGTGCCTGACAGGCCAGTGCTAGGCCCATGTCTGCTGTTTGTGGTTGTGAGGTCAGTGGTGGCTCAGTGCCTGCTAGGCCAGTGCTAGGTGCGTGGGTGCAGTTTGTGGTTGTGATGTCACTTGTGGCTCAGTGCCTGACAGGCCAGTGCTGGTCATGTGTGTGCAGTTTGTGGTTGTGATGTCACTTGTGGCTCAGTGCCTGATAGGCCAGTGCTGTTCATGTGGCTGCAGTTTGTGTTTGTGATGTCACTTGTGGCTCAGTGCCTTATAGGGCAGTGCTGTTCATGTGGCTGCAGTTTGTGATTGTGAGGTCACTTGTGGCTCAGTGCCTGATAGGCCAGTGCTGGTCCTGTGGCTGCCGTTTGTGTTTGTGATGTCATTTGTGGCTCAGTGCCTGATAGGCCATGCTGGTCCTGTGGGTGCAGTTTGTGTTTGTGATGTCACTTGAGGCTCAGTGCCTGACAGGCCAGTGCTGGTGATGTGGGTGCTGTTTGTGGTTGTGAGATCACTTGTGGCTCATTGCCTGATAGGCCAGTGCTAGGTGCGTGGCTGCTTTTTTGAACTGCGAGTTCACTTGTGGCTCAGTGCCTGCTAGGCCAGTGCTAGGTGCGTGGCTGCTGTTTTCAATTGTGAGGTCACTTGTGGCTGAGTGCCTGCTAGGCCACTGCTAGGTGCGTGGCTGCTGTTTTCAGTTGTGAGGTCAGTGGTGGCTCAGTGCCTGCTAGGCCAGTGCTGCTGATGTGGGTGCAGTTTGTGGTTGTGAGGTCAGTGGTGGCTCAGTACCTGATAGGCCAGTGCTGGTGATGTGGGTGCAGTTTGTGGTTGTGATGCCACTTGTGGCTCAGTGCCTGATAGGCCATGCTGGTGATGTGGGTTCAGTTTGTGGTTGTGATGTCACTTGTGGCTCAGTGCCTGATAGGCCAGTGCTGGACACGTGGGTGCAGTTCGTTTTTGTGAGGTCACTTGTGGCTGAGTGCCTGATAGGCCAGTGCTGGTGATGTGGGTGCTGTTTGTGGTTGTGAGGTCACTTCTGGCTCAGTGCCTGATAGGCCAGTGCTGGACGCGTGGGTACAGTTCGTTTTTGTGATGTCACTTGTGGCTCAGTGCCTGATAGGCCAGTGCTGGTGATATGGGTGCTGTTTGTGTTTGTGATGTCACTTGTGGCTCAGTGCCTGATAGGCCAGTGCTGCTACTGTGTGTGCAGTTTTTGTTTGTGATGTCACTTGTGGTTCAGTGTCTGATAGGCCATGCTGGTCCTTTGAGTGCAGTTTGTGGTTGTGAGGTCACTTGTGGCACAGAGCCTGATAGGCCAGTGCTGGTGATGTGGGTGCTGTTTTTGGTTGTGAGGTCACTTGTGGCTCAGTGCCTGATAGGCCAGTGCTGGTGATGTGGGTGCTGTTTGTGGTTGTGAGGTCACTTCTGGCTCAGTGCCTGATAGGCCAGTGCTGGACGCGTGGGTACAGTTCGTTTTTGTGATGTCACTTGTGGCTCAGTGCCTGATAGGCCAGTCCTGGTGATGTGGCTGCAGTTTCTGTTTTGATGTCACTTGTGGCTCAGTGCCTGATATGCCAGTGCTGGACGCGTGGGTGCAGTTCGTTTTTGTGATGTCACTTGTGGCTCAGTGCCTGATAGGCCTTGCTGGTCCTGTGGGTGGAGTTTGTGTTTGTGTGGTCAGATGTGGCTCAGTGCCTGATAGGCCAGTGCTGGTGATGTGGGTGCAGTTTGTGTTTGTGATGTCACTTGTTGCTCAGTGCCTGATAGGTCAGTGCTGGTCACATGATGGCAGTTTGTGGTTGCGATGTCATTTGTGGCTCAGTGCCTGATAGGCCAGTGCTGGTCATGTGTTTGCAGTTTGTGCTTGTGAGGTCACTTGTGGCTCAGTGCCTGATAGGCCAGTGCTGGTGATGTGGGTGGAGTTTGTGTTTGTGATGTCACTTGTGCCTGAGTGCCTGATGGGCCAGTGCTCTTGATGTGGGTGCAGTTTGTGTTTGTGATGTCACTTGTGGCTGAGTGCCTGATAGGCCAGTGCTGGTCACGTGGCTGCAGTTTGTGGTTGTGATATCACTTGTGGCTCAGTGAGTGCTAGGCCAGTGCTGTTCAGGTGGGTTCAGTTTGTGTTTGTGATGTCACTTGTGGCTCAGTGCCTGATAGGCCAGTGCTGGTGATGTGGCTGCAGTTTGTGTTTGTGATGTCATTTGTGGCTCAGTGCCTGATAGGCCAGTGCTGGTGATGTGGCTGGAGTTTGTGGTTGTGATGTGACTTGTGGCTCAGTGCCTGATAGGCGAGTGCTGGTCACATGGCTGCAGTTTGTGGTTGTGATGTCACTTGTGGCTCAGTGCCTGATAGGCCTTGCTGGTGATGTGGGTGCAGTTTGTGATTGTGATGTCACTTGTGGCTCAGTGCCTGATAGGCCGGTGCTTGTAATGTGTGTGCAGTTTTTGTCTGTGATGTCAGTTGTGGTTCAGTGCCTTATAGGCCATGCTGGTCCTGTGGGTGGAGTTTGTGTTTGTGAGGTCAGATGTGGCTGAGTGCCTGATAGGCCAGTGCTGGTGATATGGGTGGAGTTTGTGTTTGTGATGTCACTTGTGGCTGAGTGCCTGATAGGCCAGTGCTAGCTCCATGGCTGCTGTTTGTGGTTGTGAGGTCACTTGTGGCTCAGTGCCTGACAGGCCAGTGCTAGGCCCATGTCTGCTGTTTGTGGTTGTGAGGTCAGTGGTGGCTCAGTGCCTGCTAGGCCAGTGCTAGGTGCGTGGGTGCAGTTTGTGGTTGTGATGTCACTTGTGGCTCAGTGCCTGACAGGCCAGTGCTGGTCATGTGTGTGCAGTTTGTGGTTGTGATGTCACTTGTGGCTCAGTGCCTGATAGGCCAGTGCTGTTCATGTGGCTGCAGTTTGTGTTTGTGATGTCACTTGTGGCTCAGTGCCTTATAGGGCAGTGCTGTTCATGTGGCTGCAGTTTGTGATTGTGAGGTCACTTGTGGCTCAGTGCCTGATAGGCCAGTGCTGGTCCTGTGGCTGCCGTTTGTGTTTGTGATGTCATTTGTGGCTCAGTGCCTGATAGGCCATGCTGGTCCTGTGGGTGCAGTTTGTGTTTGTGATGTCACTTGAGGCTCAGTGCCTGACAGGCCAGTGCTGGTGATGTGGGTGCTGTTTGTGGTTGTGAGATCACTTGTGGCTCATTGCCTGATAGGCCAGTGCTAGGTGCGTGGCTGCTTTTTTGAACTGCGAGTTCACTTGTGGCTCAGTGCCTGCTAGGCCAGTGCTAGGTGCGTGGCTGCTGTTTTCAATTGTGAGGTCACTTGTGGCTGAGTGCCTGCTAGGCCACTGCTAGGTGCGTGGCTGCTGTTTTCAGTTGTGAGGTCAGTGGTGGCTCAGTGCCTGCTAGGCCAGTGCTGCTGATGTGGGTGCAGTTTGTGGTTGTGAGGTCAGTGGTGGCTCAGTACCTGATAGGCCAGTGCTGGTGATGTGGGTGCAGTTTGTGGTTGTGATGCCACTTGTGGCTCAGTGCCTGATAGGCCATGCTGGTGATGTGGGTTCAGTTTGTGGTTGTGATGTCACTTGTGGCTCAGTGCCTGATAGGCCAGTGCTGGACACGTGGGTGCAGTTCGTTTTTGTGAGGTCACTTGTGGCTGAGTGCCTGATAGGCCAGTGCTGGTGATGTGGGTGCTGTTTGTGGTTGTGAGGTCACTTCTGGCTCAGTGCCTGATAGGCCAGTGCTGGACGCGTGGGTACAGTTCGTTTTTGTGATGTCACTTGTGGCTCAGTGCCTGATAGGCCAGTGCTGGTGATATGGGTGCTGTTTGTGTTTGTGATGTCACTTGTGGCTCAGTGCCTGATAGGCCAGTGCTGCTACTGTGTGTGCAGTTTTTGTTTGTGATGTCACTTGTGGTTCAGTGTCTGATAGGCCATGCTGGTCCTTTGAGTGCAGTTTGTGGTTGTGAGGTCACTTGTGGCACAGAGCCTGATAGGCCAGTGCTGGTGATGTGGGTGCTGTTTTTGGTTGTGAGGTCACTTGTGGCTCAGTGCCTGATAGGCCAGTGCTGGTGATGTGGGTGCTGTTTGTGGTTGTGAGGTCACTTCTGGCTCAGTGCCTGATAGGCCAGTGCTGGACGCGTGGGTACAGTTCGTTTTTGTGATGTCACTTGTGGCTCAGTGCCTGATAGGCAAGTACTGGTGATGTGGCTGCAGTTTCTGTTTTGATGTCACTTGTGGCTCAGTGCCTGATATGCCAGTGCTGGACGCGTGGGTGCAGTTCGTTTTTGTGATGTCACTTGTGGCTCAGTGCCTGATAGGCCTTGCTGGTCCTGTGGGTGGAGTTTGTGTTTGTGTGGTCAGATGTGGCTCAGTGCCTGATAGGCCAGTGCTGGTGATGTGGGTGCAGTTTGTGTTTGTGATGTCACTTGTTGCTCAGTGCCTGATAGGTCAGTGCTGGTCACATGATGGCAGTTTGTGGTTGCGATGTCATTTGTGGCTCAGTGCCTGATAGGCCAGTGCTGGTCATGTGTTTGCAGTTTGTGCTTGTGAGGTCACTTGTGGCTCAGTGCCTGATAGGCCAGTGCTGGTGATGTGGGTGGAGTTTGTGGTTGTGATGTCACTTGTGGCTGAGTGCCTGATAGGTCAGTGCTGGTCACATGACTGTAGTTTGTGGTTGCGATGTGATTTCTGGCTCAGTGCCTGATAGGCCAGTGCTGGTCATGTGTTTGCAGTTTGTGGTTGTGAGGTCACTTGTGGCTCAGTGCCTGATAGGCCAGTGCTGGTCACATGGCTGCTGTTTGTGGTTGTGATGTCACTTGTGTCTCAGTGCCTGATAGGCCAGTGCTGGTCCTGTCGCTGCAGTTTGTTATTCTGAGGTCACTTGTGGCTCAGTGCCTGATAGGCCAGTGCTGGTTACATGCGTGCAGTTTGTGTTTGTGATGTCATTTGTGGCTCAGTGCCTGATAGGCCAGTGCTGGTGATGTGGGTGCAGTTTGTGTTTGTGAGGTCAGTGGTGGCTCAGTGCCTGATAGGCCAGTGCTGGTTACATGCGTGCAGTTTGTGTTTGTGATGTCATTTGTGGCTCAGTGCCTGATAGGCCAGTGCTCGTCACATGACTGCAGTTTGTGGTTACGATGTCATTTGTGGTCAGTGCCTGTTAGGCCATGCTGGTCCTGTGGGTGGAGTTTGTGGTTGTGATGTCACTTGTGGCTGAGTGCCTGATAGGCCAGTGCTGGTCACATGACTGTAGTTTGTGGTTGCGATGTCATTTCTGGCTCAGTGCCTGATAGGCCAGTGCTGGTGATGTGGGTGGAGTTTGTGTTTGTGATGTCACTTGTGGCTCAGTGCTTGATATGCCAATGCTGGTGATGTGGGTGGAGTTTGTGTTTGTGATGTCACTTGAGGCTCAGTGCCTGACAGGCCAGTGCTTGTCATGTGGCTGCAATTTGTGATGGTAAGGTCACTTGTGGCTCAGTGCCTGAGAGGCCAGTGCTGGTGATGTGGCTGCAGTTTGTTATTCTGAGGTCACTTGTGGCTCAGTGCCTGATAGGCCAGTGCTGGTCCTGTGGGTGGAATTTGTGGTTGTGATGTCACTTGTTGCTCAGTGCCTGATAGGCCAGTTCTGTTCATGTGGGTGCGGTTTGTGATTGTGAGGTCACTTGTGGCTCAGTGCCTGATAGGCCAGTGCTGGTGATGTGGGTGCAGTTTGTTTTTGTGATGTCACTTGTGGCTCAGTGCCTGATAGGCCAGTGCTGGTCGTGTTGGTGCAGTTTGTGGTTGTAATGTTCAGTTGTGGCTGAGTGCCTGATAGGCCAGGGCTAGGCCCATGGCTGCTGTTGGTGGTTGTGAGGTCAGTGGTGGCTCAGTGCCTGCTAGGCCAGTGCTAGGTGCGTGGCTGCTGTTTGTGGTTGTGAGGTCACTTGTGGCTCAGTGCTTGATAGGCCAGTGCTGGTGATGTGGCTGCAGTTTGTGTTTGTGATGTCACTTGTGGCTCAGTGCCTGATAGGCCGGTGCTGGTGATGTGGCTGCAGTTTGTGTTTGTGATGTCACTTGTGGCTGGGTGCCTGATAGGCCAGTCCTGGTGATGTGGCTGCAGTTTGTGTTTGTGATGTCACTTGTGGCTCAGTGCCTGATAGGCCAGTGCTGGTCACATGGCTGCAGTTTGTGGTTCTGTTATCACTTGTGGCTCAGTGCCTGATAGGCCAGTGCTGGTCCTGTGGCTGCGGTTTGTGTTTGTGATGTCACTTGTGGTTCAGTGCCAGAGAGGCCATGCTGGTCCTGTGGGTGGAGTTTGTGTTTGTGAGGTCAGATGTGGCTCAGTGCCTGATAGGCCAGTGCTGCTCATGGGTGTGCAGTTTGTGGTTGTGAGGTCAGTTGTGGCTCAGTGCCTGATAGGCCAGTGCTGGTGATGTGGGTGGAGTTTGTGTTTGTGATGTCACTTGTGCCTGAGTGCCTGATGGGCCAGTGCTCTTGATGTGGGTGGAGTTTGTGTTTGTGATGTCACTTGTGGCTGAGTGCCTGATAGGCCAGTGCTGGTCACGTGGCTGCAGTTTGTGGTTGTGATATCACTTGTGGCTCAGTGAGTGCTAGGCCAGTGCTGTTCATGTGGGTTCAGTTTGTGTTTGTGATGTCACTTGTGGCTCAGTGCCTGATAGGCCAGTGCTGGTGATGTGGCTGCAGTTTGTGTTTGTGATGTCATTTGTGGCTCAGTGCCTGATAGGCCAGTGCTGGTGATGTGGCTGGAGTTTGTGGTTGTGATGTGACTTGTGGCTCAGTGCCTGATAGGCGAGTGCTGGTCACATGGCTGCAGTTTGTGGTTGTGATGTCACTTGTGGCTCAGTGCCTGATAGGCCTTGCTGGTGATGTGGGTGCAGTTTGTGATTGTGATGTCACTTGTGGCTCAGTGCCTGATAGGCCGGTGCTTGTAATGTGTGTGCAGTTTTTGTCTGTGATGTCACTTGTGGTTCAGTGCCTTATAGGCCATGATGGTCCTGTGGGTGGAGTTTGTGTTTGTGAGGTCAGATGTGGCTGAGTGCCTGATAGGCCAGTGCTGGTGATATGGGTGGAGTTTGTGTTTGTGATGTCACTTGTGGCTGAGTGCCTGATAGGCCAGTGCTAGCTCCATGGCTGCTGTTTGTGGTTGTGAGGTCACTTGTGGCTCAGTGCCTGACAGGCCAGTGCTAGGCCCATGTCTGCTGTTTGTGGTTGTGAGGTCAGTGGTGGCTCAGTGCCTGCTAGGCCAGTGCTAGGTGCGTGGGTGCAGTTTGTGGTTGTGATGTCACTTGTGGCTCAGTGCCTGACAGGCCAGTGCTGGTCATGTGTGTGCAGTTTGTGGTTGTGATGTCACTTGTGGCTCAGTGCCTGATAGGCCAGTGCTGTTCATGTGGCTGCAGTTTGTGTTTGTGATGTCACTTGTGGCTCAGTGCCTTATAGGGCAGTGCTGTTCATGTGGCTGCAGTTTGTGATTGTGAGGTCACTTGTGGCTCAGTGCCTGATAGGCCAGTGCTGGTCCTGTGGGTGCAGTTTGTGTTTGTGATGTCACTTGAGGCTCAGTGCCTGACAGGCCAGTGCTGGTGATGTGGGTGCTGTTTGTGGTTGTGAGATCACTTGTGGCTCATTGCCTGATAGGCCAGTGCTAGGTGCGTGGCTGCTTTTTTGAACTGCGAGTTCACTTGTGGCTCAGTGCCTGCTAGGCCAGTGCTAGGTGCGTGGCTGCTGTTTTCAATTGTGAGGTCACTTGTGGCTGAGTGCCTGCTAGGCCACTGCTAGGTGCGTGGCTGCTGTTTTCAGTTGTGAGGTCAGTGGTGGCTCAGTGCCTGCTAGGCCAGTGCTGCTGATGTGGGTGCAGTTTGTGGTTGTGAGGTCAGTGGTGGCTCAGTACCTGATAGGCCAGTGCTGGTGATGTGGGTGCAGTTTGTGGTTGTGATGCCACTTGTGGCTCAGTGCCTGATAGGCCATGCTGGTGATGTGGGTTCAGTTTGTGGTTGTGATGTCACTTGTGGCTCAGTGCCTGATAGGCCAGTGCTGGACACGTGGGTGCAGTTCGTTTTTGTGAGGTCACTTGTGGCTGAGTGCCTGATAGGCCAGTGCTGGTGATGTGGGTGCTGTTTGTGGTTGTGAGGTCACTTCTGGCTCAGTGCCTGATAGGCCAGTGCTGGACGCGTGGGTACAGTTCGTTTTTGTGATGTCACTTGTGGCTCAGTGCCTGATAGGCCAGTGCTGGTGATATGGGTGCTGTTTGTGTTTGTGATGTCACTTGTGGCTCAGTGCCTGATAGGCCAGTGTGGGTGATGTGGGTGCAGTTTGTGGTTGTGAGGTCACTTCTGGCTCAGTGCCTGATAGGCCAGTGCTGGACGCGTGGGTACAGTTCGTTTTTGTGATGTCACTTGTGGCTCAGTGCCTGATAGGCCAGTGCTGGTGATATGGGTGCTGTTTGTGTTTGTGATGTCACTTGTGGCTCAGTGCCTGATAGGCCAGTGCTGCTACTGTGTGTGCAGTTTTTGTTTGTGATGTCACTTGTGGTTCAGTGTCTGATAGGCCATGCTGGTCCTTTGAGTGCAGTTTGTGGTTGTGAGGTCACTTGTGGCACAGAGCCTGATAGGCCAGTGCTGGTGATGTGGGTGCTGTTTTTGGTTGTGAGGTCACTTGTGGCTCAGTGCCTGATAGGCCAGTGCTGGTGATGTGGGTGCTGTTTGTGGTTGTGAGGTCACTTCTGGCTCAGTGCCTGATAGGCCAGTGCTGGACGCGTGGGTACAGTTCGTTTTTGTGATGTCACTTGTGGCTCAGTGCCTGATAGGCAAGTACTGGTGATGTGGCTGCAGTTTCTGTTTTGATGTCACTTGTGGCTCAGTGCCTGATATGCCAGTGCTGGACGCGTGGGTGCAGTTCGTTTTTGTGATGTCACTTGTGGCTCAGTGCCTGATAGGCCTTGCTGGTCCTGTGGGTGGAGTTTGTGTTTGTGTGGTCAGATGTGGCTCAGTGCCTGATAGGCCAGTGCTGGTGATGTGGGTGCAGTTTGTGTTTGTGATGTCACTTGTTGCTCAGTGCCTGATAGGTCAGTGCTGGTCACATGATGGCAGTTTGTGGTTGTGAGGTCACTTCTGGCTCAGTGCCTGATAGGCCAGTGGTGGTCATGTGTTTGCAGTTTGTGCTTGTGAGGTCACTTGTGGCTCAGTGCCTGATAGGCCAGTGCTGTTCATGTGGGTGGAATTTGTGGTTGTGATGTCACTTGTGGCTGAGTGCCTGATAGGTCAGTGCTGGTCACATGACTGTAGTTTGTGGTTGCGATGTGATTTCTGGCTCAGTGCCTGATAGGCCAGTGCTGGTCATGTGTTTGCAGTTTGTGGTTGTGAGGTCACTTGTGGCTCAGTGCCTGATAGGCCAGTGCTGGTCACATGGCTGCTGTTTGTGGTTGTGATGTCACTTGTGTCTCAGTGCCTGATAGGCCAGTGCTGGTCCTGTCGCTGCAGTTTGTTATTCTGAGGTCACTTGTGGCTCAGTGCCTGATAGGCCAGTGCTGGTTACATGCGTGCAGTTTGTGTTTGTGATGTCATTTGTGGCTCAGTGCCTGATAGGCCAGTGCTGGTGATGTGGGTGCAGTTTGTGTTTGTGAGGTCAGTGGTGGCTCAGTGCCTGATAGGCCAGTGCTGGTTACATGCGTGCAGTTTGTGTTTGTGATGTCATTTGTGGCTCAGTGCCTGATAGGCCAGTGCTCGTCACATGACTGCAGTTTGTGGTTACGATGTCATTTGTGGTCAGTGCCTGTTAGGCCATGCTGGTCCTGTGGGTGGAGTTTGTGGTTGTGATGTCACTTGTGGCTGAGTGCCTGATAGGCCAGTGCTGGTCACATGACTGTAGTTTGTGGTTGCGATGTCATTTCTGGCTCAGTGCCTGATAGGCCAGTGCTGGTGATGTGGGTGGAGTTTGTGTTTGTGATGTCACTTGTGGCTCAGTGCTTGATATGCCAATGCTGGTGATGTGGGTGGAGTTTGTGTTTGTGATGTCACTTGAGGCTCAGTGCCTGACAGGCCAGTGCTTGTCATGTGGCTGCAATTTGTGATGGTAAGGTCACTTGTGGCTCAGTGCCTGAGAGGCCAGTGCTGGTGATGTGGCTGCAGTTTGTTATTCTGAGGTCACTTGTGGCTCAGTGCCTGATAGGCCAGTGCTGGTCCTGTGGGTGGAATTTGTGGTTGTGATGTCACTTGTTGCTCAGTGCCTGATAGGCCAGTTCTGTTCATGTGGGTGCGGTTTGTGATTGTGAGGTCACTTGTGGCTCAGTGCCTGATAGGCCAGTGCTGGTGATGTGGGTGCAGTTTGTTTTTGTGATGTCACTTGTGGCTCAGTGCCTGATAGGCCAGTGCTGGTCGTGTTGGTGCAGTTTGTGGTTGTGATGTTCAGTTGTGGCTGAGTGCCTGATAGGCCAGGGCTAGGCCCATGGCTGCTGTTGGTGGTTGTGAGGTCAGTGGTGGCTCAGTGCCTGCTAGGCCAGTGCTAGGTGCGTGGCTGCTGTTTGTGGTTGTGAGGTCACTTGTGGCTCAGTGCTTGATAGGCCAGTGCTGGTGATGTGGCTGCAGTTTGTGTTTGTGATGTCACTTGTGGCTCAGTGCCTGATAGGCCGGTGCTGGTGATGTGGCTGCAGTTTGTGTTTGTGATGTCACTTGTGGCTGGGTGCCTGATAGGCCAGTCCTGGTGATGTGGCTGCAGTTTGTGTTTGTGATGTCACTTGTGGCTCAGTGCCTGATAGGCCAGTGCTGGTCACATGGCTGCAGTTTGTGGTTCTGTTATCACTTGTGGCTCAGTGCCTGATAGGCCAGTGCTGGTCCTGTGGCTGCGGTTTGTGTTTGTGATGTCACTTGTGGTTCAGTGCCAGAGAGGCCATGCTGGTCCTGTGGGTGGAGTTTGTGTTTGTGAGGTCAGATGTGGCTCAGTGCCTGATAGGCCAGTGCTGCTCATGGGTGTGCAGTTTGTGGTTGTGAGGTCAGTTGTGGCTCAGTGCCTGATAGGCCAGTGCTGGTGATGTGGGTGGAGTTTGTGTTTGTGATGTCACTTGTGCCTGAGTGCCTGATGGGCCAGTGCTCTTGATGTGGGTGGAGTTTGTGTTTGTGATGTCACTTGTGGCTGAGTGCCTGATAGGCCAGTGCTGGTCACGTGGCTGCAGTTTGTGGTTGTGATATCACTTGTGGCTCAGTGAGTGCTAGGCCAGTGCTGTTCATGTGGGTTCAGTTTGTGTTTGTGATGTCACTTGTGGCTCAGTGCCTGATAGGCCAGTGCTGGTGATGTGGCTGCAGTTTGTGTTTGTGATGTCATTTGTGGCTCAGTGCCTGATAGGCCAGTGCTGGTGATGTGGCTGGAGTTTGTGGTTGTGATGTGACTTGTGGCTCAGTGCCTGATAGGCGAGTGCTGGTCACATGGCTGCAGTTTGTGGTTGTGATGTCACTTGTGGCTCAGTGCCTGATAGGCCTTGCTGGTGATGTGGGTGCAGTTTGTGATTGTGATGTCACTTGTGGCTCAGTGCCTGATAGGCCGGTGCTTGTAATGTGTGTGCAGTTTTTGTCTGTGATGTCACTTGTGGTTCAGTGCCTTATAGGCCATGCTGGTCCTGTGGGTGGAGTTTGTGTTTGTGAGGTCAGATGTGGCTGAGTGCCTGATAGGCCAGTGCTGGTGATATGGGTGGAGTTTGTGTTTGTGATGTCACTTGTGGCTGAGTGCCTGAGAGGCCATGCTGGTCCTGTGGCTGCCGTTTGTGTTTGTGATGTCATTTGTGGCTCAGTGCCTGATAGGCCAGTGCTGGTGATGTGGCTGCAGTTTGTGGTTGTGATGTCACTTGTGGCTCAGTGAGTGCTAGGCCAGTGCTGGTCCTTTGGGGGGAGTTTGTGGTTGTGATGTCACTTGTGGCTCAGTGCCTGATAGGCCAGTGCTGGTCTCATGGCTGCAGTTTGTGGTTGTGATGTCACTTGTGGCTCAGTGCCTGATAGGCTAGTGCTGGTCCTGTGCCTGCAATTTGTGGTTGTGAGGTCACATATAATCTGTGCGAAGCGAATATGATGGGATTCTCTATTTCTAGTGCCAGCAGGAGAGATGCCCACGTCAGCAGAGTGCCCTAGACTCCAGGCATTGTTTTCTGGCTCTGTGCCTCTCCCCATGGGCAGCAGTGAGAGCATTTCAGCCGAAAGTCTAAGATCTTTTGGTCGAGGAAGTCCAAATCAGCTGGAGCATTTATGCTAATATAGCTTCTTTTGGAAGCTGTAGAATACAACAAGCACTGTCTGGAAAGAAAGAAAGAAAAAAAAAGGGGGTTGGGGGGGAAACAACCCTCCTGGCTAGTTACTGGCTGAAGTGGCTTTGTAAGGTTTTTGTGAAAGGGAAAGTGCATGTTGAAAGTGAATGAGAGCCTTCAGTGTGCCGGTGGCTCTTTTAGGCGTAGTCTGAACGCCCTTCTCCTAGGGGTGACCTTTGTAGTGTCCTGCCGTTTGCAGTAACGGTGGAAGATAAATTCCTTGTGCACCCTTAGGAGCCCTTTACTTAAATTAAGGTAGAGTTTAGACAAGACTCTTAAATAATCCCTTTGTAACTCTTTGGTGTGTGTGTATGGTTTTTTGGTTTGTTTTCTTGTTTGTTTCTTTTATGCTGGCAGAGCTTCCAAACCAAGTAAGCAAATCACATCTTTTCTGGACAAGCCCTGTTCCACTGTTTTTATCAAGGTAGTTTCTTTTCTGGACCTTCTCTAGAAAATTGGAGGTATGTAACTTGTGAGGGTGTCCTGAACTGTGCCCTGCAGAGAGGTCAGGTTAAATTGGTTTGCTGACAAACAATTTTCTTCTGTATCCTGCAGTTTGTAAGAATGTCATGTGTATGCATTTACTATTGCCCCAAAGAGTTTTTTTTTTTTTAACCCTGTTTGTTATTTAAAGAATAGTTCACAAGTACTTCTTTTTACGTGTCTGATGTTATTATGCAGATATATGGGTTTTGTAATTATTTTTGAGTAGGTGCTGGAATTAGGGGCCTAATTTGGTCCAGTGTGGAGTCTCGACATGAAACCCCTAGCAGCTGCCTTGCTTCTGTGCTCATGGACTTTCACAGGATATTTGAAAGGCCTGTTTGTCAGAGTTCGGGCTTCCTGCTCAGCAGTGAGCGTTAGGAAGCTGTCTGCACTGTCCCCCATAAACTGGCAGCCCCGTACATCTAATTGTCCTTGAAAGCTGACTCGTGCTTTTTCTCTTAACACTTTGCCTTCCTTAAGCACGCTTGCATGCCAACAGCCATCTTGCAGCCAGTCGAACGCACACCATGGTGTTCCGATTGCCTGATTCGTGTTGTCATCTGTTTCCCCTTGTGTTGTCAGCTCAGCTCGCTTTGAAGCTCAGCACCTTCAAGACCTTCCAGGCTCCTGTCCTAGGTGCCTTGGTGTGGGCAATGCCTGCTGTGGTTGGCTCCTTCCTTGGAGATATTCAAGCCATCTGGACACAGTCCTGGGCAACGTGTGCTAAGTGACCCTTCCTGAGCAGGAGGGTCGGACTAGATGATCTCCAGAGGTCCCTTCCAACCTCAACAATTCAGTGATTCTGTGAACTCTAGGATAAAAAGCAAAGATAAATTCATATACTTCAGGAATCTCTGTGGATGTCTTGTGTTTTTTTGTTTGTTTGTTTGTTTTTGTTGTTGTTGTTTTTAAACTTGTCCTGGGCCATGAATCAACATGTTAACAGAGAGACAAAGTAGGCCATGAACTGAATTTAAAAGTACAGGTTTTCTTCTTCTCTTAAAATATGCATCCATTTTCTCATCTCTCTTAGACTGACAGATATAGGCCTAAAAGTGAATGTGCCTCTTGTGAAAATAGGTAAAACTAGATGGTTGGATTCCAGCAATGCTTCCTTGCTTTCTGCATCGTAGAACTGCATGCTAATCTTTTGTGTCCATGCAGAGCCTTGATAAAGTTACTGTGTAGGCACCAAGTGTGCATATGTCAGATTTTCTGCGTGTTTGTGACTGACCCTTCTTGTTTCTTGTCATTAGGAAAACTTGGATATGTACTCCTGAGGAGAACTGATGAGGAAATCGCTGACACTCAAGATGGCAGTGCAGGTTAGTTCTGGCTTTCAATTTTCTTTACTGTGTTCTGGCCAAAAGCCTCCTCTGAAACAGCTGAAATGAGTTGAAATACTGGATATTTTTTTAATCTATTCACATTTCTGTATAGCCTTAGCGCTTACAAGCCATAGTCAGGGACTCCAGGGCCCTGCTGGTAAGCTCTGGACAGAGAGTCAGCAAACAAAACCAGTCCTTTTCCCAAATGCTTATAACCGAGCACAAGAGAAAAGGCAAGAGATGGCTGTCAAGAGGTGGGAATACAAGGAAATGCATAGTCCTACTCTGAATGATGAGCACTGCTCTCACTGCAGCAGTAGCCTGACAGTTTTCATGGGTTTTGAGCAGCCCAGCAAGAATTTTCAGGAGGTAAGGAAGACTGCCAGGTGCATATGAAAACCTTCTCCCAAGCGTGAAGGCGGCAGCTTAGAAGAGAACATGCTTCTGCATTTTTGTATTGAGGGCTTAGTCAGTGAGAGGTGCTGTCAGGGCCGGCTCAGAATTCAGAGCTGTTTTCTGGGCACTCAGTGGGAACTAATGTAGGAAGGAGGGTAATTCATGAAAGGCCTTAGCAACTCTGTTTGCTGTGAGAGAAGACACTTGAAGGGTTTCAGGAGAATGCGCTTTGTGATGAAGGGAATAAGTTCAGAAGATGACCTTTAGAGCAACTTTCTGAATGGATCTGAGTGGGGCAAGGCTGTACTTCAGGACAGAAGAGGATGTTGCAGTAGTTGAGCTGATCATGCCTTGAGGAAGAGGGGTAATTATGCAATACCTCGTGAAGGCAGTACCTCGCCCACGTTCCGCAGCCTGTGCAAGACTTGAACAAGGGGAATAAAAACCTATAAAAAGGTTCAAGCCAAAACTTGTATGCATCATAATTATCATCCTGTATGCATCGTAATTAATTGAAGCTCTCTCAGGAGCTCCCTTCTTGACTTGTCCTGCTGTTTTTGGTAACAGCTGTGAATACGAAGTTCAGGGGAAATCAGAGGCAATAGATTCACAAATACAGCTACTTTGCAAGGCTTTACAGTTACTTTGCAAGGCTCTGGCCTATCATATGCCAAAGTCAAGCTGCATATAAGTACCATGTGCCTTTTTTTTTTTTTTTTAACTTCCCAACAAAGATGGAATTTTGCTCTCCCAAGGAAGAACATGTAATGCAGTTTGAAATCAGATGCACGACAAATACATATAATGGGCTGGAAACTTCCTAGATCTCGCAGTACCTTCCAGGGTAGACTGCACTTGATTTTTGACTTAGTGTGACCTAATCTTGTTTTTGTTATTGCCTTTGAAATGCTTGCAGGTGGAAACACGCAGTCTACAGCAGCAATTCCCCATCCTCCGCTGATGATGATGAACAACATTCTGCCCAGGAATCTACTGAAGAGGAGGAGCAACTGCCTGCCTGTGAAGCATTCTCCTCCCTGCTCTTGTACAGAGTCTAAATGGTGGCAATACTTAATGCGTTGGCATAATATGTAAGTTGTTGGCACCGGTGGCTCTTAACTGGGCTCTCTACCATTGGACTTTTAGAATTGATTCTTTAAGAGCAATTGGATTTTTTTGGAGAGGTTAGGCATAAACTCTAAATAGTTTAATGTAAAATTCTGCTGCCCCTGCACTTTACAGTAGGCTATTCAGAAAGAACCCCCCCCCCCAACAGAAAATGTATAAATAGAGGCAAGGATGGGGTTTCTTTGCCTTCCTTTAACCTAGGCCATGGGTTCTGTTGAATTTATCTTTAGGTAAACTGAGGCATCAATACATTTGTGTGCTTGAAAAACTTCTGCCAACACTGAGCTTTTATAGTAGTAGTAAAAAGCCATTTCTTAAGAATTTTTAAAATGCAAACTATATGGAGATTCAAGGTAGAGGGAATCCCTTGCCATAGTTAAAGGCTTAGTGACTTGTGTGATCAAAGGAAAGTATACTCCAAAAGTGTCCTGGTTTAAAAAGGTGCTTTGGGGTTTTGTCGTCTTTGAGTGTTTCATGTACATGTGACCTTGATTAGTGTATAAGCAGGAGAGGGTTATCTGTTAGAAGTCAATTGTAATCTTTTGCTTGAAAGACCAGGTGTTTCCCTTTGTGGGCACAATATCTGAAGATTTAAGAGTGAGCTGTATATATTCTCTATCAGCAAAACTCAATTCACAGCATGATGAAATAGAACTTTAAATTCTTCTCTTTCAATAAGGTTAAAAGTACTGCAAATAAGGAAACCAAAACCTTCAAGTGTTTTGCTGCTTTATTCATTGACATTCTCTTCTAAACAACAGCAGGTTAGCTTTGCTAGTTGGTATTTAAGTATCATCTGGAAATGCAGAATACCTTTTTCTTCCTCCCACCTTTACCCTTTCTCCTCAGCTATTGCCGACCAATTCTGGGAGACAAAATCCAATAACTTGCAACTTTTTAAGAAGGCATGAAAGGCTTTGCTATCAAGTCCTGCTTGTCTATCTGGAGATAGATCAGATCCATGGACTAGCAGACTGAGTTTAGTGAACTGTTAAAGATATGAAGTGGAAATGGGAGGAGGCAGATGGACTGGGGGGAAGCAGCAAAAGTTTGTGGAGAAGCTGCAAGGCTTTAGATAGCAGGACAGCATGAGTCGTGATATTTGATGATGTCATTTGAAGGAACAGCAAGAAAGGCTTCAGGTAGAGCCTCAAAGATGTCAATGTCTGAGGTAGTGCTACTTGGGCTGAAGGGCTTTGAACTCTTTGAGGAGGCCTACGTTAATTGTTATATCCTAAATCCATTTTCTTCTCATCCTCTTTGGAAAGATAAGGTGGAACCTTTGCACCTTGGCTCCTGGACATCAGAGAGCGACATGGCTCCCCCCAGACTGAGGAAATGGAGGACTGTTTCCAGGGCCAGCACTGACCCCTGACCTGGGGGCTTAGCCCTGAACTACTGGAGCCTTCTGTGAGAAAAGGGACCCGCTTTGCTGCCAGAAACTCTTGACGTGCTGGAATTTCAGTATTCAGTTTTAGAAGGGATTTACCAACAGCATCCAAGTTAAGCACTTTCAAAGCCTTTGATGGTAAACGCATCCAGTTAGGGTTTGTGTTTCCATGTTCAGGAAGACATCATCAGCTGGAGAGTAACCTGTTTCATCTTTTAAACACCTTCCTTTAAGGCCAACTCTCAGAAGCCTGGAAAGTGAAGGCTGTACTCCTCCTGAAGTCTGCTGATGGAAATGGAGGTAGTTGTCTTCCTAAAGTCGCTGAAACACAAGATGGGATTGAGCTTCGTAATTTTTCAAGCTTTGGCCTTTATGAAGCAAGAGCTGACACTGTAGTTAAGGCGTTGAAGTGCTCAACTGATTTCTCTGCTGAACAATGTAACAACTCTACTTTGCAGTGGCAGACTGTGGGAAGGTATGCTTTTAGTGAGCACATCTTGATTGCCTTTTACATTGCACTCATTGCATACACTGGGCGCAGGATATAAACAGCCATCTCAAAGTCACCGCAGTGATTCCCCTAGGCAAACTTCCAGATCTGTCGAGTAAGCCTGTGTGTGTGAGAATGTGGGGAAGGCTGGGTCCAAGTGAATCTTGACTCCGAAAACACTTCAGAAAAAAGTTTTCAGTAGTGTTTTCCGGCTAAGCAAATGTTAATAGGTTCAGGTAGGGTGCCCTCGTGATAACAGTATCCAGTTGCTCGGGAAAGCACAGCATTCAGGTGCTTCATCTTCACTTAAGTGCCCTTGAAACTGGAAAAGGAAACTCAAAACAATACCTATCCATCTGAATTGGCAAGCAACAAAACTTGTGCATATGCTGGACTGTTCTGTAGTAATGTTGTAAATGGAGCTTCCCAGGAGACTCCAAAAGCCTCCACCTTACGTGGACATGTGGAACATAAATGAGAGTTGGTGGTGTCCTCTGGCCTGCCTGTGTGCTGGTGAAAAGGAAGTTTGTATGAGAATATTGAGCCATGTAGAATAGGCTGCTATGTAACTAATAACTCTGTATCTATGCAAACTAACACATGTAAACACATGTAAACAGGATGTAAAATGTAAACTGATGAAAACTGTATCAACCAGACAGATAGTACATCGAGACAAAGTGTCAGAACACACCTACCAAGACAAACCGATGACTTAATAATAGGGTATAATTTCTGCTCCGCTTAAATTACAGACCTAGCTACACAGACAGAAAAGGACCTTAACCTCTGCCTGACTTCAGAGCTACTGAGATGTAAGTCACTCCTAAGGAGTCTCGCAGCTCGGTTTGTGTGGGGCGTGCTTGAGAAAAGAAGCCGAGCCCTTCGGCAAGGTGGATGAGCCTGGGTGCACTGCTGCACCCCCGGGACTGCTGAGTTTTCAGCTCAGGATGGACTTGTGCCCAAGTCAGTCTGGAGCACAAGGCAGGAAAGGTGAGGGCAGGCACTGTCCTGTTTGCCTGGTCATGAATCATAATTTCAAAGGTCATTTTGGAAGAGTTGACCAGCCTTCAAGCTGTCTGAAGAGCTCCCCAGCTCACAGCCTGCTGCCTCATTTCCAGAGGCTCCTTCAGACCAGGTTTCTGGCTCAGGAACATCACAAGCCATTGCCTGTACGTGGTGCCTCAAGCACATTAGCACATGCTGGTGGTACATGTGGGCACTGACTAGACATTACTGGTAGATGACCAGAGAGGCAACCATCAGATAACCCAAATGGAGATCTTCCTCTTGTGTGGCAGATGAGCCCTCAACCATGTAACATGTCTGCCCATACTGTCACAGCTCTCAAATGTTTCTAGTAAAGGTCCAGCTGCTGTAATACAGTGAATCTTCTGTAAATTCTCTCCCTGCCACCCTGGAGCATGGTTTCTGAAATACTCACAGATAGCTGGTGCCGCTTGCTGGACCAATAGGCTCACTGCCAGCCTTTCATTAACATTTTCCACAGACGTCCCTCCATAGCATAAGAGCCTAATTTGCCACAAGCAAATATTCCAAAAATCGAGTGTTCCTCAGACTTTTGCTAACGATAGTACCTTTTCTGAGATAACACCCATTTGCCCTGCAGTTCGTATAGCTAAAACCAGATTTTGGCATGCCATTTGACACGCTGCCCAATCATTTGTATTATTATAATCCCAATTCAGATCTCCTCGTGGGCAAGGCTGTCGGTTATCATCTCAGTCTGCCAATTCCCTATCCTTTTTTCAATATCCATTCTCTATCCCCTGGCTGAAATATCTGTTGAAACAATACTTGAACATCCCCCTAACAAATGGGATGTCCCTCTACTCTTGTACAAAACAGTCAAGCTGCCTTTTCCGGGTCCTCCCACACCTGGGGCATTTGCTGTGCCCATTGAAGTAGATCTCTGGGAGCCCACGGCCAATAAACGCAGGCACGCAAGACCAGTGCCAGTGCTCACCAGATGAGAACCTCGCTGTGTTCTATCTGGGGTGCCAAACAAATAAGATAATCTGTTTTGTTTTCTTTGCTCTCGGGTACTGGTAATGAGGAGCAGGAGTCATATTTCTAAGTTTTTAAGCATTCTTGCTGGTAATAAGGTCCTTCTTATGATCTCAGCCAGGTAGTGAGAAAAAGGAATTTCCAACTAAGCTGTAAAGCCTTGTACCTGCTACTGGCCTATCAGACGCAAAGGCAGAACTGAAATCACATCTGCATCGACACCATGTGCTTCCTGCTGCCCTATAAGGTACAGGGGCACAATGACCTCACAACGACAAAGAGGAGCCATGCGCCTACCATGGCGTTATGTGGTGCTGAAGGCAGAAATAACCTGACAGGTTAAAAACAGCAGACATGTGACCGGCACTGGCCTATCAGGCACTGAGCCACAAGTGACATCACAACCACAAACGGCACCCACATGACCAGCACTGGCCTATCAGGCATTGAGCCACAAGTGACCTCACAACCACAAACTGCAGCCACGTTGTTACAGGTAAACGCGACAAATTGACAACCACTCGGGCCGGGTTGCATAAATTCCAATTTAATAAAATAATTAAGCAAGTCACAAGTAAGCAAAACAGCGCTGGGCGGCCGGGGAGTCTCCTGCTCCACCAACGGTGCGCGCAATCCCCCCTTCACAGTCTCCTTATATGCAATTCCAGCTCCGGGTATACAGAGCACCTCCTGTAACTTCTGCGGTTGCGCCAGCTGTTGCTAGGGGGTCTTGTTCAGCCCTCTGCATTATGAGTGGTGACCCTCAGGTCACGCATATATTTTACAGCTTTCGAGGTCGTGCTATATTTCACAGTTGTGTGACATCGCCATTACCATATTAGGCTATCTAAACTAACATTGCCGCTTCGCTATCTCAACTCCCTTATCTCAGGCGGGGTACATGCCCCCACCACAGGATGTAGGATGTTCCCACAGATGTTCCCAAGGCTGTTTCTTACTTTGATGTAACCAATTAGCACACATCACAGTCCAGGATGTTTCAAGGCTGTTTCTCACTTTGATGTAACAAATTAGCACATATCACAATGTGCTTCCCATTTATGCAGCACACTTGAACGCAGACAGGATGGACTTTGCCTAAAGGCGGTGGTGGGATGCAGTTGTCTGGGCACAGGTAGGAAAGCCTGAGATAACCTGGGTTGTCTGCCCAGCAACCACTCCAAAGGGGCATGGTTTTCCCATAAGTCCCATCCATGTGGTTATGCTAGAAACCCCAGGCATCTGACATGGCCCTGCCAGCCTGTTTCTATGTCATTAAATCAAGTGTCTGCACTGAATTCCATTAGCAGTTTGCACTGTAGGCATCTCCATGTGTCTGAGCACCATAGTGAGGGGTGCTCTAACAGTAGTGGGCATCTAGTGTCATTTGAGATGGCCAAAGAAATTCTCCAGCTGGCCCCCACCTCATGCTCTAGAAGGATGTGTGTCTCCCAGTTGCTCCATGAGAGCAAGCAGACACTGGCACATGCCTGGGACCACCTCTGTCTCTTCCAATCTCACCAGGTGTTTGTGTGTGGGGAACTGACTCCCACCCTCCATCTCAGGTGATTACAATGGGAGCTTGGAGAAAGAGCTCCCATGCAGACATCTGTGTTGTGCACACTTCAGCTTGGGCAAGGGGAATCCCACCTGCTGTGCATTTGTGCAGTTCACAGGAGTTTGCTGAATCCCACTCCAGTTCAGGGCCTTCCAAAACAGAACGAGATGCCCAGACTGACTCATCTGAGTCAGCACCTGAACCATGTGTCAATGAGCTCCCTTCTTGCTCCTTTCTACATGTCCTGCCTAGTTAAGACATGGGAATAGGGGCTTCCAGAGTGGGACATTTCCACCTCTTGCAGATAACCCTCCTCTGATGAAACAATCTGTAATGCTGGAATGAGTCCTCCTTCAGTGCTTAGAGAGGGACCACTGGTGATTATTTTAGTTTATTGGAGTGAACATTTCCCAGGAGGAGGGAGCACAAGGGACAGAGAAATTCATGATTTCAGCTGGGCCTCTGCTCCTGAGCAGGCCAGGCTCCAGGGACGGAGGGAGGTCGTGGCAACCAGGCAGCACTGCCCAGAGACAGCTGTGTGCAGGAGCAGCTCCTCCACAAAGAGCAGCAGGGCTCTGGGCACTGCCTGCTGCTGCTGACATGAGAGGAGAGAAGGCAGAGAGAAGTGCAAGGCAGTGTGGAGTGGGAGGCCAGAGGAGAGCTCCTTGTGGGAGAAATCTTCACAGCCCCTGACATGGTAAGTCTCTGGCTGCAGGGCAATGCTACTGAGGTTCCTGGAGGGTGTCTCCTAAACCCATCCCATCCCATCACTGATAGGCTTTTTAAGGATTGCTCTCCTGGCTCCTCCAGTGCATAGGCAGAGGAGGAGATGCTTCAGAGCAGGGATTCCCTGCCACACTGTCACAGCGACAGGGCGTGCAGCTCCATTCTGCCAGGGGTGGCTGCAGAGTGTAAAGCCAGGGAGCACACCCCGGTCTGCGCAGGGCTGTAATTCAGAGCAGTGTCCCTGTGCCCCAGGGTGCTGCGTGCCCGGGACAGTGACTCTGCTGCTGGTGGGGGACAGCCCTCAGCCTGACTGGGGAGCTCCCCACAGCACTACGGGGAGAACCTCCGTGGGAGAGCAGCGACCCCCAGCAGGGTAGGTCATTCTCCTGCTGAGAGGGTGCTGCATGGGTCAGGGCTGCTCACAGTTCTAGCTCATGCATTGGAGATGTGCAAGGGGTCTTTTCAAGAGGAGATCAAGAGAAGAGCTACTTCAAAGGGAAACAGCTTTCTTTCAGGTGTCTGCACTTACAGTTTCATAATTTTGGCAGGGAGAATGAAGGAATGAGTTTTCTGTTTTGGTAAGGAAGTGGGATTCCTAACCTTTTACTCTCAGAGATTAATAGGTCAGTGAGAAACCTCAGGAAGTCACTTCATGCCCACCTTAGCCTACAGACAGCATTAGGATCACCTTTGGGGCCTCATAGGAGTTTATGTGACCTGTTCCTTAGGATGTGCATGCACAGAGATGTCCCTAGATGTGCCCCGATGCGGGAGGTTTCTGTAGGGCAGAAGTGAGCACACAGAGGGTGGGATGGTGTCTGTGAGCACTGACCATGAGAAGATGTTGTGACAGAGAAAGAACTGGCAGCAGGGACAGCTTCAGGCAGCAGAGATAAGCAGGGAATGAGACGGAACTGCAGGGCATGAGCCACCTGCTCTGCAGCCAGACCTCTGGCAGAGGACAGGGGCATCTCTCCTGCCATAGGCCCATTTTGTGCAGCCCGACAAAGGGCCTGAGAGTGACTGCCCTGCAGTATCACCATCTGCAAGGTGGCATGCCCAGCTGGGCAAGGTGAAGTCTTTCCAGAATGCCTCTCTGTCTCTCTCCTTGCCTCCCTTGGCAGCAGGATCATGGTGTTGCTCCTTGTTTCCCCTCCTGTCCATGATGCTCCTGTTCTTGCTCTTGGGCTCTCTGGGGTGGGAACTTTCAGCTGCAGTTCAGACATGGATACTACAAGTTGTGGAACAGAGGGGTCTGCATGGGAATGAGGTTGCCCCAGCCTCCTTCTGACTTGTGGAGCTCCAGAAAATGCAGTCACTGGAGCTGGGATCTGAGCTGACTCTGCCTTAGGAGAGCCCATCTCCAGTCCTAAGAGTCCTTTGACCGTTTCCTAATAGTGTCCTGGAAGACTGCGTGCTGCCCTCTAGAAAGGCACAGCTGTCTCATAGCATCTCTGTGATATCTGAGAGCCCCATGAGGAAGGTGCAGAGATGCTGAGAGTATGGAGATGGTGGTGGGAGGCTGTATGTGGGCATCTGAAAAGAGCCCTGTGTCCTTGGCTAGAAGGGGAGTGTGGAGAGCTCCCTCAGGTGCCCTGAGAAAGGGTGAGAAGTTTGCAGATGTGCACTTTGAAACTGGACTTGTGTGCTCTCAGCAGGGGCTGGTTTCTCTCTAGGGCAACACATGAGTGTGATCATCCTCCAGCCCAAAGATTTACAAGCACAGGACAGCTGGGAATGCGAGTAATACACAGACTAGCTGTGCTCACTCTGCAACAAGGGACAGTGAATCCGTTTTACTCATGACTCATTAGAAATGCCAAGGATTTCTACCTTTGAGGAACACTCCCCAGGAGTGACAAGGACATCTGAAAGAAAATAAAAAATCCCTGAAACTCTGTTCCTCAAACCTCATTCTTTAGAATTCACAGTGAGGATGCTGAAGAGTCCTTCTACACGATGAGTGGCTTTCACCTGACAGAAAGTGTGCATGTCAGAGCTGGTCACCCCCGTTGCCCTGTGCCCACTGCTTTACAGCAGGACTGACTGCTCTGGAGCCCATGGGCAGAGGTCCCTGCTCCTCATAGCACACTCAGCCAATGCAAAGCGGAGCTCAAGCATGAGAGCTGCACAAAGGTCCTCTCATTTAAGAGAAGCAAAGCGGGGGCTTGTATGAGAACTGCAACATTTGGGGTTTTTTTTGCTTGGAAAGCCTCCACTAACTTCTCAATGTCTTTTCTCCTTTGGACAGTCCCCCATGCCCGGAGACAGCAAAATGTCCAACAGCAGCCCCCTCAGCGAGTTCCTCCTCCTGGCATTTGCGGACACACGGGAGCTGCAGCTCTTGCACTTCTCGCTCTTCCTGGGCATCTACCTGGCTGCCCTCCTGGGCAACGGCCTCATCATCACAGCCGTAGCCTGCGACCACCGCCTCCACACCCCCATGTACTTCTTCCTCCTCAACCTCTCCCTCCTTGACATTGGCACCATCTCCACCACTGTCCCCAAATCCATGGCCAATTCCCTGTGGGACGCCAGGGCCATTTCCCACTCAGGATGTGCTGCCCAGGTCTTTCTGTTTGTCTTCTTGTTAGCAGGAGAGTATTTTCTTCTCACTGTTATGGCCTATGACCGCTTTGTTGCCATCTGTAGACCCCTGCACTACGGGACCCTCATGGGCAGCAGAGCTTGTGTCAGAATGGCAGCAGCTGCCTGGGCCAGTGGTTTTCTCAATGCTCTCCTGCACACTGCTAACACATTTTCCATACCACTCTGCCAAGGCAATGTCCTGGACCAGTTCTTCTGTGAAGTTCCCCAGATCCTCAAGCTCTCCTGCTCAGACACCTACCTCAGGGAAGTTGGGTTTCTTGTGGTTAGTGCCTGTTTAACATTTGGGTGTTTTGTTTTCATTGTGTTGTCCTACGTGCAGATCTTCACTGCTGTGCTGAGGATCCCCTCTGAGCAGGGACGACACAAAGCCTTTTCCATGTGCCTCCCTCACCTGGCCGTGGTCTCCCTGTTTGTTACCACTGGCCTGTTTGCCTACCTGAAGCCCCCTTCCATCTCTTCCCCAGCTCTGGATCTGGTGGTGACTGTTCTGTACTCTGTGGTGCCTCCAACTCTGAACCCCCTCATCTACAGCATGAGGAACAAGGAGCTCAAAGATGCCCTGAGGAAAGTGATTTCATGGACATTTTTCAGCAGTGGTGACATTGCCATTGCTCTCCACAAATGACTCCCCCCTTTCTCCCCTACCAGGACTGAGCTTTGTTTGTTCACTTTATTTGTATTATTACTTTTATTACTGTTGTTATTATTTGTCACCATGTTGCTACACAAATGCTTGGATTCATTCCACCTTTCCTGAGACTGCTCTGTCTCACCTGGTGCCCATATAAAGTTGTGTCCAACACTGGGTCAGAGCTGACTCCCTTACAGTATCTCTGTAATAAAGTAGGTTCTTGCAGGTGCAGTGCTTGACGGCTGTGCTGCCTCCAAAGCTGGTGTCACTGAGGGCTGTCATGGAGACCATGCCTGGAAGACATTTCCCCACCCCTGAATGCACCCTGTCCTGTGCAGTGTCTGTGCAGTGGGGCCATGGGGCCACATGGAGGGCAGCAGGGCTGGGCCAGCACAGGGACAGGAGGGAGTTGGGAGCCATGACACCCCAGAAGCTCCCACCAGTCATGGAGGGGACTCACTGCTGCTAGCAGGGTCAGGGGTTTCTCGAGGGCTACAGCCACCGGCACCACCTGCCAGGACTCCCAGACTCAGCACAGATGGTCTCCCAGCAATGAAGCTCATGGTGCCCCCTGTCCTTTGTCACCATCCTCTCTCAGGAGCACTGCTGGGTGCATCACTCCCTGCGAGGGTGTGGAGAGGAGCTGCTGGAGGTCTTCTCTTCTCATGCCTGCTGCCCCCACCTCTGATATGGCATCGGCCGACAGGCTCTGCCCTGGGTCATATTATGTCTCCATTAGCTCTCCTCTGAGACCACTTAGGGACCTGAAGTGCATAGCTCTGCTTAGAGCTGGCCACCACAGCCTGCCTGCATGGTCCCAGGAGATCCGAGCAAGGCTGTGCTTGGAGGTGAGGCTGTTATTGTCCTCAGTCGCAGCCTGGTGGAATGGTCTGTGTGGGGGCCAAGGGGAGGAAAGGGCAAGAGACAACAAAGAGAAGATGCAATAAGGGAAATTTCAAATGAGTTGAAGGAAAAAATAAAGAGATAACCATGGTAGTTGAGTAGCACTGGGGCAGGGGACAGGAAATCTTAAGAAATTCTTCTGGAGAAAGCACCTACCAACCTGATCTAACTGTCAAGTTAGCCCAGCTCAGAGCAGACCGTGGTCCTGGAGATCTCTGGTGGTCCCTCCCAACCCAAATCCTCTAGGAGGAAGGGGCTGGAAGGCAGAATGAGGGGCAGGGGACACTGTTGTGGGGTGAGGCCTTGCTGGCATTTGTACTGCCTGGTCAAGCCTGTCCTCAGAGTGAAACAGTGAGCGAGTTCATCCTCAAAAATGAACCAGTGCTGGGAGAGAGCAGAAACGTTCTCAGGAACATACCAGGCATTCAGGCCCTTCGACTGCTGAGGTGTCCCCAGACCAGTGCTTTGCATCCTGGGTCTTAAAGGCTGAGAAATCTTTAGAGTCAGAGCAGATCAAAGTCACCCATCCCGGGCCCACAGGTTACAGGGCATCAGCAGAGCTGTACCGGCTGCAGGGAGGTAATTGGTACCCGGGCCATGAGCAGGTTCCCCCCTCTGCCCTCCCCTCTCTCTTCACACCCCGCAACAGAGATCGTGTTTCCCGTGTTGGCCCTCCCTGCAGGGCTGTATTCCCAGCTGGAGGGGACACAGGCTTCCCACTGGGGAAATGCAGGAGAGCCCAGTCTCATCTAGAGGAGCAGGGTCCCACCACACCTGCTGGGTGGCCAGGGCTGCAGGTTGCAGAACCCACTCTCTTCCCCACACACCTCCTGTCTGGGGCTGGAAGGTGCCCAGCAGCAAGGCAGGCATGCTTGTGGCTCTGGTGCCATTGGTGTTAGAGAATATCGGACTGAAGCTAGAATTAAACACTTAGCATAACTTGCTTAGCATTAGTAGCTAAATTTGCTGAAGCCTTAGGTCTCAAGATGTGGACTTTCACCTAGATATGTTGAACTTTTACCTAGATAAGTAAAAGGGGGCCCCAGAGCCGCTTCAAGCCTGAGAGATAAAGAAGTTACACGGATAGCAGGAGCAGCAATCTTGAAGATAAGAAAAGCAGCAGCCTGCCTAGAGACAATGAAGGGGCCCAGTGAAGAAGAGGAAGACCCTAGATCTAACTATTACTATTGGTCCAAACTATCACTTGAGGGGTGGGGAATTTAGATTGTAAGGGCATAATTGCCCAGGGATTTCTTTGTTCGGGGTCCCTCTTTGGAGGCACCCAGCTCAAGCTGTAATTGCCACACGTGTATCATTAAATTTTATTTCTCTCCAATCTGACTTCGAACTTCTGTCTCAGTGGGAACCTAGGGTCGGACGCTGTTATGGTGGCCAGCGAGCCTAATTTTCCATAATAACCTAATCCTCCTCTACAAAGGGAAAGTCTTCCTTTCTCCAGACTTTCTCTCTTGTCTCCAGGGCAAGTCTAGAAGAGTAGACAACCGGATGGGTAAAAAGCTTCTTGGATGACCAGAGGCTGAGAGGGCAGTGGTGAATGGGTAGTACTCTTCCTGGAGGCCAGGGAGAAGTGGAGTGCCACAGGGTCTCTCCAGGAACTTGTCCTGGTTATCATCTGTATCAGTTACACGGAGGAGGCAACACTCATCATGCTTGTAGATGACCCCTAAATGGAGGTGGGGGTGTGGGGACTTCAGTCAGGAAGCTCATGGAATTCAATAAGGACAAATGACAGGGCTTGCACCTGCAATAACCCAACACCCCACAGTGTTACAGGCTGGGGCCTGAGGGCCTGGGGAGCAGCTCTGTGGAAAAGGACGTGAGGGTGCTGGGGGACAGGAGGCAAAACATGAGCCAGCAGCATTCCTTGGCAGCAAAGAAGGCCAGAAGCATCATGGGCTGTATGAGCAGGAGCACAGGCAGGAGGTCCAGGGAAATGGTGATTGCCTTCTAGTCAGTATTCATTAGAGCACATGTAGAACCCTGCATCCAGGTTTGGGTTCCCAGAACAAGAAGGAGGTAGATAACTGGGAGTGAGTTTGGCCGAGGGCCCTCACAACAGTCAGGTAGCTGGAGCACTTGCTTTGTGAGAAAGCACTGGAACTTGTTGCCCAGACAGTGCTGTGCGGTCTCCTCCCTTGGAGGCTGCCAACACCAGACTGGAGGAAGCCCAGAGCAACCTGCTGTGACCCCAGAGATGACCCCGCTGGGAGCAAGGACGTTGGGCCAGAGACCCTCTGAGTTCCCTTCCACCCTGAAGGTGTCCATGAGTCTTCCCACTCTCGATCTTCTTTTGTGGATGTCAGGGAAAGCACGCAGGTGCCCTGTGACAGTGGAAGCAGGCCAGCTTTCTTGTCCTCCTCCAGTCAGAATTCTTCAGATGCAGGGCTTCTTGGCAGGAATCCCCAAGACAGACATGATCACTCCTTGGCTTCACTTTGAATTTCCTTTTTTTTTTTCTTCCACCCCTCCTAAGTCTGTCTCTTTCACCATTCTGATCCCGTCCCATACAGCCCACCCCACCCCTGCTCACCCTTATCTCAGTGGCACTGTTTGTTGTTGTTGTTGTTGTTGTTCTGTTTTGTTTTGTTTTGTTTTCACACAGAGGAGCTTCACTCCTGAAGGAACTTGAGAAACTTGGGTGATTCGGACAACAGATACCTCATGAAGATTTACAAGTGAAGAGTCGAGTCCTCTGCCTAGGTGGGAATAATCCCATCCATGAGGAGAGGCTGAGGGACTTGGGTTTCTTTAGCCTGCTGAAGTGGAGGAAAGGGCAGTAGAGTAGGAGCCTGTGACTGCTTGAAGGGTGGTTTCAGAGATGATGGAGCTTTTCTTGGCAGTGGGAAACAGCATGAGAAGGAGAAAGATCCACAAACTTCATCTTGAGAGGTTCACACTGGACTTCAGGTCCAAAGAATGTCACTCGTAGGGTAGTGCTGAGGTGCAACAGGTCACCCAGAGGGAGTCTGTGATCAGCCCCTGGCTTTGTGTTTCAAGGAAAAGCAAGCGAGGACAGGAAGACATCAGGAGAGGTAGGGAGATCGCGGGGTGAGAGCAAGGTGGGGAAGCAGCTTGGGTGTGTACAGTCTGCAGGGAAAGAGGCACAGGCATGGGAAAGCATAGGACAGCCTGTGGTGGAGATGGCCGAGGGCACTGCCAAGGCTGAAGGCTCCCAGCACAGCTAGGTGTTTGTCCTTTTGGCTATGGCTGGTGTCTCTGACACCGAGGCCCATGAGAAGACAACATTCCTTAAAGCACTGTGGCCTTGCTGCCTCCTTGTCCCTTGGGTGCCCAGGAGGTGCCGTATCATGCTCCTGCAGTTGGTGTTGTGCACCCCACCCGCACACTGCCCACAGGGAGGGCCCTGAGCAATGCGTGATGGAAGGCATCACCCTACCCAGTTGATGGCTGTCAGTGCCTGGTCACTCTGCTTGATAACACACATCAAGGTTGACTTGTCATCACAGCCACCCTCACATTGCCTTTGCCTACCTGCAATCAGGGCCTCCAACTTTCTGCTCTAATCAGCCCTTGGGGAGCTTTTGTTGGTAATGGCCCTCAGTGGGACCCATTATTTTTCCAAGAAACTTGGGATTTTCTTCTGACTTTTAATTTCTTGAAAAGTTGCTTTGGCATCCTCTCAGTATCTGACGTTCATGGGCTCAGCACCAAATACACCTGAGGGGCCATTAAAATACAAAAATCCCTAAGACCTCTTTCCATAACTTTCTTCAGTTTGTCGATTCTTGTGTGGTTAATTGGAAAGTTTGCAGGAATGTATTGAAATTAGGAAGATTTCAATGAGCACGTAGAAATGAAAGATGTCTGCTTCTTAAGCTTTCTTGATTCTTCAGCTTTCAGTATAAGTCATACCCTCAATCTCCAATTCATACTGAGCCACAGTGTCTCCTAACGAAGTCAGGACATGTAGGCAAAGCAGTGTTTTTGATAGGAGACCTGTATGGAGAACCTTCCTCCCCAGCTCCCCAGCCCTGCCATTGCCCTCATCAGCCACTGGGCACTTCACATCACTCTGGTGAAAATCGAACCTTTTGCCACTCAAGGCTGTAGCTGAATGTTACAGCTCATGTGCACCAATTCCCACCTGCTTTCCTTCAAAAACTAGCTGCAGACAGACACAGAAGGGTTTGTCTTAAGAGCAAACAAAGAAATTATAATTTGGAACAGTTTAATAAAAGATACAAAAAAGCACTCCTCAACATTATGGTAAGTCCACACTGCCTCCAGTGAGGTCCACTGCCCACAAGGCATAACCTTCCTTGAAATGTTTTCCACACATAGATAGGAAAGGATAGACAAGAAACACAACAAAGGAAGTGGCTAAAGAGACAAGGAGACTTCTGAAAGACGAGGCAAGCTTCAGACTCCCAGAAGACCTCCCAGAGAGGTATCTGAAAGGATAAAAAGCAAGGGGAAAAGGAAAACTGGGAAACTATGGAAAGTGCATATGCCCAGAGAGTCTGATGCAAAGATGCCTTTAGAAATGATTAATTTAATCAGAATATGTGGAAATATGTGAGAGAGCACTGAGAATACATCACAGACTAACAGAACTGATGAGGTGTCCCCAGACCAGTGCTTTAATCCTGGGTCTTAATGACTGAGAAATCTTTAGAGCCAGAGCAGATCGAAGTCCCATCTCGGACTCACAGGTTACAGGGCAACAGCAGGGCTGTACTGGCTGCAGGGAGGGAATCACTGCCCAGGGCATGAGCAGATCCCCCTCTGCCCTCCCCTCTCTCTTCACACCCTGGAATAGAGATTGTGTTTCCCATGTTGTTCCTCTCTGCTGGGCTGTATTCCCAGCTGGAGGGGACACAGGCTTCACCCTGGGGAAATGCAGGAGAGCCCAGTCTCATCTAGAGGAGCAGGGTCCCACCACAGCTGCTGGGTGGCCAGGGCTGCAGGCTGCAGATCCCACTCTCTTCCCCACACACCTCCTGCCTGGGGCTGCAGGGTGCCCAGCAAGAAGGCAGGGGTGCCTGGGGGGTCTGGTGCCATTAGGGTGGTGGCCTTTGGACCAGCCTCTGTCTGCAAGGGACTCAGGAGCTTCTCTGCCTCCATGTCAGTGGCAAAGTTTGTTTCCCAGCTTTTTCTCTGTGGAGAGCTGAGGATTTCATTCTCGGGAGAAGGAGAAGAAGGAAACCCTTTTGTCCATGGGACTTGTAGCACCCTGTCAACCCTCTACTGACTTCTCCTTCACTATCATCCCCAGAAGTCCTTTGACAGGGGCATTTTTTGGTTTCTGACCCTTTATCTGACTCTCGTTTGAGCAGCACATTGCAGTAAAGGACTCCTGTGGTCCCTTCAACCTGAATTATCCTGAACGCCTATGATCTCAGGGCCCATTTCAAGCAGAGAGCAAATGTCTCTGGGACAGGAGTCCTTTGTGCTTTATGTGACCATCTAAAAGAAGGCAGGTGATCACCTTCTCCTTTCTATTGTCTGTAAGGGCAGCCTGGGAGGCACTGCCTCAGGCACATCTACATTACAATGGAAATTCATTGCATCCACCTTTAACCACCTGAAAGGCCATTGCCTGGATCCCCTCAGGGGTGAGGGGAGAAGAGCAAGTTTTTCTGCAGTGTGATTTCTGTACCTCTGTAGTTTGCACCTCTAAGTAGATGTTGCCATCCTCCCCTTGGTTTCTTGCCTGAAGCTCAGCCTGGATGGGGATGTGAATGTGGAGGTTGGCCGTCACTGTGGTGACCATGAGATGGTGGAGAAGTAAGAGGAATAACAGAGTCACCACCTTGGACTGCAGCAGAGAGGGTTTCATCCTCTTTAGGATGGAGTTAGACAAACGAAATCTCAGCTGGAGCTGGAGCTGGAGCTGGAGCTAGGAAAGGATGGGGAGGATAACCTGAAGGGCTTCTGTAAGGATGCTGGCAGCACAAGGCAGGCAGCCAGGGAAAATGTGTTCTCCCTGCTCAGTGGGGCAGGGGAAGTAGTGACAAAGAGAGGGGAAAGGCTGAGGAGGTCATTGCCTCTTTTACCTTGTCTTTTCCTGGTCCTGTCTACTGCCAGGCTTCCCTGGCCCCCAAGTCCTTTGGCAGCAGCTGTGTTAGCAAAGCCTCACCCATGGTAGAGGACAATGCAGCTGGGGAGGACTTTTGCCCAGTGGGCACACACAAGTCCATGGGACCAGATGGGAAACACCCCAGGGTGCTGGGAGAGGTGGCTGGAGTCACTGCAGTGCTGCTCCCAATTGTCTATGAAATGTCAGGGTCATCAGGGAGGTTCCTGATGACTGGGAAAAGGCAGACATCTCAGCCATTTTCCAGAAGGGCAAGAGGGAGGATCTGGGGAATGACAGGCTGGTCCTCTTCATCTCAGTGCCTGGGAAGGTGATGCAGCAAATCCTCCTGGAAACCATCTCCAAGCATATGAAGGAGAAGGCCTGGAAGAAGCAGCATGCGTTGACCAAGGGGAAATGGAAACCATGTCTGACCAACCTGATTGCCTTCTGCCATAAGATGAATGCCTGTGTGCACAATGAAAAGGGAGTGTGGCGAAATGTTTTACAGACTCCTTTAAAACAGCACAGTAGCACAGGTATGTTGAGATTTGTGCAAATTTGGCCATCCAGAAGCAGAGCATTTCCTTGAAGCTGGTCACCCTGCTTTCCTCACCAGTCAAGAGCACCCGACACCTCAGTGTGATGTGCTCTGCACAAAGAGTGAGGAGTGTCATGGACAGTCATGGGCAGGGAGTGGTTTTCTGAGCTGTTGGGGCTCTGTGTGAGACACAAAAATATTTTGTTTAGTGGTGCAGGCCCTATTATAACAGAAATGTTTAGAAAATGACATTAAAATTGAAACACGAAAGAAATTAACAAATAGATTGAAAGCAAAGAAATATTTTGTTAAACTTTCCATCTTTTAATTTTTTTTTGTGCTACGATTATCTTTCTTGATTTATTTTATTTTTCTTAATATAGTGATCTTTTAGGGGAATGTTGTGTTTTTTCTTCTTTTTAAAAAAGGAAAGAGCTTTTCAGAGCTGGGGTGGGATGCACTCACAGGGTCACAGGCAGCTGGTGCCATTGCAGGTGCCCTGGTCCCCTCTGCCCAGCCTCCCTATGCACCTCTGAGGGGCTCCGGTCTCCCGCAGGTCCCCTGTGAGAGCTGCCAGGCCGAGGCAGGTCCCTCAGAGACACCGGGGCCTCTCCAAGGGCCACTGGGTGCTTGTGGTTGGACAACTGAGCTCTGCCTGGAAAGGTGAAGAATTGTTTTCAACATTTCAAAAATATGAGCACACTTTCCTCAGCTCAAATGATTGGCTCATTTTAATGTCAGTGTTTTCCTATGATGAAAGAGTGGAAATCTTCAGGAAGGGTTTTAGTCTCGGGAGAAGAAATATCGATCTGCCCATTAACTTGCATTACCACTGCTCTGTCTCTTATGCTGTGGATTTAATCTCAGTAACCCTTCACATATTTCCATATATCCTGCTTAATCGGTCATTTCTAAAGTCATCTTCGCGTCAGACTCTCTGGGCATGTGCACAGTTGAGGATTGTGCTTTCTTTCTTATGACACTGCATCAAGTTTATTTTTGTTTCTTTGCAGTTAAGAAAAACCCTTCTGTGTCTGCTTGCAGCTAGTTCTCGAAGGAAAGCAGGTGGGAATTGGTGCACACGAGCTGTAACATTCAGCTACAGACTTGAGTGGCAAAAGGTTCGATTTTCACCAGAGTGATGTGAAGTGCCCACTGGCTGATGAGGGAAATGGCAGGGCTGGGGAGCTGGGGAGGAGGGTTGTCCATGGATATCTGATGTCAAGGATGCTGCTTTGCCTGCATGTTCTGACTTCATTAGGAGACACTCGGGATCAATATCAGTTGCAGAATGTGGAAATCACTCTAGTTTGTAAGCTGAAAAAGAAGGAAAACTTTAAAAACAGAAATCCTTTTTTTTTTTTCTTTTTTCTGCTCATTGAAATCTTCCTCTTTTAAATACACTCCTGAAACCTCCCAATTAGCCACACAAGAATTGAAGAAAATTATGGAAAGAAGCATGGCTCCTTAGGGGTTTTTGCATTTTAATGACCCCTCAAACGTATTTGGTGCTGAGCCCATGAACTTCAGGTGCTGAGACTGAACAAACCTCTCAAGAAAGTCAGAAGAAAATCCCCAAATTTCTTGGAAAGATAATGGGTCCCACTGAGGGCCATTACCAACAAAGGCTCCCCAGGGGCTGATTAGAGAAGAAAGTTGGAGGCCCTGATTGCAGGTAGGCAAAGGCAATGTGAGGGTGGCTGTGATGCCAAGTCCACCTTGATGTGTGTTATCAAGCAGAGTGACCAGGCACTGACAGCCAGCTCCTGGGTAGGGTGATGCTTTCCATCATGCATTGCTCAGGGCTCTTCCTGGGGCCAGTGTGAGGTGAGGGTGCAAAATGCCAAGTGCAGGACAACATTACAGCACCTCCTGGGATCCCCAGGGGTGAGAAGGCAACAAGGCCACAGTGGTGTAAGGAAGCATCATCTTCTTGTAGGCCTCGGTGGCAGACGCACCAGCCGTAGCGAAAGGGAAAAAGACCTCAGTTCTTTTGGAGGCTTTCAGCCTTCACAGCGCCCTTGGTCATCTCCAACATAGGCTGTCCTAAGCTGTCACAAACCTGTGCCTCTTTCCCTGCAGCCTGTAGACACCCAACCTGCTTCCCCACCTTGCTCTCACTGCACAATCTCCTCACCTTTACTGAAAACCCTCTGTCCTTGTTGGCAGCTCCTTGAAACACAAAGCCAGGGACTGATCATGCAGTCCCTCTGGGTGTCCAGTTGCATCATAGCTCTACCCTATGAGTGACGTTCTTGCTACCTGAAGTCCAGTCTGAACCTCTCAAGATGCACTTAGTGGCTCCTTCTCCTTTGCATGCTCTTTCCCACTGCCAAGAAAAGCTCCCTCATCTCTGAAACCACCCTTCAAGCAGTCACAGGTGACTACTGTATTGGTCTTAGAAACTTCAGCAGGCTAAAGAAGTCCAGGTCCCTCAGCCTCTCTGCATGGGCCATGTGCTTCAGGCCCCCAACCTCATCTGGGCAGACCTCCTCTGGACCCTCTCCAGTTGCTCCCCATTCCTGCAGCACTGGGCAGCCCACACTGGGAGACGCTATTTCGGATGTTGCCACACCAGTGCTGAGTGGAGGGGGATAAGAACTGCCCTTGTCTGGGTGGCCAGGCTCTTCCTAATGCAGTCCTGTATGCAGCTGGCCTCGTTTGTGGTGAGCATGCACCACATGCTCATATGGCATCCCCCGTAATGTCCAGGACCTTCACCTTGGGGTCCCTCCTCTGCCAGTCAGGTCTCTGCCTGTCCTGATGTTTTAGGCAAACACGACCACTCCAATTGGTTTGCATAAAATCCAATTTAATGGAATAATTGAGCAAGTCACAGGTAAGCAAAACAGCGCTGGGCGGCCGGGGGGGAGTCTCCTGCTCCACCAACAGCGCGCGCAATCCCCCCCTCACAGTCTCCTTATATGCGATTCCAGTTCCGGGTATACAGGGCACCTCCTGTAACTTCTGCGGTTGCGCCGGCTGTTGCTAGGGGGTCTTCTTCAGCCCTCTGGTGGTCGTGGGGATGAAGGCTGGAGTCTTCCTCTGCATTGTGAGTGGTGACCCTCAGGTCACGCATATATTTTACAACTTTCGAGGTCGTGCTATATTTCACAGTTGTGTGACATCGCCATCACCATATTAGACTATCTAAACTAACATTGCCGCTTCGCTAGCTCAACTCCCTTATCTCAGGCGGGGTACATGCCCCCACCACAGGATGTAGGATGTTCCCACAGATGTTCCCAAGGCTGTTTCTCACTTTGATGTAACAAATTAGCACATATCACAACCCAGGATGTTCCAAGGCTGTTTCTCACTTTGATGTAACAAATTAGCACATATCACAAGGGGACACTGTGGCAGCCAGGAATCCTGGGTCCTGGGGATGGGGATGCCCTGAACCCCAGCCCTATCCCCTCATGGCAGGGGGCAATCCAGGGCCAGGTTTCCCTGGAAGTGGGTCCCCCTTTGGGACCTGGCTCTGGCAGGAAAGGGGACCTGTGTCCTGGAGGCTGGGGTGTCCTGCAGCTCCTGTGGGGCTCTCAAGAGCCTGCTGGAAATGCCCATATAGGAAATGGATCCTTCACCTTGTAATAACCCCAAGGAGTCCAGTTGTTTGGGAGAACCTCTCTTCCTTCCCCCTGCATCATTTTACGCTTCCAACTTGGCAGAGCATGTTTTGGGCTCAGAGATGTTGTCCTCAGATGGCCACAGCCCCTGTCCTCCTGCAAATTGGGGTCAGACCTCTGCACTAAAAAGACAGCCTGTTTGGGGGAGCAGCTTGAAAACAGGTGGGGGTGCCATCGCCACCCCACAAGTCCCTGTGGCGTAGGACAACCCTGGCAGGGCAGCCACCAGGCCCCAGAGCCCCGCACTGCCCGGCCACACGGGGCCGCGCTGCCCCCAGGCCCTGCAATGCCTCGCGCTGCCCTGCGCTACCGCCCACAACATGGCGCCTTACCGCGGGGGGGGGGAGGAGCAGCCCGTGGGGTCATACAGGGCCGCAGTGTTGCCATGGCATTGCCCCCAGTTCTGCCCTCCTATTGGCCAGCAAGGGGAGGAGGGTGGGGGCAGGGTTTGACTGGTGGCTCTGTCAGCCAATCAGAGTGCGGCATGTGGAAAAACAGCCGTGAAAGGGGAGCGGGAGCCAAGCCGCAGGGAGGGAGCAGGTGAGAGCGGGTGTGAGCGGAGCTGGCGGGGCTGCGGGCGCCTTCAGCTGCTGGCGGCTGCCCTCCTGTGGGGTGGGGGCAGCAGTGCTGGCCCCGGGGCTGCTTTCCTGCAGGAGCTGCAGCAGGGGCTGGTGGGGCCGTGAGCACGGCACAGAGCGACTGGGGACAGAGCAGGGAGCTGCCCTGCAGCCAGACGTGGCGGCCTGCCCCGAGCAGCTGGGCCGGGGCGGCTGCTGGGGTTGGGGGGCAGGAAGCTTTGCCCCTGCCGGGGATCGGAGTCCCATTTGGAAGCCTTTCCCTGAGCTGCTGCCACCTCAGCCCCCAGGTGCTGCTCGGAGCTGTGTTTGGGAGCTGCTGGGCAAAGTGTGAGCAGGCTGCTGGTGTCCTCGCGAGGGGCCCTTCCCAATGGTCTCAGGGGTCAGTACTGGGTCCAGTCTTGGTCAACTTCTTCATCAATGACCTGGATGAAGGCACAGAGTGCACCCTCATCAAGTTTGCTGGTGATACAAAACTGGGAGGAATGGCTGATACGCCAGAGGGCTGTGCTGCCATTCAGAGAGACTTGGACAGGCTGGAGAGGTGGGCAGAGAGGAACCTCATGAAGTTCAACAAAGGGAAGTGCAGGGTCCTGCACCTGGGGAGGAATAACCCCAGTCACCAGTACAGGTTGGGGGTTGACCTGCTGGAAAGCAGCTCTGCGGAGAAGGACCTGGGAGTGCTGGTGGACACCAAGTTAAGTATGAGGCAGCAATGTGCCCTTGTGGCCAAGAAGGCCAATGGTATCCTGGGCTGCATCAGAAAGAGTGTTGCCAGCAGGTCAAGGGAGGTGATTCTCCCCCTCTACTCAGCCCTGGTGAGGCCCCATCTGGAGTACTGCGTCCAGTTCTGGGCTCCCCAGTACAAGAGGGATGTGGCACTACTGGAGCAAGTCCAGCGAAGGGCCACAAAGATGATTAGGGGACTGGAGCATCTCTCTTATGAGGAAAGGCTGCGAGAGCTGGGCCTGTTTAGCTTGGAGAAGAGAAGGCTGAGAGGAGATCTTATCAATGTGTACAAGTATCTGAAGGGAGGGTGTCGAGAGGATGGGGCCAGACTCTTTTCAGTGGTGACGAGCGACAGGACGCGAGGCAATGGGCACAAACTGAAACACAGACACTTCCATCTTAACATGAGGAAAAACTTTTTCACTGTGAGGGTGACAGAGCACTGGAACAGGTTGCCCTGAGAGGTGGTGGAGTCTCCTTCTCTGGAGATATTCCAAACGCGCCTGGATGCAATCCTGTGCAATGTGCTCTAGGTGACCCTGCTTGAGCAGGGGGGTTGGACTAGATGATCTCCAGAGGTCCCTTCCAACCTCAGCGATTCTGTGATTCTGTGATTCTGTGCTGTCTGCGTCCTGGAGGTGGGAAGTGAGCAGGCTCCGGGCTGTGAGTGGCTGTTCAGAGGCAGTGCCTGTTCCAAGGCTTTGGAGGCCTAGAAGGGAATGGATGGGATGGAGAGCTGGGCTTTGTGTGTTTTGGGGCACTTGGGTGTGCCCTGTGTGCTGCAATGTGTGGAGCTGTGGCCTGTGTGTCGCTGATGCAGAGGCGCATGTTGGCTGCCAGCCCTCTGTGAGGTGTCCTTTGGTGGAGCCGGGTTGTGGCCCCAGTGTTTTGCTGCTGTCATTGTGTAGGTGCTGCAGTGCAAAGGCTCCCAGCTCGGACTTGATGGCACTAAAGGAAAAGCAAGACCAATTGTTCCCTTTTGTGATTTGTGTGCAGGGTGACAGAGTGGAGCTGTGCCATGACCTGGAGAGAGTCTTGCCAGGAGATGACAGGTGTTTGCAGAAGACTGTTCTGTACAGAGTGATAACAGCGTAATCAAGGGACATGCAAGTGGCCCAGGTGAGCTTCTCCTCTCCTCTCACTTCAGCCTCAGCACCTGACAGACCAGCTCGATGCATATTGCTGATGTTTGTGTTTGCGAAGTCATTGGGGCTCAGTATCTGCTAGGCCACCAGCAGACACATTGCTTCTTTTTGTACAGGTGCAGGAGCACTTGGTAGAGCAGCAGTATGGAGATGAGTGTTGTTTGTGCTTCTGGGGATCGTGTGCCTCAGTCCGTGCTAGGCGATCAGCATGCACGTGGCTTCAATGCAGACTGTGAGGTCACTTTTGTTTCAGTATTGAGAGGTCAGTGGTGGGCACATGGCTGCTGTTTTCGCTTGTGAGATTGTTCTTGCCTTCCTATATAATAGGCCAGCAGATGGCAGGTGGCTTTGCTGAAGCCTGTGAAGTCACTACTTCCTCGGAATGGGATAGGCAAGCAGCAAGCAACTTCCTGTGATACACACTGTTAGGCCAGTTCTGCATCTATAAACGACAGCCAACAAGGAAACACTATATCACTGTTTGCGATTCTGAGGTCACTTGTGCCTCAGTGCCTGCTAGGCCAGTGCTAGGTGCGTGGGTGCTGTTTGTGGTTGTGAGGTCAGTGGTGGCTCAGTGCCTGCTAGGCCAGTGCTAGGTGCGTGGCTGCTGTTTGTGGTTGTGAGGTCAGTGGTGGCTCAGTGCCTGCTAGGCCAGTGCTAGGTGCGTGGCTGCTGTTTTCAATTGTGAGGTCAGTGGTGGCTCAGTGCCTGCTAGGCCAGTGCTAGGTGCGTGGGTGCTGTTTGTGGTTGTGAGGTCAGTGGTGGCTCAGTGCCTGCTAGGCCAGTCCTGGGTGCGTGGCTGCTGTTGGTGGTTGTGAGGTCAGTGGTGGCTCAGTGCCTGCTGGGCCAGTGCTAGGTGCGTGGCTGCTGTTTGTGGTTGTGAGGTCAGTGGTGGCTCAGTGCCTGCTAGGCCAGTGCTAGGTGTGTGGGTGCTGTTTGTGGTTGTGAGGTCAGTGGTGGCTCAGTGCCTGCTAGGCCAGTGCTAGGTGCGTGGCTGCTGTTTGTGGTTGTGATGTCAGTGGTGGCTCAGTGCCTGCTAGGCCAGTGCTAGGTGCGTGGCTGCTGTTTGTGGTTGTGAGGTCAGTGGTGGCTCAGTGCCTGCTAGGCCAGTGCTAGGTGCGTGGGTGCTGTTTGTGGTTGTGAGGTCAGTGGTGGCTCAGTGCCTGCTAGGCCAGTGCTAGGTGCATGGGTGCTGTTTTCAATTGTGAGGTCAGTGGTGGCTCAGTGCCTGCTAGGCCAGTGCTAGGTGCGTGGGTGCTGTTTGTGGTTGTGAGGTCAGTGGTGGCTCAGTGCCTGCTAGGCCAGTGCTAGGTGCGTGGCTGCTGTTTTCAATTGTGAGGTCAGTGGTGGCTCAGTGCCTGCTAGGCCAGTGCTAGGTGCGTGGCTGCTGTTTGTGGTTGTGAGGTCAGTGGTGGCTCAGTGCCTGCTAGGCCAGTGCTAGGTGCGTGGCTGCTGTTTTCAATTGTGAGGTCAGTGGTGGCTCAGTGCCTGCTAGGCCAGTGCTAGGTGCGTGGGTGCTGTTTGTGGTTGTGAGGTCAGTGGTGGCTCAGTGCCTGCTAGGCCAGTGCTAGGTGCGTGGCTGCTGTTTTCAATTGTGAGCTCAGTGGTGGCTCAGTGCCTGCTAGGCCAGTGCTAGGTGCGTGGGTGCTGTTTGTGGTTGTGAGGTCAGTGGTGGCTCAGTGCCTGCTAGGCCAGTGCTAGGTGCGTGGGTGCTGTTTGTGGTTGTGAGCTCAGTGGTGGCTCAGTGCCTGCTAGGCCAGTGCTAGGTGCGTGGGTGCTGTTGGTGGTTGTGAGGTCAGTGGTGGCTCAGTGCCTGCTAGGCCAGTGCTAGGTGCGTGGCTGCTGTTGGTGGTTGTGAGGTCAGTGGTGGCTCAGTGTTTGATAGGCCAGTGCTAGGTGCGTGGGTGCTGTTTGTGGTTGTGAGGTCAGTGGTGGCTCAGTGCCTGCTAGGCCAGTGCTAGGTGCATGGGTGCTGTTTGTGGTTGTGAGGTCAGTGGTGGCTCAGTGCCTGCTAGGCCAGTGCTAGGTGCGTGGGTGCTGTTTTCAATTGTGAGGTCAGTGGTGGCTCAGTGTCTGATAGGCCAGTGCTAGGTGCGTGGCTGCTGTTTGTGGTTGTGAGGTCCCTTGTGGCTCAGTAACTGCTTGGCCAGTGGTAGGTGTGTGGCTGCTGTTTGTGGTTGTGAGGTCAGTGGTGGCTCAGTGCCTGCTAGGCCAGTGCTAGGTGCGTGGCTGCTGTTTGTGGTTGTGAGGTCAGTGGTGGCTCAGTGCCTGCTAGGCCAGTGCTAGTTGCGTGGCTGCTGTTTGTGGTTGTGAGGTCAGTGGTGGCTCAGTGCCTGCTAGGCCATTGCTAGGTGCGTGGCTGCTGTTTTCAATTGTGAGGTCAGTGGTGGCTCAGTGCCTGCTAGGCCAGTGCTAGGTGCGTGGCTGCTGTTTGTGGTTGTGAGGTCAGTGGTGGCTCAGTGTCTGATAGGCCAGTGGTAGGTGCGTGGCTGCTGTTTGTGGTTGTGAGGTCAGTGGTGGCTCAGTGCCTGCTAGGCCAGTGCTAGGTGCGTGGGTGCTGTTTGTGGTTGTGAGGTCAGTGGTGGCTCAGTGCCTGCTAGGCCAGTGCTAGGTGTGTGGGTGCTGTTTGTGGTTGTGAGGTCAGTGGTGGCTCAGTGCCTGCTAGGCCAGTGCTAGGTGCGTGGGTGCTGTTTGTGGTTGTGAGGTCAGTGGTGGCTCAGTGCCTGCTAGGCCACTGCTAGGTGCATGGGTGCTGTTTGTGGTTGTGAGGTCAGTGGTGGCTCAGTGCCTGCTAGGCCAGTGCTAGGTGCGTGGGTGCTGTTTTCAATTGTGAGGTCAGTGGTGGCTCAGTGTCTGATAGGCCAGTGCTAGGTGCGTGGCTGCTGTTTGTGGTTGTGAGGTCAGTGGTGGCTCAGTGCCTGCTAGGCCAGTGCTAGGTGCGTGGGTGCTGTTTGTGGTTGTGAGGTCAGTGGTGGCTCAGTGCCTGCTAGGCCAGTGCTAGGTGCGTGGGTGCTGTTTGTGGTTGTGAGGTCAGTGGTGGCTCAGTGCCTGCTAGGCCAGTGCTAGGTGCGTGGGTGCTGTTTGTGGTTGTGAGGTCAGTGGTGGCTCAGTGCCTGCTAGGCCAGTGCTAGGTGCGTGGGTGCTGTTTGTGGTTGTGAGGTCAGTGGTGGCTCAGTGCCTGCTAGGCCAGTGCTAGGTGCGTGGGTGCTGTTTGTGGTTGTGAGGTCAGTGGTGGCTCAGTGCCTGCTAGGCCAGTGCTAGGTGCGTGGGTGCTGTTTGTGGTTGTGAGGTCAGTGGTGGCTCAGTGCCTGCTAGGCCAGTGCTAGGTGCGTGGGTGCTGTTTGTGGTTGTGAGGTCAGTGGTGGCTCAGTGCCTGCTAGGCCAGTGCTAGGTGCGTGGGTGCTGTTGGTGGTTGTGAGGTCAGTGGTTGCTCAGTGCCTGCTAGGCCAGTGCTAGGTGCGTGGGTGCTGTTTGTGGTTGTGAGGTCAGTGGTGGCTCAGTGCCTGCTAGGCCAGTGCTAGGTGCGTGGCTGCTGTTTTCAATTGTGAGGTCAGTGGTGGCTCAGTGCCTGCTAGGCCAGTGCTAGGTGCGTGGGTGCTGTTTGTGGTTGTGAGGTCAGTGGTGGCTCAGTGCCTGCTAGGCCAGTGCTAGGTGCGTGGGTGCTGTTTGTGGTTGTGAGGTCAGTGGTGGCTCAGTGCCTGCTAGGCCAGTGCTAGGTGCGTGGCTGCTGTTTGTGGTTGTGAGGTCAGTGGTGGCTCAGTGCCTGCTAGGCCATTGCTAGGTGCGTGGCTGCTGTTTGTGCTTGTGAGGTCAGTGGTGGCTCAGTGCCTGCTAGGCCAGTGCTAGGTGCGTGGCTGCTGTTTGTGGTTGTGAGGTCAGTGGTGGCTCAGTGCCTGCTAGGCCAGTGCTAGGTGCGTGGCTGCTGTTTGTGGTTGTGAGGTCAGTGGTGGCTCAGTGCCTGCTAGGCCAGTGCTAGGTGCGTGGCTGCTGTTTTCAATTGTGAGGTCAGTGGTGGCTCAGTGCCTGCTAGGCCAGTGCTAGGTGCGTGGCTGCTGTTTTCAATTGTGAGGTCAGTGGTGGCTCAGTGCCTGCTAGGCCAGTGCTAGGTGCGTGGGTGCTGTTTTCAATTGTGAGGTCAGTGATGGCTCAGTGTCTGATAGGCCAGTGCTAGGTGCGTGGCTGCTGTTTGTGGTTATGAGGTCAGTGGTGGCTCAGTGCCTGCTAGGCCAGTGCTAGGTGCGTGGGTGCTGTTTGTGGTTGTGAGGTCAGTGGTGGCTCAGTGCCTGCTAGGCCAGTGCTAGGTGCGTGGGTGCTGTTTGTGGTTGTGAGGTCAGTGGTGGCTCAGTGCCTGCTAGGCCAGTGCTAGGTGCATGGGTGCTGTTTTCAATTGTGAGGTCAGTGGTGGCTCAGTGCCTGCTAGGCCAGTGCTAGGTGCGTGGCTGCTGTTTTCAATTGTGAGGTCAGTGGTGGCTCAGTGCCTGCTAGGCCAGTGCTAGGTGCGTGGGTGCTGTTTGTGGTTGTGAGGTCAGTGGTGGCTCAGTGCCTGCTAGGCCAGTGCTAGGTGCGTGGGTGCTGTTTGTGGTTGTGAGGTCAGTGGTGGCTCAGTGCCTGCTAGGCCAGTGCTAGGTGCGTGGCTGCTGTTTGTGGTTGTGAGGTCAGTGGTGGCTCAGTGCCTGCTAGGCCAGTGCTAGGTGCGTGGGTGCTGTTTGTGGTTGTGAGGTCAGTGGTGGCTCAGTGCCTGCTAGGCCAGTGCTAGGTGCGTGGGTGCTGTTTGTGGTTGTGAGGTCAGTGGTGGCTCGGTGCCTGCTAGGCCAGTGCTAGGTGCGTGGGTGCTGTTTTCAATTGTGAGGTCACTTGTGGCTCAGTGCCTGCTAGGCCAGTGCTAGGTGCGTGGGTGCTGTTTGTGGTTGTGAGGTCAGTGGTGGCTCAGTGCCTGATAGGCCAGTGCTAGGTGCGTGGCTGCTGTTGGTGGTTGTGAGGTCAGTGGTGGCTCAGTGCCTGCTAGGCCAGTGCTAGTTGCGTGGGTGCTGTTTTCAATTGTGAGGTCAGTGGTGGCTCAGTGCCTGCTAGGCCAGTGCTAGGTGCGTGGGTGCTGTTTGTGGTTGTGAGGTCAGTGGTGGCTCAGTGCCTGCTAGGCCAGTGCTAGGTGCGTGGGTGCTGTTTGTGGTTGTGAGGTCAGTGGTGGCTCAGTGCCTGATAGGCCAGTGCTAGGTGCGTGGCTGCTGTTGGTGGTTGTGAGGTCAGTGGTGGCTCAGTGTTTGATAGGCCAGTGCTAGGTGCGTGGCTGCTGTTGGTGGTTGTGAGGTCAGTGGTGGCTCAGTGCCTGCTAGGCCAGTGCTAGGTGCATGGGTGCTGTTTGTGGTTGTGAGGTCAGTGGTGGCTCAGTGCCTGCTAGGCCAGTGCTAGGTGCGTGGGTGCTGTTTTCAATTGTGAGGTCAGTGGTGGCTCAGTGCCTGCTAGGCCAGTGCTAGGTGCGTGGCTGCTGTTTGTGGTTGTGAGGTCAGTGGTGGCTCAGTGCCTGCTAGGCCAGTGCTAGGTGCGTGGGTGCTGTTTGTGGTTGTGAGGTCAGTGGTGGCTCAGTGCCTGCTAGGCCATTGCTAGGTGCGTGGCTGCTGTTTTCAATTGTGAGGTCAGTGGTGGCTCAGTGCCTGCTAGGCCAGTGCTAGGTGCGTGGCTGCTGTTTCTGGTTGTGAGGTCAGTGGTGGCTCAGTGCCTGCTAGGCCAGTGCTAGGTGCGTGGCTGCTGTTGGTGGTTGTGAGGTCAGTGGTGGCTCAGTGCCTGCTAGGCCAGTGCTAGGTGCGTGGCTGCTGTTTGTGGTTGTGAGGTCAGTGGTGGCTCAGTGCCTGCTAGGCCAGTGCTAGGTGCGCGGGTGCTGTTTGTGGTTGTGAGGTCAGTGGTGGCTCAGTGCCTGCTAGGCCAGTGCTAGGTGCGTGGGTGCTGTTTGTGGTTGTGAGGTCAGTGGTGGCTCAGTGCCTGCTAGGCCATTGCTAGGTGCGTGGCTGCTGTTTTCAATTGTGAGGTCAGTGGTGGCTCAGTGCCTGCTAGGCCAGTGCTAGGTGCGTGGGTGCTGTTTGTGGTTGTGAGGTCAGTGGTGGCTCAGTGCCTGCTAGGCCAGTGCTAGGTGCGTGGGTGCTGTTTGTGGTTGTGAGGTCAGTGGTGGCTCAGTGCCTGCTAGGCCAGTGCTAGGTGCGTGGCTGCTGTTGGTGGTTGTGAGGTCAGTGGTGGCTCAGTGCCTGCTAGGCCAGTGCTAGGTGCGTGGGTGCTGTTGGTGGTTGTGAGGTCAGTGGTGGCTCAGTGCCTGCTAGGCCAGTGCTAGGTGCGTGGGTGCTGTTTGTGGTTGTGAGGTCAGTGGTGGCTCAGTGCCTGCTAGGCCAGTGCTAGGTGCGTGGGTGCTGTTTTCAACTGTGAGGTCACTTGTGGCTCAGTGCCTGCTAGGCCAGTGCTAGGTGCGTGGCTGCTGTTTTCAATTGTGAGGTCAGTGGTGGCTCAGTGCCTGCTAGGCCAGTGCTAGGTGCGTGGGTGCTGTTTTCAATTGTGAGGTCAGTGGTGGCTCAGTGCCTGCTAGGCCAGTGCTAGGTGCGTGGCTGCTGTTTGTGGTTGTGAGGTCAGTGGTGGCTCAGTGCCTGCTAGGCCAGTGCTAGGTGCGTGGCTGCTGTTTGTGGTTGTGAGGTCAGTGGTGGCTCAGTGCCTGCTAGGCCAGTGCTAGGTGCGTGGGTGCTGTTTGTGGTTGTGAGGTCAGTGGTGGCTCAGTGCCTGCTAGGCCAGTGCTAGGTGCGTGGGTGCTGTTTGTGGTTGTGAGGTCAGTGGTGGCTCGGTGCCTGCTAGGCCAGTGCTAGGTGCGTGGGTGCTGTTTTCAATTGTGAGGTCACTTGTGGCTCAGTGCCTGCTAGGCCAGTGCTAGGTGCGTGGGTGCTGTTTGTGGTTGTGAGGTCAGTGGTGGCTCAGTGCCTGATAGGCCAGTGCTAGGTGCGTGGCTGCTGTTGGTGGTTGTGAGGTCAGTGGTGGCTCAGTGCCTGCTAGGCCAGTGCTAGGTGCATGGGTGCTGTTTGTGGTTGTGAGGTCAGTGGTGGCTCAGTGCCTGCTAGGCCAGTGCTAGTTGCGTGGGTGCTGTTTTCAATTGTGAGGTCAGTGGTGGCTCAGTGCCTGCTAGGCCAGTGCTAGGTGCGTGGGTGCTGTTTGTGGTTGTGAGGTCAGTGGTGGCTCAGTGCCTGCTAGGCCAGTGCTAGGTGCGTGGCTGCTGTTTGTGGTTGTGAGGTCAGTGGTGGCTCAGTGCCTGATAGGCCAGTGCTAGGTGCGTGGCTGCTGTTGGTGGTTGTGAGGTCAGTGGTGGCTCAGTGTTTGATAGGCCAGTGCTAGGTGCGTGGCTGCTGTTGGTGGTTGTGAGGTCAGTGGTGGCTCAGTGCCTGCTAGGCCAGTGCTAGGTGCATGGGTGCTGTTTGTGGTTGTGAGGTCAGTGGTGGCTCAGTGCCTGCTAGGCCAGTGCTAGGTGCGTGGGTGCTGTTTTCAATTGTGAGGTCAGTGGTGGCTCAGTGCCTGCTAGGCCAGTGCTAGGTGCGTGGCTGCTGTTTGTGGTTGTGAGGTCAGTGGTGGCTCAGTGCCTGCTAGGCCAGTGCTAGGTGCGTGGGTGCTGTTTGTGGTTGTGAGGTCAGTGGTGGCTCAGTGCCTGCTAGGCCATTGCTAGGTGCGTGGCTGCTGTTTTCAATTGTGAGGTCAGTGGTGGCTCAGTGCCTGCTAGGCCAGTGCTAGGTGCGTGGCTGCTGTTTGTGGTTGTGAGGTCAGTGGTGGCTCAGTGCCTGCTAGGCCAGTGCTAGGTGCGTGGCTGCTGTTGGTGGTTGTGAGGTCAGTGGTGGCTCAGTGCCTGCTAGGCCAGTGCTAGGTGCGTGGGTGCTGTTTGTGGTTGTGAGGTCAGTGGTGGCTCAGTGCCTGCTAGGCCAGTGCTAGGTGCGTGGGTGCTGTTTGTGGTTGTGAGGTCAGTGGTGGCTCAGTGCCTGCTAGGCCAGTGCTAGGTGCGTGGGTGCTGTTTGTGGTTGTGAGGTCAGTGGTGGCTCAGTGCCTGCTAGGCCAGTGCTAGGTGCGTGGGTGCTGTTTGTGGTTGTGAGGTCAGTGGTGGCTCAGTGCCTGCTAGGCCAGTGCTAGGTGCGTGGCTGCTGTTGGTGGTTGTGAGGTCAGTGGTGGCTCAGTGCCTGCTAGGCCAGTGCTAGGTGCGTGGGTGCTGTTGGTGGTTGTGAGGTCAGTGGTGGCTCAGTGCCTGCTAGGCCAGTGCTAGGTGCGTGGCTGCTGTTTGTGGTTGTGAGGTCAGTGGTGGCTCAGTGCCTGCTAGGCCAGTGCTAGGTGCGTGGGTGCTGTTTTCAACTGTGAGGTCACTTGTGGCTCAGTGCCTGCTAGGCCAGTGCTAGGTGCGTGGCTGCTGTTTTCAATTGTGAGGTCAGTGGTGGCTCAGTGCCTGCTAGGCCAGTGCTAGGTGCGTGGGTGCTGTTTGTGGTTGTGAGGTCAGTGGTGGCTCAGTGCCTGCTAGGCCAGTGCTAGGTGCGTGGCTGCTGTTTGTGGTTGTGAGGTCAGTGGTGGCTCAGTGCCTGCTAGGCCAGTGCTAGGTGTGTGGCTGCTGTTTTCGGTTGTGAGGTCAGTGGTGGCTCAGTGCCTGCTAGGCCAGTGCTAGGTGCGTGGGTGCTGTTTGTGTTTGTGAGGTCAGTGGTGGCTCAGTGCCTGCTAGGCCAGTGCTAGGTGCGTGGCTGCTGTTGGTGGTTGTGAGGTCAGTGGTGGCTCAGTGTTTGATAGGCCAGTGCTAGGTGCGTGGCTGCTGTTGGTGGTTGTGAGGTCAGTGGTGGCTCAGTGCCTGCTAGGCCAGTGCTAGGTGCGTGGGTGCTGTTTGTGGTTGTGAGGTCAGTGGTGGCTCAGTGCCTGCTAGACCAGTGCTAGGTGCATGGCTGCTGTTTGTGGTTGTGAGGTCCCTTGTGGCTCAGTGCCTGCTTGGCCAGTGGTAGGTGCGTGGCTGCTGTTTGTGGTTGTGAGGTCAGTGGTGGCTCAGTGCCTGCTAGGCCAGTGCTAGGTGCGTGGGTGCTGTTTGTGGTTGTGAGGTCAGTGGTGGCTCAGTGCCTGCTAGGCCAGTGCTAGTTGCGTGGCTGCTGTTTGTGGTTGTGAGGTCAGTGGTGGCTCAGTGCCTGCTAGGCCATTGCTAGGTGCGTGGCTGCTGTTTTCAATTGTGAGGTCAGTGGTGGCTCAGTGCCTGCTAGGCCAGTGCTAGGTGTGTGGGTGCTGTTTGTGGTTGTGAGGTCAGTGGTGGCTCAGTGCCTGCTAGGCCAGTGCTAGGTGCGTGGGTGCTGTTTGTGGTTGTGAGGTCAGTGGTGGCTCAGTGCCTGCTAGGCCACTGCTAGGTGCATGGGTGCTGTTTGTGGTTGTGAGGTCAGTGGTGGCTCAGTGCCTGCTAGGCCAGTGCTAGGTGCGTGGGTGCTGTTTGTGGTTGTGAGGTCAGTGGTGGCTCAGTGTCTGATAGGCCAGTGCTAGGTGCGTGGCTGCTGTTTGTGGTTGTGAGGTCAGTGGTGGCTCAGTGCCTGCTAGGCCAGTGCTAGGTGCGTGGGTGCTGTTTGTGGTTGTGAGGTCAGTGGTGGCTCAGTGCCTACTAGGCCAGTGCTAGGTGCGTGGGTGCTGTTTGTGGTTGTGAGGTCAGTGGTGGCTCAGTGCCTGCTAGGCCATTGCTAGGTGCGTGGCTGCTGTTTTCAATTGTGAGGTCAGTGGTGGCTCAGTGCCTGCTAGGCCAGTGCTAGGTGCGTGGGTGCTGTTTGTGGTTGTGAGGTCAGTGGTGGCTCAGTGCCTGCTAGGCCAGTGCTAGGTGCGTGGGTGCTGTTTGTGGTTGTGAGGTCAGTGGTGGCTCAGTGCCTGCTAGGCCAGTGCTAGGTGCGTGGGTGCTGTTTGTGGTTGTGAGGTCAGTGGTGGCTCAGTGCCTGCTAGGCCAGTGCTAGGTGCGTGGGTGCTGTTTGTGGTTGTGAGGTCAGTGGTGGCTCAGTGCCTGCTAGGCCATTGCTAGGTGCGTGGCTGCTGTTTTCAATTGTGAGGTCAGTGGTGGCTCAGTGCCTGCTAGGCCAGTGCTAGGTGCGTGGGTGCTGTTTGTGGTTGTGAGGTCAGTGGTGGCTCAGTGCCTGCTAGGCCAGTGCTAGGTGCGTGGGTGCTGTTTGTGGTTGTGAGGTCAGTGGTGGCTCAGTGCCTGCTAGGCCAGTGCTAGGTGCGTGGGTGCTGTTTGTGGTTGTGAGGTCAGTGGTGGCTCAGTGCCTGCTAGGCCAGTGCTAGGTGCGTGGGTGCTGTTGGTGGTTGTGAGGTCAGTGGTGGCTCAGTGCCTGCTAGGCCAGTGCTAGGTGCGTGGGTGCTGTTTGTGGTTGTGAGGTCAGTGGTGGCTCAGTGCCTGCTAGGCCAGTGCTAGGTGCGTGGCTGCTGTTTGTGGTTGTGAGGTCAGTGGTGGCTCAGTGCCTGCTAGGCCAGTGCTAGGTGCGTGGGTGCTGTTTTCAATTGTGAGGTCAGTGGTGGCTCAGTGTCTGATAGGCCAGTGCTAGGTGCGTGGCTGCTGTTTGTGGTTATGAGGTCAGTGGTGGCTCAGTGCCTGCTAGGCCAGTGCTAGGTGCGTGGGTGCTGTTTGTGGTTGTGAGGTCAGTGGTGGCTCAGTGCCTGCTAGGCCAGTGCTAGGTGCGTGGGTGCTGTTTGTGGTTGTGAGGTCAGTGGTGGCTCAGTGCCTGCTAGGCCATTGCTAGGTGCGTGGCTGCTGTTGGTGGTTGTGAGGTCAGTGGTGGCTCAGTGCCTGCTAGGCCAGTGCTAGGTGCGTGGGTGCTGTTTGTGGTTGTGAGGTCAGTGGTGGCTCAGTGCCTGCTAGGCCAGTGCTAGGTGCGTGGGTGCTGTTTGTGGTTGTGAGGTCAGTGGTGGCTCAGTGCCTGCTAGGCCAGTGCTAGGTGCGTGGCTGCTGTTGGTGGTTGTGAGGTCAGTGGTGGCTCAGTGCCTGCTAGGCCAGTGCTAGGTGCGTGGCTGCTGTTTTCAATTGTGAGGTCAGTGGTGGCTCAGTGCCTGCTAGGCCAGTGCTAGGTGCGTGGGTGCTGTTTTCAATTGTGAGGTCAGTGGTGGCTCAGTGTCTGATAGGCCAGTGCTAGGTGCGTGGCTGCTGTTTGTGGTTATGAGGTCAGTGGTGGCTCAGTGCCTGCTAGGCCAGTGCTAGGTGCGTGGGTGCTGTTTGTGGTTGTGAGGTCAGTGGTGGCTCAGTGCCTGCTAGGCCAGTGCTAGGTGCGTGGGTGCTGTTTGTGGTTGTGAGGTCAGTGGTGGCTCAGTGCCTGCTAGGCCAGTGCTAGGTGCGTGGCTGCTGTTGGTGGTTGTGAGGTCAGTGGTGGCTCAGTGCCTGCTAGGCCAGTGCTAGGTGCGTGGCTGCTGTTTTCAATTGTGAGGTCAGTGGTGGCTCAGTGCCTGCTAGGCCAGTGCTAGGTGCGTGGGTGCTGTTTTCAATTGTGAGGTCAGTGGTGGCTCAGTGTCTGATAGGCCAGTGCTAGGTGCGTGGCTGCTGTTTGTGGTTATGAGGTCAGTGGTGGCTCAGTGCCTGCTAGGCCAGTGCTAGGTGCGTGGGTGCTGTTTTCAATTGTGAGGTCAGTGGTGGCTCAGTGTCTGATAGGCCAGTGCTAGGTGCGTGGCTGCTGTTTGTGGTTATGAGGTCAGTGGTGGCTCAGTGCCTGCTAGGCCAGTGCTAGGTGCGTGGGTGCTGTTTGTGGTTGTGAGGTCAGTGGTGGCTCAGTGCCTGCTAGGCCAGTGCTAGGTGCGTGGCTGCTGTTTGTGGTTGTGAGGTCAGTGGTGGCTCAGTGCCTGCTAGGCCAGTGCTAGCTGCGTGGCTGCTGTTTTCAATTGTGAGGTCAGTGGTGGCTCAGTGCCTGCTAGGCCAGTGCTAGGTGCGTGGGTGCTGTTTGTGGTTGTGAGGTCAGTGGTGGCTCAGTGCCTGCTAGGCCAGTGCTAGGTGCGTGGGTGCTGTTTGTGGTTGTGAGGTCAGTGGTGGCTCAGTGCCTGCTAGGCCAGTGCTAGGTGCGTGGGTGCTGTTTGTGGTTGTGAGGTCAGTGGTGGCTCAGTGCCTGCTAGGCCAGTGCTAGGTGCGTGGGTGCTGTTGGTGGTTGTGAGGTCAGTGGTGGCTCAGTGCCTGCTAGGCCAGTGCTAGGTGCGTGGGTGCTGTTTGTGGTTGTGAGGTCAGTGGTGGCTCAGTGCCTGCTAGGCCAGTGCTAGGTGCGTGGCTGCTGTTTGTGGTTGTGAGGTCAGTGGTGGCTCAGTGCCTGCTAGGCCAGTGCTAGGTGCGTGGGTGCTGTTTTCAATTGTGAGGTCAGTGGTGGCTCAGTGTCTGATAGGCCAGTGCTAGGTGCGTGGCTGCTGTTTGTGGTTATGAGGTCAGTGGTGGCTCAGTGCCTGCTAGGCCAGTGCTAGGTGCGTGGGTGCTGTTTGTGGTTGTGAGGTCAGTGGTGGCTCAGTGCCTGCTAGGCCAGTGCTAGGTGCGTGGCTGCTGTTTGTGGTTGTGAGGTCAGTGGTGGCTCAGTGCCTGCTAGGCCATTGCTAGGTGCGTGGCTGCTGTTGGTGGTTGTGAGGTCAGTGGTGGCTCAGTGCCTGCTAGGCCAGTGCTAGGTGCGTGGGTGCTGTTTGTGGTTGTGAGGTCAGTGGTGGCTCAGTGCCTGCTAGGCCAGTGCTAGGTGCGTGGGTGCTGTTTGTGGTTGTGAGGTCAGTGGTGGCTCAGTGCCTGCTAGGCCAGTGCTAGGTGCGTGGCTGCTGTTGGTGGTTGTGAGGTCAGTGGTGGCTCAGTGCCTGCTAGGCCAGTGCTAGGTGCGTGGCTGCTGTTTTCAATTGTGAGGTCAGTGGTGGCTCAGTGCCTGCTAGGCCAGTGCTAGGTGCGTGGGTGCTGTTTTCAATTGTGAGGTCAGTGGTGGCTCAGTGTCTGATAGGCCAGTGCTAGGTGCGTGGCTGCTGTTTGTGGTTATGAGGTCAGTGGTGGCTCAGTGCCTGCTAGGCCAGTGCTAGGTGCGTGGGTGCTGTTTGTGGTTGTGAGGTCAGTGGTGGCTCAGTGCCTGCTAGGCCAGTGCTAGGTGCGTGGGTGCTGTTTGTGGTTGTGAGGTCAGTGGTGGCTCAGTGCCTGCTAGGCCAGTGCTAGGTGCGTGGGTGCTGTTTGTGGTTGTGAGGTCAGTGGTGGCTCAGTGCCTGCTAGGCCATTGCTAGGTGCGTGTGTGCTGTTTGTGGTTGTGAGGTCAGTGGTGGCTCAGTGCCTGCTAGGCCAGTGCTAGGTGCGTGGGTGCTGTTTGTGGTTGTGAGGTCAGTGGTGGCTCAGTGCCTGCTAGGCCAGTGCTAGGTGCGTGGGTGCTGTTTGTGGTTGTGAGGTCAGTGGTGGCTCAGTGCCTGCTAGGCCAGTGCTAGGTGCGTGGGTGCTGTTTGTGGTTGTGAGGTCAGTGGTGGCTCAGTGCCTGCTAGGCCAGTGCTAGGTGCGTGGGTGCTGTTGGTGGTTGTGAGGTCAGTGGTTGCTCAGTGCCTGCTAGGCCAGTGCTAGGTGCGTGGGTGCTGTTTGTGGTTGTGAGGTCAGTGGTGGCTCAGTGCCTGCTAGGCCAGTGCTAGGTGCGTGGCTGCTGTTTGTGGTTGTGAGGTCAGTGGTGGCTCAGTGCCTGCTAGGCCAGTGCTAGGTGCGTGGGTGCTGTTTGTGGTTGTGAGGTCAGTGGTGGCTCAGTGCCTGATAGGCCAGTGCTAGGTGCGTGGCTGCTGTTGGTGGTTGTGAGGTCAGTGGTGGCTCAGTGTTTGATAGGCCAGTGCTAGGTGCGTGGCTGCTGTTGGTGGTTGTGAGGTCAGTGGTGGCTCAGTGCCTGCTAGGCCAGTGCTAGGTGCATGGGTGCTGTTTGTGGTTGTGAGGTCAGTGGTGGCTCAGTGCCTGCTAGGCCAGTGCTAGGTGCGTGGGTGCTGTTTTCAATTGTGAGGTCAGTGGTGGCTCAGTGCCTGCTAGGCCAGTGCTAGGTGCGTGGCTGCTGTTTGTGGTTGTGAGGTCAGTGGTGGCTCAGTGCCTGCTAGGCCAGTGCTAGGTGCGTGGGTGCTGTTTGTGGTTGTGAGGTCAGTGGTGGCTCAGTGCCTGCTAGGCCATTGCTAGGTGCGTGGCTGCTGTTGGTGGTTGTGAGGTCAGTGGTGGCTCAGTGCCTGCTAGGCCAGTGCTAGGTGCGTGGCTGCTGTTTGTGGTTGTGAGGTCAGTGGTGGCTCAGTGCCTGCTAGGCCAGTGCTAGGTGCGTGGCTGCTGTTGGTGGTTGTGAGGTCAGTGGTGGCTCAGTGCCTGCTAGGCCAGTGCTAGGTGCGTGGGTGCTGTTTGTGGTTGTGAGGTCAGTGGTGGCTCAGTGCCTGCTAGGCCAGTGCTAGGTGCGTGGGTGCTGTTTGTGGTTGTGAGGTCAGTGGTGGCTCAGTGCCTGCTAGGCCAGTGCTAGGTGCGTGGGTGCTGTTTGTGGTTGTGAGGTCAGTGGTGGCTCAGTGCCTGCTAGGCCATTGCTAGTTGCGTGGCTGCTGTTTTCAATTGTGAGGTCAGTGGTGGCTCAGTGCCTGCTAGGCCAGTGCTAGGTGCGTGGGTGCTGTTTGTGGTTGTGAGGTCAGTGGTGGCTCAGTGCCTGCTAGGCCAGTGCTAGGTGCGTGGCTGCTGTTTGTGGTTGTGAGGTCAGTGGTGGCTCAGTGCCTGCTAGGCCAGTGCTAGGTGCGTGGCTGCTGTTGGTGGTTGTGAGGTCAGTGGTGGCTCAGTGCCTGCTAGGCCAGTGCTAGGTGCGTGGGTGCTGTTGGTGGTTGTGAGGTCAGTGGTGGCTCAGTGCCTGCTAGGCCAGTGCTAGGTGCGTGGGTGCTGTTTGTGGTTGTGAGGTCAGTGGTGGCTCAGTGCCTGCTAGGCCAGTGCTAGGTGCGTGGGTGCTGTTTTCAACTGTGAGGTCACTTGTGGCTCAGTGCCTGCTAGGCCAGTGCTAGGTGCGTGGCTGCTGTTTTCAATTGTGAGGTCAGTGGTGGCTCAGTGCCTGCTAGGCCAGTGCTAGGTGCGTGGGTGCTGTTTGTGGTTGTGAGGTCAGTGGTGGCTCAGTGCCTGCTAGGCCAGTGCTAGGTGCGTGGCTGCTGTTTGTGGTTGTGAGGTCAGTGGTGGCTCAGTGCCTGCTAGGCCAGTGCTAGGTGCGTGGTTGCTGTTGGTGGTTGTGATGTCAGTGGTGGCTCAGTGCCTGCTAGGCCAGTGCTAGGTGCGTGGCTGCTTTTTGTGGTTGTGAGGTCAGTGGTGGCTCAGTGCCTGCTAGGCCAGTGCTAGGTGTGTGGCTGCTGTTTTCGGTTGTGAGGTCAGTGGTGGCTCAGTGCCTGCTAGGCCAGTGCTAGGTGCGTGGGTGCTGTTTGTGTTTGTGAGGTCAGTGGTGGCTCAGTGCCTGCTAGGCCAGTGCTAGGTGCGTGGCTGCTGTTGGTGGTTGTGAGGTCAGTGGTGGCTCAGTGTTTGATAGGCCAGTGCTAGGTGCGTGGCTGCTGTTGGTGGTTGTGAGGTCAGCGGTGTCTCAGTGCCTGCTAGGCCAGTGCTAGGTGCGTGGGTGCTGTTTGTGGTTGTGAGGTCAGTGGTGGCTCAGTGCCTGCTAGACCAGTGCTAGGTGCATGGCTGCTGTTTGTGGTTGTGAGGTCCCTTGTGGCTCAGTGCCTGCTTGGCCAGTGGTAGGTGCGTGGCTGCTGTTTGTGGTTGTGAGGTCAGTGGTGGCTCAGTGCCTGCTAGGCCAGTGCTAGGTGCGTGGCTGCTGTTTGTGGTTGTGAGGTCAGTGGTGGCTCAGTGCCTGCTAGGCCAGTGCTAGTTGCGTGGCTGCTGTTTGTGGTTGTGAGGTCAGTGGTGGCTCAGTGCCTGCTAGGCCATTGCTAGGTGCGTGGCTGCTGTTTTCAATTGTGAGGTCAGTGGTGGCTCAGTGCCTGCTAGGCCAGTGCTAGGTGTGTGGGTGCTGTTTGTGGTTGTGAGGTCAGTGGTGGCTCAGTGCCTGCTAGGCCAGTGCTAGGTGCGTGGGTGCTGTTTGTGGTTGTGAGGTCAGTGGTGGCTCAGTGCCTGCTAGGCCACTGCTAGGTGCATGGGTGCTGTTTGTGGTTGTGAGGTCAGTGGTGGCTCAGTGCCTGCTAGGCCAGTGCTAGGTGCGTGGGTGCTGTTTGTGGTTGTGAGGTCAGTGGTGGCTCAGTGTCTGATAGGCCAGTGCTAGGTGCGTGGCTGCTGTTTGTGGTTGTGAGGTCAGTGGTGGCTCAGTGCCTGCTAGGCCAGTGCTAGGTGCGTGGGTGCTGTTTGTGGTTGTGAGGTCAGTGGTGGCTCAGTGCCTGCTAGGCCAGTGCTAGGTGCGTGGGTGCTGTTTGTGGTTGTGAGGTCAGTGGTGGCTCAGTGCCTGCTAGGCCATTGCTAGGTGCGTGGCTGCTGTTTTCAATTGTGAGGTCAGTGGTGGCTCAGTGCCTGCTAGGCCAGTGCTAGGTGCGTGGGTGCTGTTTGTGGTTGTGAGGTCAGTGGTGGCTCAGTGCCTGCTAGGCCAGTGCTAGGTGCGTGGGTGCTGTTTGTGGTTGTGAGGTCAGTGGTGGCTCAGTGCCTGCTAGGCCAGTGCTAGGTGCGTGGGTGCTGTTTGTGGTTGTGAGGTCAGTGGTGGCTCAGTGCCTGCTAGGCCAGTGCTAGGTGCGTGGGTGCTGTTTGTGGTTGTGAGGTCAGTGGTGGCTCAGTGCCTGCTAGGCCATTGCTAGGTGCGTGGCTGCTGTTTTCAATTGTGAGGTCAGTGGTGGCTCAGTGCCTGCTAGGCCAGTGCTAGGTGCGTGGGTGCTGTTTGTGGTTGTGAGGTCAGTGGTGGCTCAGTGCCTGCTAGGCCAGTGCTAGGTGCGTGGGTGCTGTTTGTGGTTGTGAGGTCAGTGGTGGCTCAGTGCCTGCTAGGCCAGTGCTAGGTGCGTGGGTGCTGTTTGTGGTTGTGAGGTCAGTGGTGGCTCAGTGCCTGCTAGGCCAGTGCTAGGTGCGTGGGTGCTGTTGGTGGTTGTGAGGTCAGTGGTGGCTCAGTGCCTGCTAGGCCAGTGCTAGGTGCGTGGCTGCTGTTTGTGGTTGTGAGGTCAGTGGTGGCTCAGTGCCTGCTAGGCCAGTGCTAGGTGCGTGGGTGCTGTTTTCAATTGTGAGGTCAGTGGTGGCTCAGTGTCTGATAGGCCAGTGCTAGGTGCGTGGCTGCTGTTTGTGGTTATGAGGTCAGTGGTGGCTCAGTGCCTGCTAGGCCAGTGCTAGGTGCGTGGGTGCTGTTTGTGGTTGTGAGGTCAGTGGTGGCTCAGTGCCTGCTAGGCCAGTGCTAGGTGCGTGGCTGCTGTTTGTGGTTGTGAGGTCAGTGGTGGCTCAGTGCCTGCTAGGCCATTGCTAGGTGCGTGGCTGCTGTTGGTGGTTGTGAGGTCAGTGGTGGCTCAGTGCCTGCTAGGCCAGTGCTAGGTGCGTGGGTGCTGTTTGTGGTTGTGAGGTCAGTGGTGGCTCAGTGCCTGCTAGGCCAGTGCTAGGTGCGTGGGTGCTGTTTGTGGTTGTGAGGTCAGTGGTGGCTCAGTGCCTGCTAGGCCAGTGCTAGGTGCGTGGCTGCTGTTGGTGGTTGTGAGGTCAGTGGTGGCTCAGTGCCTGCTAGGCCAGTGCTAGGTGCGTGGGTGCTGTTGGTGGTTGTGAGGTCAGTGGTTGCTCAGTGCCTGCTAGGCCAGTGCTAGGTGCGTGGGTGCTGTTTGTGGTTGTGAGGTCAGTGGTGGCTCAGTGCCTGCTAGGCCAGTGCTAGGTGCGTGGCTGCTGTTTGTGGTTGTGAGGTCAGTGGTGGCTCAGTGCCTGCTAGGCCAGTGCTAGGTGCGTGGGTGCTGTTTTCAATTGTGAGGTCAGTGGTGGCTCAGTGTCTGATAGGCCAGTGCTAGGTGCGTGGCTGCTGTTTGTGGTTATGAGGTCAGTGGTGGCTCAGTGCCTGCTAGGCCAGTGCTAGGTGCGTGGGTGCTGTTTGTGGTTGTGAGGTCAGTGGTGGCTCAGTGCCTGCTAGGCCAGTGCTAGGTGCGTGGCTGCTGTTTGTGGTTGTGAGGTCAGTGGTGGCTCAGTGCCTGCTAGGCCATTGCTAGGTGCGTGGCTGCTGTTGGTGGTTGTGAGGTCAGTGGTGGCTCAGTGCCTGCTAGGCCAGTGCTAGGTGCGTGGGTGCTGTTTGTGGTTGTGAGGTCAGTGGTGGCTCAGTGCCTGCTAGGCCAGTGCTAGGTGCGTGGGTGCTGTTTGTGGTTGTGAGGTCAGTGGTGGCTCAGTGCCTGCTAGGCCAGTGCTAGGTGCGTGGCTGCTGTTGGTGGTTGTGAGGTCAGTGGTGGCTCAGTGCCTGCTAGGCCAGTGCTAGGTGCGTGGGTGCTGTTTGTGGTTGTGAGGTCAGTGGTGGCTCAGTGCCTGCTAGGCCAGTGCTAGGTGCGTGGGTGCTGTTTGTGGTTGTGAGGTCAGTGGTGGCTCAGTGCCTGCTAGGCCATTGCTAGGTGCGTGGCTGCTGTTTTCAATTGTGAGGTCAGTGGTGGCTCAGTGCCTGCTAGGCCAGTGCTAGGTGCGTGGCTGCTGTTGGTGGTTGTGAGGTCAGTGGTGGCTCAGTGCCTGCTAGGCCAGTGCTAGGTGCGTGGGTGCTGTTTGTGGTTGTGAGGTCAGTGGTGGCTCAGTGCCTGCTAGGCCAGTGCTAGGTGCGTGGGTGCTGTTTGTGGTTGTGAGGTCAGTGGTGGCTCAGTGCCTGCTAGGCCAGTGCTAGGTGCGTGGCTGCTGTTGGTGGTTGTGAGGTCAGTGGTGGCTCAGTGCCTGCTAGGCCAGTGCTAGGTGCGTGGGTGCTGTTTGTGGTTGTGAGGTCAGTGGTGGCTCAGTGCCTGCTAGGCCAGTGCTAGGTGCGTGGGTGCTGTTTGTGGTTGTGAGGTCAGTGGTGGCTCAGTGCCTGCTAGGCCATTGCTAGGTGCGTGGCTGCTGTTTTCAATTGTGAGGTCAGTGGTGGCTCAGTGCCTGCTAGGCCAGTGCTAGGTGCGTGGGTGCTGTTTGTGGTTGTGAGGTCAGTGGTGGCTCAGTGCCTGCTAGGCCAGTGCTAGGTGCGTGGGTGCTGTTTGTGGTTGTGAGGTCAGTGGTGGCTCAGTGCCTGCTAGGCCAGTGCTAGGTGCGTGGGTGCTGTTTGTGGTTGTGAGGTCAGTGGTGGCTCAGTGCCTGCTAGGCCAGTGCTAGGTGCGTGGGTGCTGTTTGTGGTTGTGAGGTCAGTGGTGGCTCAGTGCCTGCTAGGCCATTGCTAGGTGCGTGGCTGCTGTTTTCAATTGTGAGGTCAGTGGTGGCTCAGTGCCTGCTAGGCCAGTGCTAGGTGCGTGGGTGCTGTTTGTGGTTGTGAGGTCAGTGGTGGCTCAGTGCCTGCTAGGCCAGTGCTAGGTGCGTGGGTGCTGTTTGTGGTTGTGAGGTCAGTGGTGGCTCAGTGCCTGCTAGGCCAGTGCTAGGTGCGTGGGTGCTGTTTGTGGTTGTGAGGTCAGTGGTGGCTCAGTGCCTGCTAGGCCAGTGCTAGGTGCGTGGGTGCTGTTGGTGGTTGTGAGGTCAGTGGTGGCTCAGTGCCTGCTAGGCCAGTGCTAGGTGCGTGGCTGCTGTTTGTGGTTGTGAGGTCAGTGGTGGCTCAGTGCCTGCTAGGCCAGTGCTAGGTGCGTGGGTGCTGTTTTCAATTGTGAGGTCAGTGGTGGCTCAGTGTCTGATAGGCCAGTGCTAGGTGCGTGGCTGCTGTTTGTGGTTGTGAGGTCAGTGGTGGCTCAGTGCCTGCTAGGCCAGTGCTAGGTGCGTGTGTGCTGTTTGTGGTTGTGAGGTCAGTGGTGGCTCAGTGCCTGCTAGGCCAGTGCTAGGTGCGTGGCTGCTGTTTGTGGTTGTGAGGTCAGTGGTGGCTCAGTGCCTGCTAGGCCATTGCTAGGTGCGTGGCTGCTGTTGGTGGTTGTGAGGTCAGTGGTGGCTCAGTGCCTGCTAGGCCAGTGCTAGGTGCGTGGGTGCTGTTTGTGGTTGTGAGGTCAGTGGTGGCTCAGTGCCTGCTAGGCCAGTGCTAGGTGCGTGGGTGCTGTTTGTGGTTGTGAGGTCAGTGGTGGCTCAGTGCCTGCTAGGCCAGTGCTAGGTGCGTGGGTGCTGTTTGTGGTTGTGAGGTCAGTGGTGGCTCAGTGCCTGCTAGGCCAGTGCTAGGTGCGTGGGTGCTGTTGGTGGTTGTGAGGTCAGTGGTTGCTCAGTGCCTGCTAGGCCAGTGCTAGGTGCGTGGGTGCTGTTTGTGGTTGTGAGGTCAGTGGTGGCTCAGTGCCTGCTAGGCCAGTGCTAGGTGCGTGGCTGCTGTTTGTGGTTGTGAGGTCAGTGGTGGCTCAGTGCCTGCTAGGCCAGTGCTAGGTGCGTGGGTGCTGTTTTCAATTGTGAGGTCAGTGGTGGCTCAGTGTCTGATAGGCCAGTGCTAGGTGCGTGGCTGCTGTTTGTGGTTATGAGGTCAGTGGTGGCTCAGTGCCTGCTAGGCCAGTGCTAGGTGCGTGGGTGCTGTTTGTGGTTGTGAGGTCAGTGGTGGCTCAGTGCCTGCTAGGCCAGTGCTAGGTGCGTGGCTGCTGTTTGTGGTTGTGAGGTCAGTGGTGGCTCAGTGCCTGCTAGGCCATTGCTAGGTGCGTGGCTGCTGTTGGTGGTTGTGAGGTCAGTGGTGGCTCAGTGCCTGCTAGGCCAGTGCTAGGTGCGTGGGTGCTGTTTGTGGTTGTGAGGTCAGTGGTGGCTCAGTGCCTGCTAGGCCAGTGCTAGGTGCGTGGGTGCTGTTTGTGGTTGTGAGGTCAGTGGTGGCTCAGTGCCTGCTAGGCCAGTGCTAGGTGCGTGGCTGCTGTTGGTGGTTGTGAGGTCAGTGGTGGCTCAGTGCCTGCTTGGCCAGTGGTAGGTGCGTGGCTGCTGTTTGTGGTTGTGAGGTCAGTGGTGGCTCAGTGCCTGCTAGGCCAGTGCTAGGTGCGTGGGTGCTGTTTTCAATTGTGAGGTCAGTGGTGGCTCAGTGTCTGATAGGCCAGTGCTAGGTGCGTGGCTGCTGTTTGTGGTTATGAGGTCAGTGGTGGCTCAGTGCCTGCTAGGCCAGTGCTAGGTGCGTGGGTGCTGTTTGTGGTTGTGAGGTCAGTGGTGGCTCAGTGCCTGCTAGGCCAGTGCTAGGTGCGTGGGTGCTGTTTGTGGTTGTGAGGTCAGTGGTGGCTCAGTGCCTGCTAGGCCAGTGCTAGGTGCGTGGGTGCTGTTTGTGGTTGTGAGGTCAGTGGTGGCTCAGTGCCTGCTAGGCAATTGCTAGGTGCGTGGGTGCTGTTTGTGGTTGTGAGGTCAGTGGTGGCTCAGTGCCTGCTAGGCCAGTGCTAGGTGCGTGGCTGCTGTTTGTGGTTGTGAGGTCAGTGGTGGCTCAGTGCCTGCTAGGCCAGTGCTAGGTGCGTGGCTGCTGTTTGTGGTTGTGAGGTCAGTGGTGGCTCAGTGCCTGCTAGGCCAGTGCTAGGTGCGTGGGTGCTGTTTGTGGTTGTGAGGTCAGTGGTGGCTCAGTGCCTGCTAGGCCAGTGCTAGGTGTGTGGGTGCTGTTTGTGGTTGTGAGGTCAGTGGTGGCTCAGTGCCTGCTAGGCCAGTGCTAGGTGCGTGGCTGCTGTTGGTGGTTGTGAGGTCAGTGGTGGCTCAGTGCCTGCTAGGCCAGTGCTAGGTGCGTGGGTGCTGTTTGTGGTTGTGAGGTCAGTGGTGGCTCAGTGCCTGCTAGGCCAGTGCTAGGTGCGTGGGTGCTGTTTTCAATTGTGAGGTCAGTGGTGGCTCAGTGCCTGCTAGGCCAGTGCTAGGTGCGTGGCTGCTGTTTGTGGTTGTGAGGTCAGTGGTGGCTCAGTGCCTGCTAGGCCAGTGCGAGGTGCGTGGGTGCTGTTTGTGGTTGTGAGGTCAGTGGTGGCTCAGTGCCTGCTAGGCCAGTGCTAGGTGCGTGGCTGCTGTTGGTGGTTGTGAGGTCAGTGGTGGCTCAGTGCCTGCTAGGCCAGTGCTAGGTGCGTGGGTGCTGTTTGTGGTTGTGAGGTCAGTGGTGGCTCAGTGCCTGCTAGGCCAGTGCTAGGTGCGTGGGTGCTGTTTGTGGTTGTGAGGTCAGTGGTGGCTCAGTGCCTGCTAGGCCATTGCTAGGTGCGTGGCTGCTGTTTGTGGTTGTGAGGTCAGTGGTGGCTCAGTGCCTGCTAGGCCACTGCTAGGTGCGTGGGTGCTGTTGGTGGTTGTGAGGTCAGTGGTGGCTCAGTGCCTGCTAGGCCAGTGCTAGGTGCGTGGGTGCTGTTTGTGGTTGTGAGGTCAGTGGTGGCTCAGTGCCTGCTAGGCCAGTGCTAGGTGTGTGGCTGCTGTTTTCGGTTGTGAGGTCAGTGGTGGCTCAGTGCCTGCTAGGCCATTGCTAGGTGCGTGGGTGCTGTTTGTGGTTGTGAGGTCAGTGGTGGCTCAGTGCCTGCTAGGCCAGTGCTAGGTGCGTGGCTGCTGTTTGTGGTTGTGAGGTCAGTGGTGGCTCAGTGCCTGCTAGGCCAGTGCTAGGTGCGTGGCTGCTGTTTGTGGTTGTGAGGTCAGTGGTGGCTCAGTGCCTGCTAGGCCAGTGCTAGGTGCGTGGGTGCTGTTTGTGGTTGTGAGGTCAGTGGTGGCTCAGTGCCTGCTAGGCCAGTGCTAGGTGTGTGGGTGCTGTTTGTGGTTGTGAGGTCAGTGGTGGCTCAGTGCCTGCTAGGCCAGTGCTAGGTGCGTGGCTGCTGTTGGTGGTTGTGAGGTCAGTGGTGGCTCAGTGCCTGCTAGGCCAGTGCTAGGTGCGTGGGTGCTGTTTGTGGTTGTGAGGTCAGTGGTGGCTCAGTGCCTGCTAGGCCAGTGCTAGGTGCGTGGCTGCTGTTTGTGGTTGTGAGGTCAGTGGTGGCTCAGTGCCTGCTAGGCCAGTGCTAGGTGCGTGGCTGCTGTTTGTGGTTGTGAGGTCAGTGGTGGCTCAGTGCCTGCTAGGCCAGTGCGAGGTGCGTGGGTGCTGTTTGTGGTTGTGAGGTCAGTGGTGGCTCAGTGCCTGCTAGGCCAGTGCTAGGTGCGTGGCTGCTGTTGGTGGTTGTGAGGTCAGTGGTGGCTCAGTGCCTGCTAGGCCAGTGCTAGGTGCGTGGGTGCTGTTTGTGGTTGTGAGGTCAGTGGTGGCTCAGTGCCTGCTAGGCCAGTGCTAGGTGCGTGGGTGCTGTTTGTGGTTGTGAGGTCAGTGGTGGCTCAGTGCCTGCTAGGCCATTGCTAGGTGCGTGGCTGCTGTTTGTGGTTGTGAGGTCAGTGGTGGCTCAGTGCCTGCTAGGCCAGTGCTAGGTGCGTGGGTGCTGTTGGTGGTTGTGAGGTCAGTGGTGGCTCAGTGCCTGCTAGGCCAGTGCTAGGTGCGTGGGTGCTGTTTGTGGTTGTGAGGTCAGTGGTGGCTCAGTGCCTGCTAGGCCAGTGCTAGGTGTGTGGCTGCTGTTTTCGGTTGTGAGGTCAGTGGTGGCTCAGTGCCTGCTAGGCCAGTGCTAGGTGCGTGGGTGCTGTTTGTGGTTGTGAGGTCAGTGGTGGCTCAGTGCCTGCTAGGCCAGTGCTAGGTGCGTGGCTGCTGTTGGTGGTTGTGAGGTCAGTGGTGGCTCAGTGTTTGATAGGCCAGTGCTAGGTGCGTGGCTGCTGTTTGTGGTTGTGAGGTCAGTGGTGGCTCAGTGCCTGCTAGGCCAGTGCTAGGTGCGTGGGTGGTGTTTGTGGTTGTGAGGTCAGTGGTGGCTCAGTGCCTGCTAGGCCAGTGCTAGGTGCGTGGCTGCTGTTTGTGGTTGTGAGGTCAGTGGTGGCTCAGTGCCTGCTAGGCCAGTGCTAGGTGCGTGGGTGCTGTTTGTGGTTGTGAGGTCAGTGGTGGCTCAGTGCCTGCTAGGCCAGTGCTAGGTGCGTGGCTGCTGTTTGTGGTTGTGAGGTCAGTGGTGGCTCAGTGCCTGCTAGGCCAGTGCTAGGTGCGTGGCTGCTGTTTGTGGTTGTGAGGTCAGTGGTGGCTCAGTGCCTGCTAGGCCAGTGCTAGGTGCGTGGCTGCTGTTTGTGGTTGTGAGGTCAGTGGTGTCTCAGTGCCTGCTAGGCCAGTGCTAGGTGCGTAGGTGCTGTTTGTGGTTGTGAGGTCAGTGGTGGCTCAGTGCCTGCTAGGCCAGTGCTAGGTGCGTGGCTGCTGTTTGTGGTTGTGAGGTCACTTGTGGCTCAGTGCCTGCTAGGCCAGTGCTAGGTGCGTGGGTGCTGTTTGTGGTTGTGAGGTCAGTGGTGGCTCAGTGCCTGCTAGGCCAGTGCTAGGTGCGTGGGTGCTGTTGGTGGTTGTGAGGTCAGTGGTGGCTCAGTGCCTGCTAGGCCAGTGCTAGGTGCGTGGGTGCTGTTTGTGGTTGTGAGGTCAGTGGTGGCTCAGTGCCTGCTAGGCCAGTGCTAGGTGCGTGGGTGCTGTTTGTGGTTGTGAGGTCAGTGGTGGCTCAGTGCCTGCTAGGCCAGTGCTAGGTGCGTGGCTGCTGTTTGTGGTTGTGAGGTCAGTGGTGGCTCAGTGCCTGCTAGGCCAGTGCTAGGTGCGTGGGTGCTGTTGGTGGTTGTGAGGTCAGTGGTGGCTCAGTGCCTGCTAGGCCAGTGCTAGGTGCGTGGCTGCTGTTGGTGGTTGTGAGGTCAGTGGTGGCTCAGTGCCTGCTAGGCCAGTGCTAGGTGCGTGGGTGCTGTTTGTGGTTGTGAGGTCAGTGGTGGCTCAGTGCCTGCTAGGCCAGTGCTAGGTGCGTGGCTGCTGGTTGTGGTTGTGAGGTCAGTGGTGGCTCAGTGCCTGCTAGGCCAGTGCTAGGTGCGTGGCTGCTGTTTTCAATTGTGAGGTCAGTGGTGGCTCAGTGCCTGCTAGGCCAGTGCTAGGTGCGTGGGTGCTGTTTTCAATTGTGAGGTCAGTGGTGGCTCAGTGTCTGATAGGCCAGTGCTAGGTGCGTGGGTGCTGTTTGTGGTTGTGAGGTCAGTGGTGGCTCAGTGCCTGCTAGGCCAGTGCTAGGTGCGTGGGTGCTGTTTGTGGTTGTGAGGTCAGTGGTGGCTCAGTGCCTGCTAGGCCATTGCTAGGTGCGTGGCTGCTGTTTTCAATTGTGAGGTCAGTGGTGGCTCAGTGCCTGCTAGGCCAGTGCTAGGTGCGTGGGTGCTGTTTGTGGTTGTGAGGTCAGTGGTGGCTCAGTGCCTGCTAGGCCAGTGCTAGGTGCGTGGCTGCTGTTGGTGGTTGTGAGGTCAGTGGTGGCTCAGTGCCTGCTAGGCCAGTGCTAGGTGCGTGGGTGCTGTTGGTGGTTGTGAGGTCAGTGGTGGCTCAGTGCCTGCTAGGCCAGTGCTAGGTGCGTGGGTGCTGTTTGTGGTTGTGAGGTCAGTGGTGGCTCAGTGCCTGCTAGGCCAGTGCTAGGTGCGTGGGTGCTGTTGGTGGTTGTGAGGTCAGTGGTGGCTCAGTGCCTGCTAGGCCAGTGCTAGGTGCGTGGGTGCTGTTTGTGGTTGTGAGGTCAGTGGTGGCTCAGTGCCTGCTAGGCCAGTGCTAGGTGCGTGGGTGCTGTTTGTGGTTGTGAGGTCAGTGGTGGCTCAGTGCCTGCTAGGCCAGTGCTAGCTGCGTGGCTGCTGTTTTCAATTGTGAGGTCAGTGGTGGCTCAGTGCCTGCTAGGCCAGTGCTAGGTGCGTGGCTGCTGTTGGTGGTTGTGAGGTCAGTGGTGGCTCAGTGCCTGCTAGGCCAGTGCTAGGTGCGTGGGTGCTGTTTGTGGTTGTGAGGTCAGTGGTGGCTCAGTGCCTGCTAGGCCAGTGCTAGGTGCGTGGCTGCTGGTTGTGGTTGTGAGGTCAGTGGTGGCTCAGTGCCTGCTAGGCCAGTGCTAGGTGCGTGGCTGCTGTTTTCAATTGTGAGGTCAGTGGTGGCTCAGTGCCTGCTAGGCCAGTGCTAGGTGCGTGGGTGCTGTTTTCAATTGTGAGGTCAGTGGTGGCTCAGTGTCTGATAGGCCAGTGCTAGGTGCGTGGGTGCTGTTTGTGGTTGTGAGGTCAGTGGTGGCTCAGTGCCTGCTAGGCCAGTGCTAGGTGCGTGGGTGCTGTTTGTGGTTGTGAGGTCAGTGGTGGCTCAGTGCCTGCTAGGCCAGTGCTAGGTGCGTGGGTGCTGTTTGTGGTTGTGAGGTCAGTGGTGGCTCAGTGCCTGCTAGGCCAGTGCTAGGTGCGTGGGTGGTGTTTGTGGTTGTGAGGTCAGTGGTGGCTCAGTGCCTGCTAGGCCATTGCTAGGTGCGTGGCTGCTGTTTTCAATTGTGAGGTCAGTGGTGGCTCAGTGCCTGCTAGGCCAGTGCTAGGTGCGTGGCTGCTGTTTGTGGTTGTGAGGTCAGTGGTGGCTCAGTGCCTGCTAGGCCAGTGCTAGGTGCGTGGCTGCTGTTGGTGGTTGTGAGGTCAGTGGTGGCTCAGTGCCTGCTAGGCCAGTGCTAGGTGCGTGGCTGCTGTTGGTGGTTGTGAGGTCAGTGGTGGCTCAGTGCCTGCTAGGCCAGTGCAAGGTGCGTGGGTGCTGTTGGTGGTTGTGAGGTCAGTGGTGGCTCAGTGCCTGCTAGGCCAGTGCTAGGTGCGTGGCTGCTGTTGGTGGTTGTGAGGTCAGTGGTGGCTCAGTGCCTGCTAGGCCAGTGCTAGGTGCGTGGGTGCTGTTTTCAATTGTGAGGTCAGTGGTGGCTCAGTGCCTGCTAGGCCAGTGCTAGGTGCGTGGGTGCTGTTTGTGGTTGTGAGGTCAGTGGTGGCTCAGTGCCTGCTAGGCCATTGCTAGGTGCGTGGCTGCTGTTTTCAATTGTGAGGTCAGTGGTGGCTCAGTGCCTGCTAGGCCAGTGCTAGGTGCGTGGCTGCTGTTTGTGGTTGTGAGGTCAGTGGTGGCTCAGTGCCTGCTAGGCCAGTGCTAGGTGCGTGGCTGCTGTTTGTGGTTGTGAGGTCAGTGGTGGCTCAGTGCCTGCTAGGCCAGTGCTAGGTGCGTGGCTGCTGTTGGTGGTTGTGAGGTCAGTGGTGGCTCAGTGCCTGCTAGGCCAGTGCTAGGTGCGTGGGTGCTGTTTGTGGTTGTGAGGTCAGTGGTGGCTCAGTGCCTGCTAGGCCAGTGCTAGGTGCGTGGCTGCTGTTTTCAATTGTGAGGTCAGTGGTGGCTCAGTGCCTGCTAGGCCAGTGCTAGGTGCGTGGCTGCTGTTTTCAATTGTGAGGTCAGTGGTGGCTCAGTGCCTGCTAGGCCAGTGCTAGGTGTGTGGCTGCTGTTTGTGGTTGTGAGGTCAGTGGTGGCTCAGTGCCTGCTAGGCCAGTGCTAGGTGCGTGGCTGCTGTTTGTGGTTGTGAGGTCAGTGGTGGCTCAGTGCCTGCTAGGCCAGTGCTAGGTGCGTGGTTGCTGTTGGTGGTTGTGATGTCAGTGGTGGCTCAGTGCCTGCTAGGCCAGTGCTAGGTGCGTGGCTGCTTTTTGTGGTTGTGAGGTCAGTGGTGGCTCAGTGCCTGCTAGGCCAGTGCTAGGTGTGTGGCTGCTGTTTGTGGTTGTGAGGTCAGTGGTGGCTCAGTGCCTGCTAGGCCAGTGCTAGGTGCGTGGGTGCTGTTTGTGGTTGTGAGGTCAGTGGTGGCTCAGTGCCTGCTAGGCCAGTGCTAGGTGCGTGGCTGCTGTTGGTGGTTGTGAGGTCAGTGGTGGCTCAGTGTTTGATAGGCCAGTGCTAGGTGCGTGGCTGCTGTTGGTGGTTGTGAGGTCAGTGGTGGCTCAGTGCCTGCTAGGCCAGTGCTAGGTGCGTGGGTGCTGTTTGTGGTTGTGAGGTCAGTGGTGGCTCAGTGCCTGCTAGGCCAGTGCTAGGTGCGTGGCTGCTGTTTGTGGTTGTGAGGTCAGTGGTGGCTCAGTGCCTGCTAGGCCAGTGCTAGGTGCGTGGGTGCTGTTTGTGGTTGTGAGGTCAGTGGTGGCTCAGTGCCTGCTAGGCCAGTGCTAGGTGCGTGGCTGCTGTTTGTGGTTGTGAGGTCAGTGGTGGCTCAGTGCCTGCTAGGCCAGTGCTAGGTGCGTGGCTGCTGTTTTCAATTGTGAAGTCAGTGGTGGCTCAGTGCCTGCTAGGCCAGTGCTAGGTGCGTGGCTGCTGTTTTCAATTGTGAGGTCAGTGGTGGCTCAGTGCCTGCTAGGCCAGTGCTAGGTGCGTGGGTGCTCTTTTCAATTGTGAGGTCAGTGGTGGCTCAGTGTCTGATAGGCCAGTGCTAGGTGCGTGGCTGCTGTTTGTGGTTGTGAGGTCAGTGGTGGCTCAGTGCCTGCTAGGCCAGTGCTAGGTGCGTGGGTGCTGTTTGTGGTTGTGAGGTCAGAGGTGGCTCAGTGCCTGCTAGGCCAGTGCTAGGTGCGTGGGTGCTGTTTGTGGTTGTGAGGTCAGTGGTGGCTCAGTGCCTGCTAGGCCAGTGCTAGGTGCGTGGCTGCTGTTTGTGGTTGTGAGGTCAGTGGTGGCTCAGTGCCTGCTAGGCCAGTGCTAGGTGCGTGGCTGCTGTTTTCAATTGTGAGGTCAGTGGTGGCTCAGTGCCTGCTAGGCCAGTGCTAGGTGCGTGGGTGCTGTTTGTGGTTGTGAGGTCAGTGGTGGCTCAGTGCCTGCTAGGCCAGTGCTAGGTGCGTGGGTGCTGTTTGTGGTTGTGAGGTCAGTGGTGGCTCAGTGCCTGCTAGGCCAGTGCTAGGTGCGTGGCTGCTGTTGGTGGTTGTGAGGTCAGTGGTGGCTCAGTGCCTGCTAGGCCAGTGCTAGGTGCGTGGGTGCTGTTGGTGGTTGTGAGGTCAGTGGTGGCTCAGTGCCTGCTAGGCCAGTGCTAGGTGCGTGGGTGCTGTTTGTGGTTGTGAGGTCAGTGGTGGCTCAGTGCCTGCTAGGCCAGTGCTAGGTGCGTGGGTGCTGTTTTCAATTGTGAGGTCACTTGTGGCTCAGTGCCTGCTAGGCCAGTGCTAGGTGCGTGGGTGCTGTTTGTGGTTGTGAGGTCACTTGGGGCTCAGTGCCTGCTAGGCCAGTGCTAGGTGCGTGGCTGCTGTTTTCAATTGTGAGGTCAGTGGTGGCTCAGTGCCTGCTAGGCCAGTGCTAGGTGCGTGGCTGCTGTTGGTGGTTGTGAGGTCAGTGGTGGCTCAGTGTTTGATAGGCCAGTGCTAGGTGCGTGGCTGCTGTTGGTGGTTGTGAGGTCAGTGGTGGCTCAGTGCCTGCTAGGCCAGTGCTAGGTGCATGGGTGCTGTTTGTGGTTGTGAGGTCAGTGGTGGCTCAGTGCCTGCTAGGCCAGTGCTAGGTGCGTGGCTGCTGTTTTCAATTGTGAGGTCAGTGGTGGCTCAGTGCCTGCTAGGCCAGTGCTAGGTGCGTGGCTGCTGTTTTCAATTGTGAGGTCAGTGGTGGCTCAGTGCCTGCTAGGCCAGTGCTAGGTGCGTGGGTGCTGTTTGTGGTTGTGAGGTCAGTGGTGGCTCAGTGCCTGCTAGGCCAGTGCTAGGTGCGTGGGTGCTGTTTGTGGTTGTGAGGTCAGTGGTGGCTCAGTGCCTGCTAGGCCAGTGCTAGGTGCGTGGGTGCTGTTTGTGGTTGTGAGGTCAGTGGTGGCTCAGTGCCTGCTAGGCCAGTGCTAGGTGCGTGGGTGCTGTTTGTGGTTGTGAGGTCAGTGGTGGCTCAGTGCCTGCTAGGCCAGTGCTAGGTGCGTGGCTGCTGTTTGTGGTTGTGAGGTCAGTGGTGGCTCAGTGCCTGCTAGGCCATTGCTAGGTGCGTGGCTGCTGTTTTCAATTGTGAGGTCAGTGGTGGCTCAGTGCCTGCTAGGCCAGTGCTAGGTGCGTGGCTGCTGTTTGTGGTTGTGAGGTCAGTGGTGGCTCAGTGCCTGCTAGGCCAGTGCTAGGTGCGTGGCTGCTGTTTGTGGTTGTGAGGTCAGTGGTGGCTCAGTGCCTGCTAGGCCAGTGCTAGGTGCGTGGCTGCTGTTTGTGGTTGTGAGGTCAGTGGTGGCTCAGTGCCTGCTAGGCCAGTGCTAGGTGCGTGGGTGCTGTTGGTGGTTGTGAGGTCAGTGGTGGCTCAGTGCCTGCTAGGCCAGTGCTAGGTGCGTGGGTGCTATTTGTGGTTGTGAGGTCAGTGGTGGCTCAGTGCCTGCTAGGCCAGTGCTAGGTGCGTGGGTGCTGTTTTCAATTGTGAGGTCACTTGTATCTCAGTGCCTGCTAGGCCAGTGCTAGGTGCGTGGGTGCTGTTTGTGGTTGTGAGGTCAGTGCTGGCTCAGTGCCTGCTAGGCCAGTGCTAGGTGCGTGGCTGCTGTTTTCAATTGTGAGGTCAGTGGTGGCTCAGTGCCTGCTAGGCCAGTGCTAGGTGCGTGGCTGCTGGTTGTGGTTGTGAGGTCAGTGGTGGCTCAGTGCCTGCTAGGCCAGTGCTAGGTGCGTGGGTGCTGTTTGTGGTTGTGAGGTCAGTGGTGGCTCAGTGCCTGCTAGGCCAGTGCTAGGTGCGTGGCTGCTGGTTGTGGTTGTGAGGTCAGTGGTGGCTCAGTGCCTGCTAGGCCAGTGCTAGGTGCGTGGCTGCTGTTTTCAATTGTGAGGTCAGTGGTGGCTCAGTGCCTGCTAGGCCAGTGCTAGGTGCGTGGGTGCTGTTTTCAATTGTGAGGTCAGTGGTGGCTCAGTGTCTGATAGGCCAGTGCTAGGTGCGTGGGTGCTGTTTGTGGTTGTGAGGTCAGTGGTGGCTCAGTGCCTGCTAGGCCAGTGCTAGGTGCGTGGGTGCTGTTTGTGGTTGTGAGGTCAGTGGTGGCTCAGTGCCTGCTAGGCCATTGCTAGGTGCGTGGCTGCTGTTTTCAATTGTGAGGTCAGTGGTGGCTCAGTGCCTGCTAGGCCAGTGCTAGGTGCGTGGGTGCTGTTTGTGGTTGTGAGGTCAGTGGTGGCTCAGTGCCTGCTAGGCCAGTGCTAGGTGCGTGGCTGCTGTTGGTGGTTGTGAGGTCAGTGGTGGCTCAGTGCCTGCTAGGCCAGTGCTAGGTGCGTGGGTGCTGTTGGTGGTTGTGAGGTCAGTGGTGGCTCAGTGCCTGCTAGGCCAGTGCTAGGTGCGTGGGTGCTGTTTGTGGTTGTGAGGTCAGTGGTGGCTCAGTGCCTGCTAGGCCAGTGCTAGGTGCGTGGGTGCTGTTGGTGGTTGTGAGGTCAGTGGTGGCTCAGTGCCTGCTAGGCCAGTGCTAGGTGCGTGGGTGCTGTTTGTGGTTGTGAGGTCAGTGGTGGCTCAGTGCCTGCTAGGCCAGTGCTAGGTGCGTGGGTGCTGTTTGTGGTTGTGAGGTCAGTGGTGGCTCAGTGCCTGCTAGGCCAGTGCTAGCTGCGTGGCTGCTGTTTTCAATTGTGAGGTCAGTGGTGGCTCAGTGCCTGCTAGGCCAGTGCTAGGTGCGTGGCTGCTGTTGGTGGTTGTGAGGTCAGTGGTGGCTCAGTGCCTGCTAGGCCAGTGCTAGGTGCGTGGGTGCTGTTTGTGGTTGTGAGGTCAGTGGTGGCTCAGTGCCTGCTAGGCCAGTGCTAGGTGCGTGGCTGCTGGTTGTGGTTGTGAGGTCAGTGGTGGCTCAGTGCCTGCTAGGCCAGTGCTAGGTGCGTGGCTGCTGTTTTCAATTGTGAGGTCAGTGGTGGCTCAGTGCCTGCTAGGCCAGTGCTAGGTGCGTGGGTGCTGTTTTCAATTGTGAGGTCAGTGGTGGCTCAGTGTCTGATAGGCCAGTGCTAGGTGCGTGGGTGCTGTTTGTGGTTGTGAGGTCAGTGGTGGCTCAGTGCCTGCTAGGCCAGTGCTAGGTGCGTGGGTGCTGTTTGTGGTTGTGAGGTCAGTGGTGGCTCAGTGCCTGCTAGGCCAGTGCTAGGTGCGTGGGTGCTGTTTGTGGTTGTGAGGTCAGTGGTGGCTCAGTGCCTGCTAGGCCAGTGCTAGGTGCGTGGGTGGTGTTTGTGGTTGTGAGGTCAGTGGTGGCTCAGTGCCTGCTAGGCCATTGCTAGGTGCGTGGCTGCTGTTTTCAATTGTGAGGTCAGTGGTGGCTCAGTGCCTGCTAGGCCAGTGCTAGGTGCGTGGCTGCTGTTTGTGGTTGTGAGGTCAGTGGTGGCTCAGTGCCTGCTAGGCCAGTGCTAGGTGCGTGGCTGCTGTTGGTGGTTGTGAGGTCAGTGGTGGCTCAGTGCCTGCTAGGCCAGTGCTAGGTGCGTGGCTGCTGTTGGTGGTTGTGAGGTCAGTGGTGGCTCAGTGCCTGCTAGGCCAGTGCAAGGTGCGTGGGTGCTGTTGGTGGTTGTGAGGTCAGTGGTGGCTCAGTGCCTGCTAGGCCAGTGCTAGGTGCGTGGCTGCTGTTGGTGGTTGTGAGGTCAGTGGTGGCTCAGTGCCTGCTAGGCCAGTGCTAGGTGCGTGGGTGCTGTTTTCAATTGTGAGGTCAGTGGTGGCTCAGTGCCTGCTAGGCCAGTGCTAGGTGCGTGGGTGCTGTTTGTGGTTGTGAGGTCAGTGGTGGCTCAGTGCCTGCTAGGCCATTGCTAGGTGCGTGGCTGCTGTTTTCAATTGTGAGGTCAGTGGTGGCTCAGTGCCTGCTAGGCCAGTGCTAGGTGCGTGGCTGCTGTTTGTGGTTGTGAGGTCAGTGGTGGCTCAGTGCCTGCTAGGCCAGTGCTAGGTGCGTGGCTGCTGTTTGTGGTTGTGAGGTCAGTGGTGGCTCAGTGCCTGCTAGGCCAGTGCTAGGTGCGTGGCTGCTGTTGGTGGTTGTGAGGTCAGTGGTGGCTCAGTGCCTGCTAGGCCAGTGCTAGGTGCGTGGGTGCTGTTTGTGGTTGTGAGGTCAGTGGTGGCTCAGTGCCTGCTAGGCCAGTGCTAGGTGCGTGGCTGCTGTTTTCAATTGTGAGGTCAGTGGTGGCTCAGTGCCTGCTAGGCCAGTGCTAGGTGCGTGGCTGCTGTTTTCAATTGTGAGGTCAGTGGTGGCTCAGTGCCTGCTAGGCCAGTGCTAGGTGTGTGGCTGCTGTTTGTGGTTGTGAGGTCAGTGGTGGCTCAGTGCCTGCTAGGCCAGTGCTAGGTGCGTGGCTGCTGTTTGTGGTTGTGAGGTCAGTGGTGGCTCAGTGCCTGCTAGGCCAGTGCTAGGTGCGTGGTTGCTGTTGGTGGTTGTGATGTCAGTGGTGGCTCAGTGCCTGCTAGGCCAGTGCTAGGTGCGTGGCTGCTTTTTGTGGTTGTGAGGTCAGTGGTGGCTCAGTGCCTGCTAGGCCAGTGCTAGGTGTGTGGCTGCTGTTTGTGGTTGTGAGGTCAGTGGTGGCTCAGTGCCTGCTAGGCCAGTGCTAGGTGCGTGGGTGCTGTTTGTGGTTGTGAGGTCAGTGGTGGCTCAGTGCCTGCTAGGCCAGTGCTAGGTGCGTGGCTGCTGTTGGTGGTTGTGAGGTCAGTGGTGGCTCAGTGTTTGATAGGCCAGTGCTAGGTGCGTGGCTGCTGTTGGTGGTTGTGAGGTCAGTGGTGGCTCAGTGCCTGCTAGGCCAGTGCTAGGTGCGTGGGTGCTGTTTGTGGTTGTGAGGTCAGTGGTGGCTCAGTGCCTGCTAGGCCAGTGCTAGGTGCGTGGCTGCTGTTTGTGGTTGTGAGGTCAGTGGTGGCTCAGTGCCTGCTAGGCCAGTGCTAGGTGCGTGGGTGCTGTTTGTGGTTGTGAGGTCAGTGGTGGCTCAGTGCCTGCTAGGCCAGTGCTAGGTGCGTGGCTGCTGTTTGTGGTTGTGAGGTCAGTGGTGGCTCAGTGCCTGCTAGGCCAGTGCTAGGTGCGTGGCTGCTGTTTTCAATTGTGAAGTCAGTGGTGGCTCAGTGCCTGCTAGGCCAGTGCTAGGTGCGTGGCTGCTGTTTTCAATTGTGAGGTCAGTGGTGGCTCAGTGCCTGCTAGGCCAGTGCTAGGTGCGTGGGTGCTCTTTTCAATTGTGAGGTCAGTGGTGGCTCAGTGTCTGATAGGCCAGTGCTAGGTGCGTGGCTGCTGTTTGTGGTTGTGAGGTCAGTGGTGGCTCAGTGCCTGCTAGGCCAGTGCTAGGTGCGTGGGTGCTGTTTGTGGTTGTGAGGTCAGAGGTGGCTCAGTGCCTGCTAGGCCAGTGCTAGGTGCGTGGGTGCTGTTTGTGGTTGTGAGGTCAGTGGTGGCTCAGTGCCTGCTAGGCCAGTGCTAGGTGCGTGGCTGCTGTTTGTGGTTGTGAGGTCAGTGGTGGCTCAGTGCCTGCTAGGCCAGTGCTAGGTGCGTGGCTGCTGTTTTCAATTGTGAGGTCAGTGGTGGCTCAGTGCCTGCTAGGCCAGTGCTAGGTGCGTGGGTGCTGTTTGTGGTTGTGAGGTCAGTGGTGGCTCAGTGCCTGCTAGGCCAGTGCTAGGTGCGTGGGTGCTGTTTGTGGTTGTGAGGTCAGTGGTGGCTCAGTGCCTGCTAGGCCAGTGCTAGGTGCGTGGCTGCTGTTGGTGGTTGTGAGGTCAGTGGTGGCTCAGTGCCTGCTAGGCCAGTGCTAGGTGCGTGGGTGCTGTTGGTGGTTGTGAGGTCAGTGGTGGCTCAGTGCCTGCTAGGCCAGTGCTAGGTGCGTGGGTGCTGTTTGTGGTTGTGAGGTCAGTGGTGGCTCAGTGCCTGCTAGGCCAGTGCTAGGTGCGTGGGTGCTGTTTTCAATTGTGAGGTCACTTGTGGCTCAGTGCCTGCTAGGCCAGTGCTAGGTGCGTGGGTGCTGTTTGTGGTTGTGAGGTCACTTGGGGCTCAGTGCCTGCTAGGCCAGTGCTAGGTGCGTGGCTGCTGTTTTCAATTGTGAGGTCAGTGGTGGCTCAGTGCCTGCTAGGCCAGTGCTAGGTGCGTGGCTGCTGTTGGTGGTTGTGAGGTCAGTGGTGGCTCAGTGTTTGATAGGCCAGTGCTAGGTGCGTGGCTGCTGTTGGTGGTTGTGAGGTCAGTGGTGGCTCAGTGCCTGCTAGGCCAGTGCTAGGTGCATGGGTGCTGTTTGTGGTTGTGAGGTCAGTGGTGGCTCAGTGCCTGCTAGGCCAGTGCTAGGTGCGTGGCTGCTGTTTTCAATTGTGAGGTCAGTGGTGGCTCAGTGCCTGCTAGGCCAGTGCTAGGTGCGTGGCTGCTGTTTTCAATTGTGAGGTCAGTGGTGGCTCAGTGCCTGCTAGGCCAGTGCTAGGTGCGTGGGTGCTGTTTGTGGTTGTGAGGTCAGTGGTGGCTCAGTGCCTGCTAGGCCAGTGCTAGGTGCGTGGGTGCTGTTTGTGGTTGTGAGGTCAGTGGTGGCTCAGTGCCTGCTAGGCCAGTGCTAGGTGCGTGGGTGCTGTTTGTGGTTGTGAGGTCAGTGGTGGCTCAGTGCCTGCTAGGCCAGTGCTAGGTGCGTGGGTGCTGTTTGTGGTTGTGAGGTCAGTGGTGGCTCAGTGCCTGCTAGGCCAGTGCTAGGTGCGTGGCTGCTGTTTGTGGTTGTGAGGTCAGTGGTGGCTCAGTGCCTGCTAGGCCATTGCTAGGTGCGTGGCTGCTGTTTTCAATTGTGAGGTCAGTGGTGGCTCAGTGCCTGCTAGGCCAGTGCTAGGTGCGTGGCTGCTGTTTGTGGTTGTGAGGTCAGTGGTGGCTCAGTGCCTGCTAGGCCAGTGCTAGGTGCGTGGCTGCTGTTTGTGGTTGTGAGGTCAGTGGTGGCTCAGTGCCTGCTAGGCCAGTGCTAGGTGCGTGGCTGCTGTTTGTGGTTGTGAGGTCAGTGGTGGCTCAGTGCCTGCTAGGCCAGTGCTAGGTGCGTGGGTGCTGTTGGTGGTTGTGAGGTCAGTGGTGGCTCAGTGCCTGCTAGGCCAGTGCTAGGTGCGTGGGTGCTATTTGTGGTTGTGAGGTCAGTGGTGGCTCAGTGCCTGCTAGGCCAGTGCTAGGTGCGTGGGTGCTGTTTTCAATTGTGAGGTCACTTGTATCTCAGTGCCTGCTAGGCCAGTGCTAGGTGCGTGGGTGCTGTTTGTGGTTGTGAGGTCAGTGCTGGCTCAGTGCCTGCTAGGCCAGTGCTAGGTGCGTGGCTGCTGTTTTCAATTGTGAGGTCAGTGGTGGCTCAGTGCCTGCTAGGCCAGTGCTAGGTGCGTGGCTGCTGGTTGTGGTTGTGATGTCAGTGGTGGCTCAGTGCCTGCTAGGCCAGTGCTAGGTGCGTGGCTGCTGTTGGTGGTTGTGAGGTCAGTGGTGGCTCAGTGCCTGCTAGGCCAGTGCTAGGTGTGTGGGTGCTGTTTGTGGTTGTGAGGTCAGTGGTGGCTCAGTGCCTGCTAGGCCAGTGCTAGGTGCGTGGGTGCTGTTTGTGGTTGTGAGGTCAGTGGTGGCTCAGTGCCTGCTAGGCCAGTGCTAGGTGCGTGGGTGCTGTTTGTGGTTGTGAGGTCAGTGGTGGCTCAGTGCCTGCTAGGCCAGTGCTAGGTGCGTGGCTGCTGTTGGTGGTTGTGAGGTCAGTGGTGGCTCAGTGCCTGCTGGGCCAGTGCTAGGTGTGTGGCTGCTGTTTGTGGTTGTGAGGTCAGTGGTGGCTCCGTGCCTGCTAGGCCAGTGCTAGGTGCGTGGCTGCTGTTTGTGGTTGTGAGGTCCGTGGTGGCTCAGTGCCTGCTAGGCCAGTGGTAGGTGCGTGGGTGCTGTTGGTGGTTGTGAGGTCAGTGGTGGCTCAGTGCCTGCTAGGCCAGTGCTAGGTGCGTGGCTGCTGTTTGTGGTTGTGATGTCAGTGGTGGCTCAGTGCCTGCTAGGCCAGTGCTAGGTGCGTGGCTGCTGTTGGTGGTTGTGAGGTCAGTGTTGGCTCAGTGCCTGCTAGGCCAGTGCTAGGTGTGTGGGTGCTGTTTGTGGTTGTGAGGTCAGTGGTGGCTCAGTGCCTGCTAGGCCAGTGCTAGGTGTGTGGCTGCTGTTTGTGGTTGTGAGGTCAGTGGTGGCTCAGTGCCTGCTAGGCCAGTGCTAGGTGTGTGGGTGCTGTTTGTGGTTGTGAGGTCAGTGGTGGCTCAGTGCCTGCTAGGCCAGTGCTAGGTGCGTGGCTGCTGTTGGTGGTTGTGAGGTCAGTGGTGGCTCAGTGTTTGATAGGCCAGTGCTAGGTGCGTGGGTGCTGTTGGTGGTTGTGAGGTCAGTGGTGGCTCAGTGCCTGCTAGGCCAGTGCTAGGTGCATGGGTGCTGTTTGTGGTTGTGAGGTCAGTGGTGGCTCAGTGCCTGCTAGGCCAGTGCTAGGTGCGTGGGTGCTGTTTGTGGTTGTGAGGTCAGTGGTGGCTCAGTGTCTGATAGGCCAGTGCTAGGTGCGTGGCTGCTGTTTGTGGTTGTGAGGTCAGTGGTGGCTCAGTGCCTGCTAGGCCAGTGCTAGGTGCGTGGGTGCTGTTTGTGGTTGTGAGGTCAGTGGTGGCTCAGTGCCTGCTAGGCCAGTGCTAGGTGCGTGGGTGCTGTTTGTGGTTGTGAGGTCAGTGGTGGCTCAGTGCCTGCTAGGCCAGTGCTAGTTGCGTGGCTGCTGTTTGTGGTTGTGAGGTCAGTGGTGTCTCAGTGCCTGCTAGGCCAGTGCTAGGTGCGTGGGTGCTGTTTGTGGTTGTGAGGTCAGTGGTGGCTCCGTGCCTGCTAGGCCAGTGCTAGGTGCATGGGTGCTGTTTTCAATTGTGAGGTCAGTGGTGGCTCAGTGTCTGATAGGCCAGTGCTAGGTGCGTGGCTGCTGTTTGTGGTTGTGAGGTCAGTGGTGGCTCAGTGCCTGCTAGGCCAGTGCTAGGTGCGTGGCTGCTGTTTTCAATTGTGAGGTCAGTGGTGGCTCAGTGCCTGCTAGGCCAGTGCTAGGTGCGTGGGTGCTGTTTGTGGTTGTGAGGTCAGTGGTGGCTCAGTGCCTGCTAGGCCAGTGCTAGGTGCGTGGGTGCTGTTTGTGGTTGTGAGGTCAGTGGTGGCTCAGTGCCTGCTAGGCCAGTGCTAGGTGCGTGGGTGCTGTTTGTGGTTGTGAGGTCAGTGGTGGCTCAGTGCCTGCTAGGCCAGTGCTAGGTGCGTGGGTGCTGTTTGTGGTTGTGAGGTCAGTGGTGGCTCAGTGCCTGCTAGGCCAGTGCTAGGTGCGTGGCTGCTGTTTGTGGTTGTGAGGTCAGTGGTGGCTCAGTGCCTGCTAGGCCATTGCTAGGTGCGTGGCTGCTGTTTTCAATTGTGAGGTCAGTGGTGGCTCAGTGCCTGCTAGGCCAGTGCTAGGTGCGTGGCTGCTGTTTGTGGTTGTGAGGTCAGTGGTGGCTCAGTGCCTGCTAGGCCAGTGCTAGGTGCGTGGCTGCTGTTTGTGGTTGTGAGGTCAGTGGTGGCTCAGTGCCTGCTAGGCCAGTGCTAGGTGCGTGGCTGCTGTTTGTGGTTGTGAGGTCAGTGGTGGCTCAGTGCCTGCTAGGCCAGTGCTAGGTGCGTGGGTGCTGTTGGTGGTTGTGAGGTCAGTGGTGGCTCAGTGCCTGCTAGGCCAGTGCTAGGTGCGTGGGTGCTATTTGTGGTTGTGAGGTCAGTGGTGGCTCAGTGCCTGCTAGGCCAGTGCTAGGTGCGTGGGTGCTGTTTTCAATTGTGAGGTCACTTGTATCTCAGTGCCTGCTAGGCCAGTGCTAGGTGCGTGGGTGCTGTTTGTGGTTGTGAGGTCAGTGCTGGCTCAGTGCCTGCTAGGCCAGTGCTAGGTGCGTGGCTGCTGTTTTCAATTGTGAGGTCAGTGGTGGCTCAGTGCCTGCTAGGCCAGTGCTAGGTGCGTGGCTGCTGGTTGTGGTTGTGATGTCAGTGGTGGCTCAGTGCCTGCTAGGCCAGTGCTAGGTGCGTGGCTGCTGTTGGTGGTTGTGAGGTCAGTGGTGGCTCAGTGCCTGCTAGGCCAGTGCTAGGTGTGTGGGTGCTGTTTGTGGTTGTGAGGTCAGTGGTGGCTCAGTGCCTGCTAGGCCAGTGCTAGGTGCGTGGGTGCTGTTTGTGGTTGTGAGGTCAGTGGTGGCTCAGTGCCTGCTAGGCCAGTGCTAGGTGCGTGGGTGCTGTTTGTGGTTGTGAGGTCAGTGGTGGCTCAGTGCCTGCTAGGCCAGTGCTAGGTGCGTGGCTGCTGTTGGTGGTTGTGAGGTCAGTGGTGGCTCAGTGCCTGCTGGGCCAGTGCTAGGTGTGTGGCTGCTGTTTGTGGTTGTGAGGTCAGTGGTGGCTCCGTGCCTGCTAGGCCAGTGCTAGGTGCGTGGCTGCTGTTTGTGGTTGTGAGGTCCGTGGTGGCTCAGTGCCTGCTAGGCCAGTGGTAGGTGCGTGGGTGCTGTTGGTGGTTGTGAGGTCAGTGGTGGCTCAGTGCCTGCTAGGCCAGTGCTAGGTGCGTGGCTGCTGTTTGTGGTTGTGATGTCAGTGGTGGCTCAGTGCCTGCTAGGCCAGTGCTAGGTGCGTGGCTGCTGTTGGTGGTTGTGAGGTCAGTGTTGGCTCAGTGCCTGCTAGGCCAGTGCTAGGTGTGTGGGTGCTGTTTGTGGTTGTGAGGTCAGTGGTGGCTCAGTGCCTGCTAGGCCAGTGCTAGGTGTGTGGCTGCTGTTTGTGGTTGTGAGGTCAGTGGTGGCTCAGTGCCTGCTAGGCCAGTGCTAGGTGTGTGGGTGCTGTTTGTGGTTGTGAGGTCAGTGGTGGCTCAGTGCCTGCTAGGCCAGTGCTAGGTGCGTGGCTGCTGTTGGTGGTTGTGAGGTCAGTGGTGGCTCAGTGTTTGATAGGCCAGTGCTAGGTGCGTGGGTGCTGTTGGTGGTTGTGAGGTCAGTGGTGGCTCAGTGCCTGCTAGGCCAGTGCTAGGTGCATGGGTGCTGTTTGTGGTTGTGAGGTCAGTGGTGGCTCAGTGCCTGCTAGGCCAGTGCTAGGTGCGTGGGTGCTGTTTGTGGTTGTGAGGTCAGTGGTGGCTCAGTGTCTGATAGGCCAGTGCTAGGTGCGTGGCTGCTGTTTGTGGTTGTGAGGTCAGTGGTGGCTCAGTGCCTGCTAGGCCAGTGCTAGGTGCGTGGGTGCTGTTTGTGGTTGTGAGGTCAGTGGTGGCTCAGTGCCTGCTAGGCCAGTGCTAGGTGCGTGGGTGCTGTTTGTGGTTGTGAGGTCAGTGGTGGCTCAGTGCCTGCTAGGCCAGTGCTAGTTGCGTGGCTGCTGTTTGTGGTTGTGAGGTCAGTGGTGTCTCAGTGCCTGCTAGGCCAGTGCTAGGTGCGTGGGTGCTGTTTGTGGTTGTGAGGTCAGTGGTGGCTCCGTGCCTGCTAGGCCAGTGCTAGGTGCGTGGCTGCTGTTTGTGGTTGTGAGGTCCGTAGTGGCTCAGTGCCTGCTAGGCCAGTGCTAGGTGCGTGGGTGCTGTTTGTGGTTGTGAGGTCAGTGGTGGCTCAGTGCCTGCTAGGCCAGTGCTAGTTGCGTGGCTGCTGTTTGTGGTTGTGAGGTCAGTGGTGGCTCAGTGCCTGCTAGGCCAGTGCTAGGTGCGTGGCTGCTGTTGGTGGTTGTGAGGTCAGTGGTGGCTCCGTGCCTGCTAGGCCAGTGCTAGGTGCGTGGGTGCTGTTTGTGGTTGTGAGGTCAGTGGTGGCTCAGTGCCTGCTAGGCCAGTGCTAGGTGCGTGGGTGCTGTTTGTGGTTGTGAGGTCAGTGGTGGCTCAGTGCCTGCTAGGCCATTGCTAGGTGCGTGGCTGCTGTTTTCAATTGTGAGGTCAGTGGTGGCTCAGTGCCTGCTAGGCCAGTGCTAGGTGCGTGGGTGCTGTTTGTGGTTGTGAGGTCAGTGGTGGCTCAGTGCCTGCTAGGCCAGTGCTAGGTGCGTGGCTGCTGTTTGTGGTTGTGAGGTCAGTGGTGGCTCAGTGCCTGCTAGGCCAGTGCTAGGTGCGTGGCTGCTGTTGGTGGTTGTGAGGTCAGTGGTGGCTCAGTGCCTGCTAGGCCAGTGCTAGGTGCGTGGGTGCTGTTGGTGGTTGTGAGGTCAGTGGTGGCTCAGTGCCTGCTAGGCCAGTGCTAGGTGCGTGGCTGCTGTTTGTGGTTGTGAGGTCAGTGGTGGCTCAGTGCCTGCTAGGCCAGTGCTAGGTGCGTGGCTGCTGTTTGTGGTTGTGAGGTCAGTGGTGGCTCAGTGCCTGCTAGGCCAGTGCTAGGTGCGTGGCTGCTGTTTTCAATTGTGAGGTCAGTGGTGGCTCAGTGCCTGCTAGGCCAGTGCTAGGTGCGTGGCTGCTGTTTTCAATTGTGAGGTCAGTGGTGGCTCAGTGCCTGCTAGGCCAGTGCTAGGTGCGTGGCTGCTGTTTTCAATTGTGAGGTCAGTGGTGGCTCAGTGCCTGCTAGGCCAGTGCTAGGTGCGTGGGTGCTGTTTGTGGTTGTGAGGTCAGTGGTGGCTCAGTGCCTGCTAGGCCAGTGCTAGGTGCGTGGGTGCTGTTTTCAGTTGTGAGGTCAGTGGTGGCTCAGTGCCTGCTAGGCCAGTGCTAGGTGCGTGGGTGCTGTTGGTGGTTGTGAGGTCAATTGTGGCTCAGTGCCTGCTAGGCCAGTGCTAGGTGCGTGGGTGCTGTTTGTGGTTGTGAGGTCAGTGGTGGCTCAGTGCCTGCTAGGCCAGTGCTAGGTGCGTGGGTGCTGTTTGTGGTTGTGAGGTCAGTGGTGGCTCAGTGCCTGCTAGGCCAGTGCTAGGTGCGTGGGGGCTGTTTGTGGTTGTGAGGTCAGTGGTGGCTCAGTGCCTGCTAGGCCAGTGCTAGGTGCGTGGCTGCTGTTGGTGGTTGTGAGGTCAGTGGTGGCTCCGTGCCTGCTAGGCCAGTGCTAGGTGCGTGGCTGCTGTTTGTGGTTGTGAGGTCAGTGGTGGCTCAGTGCCTGCTAGGCCAGTGCTAGGTGTGTGGGTGCTGTTTGTGGTTGTGAGGTCAGTGGTGGCTCAGTGCCTGCTAGGCCAGTGGTAGGTGTGTGGCTGCTGTTTTCGGTTGTGAGGTCAGTGGTGGCTCAGTGCCTGCTAGGCCAGTGCTAGGTGCGTGGCTGCTGTTTGTGGTTGTGAAGTCAGTGGTGGCTCAGTGCCTGCTAGGCCAGTGGTAGGTGCGTGGGTGCTGTTTGTGGTTGTGAGTTCAGTGGTGGCTCACTGCCTGCTAGGCCAGTGCTAGGTGCGTGGCTGCTGTTTGTGGTTGTGAGGTCAGTGGTGGCTCAGTGCCTGCTAGGCCAGTGCTAGGTGCGTGGCTGCTGTTTGTGGTTGTGAGGTCAGTGGTGGCTCAGTGCCTGCTAGGCCAGTGCTAGGTGCGTGGGTGCTGTTTGTGGTTGTGAGGTCAGTGGTGGCTCAGTGCCTGCTAGGCCAGTGCTAGGTGCGTGGGTGCTGTTTGTGGTTGTGAGGTCAGTGGTGGCTCAGTGCCTGCTAGGCCAGCGCTAGGCGCGTGGGTGCTGTTTTCAGTTGTGAGCTCAGTGGTGGCTCAGTGCCTGCTAGGCCAGTGCTAGGTGCGTGGCTGCTGTTTGTGGTTGTGAGGTCAGTGGTGGCTCAGTGCCTGCTAGGCCAGTGCTAGGTGCGTGGCTGCTGTTTGTGGTTGTGAGGTCAGTGGTGGCTCAGTGCCTGCTAGGCCAGTGCTAGGTGCGTGGCTGCTGTTTGTGGTTGTGAGGTCAGTGGTGTCTCAGTGCCTGCTAGGCCAGTGCTAGGTGCGTGGCTGCTGTTGGTGGTTGTGAGGTCAGTGGTGGCTCCGTGCCTGCTAGGCCAGTGCTAGGTGCGTGGCTGCTGTTTTCAATTGTGAGGTCAGTGGTGGCTCAGTGCCTGCTAGGCCAGTGCTAGGTGCGTGGCTGCTGTTTGTGGTTGTGAGGTCCGTGCTGGCTCAGTGCCTGCTAGGCCAGTGCTAGGTGCGTGGGTGCTGTTGGTGGTTGTGAGGTCAGTGGTGGCTCAGTGCCTGCTAGGCCAGTGCTAGGTGCATGGCTGCTGTTTTCAATTGTGAGGTCAGTGGTGGCTCAGTGCCTGCTAGGCCAGTGCTAGGTGCGTGGGTGCTGTTGGTGGTTGTGAGGTCAGTGGTGGCTCAGTGCCTGCTAGGCCAGTGCTAGGTGTGTGGCTGCTGTTTTCGGTTGTGAGATCAGTGGTGGCTCAGTGCCTGCTAGGCCAGTGCTAGGTGCGTGGCTGCTATTTGTGGTTGTGAGGTCAGTGGTGTCTCAGTGCCTGCTAGGCCAGTGCTAGGTGCGTGGGTGCTGTTGGTGGTTGTGAGGTCAGTGGTGGCTCCGTGCCTGCTAGGCCAGTGCTAGGTGCGTGGCTGCTGTTTGTGGTTGTGAGGTCAGTGGTGGCTCAGTGCCTGCTAGGCCAGTGCTAGGTGCGTGGGTGCTGTTTGTGGTTGTGAGGTCAGTGGTGGCTCAGTGCCTGCTAGGCCAGTGCTAGGTGCGTGGCTGCTGTTTTCAATTGTGAAGTCAGTGGTGGCTCAGTGCCTGCTAGGCGAGTGCTAGGTGCGTGGCTGCTGTTTGTGGTTGTGAGGTCAGTGGTGGCTCAGTGCCTGCTAGGCCAGTGCTAGGTGCGTGGCTGCTGTTTTCAATTGTGAGGTCAGTGGTGGCTCAGTGCCTGCTAGGCCAGTGCTAGGTGCGTGGCTGCTCTTGGTGGTTGTGAGGTCAGTGGTGGCTCCGTGCCTGCTAGGCCAGTGCTAGGTGCGTGGCTGCTGTTTTCAATTGTGAGGTCAGTGGTGGCTCAGTGCCTGCTAGGCCAGTGCTAGGTGCGTGGCTGCTGTTTGTGGTTGTGAGGTCCGTGCTGGCTCAGTGCCTGCTAGGCCAGTGCTAGGTGCGTGGGTGCTGTTGGTGGTTGTGAGGTCAGTGGTGGCTCAGTGCCTGCTAGGCCAGTGCTAGGTGCATGGCTGCTGTTTTCAATTGTGAGGTCCGTGCTGGCTCAGTGCCTGCTAGGCCAGTGCTAGGTGCGTGGGTGCTGTTTGTGGTTGTGAGGTCAGTGGTGGCTCAGTGCCTGCTAGGCCAGTGCTAGGTGCGTGGCTGCTGTTTGTGGTTGTGAGGTCAGTGGTGGCTCAGTGCCTGCTAGGCCAGTGCTAGGTGCGTGGCTGCTGTTGGTGGTTGTGAGGTCAGTGGTGGCTCAGTGCCTGCTAGGCCAGTACTAGGTGCGTGGGTGCTGTTGGTGGTTGTGAGGTCAGTGGTGGCTCAGTGCCTGCTAGGCCAGTGCTAGGTGCGTGGCTGCTGTTTGTGGTTGTGAGGTCAGTGGTGGCTCAGTGCCTGCTAGGCCAGTGCTAGGTGCGTGGGTGCTGTTTGTGGTTGTGAGGTCAGTGGTGGCTCAGTGCCTGCTAGGCCAGTGCTAGGTGCGTGGCTGCTGTTTTCAATTGTGAGGTCAGTGGTGGCTCAGTGCCTGCTAGGCCAGTGCTAGGTGCGTGGCTGCTGTTTTCAATTGTGAGGTCAGTGGTGGCTCAGTGCCTGCTAGGCCAGTGCTAGGTGCGTGGGTGCTGTTTTCAATTGTGAGGTCAGTGGTGGCTCAGTGCCTGCTAGGCCAGTGCTATGTGCGTGGGTGCTGTTTGTGGTTGTGAGGTCAGTGGTGGCTCAGTGCCTGCTAGGCCAGTGCTAGGTGCGTGGGTGCTGTTTTCAGTTGTGAGGTCAGTGGTGGCTCAGTGCCTGCTAGGCCAGTGCTAGGTGCGTGGGTGCTGTTGGTGGTTGTGAGGTCAATTGTGGCTCAGTGCCTGCTAGGCCAGTGCTAGGTGCGTGGGTGCTGTTTGTGGTTGTGAGGTCAGTGGTGGCTCAGTGCCTGCTAGGCCAGTGCTAGGTGCGTGGGTGCTGTTTGTGGTTGTGAGGTCAGTGGTGGCTCAGTGCCTGCTAGGCCAGTGCTAGGTGCGTGGGGGCTGTTTGTGGTTGTGAGGTCAGTGGTGGCTCAGTGCCTGCTAGGCCAGTGCTAGGTGCGTGGCTGCTGTTGGTGGTTGTGAGGTCAGTGGTGGCTCCGTGCCTGCTAGGCCAGTGCTAGGTGCGTGGCTGCTGTTTGTGGTTGTGAGGTCAGTGGTGGCTCAGTGCCTGCTAGGCCAGTGCTAGGTGTGTGGGTGCTGTTTGTGGTTGTGAGGTCAGTGGTGGCTCAGTGCCTGCTAGGCCAGTGCTAGGTGTGTGGCTGCTGTTTTCGGTTGTGAGGTCAGTGGTGGCTCAGTGCCTGCTAGGCCAGTGCTAGGTGTGTGGGTGCTGTTTGTGGTTGTGAGGTCAGTGGTGGCTCAGTGCCTGCTAGGCCAGCGCTAGGCGCGTGGGTGCTGTTTTCAGTTGTGAGCTCAGTGGTGGCTCAGTGCCTGCTAGGCCAGTGCTAGGTGCGTGGCTGCTGTTGGTGGTTGTGAGGTCAGTGGTGGCTCAGTGCCTGCTAGGCCAGTGCTAGGTGCGTGGCTGCTGTTTGTGGTTGTGAGGTCAGTGGTGGCTCAGTGCCTGCTAGGCCAGTGCTAGGTGCGTGGCTGCTGTTTGTGGTTGTGAGGTCAGTGGTGTCTCAGTGCCTGCTAGGCCAGTGCTAGGTGCGTGGCTGCTGTTGGTGGTTGTGAGGTCAGTGGTGGCTCCGTGCCTGCTAGGCCAGTGCTAGGTGCGTGGCTGCTGTTTTCAATTGTGAGGTCAGTGGTGGCTCAGTGCCTGCTAGGCCAGTGCTAGGTGCGTGGCTGCTGTTTGTGGTTGTGAGGTCCGTGCTGGCTCAGTGCCTGCTAGGCCAGTGCTAGGTGCGTGGGTGCTGTTGGTGGTTGTGAGGTCAGTGGTGGCTCAGTGCCTGCTAGGCCAGTGCTAGGTGCATGGCTGCTGTTTTCAATTGTGAGGTCAGTGGTGGCTCAGTGCCTGCTAGGCCAGTGCTAGGTGCGTGGGTGCTGTTGGTGGTTGTGAGGTCAGTGGTGGCTCAGTGCCTGCTAGGCCAGTGCTAGGTGTGTGGCTGCTGTTTTCGGTTGTGAGATCAGTGGTGGCTCAGTGCCTGCTAGGCCAGTGCTAGGTGCGTGGCTGCTCTTTGTGGTTGTGAGGTCAGTGGTGTCTCAGTGCCTGCTAGGCCAGTGCTAGGTGCGTGGCTGCTGTTGGTGGTTGTGAGGTCAGTGGTGGCTCCGTGCCTGCTAGGCCAGTGCTAGGTGCGTGGCTGCTGTTTGTGGTTGTGAGGTCAGTGGTGGCTCAGTGCCTGCTAGGCCAGTGCTAGGTGCGTGGGTGCTGTTTGTGGTTGTGAGGTCAGTGGTGGCTCAGTGCCTGCTAGGCCAGTGCTAGGTGCGTGGCTGCTGTTTTCAATTGTGAAGTCAGTGGTGGCTCAGTGCCTGCTAGGCGAGTGCTAGGTGCGTGGCTGCTGTTTGTGGTTGTGAGGTCAGTGGTGGCTCAGTGCCTGCTAGGCCAGTGCTAGGTGCGTGGCTGCTGTTTTCAATTGTGAGGTCAGTGGTGGCTCAGTGCCTGCTAGGCCAGTGCTAGGTGCGTGGCTGCTCTTGGTGGTTGTGAGGTCAGTGGTGGCTCAGTGCCTGCTAGGCCAGTGCTAGGTGCGTGGCTGCTGTTTTCAATTGTGAGGTCAGTGGTGGCTCAGTGCCTGCTAGGCCAGTGCTAGGTGCGTGGCTGCTGTTTGTGGTTGTGAGGTCAGTGGTGGCTCAGTGCCTGCTAGGCCAGTGCTAGGTGCGTGGGTGCTGTTTGTGGTTTTGAGGTCAGTGGTGGCTCAGTGCCTGCTAGGCCAGTGCTAGGTGCGTGGGTGCTGTTTGTGGTTGTGAGGTCAGTGGTGGCTCAGTGCCTGCTAGGCCAGTGCTAGGTGCGTGGCTGCTGTTTTCAATTGTGAGGTCAGTGGTGGCTCAGTGCCTGCTAGGCCAGTGCTAGGTGCGTGGCTGCTGTTGGTGGTTGTGAGGTCAGTGGTGGCTCAGTGCCTGCTGGGCCAGTGCTAGGTGCGTGGGTGCTGTTTGTGGTTGTGAGGTCAGTGGTGGCTCAGTGCCTGCTAGGCCAGTGCTAGGTGTGTGGCTGCTCTTTGTGGTTGTGAGGTCAGTGGTGGCTCAGTGCCTGCTAGGCCAGTGCTAGGTGCGTGGGTGCTGTTTGTGGTTGTGAGGTCAGTGGTGGCTCAGTGCCTGCTAGGCCAGTGCTAGGTGCGTGGCTGCTGTTTGTGGTTGTGAGGTCAGTGGTGTCTCAGTGCCTGCTAGGCCAGTGCTAGGTGCGTGGCTGCTGTTTGTGGTTGTGAGGTCAGTGGTGGCTCAGTGCCTGCTAGGCCAGTGCTAGGTGCGTGGCTGCTGTTTTCAATTGTGAGGTCAGTGGTGGCTCAGTGCCTGCTAGGCCAGTGCTAGGTGCGTGGATGCTGTTGGTGGTTGTGAGGTCAGTGGTGGCTCAGTGCCTGCTAGGCCAGTGCTAGGTGCGTGGCTGCTGTTTGTGGTTGTGAGGTCAGTGGTGGCTCAGTGCCTGCTAGGCCAGTGCTAGGTGTGTGGGTGCTGTTTGTGGTTGTGAGGTCAGTGGTGGCTCAGTGCCTGCTAGGCCAGTGCTAGGTGCGTGGCTGCTGTTTGTGGTTGTGAGGTCAGTGGTGGCTCAGTGCCTGCTAGGCCAGTGCTAGGTGCGTGGCTGCTGTTTGTGGTTGTGAGGTCAGTGGTGGCTCAGTGCCTGCTAGGCCAGTGCTAGGTGCGTGGGTGCTGTTTGTGGTTGTGAGGTCAGTGGTGGCTCAGTGCCTGCTAGGCCAGTGCTAGGTGCGTGGCTGCTGTTTGTGGTTGTGAGGTCAGTGGTGGCTCAGTGCCTGCTAGGCCAGTGCTAGGTGCGTGGGTGCTGTTTGTGGTTGTGAGGTCAGTGGTGGCTCAGTGCCTGCTAGGCCAGTGCTAGGTGCGTGGCTGCTGTTTGTGCTTGTGAGGTCAATGGTGGCTCAGTGCCTGCTAGGCCAGTGCTAGGTGCGTGGGTGCTGTTTGTGGTTGTGAGGTCAGTGGTGGCTCAGTGCCTGCTAGGCCAGTGCTAGGTGCGTGGGTGCTGTTTTCAATTGTGAGGTCAGTGGTGGCTCAGTGCCTGCTAGGCCAGTGCTAGGTGTGTGGGTGCTGTTTGTGGTTGTGAGGTCAGTGGTGGCTCAGTGCCTGCTAGGCCAGTGCTAGGTGCGTGGGTGCTGTTTGTGGTTGTGAGGTCAGTGGTGGCTCAGTGCCTGCTAGGCCAGTGCTAGGTGCGTGGCTGCTGTTTGTGGTTGTGAGGTCAGTGGTGGCTCAGTGCCTGCTAGGCCAGTGCTAGGTGCGTGGCTGCTGTTTGTGGTTGTGAGGTCAGTGGTGTCTCAGTGCCTGCTAGGCCAGTGCTAGGTGCGTGGCTGCTGTTTGTGGTTGTGAGGTCAGTGGTGGCTCCGTGCCTGCTAGGCCAGTGCTAGGTGCGTGGCTGCTGTTTGTGGTTGTGAGGTCAGTGGTGGCTCAGTGCCTGCTAGGCCAGTGCTAGGTGCGTGGGTGCTGTTGGTGGTTGTGAGGTCAGTGGTGGCTCAGTGCCTGCTGGGCCAGTGCTAGGTGCGTGGCTGCTGTTTTCAATTGTGAGGTCAGTGGTGGCTCAGTGCCTGCTAGGCCAGTGCTAGGTGCGTGGGTGCTGTTTGTGGTTGTGAGGTCAGTGGTGGCTCAGTGCCTGCTAGGCCAGTGCTAGGTGTGTGGCTGCTGTTTGTGGTTGTGAGGTCAGTGGTGGCTCAGTGCCTGCTAGGCCAGTGCTAGGTGCGTGGGTGCTGTTTGTGGTTGTGAGGTCAGTGGTGGCTCAGTGCCTGCTAGGCCAGTGCTAGGTGTGTGGGTGCTGTTTTTGGTTGTGAGGTCAGTGGTGGCTCAGTGCCTGCTAGGCCATTGCTAGGTGCGTGGCTGCTGTTTTCAATTGTGAGGTCACTTGTGGCTCAGTGCCTGCTAGGCCAGTGCTAGGTGTGTGGCTGCTGTTTGTGGTTGTGAGGTCAGTGGTGTCTCAGTGCCTGCTAGGCCAGTGCTAGGTGCGTGGGTGCTGTTTTCAATTGTGAGGTCAGTGGTGGCTCAGTGCCTGCTAGGCCAGTGCTAGGTGCGTGGGTGCTGTTTGTGGTTGTGAGGTCAGTGGTGGCTCAGTGCCTGCTAGGCCAGTGCTAGGTGCGTGGCTGCTGTTTGTGCTTGTGAGGTCAATGGTGGCTCAGTGCCTGCTAGGCCAGTGCTAGGTGCGTGGGTGCTGTTTGTGGTTGTGAGGTCAGTGGTGGCTCAGTGCCTGCTAGGCCAGTGCTAGGTGCGTGGGTGCTGTTTGCGGTTGTGAGGTCAGTGGTGGCTCAGTGCCTGCTAGGCCAGTGCTAGGTGCGTGGCTGCTGTTTGTGGTTGTGAGGTCAGTGGTGTCTCAGTGCCTGCTAGGCCAGTGCTAGGTGCGTGGCTGCTGTTGGTGGTTGTGAGGTCAGTGGTGGCTCCGTACCTGCTAGGCCAGTGCTAGGTGCGTGGCTGCTGTTTGTGGTTGTGAGGTCAGTGGTGGCTCAGTGCCTGCTAGGCCAGTGCTAGGTGCGTGGCTGCTGTTTGTGGTTGTGAGGTCAGTGGTGGCTCAGTGCCTGCTAGGCCAGTGCTAGGTGCGTGGGTGCTGTTGGTGGTTGTGAGGTCAGTGGTGGCTCAGTGCCTGCTAGGCCAGTGCTAGGTGCGTGGCTGCTGTTTTCAATTGTGAGGTCACTTGTGTCTCAGTGCCTGCTAGGCCAGTGCTAGGTGCGTGGGTGCTGTTTGTGGTTGTGAGGTCAGTGGTGGCTCAGTGCCTGCTAGGCCAGTGCTAGGTGCGTGGGTGCTGTTTTCAGTTGTGAGGTCAGTGGTGGTTCAGTGCCTGCTAGGCCAGTGCTAGGTGCGTGGGTGCTGTTTGTGGTTGTGAGGTCAGTGGTGGCTCAGTGTCTGATAGGCCAGTGCTAGGTGCGTGGGTGCTGTTTGTGGTTGTGAGGTCAGTGGTGGCTCAGTGCCTGCTAGGCCAGTGCTAGCTGCGTGTCTGCTGTTTTCAATTGTGAGGTCAGTGGTGGCTCAGTGCCTGCTAGGCCAGTGCTAGGTGCGTGGGTGCTGTTTGTGGTTGTGAGGTCAGTGGTGGCTCACTGCCTGCTAGTCCATTGCTAGGTGCGTGGGTGCTGTTTGTGGTTGTGAGGTCAGTGGTGGCTCAGTGCCTGCTAGGCCAGTGCTAGGTGCGTGGGTGCTGTTTTCAATTCTGAGGTCAGTGGTGGCTCAGTGTCTGATAGCCCAGTGCTAGTTGCGTGGCTGCTGTTGGTGGTTGTGAGGTCAGTGGTGGCTCAGTGCCTGCTAGGCCAGTGCTAGGTGCATGGCTGCTGTTTGTGGTTGTGAGGTCAGTGGTGGCTCAGTGCCTGCTAGGCCAGTGCTAGGTGCGTGTCTGCTGTTTGTGGTTGTAAGGTCAGTGGTGGCTCAGTGTCTGATAGGCCAGTGCTAGGTGCGTGGCTGCTGTTGGTGGTTGTGAGGTCAGTGGTAGCTCAGTGTCTGATAGGCCAGTGCTAGGTGCGTGGCTGCTGTTTGTGGTTGTGAGGTCAGTGGTGGCTCAGTGCCTGCTAGGCCAGTGCTAGGTGCGTGGGTGCTGTTGGTGGTTGTGAGGTCAGTGGTGGCTCAGTGCCTGCTAGGCCAGTGCTAGGTGCGTGGGTGCTGTTGGTGGTTGTGAGGTCAGTGGTGGCTCAGTGCCTGCTAGGCCAGTTCTAGGTGCGTGGGTGCTGTTGGTGGTTGTGAGGTCAGTGGTTGCTCAGTGCCTGCTAGTCCATGCTAGGTGCGTGGGTGCTGTTTGTGGCTGTGAGGTCTGTGGTGGCTCAGTGCCTGCTAGGCCAGTGCTAGGTGCGTGGCTGCTGTTGGTGGTTGTGAGGTCAGTGGTGGCTCAGTGCCTGCTAGGCCAGTGCTAGGTGCGTGGGTGCTGTTTGTGGTTGTGAGGTCAGTGGTGGCTCAGTGCCTGCTAGGCCAGTGCTAGGTGCGTGGGTGCTGTTGGTGGTTGTGAGGTCAGTGGTTGCTCAGTGCCTGCTAGTCCATGCTAGGTGCGTGGGTGCTGTTTGTGGTTGTGAGGTCAGTGGTGGCTCAGTGCCTGCTAGGCCAGTGCTAGGTGCGTGGGTGCTGTTCGTGGTTGTGAGGTCACTTGTGGCTCCATGCCTGCTAGGCCAGTGCTAGGTGCGTGGCTGCTGTTTGTGGTTGTGAGGTCAGAGGTGGCTCAGTGCCTGCTAGGCCAGTGCTAGGTGCGTGGCTGCTGTTTTCAATTGTGAGGTCAGTGGTGGCTCAGTGCCTGCTAGGCCAGTGCTAGGTGCATGGGTGCTGTTTGTGGTTGTGAGGTCAGTGTTGGCTCAGTGCCTGCTAGGCCAGTGCTAGGTGCGTGGGTGCTGTTGGTGGTTGTGAGGTCAGTGGTGGCTCAGTGCCTGCTAGGCCAGTGCTAGGTGCGTGGGTGCTGTTTTCAATTGTGAGGTCAGTGGTGGCTCAGTGCCTGCTAGGCCAGTGCTAGGTGCGTGGCTGCTGTTTTCAATTCTGAGGTCAGTGGTGGCTCAGTGCCTGCTAGGCCAGTGCTAGGTGCGTGGCTGCTGTTTTCAATTGTGAGGTCAGTGGTGTCTCAGTGCCTGCTAGGCCAGTGCTAGGTGCGTGGCTGCTGTTTGTGGTTGTGAGGTCAGTGGTGGCTCAGTGCCTGCTAGGCCAGTGCTAGGTGCGTGGCTGCTGTTTGTGGTTGTGAGGTCAGTGGTGGCTCAGTGCCTGCTAGGCCAGTGCTAGGTGCGTGGGTGCTGTTTGTGGCTGTGAGGTCAGTGGTGGCTCAGTGCCTGCTAGGCCAGTGCTAGGTGTGTGGGTGCTGTTTGTGGTTGTGAGGTCAGTGGTGGCTCCGTGCCTGCTAGGCCAGTGCTAGGTGCGTGGCTGCTGTTTTCAATTGTGAGGTCAGTGGTGGCTCAGTGCCTGCTAGGCAAGTGCTAGGTGCGTGGGTGCTGTTTGTGGTTGTGAGGTCACTTGTGGCTCAGTGCCTGCTAGGCCAGTGCTAGGTGCGTGGCTGCTGTTTGTGGTTGTGAGGTCAGTGGTGGCTCAGTGCCTGCTAGGCCATTGCCAGGTGCGTGGGTGCTGTTTTCAATTGTGAGGTCAGTGGTGGCTCAGTGCCTGCTAGGCCAGTGCTAGGTGTGTGGCTGCTGTTTTCAATTGCGAGGTCAGTGGTGGCTCAGTGCCTGCTAGGCCAGTGCTAGGTGCGTTGGTGCTGTTTGTGGTTGTGAGGTCAGTGGTGGCTCAGTGCCTGCTAGGCCAGTGCTAGGTGCGTGGCTGCTGTTTTCAATTGTGAGGTCAGTGGTGGCTCAGTGCCTGCTAGGCCAGTGCTAGGTGCGTGGGTGCTGTTTGTGGTTGTGAGGTCAGTGGTGGCTCAGTGCCTGCTAGGCCAGTGCTAGGTGCGTGACTGCTCTTTGTGGTTGTGAGGTCAGTGGTGGCTCAGTGCCTGCTAGGCCAGTGCTAGGTGTGTGGCTGCTGTTTTCAATTTTGAGGTCAGTGGTGTCTCAGTGCCTGCTAGGCCAGTGCTAGTTGCGTGGCTGCTGTTTTCAATTGTGAGGTCACTTGTGGCTCAGTGCCTGCTAGGCCAGTGCTAGGTGCGTGCGTGCTGTTTGTGGCTGTGAGGTCAGTGGTGGCTCAGTGCCTGCTAGGCCAGTGCTAGGTGCGTGGCTGCTGTTTTCAATTGTGAGGTCACTTGTGGCTCAGTGCCTGCTAGGCCAGTGCTAGGTGCGTGGGTGCTGTTTGTGGTTGTGAGGTCAGTGGTGGCTCAGTGCCTGCTAGGCCAGTGCTAGGTGCGTGGCTGCTGTTCGTGGTTGTGAGGTCACTTGTGGCTCCATGCCTGCTAGGCCAGTGCTAGGTGTGTGGCTGCTGTTTGTGGTTGTGAGGTCAGAGGTGGCTCAGTGCCTGCTAGGCCAGTGCTAGGTGCGTGGCTGCTGTTTTCAATTGTGAGGTCAGTGGTGGCTCAGTGCCTGCTAGGCCAGTGCTAGGTGCGTGGCTGCAGTTTGTGGTTGTGAGGTCAGTGGTGGCTCAGTGCCTGCTAGGCCAGTGCTAGGTGCGTGGCTGCTGTTAGTGGTTGTGAGGTCACTTGTGGCTCAGTGCCTGCTAGGCCAGTGCTAGGTGCATGGGTGCTGTTTGTGGTTGTGAGGTCAGAGGTGTCTCAGTGCCTGCTAGGGCAGTGCTAGGTGCGTGGCTGCTGTTTGTGGTTGTGAGGTCAGTGGTGGCTCAGTGCCTGCTAGGCCAGTGCTAGGTGCGTGGTTGCTGTTTGTGGTTGTGAGGTCAGTGGTGGCTCAGTGCCTGCTAGGCCAGTGCTAGGTGCGTGGGTGCTGTTTGTGGTTGTGAGGTCAGTGGTGGCTCAGTGCCTGCTAGGCCAGTGCTAGGTGCGTGGCTGCTCTTGGTGGTTGTGAGGTCAGTGGTGGCTCAGTGCCTGCTAGGCCAGTGCTAGGTGCGTGGCTGCTGTTTTCAATTGTGAGGTCAGTGGTGGCTCAGTGCCTGCTAGGCCAGTGCTAGGTGCGTGGCTGCTGTTTGTGGTTGTGAGGTCAGTGGTGGCTCAGTGCCTGCTAGGCCAGTGCTAGGTGCGTGGGTGCTGTTTGTGGTTTTGAGGTCAGTGGTGGCTCAGTGCCTGCTAGGCCAGTGCTAGGTGCGTGGGTGCTGTTTGTGGTTGTGAGGTCAGTGGTGGCTCAGTGCCTGCTAGGCCAGTGCTAGGTGCGTGGCTGCTGTTTTCAATTGTGAGGTCAGTGGTGGCTCAGTGCCTGCTAGGCCAGTGCTAGGTGCGTGGCTGCTGTTGGTGGTTGTGAGGTCAGTGGTGGCTCAGTGCCTGCTGGGCCAGTGCTAGGTGCGTGGGTGCTGTTTGTGGTTGTGAGGTCAGTGGTGGCTCAGTGCCTGCTAGGCCAGTGCTAGGTGTGTGGCTGCTCTTTGTGGTTGTGAGGTCAGTGGTGGCTCAGTGCCTGCTAGGCCAGTGCTAGGTGCGTGGGTGCTGTTTGTGGTTGTGAGGTCAGTGGTGGCTCAGTGCCTGCTAGGCCAGTGCTAGGTGCGTGGCTGCTGTTTGTGGTTGTGAGGTCAGTGGTGTCTCAGTGCCTGCTAGGCCAGTGCTAGGTGCGTGGCTGCTGTTTGTGGTTGTGAGGTCAGTGGTGGCTCAGTGCCTGCTAGGCCAGTGCTAGGTGCGTGGCTGCTGTTTTCAATTGTGAGGTCAGTGGTGGCTCAGTGCCTGCTAGGCCAGTGCTAGGTGCGTGGATGCTGTTGGTGGTTGTGAGGTCAGTGGTGGCTCAGTGCCTGCTAGGCCAGTGCTAGGTGCGTGGCTGCTGTTTGTGGTTGTGAGGTCAGTGGTGGCTCAGTGCCTGCTAGGCCAGTGCTAGGTGTGTGGGTGCTGTTTGTGGTTGTGAGGTCAGTGGTGGCTCAGTGCCTGCTAGGCCAGTGCTAGGTGCGTGGCTGCTGTTTGTGGTTGTGAGGTCAGTGGTGGCTCAGTGCCTGCTAGGCCAGTGCTAGGTGCGTGGCTGCTGTTTGTGGTTGTGAGGTCAGTGGTGGCTCAGTGCCTGCTAGGCCAGTGCTAGGTGCGTGGGTGCTGTTTGTGGTTGTGAGGTCAGTGGTGGCTCAGTGCCTGCTAGGCCAGTGCTAGGTGCGTGGCTGCTGTTTGTGGTTGTGAGGTCAGTGGTGGCTCAGTGCCTGCTAGGCCAGTGCTAGGTGCGTGGGTGCTGTTTGTGGTTGTGAGGTCAGTGGTGGCTCAGTGCCTGCTAGGCCAGTGCTAGGTGCGTGGCTGCTGTTTGTGCTTGTGAGGTCAATGGTGGCTCAGTGCCTGCTAGGCCAGTGCTAGGTGCGTGGGTGCTGTTTGTGGTTGTGAGGTCAGTGGTGGCTCAGTGCCTGCTAGGCCAGTGCTAGGTGCGTGGGTGCTGTTTTCAATTGTGAGGTCAGTGGTGGCTCAGTGCCTGCTAGGCCAGTGCTAGGTGTGTGGGTGCTGTTTGTGGTTGTGAGGTCAGTGGTGGCTCAGTGCCTGCTAGGCCAGTGCTAGGTGCGTGGGTGCTGTTTGTGGTTGTGAGGTCAGTGGTGGCTCAGTGCCTGCTAGGCCAGTGCTAGGTGCGTGGCTGCTGTTTGTGGTTGTGAGGTCAGTGGTGGCTCAGTGCCTGCTAGGCCAGTGCTAGGTGCGTGGCTGCTGTTTGTGGTTGTGAGGTCAGTGGTGTCTCAGTGCCTGCTAGGCCAGTGCTAGGTGCGTGGCTGCTGTTTGTGGTTGTGAGGTCAGTGGTGGCTCCGTGCCTGCTAGGCCAGTGCTAGGTGCGTGGATGCTGTTTGTGGTTGTGAGGTCAGTGGTGGCTCAGTGCCTGCTAGGCCAGTGCTAGGTGCGTGGGTGCTGTTGGTGGTTGTGAGGTCAGTGGTGGCTCAGTGCCTGCTGGGCCAGTGCTAGGTGCGTGGCTGCTGTTTTCAATTGTGAGGTCAGTGGTGGCTCAGTGCCTGCTAGGCCAGTGCTAGGTGCGTGGGTGCTGTTTGTGGTTGTGAGGTCAGTGGTGGCTCAGTGCCTGCTAGGCCAGTGCTAGGTGTGTGGCTGCTGTTTGTGGTTGTGAGGTCAGTGGTGGCTCAGTGCCTGCTAGGCCAGTGCTAGGTGCGTGGGTGCTGTTTGTGGTTGTGAGGTCAGTGGTGGCTCAGTGCCTGCTAGGCCAGTGCTAGGTGTGTGGGTGCTGTTTTTGGTTGTGAGGTCAGTGGTGGCTCAGTGCCTGCTAGGCCATTGCTAGGTGCGTGGCTGCTGTTTTCAATTGTGAGGTCACTTGTGGCTCAGTGCCTGCTAGGCCAGTGCTAGGTGTGTGGCTGCTGTTTGTGGTTGTGAGGTCAGTGGTGTCTCAGTGCCTGCTAGGCCAGTGCTAGGTGCGTGGGTGCTGTTTTCAATTGTGAGGTCAGTGGTGGCTCAGTGCCTGCTAGGCCAGTGCTAGGTGCGTGGGTGCTGTTTGTGGTTGTGAGGTCAGTGGTGGCTCAGTGCCTGCTAGGCCAGTGCTAGGTGCGTGGCTGCTGTTTGTGCTTGTGAGGTCAATGGTGGCTCAGTGCCTGCTAGGCCAGTGCTAGGTGCGTGGGTGCTGTTTGTGGTTGTGAGGTCAGTGGTGGCTCAGTGCCTGCTAGGCCAGTGCTAGGTGCGTGGGTGCTGTTTGCGGTTGTGAGGTCAGTGGTGGCTCAGTGCCTGCTAGGCCAGTGCTAGGTGCGTGGCTGCTGTTTGTGGTTGTGAGGTCAGTGGTGTCTCAGTGCCTGCTAGGCCAGTGCTAGGTGCGTGGCTGCTGTTGGTGGTTGTGAGGTCAGTGGTGGCTCCGTACCTGCTAGGCCAGTGCTAGGTGCGTGGCTGCTGTTTGTGGTTGTGAGGTCAGTGGTGGCTCAGTGCCTGCTAGGCCAGTGCTAGGTGCGTGGCTGCTGTTTGTGGTTGTGAGGTCAGTGGTGGCTCAGTGCCTGCTAGGCCAGTGCTAGGTGCGTGGGTGCTGTTGGTGGTTGTGAGGTCAGTGGTGGCTCAGTGCCTGCTAGGCCAGTGCTAGGTGCGTGGCTGCTGTTTTCAATTGTGAGGTCACTTGTGTCTCAGTGCCTGCTAGGCCAGTGCTAGGTGCGTGGGTGCTGTTTGTGGTTGTGAGGTCAGTGGTGGCTCAGTGCCTGCTAGGCCAGTGCTAGGTGCGTGGGTGCTGTTTTCAATTGTGAGGTCAGTGGTGGTTCAGTGCCTGCTAGGCCAGTGCTAGGTGCGTGGGTGCTGTTTGTGGTTGTGAGGTCAGTGGTGGCTCAGTGTCTGATAGGCCAGTGCTAGGTGCGTGGGTGCTGTTTGTGGTTGTGAGGTCAGTGGTGGCTCAGTGCCTGCTAGGCCAGTGCTAGCTGCGTGTCTGCTGTTTTCAATTGTGAGGTCAGTGGTGGCTCAGTGCCTGCTAGGCCAGTGCTAGGTGCGTGGGTGCTGTTTGTGGTTGTGAGGTCAGTGGTGGCTCACTGCCTGCTAGTCCATTGCTAGGTGCGTGGGTGCTGTTTGTGGTTGTGAGGTCAGTGGTGGCTCAGTGCCTGCTAGGCCAGTGCTAGGTGCGTGGGTGCTGTTTTCAATTCTGAGGTCAGTGGTGGCTCAGTGTCTGATAGCCCAGTGCTAGTTGCGTGGCTGCTGTTGGTGGTTGTGAGGTCAGTGGTGGCTCAGTGCCTGCTAGGCCAGTGCTAGGTGCATGGCTGCTGTTTGTGGTTGTGAGGTCAGTGGTGGCTCAGTGCCTGCTAGGCCAGTGCTAGGTGCGTGTCTGCTGTTTGTGGTTGTAAGGTCAGTGGTGGCTCAGTGTCTGATAGGCCAGTGCTAGGTGCGTGGCTGCTGTTGGTGGTTGTGAGGTCAGTGGTAGCTCAGTGTCTGATAGGCCAGTGCTAGGTGCGTGGCTGCTGTTTGTGGTTGTGAGGTCAGTGGTGGCTCAGTGCCTGCTAGGCCAGTGCTAGGTGCGTGGGTGCTGTTGGTGGTTGTTAGGTCAGTGGTGGCTCAGTGCCTGCTAGGCCAGTGCTAGGTGCGTGGGTGCTGTTGGTGGTTGTGAGGTCAGTGGTTGCTCAGTGCCTGCTAGTCCATGCTAGGTGCGTGGGTGCTGTTTGTGGCTGTGAGGTCTGTGGTGGCTCAGTGCCTGCTAGGCCAGTGCTAGGTGCGTGGCTGCTGTTGGTGGTTGTGAGGTCAGTGGTGGCTCAGTGCCTGCTAGGCCAGTGCTAGGTGCGTGGGTGCTGTTTGTGGTTGTGAGGTCAGTGGTGGCTCAGTGCCTGCTAGGCCAGTGCTAGGTGCGTGGGTGCTGTTTGTGGTTGTGAGGTCAGTGGTGGCTCAGTGCCTGCTAGGCCAGTGCTAGGTGCGTGGGTGCTGTTGGTGGTTGTGAGGTCAGTGGTTGCTCAGTGCCTGCTAGTCCATGCTAGGTGCGTGGGTGCTGTTTGTGGTTGTGAGGTCAGTGGTTGCTCAGTGCCTGCTAGGCCAGTGCTAGGTGCGTGGGTGCTGTTCGTGGTTGTGAGGTCACTTGTGGCTCCATGCCTGCTAGGCCAGTGCTAGGTGCGTGGCTGCTGTTTGTGGTTGTGAGGTCAGAGGTGGCTCAGTGCCTGCTAGGCCAGTGCTAGGTGCGTGGCTGCTGTTTTCAATTGTGAGGTCAGTGGTGGCTCAGTGCCTGCTAGGCCAGTGCTAGGTGCATGGGTGCTGTTTGTGGTTGTGAGGTCAGTGTTGGCTCAGTGCCTGCTAGGCCAGTGCTAGGTGCGTGGGTGCTGTTGGTGGTTGTGAGGTCAGTG